>NC_133413.1:144098750-145474375 GCF_049350105.2 Macaca mulatta
AAAGCACCTCCAATTTTCTCATAAACACCGAGGCCAAGTATCTCTGTGGCCACACAAGGTCCTTATGTAAAAGCTGAAAGGAATGACCATCCCTCACTGTCTCCAGGGCATCTGAGCTGAGGGCAGCCCTAGGGGGAAGCACTGAGGCAGATAGGGCTGCATCCGCACATCTGGTATCCTGAGATATTTGTTGATGGAAGAGCTGAAATGTTGGGCAGCACACACTCCTTGACCCAACAGCCCTTCTAGGACAGCTGGTTCAGAAGCTGGGGATTAATGTTAGGAACAGCAATACAGGGATCTCTGCCTTGGACAGCATGAAGTGGCTGATGCTGTCTGTAAATACACTTGTGTTCATTCTTTACCTACAGGATGCCCCATGTGCTGTGTAGGGGCCTGGAGTTAGGAAATGAGGACTTAATCTCTGTGGCCTTTCCGGGGCTCATTTTGGATATTGGGGGCTGTATATACTCATCTCTGAACCTTTTTTTGTAGGGGGGAGACAGAGTCTCTCTCTATTCCCTAGTCTGGAGTACAGTGGTGCGATCTCGGCTCACTGCAACGTCCACCTCCCAGGTTCAAGCAATTCTCATGCCTCAGCCTCCCAAGTAGCTGGAATTACAAGCACCTGCCAACATGCCCAGCTAATTTTTTGTATTTTTAGTAGAGACAGAGTTTCACTATGTTGGCCAGGCTAGTCTTGAACTCCTAACCTCGGGTTATCTGCCTGTCTCCGCTTCCCAAAGTGCTGGGATTACTGGCATGAGCCACCACGCCCATCCTCCGAACTTCTTTCTGGCTCTGGAATGCAAAGAGAATGGGTCTTTATAGCCCAGTGCTGGTGGATGAGGCTGAAGAGGTCTCGAGCATCAGATTAAGAAGAATTTTGGATGCCAGGCTTAGGACTATCGGGAGGAACCTCGTTCCAGGAGCTTCTCACATCTTATCTTACTGTGTCCTCGCAGCAACCTCAAAGGCTAGATGTATTAGTCAGCTTTCATACAGCAACAAATAATCCCCAACTGTCAGTGATTTACAACAGTGGATTCCAAGCCTGAGCCTGCATCAGAATTACCCAGAGGCCTTTTTAAAACACAGATCGCTGGGCCCAACCCCTAGAGTTTCTGATTAAGCAGGTTTGGATAAGGACTGAGAATGTGCATTTCTCACAAATTTCTAAGTGATGTTGATGCTGATGGACCACGCCTTGAAAACCACTGGTTTATAACAATTGACATTTCTTTCTGACTCACAGCCCTACGGGTGGGCCATGGTGCTCTTCTCTGGGCTGTGGATGGAGTCCAGGACCATTCCACCTGTTTCTCACTCCAGAACTCAGGCTGAATGAATAGTGGTTACTCAGGCATGATCTAATTGCTCATGGCAGGAGCATAAGAGGCCAAGCTAAACCAGTCATGCACATTTAATGCCTCTCTTTTGATTGGTGTGTGTCTCCTCTCATTGGCCAATGCAAGTCACAAGCCTAAGGCCAGCATCTGTGGGATGGGGGAAATATACTTCTATTGAGGCTACAGGCAGGAAGAGTAAATATGCAATTTATAAGGTAGATGCTCTTTTTCCATTAGGCATATGAGAAAATTGAATCTCAGAGAGGCTAACTGACTTGTCCAGCATCACGTGAATGGCAGAACTGAGATTTGAAACTGGAGCCTGTTGGAATGGCAAGGTGAGACCGAGGTGGGGGGTGAGTGGGCTGATGGCTGCTGGTGGCAGGCTTCCTTCTGGATCCTTAGGAGGCCATGGTGAGAAGAGAGCAAGTGAGCGCAGGATCCAGACACACCTGAAATGAAATCTTGATTCTGTCAGTTGCATGAGCTGGGGAGTCAGTCACCTCTTTGAGCTTTGGTTTTCCATTTGGGGTGAACAAGGGCAATAATTCAAAGTTCATAGCATTGTAGTAAGATTTAGGTATAGTGCAGGCAAAGTGATTCAGAAGTTTCCCTCAAGAGAAAACACTTGAAATTTTAAAAGAATGAAGCAGATAATGAGACTAGCCAACAATAGAAGAGATATTATTTTGTGTTGAGGGGACAGAGGCACCGTGTAATCCTCTCCCCACTGGTCCTATAGGAATCCATGTGCTCAGAAGACCGGCCAGCTGGTCTTTCACAGAAAGAGCCTCACTCCATTTTTCCCTGTAGGTTGGACTGGGTGAAGAAGTTGTCTTTTCTGAGCCTTGGGTCCCAGACAAATCTCTGAAGAACCGGGACCCCAGAATGCCTGGCTTCGCATTTCCTCAGGCTTTGTGCCATCTGTATTTCCCCAGGACTGGGTAGATGGCCTGATACTTAGTATGTGCTCAGCAAACGCTATGTGAATTGCATCCTTATTCATCCTTACAACCTCAGTTCTCTCCCTGAAAACGGAGTCCTGGGCATCTTTCAGTAATATTCCGTGAGCCTTTAGTGCATTTATTTTTTCCTTGGTATGCTTTGCACTGAAAGCTATTTTCTTTTCTGTCATCCCCTATCAACTTGGTGAGACCAGAAGTGAGGGCCATTGTGATTGTGGATGCACCAGGGCCTGGGCAGGATGACAGCTTCGTATTCTTATTGTCATGCTCTTTCCATTGTACCAAGCTTGGAGAAGCTGCCACAGTGTGTTCATTCATTCATTCGTTCATTCCTTCATTCCTTCATCATCGCTTCATGCTGGCAACACACACTTGCTGTTAGGGTTACTGCCCATTTGGCATCCTTCCCTAGCCTGATTGTGAACTCCAATTAAGAGATGGCTTATAAGCAGCCATGTGAACTCAATTGCAGTATCACTGAACTCCTGCCACATGCCAGCCATGGTCATGCATCCTAGTTTTTGCCTTTCCTGCTTCCATTTCCTCTTTTTCTGGCAATAGTTCACTGGTGGTTCACTACTGAAACCTTCTCCCCCTACTCTCAGAACATGTTTTGTGAATGGGGTGAATAACACCCCTGGCTTTGGAGGCTGAGCTTGTGACCTGAGCCTGGCCCATCAGAGTATCATGTCCTTCTGGTTGTAAGCGATGCTTTGACTACGGGCACATGGCCTGACTCAGGCCGATCAGAGAAAATAGGACCCACCACTGTGGAGTGTGTTAGAACCATTGGGAGTAGACTTGGAGTTGTGAGCAGCCATCTTGCTACCATAAGGTGAAAACCTGAGAATTGAACAAACACAGAAGGCAGAAGCAATATGGGGAAAACGAGACTGAGTCTGGGAAACAGTGCTTGAGATCTGGGGTGAGCCAGCGAGGCTGACTTACTTTCTTTTCCTTCCTTCCTTCCTTCCTTCCTTCCTTCCTTCCTTCCTTCCTTCCTTCCTTCCTTCCTTCCCTCTTCCTTTCTTCCTTCCTTCCTCCCTCCCTCCTCCCTTACTCCCTCTCCTTTCTCCCTCCCTCCCTTCTTCCCTCCCTGCTTCCTTCCTTCCTTCCATCCTGTCTCCCTTCCCTCCCTCCTTCCTTCCTTTCTTCCCTTTTCCTTCCTTCCTTCCTCCCTCCCTCCCTTCCTTTTTTTCCTTCCTTCCTCCCTTTTCTCTTTTCCTCTCTCTCTTCCTTCCTCATTCCCTCCCTCCCTCTCTCTCTTTTCTCCTTTCCTCCTCCATTTTCTCTTTTCTTCCTTCCTTTCTTTCTCCCTCCCTTCCTCCCTCCATTTCCTCCTTTTCTCCCTTTCCTCCTTTCTTCCTTCCCTCCTTCCTTTCTTGCTTTCACTGGTGTGGATGCAGATGAGCAGAATAACATAAATATATTCTCATCCGACAGACTATCTGTGTACCAGTGATTGTGCTGGACCCCGGGGACATGATGATGGCTAAACAGAGATGTCCACTGCCCTCTGGGGCCTTGCTCTGGTAAGGAATAGAGATGATATGCAAGATACACATACAATCACAGCTGTGTCTAGTGCTTAGAAGGAGAGATGTCAGAGGGTCATTTACCACAGTGTTAGACAGTTGGGTGGGTCTCTCTAAGTCAATGGTTCTCAGCCGGGATGATTTTGCTCTCCCAGAGGATACTTGGCAGTGTGTAGAGATATTTTTGGTTGTCATATTTGGAGAGAGGTGATGCCACTGGCATCTAGGGAGCAGAGACTAGGGATTCTGCTAAATATCCTACAACACACAGCACAGCCTCCTGTGACAAAAAATTATCTGTCTCAAAATGTTGATAGTGCTAAGGTCGAGCAACTCTGTTTTAAAGCAACAGAGGCTGAGCTGAGAATTGGAAGGTAAGACATTAACAAGGCAAGGGGACAGCAAGGGGACTTAGAGTGTTTCAGGCAGAGGAAACCCAAAGGGCAAAGGCTCAGCCAAAGACATTCAAGAGTGGCCAGGTGTTGGATGGTACAGGTGAGGTTGGAAGTCAGTGAACATACAGGACTCCTAAATGTAGTTAAATATTTTGGTCATCAATCTAAGATCTGCTTGAATATACTAAGAAAGAGGTGATAGCAGTGACATGATATTATTTGTATTTCAAAAAGTCCTCTCTGGCTGCATCATGGAGAGTCGATTAAAGTGAAGTACAGTAATATGGATAGACCGGCCATGAGGCTATATCATGATTTTAAGTGATACAGGAGTGTTGCTTAGACCACAATAATCTTGGTAGAGTTGGAAATAAGTAAAAACTGTTGAAAGTCAACTAAGAGTTAAGATATGTGGGGCACGGCAGTGGATTGGATGTACGCAGTTGGTGTAAGAGAAAGATATATTACCCATGGCTCGGTGGTTCCAATGCAAGATGGGTGGACAAAAGTGTCATCGGCCAAAATAGGAAACACTAAGTTTGCACAAGAAGATCATTAGCTAAGTTTTGGCCATTTGAGTTTGAGGTGTTGTGTTGATTTTCAAGGTGTATCCAAAATGCATTGATACTTCTTCCCTTAAGAGGTAGAGTATAATATCCCTCCCCTTCAGTGTGGGCTGGACTTAGCTTCTAGTGACTTGAATATGGGAGGAGTGACAATATGTTAAGTATGAGACTAGGTCGTAAAATGACGGTGGCTGGGTCACATGGTTATGAGTCTAGGTCGTAAAATGGCTGTGGCTAAGTCACATGGCTATGTGACTAGGCTACAGCTATGGGACTAGGTTATAAAATGATTGCACCCTGGGTGCAATCTCGCCTTCTCTCTTGAGTCACTCAGTCAGCTGCTATATCATGAGATAGTCCAGGAGACAGAGAAGCCAGATAGTAATGTGTGAGGATATTTAAGCAGCTCATAAAGAGGCCCATGTGATGAGGAACTGAGGTCTGTTCATGGCCTGGAAGCAGGTCATTCCCAGTCAAGCCTTGAGCTGACAATTGACAGTAGCCCCAGGTGACCAATTGAGGACAGCCTTAAGAGATACCAGAACCACTCAGCTCAGCCACACCTGGATTCCTGACCCACAGAAACGATGAGATAATAAGTGTTGCCTTACACATCTAAGTATTAGATAGATAATTTGTTATAAAGCAATTGAAAACAAACACAGAAGCCTTTGAAACACTCTAATGGTTAAGGCTATAAAGCATATCTCAGTATCATCTAGAGTTTTGACAAAATTCCTCTTGATACTTTTGCAGATATGATTATAAAATACAGGATGAATAAGAGTACACTTAGCAATGGCATTGTAGAACAATTTATCTCAAAATGCAGGCAAATTCATGCCAAAGAGAAAGGTGGCTTGGTTCTCAGTCCTATCCTACTCAGCAATGATCTATGTTTCCTGGATAATGATGCAGAAGGCAGACTGGGCACATCTAAAGATGTTACTACTGAAAGCTGAAAACAAGGGCTGATTTGCTACGTAATCCCCAAAAGAGGCTAGGAAAATGAAATGAAAACTTTCAATGGTGCAAGACAATTCCATTGGCATTGTCTTATTTAATCTTAAAAAATTACATTCTATTATTACAGATAAAGAAACCAAAATCAAGCCATTTGTTTAAAGTTATATAGACAATGAGTGAGGACCGTAACTCCAATCCATGCCCTTCGGCTCATGGCCCATCCTTCTTTTCACCACACCAGGGCTCCCTGATGGCAGAATCAGGGCTGTGAAGGATTTTAAGAGCCTGGAAGGAAAATGGACCAAAAAGTTTATGTTTATCTCCTCAAAGTGCTTGACTCTATAGGAATGGGCTGTGCCATATACTAGCCACTCAGCATATGTGGCCATTTAAGTTTAAATTAATTATGATTATAAAATAGAAAATTCAGTTCCTCAGTCGCACTAGCTGAATTTCAAGGGTTTGATAGCCACGTGTGGCTGCTGCCTGATGCACTGGAGCATGCAGATATAGAACATTCCCATCATCATAGAAGATTCCGTGGGACAGGATTGCTGAACTGAAATACTGCTCTTTGTGAAGTGGAGGCAAGTTCACTGGTTTTTGAGGTTTTTGGCTACCGAAGGACAGTTGTGGAGGGACAGGAATGGGGAAGCTGATGAATACAAAACATCAGCTAAAATGGGAAGGAGTGAGTGTGTGACAGAGGCGTGAACTGGAGGGGCTGCCAGGAATGACAGGCGTCAAGCAGGGCTGCGTGTGATAAAATGGGAACCCATTGCTATACATGCGCCATACCCTGTCCTCATGACATCACAGAGGGACTTCACCCAAAGAAACATTTCCAGCCCCTCTTTGCCCTGCCCCTCTTTTCCCCAGTCCCCCTTCCTTCCTGGCTGCCAAAAAGAGATGGCAGAAAAATACATTTGATTGGGAGAGTGGCTAAAAGCTGACATCTGTTTATACTTCAGTCCAGGCTGTCGATCTGGGTGACATTTACTGTATTGGGCCCCTCTCTGTTCCTCTTTCTCTCTCTCTTTCCCTCTGTCTTCTTATTGCCTCTTACACATAAAGTAGGGATTCTCTCTCCCCAGCGCAAGTGAGTATACATATCTGCTTTGCAGGCTTTCCTAAGTCCTTGGAAAGACAGAAGATCTTAGATCACCTGATTATGCCTACAGATCCCAGCTATGTCTTCTGGTCTTGTTTCAGCAGAGTTATTGTTGATCTAATCTCCACCTTTCTGGACATTGTGAGTATTTCTTAATTGGTCCTAAACTTGGAGGAGGAGTACAAGAGTGATGAGTTGTCACTCTTGAACCTCAACAGTGATTAAAGTGGAATTTAAGAACGTTAGTCTCCCTTGTCAACTGGATCCACTTTAAGGCTATTTAAGAGATGCAAGAGCAAAATAATAATACTGAGTTGCTATCAGTTTTTTGACTGTTGTTTTGAATGTTATCACCTCAATCCAGAGTCACATAGGATATCAGGATATACTGGGTTACCCTTTGAATATGATAGTGCTTTCTACTACAGAGAAGTGGGCTGAGGTGGGTCTGGTCCCTGCGGCTCTTGGATGATGTCTCTCCAAGGCTTTTGTGTCTTCAGGATTAGAGGAGAATGTTTAGCAAGGAATTAAGGAGGCTTTAAGGGGAGGCTTTTTGAAAACTGGTCCAGAATCCCAGACAGAAAAAACAACTTTTCTTGAAAAATACTTTGGAACTGAGGATACAGCACTGCTCAGACTGCATTATCCAAAATGTTCTGTGTTCTCCATGGTGTAGGACAATGAGGCTGAGAGAGGTGACAGTAATGCTAATAATTAAAGCCACAACTAACCTTGGTTGTGCATTGACTCCACAGGAGGTGCCTTTCTAAGAACTTTCCTTCCATGACCTTATAGAATCCTTACAACAATGCTTTGAAGTAGGGACTTGTATTGTTCCCACTTTAGAGATGAGGAAATTGAAGCATATGGAGAGGTTCAGTAACTTAAAGTTTTTCAGCTGGTAAGGTAGGAAGCTGAGATGTGAACTTAGGTGTCTTTAATTCCAAAGCCAGCTCGGAGCCACTGTTGGCTATGCCATAGGTCACCAAGCTGATACCAGTCGTCACCACAACCACTCAACAAATAGGGTCATTAGCATTAATTAAGAGTCACTCACTGTGAGTATGGCAGACATCTCGGGTGAACCAGCAGTAGTCAGTGTTCCCAGGAGTTTTTCTGTCTAGTGGCAAAGACAGACAACGTAAAAGCATAATCAAAACGCCTCCTCATTTTATAGGTCAGGTACCTGCAGCCAAGAAGGAGCCAAGCTGCCCAAGACCTACAGTTGGTGGGTCCTAAAAGGGTCAAGGTACATCTGAGGCTGGGACAAGACTGAGGCAAGAGAGGAGCTTAGGGGGCTGAAGGAAAGGAGGCTCCCCCATTGCAGGTGCTGCCTATGCACTTGTGCAACTCTGAGAACCAGTGCCTCCTTAACTTTTTACCTTGGTCATGAGAGACTGGGGTTTAAACTGTGGCTGCATCACTTAAGCCTCACCCCAGTCCTGGCCCTGACTACAACCCAGATCTCTGACTTCAAGAGTCACCCCACAGCCTGTATTCTCACAGCATGAGCCTTTGCCAAATCTTTATTCTGTTTTACCTTTTTTTTTTTTTTTTCCCAGGAGACTTTTACAGAGATTTTATCAGGTGTGATATAAAGCACCTTCTGGGATTTCTAAGTCAGTTATCAACCAGCTCCTAAGCTCTGGAGCCAGGGACTGCATCACCCACGTGTCCTCGGCATGAATTGTTTTTTTAATACTGAATTTTAGTTATTCTGAGACTCCGGGGATTGTACGACTTGTCCTACTTTTGGAGATGTTAAAGTGTTCAAAACAGTAAAAGCCTGTCAGAGAATCAATGAAACAGAGTAAGAAGGACATGTTCACTGCCTCAATTGAGCCCCTTTTACATGGAACAACTGATTGTCAGTGAGTCCAAGGGTCTCATTCGAGGTCACAAGGCTAATCAGAGCAGAGCTGGCCCTGAAACCCAGGCTTCTGTCTCCTGACCTGAATCATACCTGATCCCAGAATTGTAACTGTTAACCATTGTGCTTGACATCAAATATAAGTCTCTTTTTGTTGGGGCATTCAGGGATTCTCACTGAGGAGGAGTGACAGGTGCGGGGGCAGGAAAGAGAGATTTATTCTGTCCCCAGGCCATTTCACATGAAACCAAAGTTTATTGTAACCTTTATTTTGACAATCTTGGAGTTTTATGGGAAAGGAAGAGGTGGGCAGCCATAACCTAAACTACTCCCCACCCTGTTTATTTTCCCCTCTCTTTTTCCTGTGTTAATTGTTTTCTTTCCCTTCAACACTGTGCAGTTGCTTACTGATATGGTTTGGCTGCATCCCCACCCAAATCTCATCTTGAATTGTACCTCCCACAATTCCCATGTATCATGGGAGGAGCCCGGTGGGAAGTAATTGAGTTATGGGAGCAGGTCTTTCCCATGCTGTTCTTGTGATAGTGAATAAGTCTCATGAGATCTGATGGTTTTATAAAGCGGAGTTCCCTTGCACAAGCTCTCTTCCCTGCCACCATATAAGACTTGACTTTGCTCTTCCTCCATCTTCTGCCATGATTGTGAGGCCTCCCTAACCATGTGGAACTATGAGTCCATTAAACCTCTTCCCTTTACAAATTACCCAGTCTCAGGTATGTCTTTATGAGCAGCATGAAAACAGACTAATACACTTGCCAGCCAGGCAGTGGAAATGTCTGCAGGGGAAAGTGCCATCAGACCTCCCAGGCACTAGCACCACAAGGGCACACTTGCTCTTAGACTCACCTCACTGACCCTCCCTTGGGTTTTAACAAAGAACCAGAACAGAAAACAAAGGGAAGCATTCCATGAGTCTTTAAAAGGCACTTTTTAAAAAGTCAGCAAAAATTAAGTAAGTTGTATCAATGTTTGATAAATAACCCATCTTCATTTTTAAGTGGGAGAAGTCAAAGATCATAGCTATTTAGAGAGGTTTATTCTAAACTATCCAAATATTGGCACTGCACTCAGACTGTGGAGGGGAGAGAAATAAATAAATGTCCACTCCTGCCTTCTACAACCTCACAATTTTTATGGGGATGAAAACCATCATCATTACAATGCACAATGGAGTGAGTGTTAATTGGAGGTGTGAGAGGAATGACCAGATGGAAATGTTTTGGGGAGGAAATAACTCAGGTGTAGAGTCAGACAGAGTCTGTCTCAGTCATTAGCTCTCTGAATAACCTTAATGAGATGTTCAAGCTCTCTGGGCCTCAGTTTCCTCCCATGTAAACTGGGAACATTATATTTAGCCTATAGGTTATTTGAGAATTAAATGAGCTCGCATGTGTAATTGGTCTTGACATAGCATAGGTTCTCCAAACATTTGTTTCTTCCTCTCCCCTTTTCCTCCCTCTAAAATTCTATAGATACATTCCTCCATCCCTCAGTTCCATGCCCTTTGGTTCCCATGAAAATTTAGGTTCCCCAGTCATAGTGCCTGAGAGAAGGTCTTAGGTATAAATAGTCTATCTTCGAGGTAGCACAAGAAAGCAAGGGTGAAAGAACAGAGAGTATGAGACAGAGAAAGAGAAAATCTAACACAAGGTTATGCTTTTCTCATTATAGACCTGCATTTTGTCAGTGCAATGGCCTCTGCTTGAATTCCCTGACCTAAGGATGAAATTCTTCCAGCTTCCCTTGCAGCTGGAAATGCCATGGTAATGGATGTAATTGCTGGGCTGGCAGCAGCCATCTTGCAACCATGAGGAAATAAGCATGTGCCAATATGTAAGGATGGCAGAAAAAACAACTAGAAGGCGCTTGGATCTATGATGTCACGGTCGAACAGCCAAACCAACACTAGCAGTTCCCTACCTCTAGACCTCTCCCCATGTGCAAACATTAAACCTCTATTTGTTTAATTTTAGCCAGTTTTCTGATATCAGCCTGGGAGCTTATTCCTGACTGACATATCCTTATGGAAACAAGGACCTGGCTCTGTTGATCCAGTGGTGCTTTCGTGAGTACCTAGAATAGCACAGAGCACGCAATTGGTACTCAGCAAATGGTGCTATTATAATCTCACAACGTGACTGCAACTCCAGTCTGAGAGGCATTTCCTGTTTCCCAGGCTTATCTCCACCAAGGGGCAATGGCATCTGCAGGGGAGACTTCTGCTGTCAGAATTTATCCCAAGCCAATTAACCTCTAGCCTTTAACTCACTTTCTCCCTAGCTGACATTCATCATCTTGTCCGCCTGTCCCAAAGGCCCTGGAATGTCCTGGAACCATATCCCAGAGTGTGAGTCATGGACTTCTCCCTCGCGACCCTTCCTGGTGTCTCTAAGTGAGATACTGGTCCTGATCAATCTCAGATTCAGAAACCATTTAGAGAGTGATATCAACCCAGGCTTTCTCCTCTGGGGCTGTAGAGGGAGTGAGGAATAGGGTCTCACAGAAGCAGAGCTGGAAAGTATTGGGACCAGACAACCAGGCCTCTTAGTCACACACTCCAGGGACATCATTCCTCCTGTACTGCTGTCAGTGGTACCCGTGGATCTGTACAGTGCACGACCTGCACTGCTGCGTGGGCTGCATGAAGAAGCCCTGCTGGCTGCACAGCTGCAAGGCCTCTGGATGCTGCCACGTCCCACCAGCTTTTTGTAAAGAGGACAATGAACAGCAGAGAGGTTGAGTATATCTTCCCAAATAGCATCCCAAAACATAGCTAGCATATTGAGAAGTGTATCTTCCCATATGCTATAAATGTATATATCATATTACAAATATAAATGCATATCCATATAACTGTGTATTCAGTTAGTGAAAAAAAGACTGTAAGAAAATAGTTAAACCAGGTTGCAGGATCATGAGTGAATTTGCTGCTTGAGGTCACACAGCACTTAAGGAATGGAGCCTGGACTTTATTTTTATTTATTATTATTATTATTTTTTGAGACAGGGTCTCACTCTATTACCCAGGCCGGAATGCAGTGGCTTGGGCTCAGTTCTCTGCAGCCTTAGCTTCCTGGGCTCAGGCAATCCTCCCACCTCTGCCTCCCAAGTAGCTGGGACTTCAGGTGTGTGTCACCACACTCAACTAATTTTTTATTTTTAGTAGAGATGGGGTTTTGTCATGTTGCCAAGGCTGATCTTGACCTCTTGGGCCCAAGTGATCCTCCTTCCTTGGCCTCCAAAAGTGCTAGAATTACAGGCATGAGCCACCACCCTATGCCCTAGACTGGATTTAAAAATAATCTGTCTGGGCTCAAAGGCCTTTGACCTACAAGGTCCCATCTGATCTGGCACCTGCTGCTTGTCGGGACAGGCTCACTCATGGTGCTGGGCCACACGGGCCGCTTGGCTGTTCTCTAGTTGTTTGAGCTTGTCCTGCCCCAGAGTTTTTGCACTAGCTCTTTCCTTTGCCTGGGATGTTTTTCTTCCTTCTTGCCAATCAAGTTTTGCTTCTAATGTCCATTTCTCAAAGAGGAGTTTCCTGACTATCCAGTCTAAGACAGCCTCCGTGACTCTGCAAATCACTTCCATGTTACGTTTCTCTGTTTAGTATCTGAAGCCACCTTACCTCTGTGTTACTGTTTGTCTCTCCTGCGAGAATGTTAGCCCCATGAGCTCTGTCTGCTCTTTCTCAATTATTTTCCTGGCAGCCAGCACTGATCATATACTGGGTGTTTAGTGCTATTTTAGGTTTAATAAATTAAAGGGTTGGAATTGGGATTCTTGTAGCGATCCATCTGACTATAAAGCCGACACACCCTTTCCCCACATTAGGTTGAAAGCAGTAATCACCAAATGGGAAGAACAGAAAAGCATAGCTTGGCTCAAGCCGTGAAAGTCAGCACACAGTGCGAGCTTTCTATATGCCAGGCCATATCTCAAATTGTTGACACGAGTGATCTCGATCTCATTTATTCTCTCAGCAGCCCAGGGAAGCAGATACTATTATTTCCTTCATTTTACAGATGGTAAAACTAACCCCCAAGGAACTAAGTGATCACATAAATAAGATTATATGGCTAATATGTGGCAGGGTCAGGATTTGAAGCCAGGCGGTACAGTTGGAGATCCCAGGACTGTTATGCTATCTCATCTGTCTATGCAGAAAGAGAATCACCAGCATCACTTCACTTACATCCTCTGCAAAATGTGAGGTTAGACTTGTCAATGAAAGTTTGGAGCCTAGTAGAGAGTGAAGGATTGATTATAGTCATGGCCAACTTTGTCCAGGCCTCCCTGTTATCTCACCTACTGGGGATGCACCTCCCTTGCTCATGCCTTCCTACACTGACCCTGGGCTTGCCCCATGGACTTACTGTAGGACAGTGGCAAACACCCATCAAGCATGTGCTGACACCACCATGTGAAAGAGCCTAGGTGAGTTTGCTGGGGTATGAGAGGCCAGGTGGGGCAGAAGTGACTTATCCACACTAAGGCTGTTCTTGACCAGGCAACCCCCAACCAGGAGACCAGTGGATCACTGCTGCCAAATGAGTCCAGCCAGATCAGCTGAGCCTGCTGCCCAGCAAAAGAACTCCCCAGCTAGGTCCGGTTCCAAATTGCCAGGCTACAGAATCATGTGCTACAGAAATAATTGTTTTAATCTACTAAGTTTGAGATGATTTAGCATACAGTAGAAACTAACTGATACAAAGGCTGAAGGGATTGCCAAATATAATCATGCATTTAATCCTCCCAACAGCCCAGAGGCAGATATATTATCTCCGTTTTGCAGGTACGGAGAAGGCAAATAACTCGCCCAGATAGTCAGTGGTGAAGCTGAGATTTAAATCCAAGCAATCTGATTCTAGAATTTGTCTTTTTAACCTCTGTACTATATTGCTTCTCAAAGACTCATTAAGTCTGTAATCCCAGCACTTTGGGTGGCAGAGACAGGTAGATAACTTGAGCTCAGGAGTTTGAGACCAGCCTGGGCAACACGGTGAAACCCAGTATCTACCGAAAATACAAAAAATTAGGCAGGTGTGGTGGCATGCGCCTGTAGTCCCAGCTACTCAGGAGGCTGTGGTGAGAGGATCACTTGAGCCTGTGAGGTGGAGGTTGCAGTGAGCAGAGATCCTGCCACTGCACTCCAGCCTGGGTGACACAATGAGACCCTGTTTAAAAAAAAAAAAAAAAGGACTAATTAAAACCTGACCATTTGTCAAAAACTATGCTGGTTTCTGGGTATATGAAAACAAATAAAACAAGGCCTTTTACTCATAAATTTATACATATATATGTGAATACATATATTTAGAGGATGGGTTATTAGTCTTCATGTAGAAATAATTTATATAAATTAGTAAGAAAAGTATCTCAAAGAAAAATGAGTAGAGCACAGGTATTTATTTTAAAAATGGATGTTTGCAAAAATGTATTAACCACATCAGAAAGAGAAGCAAATTAAAGTAGGAATGAAAAATCATTTTACACCCATGAAATTAGTATTTTAACCAAGAGTAAATAAATAAAAATATTTAATTCTTTTGGTGGGAATGTAATAATTTGGCAAGAGTTTTAAATGTTTTCATGGCAAATGTAATTCTAAGCAAAGAAAATAAACAAAGATACGGAGACATACATCACAGTTATTTTTAAAATATTAAAATATTTTAAAATAGTAAATGATATCTAGTAATAGAGATATTAAAATATATTATAATATATTTCTATGGCAGGCTATTGTGCAGCCATTTAAAATACTATTACATTTATTGCCATAAAAATATAGCCATGTCATAATTGTATATAATATATCTTCCTGAATATATTATAAATATATACACAATTAGGGAAAAAAGACTGGAAGAAAACACTAAAATGTAACCAGCAGTTAAACCAGATTTTAGGATCATGAGTGACTTTTGTTTTCAGTTGTTCTTATACCTTTTCTTAAATTTCCTAAAGTTTTTACATTGAGCATGAAAAACTTTTCTAATAGAAGGAAAAGAGCAAGTTAAAAACAAAGAATGTCTTGAAATCCAAATAATGTATGAAGTTCAGCTAACAGTAATGTTACTTGACTGTGACAAATGTCTCCTAGTAAATAAGATGTTCATGATGGGGAAACAGTCCTGGGTATATGGGAACTCTTAATACTGCCTTTGGAGCTTTTCTGTAAATCTAAGTCTATTCTAAAATGAAAACTTTATTCAAAACAAACAACATCACCAACAAAAATCAGGGAGGACTTCTGCAACTTACCCCTGTAGCAGGCTGTGGAGTACAGTTGCACAGTTTGCACCTGCAGAGCCCCTGATGGAGCGGAGGAGGGTCAGAAGCCTCTGTAAGGAGGCGTCCACCCAGGGCAGCACCTTCCTGTACTTATCCACCTGGACAGGCTGTTTTCTTCTAATGCACCCAAAGTCACATCTAGCCCAGAAGCTGCCCTGCCATCTCCCCACCCCATTCTCATCACCTGCTTTTATTTCTGCCTCTTGCTGTGTTCCATCTCCTTTAAACAATGTCAAACCTTTTCATAGAACTTCACACAGCACCTGTACTCACCGACCTTCCAGGTTTCTTCTGGTCATCATGGTTTTGGAGATGTGGTTTCATTCTGGGAGGATACGTACTGTTGAGGAATGGCCTTTGCACCCCTGCAGTAGGCCTGTGGGTATGACTGTTACCTTCTCTCCTTCCCTGTGCCACCATCTGTGGTGGCCTCCAGTGGTACAGTGCAAAGAGCCCTTGATGGGGATTCAGAATCTTTGGCTACACTTCCTGCTGCCCCTTCTACCAGTTCCTTTCCCCTTGCAGAGCCTCAATTTCTCAGTTGTTTAAAGTTAGACTGCCTTGTGATCCCGGGCAAGTTGCTTAATCTCTTTGCGCCTTGGGCTCCTTGTCTGTGAGATGGGAATCGTCACAGCTTCTATTTCTTTCTTTTTTTGAAACAAGGCCTCACTCCGTCACTCTGGCTGGAGTGCAGTGGTATGATCTCAGCTCACTACAACCTCCACCTCCCAGGCTCAACCTCCATCTCACAGGTGCTCGCCTGTGGTCCCAGCTACTTGGGAGACTGAGCAGGGAGATGGAGTAGCTGCGACCACAGGCGAGCACCACCACACTCAGCTATACTTTCTGTATTTTTAGTAGAGATGAAGTATCACAATGTTGGCCAGGCTGGTCTTGAACCCCTGAGCTCAAGTGATTCTCTAGCCTTGGCCTCTAAAAGTGCTAGGATTATAGTTGTGAGCCACCTCACCTGGCACAGCTTCTATTTCATGGAGATGTTGTGAGTTAATGCACATAAAGCTCTTAGAAAAGTGCCTGGCAAATAGTAAGTGCTTAGTTAGTATTAGTTATTATTATTACTGTTATTGTTACAATAAACATGACTTTTGCTAATATGGTAAAGTGGTATTTCCCAAATAAATTCCACACAGGTATTTCCACTGCACAAAAATCTTCCATGGGACTCCATCCCTGTGTTGCCATTTGCTGTTGTAACAAATTGCCACACACTTCGTGGCTTCATGCAACACAAATTTATTATCGTAGTTTTGGAGGTGGTCAGAAATCCAGAAAGGTTTTATGGTCCTAAAGTCAAGGTATGGGTGGGGCTGCCTTCCTTTCTAGAGGCTCAGGGAAAAGTCTGTTTCTCGCCTTTTCCTGCTTTTAGAGGCTGCCTACATTCTTTGGTTCTTGGCTGCGTCACTCTGACCTCCCTTCTGTTGTCGCTTCTTTTCTGACTCTGACCCTCTCGCTTCCCTCCTCTAAGGACACCTGTGATTATACTGAGCCCTCTTGATTATCCAGGATAACCTCATCATCTCAAGATCCCTACCTTAGTCAAACCCACAAAGCCATTTTTGCCATGTAAGGTGATGTGTTCATACCTTTTGAGAGTTAGGAAGTAGACCTATTTAAGAGCCATTATTTCGCCTACGCAGTCTTCTTCAGGATAAAGCCCAGATTTCTCAGAGTAGTGTCACAGCATCTAAATTTGGAGTCCCTCCAATTCTTCCAGCCTTCAGTCCTACTGAATCCATCTCCAGAACATTTGCTATCTTCCCGTGGGACTCAGCTTCCTACTTTCTTGCCTTTATCTTCCTGTTCCTACCTGGGAAGTCCCCCCACCTTCTTCAAACCCACATATTATCCTTTCTTCAAGATCCAACTTAACATCTGTAGTAGACAGCAGTGACCATAAAAATGCTGCAAAACACAACTGCCCTGAAACTCAGTGGCTCAAACCCACGTTCATTCTCATTTATGTTTCTGCAGTTTGGCTGCAGATCAGCTGATCTAAATGGGGTTCAACTAAGCTTGGTCCAATCAGTAGGTAGGGCTCAGGTCTGCTCCATGCATATTTCATCCTGCATGGACCAGACCTGATTTTTGTTATGGTGAGGACAGTAGCATGAAAAGAAAAAACCCCACTGTGCAAGCACACTCATCTCTGATCTCTATTATGGTCACTAACAACCTACTGGCCAAAGCAAGTCACGTGGTTCAACCTAACATCAATAGAACAGGGAAATATACCTTGCTTCTAGAAGGAGGTAAAGTAGAGTAAATGTTTCATGTGGCTCAGCCTAACATCAATGGAACAAGGAAATATACTCTGCTCCCAGGACGAGGTAAAGGAGAGTAAATATTTGCTGAACAAGGATTCAACTGATCATAAATCCTCCTCCTCTAGGAAGCCCTCCTTGAGTTCCCCAGCTGCAAACTCTGTATTCTTCCTTTGGCCTCTCACAGCAATCTAACTCCACTTTTCTTAGAGCCAAAGACATTTATCTATAGCATAGTTCATTATCTCTAATAGGGTATGGATACCTATGTAAGAGCCACTTGAGGTCTAGACAGGTGGCTGATTCTTATTTACTACTAAGCCCACCCTTCATCCCACTCCAAGTGTCTGATGCCTACTCAGTAAAGGCCCCAGAACAGGAGAACAAGTACCATCCATCTCTTTTCAGGAAGCTTGGATGTAGAAGCCCCATCAGGCTCACCTGGGAATTCTCTTATTGCTGGCAGCCAAGCTTGCATATTTGGGATACTGCATTGGACACACAGGACACATTCTTGACTCCCAAGGTGATGGTGCTTTTGCAGTCCTAATTATCAGAGGGATAAGAAAAGCCTGGTCTTTTTTGGCTGAATGGCTTCAAGCTGCATTCTCATGGACATTTTTTTTTTTTTTTTTCAGGAGGTACTTTAAAATAAAAGCAGTGCCTTTTCTGCTTTCAATCCTGTGGAAGTAGATTATGAGAAACACACTTTGGGAATTGCCAGCCCAGGGGCCTATCCATGGGTTCATTTAAACTTGGGTTTAAAATGAGATTCTTCACCGACAGGGAAATGTCCAACTCTGATTGGTGTGTGGGGCTTTGTTCTAAGAGCTTACACTCCGTGGCACTGGCATCTGGTTCAGTTTCCCATCAGTTGGATGATCTTGGGCAAGTCGCTGGCTCTGTGAGCTCCAGGTTTTCCATCTGATAAGTTGAGGCCTGGCTGGTCCTGGACACTCACAATTCCATCCCTGTGCTAGCCCTTGTGTCTAGAGGATACTGTGGGCATTGAAGTGTAAGGTTTGCAAAGTGCTTAGCAGCCCAGAGGGTGGGCTCAGCTCACTACCAGACTCTCCCTGTGCACCCATACTGGGGCTGACCCTGTTGAGGAGTCATGGGTTCTTTCCCCCGTCTGCATGAGCCAGTTGGAATGCTTCCAGATTTCCTTCTTGCAGACTGGGCAGGCCTCTTCATTCCCAGCCAATGGGTCAGAGCAGCTCTAAAATGAGAGATGACATGGTTTGTGGATTTATGCCCTGAAAGCACCTTCTCATATGCCTGCTCAGTCAGAGTGGTGTTCTCAGCACTCCCCATGGGGAAAAACCCACACTGGAGGCTGGGCAGGGATGGCTGATGAGGCTCCCAGCCTCACCAAACACTCCCAGTGTATTTCCTGGTGAAGTGGAAAATTGCATCCTTTAAAGAGCGATGCAAAACAAACAGAAAGTATTCCTGCAGAGGAAGGTGGAGGAGGGAGGTTGAGGGGAACGTGACTAATAATAGTGTAGTCATGAACATTCATATAGTTCTCTCTGGCTTCCTTTCCCTCCCTCTGTAACGAACTTCCTGAAGCTTAGGGGTGTGGGGGCTGAGTGAAATGGAATGACAGCTAAGAACTGGACACAATCTCAAAGTGACTATCAGACACAGAAATTCATTGATGTTCATTTCCCATCACGCGGCCTTCCTCGTGGGTCCATGTGGGCCCTGGCCTCTCCTGTGTACTGGGGACTTCTTTCCTGCACTGCCTCTCACTCTGAGCTGCCCAGTACCCTTCCCCTCCCTCCCCATGTTTGTTATGTCTCACTGTTGCACCGTAATAAAAATTATCATGACAGGAGAATCAATGCTTATGAAGCCCTGACAATATGCTATGCATATTTTAACCACTTTACCTTTATTAGCTCATTTAATCTCCATGATTATCTCATGGGGTAGGTCCTGTTGTCCCATTTTACACTTGAGGAAACTCAGTAAAGCTTCATGTTTTATAGTGTAATTTTATTATTATTCAGGTATGATGAGGCCACAGACCAGAGTGTGATGCCATTGAAAAGACAGTTCCCAAGAGGAGAGGCACACCAGGCCATGGGGTCCGTCGGGGAAGGACTGTGTCCACCAGTCAGAAGTCAGAGGGAATGGGAAAAGAACCTTCATTTTGGTTTCCAGGGAAAGGAATGGTCAAGCAGGCTTAGGATTGGTGAGTTTGAATACTTTCCAGGATTCTGGGGCCATAGAGTTCCACTCTAATTGTCCAGCACCTGTCCCTGGGGTGAGTAGGTCAGGGGAATCATGGCCAAGAGTATGAGAGCAATAGAGCAGGTGAAGGTGTGAGCTCTGGGTTGCCTGGTTTATATACCCATTTGTAATCGGCAAAAGGGTCCAGCTGCCCACCGCCTGCAGAAAGAAGTTCAAATAATCACAAGTTACGAAAAGACATTGTAAGATTTTGTTATTACCCGTGCCAGCAAGAGGAAGAGTAGAAAGAAATTCCACTCTTTAATTTGTGAAGGGAATGAAGGGGTTTTTAAAGAAAGAGTTTGAAATATAGAAGAGGCAGGAGGGTGCTAGGAGGTGCCAGGTGGCGTGACTTGCTCCAAAGGTGCATCTTGAATTATTTTCCACTTGGTGAAGGGCCTGGCACCGTTGTGGATCCTCCCAAGTTATAAATTAATCACAGTCAATACTGTAGTCACTCTTTAGCCAGGAGTGGGTTCTGACCTTAAAATAATTTTTGCTGGAGAGAGAATTCTGGTCTGGTCCTGATCAGGATCCAACCTCTGAAGCTTCTAAGGAAATAAATGACCACAAACGTGAGCATGGTGTGAACTTAAGAAGCATCTAGATAAATAAATGTGCATAAGGCATGGAAGCGTAGAATGGGAAAAGAAAGGGAGTGGAGGTTCACAGTACATTCCGAGGCTGTATTTCAAGATGAAAGGTAACCCATATGCAGTTTGTGTCAAAGTTATATCTTGAGACTTGAGGAGGAAAGGGGAAATGAAAAAAAAAAACGTTTTAAAACGTGGTTTGAGGCTAAGCTGCTCAGCTACACATTTACCGTCTGTAGGAATTGGCCAGCCCTGGGAGGTTGGTCTCTTCAACACAAGCAAGGCTCTCTTTGTCAAAGCATGAGAATGATAAGACATGCTTCATACCCTTGGAAGTCTACAGAATGTTTTATGGAAGGCCCATCAATCTATGGGATCCCAACTCTCCTCAGCTCCCTGCCAGGCACCTTTCTGGAGGTTGAAGGTGGTCAAATAAGTGGCAGCCCAACTATGTTCCCTCAAAGAGTTCCCAGTCTAGCGAGGAAGCAGATATGTAAATCTCCTTGCACCACCTGATACTGTCTACCCGTTCACCCCCAGCTGGAGAGAAGTATAAAGTACTATTTGATGAAGAGACTAGCAAGAAAACCACATAGCTGAGATACAATAAAAGCTAGACATGCAGGATAAGGAAGAACTCTCTGGAAAGGTAAGCATCTGAGTTGTACTCAGAGAGGAGGAACAGAATTATAGAAGATTAGGGAAGTGCCTCTGGAAAACAATAGAGTCCAGAGCAGTTAGAAAACAAGATGTGGGCAGGAGCAGGACTGAGATGAGGCTGCTGTGGTTTAACCGTGTTTAGCATGATCATAGCAGCCAGGAGTTACTGCGCACTTTGTACATGCAAGAAGTTTCTAAGCAATGGAATTTTCTCATCCCTCACCGCAGGAGGAGGAAATTCAGGCACAGGTGTCCCAGGTCACAGAGGAAGAGGGGAGCCCGGGTTCAAAGTTGAGGGGAGTGACTCCAGTGCCCTCACTTCTAACTGCTGCAAAGGGAGCTCCAAAGGATTTTACAGTCCAGGTAACAGTTCTAGAAGCTTCCTGTTGTCAGCTCTGTTGAGTATTTATCAGCAGGAGATGCTGAAGACAGTGAGCAATTAGGAGGTCATTGCATTGGTTCAGAGGGGAAAAAAAGTTGATAAGGTGATGTTTATGGCATAGAATTCACTGGATCAGATGAGAAGATGAGCTGCATGTAGGGGTGAAGGAGAAGTAAGAAGGGAAGGTTGAAGCTCCAGCCTGGGCAGCTGGGTAGGCACCAGCCCCCTTATCTTGGGAGTAGATATGCTCGGGAAGGAGCTGGGCTCAGTGGGAGGCTGGGAGTTGGCAGGCCCTGCCCGAGGAGGCGAAGCTGGCTGCAAGCAGCACCCAGGCTCACACTGAAACCCCCTTCCTGGTGCTGCTGCATCACAGCACAGAATTTAGCCCTGTGTTAGAAGTTCTATTGGGACTGAAACCCCATTCTCTGTTCTCTCTCTCTTTGTGGGTCTAGAAATACCAGGCACTGAAATACTCTGCAACTCCCCTTGCAGGTGCAGACCTACATTCGGTAACAGCCCTTTCCCCTCCATCACTCCCACTCTTGCTAGCTCCTGGACCCTGCTCCCCAGGTGCAACTCCACTACCCAACTGGCAGGTCTTTACTGCAGACGCAGCCTCCCTGGGAAATAGACTCTTCTGCAGGAGGCTGGGAGTATGTCTTTTTACATGAAGGATTTGTGGAGTCTCAAGAAGTGTGTCTGCAAAGGCCTTGTGAACTCACTCCAGATTCTCTTACATTTCCCTCTCATAATAGTTACACATATGCTGCAGTTGTCTGCCTGGAATTTCCAGCCTTCACCCTGCTCCTGACCAGACCCAGAGGAACCATTTTCTCCACTTCCCCCTTGGTCCTGCTGGTGGTTGGCAGGGGCGTTAGATGTCCTTCCACCATCTGCACCCTTGGAGAAGAAGTCAGAGGTCCAGGCATCCTTTGCTTAGGGTCATCTGCTTACAGGCTAGCTCCTCTGTCCCTGCTCTCAGTAACAGGGTCCCTGGCACTCACCACTGGTGCAAAATTTAAGGGGGCATCAAAAAACTCAGTCATCAAGATAAATAATTTAATGCAAAAATTCAAAAAAAAAATCAAAATGAATGCAAAAAATCCAAATGTTTAACAACAACAGAATCCACCTCTGCAGTTGCAGAGCCTCTGCCTCGCTCTTCTCATCTTTCTTTCTTTCTTTCTTTCTTTTTTTTTTTTTTGAGACGGAGTCTCGCTCTGTCGCCCAGGCTGGAGTGGAGTGGCGCTATCTCCGCTAACTGCAAGCTCCGCCTCCCGGATTCACGTCATTCTCCTGCCTCAGCCTCCGAGTTCTCCTCATCTTAATCCCTTCCCTTCTAATCCCTTAATGCCTGTCTTTATTTTTAAAATTGATATTTTGTTTATCAGGAAGATTTTGCATTAATTTTGATTTTAAATATTGAATTTAGTATTATTTATCTTGCTTTTTGAATTTCCTGGAGCCCCGTTAAATTTTGTACCTGAGGCAAGTCCCTCCCTTGCTCACCCTAGTCCTTGCCCTGCTTAGAAATGGATGGCTGCAAGGCCACACTTTCTCTGCAGAGGCTAGAAGAGTGTCTTCCACACTCTCTGGCAGGCATGGCCCAAGTGTTAGACTTGGAGCCAAGAGAGTCAGGTTGCGGGGGAATTTCACGGGAAAGCTCACGCTTTTTGCAACTTTTATCAAAACTCTCCAATCTGTGCCACCAGCTGTAACACTGAATGCTAATTTGTTCCCTCAAATATCTGATGCCTGTTTGTTTCTGAAACCTCATTGGTGCTTAAGACATGTTTACTAGGTGAATGAAGAAATGAATGAGTGAATCCTCAACTGCATTTTCAATTATGTATAGAAATTTCCCTTTAGAACCCTCAGAATCTGTCCACACACACCATGTCCGGATTCCATCTTATTACCCTCTTCCTTAAACTTGCAGATGTTAGAGGAGAATGTTCTTCGGGTAGTAACATTGCACAGGTTAATGCAATGGCCAATTAGGAACAGTAGTGGTAGCCAAAGGTTTAATGGCTCCATTGTTGGAGATGTTGCACTTAAAATTTCAATATGGAGCAATTGTGAACAGATGAAATTGGCTTTCTCTGGAGCATATATATCACCTCGGGTAAAAAGAAATTAACTATCACTCTGCATGAGGCATAAAAGAAGAACAAAAATAATATAGAATTTCAAAGATAAGAGAAGGAGAAGCCACAGAAAAAGATGAAACTATTTCTGTAGTTACATGGGCTAAGGGTGTCACCTGCTCTCTAATAAGAAGAAATCTGAGCAAAGAAAAGTAAAACTGCAAAAGGTATTGCGTGCTTAATTTATTACTAAGTTCAAGTTAACTTTATATAGTTATTTTTAGTATTGTTAATTGACTCTCAAATAACCTTTAATGTTTTTATAGAACCCTAAGAAAAGAGAGCTCCTAGGTTGTGTGTAGTCTGAATTGGTTAGCCCAATACTGACTAATCCCTTAAAAATTCTAGTACCTGTATTGGAAGAACCAGATAATAAGTTCATGCTACAGAAAAGTGCCCAAGCAAGGCTTATTTGGGGAATAGAGTTTGCTGCACCATCCCAATGATCTCCACTATGTTTGAGTGTCTATTATATGTAGGGCTCAAGAGCATGGAAGATAGGAAAAGGGATAAATCTCAGTCGTTGCCCTCAATGAAGTTATTGTCTGGTGGTCAAGGCTGAGACGGACACCAGCATTTGCCCAATGAGGCCAATGTCATGGGGAGCTTTGCTTAAAGAGTAGAAAAACCCTCAATGAAGGCCTGTTGGAATCTACTTTGGGTGAAGATTTGGGGATGATGATGATTCAGAAAGTCTTCATAGAGGTGGGCCCATGTGAATAGAGTCTAGAAGGAATTCTGGCCATATGACAGAGAGCCCAGCAGGGTCCACTTGGGAGCTTTTGAAAGAGAGTAATCCTCTCATCTTAACAGTTTGGTGGGCTGCAAAGTCCACAGGGCCATTGTAGGTGGAGAAAACCCCCAAGTGAGGAAGTTGTACCTTTGGAGAGTTGAATTTCCTTGGAGTGCAGGAGTGAGTAATAAGAGGATGGTGGTGATAAGGCTTAGGAGTGGGTTCATGCTGGTTCATAAGGGGCCTTGCAAGTCTCATTAAAGGCTGCTAGGCATAAGAGCAACATGAAGCAATCCACACTTGCACCAGCAGGTGGGTGACCACACAGAGGATGGAGTGGAGCAAGACCAGTGAGAAAGAAGCTCCCTCATTGCCTTGGGGTCACAGAGTTTGATGTTCCCTGATGGGGGGGGCTCTGATTCCCTAGAGTTTTTAATCTAATAAGTGAAACTGGCAAGACCTTTCTCTGCCCTAGCTTTTCAGAAGAGGTTGGCGTCAGCCTTTCTTCCTGGGGTGCTGTTTTCCCAGTTATTCTCCAATCATATTTGTAATGTGGGCCTGGCTCTGTGCCAGGAGCATACATGTGGATTCTTTCAGGTAATTTTCACAACAACACTGAGAACTGGCATCATGACTCCATGTTGAGAAAAGGAAACTTAGGCTCAGAGGTCACATGGAGGAAATAAAGAGCTATGGCATGAATCAAGTCTTCTGACTTTGAAATTTCATGAGCTTTTCAGAGACATACATTATCTCATAATTTCTCTCTCTCGTTCGTTCTTTATTCTTTCTCTCTCCTTCCTTCCTTTCTTTCTTTCTTTCTTTCTTTCTTTCTTTCTTTCTTTCTTTCTTTCTTTCTTTCTTTCTTTCTTTCTCTTTCTTTTTCTTTCTTTCTTTCCTTTCTCTCTTTCTTTCTTTTTCTTTCTCTTTCTTTCTTTCTTTCTTTCTTTCTTTCTTTCTTTCTTTCTTTCTTTCTTTCTTTCTTTCTTTCTTTCTTTCCTCTCTATTTTTTCTCTTTCTCCTTCCTTCCTTCCTTCCTTCCTTCCTTCCTTCCTTCCTTCCTTCCTTCCTTCCTCCCTCCCTCCCTCCCTCCCTCCCTCCCTCCCTCCTTCCCTCCCTCCCTTCCACTCTCCATCTATCCCTCCCTTCCTCCTTTTCCCTTCCTTCCTTTAATTTTTTCAATTTATTCATTCATCATATTCATTGAAAAATGTGATCCTCCACCTTAGTGCTCTAGAGTCATTAGCTACCTGAAGTGATCCTTTAACAACTGAGTTGCGTTCAGAAAATATTTATTGACAACTTCTATGTGCTTGGCATCTTATAATTTCTGAGGAATCCTGTGATGGTTAAGCTATGGTTTCCACTTCAAAATCTCAATCGAATGCAAGAAACAGATGTACAAACCAGAAATTACAGTTCGCTGAGTTAAGTGTTAGAAACGAGCTATGCTAGAAACGACCTCATTCCCCCACATTGTAAAATAGATGACTTATGGCTATGTTGATCTCCACTCCTCACTCTCCTATGCACCATGCTTTAAAAATGAAAAGGCAGAACAAGCCTCTCTGGGTCTTTTACCCTGTGTTAGTACTTGGACGAAGCATGCATGTTCTCCTTTGTCTGCTTTCTAGAATTCCTTATTAAATAAGGGGAAAAACTGAAAAATTTATATTTCAAGGCTTAATATTCTATGAAATTATAATAGACTCTGCACAAAAAATTTCATCTCAAATTATGGAGTTTTCTATATCAATGTATCAAAGCATGCTTCCTGGATGCTCTTAGTGTCTTACGAGATTGAATAATAAATAATTTCAAGAGGGTGATAAATATTTATATGAGATAGTAAAAGTTTGATTCAGTCATAAAACGGTTTGAGGGAAAGAAAATTAAAAAGTATTGACATATGCATAGGAAGAAGATAAACATAAAGGAAGTCAAATGAAATGTTAATAGTAGTTATTTCTGAGAATGAGAATTATATGTAATATTTATTTCCCTTTCCATATTTTTATGTGTCTTCCCAAAATTCTGCAGTGAGGATGTGTTGCTTATATTTTTAGAAAATAAATATTATTTAAAAAAAGAAACTTCTTGGTAACTTGAAGATTGTATTTCGTTGGTGGGCTTTTCACCAGCTGACCTGCGCTTTCCACCATCCAACCTGCTCTTTCCACCATCGGACCTGCTCTTTCCACCATCCAGCCTGTGCTTTCCACCATCCAACCTGTGCTTTCCACCATCCAACCTGTGCTTTCCACCATCAGACCTGCGCTTTCCACCATCTGACATGCTCTTTCTACCATCTGACTTGCTTTTTCCACCATCCAACCTGCTCTTTCCACCATCCCACCTGCGCTTTTCACCATCCGAACTGCTCTTTCCACCATCTGACCTGTGCTTTCCACCATCGAACCTGTGCTTTCCACCATCAAACCTGTGCTTTCCACCATCTGACATGCTCTTTCTACTATCTGACTTGCCCTTTCTACCACCTGACCTGTGCTTTCCACCACCTGACTTGCTTTTTCCACCATCCAGCCTGTGCTTTCCACCATCCAACCTGTGCTTTCCACCACCTGACCTGCGCTTTCCACCATCCAACCTGCTCTTTCCACCATCCAACCTGTGCTTTCCACCATCGGACCTGCGCTTTCCACCATCTGACATGCTCTTTGTACCATCCGACCTGTGCTTTCCACCATCGGACCTGCTCTTTCTACCATCTGACTTGTTCTTTCTACCATCTGTCCTGTGCTTTCCACCATCCGACCTGCTTTTCCCACTGTCTGACCTGCGCTTTCCACCATCTAACCTACTCTTTCCACCATCTGACCTGCTCTTTAAACCATCTGACCTGCTCTTTCCACCATCCCACCTGCTCTTTCCACCATCTGACCTGCACTTTCTATCATCCAACGTGCTCTTTCCACCATCTGACCTGCATTTTCCACCATCCAACCTGCTCTTTCCACCATCCAGCCTGTGCTTTCCACCATCTGACCTTCGTTTTCCACCATTCAACCTGCTCTTTCTACCACCCAGCCTGCTCTTTCTTTCCATCATCCAGCCTGCCCCTTCCACTGTCTGACAATATCTTTCCACCATCCAACCTGCTCTTTCCAACATCCAGCCTGCTCTTTCCACTATCTGACCTTCTTTCCACTCTCTGACCTGCTCTTTCCACCATCCAGCCTGTACCTTCCACCATCTGACCTGCTTTTTGCACTATCTGGCCTGTGTTTTCCACCATCCAACCTAGTCTTTCCACCATCCGACCTGTGCTTTCCTGGAGGGGATTTGGAATTGACTAGAGTGAAGCTCTCTTCTTTGTAAAATAAAAATTAAATAAGTTTGAACTAACTGAATCAGTAAACCTCCAAAGTAGATATAGATGACTTCATGTATGCAAGGTGAGCTGAGTTTGCTAAAATACCAGCTTTCCTGCAAGGAATCCAGCTATATTGTCTACAAGTACACTAGCAATATAAGACTTTGTGGATGGGGACTTTAAAAGTGTTTTGACAAAGAGATCAGTCAGAAGTGAGTTGATACTGGCTGTCACAGTTGATAATGGTAAGAACAACAACAATGGCAAGTGCTTATTTCAACCCAATGCTCTCTCCCTGCCACGCTCTAGTCTCCATTCTTAATATGTTAAATTGCTTTATTAATGATGATTAGGTGAGGGAGCAAAGAGCAAGGATTTAGAAACATTTGGGTCTTATTCCAATTCTCTGGGCATATTTCTTTATTTCTTTTATTTATTTTTTGTATTTATTTTGAGACAGGGTCTCATTCTGTCACCCAGGCTGGAGTGCAGTGACACAATCATAGCTCGCTGCAACTTTGATGACTGGGGCTCAAGTGATTCTCCCACCTCAATCCTCTGAGTAGCTGGGACAACAGGTGCACATCACCATGCCCAGATAATTTTTAATTATTTTTTTAGACATGGGATCTCACTATGTTGCCCAGACTGACTTTGAACTTCTGGGCTTAAGTGCTCCTTCTGCCTCAGTCTCCCAAAGTACTGGGATTACAGGCATGAGCCACCGTGCCTGGCCTGGGCACAGTTCTTTAATCCATAAAAAGAGCATGATGCCATCCTTTGTGTTGAGTTTATTAGAGGGTGATCTGGAGGGTAAAGTGACATTATGTAAGTGAACCAAACTTCCTCACGACTCACTCATCCATTCACATGCATTGCCATGTATTTAGTTTAATCCTAGTTTTAAATAGAGAGAGAGAGGGATATTGTTCTCTGTCTTGCACCCTTTCTCCTGAGCTGCACCTGCAGCTTCTCCATCCCATGGTATTCTGAGATTTTCCACCAGGGGGATTGTCCCAAACAAGGCCAGAGACTTTTGGAAAGACCCTTAGGGAAGCTGTCTTTTCATTCAGGATCACAGATGTGTGGATGGAATGCAACTTGTAAAAGCTCATGTCTGAGAAGGAAGCAAGGCAGATCTGAGTAAGGGAAAGAGCCTGTGGGACCTTTACCATATGGAGTCACCATGGCTTAACCTGTCCTCCACCCCAGGATATCTCAGTTACATGAGCCAATACATTTTGTTCTTGGCTCCTGATGACTGTCATGAAAAAGGCTATTTTCCATGTAAAATGAAGTCTGGAAGGAATGATCCAAATATTAGCACAGAGAAAAGTATTTATTTTCATATTCTTTCTTTTCTGTGTTTTTACAAGTGTTTTATAAAGATTGTTTTTACTTTTATGCTAAGAAAAAATTAAAGTGTAAATGTTTTAAAGGGTTGTGTTGTGATATCTGCCTTGGATACACTCCCTTCCTTCGTGTGGTTGGGATTGTAGGCTAAGATTTTAACGCTTTCCCACCTCCGTCTGGGTGATGCCCCAGGCTGTAGATTTCAGTATGATGCTGCTACCAACTGAATGTTTCTGACCTCCTTAAATCCATATGTTGAAACCTGATTGCCAAGGTGATGCTATTTGGAGGTGAGGCATTTGGGATGTGATTAGTTCATGAGGGTAGAGCCTTCACGAATGGAATTAGAGCCTTTACAAAGGAGACTCCAGAGAGTCCCTCACCACTTTAGGAGATAGCCGCCGCCAGTGAACCAGGAAGCAGGCCCTCCCCAGATACTGTGTCTGCCAGTGCCTTGATCTTGGACTTCACGGCCTTTAAAACAGTGAGAAATAAATTTCTGGGTTTTTTTGGCCCCTAGTCTATGGCATTTTTGTTATGGCAGCCCGAACAGACCAAGGCATGTGCTGTCTCCCTCCTGGTCCAACTTAGAAATTTGGGCTCTGCCAGTTTCATTCCCAGTCCCCACTTGACACTCCCCAAATGTCCACATTTGCACTGCCCTTTCCATTTCTAGCCTTCCTTCAGTGCCTCACGTTAGTTGTTTGTTTGCCTGTACCTCTCTCATCTGCAACCTCTTGGGGAAGAGATACTCCTTGTTCCTCACTGCTGCCCAGCCCAGGAACTGGGCCATGAGAAGTCATTGGTCTATTTGCTAAATGCATGCATGGCAGATTCCATGGGCTGGCTCGTACACCACCTATCCTAACTATCTTCTTCCTGGTTTTCTCTTGTAGAGATTGGAAAGCAATAATGTTTTATCTCTCAGCTTATTTTTTTAGCCAGGACTGGCCAAGTACCTAATGTTTGCAGAAATCCAGGAAATGATTCCACTCCCAAATAAAAGAGCAAAATCTTGAGAAAATCATTCACCTTCCTGCTCTGCCCCTTTTTTCCTGCCTGTAATGCTGACGTTCAGCTGTGTACATGCTGTAGCCATCTTGGTTCTGTGAGGCACCCAGTACAAGGGGGAAAGTCAACATACTCAAAACAGAGGACATAAGGAGGGATGGAACCTAGGTCCCTACTGACATCACTGAGATCATATTGGTCCTCAACTGCCTTCCACTGGGCTTCCTATGTTGGCAGCCACATAAACCCTATTTTCTTTCTCCACCGTGGTCAGATGTCTGTTATGTGTAGCAGATCCCCTGACACTTGCATGAATGAATGAGGGACCCCACATCAACAGGTGGGGGTGCATAAAGGGCATTGGAGAGCATCAGCATTGAATCTGGCCCAATGCCGCAGATCAAGGGCTGATGTTCATGGTGTCCCTGGACCTACACAGGCTCAGCGAAGATGATGGCTTGCAGAAGAACACACAATTAAGCATTGGCAAAATCGATATGCATTGTTTACTTTGTTATACAATGTGTCTTTTGTAAGCATGTTGCAAGGTGCTGGGCATATAGAAGGTATTCACTGTATTGCTTTGTTAAATAATAATAGCAGAAATAAAAGAAGTGTTGCTTGATTGGGAAGTCACGTTTCTTTTTCTCCGGGTGACCGCAACGTAATCGAACACATCCCAAGACACTTTATACAAATGTAGCATCAATTCCTTTTCTCCCTTGCCTAGCCCTTGGAGTTCCGGGACATCACCAGTGTTATTGATTCTTGGCCCAGTGCAAATGTAGACAGGATGTGTCACACTCCAAGGAAATGTCACTTGAGGAAACAGATCAATAAGTTTGATTATTCACATTACAAAGGAATCCCAGCTAGTGCATTGGAATAATTGGTTGTAGGAAAAAATTACTATAGAAAGACAATGCTGCTTGGTGGAAAAAGTCCCAGGCTTTAAGACAGCTCCATCTCTTACTATCTGGGCTCTCTTTCCATGCTTTTTATAGAATAATAGTAGTCATGGGGTAGAAATAACTACAGTCACAATGATGATGATGCTAAGTTAACCTTCTAAGGCTGGTTTTTGTGTGTGTGTGAACTACTTAAACTGAGTGAAAACAAACAAGCAAGCAAGCAAACCTAGAACAATGCTGAACTACTCAGAAATCAATATTAGTGGCTAAGTGTATAGTTATTGGAAGCCCTCAAACAAGAAGAGAAAGTTCTTTGAAGAACAATTTGATCTGATATGGGAAGCTTTGCATCGATAGCATGAACAGGTGTTACAGGTAAAGAGCATTTGACTTGGAAAAGTTTCCTCTCTGTAAAGCCAGACCCAGGTATTGTCTACCTTTGCCCCATGGACACTACCCCCTCAAGCCCTTCACACTGTATTTGAGTCTTTTATGGTTCTGGGAGGGTCTTCTTTTCTCCAGGGATATGCAGAGAATTCTGGTTCTCAAAAAATCTGGAGGGACAAGGAGCTATTTTTTTTTATCAGTATTGAATGGGTTGATGAGGGATATTTTAAAAATAGACTCCTGTCACCCCATTCCTGATTTGAGAGGCCACTGCTATTAATGGGACTTTGGCCATCATCAGGAGGGTAAAAACCACATCTGCATTCTCAGTGCACTGTCTGACATATAGTAGGTGCTCAGTAAATATTTGTGGAAGAAAGGGATAAAGGAAGGAAGAAAGAAGGAGCATAGGGATAGAAGAATGGAATGAGGGAAGGAAGGAAAAGAGGGAGGAAGGAAGAGAGGAAGAGAAAGAGGGAGGGAGAGAAGGAAGAAAGGAAAGAAAGGAAGTGGGGAAGAAGGAAGGAAGAAAGAAAGGGAGGGAGAGAGGGAGAAAGAAAAGAAGGAAGGAAGGGAAGGAGGAAGGAACACAGGGAATGAAGGAAAAAAGAAAGAAAGGAGAAAAGAAGGGAGGAAGGGAGGAAATAGAGTAGAAAGAAAGGAGGAAAAGAGGGGAGGAAGGAAGGGAGCAAGGAAGGAGAGGAGGAAGGAGGGAAGGAAGGGAAGGAGGAATGAAAAGAGAAAGAGAGGGAAGGAGGGGAGGAGGGAAGGAGGGGAGAAAGGAAGGAAGGAAGGAAGAGAGTGACAGAAGGTTCAAGGAAGAAAGGAGGGAGGGAGGGAGGAACCTCAGGTTGTTGGGGCAGGACAATGCCTGAGAGCCCCAGGTTTAGACGCAGTATTGCCTATTGTCTTATGAACTTGAACTAGTGTAGAGGTTGAGATTCTGTTCCAAGCTCCATCACTCATTAGCTATGTGATCTTGGTCAAGTCACCTCCTGTCTCAGAATGCTGACACTTTGGAACTGGCTCTGGGACACAAAAGGAATCAAAATAGATAAGGCAAATCACCTCACTTTCATCTCAGGTATGGAAGTGATCTCAGAATGTGATTGGTACAATGATAGCAAGATTTGCCCTTAAGCATCCTTTGAGGCTGACAAAAGTTGACATGGAATAAGACTTTTTTCAAAGGATGTTCCAATGCTGAACCCACAGGTCTCCCAATCGGCCCTTATCCTTCGGTGGGGAAAGTCAATAAAAAGCCTTTAACCAAAAATATTCTAGTTTGGGGATGTGGAAAGCAAGATGTGAGTGTGGGATAGGGTCCCTCAGACTGAGCCCTTTGGGAAGGTGAGGGTGGAAACCCTTTCCTAAGTCTGAGGATCTGAGTGTAGAGAGGAAACGAGTAAGGCCCAGGGGTCTTGTTAAGATACCTTTGGTTCCATCACGTGTGGCAGCCAGTGAGCAACCATGACTGCGTGGCGTGACTGGGCAAAGAAGGGCAGGAGAGGGTTCCTGAATCTCCTATGGTCTAGCTAAGGCATGGGAAGTTTAGAACAACAGTGGTACTTGAATCATTGTCCTGTTGGGCATCAGTTGAAGACATGACTCCCAGCAGATGTCCAAGAGAAAGAAGGAGGAAAGGCTTAGCTAAAATCAGATAGAATAAGACTTAGGGGCCACAGAGGGCAATAAAAAGGTCCAAAGTTGGGATATGAATTTAACCTTCCCACAGTTGCCCAGGTTTCACCATGTAAGCCCAGAGAGCTTAACATCTGCTCTAAGGAAAAGTGTAATTGGGAGTACGATTGGGAGTAGGCACCTTATCATGAGCATAGGGTTTGCCATTTTCCATGATGTCAATGTCAATTCCAGCTTGCACAACTCCTAAAAAATTAGTGATCATCTTTTACTGGCCACACGAGCACAACCTGGGACAGGAGGGAATTCCTGAATGTAACTGAGCAGATCCAAGATGGCTGGGAGATTCCAGAATTTACTGAATTTTCTGCACCATGTAGAATGGGACCTAGAAGTAAAAAGAAGAGCAATACAAAGTAAAGGAAAAACTACAGACCTCCAAGATAGGGAAGTCCAGAGCAACTCCAAAGTTAGAGCTTAGTGGGGCTAAAATTGTATTAAAGATGGTTGGAACCACCCAGGACTCAGCACTGTGGGAAAAGGAGAGATACGCACTGTTAGGAAATGACTGCTGTTACGATCACAGTCCCTGGTCTCCTGGAGTCTCTCATGTTTCTGCAAAGCTCACAAGCACATAGACCGACTTTGCTTTGCTCCAGATTATCTTTATAAGGACATCAGTGTAGCAAACAGCCTTGGAGAGAGATAGTGTCTCTCTCCAGAGTAAACGATAGACAGGCTTAGTGACTATTATAAAAGGTTTAGGGTCTCTATATTTGAGTCTCTCTCCTGGAATACACCCTGCTGTGGGGGCAGGTGCTATCTGGCCCTCTTCACCTTGCTGTGAAGGAACCATGGCTTGTGGAACTAGTGTGACAATGATGATACTTGGATTAAATGCCTATTGCCTGAGTCATAAATTGTTCCATGTCCCTGATCAAGGAGCTGCATATCTTCTGCAGCATCCAGGAAACTGTGCCAGGCTAACTTGGCCTGCAAATAAAGTAAAACCTCAGCCCCTTCACAGTTCTTGACAACTACAAATCCAGATTATGAATAATTGCCATGTGTCAGATCATTCGACAAACACTTTAAGAGTTTGGAAACACAGCTGACTAGAGTGAGGAGGTTTGGAAGCACAGTTTCCTGGAGTTGAATGTTACTGTCCGATCCCATGGGTAAGGAAACCAAATATGGGAGAAACAAAGGTCCTGCCCCAAATTCTGAGGATAGGGAAAGGCAGGGCTGGTGTTTGACAGAGGTCTGCCTGGCTCTGGAGCCCGTAGTGTGTGCCCTAAACCGGAAGCCCTGCAAAGCTTTATGCAACTTTAGGGGCGAGGGTAGACTTTGGAAGAGCCCTGATTTTCACAGCCAAAGACAGGTTGGAGAAGGCAGTGGAAGCTGCATGGGCTTTGGGTTGTACAGATCTGAAAGGCAGTCCTAGCTCAGCCCCTGTACCTTGAGTAAAGCAATTTATTTGGCCTTTCTGAGCCTAATTTCTCTCATTTGTGAAATGGGAGAAAACAGTGCTTACCTCACAAAGTAGCCATAGGCTTAACCAGGTAAAGTGAGTGAAGTTCCTAGCAAGATATCTGCAAAGAGCCAGAACTAACAGTAGTCCCTTTCCAAAGAAGCATTCTTCCTATGGTAGCAATTATGATCGTTCAATTGGATGCTGGAGAACCAGGTCTAGGGCACTGAACGGCGGATGAGAGAACTAAGTTCAGGGAGGGGCGAACTCTCTCATGTTCTGTTCCCAATGCATTTTAGTGTTTGAGTCTGGGTGGGACCTCATCTCCAGCTTGGTCAGTCCCTGTGTCTCCACCCCTCCCTGCCACTACTGCTCAATGCCCCTGCCTGCCTCTGTGCCCCTTTCATATAGTTCAAAAGGATCCAGCCTCCTCTTTCAGGAACCCAATATTTCTCTATTTAATGCTTTTCTCTTCCATCTGGGTACAAGTTCTATGGGGGCAGGATCCATGCCTATTGGTGTTTGCTGTATCCCAGCCTCAGCATGGTGCCTGGCACAGACTGGGGACTTGATGGATTTCTGTATAAAAGCTACAAATGAGTGCACAAATACATGCATGAACAGAACACTCTGAGGCATACTGCAGGCCTGCAGGAAAGGAAGGATTAGGAAGAGTGGGGATGTGTGAGTAAGGAACAGCAGCATGGAGATAAGAGAAGGATGCAGAAGCTTGCTTGGGTCTGATGTATCCTCTCTGTAGGGGCTGCAGGTGGCACTGAAGATGGCGGGGCCCCAGGTGCAGTGGCTGGCCCAAGCAGATGGTGCCATCTTTATCATCTTTTCTGCCCTGTTGAGAAACTCCTTGACATTCATTCAACACAGTGAGGGGTGTTTGTTGGCCAGAGCCTAGGAACTGGTGAGGGAGATGAAGCGGTGAACAGAGGGGACCCTGGGGGTGAGCACAACATTGGTGGGGCAGCAGAGTCGTTGGTACAGAAGGTTGGGGTGCTTCTCAGAAGAGGCAGCACCTGAGCTGAGTCTTTAGGGAGTGTTGGGATCCTCTTTATACATAAATGACCCAGCTTCAGGCTCCTTCAGGGTCCAGGACAGCCAGAACAATGCCAAGTGCTGTGGTCACCCCACTCTGCCCAACTGGGCAAGCCAAGGCCTGTTGTGCTTTGCACCAGTCATGTGGGAAGCCAGCCCTGTTTTCTCCGCATAATGCCAGTGCTGAGCGTGAGCCTGGCAGGGTGTTAAGAGCATGGGCCTCTGGGCTTTTGAGCTGGACAGACCTGGTCCAAGTCTAAACTACCCCAGTACTGATTGTGTAACTGCACCTGTCTGAATTTTGGTGTTTTTATTTGCTAAACTGGAAAAATGCAAGTACTTGTATGTTTTTCACAAGTAATGAGATAATCCATGGGAGTTGCTATCATCACTGTTGTTGTTATTATTTTTGGTTTCCTTCTGATTTTGCCATTTCTGTGTTCATATCCAGGTAAGTTTTGGTGTTCTCTCTTTCTTAGTGTGGTTGTCCCCACTCAGCATGATCTTCAGCTTTTTGCTTCTCAGTTTGCATAGCAGAAACTGAACAGATGAGACCCCCTTCTCTGTGAGGCCTCAGCAAAGCCACCAGCATTGCCGTCTTTGCCGCCTTCACGCCTGGGCAGTGCCAGCTTCTAACAGGACTGTGTGGATGGTCCCCAGGCAACCGTGAGGCCTCAGCTCCAGGATTCTGTGACAGCTGGTGTCACCAGTGGGAAAGGGTGTTTCCACCTCAAGTGGGAAGCTTAAGGCAGGACTAGTCTGGCCTGTCGGCTTGTTTATTTACAAGGCAAATTGCATTTTCTACTCCATCAGCCACCATGCTGCACCCAGGAGCTTCTTCTGGGCGCTGGCTCTGATCAGGGATTGGAGTGCCTTTGTTCTGGGGCTGGAGGAAGATGGGTTGGGAAAGGAGGGGAGTTTGGGGGGCACTGCCAACCCAGGAGGCATCTGCAGAAAGAAAACCGGCACTGTGAACTGGTGCAAGAAATGCTGAAAACCTGTGGGCTTTTCCAACATACACTTTGCTGGAAATGAATGTGTTACTACCAAAATATAAACTGGGGTGCATTTCTTTTCTTCCCTGAGTCACGATATTTTCCCCTACAAAACATAGCTTCAGGCAAGGTGGTTATGATGACCATGCTCAGAAATGATGGCTATGAGTGCAGTTCTGTAAACTCCAAAGTCAAAAGCAAAGAGGGTGGGTAGTGAAGGAGAATAGATATGGCTTTAATGCTTTTGTTCTCTCTAACATTCATGTTGAAAATTAATTCCCAATGTGACAGTATTGGAAAGCGTGGAGTTTGGGGGGTGATTGAGTCATGAGGACTGTGTTCTGAGGAATGGGATTAGGTGCCCTTATTAAAGGGCTTGATGCAGAGAGTTTGACGCTTTTTCCCTTTTGCCTACTGCCATATGAGGACACAGCATTCCTTCCCTCTGGAGGATGCAGCATTCAGGGCACCATCTTGGAAGCAGAGAGCAGCCCTCACCAGACAACAGACCTGCTATCACCTTGATATTGGACTTCCCAGCCTCCAGAACTGTGAGGAATAAACTTCAAACTGTTCTTCAAACATTCCTCAGTCTGTGTTCTGTTACAGTAGCCCAAACAGATTAATAAAGGAGCAAAGCTCCCTTTGTTCTACCACAACCACTTGAATCCATCTTGGCGAAGATAACCACAATGCAAAAATTCTCTGTGTCTCAGTTTATCCATCTTCAACATGAGGGCAGGAACACCTACTGCCAAAAGTGCTGTGAGAATCAAATTGGATAAGGCACACACATCTCCCAGCATACTCTCCAGCACTGGAAAGATGCTTAGTTCTCTGAGCCTCAGTTTCCCTGATTTGTCAAATGGTGAGGTTGAATAATAAATTTAGAAGAGCAAAGAAAGCACTTCCTAGAATCCAGGCCTCATGTGCTTAGTGTGCTACTTTACTTATTCCCATAAAGGTAAGACAAGTTAGGGTTTTGATTATCTGATTTTACAGATAAAGAGAGTGAGATGTGGAGAGGTAAAGTGTCTTGTCCACACTCACATCTCCAGGAAGTGACAAAGGTGAGATCCTGTCTTCAGATCCCAGGCTTTCACGGACCACCCTCAGTTGTCGGTAGAAGTTGGACTGGACCATGGTCCCTCAGTCCTTCTCTGGGAAGCTGTTACGACTCACAGGACCCTGAGGGCTGATCGAGCCCAGCAGTCTGCAAGCTGAGTGTGAACTCCTTTGAATTTCACAAAGACTTTTGAGGGTGTGGACAGCTTGAAGGAAGCTCCTTCTACCTGCTCAACGTCTGTAAGTGCTCTTCGGAAAGTGACCCAACTAAAGATGCATCTGGGCTCTGCCAGCTTTCCTCTCTCCCCATGCCTTGGCAGAACTTCCATTCCCTTTTTATAAAGGAAGGCCATTCTTAATCCTGAATGTAGCCTCTGGAGCATCAAACCAAGGAAAAAATTCTGTGAGTGCCAAGTGACGGAGCTTCTGTGAGACATACTGAAGGTGGTGGTGCCTTATTTCAACCAGGCATCAAACATAGGCAAGAGCAAGTTTCAGATCTAGTTCTCTCTCTCTTTCTCTTGTTGTCTATTTATCTCCTATCTATCTATCCATCCATCCACCCACATCCATCTGGCTGTCATCTTCTCTGTACTTATCCTTCTATTCATTCATCCATCTTGCCATCAATCTGCATAGCCAATCAGCTCTCTCTCTTAAAATTTGATTTCAGGAATGAGAAGGTTAACAGAGCTTGTATATTAACACAACTCCTTCAATTTTACAATAAAGTCAGGCTCTCCTGTCAGTAAATTGGATTTGGCTGATGGGTTTGACAATAAGAACTGGCTTTGCCAACTAAGCCACCTGGCAGATATTTTTCATAAATTAAATAAATTAAGTCAGGCACATGGGCTCACACTTGTAACCTCAGTGCTTTGTGAGGCCCAGGTGGAAAAAATTGCTTGAGGTTAAGAGTTCTGGCCCTTCTCTACAGAAAAGTAAAAAAAAAAATTAGTTGGTTGTGGTGGCCCGTGTCTATAGTCCTAGGTAGTTGGGAGTCTGAGGTGGGAGGATCGCTTGAGCCTATGAGTTTGAGGCCGTAGTGAGCTATGATTGTACAACTGCACTCCAGCCTGGAAAACAGAACAAGATCTTCTCCCTAAAGTTAATTAATTAATTAATTAATTAATTTAAAAAAGTTAAACCTGAATTCCACGGTTTTGACCAAATCGAGTTAAAGCACTTATATAACATTCCAGACCTGGGCCAGGTGCGGTGTCTCACGCCTGTAATCCCAGCACTTTGGGAGGCCGAGGTGGGTGGATCACGAGGTGAGATCGAGACCATCCTGGCTAACATGGTGAAATGCCGTCTCTACTAAAAATACAAAAAATTAGCCTAGCGTAGTGGCGGGCACCTGTAGTCCCAGCTACTCAGGAGGCTGAGGCAGGAGAATGACGTGAACCCAGGAGGTGGAGCTTGCAGTAAGCCAAGATCACACCACTGCACTCCAGCCTGGGCGATAGAGCGAGACTCTGTCTAAAAAAGAAGAAAAGTTCCAGACCTGCACCATCCAAATGATAGCCGCTAGCCACATGTGGCTACTAAGCACTTGAAATGTGGCTGTCAAAACTGAGATGTGCCGTAGTATAAAACACACAGCGGAGTTCAAAGATTTAGTGTGATAAAAGAATGTAAAGTAGCTTATTACTATTTATCATATTGATACAGGTTGAAATGATAATATTTTGAATATATTGAGTTAAATAAAATATATTATTAAAATTAATTTCACCTGTTCCTCTTTCACTCGTTAAATTGTGTTTAATAGATATACCTAAGGTAAATGATGAGTTAATGGGTGCAGCACACCAACATGACACATGTATACATATGTAACAAAGCTGCATGTTGTGCACATGTACCCTAGAACTTAAAAGTATAATAAAAAAAAAGAAAATTTAAAATTGTGTATGATGTTCTCATTACATTTCTATTGGACAGTGCTGCTTCAGAGAACAGATTCCTTGGAATTATTTAAATGTATGGCAAAGGTTTAGATTTCCATGTATAATGTCACAGTGGTACATGTTTTTCAAAATTCTCGTAGAAGGTATACAAGCAAAGATTCCATATTTTACAGGTGGAAAAATTCTGGCTTTTCTAATTTTGTGGCTTTGTGAGAATTCTATAATGGGCACAGAAAATTTACTTTCAACCTATGGAGTCTTGACAAATATAGGGATACTGACCTTAATGAAGCTCCTCAAGGTTAACAGAAGACTTCCCCTTGAAGAGCGGATCTTTTGCCTGTGCTCTGAGACCTTCTAGCATTTGAGCTACTGAGAAGGTGTCTGTCGTTTGGCCAGGCCCCTCCTTCTCACCCACCCTAGGTCTGAAAGAGAAAGAGGGAGAGAGGAATAGAGGGGCTGAGGGCAAGAGGATGGGGTCTGGGTCTATTTACAATGGCTAACTTGCTGAGTGACCTTAAGAAGTCACGTCCCCTCGGAGTCACAGTTGGATGATCTATAAAGCATAACCTTAAAACCCACTGATTTACATGATCCTTGCTATGGCCTAAACGTTTGTTTCTTTCTGAAATTCTTGTGTTGAAATTCTAAGCCCCAAGGTGATGGTCTTTGGAGCTGGGGGCTTTCCCAGGTGATTAGGTCAAGGGGGTGGAGTCTTCATGAATGGTGGTTAAGTGCCCTTCTGAAAGACACCCCAGAGAGCTCCTCATTCCTTCTGCCACATGAGGATGCAGTGAAAAGACAGCCACCCCATGAGCCAGAATATATCATCAGACACTGAATCTGCCAGTGACTGATCGTGGACTTCTCAGCCTCCAGAACTATGAGAAATAAAGCTCTGTTTGTGTCTAGCCCATTCATTCTATGGTACTCATAACAATGACCTAAATGGACTAATACAATTCTAAAGTGACATTTCTCTAGCACTGACATTCCTGTTTCCTCATCTGTGTGATGGGCATAACACATTCCCTGGCCTCCTGGGGCTATTGGGAGGGTTGATTTAATCAATACACCACTGTATTGAAACAGAATGTGGCCTGTAGCTTTAAAATGTGCCTGCTGTTTCTTAAAGTGTTCTCTGTGTACTCTGAAGAACGCAGTCTGTGAGGACACAGTTGTCCCATTTTACAGAGAACGATGCTGTGCTCAGCCTCAGAGAGAGGCAAACCCACCCAGCACGTTAATGTCAAAACTGGTCAGGATTGAAACTCAGGACCTGGGACTCCACTCTCATGGACTCTTATTTCTAAACATGGCAAAATACATGTATCATAACAGTTACAATTTTAACCATTGTTAAGAGTATAGTTCAATGGCACTAAGTATATTTGCATTGTTGTGAAACTATCACTACCATCCATCTCCAGAACACTGTCATCATCTCAAACTGAAACTGCACTTATTAAAAATTCCCCGTTCCCTCCTTGCCCAATCCCTGGAAAACACCATTCTACTTTCTGTCTCTATAAATGTTATTACTCTAGGAGTTTCATTTAAGTGGAATCACACAGTATTTTTTCTTTTGTAACTGGCTTATTTCACTAAGCAGAATGTCCTCAAGGCTCATCCATTTGTGGCAGATGTCAGAATTTCCTTCCTTTTCAAGGCTGTATAATATTCCATTGTATAGCTCACCACCATTTTGTTTATCTGTTCATAATGATAGACACTGGCTTGTTTCCACCTTTTGGCTACTGTGAATAATGCAGTTATGGACATGAGTATACAAATATCTACTTGAGTCCTTGCTTTTAATTATTTTGCATATATACCCAAAAGTAGGGTTGCTGAATCACATGGTCATTCTATGTTTAATTTTTTGAGGACCCACCACACTCTTTTCTATAGCAGCTATAATTTTACATTCCCACCAACAGAGTTCCCAGTTCTCCACATCCTTGCCAACACTTGTGCACAGGCCTCTTTTTAAACCCAGCCCAGAGTCTAGTAGTTGTGAGGGCAAAGGAGTTGCTCAAATAACTCTGGCTGCTTGGCAAGCAATGGAGCTTGGAGACTACACCAGGAGCCTTTCAGACACGTTGGTGGCCTGTCCAGGCCACTGGGATGATTGGAGCCCAGAGCCATATGTGAAAACTGAGATACCAAAGTGTCTTCATGCAGGTTTCAAAGGCCAGATAAGTACCTGCCTCTACTGGCTCTCACTACTGCAGGGCAACCCTGATCCCTCCCCAAAGCCTCCTTTTTCTGAAGCCTTCTCATTAGGGTAAGCAGGGCCTTCACTTATCTGGGAGATCAGGTCAAAAGTCTTAGAGTCACATGACTTGTCTATTTCTCTCACATTCAACCCCAACTCATCAACAACTCTTGTCAGCTCTACCATTGATGTCTATCCAGAATACTATCACTTTTCACCTCCTTCCCTGACCTGCTTGGTCCACACCACCTTTATTTCTCACCAAAGTCCCATTGAGGCCATAAGGATCCTCTCAAAACCTGGGGCAGCTTAGAGTGTTCACGTGCTCAGAGCCTCCAGAGCTGATGCCCTCACCAAAGTCAAACCCAAAGGAAGTCCTCAGCACCACCCACAGGACTAGAGGATCTCCTCCCAGGCCTGGTGACTTTCCCAACTCACCTTCTAACTCTCCCTTGCACTCTCACATTCCTCCATGGCCTATGCAATGGCTGTTCCTCTATAGGAATGTCTTTTTCCTGGGATGGCGCTCTCCTCTGCTCAGATGGGTCTTGTTGGTGAGGACTTCCTCAACTTCCCTTTATAGAACAGCACCACCCTGCCCTGCGCTGCACAGTCATCTCACCCTTTGGGTTACTTTCCTGGAGCTTCCCTAACAAATTACCACAAACACAGGGTCTTAAAACAACAGAAATGTATTATCTCAAAGTTCTAGGGGCCATAAGTAGGAAATCAAGGTGTCAACAGAGCTGTGTTTCCACACAAGCTCCGGGGGAGAGCCCTTCTGTGTTAGTCTGTTTTCACACTGCTATAAAGAACTGCCTGAGACTGGGTGATTTATAAAGAAAAGGGTTTAACTGATCCGCAGTGCCACATGGCTGGGGAGGCCCCAGAAAACTTACAATCATGGCAGAAGACAAACGGGAAGCAAGGCACATCTTACATAGCAGCAGGAGAGACAGCCAGAGGGGAGATCAGCCAAACACTTTTAAACCATCAGACCTTGTGAGAACTTACTCACTATCAGGAGAACAGCATGGGGGAAACTGCCCCCACAATCCAATCATCTCTCACCAGGTCTCTCCCTCAACATGTGGGGATTACAATTCAAGATGAGATTTGAGAGGGGGTACAGACAGAGCCTAACCCTATCACCTTCCTTGCCTCTTCCAGTTCCTGGTGATGCCAGGCATCCCTTGGCTGTGGCTGTGTCACTCCAATCTCTGCCTCTGTGTTCACATGGCCTTCTTCTCCATGTCACTGTGTGTCTTTTTCTGTCTTTTATAGGGACTGTCTCATTAGAGGCAGAGCCCACCCTAATCCAGTATGGCTTCATCTCCATTCTTACCTTAATTACATTGGTCAAGACTGTATTTCCAAATAAGTTCACATTCTGAAGTTCTGGGTGGACGTGAGCCTAGGGGACACTATGCAACTCGCCACAGCTCTCTCCTTTTTTACTTCTTGCACTTATGACCAATGACCCTCTGATAGAATCTCAATTTAGTTGTTTAATTGCTGAGTCTCCTAAGAACATGAGCTCCAGCACCACAAACACCAAGTCTGTCACTGCTGTGGCTCCGCAGCAGGGTCTGGCACATAAGAGGGGCTCTGTAACCGTGTGTGGACTGGAAGACTGGATGTTGGTGCCCCTCAGGGGCTGCTTTTCCCTTGCCAGGGGTCCACTGTGCTAGCAGCACCACATAGGCTGAGGGTTCCCTCAGTCCCCTGAGCTGGAGTCCCTGTCTCTGGGTGGCCACCATCCCTGGAGAGCAGCTGAGACCCCAGTGCTGCCCCTGCAGCCAGCCTGGCACACTCAGGCTGCACAACAATTTATAAAATGGATTACTGTCTCTACGTGAGTTTTCTCTGATTAAGGAGATGAAGTGTAGGTGGAATTGATTGGATGGTTGAGAGATTATTAATGGATTTTTGTTGTATTATAGGATTTGTTAACTGTTTTTGCATTACTTTTTAGAGTTTAAAAAAGCTAATACAATGAAATGAAAAGGTACTGTATGTTCACTGAAAAGAAAAAGACAAAAACCTAACAGTAAAATCTGAAGAAGAAAAATCTCTGTAATCCCACAACCAACAGGCAACCCTCTCTGGCTTGTTATCAATCAAACAGTTTTCTGTGCAGCATGAATTGTGGTTGAGATCATACCCCACACTCAGTTTTAAATCATGCTGTTTTCCCCTGCAAATTAGGCAATGAGCGTTTTCCACGTCATTAACGACTAATAACAGTTACCACTTGTGCCGTGCTTACAGGGTAGGAGGCACTGGGCCAAGCATTCTATCCAATTGACTCTTAATTTTCACAACTGCTGCATGTAGTATGGCAAGAAGTGATGGACCTTGGAGCTGGGCAACTTGGGTACCAGTCCTGGCTCTGTCATCCCTGAGCTGTGTGACTTTGGGTATGACAGCTGTGTTCTCTATCATGACAAAAACTAGCTCTATCTCGATTGTGTTTCAAATTTTCCCATCAACAAACATGAGTATCCTCCTATCTATCACAACCCTATCCATTATAGTGGATGGTTGAGGAGGACTTAACCAAACACAACTGCATAAAATCCTAGCCTACCCCTCAATCACTCACACGGGTTGAATAATAGCAGTACTAATCTACAACCAAAACATTACCATTCTAAACGTGATTATTTACTTTATCTTAATAACCACATTTCTAACATTCAACCTGACTATAAGCAGCAAAACCCTATCACTATCTCATACCTCAAACAGATTAGCATGGTTGACACCTATAATTCCATGAATTCTACTATCCCTAGAAGGTTTACCTCCATTAACAGTTTTCCTGCCTAAATGAATCATCATCCAAGAATTTACAAAAAACAATAGCCTTTTTACTCCAACTATTATAGCTATCATAACCCTACTCAACCTGTACTTTTACATATGCCTAACTTATTCCATCTCAGTGACAATATTCCCCACATCTAATAATATGAAAATAAAATGACAATTCGAAAACACAAAGCCCAGATTAGTCTTCCCCCCACTTATCATCTCTTCTACCCTCCTCTTACCCATCTCTCCATTAATACTAACTCTAACTTAGAAATTTAGGTTAAATAAGACGAAGGGCCTTCTAAATCCTTAGTAAGTAAATTACACTTAATTTCTGTGACAGACCAGAGGACTGCAAGACTCTATTCTGCGTCAATTGAATGCAAATCAACCACTTTAATTAAGCTAAGCCCTTGCTAGATTGTTGCTAGATTGGTGGAATTCAAACCCATGAAAATTTAGTTAACAGCTAAACACCCTAATCAACTGGCTTCGATCTACTTCTCCCGCCATTGCAGGGAGAAAGGCGGGAGAAGCCCCAGCAGGATTGAAGCTGCCCCTTTGAATTTGCGATTCAACACGAAAAATCACCTCGAGGCTGGTAAGAAGAGGCCTTGACCTCTGTCTTTAGATTTACAGTCTAATGCTTACTCAGTCGTTTTACCTTTTTCCCACTTACGTTCATCAATTGTTGATTGTTTTCAACTAACCACAAAGATGTGGGAACACTATACGTGCTATTCCGCGCATGAGCAGGGAGAGTGGGCACCGCCTTAAGCCTTCTAATTCGAGCAGAATTAGGCCAACCAGGAACTCTGCTAGAAGATGATCAGATCTACAATATTATTGTTACCACCCACGCATTTGTCATAATCTTCTTTATGGTAATACCAATCATAATTGGGGGTTCGGCAACTGGCTAGTCCCTCTGATAATTGGTGCACCCGACACGGCATTCCCCCGGATAAATAATATGAGCTTCTGACTTCTCCCCACATCTTTTCTACTCCTACTCGCATCTTCAATAGTAGAAGCTGGCGCTGGGACCAGCTGAACAGTTTATCGCCCTTTAGCAGGAAACCGAGAACCTGCAGGAGCCTCTGTGGATCTGGGCATCTTCTTGCTCCACTTGGCAGGTGTCTCTTCTATTTTAGGGGCCCTTAACTTTATTGCCACAATTATTAACATAAAACCCCCAGTTACATCCCGGTATCAAACACCCCTTTTCGTCTGATCAGTCCTCATTACAGCAGTCCTTCTACTCCTTTCCTTCCCAGTCCTAGCTGCCAGCATTACTATACTATTAACTCACCGTAACCTCAACGTTACTTTTTTTGACCCTGCTGGCAGGGGTGACCCTATCTTGTACCAGCATTTATCCTGATTCTTTGGTCACCCTGAAGTCTATATCCTAAACCTACCAGGCTTCGGGATAATCTCCCACATCGTAACGTATTATCTTGGAAAAAAAGAACCATTTGGGTTCCTTTTTGGCTGTGTTAGTTTCCTGCGGCTACTGGAACAAATTACCAGATGCTGTGTGGCTTAAAACAACACGTATTTATTCTCTTACTGTTCTGGGGGCCAGAATCTGGAATTAGGGTGTTGGCTCAGCTATCCCCCTCCGAAGACTCTACGGGAGAACGCTTCCTTGTCTTTCCCTAGCTTCTGGTGTTGCTGGTAATGCTTGGTCCTCCTTGGCTTGTAGATGCACCACACCTCTTTTCTGCCTCTGTCTTCATGTGGCTTTTATATAAAGACATCAGCCATTGGATACAGGGACTGCCTTAAACCAGTATGGCCTCATCTTAACTATTTCTATCTACAATACTCTGTTTCCAAATAAGGTAATATTCTGAGGCTCCAGCTGGACCTGAGTTTTTGGGGACCACTATTCGTTCCAGTAGAGGGGGTAACCCTCCTGCAGCTCACGTTACTCATTTGTTGGATGCAGAGACTAGTGTCTGTCTTACAAGGTTAGTGCAATGATTACATGAGGATACAGATGTGTATTTATGGCTGAGAACTGTGACTAGTGCATTGCAACTTCCAGGGCAGGGTTTGTTGTGACCATGAGGCAGTTTTACAATCATCTCCATCCGTCCACTGAGGAAGTTGTGTTTCAGTTAAAAGTTGCTCAGAGCCCTCACCCCAGGATGGCAGTGCTGGCACACATTGGAGCTGCTAGAGAAATTTCTGGGCGGTGTCCCATTTTTAGGAGACAGTATCAGTAAGCGATCAAGAGAAGAGACTTTCATGCCAGCCAGGTCTGAGGACAACTCCCAGCTTTAGTCACTAGCTGGGTGGCCTTGGGTGAGTCCCTCAGACTCTCCGAGGCCCTTTTCCTCAGCTGTGACTTGGGACAAACCATACTCATCTCACAGGGCTATTGTGAGGCCAACGCAAATCTGCAGGGGATTCTCAGCTCAAGAGGAAGCACACAGCAATATGCAAATGGCAGCTGCTGTTAGTTTATGTTTAAATCTAGTTTTGCTGGTTTGACATGTTCACTTATTAGTTTTTAAAATAGCCTTCAGGCCAGGGGCGGGGGCTCACGCCTGTAATCACAGCACATTCGGAGGCCAAGGCGGGCGGATCACATGAGGTCAGGAGTTTAAGGCCAGCCTGGCCAACACGGTGAAACCCCGTCTCTACTAAAAAACATAAAAATTAGCCAGGCATGGTGGTGCATGCCTGTAATCCCAGCTACTCGGGAGGCTAAGGCAGGAGAATCACTTGTACCCAGGGGGCAGAGGTTGCAGTGAGCTGAGATTGTGCCACTGCGCTCCAGCCTTGGTGACACAGTGAGACTCCATCTCAAATAACAATAATAATAAAAATTTTAAAAAATAAAAATAGCCTTCTTTATTTTTCTTATTACAGAAGTCATATATGGTCATTATAAGACAGTCAGAACATATAGATAAGCCAAGAGCAAGTATTAATCACCCATAATGTTACCATCCAGAAATAAAACCTCCTAACTACCCTTCTAGTATTGCATATGTGCAGGTATGTAAAGAAATACACACATATAGAAAACATACATCTTAGTGGGACACTTGTGAGCTGTCTTTTATTTTAGCTATATGTGATGAGCATTGCGTGTGTGTGTGTGTGAATATAAATTGTCATAGCTATACCACATTGTTTCAAGGACTGTGTTGAACCACAGCCTTGTTTAGACACCAAGTAGTGGTTTCCCAACTCATCTTTGGTTCATTTCCATGATGCATCTGTTTCCACGTTACTGACATGGGTCTGTGGTGCAGTGATGGGGCTACTTCTGTGTCTAGCCCAGTGGCCACAAAAGAAAACGGGAATGTCACTGAGGACGCACTTGTTATGGTTCACAAAGCATCTCCACAGCCCCTTCCCAGTGTGCTCTTGCTGTTTGAATGCAGGCCTCCCTTTTATAGGTCAGGAACTAAGTGTTTCAAGAGGCCAAGAAAAAAAAAATGGCAATGGCAGGAGCTGAATGCAGGACTTGTCTTAGCAGAGTCTCTGTTCTGCCATGTAAGGGGCTGAATGTCAAGGGCCTCTGTTTGCTCACCCTTCACCGTGGCCCCCTCTCCTGCCTCTTCCACCACCCAGAGGAATAAACAGATGGACTCTCCCTGTGCCTTTGGGCTCCCAAGGCCTTTCCCCAGTGGGGGACTTGAGTATTTGGAGGAACCCTGGAGAAGGATTTCTTCTCCAGAAATGTCCTTTCTGTGCAGACTTCTATCACAACAACTCTTCCCCTGTCTGCTTCCTTCCTTAGCCTCTGAACCTGTTGGGCAGGGACTCTTGTTTTCTTCAATCCGAACTCTTGTATCTAACAAGGGAGTTCAATACAAATTATGCCAGTTGAATCGAGCCAATGAAAACAGATGAATGGTGGAATCTCACGCAATAGCTGCCTGCCTGGCTAGAGCCTGTTGGCCACTGTATATTTATTTATTTATTTTTTGAGATGGAGTCTTGCTGTGTCGCCCAGGCTGGAGTGCAGTGGTGCTATCTCAGCTCACTGCAAGCTCCACCTCCCAGGTTCACGCCATTCTCCTGCCTCAGCCTCCCGAGTAGCTGGGACTACAGGCATGCACCACCACGCCTTGCTAATTTTTATATTTTTTAGTAGAGACAGGGATTCACTGTGTTGGCCAGGCTGGCCTCAAACTCCTGACCTCGTGATCTGCCCGCCTCGGCCTCCCAAAGTGCTGGGATTACAGGCATGAGCCACCGCGCCCGGCCTGGCTACTGTATATTAAAGATTTCTTATGCTTTTGTGACATTATACAGATTACAGAGGGCTTTGCTCACATCCATTGTCTCGTAAGGTAGGCTGAGTTTAAATGATAATGATGTGGTTTCACAATGAGAATGATTTTTTTCCCTCTTGCATTCACTTTTCTTCTGGATCTTATACATTTCTAGTGACACCCTCAACAGCATTGTGAATTCTTATTTTTAAATATTAATATAATGGGAGTAAATTGGTATTTCTTTCCATTCATTGATTTTTAGCAAGTTTGAACATTTTTGGAAAGTGTTCATTTCTGTTCTTCACTCATTCACATCTTGAGGTCTCAGTATGTTATTTTTTTTTTTCAATTTACATGGGCTCAGTCATACTTATGACAATTTTTCTCCAGACACTTTTTTTGAAATCAATTTGTAGTTAAGTGCTTATTTTCATGAGAGCTTAGCATTTTAAGTCATATTTTTTGATTTTTTTCATTTCAGACTCTTCAAACAACTTTGAAGTTTAGAAAGTCATTCCTGTTAAAGATATTTGATCAGAAGAAAATCCAATTTAGTATAGGTTTTTAAATTTTAATGTGTCATAGTTACTGTTTTAATCTACCTGGAGGCTATTTTGATTCTAGCTATAAAGTGAATTATGAAGACTCGAAGCTACCTTTTCCTTCCCCAAATTAAAAACTAAAAGCAGTCTTTCAATTCCTACTTATTGGTTTATCTTTGCCATCTACACACACACACACACACGCACACACGCACACACACACACACACACACACACACACAAACATTCCTCTAAGTCATCTTCAGGTATTAAATGTAATAAATAAATAAATATCTGGGTATCTATTTCTACTGGTAGTTGATATTGCACGTCCAATTTATTTTACAGATAAGAACATTGAGACACAGAGAGGCAAATTAATTTTCATGGACTCACCCAGTGAGTTACTGGAACATCTAAGAGGAAAACCCATTTCTGTGGATTCTCAACTCAGTGCTGTTTCATTGATTTCATCCATTCTCTCAAAAGAGGTTACAATTAATGTCACTTGTTCCCACACTCTGTCTTTCCAATTAGACCTACATTGTCTAATACCATAACTACCAACATGTGGCCGTGGAGAGTTTGAAATATGGCTACTTCCAATTGAGACAGGCTGCAAGTGTCAAATGCGCACTGGTGTTTGAAGACGTGATGTGGGAGACAAAGAATGCAAAATGCAAAATTAATACCTTTCATAGTAATGATAACACTACCCATTGAAATGATAACATATTGGATGTAATGGATCAAATAAAACTTGTAATTAAATTTAACTTCAGTCATTTCTTCTTATATTTTAATTTAACTCCCCCCACATTAAAAATTCCACATATGGCTTGTATTATGTCTCTATTGGACAGTGCTGAAAACCGGATTAACTCTCAATAAGCACTGTAATTTTTTTGTTTTTATTCTTTTGTTCTCACCACTTTATCTTAGCAATTAGCACAGTTTCTGGTGTGTGATAAATGCCCACGGAATATTTGTCAAATGAATGAATGTGTGAATAAGGGAACCAAACAACTACAACACCATCCACTTGTGAATGAACATGATTCTCAAAAGTCATGATGGTTGCTTTTCTCTCCAAGTTTAAAGGGATTGACTAGGCCACATGATCATAATCAAAAAGGGTCCCTTAGTCACTAGGGATCCACAGGGAGCAATCTAGGATGGCCCATGAGCTCTGGCCACGGAGGCAGCTTGTTTGAGAGCTCCTTATGCCATGATTCTAATCGCACTTGGCAGACCTTAAGTTCCTACTCACACAGTGTCGTTTGCTCTATCGCACTCTTTCTCTATCAGGTATTACCTGGCAATTCAGCCTCCTCTTATCATGCACTTCCTCAACTTCTCTTTTAAGCAGGAAGCTGGAGGTAGGGGAGCCCAGGACACATGTGAGAGCAGAATGTGATGGGAGGAGCGTGCAACGTGTAGGGTCCTGGGGTCTGGGAAGGATGAGGTTGGCAAAAGGAGAAGTTGCAGGATCAGCAGGGCCTGTGAGTCATCTCTCTCAAGGGCACTACAATGACACTGAAAGCTTCCAGAAGGGCAATGACACATTCAAATTAGCCTTTCTGACAGCTCCCTGGGGCTGCTGCATGGAGCATGGATGGGGACACTCAGGAGACTGGTGCGATCCCATGGTGGTCTGCCGAGCAGGGGCCGTGTCCACGGAGCCAAGCAGGTAGACTAGAGAGTGTTTAGGTACCCAGGAGGGATACGGGTTCCTGGCATGGGCAGCAGGGTGGCTGGAGGAGTTTCATAAGTATTTGCTGTCTGGATGTTTGGATGGGCAGATGCTTAGATAGTGGATAGATGGTTAGATGCTGTGCTTTCTTCAGACCTCTGTGCCTTAATACTCTGTTCACCTTGGATGTCCTAAGTCCTCATGGTACTTGACAATATGTCTCCAGCCTCCTTTCACTCTCTTCTTCCAAGCTCCCTCCTTTGGGTGCCCACAGCATCCTGCAGTCACCTCTAAGCCCTCCACTAACATTGTCGGCTGACTTCTCTGTCTCCGTATACTTTAATAATGGAGGGGCCCTGCCTTTCTTCTCTTTGTGCTCCTAGTGTCTGGCTTATAGAGGATATTCAGTTGGTGTATGCCAAATGAACGGATATGTTACAATAATATTCAAATTCACCAGATTTTAGTCTCCATGAAAGCAAGAGCCACACCTGCCATAGGCATCATCATGTCCTCATGTCTGCCTGTGACACAGGCTGGCCTCATGCAGAGGTAGAATCAGAGCTTTCTTAAAGGGTATGATATGAAAAACATCTCAGAACAAATCTGAGCTCCTAAGAAACTGCCCTAGTACCACACCATTCTTCATTCTTGCTACATCTACTATAAGTAACTGGGAGAGAGACCTTTTTCTATTGAGGGCTTTGGGACTTGGCACACTCACTCATGCGCTTCTTCGCTTTCTCATTCATTCATTCACTAATTTATTTATTCTTTCAGCAACTTTCAATCTGCTCTAGTCACAAAACCCCTGGTAATGATTTGCTGGTTCTGGACACCATCCTTCATCAATCAGGCAGGATGATGGCAGAGGTGGCATCCAAAACCCAGGATGTCCTGAGGGTGCGTTCCTTGCCAGGATGTTAATTCCAAACAACACAATCTGTCTTCATATTCCTAAAGACCTCTGTGAGAAGGAATAGTCATAGGTGCCTCAGGGGAAGAGATGTGAGCCCCCTGAGAAAGACTCCCCTCAGCTGGAGGAAGGCTGCTCTGTGAGTAGGGGTACTCTGTTCCATGCGGATAAGGAACTTCCTAGGGGCTGGCTCGGGACCTGGCTGAGCTGCTGCACAGCCATCTATCATGCAGGTCACAGGCTGGGAGAGGTGAGCTCTGACGCCCATTCTAACGCAAAGTTTCTTGCAATGTCACTTTCCCTTAATCCACCTTTCGTGTTTTTCAACTAATGTTTTAGCATCTTGAATGGAGAAGCTGTGTTTCATAAAGCCAGTGCCATGGTTCAAAATAGGTTAAGTTTGAATCTTTGCTCATTAACTGTGTGACGACAGGGGAGCTACACAACCTCTCTGAGTCACCTTCCTCCTTCCTCAGTGAGGAGCCCCATACCTCCCTGGTGGTTTTCTGCGTGTGTGAAAACACCCAGTACTGCCTTTAGGACGGACTCCCATTTATGGACTCCCAACTCTGTCATTTATAGCTGTGTGACCTCGAAGAAAATAATAGAATTCACCTTTGGAATTCCATTAATTGATATATGCAAAGCTCTTGGAACAACACCTGCCACATGTAACATATGAAGCATCATACAAATGTTAGCAATGATTATTACCTGCATGTGCCCTTCTAACACCCTGTATGTCCCAGTGAGTCCTCATTAGGGCATCTTTGCATTGCCCATCTTCATCTGTCCAGTCCTCCATCTGCAGCAGTGCCTGTCCGCCCCATCCCCACCCCAGAACCTAGCACAGCCTGGATCACAACAAAAGCTTAAGTCATCCACGGAAATTACTGAAGGAAGAGGCTGTTGTCACCTGCCACTCAGCTCCACAGCACCGTGTCCAGCTCAAGGACAGCTGGACTTCCCAAGAGCACTCTCTGAGGAGTCCTGCCTTCGGACCAAGGCCACCACATCGGATATCTCCAGGGGGTACCAGGACTCATACACATTGGTGTCTCCACAAATGGGACCCAGGGGACACTGTTTCTGGGTGAATGCTCTCCCTGGGAGCTGTGGGACCTCACGGTCCTGAGAGCTGTGCCAGCCTCATGTGCTGGGCCTCTCAGGGGTACCCAGGCATGGGCACGGGGCCTGGGTAACCAATGCTTCTCTGTGAGGTACAAGGGATTCCTGTGAAGCTGCAACTAACCATGTAAACTGAGTCTGTGTGGCTGATAAAATATTTCAGGGAGATGTGAAGTGCTGGTGGCCACAAATCATTTCTGACTTCGCAGCTGGGGAGAGGTTGGTGTTAGGGCAGATGAGAAAGGGAATGCCGGGGGAGCGTCGAGAATTCCAAATCATTCTGCGCTCAGGGCTGACCCTGTTTTCAAATACTTGACCCAAGGGGTGTTTGAAGCAGGAAAACAGGGTCTGGAGGCAGGAAATACTGGGCCTATTCACACTTCAGCTATGACAGGAAATATCCTCTCTTTAGAGCAGACACCGAGTAAATGACTTTGTAACTTTACTTCAGCCTCTTCATTTATATAGGGCGTACACCAAGTAGTCAAAGGAAACCATTAGAGGATATTTAAACCCCAGCAAATTCTGTAACAGGGCCTTGAGCCCTTATGCTCGGGCCCGCTCCCACCCTGTGGAGTGTACTTTCGTTTTCAATAAATCCCTCATCCTTTCCTCACTTTGTTTGTGCATTTTGTCCAGTTCTTTGTTCAAGATGCCAAGAACCTGGACACCTTCCACCGGGAACATGTTGTCATGAAGCCCTTTGTGTGCAGTTTTCCTATGGGAACAAGGCCTCAAAGATGGGCTTACTTTCTATAACCCATGTGGAGTCCCATGCTGGGACTCCGAGGGGCCATCTCCTGGGAAGACACTGTGACATAGACCTAGGAGAGGGTGTGTGCGTGTGCATGCGTGTGTGTATGTGTGTGGTGATGGTGGTTGTAGTGGGATGTGGAACTGTGTGTTTTGAAGTTTTGGAGATTGTATGCATTATAAATGACTCCAGTTTGTTTAATTAAGGCTAAAGGTTCATTAACTGGAAGATCCCTGGCCTGTTCAGGGACTGAAGAAGAGTCGAACGATGAAGACGGTCACAGTGCAAGGCGTGGGGGGCTTGGGAAACCTTGGCAGCGAGTGTTTGGGGTTCTCTGGAGATCACAGGTGGGCAACAATTTCCTGTAAGTTGCCAGGTAGGACAACAACAATTTCCTATAAGTTGCCAGTTTCTGCTCTGGGGCCACACTCAATTATGCTTATCCTGTGAAAGGAGCCATAGGCTGCATGCATGAGCGTGGCTGTGATCTGATGAAACTCTATTATATATTTACAAAAACAGGCAGTGACCGAATTTGGTCCTCAGGCAGTGGGAGCTGGCGCCTGGCCTGGACTGAAGCTATAATTAGGATGGTGACTTCCTCCCTGTGGTCACTGCACTTTCTCCATGTGGGACTCCATCTCCTCGAAGGAGTGATTCTGTCGGTGAAGGCCAGGCTGTGATTGCGTGGAGGCAGAAGCAGCTCCATCTCAGATGCTGATCCGCCATGTTGACCTCTGATTAACCCCAGTTCAGGAATGCCTCTAAGATTTGGCTTTTAGCTACTGTTCCTTGTGTAACAGCATCTACTGACCTAGTAAATCCTGCCCTTAGGTTAAACCATCTTGACCATAAATCCTGCCCTTAGGCAGATTCACATTCATTCTTGTCTTTCCCTTTCCCTGAGAGGTCCGCTTCAATTGTCCTACACATCTGTTCCCTGGGTCTGAGGGTAACGGCCCAGGGAGACCGTGTCTCTGGAGACTGAGGCTTGTTTCTAAGTCTCTGCTAAATGTTGCTTTCTGAAAAACGATATGTCATCCTCTTTCCCCGGCCTCTCAGTTTCCTCAGATTTTGGAACAGGTGTGCATAGGCCTACCCACCAAGACAGATCCGTTGGTTACCCTAGGCGCAAGCCAGTCAATTCACTGGCTCACCACTGACCACAGTGATTGGCTCAAGTTGTTCCAATCAGATTAAAGCAGGGACTTTTGTTCAGTGAAAGAGAGAAATGTTTTTCTCCCGATCACCTATCCCTCTCCCTCCCTTCCTCCCTCTTTTTCTCCTGTACAGGAACAGCTGATATCTGTGCAGGAGCACATGAAGTCTGACATTTCTGCCAAGTCAGGATCCAGGGCTTCTGCCCACCTCCCTTTCCAGTCAAGTCACACCAGATTGAGCTAATTCCATGTCCTGAGCTGTTACTATGTGCCAAGTGCCAGTGAGTCCCAGCACGTGGAGAGACGCATGAGCCAGAAGAAACCAACAAGCCTGTAACTGGCGAGGAAGATGGAAGCACAACCAACAAAATCACAACACAATGTGATACAGCAAAGATGAAGCATGAGGACAAGGCATTGCCCTTGCATCAAGGAGGTGGCAGGGCTGGAAGAAGGAGGTACCAGACCAGCAGAGGTCATGTCGGAGCAGAGACTGGAAGACACTGTGGCTTCTCTGGGACACATGCACGCAGAGAAACATGTGCAGCATCACGAAGGGTGAAAAACCCTGGTGTGCTCAGAGATCCCTCTTCGTATCTTTCATAGTCTACCTGCCAAAGTGAGACCTGGGCTTCTTTAGAATGACAGACCCAAAGAGGTGCCTCAATGCTATCACTCAATAGCTGATTGAAGCCCCAGCCAGCAGATGCTGGAAGCAGCTGACCTTGGCCGAGCCCACTGATGGCAGAGGTGAGGAGCTGGCTCTCCAGGTCAGACGTCCTTAGGCTACATGGGCAGCCATCAGGCTTCTGCCTGAGCTACCTCCAAGCAAATTTGCAGCCTTCTGGACTCTGTAATGCACTGCATGAGGCTGGGTTGATGTCAAATAAACTTGCATCCCGATTATGGCCCAGAAATTTTTCATCTGTGTGACCTTGGGCAAGTCACTTTAAGTCTCTGACTGCAGTTATTTATATGTACAAAGAGGTTATTTAAATCCATCTACAAGAGTGGTTGTGGGGCTGGAAAGCACGGGTATAGCCAGCCTGGCACACAGTGGAACTTAGAAGCTACGAGACAAGAATGTTACTAATCCCACAGGGCTGGTACCAGGGTGTGCAAGGACTCCTTGGAAGCAGAGGTTGGCAAGGGCCAGAGCTTCAGAACCTGTGGAAACAGGTGAAGACTTCTTTGAGAAATCACATCTGTCTATTCTCCCGGGCTCCTTGAGTCACTGGCTGACCCAGATGTAGCCTTGGGCAGGCATGCCACCATCTTCACCCTGGCATGACACTCCTAACAAGCCAGGACTTCACACCTGTGTGGATGAGACCAAGACCAACCCATGTACACCTCTCCCCAGGACAGGTCCTGACCTTTGACCTTTGGGCTCCTGCCAGAGCTCTTCCAACCACCTGTAAACCAAAAATAAAATTCTAAGTCTCCCAACCAACTGTTGGACCTTCATCTTGGCCAAAAGCATTCCAATGTAAATCCGAAAATCTAGTTCAAGCCATGATGGCAAGGGAAGGTCAGACATGCCTCATGATACCATCCCTTTGGAATTCAGGCACAACTGACCAGTATTAGCATGGAAACAAAGATCTTTAGAATGACAAAACAGAATCTTTGGTAGCAATAAGACACCAAATTCCAACCTAACTCTAATATAGTATCACATGAGAAATACCAGGACCTGAAAGAAAAGAAAGTATTTCACCACAAAATAGATTTCTTTGGCTTCTTTTTTTTTTTTTTTTTTTTTTTGAGACGGATACTTGCTCTGTCGCCCAGACTGTAGTGCAGTGGCAGGATCTTGGCTCACTGCAACCTCCGCTTCCCAGGTTCAAGTCATTCTCCTGCCTCAGTCTCCTAGGTAGCGGGGATCAGAGGTGTGCACCACCACGCCTGGCTAATTTTTGTATTTTTAGTAGAGAAGAAGTTTTGCCCATGTTGGCCAGGCTGGTCTCAAACTCCTGTGTTCATGAGATACGTCAGCCTTAGCCTCCCAAAGTGCTGGGATTACAGGTGTGAGCCACCGCGCCTGGCCTCTTTCGCATATTTTGAAATGATCTGTGAAACTGTCCCTTGAGGAGAAAATCTACATTCTATGGCGAATCCCCTTCTTTTTCCAGGTCTTTTCGCTTATCCAGGAGAGAATTAACTGAGTCTGGCACCTTAAATTGGCTAGCCATAAGTAGAAAGCTGAAACTGGATCCTTTACTCAAAATTTTGTATAATTTTCCTTATACAAAAATTAATTCAAGATGGATTAGAGACTTAAATATTAGACCTAATAGCATAAAAACCCTAGAAGAAAACCTAGGTAATACCATTCAGGACATAGGCATGGGCGAGGACTTCATATCTAAAACACCAAAAGCAATGGCAACAAAAGCCAAAATTGACAAATGGGATCTTATTAAACTAAAGAGCTTCTGCACAGCAAAAGAAACTACCATCAGAGTGAACAGGCAACCTACAGAATGGGAGAAAATTTTTGCAATCTACTCATCTGACAAAGGGCTAATATCCAGAACCTATAAAGAACTCAAATTTACCAGAAAAAAACAAACAACCTCATCAAAAAGTGGGCAAAGGATATGAACAGAAGTTTCCCAAAAGAAGACATGTATACAGCCAACAGACACATGAAAAAATTCTCGTCATCACTGGCCATCAGAGAAATGAAAATCAAAACCACAATGAGATACCATCTCACACCAGTTAGAATGGCAATCATTAAGAAGTCAGGAAACAACAGGTGCTGGAGAGGATGTGGAGAAATAGGAACACTTTTACACTGTTGGTGGGATTGTAAACTAGTTCAACCACTGTGGAAAACAGTATGGCGATTCCTCAAGGATCTAGAACTAGAAATACCATTTGACCCAGCCATCCCATTACTGGGTATATACCCAGAGGATTATAAATCATGCTGCTATAAAGACGCATGAACACATATGTTTATTGTGGCACTATTCACAATAGCAAAGACACGGAATCAACCCAAATGTCCATCAGTGACAGACTGGATTAAGAAAGTGTGGCACATACACACCATGGAATACTATGCAGCCATAAAAAAGGATGAGTTCGTGTCCTTTGTAGGGACATGGATGCAGCTGGAAACCATCACTCTCAGTAAACTATCGCAAGAACAGAAAACTAAACACTGCATGTTCTCACTTATAGGTGGGAATTGAACAATGAGATCACTTGGACTCAGGAAGGGGAACATCACACACCAGGGCCTATTATGGGGAGGGGGAATGGGGGAGGAATGGCATTGGGAGTTATACCTGATGTAAATGACGAGTTGATGAGTGCTGACGAGTTGATGGGTGCAGCACGCCAACATGGCACAAATATACATATGTAACAAACCTGCATGTTGTGCATGTGTACCCTAGAACTTAAAGTATAATAATAATAATAAAAAATCTGATGAGAAAATCTGTTCTCTCTGTACCCTGCTACCTGGAGGTTTCATCTGCAAAATAAGAACCTTGGACTCCACAAACCCTTACTTGACCCAAACTCTCCCTTTTATGGATTCTAGGTCTTTAGATAATAACTTAACCCTTTCAGCCAATTGCCCCACCTCCTTCAAGCTGTCCTGCCTTTCCAGACCAAACCAATGTGCATCTTACATGTGTTGACTGATGTCTCCCCAGCTGTTGCCTGACCACCTTGGGCACATGTTCTCAGGATCTCCTGGGGCTGTGTCATAGACCATAGTCACTCATATTTGGCTCAGAAGAAATCTCTTCAAATATATCACAGTTTGACTCTTTTCATAGACATGTTGAAATGCCTGAATGCTGGGGCTTCAACCATGTACCATGTATATCTGTTTCAAATATGTATTTGTTTTAAAAATTAATTGTAATTAATTACAAATAGATTAATATTTCTGTTTTTAAAATTTAGCCTGATACTATTAAAACAAACGAACAAACAAACAAACAAAAAACAGCTTAGATGGGCCAGGACATCCCTGCTGTGGAGAAAGGCTGTTTGAAAGAGCCTTTGCCATGCATAGCTTGGTGGGGCAGCTTTCAGGAAACCTCCACATTCCTTGTCTATGGCTGCGTCCACATTTCCAATGAACAGCATGGGTAGAATGGAGTGCGTTGAGCCTCTTTGGACACTGATGGGCTTAGCAGCAAGGCCATTATGCTATTTGATGTTTGGAGGTGGAGGGCCCCCGGGGGTGATTTGTTGTCATTGTTGGGTACTGACTCCCGCATTTGTGGCCAGAGCATTTTCACAGTTGTGCTCCACTCTGCAGGCTTGTCAGCAGCCTCGGCAAATTGCGGGCCGCCTCCCTCCTAAGCCTTGAAAAGAGTAGACCTCAGCTGCCCAGACGGAGAGTGGTGTCTCTTTCCAAACCTATGGCCAGCTGGGTGGCTGCCCCAGAGGAGCACTGGGGGTTCAGTGAGATGCGAATTCGAGTTCTAGAATGTTCTCATTATGTGCAACCAAGGGGCTGCCTCTTGGTAGCGGTTGCCTCTTTCCTTTCCCTTAGATGTGGTGGGAAGAGCCCAACTGCAGGGCGAGAAGCCAGGGGAGATGTACAGAGCCTTTCTGAGTACCAGAGTTGTGGCCTGAGAGACTCCAGTAATGCCAACTAACACCAGGCGGGATCCTGGGAGTGTCACATGCAAGACTCATAACAGGGGCTTAAGTGAGACCACGTGCTCTGCTGGCTATCCTGGGTCTGTGAGAACACTGACTGAGGTCCCAGGTGACAATGGCCTGCTACTCCCAGCTGGGGGATGGTGAGAAGAGGCCTCATTGAAACCACCTATCACATCCAGGATCTTTACCGCAGGACCTCTGAGCCACAGAGTGGCGTAGGACAGTTCTGGGGAACACAGATAGCTTTAGAGCTTCTGCTTAGACAATGACTATCTCTCAGGGCTGGGGGAGCCTGGGGCAGCCCATAGGGCTCCACAGGGAGGTACCGAGAGAAGTTCCCTGGGCGGCCTTAGAACCAATCTTCCCTCCTTTCTCAAGTGCATGCAGTGTGCTGTGCAAGGCCCTGGAGACTCAGCAACCAGTCGGGCACTGCCTTCTACTGCAATCTGTTTAATGGTTAACTTCTTTTAGCTCTCTGGATATGTTGAGGGTGGGAAGGGTGTCACCAAACTGTAAATCATCCAGCTGAGGTGAGTGATTTTTGCACCGGACATTGTGCCAAGCACTGGGGTAAACAAGGCCCCCTGCCTGGCCACCTGTTCCAGGTGCACAGTTGACTGCACAAGAACATGCTCTGCAACGAAGGATCAGAACAAGCCCAGAGAAAAGAGTCTCTAAGGGGATGACTGTGTGAGCTCAGCTCTTGGCTTGGGCCTTGTGGAGGACACAAGAAATGAGCACATCTTTTGTGCCCTCTGTTGGTGTGGATCCAAGCCTTCTGGCTGTGTGGAGTCATCATTTAATATTTATTTATTTGTTTTTTCTTTGAGACAGGGTCTCACTCTGTTGCCGAGACTGGAATGCAGTGGTGTGATCACAGCTCACTGCAGCCTCTACCTCCTGGGCTCAAGCAATCTTTCCACCTTAGCCTCCTGAGTAGCTGGGACTACAGACACACACTACCATTCCTGGGTAACGTTTTAAAATGTTTTGTGGAGATGAGGTGTCACAGTGGTGCCCAGGCTGGTCTCCTGGGCTCAAGCGATTCTCCTGCCCCAGCCTCCCAAAGTGCTGGGAGCACTTTGGCCACCACACCTGACCATCATTTAGTATTTAAACAATTATCCCATGTAGAGATAAAAACCCAGACTTCTCCCTCACGCTGAAAGTTTCAGGGATTCTCAGCGACTTCCTCATTTCCTCAGTTTCTCTTGTCCACTGCACAGATGAGGAAACTGAAGCACAAGGATATTAGATTACTTTCTTGAGGTTAACATTGTTGAATAGAGATGTGGTAGACCAAATAATGTCCCCCACAAAGATGTCCATGTCCTAATTCTGGGAACCTCTGAATATGTTATTTCACATGGCAAAGGGACTTGGCTGATGTGTACCCTACAACTTAAAGTATAATAATAATAAATAAATTAAAAAAAAAAAAGAATCTTGAGATGGAGGAATTATCCTAGATTATTTGAGTGGGCCCAATGTAATCACAGTGGTCTCTGCAAGAGGAAGTCTGGAGTGGCAGTGTCGGAGAGGGGAATGTGATAACAGAAACAGTGTTGGGAGTGATGAAGCCACAAGCCAGGAAATGCAAGCGGCCTCTGGAAGCTGGCAGAAGTAAGGAACACATATGCCCCTAGAGCCCCAGAAGGAACCCGGTCCTGTTGATACCTTGATTATAGCCCCATAAGTCCATTTTGAACTTTCTGACCTTCAGAACTGTAAGATATTCAATGTATTTTGTTTTAAGCTGCGAAGTTTGTGTAAATCTGTTACAATAGCCACAACAGAGTAATACAATATGTAATGGGCTCCATTCTATCCAGTGGATGGAGCGTGGGTTCCCTATGTGACACTGAGGTGGGAAGACAGATGTGTAAAGGACAGATTCATTGCACAGGTAAGCCTCTGGGATGCCCTAAATTCTAAAGCCTTTGGCGTATTAGTCATGATCCATTACGCTCTTTCTGAATTGCCATGGTCCCCACCTTCCCCCTGCTAACCTTCCCCAGCCCCTGGCATTGTGGCTTCCTCTGGTGAGGTCATGCTATTCATCTGCGCCTTGAATGCTCAGTCCTCAAAGCTATTCCCACTGATTCCTCTACCTGGAGACTGCTTTTCCCCAGGTTCAATTTACTCAAATCATTCTTGTCTTTCGAGGTTAATGACAGCAGGAGGTTTTTATACATCTTGGACAATAGGACTCGGTCTTTTGGGAACTGGACTATTTATAGCATTTGATTTTCTAAAAATCGTATAGGGGAATATAGAAGACTTTGTTCCTTTTTCAGCTATGGTGTTGGCACACATCAGATTTTTAAGTCAGAGATAGTCTAGCATGCTCCTAGGTGGGTGTGAGGGGTGGGAGAAAGGAGAACATATTGTTATTGAACACCCCTTTCTGTCAGGTGCTGCAGAGGCCCTTCTCCTTTTTGTGCTTCTTATCCAGGTTGGCGAGCACATGTTTACCAGAATGGGTTACAGAGCCAGAATGCTCAGCTTCACATTCAAATGTTACCAGCTTCTAGCTCTCTAACCTAGGGCAACATCTTATCTCTACTCTTTACTTTCCTTATCTATAAAATGAGAATAACAGCATAGGCCTTGTTGTGAGGATCACATAGTTAATGCATTTTTAATATTCTTTTTATTTTATTTTATTTGAGAGAGGATCTTGTTCTGTTGCCCAGGCTGGAGTGCAGCTGCGTGATCATGGCAACCTTGAACTCCTTCATGCAACCTTGAATTCCTGGGCTCAAGTGATCTTTCCACTTCAGCCTCCCTTGTAGCTGGGACTACAGGTGTGCACCACCACACCCTTTGATTTTTTTGTGGTGATGGAGGGTTATCACTATGTTGCCCAGGCTGTTACCAAACTCCTGGACTCAAGCGACCCTCCTGCCTGGGCCTCCCAAAACGCTGGGATTACAGGTATAAGCCACTGTGCCTGGCCCGTTTCTAACACTCTTCAAATGGTCTCTGACATCTGGAGGATGTGAAACAGCTGCTAGTTGTTATAATAATGATCATCAATGTCATAGTTACAGCATCCTTATTTCTTACTCCAAGAAAAAGATTTATTCTCATCTCTATTTTGGAGGTGATAACACTGAGGCTCACAGAGGTCAATTGCATGTCCAAAGCCACAGGGAGAGTGGATCAGAGCTGGCTTTCACTACCAGAGCTCTCTTGTAGTGCCGAGCAATTTCTGAAACTTTATTTTCCTCTGTACGTCCAGGACACACAACACTTGGGCTGTCTCTTCCCAGTGATCCGATTCCCAGGCCCTTGGGCTCTGTCAGTTCAGATTCCCAGCTTGCTCGGAGGCTCTGTCCTTCCATAATGAGTTCTCTGTCGATTAGCAGCTCCTGCCCAGCAGCCTCCAGGGCAGTGTGGGCCAATTGTTCTGTCAGGCTGGGGACTGAGCAGAGCGTCTCAATTTGGGCAGCTACTCAGTGGTCAATCACAATCGAAAACAGAGACATTAGGGTGGCCTTATGCCCGGTGATTTCTGGAAACCAGCCAGCCCTTCTCCCCAATAAGACACTCAATTTCTCAGCATGCAGTTTTCTACCAGACTTTTCATGCTAAGCCAAGCTAGTCCTAATTGTAATTGGTTCTGGCTAGTTCCCGCAGGAGCTGTTAAATCTTTTATTTGCTCACTCTCTGGGAAAGTCCTCCACCTTTGGGAACTACCCTTACACCCCTGAGAAAAGGTGTCTCCCCTGCCCCTTGCTGGATCACATTCTTTCACTCCTGTCCCACCTCACCCCAGCCATCAGCAGTATCTTTAAATGGACATTATTTTTAATCTTCTAGAAAAATTAGTGTGCCCTGATTTCTTTGATAGACCTTAAGCCTAGGGCTCCAGACATCTGCTTCTCTGTAGGGAGTATTTGCTAGCAAATCGACCTTCTATTCAATAAGCAGTAGCCAGTAGAAGCCCTGCCAAATTATCCTTGTGCTTTCTACAGCTTTCATTGGAAGTTTATGGGGTTCAACATGCGTCGCCACTAAGTTTAAATGGCGCATTGATTTAGGATTTACCTCTTAGCTGGAGCTGGTTTCTCATCAGTCCAGGATCCCAGTAACTGCACAGAACTGGAACTGTCTATGGTCACAAAACACTTTTCACAGCTATGATCCTATTTGGTTCTGAGAGTAAGTCTTCAAAGTAGCAGTTATTATTATCTCTGTTTACCAGATGAGGAAATGGGGCTCAGAATGGTTAAGTAATTTGCCCCAAGACCACACAGTTATGACATACCCAGGATTTAAACCTGATGTCATTTGTATGCCAAGCTTCTTGTTCTTTTTACCGTGTCCATTTTCAATTGTCTGTTCATTTATTCCAAGCCTATTTATTGAGCGCTTACCAGACAATGATCTAGGCCCCAGGAGCCCAGCAGCAATGAAATGGTTTCCACCCTGGGGGAGAAAAGCAATGAACAGACAATATTGGAAAGTGGTAATTGCTCTGCAGAGGATTTAAATAAGGTGAGGCTGGTGGAAGTGTAAACTGGGACAGCCTCTGTAAAGAGCAATTGGGCAATAGCTAACAACATTTAAAATGTGCATCGACTTTGATGTGGCAGTTTGGCTCTTAGGTAATTTATACTACAAACATGTTAGCACATATGCAAAGCAACTGATATGTGTACAAGGATATTTACTGCATCATTGAACTAGCAAAAAAAAAAAGGGGGGGGGGAACTAATGTAAATGTCCATCAATAGAGAACACAGTGTATCCCTACAATAGAGCCCAGTGGAACTATTAAAAAGAGTAAGGCAATTTATAAATAGATAGATGGATAGAAATACAACAAAACATCTAAGATGTTTTGTCAAGTGAAAAAAGCATCTTACAGAACAGCATATTGAGTGTGCTGCCATTTAATTATGGGAAAAATCAAACAAAAGAATACATGTATGTTATTAATCACATAGACCACAGGAAGAAAGACTGTGTGAGAAAATGGGGACAAAATTTACCTCCAGGGACAATTGGGATGGCTGGAGAAAGGAGAAGGAAAAAAATGTTTGCTTTTTTCCCCTCCTTATATAACCTTTGCTATCTTTTGAATGTACATTTACTGCTTATTCAAGAACATACATTAAATTTATTTGTTATTATTATTATTTCAATAATTTTTGGAGAACGGGGGGTGTTTGGTTACACAGATAAATTCTTTAGTGGTGGTTTCTGAGATATTGGGGCATCTGTTACCTGAGCAGTGTACATTGTACCCAACGTGTAGTCTCTTATTCCTCACCCCCATCCCAATCTTCCCCCTGAAGTTTCAGAGTTCATTATATGATTCTTATAACTTTGCATCCTCATGGCTTAGATTCTACTTATAAGTGAGAAAATATGATGTTTGATTTTTCATTCCTGAGTTACTTCACTTAAAATAATGGTCTCCAACCCCATCCAGGTTGCTGCAAATACCATTGTTTTGCTCCTTTTAATGACTGAGTAGTATTCCATGGTATGTATATGCTGCACATTTTCTTTATCCACATGTTGATTGATGTGCATTTGGGCTGGTTCCATATTTTTGCAATTGCGAATTGTGCTGCTATAAACATGCATGTGCAAGCGTCTTTTTCATGTAGTGAATTCTTTTCCTCTGGGTAGATAGCCAGTAGTGGGATTCCTGGATCAAATGGTGAACCTACTTTTAGTTATTTAAGGAATCTCTACACACTCTTGTCCATAGTGGTTGTACTAGTTTACAGTCCCACCAGTAGCGTGTTTCCTTTTCACCATATCCATGCCAACATCTATTATTTTTTAATATGGCCATTCTTGCAGGAGTAAGATGGTATCACATTGGGGTTTTGATTTGCATTTCCCTGATAATTACTGATGTTGAGCATTTTTTTCATATGTTTATTGACCATTTGCATATATTCTTTTGAGAATTTTCTATTCACGTCCTTACCCAGTTTTTGATGAAATTATTTGTTTTTTTTTTTCTTGCTGATTTGTTTGAGTTCCTTATAGATTCTGGATATTATCTCTTTGTTGTATGCATAGTTTGCAAAGATTTTCTACCACTCTATGGGTTGTCTGTTTACTCTGCTGATTATTTTTTTTTGCTATGCAGAAGCTTTTTAATTTAATTAGTTTCCATCTATTTATCTTTGTTTTTGTTGCATTTGCTTTTCCGTTCTTTGTCATGAACTCTTTGCCTAAGCCAATGTCTACAAGAGTTTTTCTGATGTTATCTTCTAGAATTTTTATGGTTTCAGGTCTTAGATTTATGTCTTTCATCTGTCTTGAGTTGATTTTTGTGGTAGGTGAGAGATGAAGATCCAACTTCATTCTTTTCTACCTGTGGCTTGCCAATTATCCAAGCACCATTTGTTGAATACGGTGTCCTTTCCCCACTTTATGTTTTTGTTTGCTTTGTCAAATACCAGTTGGCTGTAAGTATTTGACTTGATTTCTAGGTTCTCTATTCTGTTCCATTGGTCTACATGCCTGTTTTTATACCAGTACCATGCTGTTTTGGTAACAAAAGCCTTGTAGTAAAGTTTGAGGTTGGGTAATGTGATGCCTCCAGATTTGTTCTTTGTGCTTAGTCTTTCTTTAGCTGTGCAGGCTCCTTTTTGGTTCCACATGAATTTCAGGATTGTTTTTTCCAGTTCTGAGAATAATGATGATAGTATTTTGATAGGAATTGCATTGAATTTATAGATTGCTTTTGGCAGTATGGTCATTTTCACATTGATTTTACCCATCCATGAGCATGGGATGTTTTGGGACATGTATGACTTCTTTTAGCAGTGTTTTATAGTTTTCCTTGTAGAGATCTCTCACCTGTTTGGTTAGGTATATTCCTAAGTATTTTATTTTATTTTATTGCAGCTGTTGTAAAAGGGGTTAAGTACTTTATTTGATTCTCAGCTTAGTTGCTGTTGGTGTATAGCAGTGCTACTGATTTGTGTACATTGGTTTTGTATCCTGAAACTTTACTGAATTCATTTTTCAGATCTAGGAGCTTTTCAGATGAGTTTTTAGGGTTTTTGAGGTCTACAATCATATCATTGGCCAACAGTGACAGTTTTACTTCCTGTTTACCAGTTTAGATGCTATTTATTTCTTTCTCTTGTCTGTTTGTTCTGACTAGGACTTCCAGTATTATTTTGAACAGAAGTGGTGAAAGTGGGCATCCTTGTCTTGTTCCAGTTCTCAGGAGGAATGCTTTCAACTTTTCCCAATTCAGTGTAATGTTGGTTGTGGATTTGTCATAGATGTCGTTTATTACCTTAAAGTATGTCCCCTTTATGCTGATTTTGCTGAGAGTTTTAATCATAAAGCGATACTGGATTTTGTCAAATGCTTTTTGTGCATCTATTGAGATGATCATATGATTTTTGTTTTTAATTCTCTTTGTGTGATGAATTGCATTTATTGACTTGTGTAAGCCAACTCTGCATCTCTGGTATGAATTCCACTGGATTATGGTGGATTATCTTTTTGATATGCTGTTCAATTCAGTTAGCTAGTATTTTGTTGAGGATTTTTGCATCTATGTTCATCAGGGATGTTGGTCTGTAATTTTCTCTTTTTGTTATGTGCTTTCCTGGTTTTGGTATTAGACTGAGAATGGCTTCATAGAATAGTTTAGGAAGGACTCCTTCTTTCTCTATCTTTTGAAATAATTTCAGTAGAATTGATACCAATTCTTTGAATGTCTGTTATAGTGTGGCTGTGAATTCATCTGATCCTGGACTGTTTTTATTGGCAATTTTTTAAATTAGTGTTTCAATCTTGCTATTATTATTGGTCTATTCAGAGTTTCTATTTCTTCTTGGTTTAAATCTAGGAAGGTTGTATATTTCCAGGAATTTATCTGTTGTTTCTAGGTTTCCTAGTTTGTGTGCATAACAATGTTCATAGTAGTTTTGAATGATCTTTTGTATTTCTGTGGTATTGGTTGTAATATCTCCCATTTCACTTCCAACTGAGCTTATTCAGATCTTCTCTCTTATTTTCTTGGTTAATCTTCCTAATGGTGTATCAATTTTGTGAATTTTTTAAAAGAACCAGCTTTTTGTTTTATTTCTCTCTTTTTTGTTGTTGTTGTTGTTTGTTTCAGTTTAATTTGGTTCTGCTCTGATCTTTGTTATTTCTTTTCTTCTGCTGGGTTTGGGTTGTTTGGTTGAACAAAAGAAATGATTTGTTTTTTCTTGTTTTTCTAGTTCTTGAGATAGAAGCTTAGAGTTTCTATTTGTGCTGTTTCAGACTTTTTAATGTAGGCATTTAATGCTATAAACTTCCCTCTTAGTACTGCTTTTGCTGTATCCCAGAGGTTTTGATAGGTTGTGTTACTATTGTTGTTCAGTTCAAAGAATTTTCAAATTTCCATCTTTATTACATTGTTGACCCAGAGATCTTTCAGAAGCAGACTATTTAATTTCCATGTATTTGTATGGTTTTGAGGGTTCCCTTTGGAGTTAATTTCAAGTTTTATTCCATTATAGTCTGAGAGAGTACTTGATATAATTTCAATTTTCTTAAGTTTATTGAGCCTTGTTTTGTGGCCTGTCACATGGTCTATCTTGGAGAATGTTCCATTTGCTGATGGAAAGAATGTGTATTCTGCAGTTGTTGGGTAGAATGTTCTGTACATAGCTGTTAAGTCCTTTTTTTTTTTTTGTGGAGTATGGTTAAGTCCACTGTTTCTTTTTAAACTGTTGTTGTTTTAAATCTGTTTTACAATTAAATACACATTTCCCATACAATCCAGCAGCCCTACTCCCAGTTCATTCAGGAGAAATAACAATCTATGTTCATACAAACACCTATATGTGAATGTTCACAGTGGTTTTATTCATAATCACCAAAAATTCCAAACTGTCCAAATGTCCTTCTACTGGATAATGGATAGACAAAACATGATACCTTCATACAGTGAAAAAAAAAAGTCCGTTTTGTCTAAGAATAGCTACTCCTGCTCACTTTTCCATTTGCATGGAATATCTTTTTCCACACCTTTACCTTAAGTTTATGTGAGTTCTTATGTGTTAAGTGAGTCTCTTAAAGACAGCATATACTTGGTTAGTGGATTTTTATCCATTCTGCCATTCTGTACATTTTAAGTGGAACATTTAGGCCATTTATATTCAATGTTAGTATTGAGATGTGAGGTACTGTTCTATTCATCATGCTGGTTACCTGAATACCTTTTTTTTTCCATTGTGCTAGTGCTTTATAGGGCCTGTAAGATTTATACTTTAAGGAGATTCTATTTTGGTGCATTTTGAGTTTTTTTTTTAAGAGTTAGAACTCCTATTAGCATTTCTTATAGTGCTGGTTTGGTAGTCACAAATTCTCTCAGCTTTTGTTTGTCTGAAAAAGATGTTATTTCCTTCATTTATGAAGCTTAATTTTGATGGATACAAAATTCTTGGCTGATAATTATTTTGTTTAAGGAGGTTAAAGATAAGACCCCAATCCCTTTTGGCTTGCAGGATTTCCGCTGAGAAATCAGCTGTTAATTTGATATGTTTTTCCCTTATAGATTACCTGATGCTTTTACCTTATAACTCTTAAGATTCTTTCCTTCATCTTGACTCTAGATAATCTGATGACTATGTGCCTAGGTGACAATCTTTTTGCAATGAATTTCTAGGGTGTTCTTTGAGTTTGTTATATTTGGATGTCTAGATACGTAGCAAGAACAGGGAAGTTTCCTTGATTATCCCCTCAACTAAGTTTTTTAAAATTTTAGATTTTTCTGCTTCCTCAGGAACATCAGTTATTCTTTTGTTTGGTAATTTAACATAATCCCAAGTTTCTTGGAGGCTTTGTTCTTTTTTTTTTTTTTTTTTTTTTTTTTGACATGGTTTTACTCTGTCGCTCAGGTTGGTGTGCAGTGGCACAACCTCTGCCTCCCAGGTTCAAATGATTCTCCCACTTTACCCTCCCAAGTAGCTGGGACTACAGGTGCACACCACCCTGTCTGGCTAAGTTTTGTATTTTTTGGTAGAGACGAGGTTTCACCATGTTGGCCAGTGTGGCCTCAAACTCTTGACCTCAAGTGATCCTCCTGCCTCAGCCTCCCAAAGTGCTGGGATTGTTCATTTTTATTTGTCTTTATTTAATTGGGTTAGTTCGAAAGCCTTGTCTTTGAGCTCTGAAGTTCTTTCTTCTATTTGTTTAATTCTATTGTCGAAATGTTCCAGTGTATTTTGCATTTCTCTAAGTCTGTCTTTCATTTCCAGAAGTTTTGATTGTCTTTTCTTTAAGATATCTGTTTCTCTGGAGACCTTTTCATTCATATCCTGTATTGTTTTTTTAAATTTCTTTAAGTTGTTTTTAAGGGAAGGAGTATTAAGCTACTCAGAGCAGCTTAATTATCAACCTTCTTAATTCTTTATCTGGCAATACAGAGATTTCATCTTTGTTTAGATCCATTGCTGGAAAGATAGTGTGATCTTTTGAGGGTGTTATAGAACCATGTTTTGTCATATTACCAGAATTACTTTTCTGGTTCCTTCTTAATTGGGTAGACTGTTTCAGTGGAAAGATCTGAAACTCAAGTGCTGCTGTTCAGATTTTTTAGTCTCATGAGTTGATCCCTGGATATGGTGCTCTCCTGCTTCTCCTAGTGATGGGGCTTCCTGAGAACTGGACTGCATTAATTGTCATTGCTCTTCTGGATCTAGCCACCAGCAGGGCTACCAGGTGCTAGGCTGGGAAACGTGCTAGGAAATGTCTGCAAAGAGTCCTGTGATGTGATTTGTGTTCAGGTGTCCCAGCCGTGGATAATAGCACCTGTTTCAGTAGAAGTGGCAGGGGAATGAAGTAGACTCTGTAGGAGTCCTTGGTTGTAATTTCATTTAGTGTATTGGTTTTCTCAGATGCTGATTATGCTAGCAGTGAAGTTGTTACACGGGCAGACTCAGGACCTCTAATTAGCCACGGTATTGTAGGTGGTGGGATTAGCTGTTGTTTTCTCGTTCTTTGGAGCAGAGTTGTTCTGTTATGAGTTGCTGTAATGACTTGAGTTGGTTGACCTCCAGCCCGGAGGTGGCACTTCAAAAAAGCGCCAGCTGCAGCAGTAGAAAGGGCATATAGTCCTGCCCTACCTTGGCTAGGATAAGTTCTAGGGTTTCTCAGGTGATGAGTGGGGCCATATTTCTTCTAACAGTTTATGTCTTTTGTCTTGAGCTACTAGGGCAGATAGAGGAAAGCCATCAGGTGGGGGCAGGTTTGGGTCTGAGCTCAGACTCTCCTTCAGCAGGGCTTGCTGCAACCACTGTGGGGGATTTGGGGTAGTTCTCAGGCCAATGGAGTTAGTTCCCAGTGGGGGTTATGGCTGCCTCTGCTGCATCATACAGGTCACCAGGGAAGTGGGGAAAAGCTGGCAGTGATAATCCTTACCAAGCTCCCAGGCAGCTAGCAAAGCCAGCCTCACACTTGACGTGCCCCAATGATAGCACTGAGTTTATATCCAGGCAGCCATTGAACAGGGCTGAGATCTTGCCCCAGGTTACAAGCCTTCCTGCTGAGAAAGCAAGCAAGGCTGTCAGGCCTCATTCCTCCCCACCTACCTGCACCTTTGACTGTGGCTTCTTCTTCTTTTTTTTTTTTTTTTTTTTTTTTTGTTGAGATGGAGTCTCGCTTTGTCACCCAGGCTGGAGTGCAGTGGCCGGATCTCAGCTCACTGCAAGCTCCGCCTCCCGGATTTGCGCCATTCTCCTGCCTCAGCCTCCCGAGTAGCTGGGACTACAGGCGCCCGCCACCTCGCCCGGCTAGTTTTTTGTATTTTTTAGTAGAGACAGGGTTTCACCGTGTTAGCCAGGATGGTCTCGATCTCCTAACCTCGTGATCCGCCCGTCTCGGCCTCCCAAAGTGCTGGGATTACAGGCTTGAGCCACCGCGCCCGGCCAGTGGCTTCTATACTCATATCTGCACTTCCCATTGTTCCCCCATGATTCCACTCAGGAAAATTTGTGCTCATTTGAAATTGTTACAAAGTTCAGCTAGGAGCTTCTTTCATCCTGTGGCCCCTCTCCAATTCCACTGGCTGCCTTCCCTTCTCCACGGACCCCTGTGAGATAAGGCCAAAAATGGCTTCCCTGGGTGCAAGCTGGGGACAAGGAATGCCTATAGGGCTTTTCCCACTGCTTCTTCTACTTTTATATTTCATTTGGCTCTCCAAATCCATGTCAGCTATAAGTAACGTTAAATCCTTCTCCCGTGATCTGGATTTTCAGGTCCCTAATGGGAATGTGTGTTCAGAGGCAGATGATTATTTTTCTCTCATGCTTTGAAAACTCACAGATTTTTGGCTGTTCTGTGGAGTTTGCAGAGCTGCTTCTTTCAAAGGTTCTGTGAATTCTTTCAGTTTTCCTGATATGTTCCTGTGGTTGTTCTTGGAGCAAAAGTTCACAGTGTGAGTATCCACATACTGTTCTGTCCATCTGAGCAGGAGCTGCAGGTTAGTCCTGTCTCCTGCCCACCATTTTCTCCCTGTCTCCCATACATGAAATTTATAAAGAGGTCAGTGTGAGTGATTAATAGTTGATCAATGAAGATTTCTCTGTAGATGTGAGGTCACAGTAAGCTTTGAATGAGAAAAGGAGACAGTCATATGCCAGTTAGGGGCTAAAACTTCCTGGCAGAGGGAACAGCTCATATGAGAGTCTGAATGAGCTGGTCATGAGGAACTGGAAGACAACCAGTGTTGAAGAGCTGAGGAGGTGAGGAAGACAGCCACATGAGATTAGCCTAATGATATTGGCTGGGCACAGATTATATATATAAATGTTTTTGTCAACCAGCATAAGAAATTTGGACTATTTTTGTTGTTGTTGTTGTTGTTGCTGTTTTTGAGACAGGATCTTGCTGTGTCACCTAAGCTAGAGTACAGTGGTACAATCACAGTTGAGGGAAGCCTTGGACTCCTGTGCTCAAGGGATTCTCCTGCCTCAGTCTCCCAAGTAGCTGAGAGTGCAGGTGCATGCCACCACACCTGGCTATTTTTTATTATTATGATTATTATTATTACTTTGTATAGACAAGGTATCACTAGGTTGCCCAGGCTGGTCTTGAACTCCTGGTCCCAAGTGATCCTCTTGCCTCAGCCTCCCAAGTAGTTAGAACTACAGGTTTGTGCCACCACACTTAGCTATTTTTTTATTTTTATTTTTTTGTAGAGACAGCGTCTCACTATGTTGCCCAGGCTGGTCTTGAAGTTTTGGGCTCCAGTGATTCTTCTACCTCAGCCTTCCAATGTGCTAGGATTGCAGGCATGAACCTCTACACCTTGCCGAAAGTTTGGACTTTTTTCTCCCCAGTTTCCACAGGCTTTATTGGTAAATACACTTTAGAAAAGAATGATTCATCCTATGGTTTCCACATCAGTGGTATGGAAAGCCATGCTCAGGGTTATGTCAAACAGTGCTGCAGGGACAGCTGCTTTGTCTACGCCTTGTTCAGGGATCCCGTCCTAAGCACCAGACTTGTAGTCAGCCAATTCTTCAGCCTTCAAGCATAGGCTGATTTCTTTTTCAGCACTTTTTACTGACTCACTGCCATGATATTCCTGCCAACTTAAATCCAGACATCCCCACATATGGTGCTCAGCTTAGACTGCACTGGATTAGTGTTCCCAAGCCAGGAGTTTGCATTCTGTTCCAAGGATGATGAGAAGACATTGATGGATTCTAAACAGGCAAAAGCCAGTTCAATTTATGTTTGAAAGTGATTATTCTGCTGGGGTGAAGAAAGAGTTGAAAATGACTAGAGAAGTAGCAAGAAAAACAGCTGGAAGGTACTGCATTCATCCGCAGGAGACATGATGGTGGCTTCACCAGAGGACGAGGTATGACGACATGAAAAATGAACAGATTTGGAGTAGGTTTTGGAGTTAGGGCAACTAGACTTGCTTATTGAAAGACTGAGAGTGGAGTGTGCAAAAGAGAATCTCAGATAATTTCTACTGTTTTGGCTTGAGCAACTGGATACCATGTACCATGGTGAAGAAGACTTGGAAAGAACAGATCTGGAGAAGAATCAATAGTTCCATTTCGATCATGTTAACTCTGACATTCCTACTGAGATCAGCATTCCTCCTGAGACACAATGTCTATGTGGAATGTCCAGTACACCTTCATGCATACGTAGTCATAGAGTTAGGGAGAGGTAAGGACTGGAAACAAGAACTTGAGTACTTACATAATATTTATGACCATAGGAACAAATAAGATAGTTTAGTGAAAGAGAAAGGCCTTAGGAGTCTCCAAATTCGCTGAGTCAAGCAGAGACACAAGATCAAGGAAATGATACTGAAGGGATGGGAAGAGGATAGAATCAGTCAGCGAGTTAGGGGGGATATTTGAGAAGTGTGCATAATGGAAGTCAAAAGAAGGGCAGAAGGACATGATACTTGAAAGAGGAAGTGATCAGCCAGGTTAACTTCTGCTAAGTGATTATTGGAGACCATGCAGGGAAAAAAAATCTTTTTTTGGTCATGAGGACAGAAACCCAACCAAAATGAACCAAGGAGAGGACTGAAAGTGAGCAAATGAAGATGGACAAACAGGTTTCAAATACCCTTCAGTGAAGGGAAGTGGATAAATAGAATGGAGCTAGAAGTACTATAGAGGCAAAGAAGATTTTTGTTTGTTTTATTTGTTCTAAATTATAGAGATGCTAGAACATTTGGTGTGCTAATTGGGATGATCCTGTAGAGAGGGCATGGCTTAGCATGCAGACAGAAGAAAGAGGATATAAGAGCAGGAGCAAAGTCCTTGAGTAGATGAGGTTGAATGATGTCTACAAAAACAAGTGGAGGCTTTACCTGTAAGCATCAGAGACACTTTTTTTTTTTTCATAAGACGAGGGAATATTGAGAGGATGTGAGTAGGTGGTTGGGATGAGTGAAGGGAAGATGAATGGGGTTTTGTATAACTCTTTTTGCATTCTCAGTGAATGTAAGGTACACACACGCACACACATAAAGTAGCAAGCAAAGTCACAATTTGGGAATGACGTGGAAGACAGGACATAAGGTTGTAGGGGCTCAGTAAGAGAGAAGAATATCTAAAAAATCATCACTTGGGAAAGTAGAAAGAGTGGCAGGAATTCAGGAACATTTTGCATGCTGTCTGAAATCTGTCACCCTGAATTTAGAGTTAGGTCAATCAGCAAGGTAGTGTGTTTTCCTCCAGCAATATTGGATATCAAAGAGGATACCTGCCTCACCTCTCAAGACTGTGCAAAGTACCGATTCTACATCTGTTGACTCTTACAAAAATAGAAGCTCGGATTGCTATTACAGTTTGGAATTGGGGTTGTCCCTGAGCTTGGCTCAGTGTTGGCTTTTGGTATTTGTATTTAAGTGAATGATTTCTCAGCCCTTTATTGCAATCTTCCTCTCTCTCTCCCTCTCCCCCCTCCCCCCGCCCCTTTACCTCTCTGAAGTGTAGGCCACTACAGGAAGGAAGAAGTGAATTAATGAGGAGTGGGCTCTGATCAGGTAAGAATGATGGAGAGAGAGAGGAAGACAGAGAAGCTAAGGGTATTTTCAAGGAAATGATTCCATTCATGGACCATGGTCCCTGAGATAGATAAGGAGAAAAGTGAGGGTGCACATGAGGTACTTAAAATAATAGATTGGTAAGGTTAATGAATTCTTCAAAAATTGTTGCAATGGGTACACTAGTTAGGTAATAGGATGTAACAAGGAGTTAGTGGCTTGGAATAGAATGTCAGATGGGTGCAGTTGTGGTAACAAGGTCAAGGATATGACCATAAAATTGTGTAGCTGAGAAGATAGCAGTGTAGATTATTGGAGGTGAGGCAAAGGTGATTTGATCGATCACATATGGATATATAAGTCTTCATGAATCAAGATAATATTGAAGAAAAGGCAGACAATGAGCCAAGACCCAATGTTAACCATGAATGAATACACCAAGGGAGAGTCAGCAAGCTGGTGTGTTTGCCTTCAGTAATATTCAGCTGATCAAGTGTAGGCCACTGCTTGGGTGAAGAATGACTTAGTGAAGTTTGGGTTTGACCAGGTAAGAATGACAGAGGAGGAGACAAAGAGTTCAAGGTATTTTAGAGGAAGTGATTCCAATGAGAAGCCATGGTCCCCGAGGTAGATGAAGAGGGAAGTATGTGACATGTGATGTATTGGTATATGCCAACACAAAGAGCACTGGAGGACAGGATCTGATGGCATAGACTTCTAAAGAAATGAAGTTTTGGAAAATGGAGATCTCTTTCTCTCTCTCTGCAATGATTCATGCATATTATTGTTTTCTCTCCAATAAAATAGAAAGTGCTTAAAGAGCAGAGAATGTATGGTTGCTTAATATTATAATTTTCTCCTTAGAGAGCTAAGCACCACAAGACCCATTTTAAATTGGCTTATTAGTCATGATCTTGGTTGCTAATGACAGAAACCTAGCTTGATCTGGCTTAATGGACTGCCTTAGAAGACCAGGAATGTCACAGAGTGAAGCTGGCTCCAGGCATGTCTCTATCGTGGGGTTCACTGGTGACTTGCACTGGGAGTTTGTCCTTCTCCCTTGGGTGTGTCTGAGTTTGCTTTCATTTCACATAGTCTCTCCCTGAGAAGTGTAAATAAGGTCCCAGCAGCTCTAGGTTCTAGCATCCTTAAAATGGCAACCCAGTGAGAGAGAAAACTATCTTCCAGTGGTTACACAGAATTTTTCTGGCTGATTTTGACTAATTTGGCTTGGGTCATATGCCCAAGTGTAGACCCTTGTCTAAAGAGATGGAATTCTCTGATGGCCCAGCTTATAAGCTCTCAACTCTCTTTGGGTCCAGGAAAGGGGTTAACCCTATTAAACCTCATAAAGAGAACATGAAAGAACCATGGTTTCTCAAAGGAAAATTGAGTCTTTACTATCAAAGAAAGCAGAGGAGGCCTGTTGGGCAGCAAAAACACCAGATGTTCATACACACACAGGAACCAAAGCTGCTAACTGGATCATTGGGAAGATCAACTGAGATACAGTGTATAAAGCCCTGCTATGGTACATGGTATCAAGTAAGTGTTAAATACATTTTCATTTCCTACAACTCTCCTGCTGTATTCTGGGCTCTGATCATAACTTGTTCTGTGACACTGGATAAATCTCTAACCTTCTTCAGGATCAGTGAGTTTATATATCTGATGTCTTCATGGTAAATCTCAGCAAAAAATTGGCCCAATTTTCCCCCTTCCTGTACCCATATTCCTTGCCACAGGACTTGCAGCTCCTCCCAACGGAAGGTGCAGTCTGTTATCTCACACTTTGAGTTGAGGCTGTCCTGGTGACTTGCTTTGGCTAATGAAATATGACAGAACTAGTGGGCCAGTTTCATACATAGGTTACTGAGGCCCTGTGTTTCTGCTCCCTGCCTTGGGAACTTGCCCAGCTGCCATGTGAACAAGCTTGAGCTAGCCTGCTGCAGTGTGAGACCACGTGGAGATGGAATTCTCAGCCAAGGTCCATCGTAGACTAGCCAGGTTTTAACAGACCTGCCAGCAAGTGCAGATTTGGAGTGAGCTCAACTGAGATCAGCCCAACCCAGCCCAGACCCACAGAACTGCTCAAGTGACCCATAACCACATGAACTAAATAAATGCATGTAATTTTAAGACACTCAACCTTTGGGTGGTTTGTTACACTGAAATAACAATTTGATACTGTCCCTTTGTAGCACAGGACTCCTGTATTTTCAATTCTTGTTAAATGCCACTTTCTGCTTGTTCCTTGAATATATTTGATGAGATAAAAGCCCTTTCCTTTCCACAAAACTGAGTTTCCTGCATATTGAACAGCTCTCTTTCAGTAGTTTCAGTTCCCAGGGTTTAGATCTACACATGCTAGGCAGCAGTCTCTGCAATGAAAGCATGTTCAAGGACACTTTTCCGGATCAACTATGTCATCTGTTGATTTTTCTTGTTTCCTGGAATCTTGGTGAATGTTTTAATGCTAATGCTTTCCCTTTCCTTTGGTGTTTACATGGTTCTTATCTGTTGATTTTATAGGTTTTCTCTTTTATTCCTTAAATTTCAGTGTTTTACTGAATGAACCTTCGCAGTTGGACTTAGAGGACACAGGTGCAGAGCTCAGCTCTCCTTTCCCTGGCTGTGCTGCCTTGGACAGCTGCAGCTCTGGGGCTTCCTCACCTATAGCATTAGGGATTATTAGCACTGGGCTCACGGGATTTCAGAAACGATCACATGAAACTGAATGCCGGAAGGTGTTCCTGTGGTGCTGTGCATATGAAAGGGGCTCGATACATGTTAGTCCCTCTCCTTCCTAATGATTGTAACCCTTCTGAACCTACCATAATGGAACTGAACTCCATTCATGTATCCTGTGATGGCTGCTGAGTAACAGAGATAAATGAGACATCAGAGGTTATCTTTTAATTATGATGATTATTTCTAAAAAGAATAATTATAAAGAATGCTGAAATAACAAGTCCAGAGAATAAGGGAGCACTGGAGGGACATTTATTCTCATCTACAGTGGAATCATGAAATGGCTGAAGTGCAAAGATCTTAGATCTCCCTGTTGTTGGTGGTTAAGAGCTAGGATGCAAGGTTGGGTATGCCGGATTTCAAATCCTAGTTCTGCCATTTATAACAGGTGTGACTGCCCGCAAACTACTTCAACAACACAAGCCTCAGCCTCTTCGTCTGCAAAATAGGGAAAATAATAGCTCCTTTATGTGGATGTTGTAGAATGAAATGAGAGGGTACTCTGCCTTGAGCACAATGCCTGTAAACAGCAAGAGAGATATTTGATTTATCCATGCCTTCCCTGAACGCATGAGGAAACTGAGACTCTGAGAAGGTCTTTGGCTTCCTGTGGTTGCACAGATGAGTAGGGCTGGGCCCTCCAGTTTCTGGTGTTAGTAAGTGATAGTTTAAGCTAATATCTTCCAGGGTATAAAATTACAAAGCAGATTCTCATCAGGGAGAAAGGATTTCTGCCAATTTCCAAATCAAACAGCTATTCTTCTAGTTGTGAAATAGAATTGATTTTCGGAGCTTAAAAAAGTGATGTAAAAGTGAGCCAGTAAACCATCAGAATGGTTATGGCATTTAGCAAGCAACCTGCTACTCAAAGGGATTGGTTTGGTTTCTGTGGTGGGCTTGGTGTCCCATCATATCCAGGTATGATGGTGTGGGGCATGGGGAACATCACAGACAGGGACAGGGAATGCAAATACTTGAGCCTCAGACATACCTAGAGAGGACTGTCGAGCAGGCAGGAGCTGAGTGCTGAAGGGTGTTAGACGGCAAGAGTTTAAAGTAAAGAGAGAAGGACAAGCTCTGTTTTCTAGGAATTTCTACTAGAAGCTTATTATTCTGGTGACAACCAGCCCCAGAAGGGCCAGGCTGAATTAGCACAACATGAGAATTTAAGAATATTTCTTTAGGGACGTGTTGCATTACCACTTCTAAATGAAGCATCGAAACTTAGACTGGCCAGATTTAATGATAAGGAGAAAGTGTAACTTTAAAGTTTCTGAAGGAATATTCAACCAACTTTGGTTGAACCTCCTAGGAACCCTGCCTTCTGCTAGGCACAGGAGGGTGAGATGTAGTTCTTGCTTTCCAGTTGTCCAGTCAAGTGGGAACAACAGATGGATACATAGAAGTCAGCAGAGAGCAACCTTAGAGACACAGACTCATTCTGGCGGATGGTGGAGGGGAAACCAGAGAGCTGGGGCTTGAGGATGAAGAGGAGTAGACCAGGTGGAGATGTGAAGGAATGGGATTGAAAAAGTAGAGGAGGAGTGTATGAATGCCTTCAAAGGCTGTGGTGCTTGAGAGGTGTGAGAAGGTCATGGTGCACCTGTGGGCAGGACTAGTCCCAGGGAAGTGGGAGGGGAGACTGGACAAGATTGTTTAAGAATTCAGAGAAACTGACTCTTCCTAATTGCTTCTATATCTCTTAAAAACCCCATCATGATACCTAATCCATATTAAGACATTAAATATTTGATGAATGAATGAATGAATGAATGATGTGCCAATGCTTGAGTACAGGGTCTGGTAGAAGGGAAGGGGCTGATCAGAGGTAGAGGGGAATGCTGCATGGGGAGTCTCCAGCAGCAGCGAGGACAAGGCAAGTGCTGAGGCAGCAAGGAGTGCTGAATGATGGATGCTGTGGAGTCAGAGGAACTAGAGAGGATCCTGGCCAGGCCAAGCATTCTGTCTGTAGTTCTGGCCAACTCAAGAAACTCAGCTGGGCGTGGTGGCTCACACCTGTAATCCCAGCACTTTGGGAGGCCGAGGCAGGTGGATCACCAGGTCAAGAGATTGAGACCATCCTGGCCAACACAGTGAAACCCTGTCTCTACTAAAAATACAAAAACAACAACAACAACAACAACAACAAAACAAAAACAAAACAAACAAACAAACAAAAAAAATTAGCCAGACGTGGTGATGGGGGTCTGTAGTCCCAGCTACTCAGGAGGCTGAGGCAGGAGAATGGTGTGAACCCGGGAGGCAGAGCTTGCAGCGTGCTGAGATCGCACCACTGCACTCCAGCCTGGGCAACAGAGCGATACTCTGTCTCAAAACAAAGAAAAAAAAAAAAGAAACCTCTCAGAACCTCAGTTCCTTCTGCTGTAATACAAGGATAATAATGAGAGTCTGGTTAGTTAGCACCACTTTGCTTGAAAGGGACAGAAAACCCAACTTGAGATGACTTAGGCAAAAGAGGGATATACTGTCTCTTGAAACTGAAATGCCTCGGTGTGGCTTAGTCTGGGAGCACACATGAGGCTACTGTGACCCACTTTTTCTCTGTCTCTTAGCCCTGCTTTCCCGCAGGTTGGCTTTGCTCTCAGACATGGCATGCTAGTGAGTGAGGAAGTCAACCTCTGTCATAAACGGAACCTCATATCACACATTCTGAAAGTTCAATGCCAGCTACACAGATTATTAATATTGTATTCCCTGGGGCGAACACTGGGACCTCTTTCCAGGTCTTCAATGCTATACTCCTCCAGACAAATTTTGTGATAACTTTTGTGATGCCTTATTTTATGTGTCGGCTTCACTGGGCTGAGAGATGCCCAGGTAGCTGATAAAACATTATTTCTGGGTGTGTCTGTGAGGGTTTTTCTACTTCCTTCCTATAATACAGTTCTTGGAATGGCAAAGCCATTCCTGTTCTTAAATGTTGGGGCTGAGTTTAATTTTCTGTAGCACAAATGACTGCTGATACCTCAAGGCCTCCATCTCTCTTCCAAGACTCAAGTCTGGTAGAAAAGAAATCTGTTCTCTTTCCCTTATTTCAAGCACAGATCTTGGGCCTAATTTTCCTTGCTCTGAATTTGATCCTGTGCCTATTTCTGTGCCTAGTCCGTGGGGTCAGAGGGTTGGGCTGCATGGATTGGCTTATGTCCTGCTCACCTGCCCCCTGAGAAGAGGAAGAAGTCAGCTATACTAAATGACATCAATCAAGGATAGATCAGTGATTTTCCAAAAGGCAATTCAGGGTGCTATTACCAGAGAAAGAAATGACTGCTGAACCACAGCCAACAAGTGTCTAATATACATTACTAATTGGTGATAGTGTGAAGATGGATTAAGAGGCATATACAAGGGCTCTGACATGTGGTATGTACCCAATAAATACCCAATATTAGTGTATTTTAGGATGAGTTGTTGATGCTAACAGTAATAAGCATGACTTCCTGCTTCATTCAGTTTATTACACTAGGAAAGAGCATAAATCCCAAAAGCTGCCTGCTTGAACTCCAATCCCATCAATTCCTCTTGCCAGTTGTGTGTTCTTGGACAAGTAACATTCCCTCTCTGTGGTGCAAAATACCTACCTCATGCCTCATGAGAACTAACTGAGTTAATACAATTAATGTGTTTAGAACAGTGTCTGGCACGCAGAAAGAGCTAAGCGTTTGTGGTTATTACCCAGAGCATGTCCGTGGTCAATTATACAGCAAATGGCTCTGATCTCTGCTTCTTAGGCAGTTAACCATGCAGAAGGAATAGACTCCAATTACAAAGAAATCCTCCCATCTCCCTCAGTGCATATATAAACAATCCCAGATCCCTAAGCAAACAGTGCAGAGGGCCATCTGGAATTCTTCAAGCTAAGGTATGAGAGCTGGGGAAATGCACAACCTTCTGGTTAGGGAATTGTGGTCAGAGACAAACAAAGTCCAGCTGGAAGCGTAGAGTCCAGGCTAGGTTGAAATGGATTGATTCCAGAGTCCAGAGATCCGTCTCCAGCCCTGCAAGGATTTGGGAACCAAGCTTTTTGAGGAGTGACTGACAACCCGTGGTGTGATGGTAAATGTTTAACAATTGACTCTGTAGGGAAGGAAAAAAATGGTATGATTTATAGTATTCCATGCTGTAAATACTCCCACCATGACTAACTTCATACAACCAATGTTAGTCATTAAACAAGGAGTTGGGAAAGAGAGGTACATGGTTGCTTCTCACAAGCCTGTATAAGCAGGTGCCAGCACACCACTGCCTGGATCCTCCTTGGTGATTTCCAGCTTTGCCTCACTCCTTCAGTATCATCTCTGGCTACTGACACCCTCAAATTTACTCCCTGGGCACACAGCAGGATGCACAGTTCCCTGAGTAAGTGTTTCTGCTCAACTCTGCCTACTCAGCTTTCCCTCTTTTTTGCCTGATTATCCTCATTTCCCCAGAATGACCTAAGGATAGTGTGCCAGGTAGAGCAGGCTGTGTACTGCACCACTACAGGAAGGCCATTAATGAAGGCCAGAGCTGTGCAGGGCACAACATATACAATTACCTGTGGCAGTTCAAATCCCAGACTTTTCCTTCTCCGAGAAGTCTTTCGCATTCTTCCAGGCTTGGTTGTCACTGCTCCTCTGTACTCCTATAGAACTGAATTTTTCTCTATTCCCAATTTCCCTAAGATAGGAAAGACATCTTCCCTAAAATATTGGAAGTCTCCTTTAGTGCTTGATGCGGTTTGGTTCTGTGTCCCCACTCAAATCTCATCTCCAATTGTAATCCCCACATGTGGAGGGAGGGGCCTGGCAGGAGGTGATTGGATCATGGGGGTGGTTTCCCCATGCTGTTCTTACGATAGTGAGTGAGTTCTCATGAGATCTGATGGTTTAAAAGTGTATGGTGATCCAGCTAAAGCAGTGTTAAGAGGGAAATTTGTAGCACTAACTGCCCACGTCAGAAAGCTAGAAAGATCTCAAATCAACACTCTAACATCACAATTAAAAGACCTAGATAAGCAAGAGCAAACTAATCCAAAAGCTAGCAGAAGACAAGAAATAACTAAGACCAGAGCAGAACTGAAGGAGATAGAAACATGAAAAACCCTCCAAAAAAATCAATGAATCCAGGAGCTGGTTTTTTGAAAAATTAACAAAATAGACAGACTGTTAGGTAGACTAATAAATAAGAAAAGAGAGAAGAATCAAATAGACGCAATAAAAAGTGATAAAGGGGCTATCACCACTGACCCCACAGAAATACAAACTACCATCAGAGAACACTATAAACACATCTATGCAAATAAACTACAGAATCTAGAAGAAATGGATGGACACATACACCCTCCCAGAAGAAATCAAATCCCTGAATACACCAATAACAAGTTCTGAAATTGAGGCAGTAATTAATAGCCTACCAACCAAAAAAAGCCCAGGACCAGACATATTCACAGCCAAATTCTACCAGAGGTAAAAAGAAGAGCTGGTACTATTTCTTCTGAAACTATTCCAAACAATTGAAAAGGAGGGACTCCTCCCTAACACATTTTATTAAGCCAGCATCATCCTGAGCCCAAAACCAGGAAGAGACACAACAAAAAAAGAAAACTTCTGGCCAATATCCCCGACGAACATCTATGTGAAAATCCTCAATAAAATACTGGTAAATGGAATCCAGCAGCACATCAAAAAACTTATACCATGATCAAGTTGGCTTCATCAAAGGGATGCAAGGCTGGTTAAACATACACAAATCAGTAAACATAATCCATCACGTAACAGAACCAAAGACAAAAACCACATGATTATCTCAATAGATGGAGAAAAGGCCTTTGTTAAAATTCAACATCTCTTCATGTTAAAAACTCCCAATAAACTAAGTACTGATGGAACATATCTCATAATAATAAGAGTTATTTATGACAAACCCACAGCCAATATCTTATTGAATGGGTAAAAGCTGGATGCATTCCCTTTGAAAACTGGTACAAGTCAAGGATGCCTTCTTTCACCACTCCTATTCAACATAGTTTTGGAAATTCTGGCCAGGGCATTCAGGCAAGAGTAAGAAATAAAGGATGTTCAAATAGGAAGACAGGAAGTCAAATTGTCTCTGTTTGCAGATGATATTATTTTTTTTACTTAGAAAACCCCATCGTCTCAAACCCCAAACTCCTTAAACTGGTAAGAAACTTCAGCAAAGTCTCAGAATACAAAATCAATGTACAAAAATCACAAGCATGCCTTTACATCAACAGTAGACAAGGAGAGAGCCAAACCATGAATAAACTCCCATTCATAATCACTACAAAGAGAATAAAATACCTAGGAATATAGCTAACAAGGGATGTGAAGGACCTCTTCAAGGAGAACTACAAACAACTGCTAAAGGAAATAAGAGAGGACACAAACAAATGAAAACACATTCCACGCTCATGGATAGGAAGAATCATTGTTGTGAAAATGGCCATACTGACCAAAGTAATTTACAGATTCAATGTTATTCCCATCAAACTACCACTGACATTCTTCACAGAACTAGAAAAATCTACTGTAAATTTCATATGGAATCAAAGAAGACCCCATATAGCCAAGACAATCCTAAGCAAGAAGAACAAAGCTGGAGGCAACATGCTACCTGATTTCAAACTATACTACAAGGCTATAGTAACCAAAACAGCATGGTACATTTTACCAAAACAGACATATAGGCCAATGGAACAGAACAGAGACCTCAGAAATAACACCACACATCTACAACCATCTGATCTTCAACAAACCTGACAAAAACAAGCAATGGTGAAGGATTTCCTATTTAATAAATAGTGCTGGGAAAACTGTCTAGTCATAAGCAAAACATTGAAACTGGACCCCTTCCTTACACCTTATACAAAAATTAACTCAAAATGGATTAAAGACTTAAATGTAAAACCCCAAACCATAAAAACCCTAGAAGAAAACCTACGCAGTACCATTCAGGACATAGGCATGGCAAATACTTCGTGATGAAAACACCAAAAGCAATTGCAACAAAAGCTGAAATCGACAAGTAGGATCTAATTAAATGAAAGAGCTTCTGCACAGCAAAGGAAACTATCATCAGAGTGAACAGGCAACCTACAGAATGGGAGAACAATTTTTGCAATCTACCTATCTGACAGAGGTCAAATATCCAAAATTTACAAGGAACTTAAACAAATTTACAAGGAAAAAAAACCAACCCCATCAAAAAGTGGGCAAAGAACATGAAGAGATACTTCTCCAGAGAAGGCATTTATGTGGCCAACAAACATATGGAAAAAAGCTCATCATCACTGGTCTTTAGAGAAATGCAAATCAAAACCACAATGAGATACCATCTCATGCCAGTCAGAATGTCAATTATTAAAAAGTCAAGAAACAATAGATGCTGGCAAGGCTGTGGAGAAATAGGAACACTTTTACACTGTTGGTTGGAATGTAAATTAGTTCAACCATTGTGAAAGACAGTATGGCTATTCCTCAAGGAACCAGAACCAGAAATACCATTTGACCCAGCAATCCCATTATTGGGTATATACCCAAAGGAATGTAAATCATTCTACTGTAAAGACAGCACTGTTTACGATAGCAAAGTCATAGAACCAACCCATATGCCCATCAGTGACAGACTGGATAAAGAAAATATGGTACATATACACCATGAAATACTATGCTGCCATAAAAAAAGAATGAGATCATGTCCTTCACAGAAACATGGATGAAGCTGGAAGCCATCATCCTCAGTGAACTAACACAAGAACAGAAAACCAAACACTGCATGCTCTCACTCATAAGTGGGAGTTGAACAATGAGACCACATGGACACAGGGAGGGGAACAGCACACACCAGGGCTTTTGGGGGCTTGGAAGGTGAGGGGAGGAAACTTAGAGGACAGGTCAATAGGTGCAGCAAACCACCATGGCACACGTATACCTATGTAACAAACCTGCACATTCCGCACATGTATCCTGGAACTTGAAGTGTTTTTTTTTTTTAAAGGTGTGTGGTGGTCACCTGGCCCCACTTTGCCATAGTAAGATGTGCTTGCTTCCCCTTCCACCATGATTTTAAGTTTCTTGAGGTCTCCCCAGTCATGTGGAACTGTGAGTCAATTAAACCTCTTTTGTTTCTGCATTACCCAGTCCCAGGTGATTCTTTATAGCAGTGTGAAAACTGACTAATACAGTGTCTGTCTCCGCTTGTGTATCATAAATTCTCTAAGAAGAGGAGTCAAATTGTATTCACATCTGTATCTACAGAACCTACTACAGGGGTGTCCAATTTTTTGGCTTCTTTGGGCCACATTGGAAGAATTGTCTTGGGCCACACTAAAGTACACTGAACACTAACAATAGCTGATGAGCTAAAAACAATTTCATAATGTTTCAAGAAAGTTTACGAATTTGTGTTGGGTTGCACTCAAAGCCGTCCAGGGCTGCATGTGACCTGTGGGCCATGGGTTGGACAAACTTGACCTACTAGAACATGCGGCCCAGGGGCTCTGTCTGGACTATATTAGGTTGGGACAGGGAATCCTCAGGGCAGACAATTAGAACTGAGCTTGATTGCCAGAAGGGACTGCACGCAAAGAGTAACTGGATTAGTTCTGTGGAACCCCAGAGCACTGATATAGGTCTGCTGAAGGAAAGACATTCTGGAAGACAGAAGACAATTCTAAAGAACAATATTTTAACTGACAAAACTCTTCAAGCAGTGAAAGAGCTACCTTGAGAGGCGGTGAGCTCCTTGTCTCTAGAAGTATGTAAGTGAAGGTTGAGATATACACAGAAGGTAAGCCATATGGGGATTTATCGATGCAGAATCTTTTGTGAGGCATCGAAGGAGGAAGATAAAATATAAGTGGGCATTGACTTGGCCTTAGCTTCATAACAAGTGAGATATCTTCAGAGAATCCATGCAAAGCTCTAGACAGTGTATCATAAGGGAGAAAGGGGGAATTGACTCCTCAGCTCAGGTCTCCCATCGGTCAAAGTTCATAGGACATCAGCACCCTTGCATTTCCCAGTTGCCCCCACCCGATCCCTCTGGCAGCTTCTGGAGTAGCTATATCCCAAAAATCTGTGGGATCATTTTCAGGGTGAACCACCTGCCTTCTTGGAGCTCAGAGGGTGGCCTGACCAGGTAGCAGTGGGTTTGTGGCATCCTGCACCTCAGCAGCAGCAGGGAACACCAGAGAAAGAAGAATGTGCAGGCCGGGATAGGAGAGGCACAGGAACTGTGAGGCAAGATGCTTTCTGAACTTGCCCACTGGCCATATGCAGGTCCAGGTTGGCATGGCAGGCTAAGAGGGAGAGACGTTATTCAGGGAATGGCCCCTTCCCAAAAGATGGCAACATAACTCTAGATTCTCTATTCAATAAAAATGAAAACGTCCTCTCTACAGCCTACATGAATTATATTGATTGCAGAAATCTGCCTGAATGTTCATCAGTAACCTCAAAAAAAAAAAAAAATACAGCTGAGTGTATCTAGGGAGAGGCATTTAAACTGAATCCAGCACAGACTCCATCACAAGCGCAAATCATCAATACGGACATTTTCTTCATTCCAGGGAATGTATTTTTTCCAGGATTTTAGTGTTAAGAGAATATGTTACATTCCTTTCTACGCTTTCCCCTTTTCCAAATGAAAGAATGAAACCAAGAAGGTTGATGAGGTCTGCACCGAGAAGTCAGGATGAAACATTTACTATGAAGGATGTGTGTGTGTGTGTGCATGTGTGCACATGCATGTGCGTGTGTGCGCGCGCGTGTGTGTCTGTGCGTGCGTGTGTTTGTGTATGTGTGTGGGTGCGAGTGTGTGCGTGCATGTGTGTGCGTGCATGCGTATGTGCGTGTGTGTGCATGCGTGTGTATGTGCATGCTTGTGTGTATGTGCATGCTTGTGTGTATGCACTTGCTTATAAGGAAATGTGAGTTTGCATTCAACTGAGTCTCTTCCATGTGTCAGTGTGAATATGTGGGCTTGATTATACTTAAAAGTACACATGCATTCTCAGCTGCGTATGCACATCTTCGCATGAGCCTAGATGTAGGTGTGAGTGTGTCTTACTCACATGGATCTGAGTACGCAATGAGAGTGCACTCTGGTGTGTGTCTGTTACAGTGTAAAGAGGCCTTGTCTGCTGGTTAATGTGTGTGTGCAGCTTGCTCTGCAGCTTCCCCTCCCATTCTGCCGGCCCCTGGAAGGACCTGTGTTCTCCATATTTGGGAATCTCCGGACTTCTGCCTGCAAGACAGACTGAGGTTCTTTCTCAAGAGAAGCCAGCTTGACCAACCTCTAAGCCCTAGGCCCTGCCTGGGACAGTGAACTACACTGTTGACATTATCCTCTGGTAAATGAGAAAGAATAAAAGCCCAGACCTAAAGCAAATATTCAACAAGACAGTGTTACTAAATCCTGCCTGTACTCATTGAAGAGAGCATCAAGGTGACAAAAGTCAACAGGCCAGCTGGGAAATGCAAGTCTGCAGAGCTCCTGCCATTCTCACCAACTCTGTCCCTGCACTTGCCCCTACCCAGCTGGGTTCAATATGTCTGGTTTCCAAGTCCCAGCCCCTCTTGGCCTACCTTGTCTAATGTCATTTGGTTCAATGCAATTCATTTCAAGGCAAGTTGATATCATCATGAAACAAAAATGGAGAAAATCCTTAAAACCAAAAACAAGTTGAAAAAGGTGTAGGGCTGATACTTTGAGACTGAGAATTGCCTGCAGGGGCCTCATTGGAGAATGCTGTCCCGAACAACACCTCTAGGGTGGTGAGGGAGGCAGGTTTGGGCCTGAGAGAGAAGTTACACCAAGACACACTTGCATCAGAGGCCTCTGTCCCACCAGCAGCTCTGGAGCTGGGCAGCCTTCAGGGTTGTCACCAATTGAGGCAAGGGGCAGGTGTGTACACATCACCACCAACCCTCTCCAGAGCTCTTTCCATCTTGCAAAAATGAAGCTCTATATGCCATAAGTGACCTCTCCCCATTTCTCCTTCCCAGGCAACTACTCTTCTACTTTCTGTCTCTGTGATTTTGAGTACTCTAAGTATCACATGTAAGTGGAATCAGAGAGTATTTGTATTTTTTGTGACTGGCTTATTTCACTCAACTTAATGCCCCCAAGGTTAATTCATATTGTGGCAATGTCAGAATTTCCTTTCTTTTCAAAACTGAAGAATATTCCATTGTTTGTATATACCACATTTTGTTTATCCATTCGCTTAGTGATGAACACTCAGATTGCTTTCACATTTAGGGTACTGTGAGTAATGCTGCTATGGATATGGGTATACAAATGTCTCTTTAAGATCCTATTTTCAGTTCTTTACTGTATATGCTCAGAAGAAGTAAAACTGCTGGATCATACAAAGCATAAAATTCTATGTTTAATTTTCTAAGGGATGGCCATGCTGTTTTCTGTGGCAATGGTGCCATTTCACAATCCCACCAGTAATGCACGAAGATTTCAATTTATCCACGTCTTCACCAACGCTTGTTTTATTTATTTATTTGCCATCCTAATAGGTGTGAGGTGCTAAATTGGGTTTTGAAATATGGAGAAAAAGGAGTGGAAGAGGATCAGGAGCAATTGAATGTACACAGCCTCACCCAGTTTCACTGTCCCAAGCACCATCTATGCTCTTGGGTGCAAAAACAGCGTAAACAATGATTCTTGGAGGGAGAAAGGTAGAGACTAGTTGAGGTGAGGTGTGAGTTAAGATGGTCAATAGAGTCTGTTGTTCTGTTTTTCTGGTCACTTAGAGATAATTGAACTCTCCACATTGCTGAAACCATAATCAGGAAATGTACCAAGATTAGTCACCTTTTCATAAATCCCTGATGATCTAGAAAACTGTTCTTGTTCTTTCATAGCTGTTTGCTTGACATCACATGAAGTGCAGTTGTGACTAGCTAACCTACTAAGGTTCATATCCTGAAGGAAGCAAAAGGCCTGACCTGATACCGCCAAGGGCCCAAATAATCACACCTCTATACCCAGAAGCAGAAGGTCAGGCCTTCTCAGTTGGTGAGAAGCCAAGGTGGGATGTCAGGAGACTCAGGAACAAGCCCAGCTACTGAATCCAGTCAACCCTGCCCATGGCACCACCTGACCTCGAGGTCACTTCAGCTAATGAATATCCTTACAAGACTCGGTGCCTTGTGTTTCAGACCCTGGCTTCAGTGCCAGGATACACGGGTGATTAAGACTTACTCTGTGCCCTACAGTAACCTGTAGCCTCATCACATAAACATAATTATAATGCAGTGAGTACTGTTGGAAGGCAAAAGGGAGCTGCACTTTGCAGCCTGGGAATGGGAGTAAAAGAAGGTGAAGGATGAATAAAATTGATCCTATTCTATTGAGGAGAGCAAAGGGATTACAATCAACTACAGGTCACAATGCTGGCCATATTTTATGGGCTTAGGAGAGCATCTATGTTGTTGATGGTGACCATGCCGATGACAGTGATGATGATGATGATGATGATGCTATGACTCCCAGTTTAGTGCTCTTCTCTGGGTCCCTACCCGGGCAGCCCATTGCAAGAGAATGCAGTGAGTTCGCCCACACAGCTTAACTTGGGTTTATACAAAGCAAATGCTCAATCAGAAGGATTCTCACTTCTTGCCTACTGCTGTCTGCAGATGGAATCTCATTTCCATGCATTTGTACCATGGGGCTAGGAAAAAGAGATGGGATTGGGTTTTGCGGTTTGTTTCATTTGCCTGCTTCTTTCTTCTTACATTAGGAGGAAGCCTTCTGGTGTGATGGGGAGTGCCCTGGGAGAGTCAGGAGCCCTGGCTGGGAGAGCTCTCCATTTACCGTGGCGCATAAACAACAAATCTTTACGCATCCCTGGTCTGTTAAGCGTGGGGAGGGTGGGAGTTTGGTCCAAATAGCAGCAATTATGGGCACAGCTTTAGCATTTTTGTATCTTATATGATCTCCCTAAATCTTGGAGGAACTCTAATATAGTTGACGGAATAGCAATGTTGTGGAAAGAAGATTGTTCTTGGACTCACACTCTTAGTTCCGTCTCTTATGAGTTCCACAGCAGAGCTCATCCATTAAACCTCAGTTTTCTCATCCATAAAATAAGATTCATCATGCCTGTCTCAAAAATTGTTTTGATGATCTGAATGAAGCATTAAAGTGTCTTACTTGTGGTAGTTAGAGTTGAATGTTAATGGAATCTGTAGGGGAAGGATCGCAACCCTATTTTAAAATTGGTATCCAAGGTGGTGTTCGCTAAGAATCAGCAACTTCTGTGTTCTGGAAACACTTCTAACACCACCTTTTGGCTTGTGTATCCAAAGGAACATTTTTTTTAAGAAGTTCTTCCAGGAGGCTAAATATTTATTCCAACAAAGTTGCTGTTGCTCAAAACATTATCAGTCTTGTCTAGAAATGCCCTTTGGAGCAGTGTCGTCTAGAAATACAACGTGAGTCACATGTGCACTTTAATACTTCTTAGTAGCCTCACTGAAAAAAAAAAAAAAAGCAGGTGAAATTAATTTTAATCATGTATCTTATTCAACCTCCAATATTAAAAATATTATCATTTCACTATGTAATCAATATAAAAGCTATTAATGAGATATTTTACATTCTTTCTTTCATATTAAGCCTGTAACATCCAGTGAGTGTTTTACTGACAGTACGTCTCAATTCAGATGCTAAATTTTCACTGTGAGAACTGGATTTATATTGTAATCTCAGAATTTGCAGTTGCAAAAATAGATTCAGACATTCACATTGCTCCAAACATGCTTAAAATTTTTCAGCAAAGTTGTGTTCATGGCAGACTCTTTTACTGTGCTTCAGTTTTTAGATTTAAATTTAAAGTATTTAAAATTAAAGAAAATTAAACATTCACTTTCTCACTCATACCAGCTATTTTACACGCACTCAGCCACATGTAGCTATTGACTCCTTACTGGACAGCACATCTCTCGGGCCTGGGGTCATTCCTTTAAAGGTCCTCAGCAATACTCATCATTTTTGAAGCTGGTTCCATATTTTCTGAAAAACACCCTGAACTCACTGGGAGTCTTGTCATGTGGGGGAAGACTGTGAAGAATGATCAACTGCTTAAGTTCAGAATGAAGACTGACTACACTGAGAAGGGGTTACTTCTCCCGTCTGACTCCTGCCTGGAAATTGTTTTTGTGATCATGAAACCGATTTGGGTAAACAAGTTGCATTGTGTTTGCTTTACAATTGCTTGCATTAGTTCACAGTCACGCCTGGCTCAGATTGCAAGATAGGTGGTGTGACCCAATGCACAGAAACACTGACATCTCAGCATTGGTCATGAGTGCAATGGCCAGGGAAACTGTAAATCAGCTGGGGAGTTGGGTCAGAATGTCCCTAGGGCTGTCTGTCCCCATCCAAGTTTGTACCCTTCCTAAGAAGGCAGGTTCCAGACTACAAGGAGGCCTTCACTAAGGCAGGGCTAACATATTAGCTGTCCCATCATGGATACAGGCAGCCTGCTGATTTCCTCTTTGGTGCCTGGCTTTATATCCTACTTCGCATCTGGCTTACACTGAAACTGTTTTGAAAATGCCCTATAGGTAGACGAGCAGCTTTGCTTCTTAACACCCTAACCTGTAATAGCCTCAGCAAGTACACAAATTGAACTACACTAAAAAAAGATTTTTGGTCACAAAACCCAGAGTTCCCTATTAGCTACCTGAATGCCTTGTTATTATTATTATTATTATTATTATTATTATTATTATTGCAGTTGACTGTATTGAGCAGTGCCAAGATTACACAGCACAAGATATGACAATTCTAAGCCTACCTCATACACAGAAAGGTAGTACCAGGAGGCTTAGGGTTAATTTTTACCTCCCCACTCCTTTCTTTTTCTTCAATTTTTCCATTTAATCAACTTTTTGAAAGCACCTGGGGCAGCTGCTAGGGTTTCTAAGACTAATGAGACAGGGGCCTTGCTCTTCTCCTTTAGTAGATGGAAACAGATGTGTAAATACATAAATGTAAGTATGTACATAATAGTAACTATTATCTTCATCAGTTTAAATACTTCTCTAGCCATTATTTTATTCAGGCACTGAATTGGAAAGAGTCCAGGATTTGAAGTGAATGGATCCAAATTCAAAATTCTAAGTTTTTGTAATACAATATTTTATGTACTCTTGGGCAAGTCACTTAACTCCATTGAGCTTCAGCTTCTCCACCTATAAAATGGGGTATTAATATCTACTTTACAAGGCTGGTTTGAAGATTAAATGAGACATGATCAAGGTAAAACCACATGTGTTCCAGGAGCCCTTAGAACACAGCTGGCTCTCAATACATGTAATGCCAGTGAGTAGTATCTTTAATGAATCCCTCCAGCAGATTTGAAGTGGTCTTCACTTCAAATGAAAATTGAAACCCAGAGGAGAAAAGTGTCTTGCTATTGATTCAAATGTTACATGTCACATGGGAGTCTTAGTCACTTGAAGATGAGGACAGGCCATCAACCTGCCTCAAAGTGCCAGGAAAGTGCATCTGAGGAACACCTCACCCAGCGGGGAATAGGAGAAGGCTCCCTGGTGGAGAAACCTGCTAATGGGAGAACTAAGGAAGGTCAGGGGAAAAAGGAAGTTCAGGGGGAAAAGAAGGAAAAGAGGAAAGAGATGAAATAATGTCTAAGACCAAAGGACAGAGAATGGGCAATAACCAGAGACCAAAAAAAAAAAAAAAAAATTATGGCATCTACAGATAACAAAAAGTAATTAAGCATGACTACAGTGAATGTGTGTGTATGCATGTGTGCACATGTGCATGTGTGTGCATGCATGTGTGCATTCATGTGCATGTGTGCATATGTGTGTGTTGTGACTGGAGAAGTACATAATGGTCAGGTCACATCAAGCTAAATTAAGATATTGTTTTTATCTTTGCAAAGCATTGAAATGTTTTCAGTTTTTCACATATGAATTTTAGGTGTGGGAAAAATATAGCAGAGGGAGACTGGAGGTAGACAAGGCAGGAAAGACACTGCTGCCATCGTCCAGGCAAGCAATGATGGCGGGCTGCCCCAAGGAAGCAGCAGTAGAGATGAAGAACCCTGTACAGGGTTGAGAGATATTCAGAGGGTATGGTGGATTCGAACCCATGGCTTCTGATCTATGATCACTAGTCTAAACTTCTATAGAAGTAATAATTCAGTTGATTCCTAGAAGTTCACAGACCATGGTTTGTTTCTAGGTGTCTCCTGTAGCCTTGTCTTGGGCCTTTTTTCTTGATGCCAATGAACTGTGTTGTCATTGGGGTGAAACTCATTTTATAAACACAGCCTTAGATTGGGTGGCTGTGTTATGGAAATTAATGTTAATTGTTATAACAAGTAACCCCCAAATTTTAGTGGCTTAACACAATAAAATTTTGTTTTCCCTGACATAAAACTAAATGTGGTTGCGGTGGATGACTTTGCTCCAAGCCTAGATAACTCAGTAATCCAGGGGCCTTTTAATTAGCGGCTTAGATGTTCTCAGAGCCTTGGAATCCACTGCTCCATCTTCTGCATCCAGCCACCCTATGATCAAAAGGAAAATTGTGTGGGAAGTTTAAGGGGCCAGGTCTGGAACTGGTATAGATATATATATGCCTATATTCCATTGTTCAGAACCAGTCTCATGGCTCATATTTAAATAATCTGACAAATACAGTTTGACCATGTCTATTTGGCCAAGGGAAGAAATAGGATCTGGTGAACATCTAGCCAAATTCTGCGATGATGCAAGCAGCAACTGGATGAACCAAAAAAGTGGATTCATTTGAACAATGTTTACTTTCTTCAACTCAGAATCCTCTGGGTTTCTTCCTCTATCTGAAATAACTGTCACTCTTAAGAAATGTGAACAGAAAACTTCAAGTGTGTTTAAGGCTGGATTCATCCTCTGTTTGGTTTTGTGCCAGACCCAGTAGGCATGGTAGAGAATGACCATGAGATGCTGACGTTAACAGCAGAGTGAGGCTTGAGTCTTTAGTTTCAGCCTGATCTAGGCGTTCATTAGACCCTAAGATTCTGGTTCCCCTGTCCTGTCACTTGCTGGATTGGCTCAGGCAAAAATTACCCTGTGATTCCTAGTGTATGAGTGGATCTTCAGTATTTCCAATTCTTTTTGAAAAGTATAGCCACCCAGCGCATGAAGAAGAGGGCAAGGGAGTTGTAATTGGGGGCATATGATAGAAGTCAAGGTCCCCTCAGCAGTCAGCAGGACAGGCATGTCTAAAACTGAGCTTTATTGCTTAGCAGTTGAGCTCTGTCAGCCTAAATTAATTGTTTCCTGTAGTTTTTCTTCTCATCCAAATTACATGCTTAACTAGAAGTCCAAGAATCCTTTATTTAAACTCATTCTCTAATGGTTATTGGTTGCTTGGCTTTTGCAAAGCTCCTTGCCCATTTTATGCTTCTATTTTCTCATTTCTAAGTTGGATTTGATGATTTCCAAAATTACTCCGGACCCTAATCTTTCATGCCTCTGTCAAGGAATCATGAAAAAGGAGAAAAAAGATAAAGGAGAAAAAAGCTGACAGTCCTTGCTTTCATCTTTACTGTCAAATGCGTTAGGCATTTGACATTCCTGGAGAGGCCTAGGATCTAATATGTTGTTGATCAAACTGTGATTAAGGAATAAAATAGTCTATTCTATACCCAATATAGCTAGGTCACTGACACTTCATGTGCGGTGGACCCTCATCTGTCTTGGCAAGGCTACATGGGTGAAAATGCTGGTCTCACAGTCAAAAAGAGGAATCTTTTACTCCACAAGGCCATGTGAAACATAGTGGGTACCTGAATGATGGTAATTTCCACCTAGAATGTGCATTCAGTGGAAATTGCAGACGAGTGAGTTGCCCTCTCTACCATGTGAGTGAAAGCACTCTGTGATAAAGGGTTGACTCAAAGACCACTCAGTGGAGAATATACTGCCCAGGGAATAAAGAAACTACACAGATTCAGCAAGATAATAAAATAGACATCAATTGTTTTGCCCATGCCTTCTCCTTTCTTCTGCTGGAACACTCTGATTTTCCTGGGAAACTCCCCCTTTCCTTCTGCCATTCTCTGTGGTTATGCCACCATAACCACTTCAGGGAAAGGGCTGCTAACCCGGTCCATTAACTCCAGCCCAGAGCCAGTCACCCTGGTCAGAGGATTGTTTTGAAAATGTTCAAAGGCATTTCTTGGGATTGATGGAAGAAAATGTCCTTATGAGGGCTATTCAGAAAAGGATGCTTGATGAAGAAGCTGCAAGATAGAAATGCCATTTGCAGCAACCTGGATGGGATTGGAGACTATTATTCTAAGTGAAGTAACTCAGGGATGAAAAACCAAACATGGTATGTTCTCACTCATAAGTGAGCTAAGCTGTGAGGATGCAAAGGCATAAGAAAGATACAATGAACTTTGGGGATCTGGGGGAAAGGGTGGGAAGAGGGTGAGTGATAACAGACTACAAATTGGGTTCAGTGTTTACTGCTCAGGTGATAGGTGCACCAAAACCTCACAAATCACCACTAAAGAACTTACTCATATAACCAAATACCAACTGTTCACCAAAAACCTATGAAAATTAAAAAAAAAAAAAAGATAGAAATGCCAGATGAGCAAGTAGAGAAACTGAGTCTTGAGGACCTGTTCAATATCCTGAATTTTGCCATCCTTATATGTTCAACAGATACTTTATTTTCTTTTTGATTGAAAATACCTTAAGGGAATGGGGGAAGGGTCTCTATTGTGCAACTGAAAAGGCTTTGGCTAATGTCAGAGGGAACCAGATTGCTTATAGTCTTTGAATAATGACCATTATAATTGCTTTGGCAATGACTCTTCTCTGAGCTCCTGTTAGGCACTTCACACCTATGTCTCCTTCTCTCGCAAGAACTTACAAGAGATACAACTATCACCATTATGTAGTTGTAATTTTGAAGGGTCTGTTAATTGAGTGACTGGACCAAGGTCAAATTGCTTGTAAGAAGTTAAGCAGAGGTTGGGCACAGTGGCTCACACCTGTAATCCCAGCACTTTGGGAGGCCAAGGTGGGTGGACTACCCGAGGTCAGGAGTTCAAGACCAGCCTGGCCGACATAGTGAAACCCTGTCTCTACTGAAAATTCAAAAATTAGCCAGGCATGGTGTTGTGTGCCTATAATCCTAGCTACTTAGGAGGCTGAGGCAGAAGAATCACTTGAACGCAGGAGGTGGAGGTTGCAGTGAGCCAAGATCGAGTCACTGCACTCCAGCCTGGGCAGCAGAGTGAGACTCCATCTCAAAAAAAAAAAAAAAAAAAAAAAAAAAAAAAAAAAAGAAAAAAGAAAAATAAAAAGAAGCAAAGCAGAGAATCGAACCCAATTTTGCTTGCACCAGATTTTATGGGCTTGTCACTCTTTCATATGGTTTTTCCTGAAAAGAGAGGCTCAATAAGCACGAGGACAAATCAGAGAATCAGAGAACACAATTTATTTAGTTATTCAAATAATAGGAGTTTCCATCAAAGACACAAATATCTAGAAAAGGGGTTATTGTTACGTCAAAGAAAAAGATTGAAGAGAAACAAACAAACGAGCATATTTGAAAAGAGCATTTACCTAAATAAAAACAAAGGGTTTGTTTTGTACCCAATATTTTGTTAGGAATTTTTGGTGCATTGGTAGATATCAACTGGAACTCGTTTGTTATAAGAATACAGAAGTCTTACAGAGCCTGATGTGGTAGACTTAACTGAGTTTCAGACAGGCTTTGGAAGTGGAGACCAGAGAAACCTCAGCCTCTTAATTCTTATTCCCACTTCTCTCCGCTTATCTATTTTGCCCTTTTCTTCCTCTGTGACAGGCTTTCTGTCTTCTGCCGTCTGTGGGGCAGAACCTGGCTGCCTGCGACTCCCTGGTTGGCGTATTGCACAGAGAGCCAGTCACCCACAGAAGCTGATTTCCTGTCTCAACTCCCACTTTCTGCCACTTCCAAATTTCTCAGAAGAGAGTATCTGACCAGGTGGTTGGGGTAAGCGCTCCACCTTGGGAGACTCAATCCTGAAACATTACTGGAGTGGAGAGGGAACAGTGCCAGGACCCCAAATTTAGGAGCCCTCAGGAGAGGGCCTTGTCATGCACTGCTCAGATGCCCTGCCAGGTGCTGACAACCTATCGTCTCAGCTGGCATCAGCTCCTTTCCAACATCACCTTGTCAGAGGTCATGACACCTTCATGGAGGGGTGGGGGCATCTTCCTCCAGGTGGGGCATCTCTGAAGGTTACTTTGCAGGGATCTATTTTGGGCTTACATCTCAACTCAATTTCTCCCTCTCCTCAATCATGTTTTCCCCTTCTATCCTACACAATATCTCTTGAATAAATGTCCTGCTTTCAAATTTCCACCTGAATCTCCTTTGAAGAACCTAGCCTGTGACAGCTGGTTCCAAGGACTGTCTGAGAAAGGAGACATTAAGACAAGATTCTGGGACAGGATAACCCCCTGCTTGTCTGGCAATGAGGACTCTATTCCTGGGGTTAGTTGGAGCACAAGTGCCCCCAGAAGGGGGTAACAGAATAATTGTTGACTTTTCATGAGTGATGATCTGGGATGGATGCCAGGGAAAGGAGATGAACTAGTTGGTGTGAAGCATCAGATGTTTATAAATATGGGGCAAATAGTAAATATGAGCGGAATAAGGCAGTTACTGCTAAACTCAACTGAGATTCTGGAAAATGGAAATGAAAAGGTGAGAGTGATTAATTGGTAAGTCAGAACTAAGTATGAAGACCAGGAACCTCCTGGATAGCATACAAAGAGGCTCTCAGCTTCTATAACAAGAGGCCAGACCGAGTTGTGGACTTAGTTGTCAGAATATTTGAGCTCTAAAGAAAGTAAAACTCCTCAATCAGGCAGTTCAACTAGTTCAAGGTCACCAAATCTTCAATCTCCAGGCTCCCCTGGACCTCTGGACCCTTGCCTCTATGAAGTACTAGCACTCCTCCTTTGCTTGAAGATGATTTAGAGGCCTTACCTCTGCCAGAGAACATGAGCTGCCCTCAGGATCCACACCCACTGCCCCACAACCCCCTTGCAGCTAGGTTAAGAACCAAGAACTATTCCCCTTTATGCTTGGGGCATGCTGAGAGAAAAGGAAGAAAGCTATACACTAAAAGAGCTACATGATAAAAGAGTAAAAGATCCAGTCAGCCTTTATCAGCAGTAGCTGGGAGAATATGCAAGAGATGAGATTTTTAGGATGTGAGATCAAGGAGGAGTTTACTGATTTGAGAACACTTTCCTGGGATACAAGAGTTAGCTCCTTGGAAAGAACCCTGGGAGATGCTAAGAAAACGCTGACTCCAAGAAGCATGGAGAGATCAGTCATCCCCACATCCCAACGTGGGACAATTTCAAAGGTTCATCAAATCTCTAGAGTCCCCATAGGGTCAAACTGAGGCCTTTGCTGGAACTGCAGAGTAACTCAGCTTCTTTTTTTTTTGCCAAATCCTACTTTCTTCCCCTCTGTTTCACAGGCCTTAAGAGCAATTCCCAATAAACTTTGTGCATTGTAATTTTTATCTCAGCATTTGCTGCCAAGAAAACTCAGCCTGCTGCAGACACCACCCCTCTTGGTGGGGCTGAAGATCCTAGAGTGTAGATGCTGGATACTTACTCTATAGAGGTCTCCATATATACAGCGTTAGAAGAACAACTGATTTGCCCAGAGAAAATTGGTATGCTGCCAAGTCCAGATTCAGATATATCTGTCGTCAAAGCCATTGTCTTGAAAGCCATTTGTATACTGCTGTGTTTTCCTATTTAATACATATTTTTATGATTGATCTGTTGGCAAAGTGTCTAAATTTACAGGCAGAGAAAATCAAGCTGATAGACATCAATTGCAGCATGTGGTTGGAAACAGTTGGAACACAATATATAAGATGAGCTAAGTGTCTGTGATTCATTCATCCATTCTCTGATTTATTCATTTAACAAACTTTTATTAAGTTCTTACTCTGTGCCAGCCCTAGGCTAGCTGCTGAGGATACAGCAAGAAATGAAGCCTAGATTCTGATTTCCAAAGTGCGTGGTCCAGCAGGAGATTCATAAATCATTTAAAGGCTGATAAAGAATGGTTCAAGCTTCCACTTACATTCCACGAGAACAGCTGAGCACTATTTCTTGAAGACAGAGGCCCACAGCGCTACAGTGCCCCTCAGGGTCAGTAAAATGCTGAAATCATCTGGTATAGAACTGGCAATAAAACTGAGAACACTGTCTTTCCTCGTACAGCTCACTCTGGTGTGAGCCAAATACCACGTGCAGGCCTACATCCCGTATTAAAGAAATTACAACCAGTGCTTCTTAATGTGATAGCACAGGTAGGTATGGCCTAAGGCAACTTTTGGTTGAAGCAGCATATGGTGACATTGTCCTTTTAATTTCCTCCTTTGGTGATGATTTCCAGTGCCAAGCAGGATGAGAGGCAGGGCCCCTCCACTAACATAGAAAGTGGACTATTGTGTTGAAAGAAAGTGGGACACAGTGCCACAATGAACCAGTGAACAATGGGTTCTAGTGAACATACGGCCATGGTGGTGCATGGGAATGTCTTCGGTTTTTGTTATTTCCTTTTTCTTCCCCCATCATTGGTCACCAGTAATCTGTATCTGCCATCCTACTTAGTGGGCACATACCAGAGCTTCCAGTGGTAAGAAGTCCCTAAGTAAAGGGCAAACACAGTGAAAGTCCACCAAGATGAGGAAGTGAATAATTATGTAGCCATCCCTCAGTATCCATCAAGGATTGGTTCCAGGACCTCCCAAGAATACCAAAATTCAAAGATGCTCAAGTCCCTGATGTTAAATGGTGCAGTATTTGCATAGAGCCTACACACATACACCATATACTTTAAATCATTTCTAGATTACTTAAAATTCTGAATACGAAGTAAATGCTATAGAAGTAGTTGTTATGAGTTGTATTGTTTAGGAAATAATGACGCAAAAAAAGTCTGTACATGTTCAGTAAAGATGCAATTCTTTGATTTGTTTGAACGAATGGATGTGGGACTCATGGATATTGAGGGCTGACCATAGGAAGAGAAGGAAGGAGAAGAAGACATTTAATAATTAACCAACAAATGAGTACTGCATTGTTTTCCATTCCAGAGCCCGTGGCCCTGAGTAGCCAGAGAGGATGTGATTCAGTGCATGCATGGCAGGAGTGGTCTTAGATCCCGTATCAGGAGGAGACGGGTGTATAATACCACAATGGCAGGACAGTAACGGAGGTGTGGTGGCAGGGATGAAGGGGTTTTCCTACCAACAGGGCTGTCCAGCACCTTTGTTTGTCAGTCAAAACCTTTCTCCAGCTAATGTCAATTTGCACTTCTATGTATCTAACCTTGTCCAAACTTTATCCTACATGACCCGGCCAGGCCTTCAGCAGCAGATGTTACACATAAAGTTCCTTTTGCCCAAAGAGTCTCCTGTGTTCTCTAAGTAACGAATCTTCCCCACAGCCTGCACAATGGCTATCACCTATCTTGCTTCCTCTGACGTGCCTGGGCAGTCAATCCTTCTGCCCTGTGGGTTTCTTTGTTACTTGGTTTACTCGTCTGTTGAAGCTACCTGTGCACGAAGGTGGAGCCTTACTCATTGCTGAATCAGCAGCTCCCGGCATAGCGTTCAGGGTTGGCCAGGCATTCCACAGACCACTGGGAATGAATGATTGTTAGAAGGAATTAATAAGTGAGCATCTCATCGCATCACTGATCTAGCTCTCGATGGACTCATCAGTGAAAGGGCTGCACGGAGACTGGTGGATGAGATTAGTGGCTCTCACTGGGGATGTCCACCGATGGAACCAGAGGGAATTTGGGGAAGTCTGGGTCCACTTAGAATGAAAAGAATCAGCCTCTCTGGGTATTTTTAGGGGACAGTGGGATGCCAACCTCTCTGTTAGGAATCAACCTCTGGGCAGGTCTCTTGAGGCCCTTTCATTTTGTACATTTAACGAATTCTATTTTGTTCTGTGGGTTTCAGCCTGAAAAAGTGGTGCTCTGATACCAGGATGCATTGAGCCTTCCCTGAGCGGCTGCCCCAGTTAGCCTGAGCAGTGACATGCAAATCCCTGAGATGTTTTGCATTTTTTCTAGCATGGTCCTCACCACAGCCTGCTCTGTGTTGTCTTTGTTTGTGTTAAGAGCTGAATCCCAGCTGTTCAGGAGACTAGACAGCAGGGGCTGATGTACTCATTTCTGTTTCTCCCGCAGACCTAGTTAGTAACTGGCTCACAATGTGTCCTCTGTCCACTTTTTGTTTGCTTTTTTTTCTCACTGAAATGAAATTGAATTTATCTGGGTAGTGCCCTCCTACTCTTAGTTACAATTTTGACCTTTAGAAGTATAATCAGATGTGTACAAATTTTCAAATTAACAAATTAACTTTATCTGGAAAGGTTTTTTTTTTTTTTGAGACAGAGTCTGACTCTGTCACCCAGGCTGAAGTGCAGTGGTGCGATCTCGGCTCACTGCAAGCTCCACCTGGCAGATTCACGCCATTCCCCTGCTTCAGCCTCCCCAGTAGCTGGGACTACAGGCACCCACCATCACGCCTAGCGAATTTTTTGCATTTTTAGTAGAGATGGGGTTTCACCGTGTTAGCAAGGATGGTCTCGATCTCCTGACCTCATGATCGGCTCACCTCGCCCTCCCAAAGTGCTGGGATTACAGGCGTGAACCACCGCGCCTGGCCTATCTGGAAAGGTTTTACAGCCCAGAAGCTCCAGGTAAATGCCACACTCTTACTGGTGCCCAGGCTGGAGTGCAGTGGCACAATCATAGTTCACTGCAGCCTTGAACTCCTGGGCTCAAGGTATCCTCCTGCCTCAGCATCCTGTAGCTAGGATGCTCTCACCATCCCAGGACCCTTAGCAATCCAAGGACAGCGTTCTTTTAATAGGACCAGGCAGCTACTTGGAAGGCAATGGCCTTGAGGATGAGGTCATGGGGGAGGGATTCTCTACAAAGGGATCCTCCTGCCTCACCATCCTGTAGCTAGGACTACAGGCATGTGTCACTATTCCTGGTTAAGTTTCTAATTTTTTGGTAGAGGTATATTTTCACTATTTTCATCCCACGTTGGTCTCAAACTCTTGGCCTCAAGCGATTCTCCTGCCTTGGCCTCCTAAAGTGCTGAGATTACTGGCATGAGCCAGTGTGCCTGGCCACACAACTTTAGTTTTTATGGAAGTGGGCACAGCACTCCCAGTAGCTTGCAGTCACAGCTGGGCAGTGGGAGAAAAGCCAGGGGAAATAATCCCATTCTCTGAGCACCATGCTGGGTGCTTCCTCACCATCCACCTGAAAGGAGGGTGCTGATGGCTCTCCTCTCACAGAGGAAGAATTTGAGGCTTGGGGATGAAGGTCACCCCTGCTTAACATGTGTTCTGGTGATAAGAAAGCCACTTCTTTGTAGAGAATCCCTCCCCATGGCCTCATCCTCAAGGCCATTGCCTTCCAAGTAGCTGCCTGGTCCCATAGAGAGAAGGCTGTCCTTGGATTGCTAAGGGTCCTGGGATGGTGAGAGAAGTACACGCTTGGGAAAGGATCTACAGACACCTCCTGAAAATGAGCCAGAAAGAGCCTTCCATGCAATAGGAGGAGGATGAATCCATCATGGAAGAAGCTATCAGTCTACCTTCAGTTTCAGCTCTCGACAGTCCCTGATTCAGTGCTGCAGTCTAGATTTACCCAGAGGCCAGTGGTTCTCCCTCACACCCAACTCTTTCTCCATCTCAGACTTTGCTCACACTGTTTCCTCTTCCTGGAAAGCCCTCCTGGTATCCTTGGCTCCTTCTGGCTGGTGCTTCTTCACACTGTAGCAGATGCTGCTGGCGCCTGCTCTCAGCTCACCCTGGCCACTTCCAGGTTCCCCCTGCAGCAGCCACCTAGTGTCCAACCTCCATCCGCTCATGCCTTTGCTCCTCTGCCCAAGGTCTTCATTTGGCAGAAGCCAGCAGATATGGTGTGGCTGTGTTCCCACTCAAATCTCATCTCGAACTGTGGCTCCCATAATTCCCACATGTTGTGGCAGGGGCCTGGTGGGAGGTAACTGAATCATGGGGACAGGTCTTTCCCTTGCTGTTCTGGTGATGGTGAATAAGTCTCATGAGAGCTGAAGGTTTTATAAAAGAGAGTTCCCCTGCATAAACTCTCTTGCCTGTCACCATGTAAGACATGACTTTGCTTCTCCTTCACCTTCTGCCATGATTGTGGGGCCTCCCCAGCCATGAGGAACTGTGAGTCCATTAAACATCTTTTCTTTATAAATCACCCAGTCTCAGGTATGTCTTTATTAGCAGTGTGAGAACTGACTAATCCACCATCTCAGCACTGTATAGAGCAGGTAGAAAATGCCAGAGATTTGGCACCCTCAGGGCAGTCCTCAGCCAGCAAGGGAAGAGAATGTGTGTAGAAATGCTCTGGCTTCCTGGTCCCTGGAGGGGACGATGCTGAGATGCCTTCTACACAATTGCCACCTGTTGCCTACAGGGTCACCTACCCTTTGAGGCCCTTTCTAGGCTTTTATTCTTTCTGATTTACATTGCCTCTCACCCACTTTTGCTTCCAGGAATCACCTCCCACATAAGCTACCTGCACCAAGTCCTGGTCTCAGGGTCAGCTTGGCGCAGGCGTCAGGGAGAGAGTACTAAGACTATAATAAATAATAGCACATTGTATATTTCAAAATTGCTAAAAGAGTGGATTGTAAATGTGTTCAACACAAAAACTTAAGTGTGTGAGATGATCGATTTGTTAATTAGCATGATCTGATCATCCCACAGTGTGAGTATATATCAAAACATACAACCATTATTTGTCAATTAAAAATAAAAGTAAAAGAAGACACTCATTAAGGGCCGCTCATGCCTTATCTGGTGACCCTATCCTAGGTGAGAGCTGGTGAGGGTCTCCTCCTCAGAGGGCCCAGGAATCTGTGGTTTCCCCTGTCCCAGCACAGAGCAGGATGGAGTGCAATGGTCTCTTCCCTTCTGTGTCTCCCCCAGCAGGCCATGGGTTCCTGGAGGGCAGGAGCTCTGTCTTGTGAGCTTTAGACTCCACTGCCTAGCAGATAGGAGATTCTCAGTGCTTATTTTCCACTCAATAATTCACCATGTGGCTCAGTTTCTGCATTTATGAGCTTGCCTATAGGGCCCCAGACCTTGTGAGTCTTCATGAGGACAGGATGTGGGGCAGGCCAGATGTTACCTGGGGCTCCTGCCACCAGGCAAGGTCCTGGTATAACTACGGTTCTAGTCGTGGTGTGGGGCAAGGGCTCCCCAGCTCCAGATGAGCAGATTTGGGTCAATTTCTTAACATTTTTAAGGGCTGTGATGTATCTTGGCTGTAAATGGTATTTTCTGCACCTGGGGCTTTTCTTTTATAAATGCTGCCTTGGAGGTCAGATTAAGATGTGTTTAAATGGAGCATTTAATGATTGTTTTAAAACAATCCAGGTCATAGCATATAAACACATGCACACTGATTCTGTGCTCTGTATCCTACAGCCTAGAACCAAGCCTTGCTGAGTGAGTCCTCACCCTCCAGCTTAGAGGAAAGAGGAGAGGACATAGCCACCACAAAGCAAAATGACAGGGCAGGGCAGAACAGAACAGAGAGTGCCCTGGCCCACTACACTGTGCTCTGGGGCTCCAGCAACCCATTCAAACATGAACAGCAAGTCACTCAACAGGGCTGGATCGGCCACTGTTCACAGCTCCCACCCAAACATTCCTCTACAAGTATTTCCTCTCAGAGAAAAAATCAAAAACACCTGTAACTGGATGAGGGGAAATGAATGTAGACTTTAGACTAAGCCAATTCGGACCCTACCATCGCCCCAGACTCTCCAATCTGGCAAAGCCCTTTGAGAGTATTTCTGTGAAATCCACTTTTCTTAATATTTATTGTCCCCAGATCCCCCCTTTGGAATACCATGAGACCTGCAGTTTCTTTCCTTGGGGAAAGGCAGGACGCATGCACCCAACAATCAGATACAACCTCAGGGACGCCTGGATCCCCTGAAATCCAGTGGGTCCTGAATGGAGCTACCTTCAGATGACAAGCGCAGGCCAAAGCTCTGGGAAGGAAGGGGCCTGCCCACTCACACATCTAAGTCAGGGGGAGGCTTAGACACAAAGCCAGGAAGCCTGGTGCCTATCTCATCAGAGAGAGAAAGATCAGGTCATTCACCAACAACACAGCCATTGATATTTAATGTTGTGTCCAGGTTCAGGGCCAATAGTATTTTTTTTTTTTTTTTTTGAGACAGGGTCTTGCTCTGTTGCCCAGGCTGGAGTGCGGTGGTGCAATCACAGCTCACTGCAGCCTTGATGTCCCAGACTCAAGTGATCCTCCCACCTCAACGCTTCCAAGCAGCTAGAACTACAGGCATGCACGAGCATGCCTGGCTAATTTTTATATTTTTTTGTACTGTTATTTTTTGTGTTTGTGGAGACAGGGTTTAACTATGTTACCCAGGCTGGTCTCAAACTCCTGAGCTCAAGCAATCAGCCAGCCTCGGCCCTGCAGAGTGCTGGGATTACAGACGTGAGCCATCAGGCCCAGCTGTATTTTTAATACAGTCTTTTTTTTTTTTCTGAGGTGTAATTTACTTACTGTAAAATTTAGCTGTTTAACGTGTACAATTCAATGATTTTTATAGTGTAGAATTGTGTTCACTAAAACAGTGATAGTGACAGTGACTGTCACTAAAAATTTATAGATTGTTTGTAGAATTGTAGAAAAACTTCATGCCCATGAACCATCACTCCCTATTCTTACCTCTACCCTAGGTGTACACTGATTCCCTTTCTCTCTGTAGATTTGCCTTTTCTGAACATTTCATAGGAAAGAAATCACACAATATGTGTTATTTTGTGCTTGGCTCCTTCCACGTAGCATCATGTTTTTGAGGTTCTTCCATGTTGTAGGGCACAGTAGTACTTTGTTCCTTTTATATTGCTGAATTATAGACCCAGGGCCAATTGTTTAAAGCGTGTGTGTGTGCATGTGTGTGCATATGTGCATGTGTGTGCATGTGTGTATGCATGTGTGTGCGTGTGTGTGCGTGTGTGTGCATGTGTGTGTGCATGTGTGCATACATGCATGTGTGTGAATATGTGCGTGTGTGCATGTGTGTGCATACGTGCATATGTGTGCATGTGTGTGCATACGTGCAGGTATGTGCATATGTGTGCATGTGTGTGCATGTGTGCATGCGTGCATGTGTGTGCATATGTGCATGTGTGTGCATGTGTGTATGCATGTGTGTGCATGGGTGCATATGTGCATGTGTGTGCGTGTGTGCATGTGTGTGCACACATGCACGTGTGTGCATATGTGCGTGTGTGCATGTGTGTCCATATGTGCATGTGTGTGCATGTGTGTGCATGTGTGTGCATACGTGCATGTCTGTGCATGTGTGTGCATGTGTGCATATGTGCACGTGTGTGCGTGTGTGCATTTGTGTGCACACGTGCATGTGTGTGCATATGTGCATGTGTGTGCATGTGTGTGTGTGCATGTGTGTGCGTATGTGCATGTGCGTGCATGTGTGTGTATGTGCGGGTAGAAGAGACACAAGGAGCTGAGGTCCTATGGGGAGGACTGGCTGGGTTTCTATATCACAAGCTGTTGTAGTGTCTGTCCATTTTTAACGGTGAGATGACCCGTAGGCAGGGGCTCCAAGTTAGCTGGAGAGGGCAGAGCGAGTATCTGGTGGTTCTTCCTACTTCAGAGGCAAGGGTTGGCTAAGACAGTCTGCCTTTTTCCTCCTTACCAAGTCTTTGGCACATTTCTTCTGAAAACAATAAGGATTTTTGATTGTTTAATGTATTAGTCCATTCTCGCATTGCTGTAAAGCGCTACCTGAGACTGGGTAATTTTTAAAGAAAAGAGGTTTAATTGACTCACAGTTCTGCAGGCTGTACAGGAAGCATGGCTGGGGAGGCTCAATAAACTTACAAATGTGTTCGGAGGTGAAGGGGATGCAGGCACATCTTACATGGCCAGTGCAGGAGGAAGAGGGCAAAGGGGGAGGTGCTATACATTTGTAAACAACCAGATCTCGTGAGAACTCACTATCACAAGAACAGCAAAGGGGAAGTCCACCCCCATGATCCACTCACCTACCACCAGGCCCCTCCTCCAACACTGAGGATTATAATTCAACATGAGATTTGGGCAGGGACACAAATCCAAACAGTATTATTCAAGCTGTAGGATTGTGGGATCTTCTCCCCCACAGAGCTATACTTATTTTGTGCTTGACTCATCTGAATTCAGAAACTTGAATATCTTTATTCTCATCCCAGACTTAAGGAAAGACATCCTCATGATATCCTTCCCTTTGATGTAGGGTCTGGGGTGGAGCTGATGGGGCGATTGGCTGGGCTATTGGTGGTGGGTGATTGACGGGGCAATTGGCAAGGCCAGACACCCCATGGGCAGGCTTGCGGGGATGTATGTGTGGTATGTGTTGTCCTTCCTGACCAGGTTCAGCCTGAATCTTGGCTGAGAGCAAGGCAGAGTTGGAGCACAAGGCAGTGCCCAGGATGACGCTGGAAGGCTGGAGCCCATCCCAAAGACAGGCTTTGGAGAGCCCAGAGAGCACCATGTTCCAGGGTCCTCCCAAACGGTCTTCAGATTACCAAGGACTGTTACGTGGGAGAAAGTATCTGCACTCCGTGATGCTCCAGCATGCTGGACAAAAACCAGTGTTCCTGAGTCATAGCTTGTGACATGGACAACAGGAGGGGGCTGTGGCATGATGGACCACTTGAAAAGGGACGTGGGTCTGGCTAGTGTGCCAGTCCCAATAGGTGACTCAGATCCCAATTAGGAATTTAATTATAATACTGGCCATGTCAACTGGGAAACCTTGGCTTGGGCTGGGAAGGAGGGGGCTGCTATTCACGCCTTAAGCTCGCTTCTGCTGGGTAGACACCTGGCTGAGGGCATGGAGACACAAGGGTTCTGCCTGTCCTTGATAGCAACTGACTCATGAAATGGGCATGGCTGACCCTTCTTGGGCAGGGCTCCTGGGTCTACCATTGAGTGAGCTGAAGGAAGTTAGGGTTAATTTCTTTTTTGTTACTCTAAGTATCTTCCCATTTCCCTAAGTTCTGGGCTTTGGGGTTAAATTACTGGGGTTAAGTAATAAGAAAGGAGTAAATTCATGAGTCATTCTCATGTCTTTCTGATGTCCTCAGCTCTATTAGTCCCCAGTAAGTCCTCCTTAATATTCCCAGCATTATTGAGGCAGTTTAATGGCTCCTATATTTAAGAGGGACAGTGAACTTGCCTTGCAATCATTCTTAGATCCTTTATGAATAGCAACAATGTCCACATTACGATTTTACATTCCACTTTAATAAGGATGGAATTGCCATGGGCGATTCTCAATGAATTGGTCTTGGCTTCTAATTGCTGTAGGTCTTCTGGCAGCATCCTGCTCTATTTCCTGGCTCTTCACTAGATTAAATTAACTTTCCTCACAGTTCAGTCCTTAACCCCTCTTTGGGCTAGCAATCTGGAGAGACAGATCAAAAGATTATAGAATTTTTGGCACTCAAGGATCCCTCCTGATCCCATCAAAGTGCAGAATCTTCAAAATGGCAGAACAGACCTATGGATGATCCAATTTCAACTTGAATGCTACCAAGGATAGGTCTCCCTGTTTTAGCCACAGATGGTTCTTTTGCTTAGTAGCTCTAGAGAACTCCCCTTAACATTGAGCAGAGTGGACCAGAGAAAAGTGGGTTTGGAGACAGACAGATCTGGGGTGAGTCTGACTATATCTATAACATTAAGCAGATTATTTCATTTCTCTGTGTTTCAGCTTTATCATTGGTAAAATGCACATAATGATGTTGATTGCAAGTTGTATACAGACTTAGCTGTGATAAGAGATGGCAATGCTGAGCATGGAACAGGTGCTCAACAAGCTATAATTATATTTGTGAGTAATAGTAATGCCCTGGCAGGTACTAAAGACAGACTTCTTCAAGATCTATTCCAAACCACTTCAAACTCACCTTTACAAGAAAGGCTGGAAAGCTCAAACTAAAACAGAAGTAAAGAAACCTGAGATTCCCTGTTCTGTCCTGCATCCAGATTTCCGTGTGTGTCTCAGCTTCTGCCAGAGATAGGAGCAGCAGTGAGAAAGTGGGGGTAATGGCCTGGATGGGATAACCGGATCTTTCTGATGGGGGTGGTGTCTGGGTTTCCTGGACTAGTCCCTGTAGAGTTCCTAGCATCTGGTTCCCAAGCACCACAGAAGCTAAGTGGAGTCCCAGTTTGGGATTCTCTGCTGGAGTCTGAGCTATGGTTAAGCAACTCTACTGCTGACATTGTTCCTGGGCATGTAGAATCTAAGTCTGATTTCCTGACTCCTCCAGAGATGCTGTGAGCTAAGTCTTTAATAAATTATTCATTGTCTGAATTAGCTTGAATCAATTCTTCTTTTTAAAATCTGTAGCCTAAAACCATGATCAATGTAATTGCTTGTAACAATTCCTCCACTTCTAAGAGCTGTCTAAAATGCTCTTCTTAATTTATTTTTTTATTTTTTGAGACAGAGTCTTGCTCTGTTGCCCAGGCTGGAGTGCAGTGTCTCGATCTCGGCTCACTGCAACCTTTGCCTCCCAGGTTCAAGCAATTCTCCTGCCTCAGTCTCCTGAGTAGCTGGGATCACAGGTGCCTGTCACCACGCCCAGCTAATTTTTGTATTTTTAGTAGAGATGGGGTTTCGCCATGTTGGTCAGGCTAGTCTCAAACTCTTGACCTCAGGTGATCCACCCCCATTGCCCTCCCAAAGTGCTGCTGGGATTACAGGAGTGAGACACCACGCCCGGCCTAAAATGCTATTTGGAGTAGCACAGAACACACCTGTGTGCAGAGAGCCAGCAATGAAAAGATCTCAACAGCGCATTAATCTGGGCACTTTATTTTGCAGAGAGGAAAACTGAGGGCCAGTAGTGAACAGTAACTCTCCCAGAGCTCCGTGTCTAGAGTACTGAGCATTTGCTCCCGCTGTGCCGGGCTGTGTACTCAGTCCTATATTTGTCATCTCATGTATTTCTTTCTAGAGTCCTGAGGTGTAGACTTTATCATATCTTTACAGGAGGGAAGTAAGGCTCAGAAAGCGTATGAAACTTTCCCAAGAAGTCAGACAGATATTATCAAGCAGAGCTGGAACTTTTGCATGGAAATAATGCCAAAGCCCATACTTTTAACCTGAACATGTGTCTGCCTTTGATGACATGGATTTTCATATAACCCCTTCATAATCCTAAGTGATTTTAAGGTGATTACAAAGGGAATGTAAAATGGCATTGGTGCCACTTCTGCACCCAGTGGTGCTGGCTGGGTGCTGAAACAAAGGCAATGTTGTGCAAACGTTAATTCCCTGAGACTAGATGAAGGCTTCACTGTCAAGGACAAATGTAGGTTCACTATGAGCACAGAGAGTGGCTACCTCCATGGAACAAATAGTATCTTCTATGCATGTAGAGAAAGGACTCCTGCCATTCCTTCCCACCCTTCCACCTTCTTCCCACCATCCAACCAACTCCCTTATATAGGAGAACAGTTGCTAATATAATGGATATGGTCTTGTGACTTGGATTGGACCACCTTTTACCAGTGCCTGTACAGGGACTTTCTGCTCAGGGTTCTTGGTGAGGTATTTCTCTCTCTATCTCTCTCTTTCCTTCATCTCTCTGATTGCAATAGTACGGGTCATGAATTCATGAGAAATGACAGGGGCGCCGAACACCATTCATGTTTGGAGAACTACAAGTAGATCCAGATGACTAGGAGTGTGGTGTATTGTGGAAGGAGATGGCCATAGGGTGGAGCAGATCATACAGGGCTCTGAGCAGCTTTAAGTCACCCAGGCATTCAATCCCTGCTACCCAGCCAAACCCCATATGTAACTAAAACTACATGGAAGTTCTACTTCAACTTCTCCTTACATTGCCCTAGCTTATCTCTACCTTCCTTCCTCCCCAGTCTCTGATTCCCTTTTGATGCCTTTTCCCTTCAAATACACTTAGCATGGTGATTCTAATGGGCTTTCACTCAGACCCAACTGTCAAAGGTAGATGAACCCTGTAGACCTATGTCCTACTCCCATTCCAGAATGTCACACAAACAAGACACCTACTCTAACTGTAGTCCATGCCTGTGGCTACCCTATGATGATAACTTTTGATGGTCTGAGCACCCAGTGAGTTAGGAGTCATCAGCCTCTTTAATAGATTCGGAAGGCCCAGACAGACTTGACAAAATGGCCAGGGTTGCTCAGAGTCTTAGTAGCAAAGCCCAAAATCTTGACAGTTGTCACCCTAAGGCTGGTGCTCCTATTGGGCTGGGGGTTTATATTATCTTCCTCATCCTTGGCCTTGGCCAAATACTCCTGAAATCTGTGACAATGTCCTGCTGAACTTGGCCCCACAGAATAAGCCAGGTCTGGTCTTGAGCTTGGTTTTCTTTCCTCTTGTGTCCCTGAGCCCCTTCATGTTACTGGAGAGCTCTAAAGAACAGCATGAAAAACCGAGGTTGCTGTTAGCAGGTGGGAATTTAATGGGTTTGGTTGGTTAGTAGATGATAGTAGAAGCCTTGCTGGAGGACCTTGCTTCTGCTTTCCTTAGTTTCCTTACCTGTACAATGAGGAAGCTGGGCACACAGCCTGGCTTAGCTCTCATTGCTCATGGGTCTTTAGTCCAAGAAATGGAAGCCCCCCTCCCCTGCCCCCACCAAAAAAAAGAAAGAAAGAAAAAAGGAAAAGAAGTCCTGCAGGAAGGTCAGTTCCTGCTTTCTTGGGTCCACCCCTGAGCTTCAGCCATGTGGTTTCTGAGCTGATGAGGGCCAGAGGCCAACATGAATCTGTGTGTCAACTCATGGGAAACTAAGATGGGTTGGCGGGGGTGGCACAGAGGGTATGTTGAAAGAATTCTGAGGCTACCCTTGAACTTAGCAGGGAAAGAATTCTTGTCATGATTCATATTGCCTACCATGAGGGCGGGATTTGGAGGTGGTGGCATGCATGCTACAAGCAGCCAGCTGTAGCCAGTGGTAGAATCAGCTCATCAGCTGTGGAGGAAAGAATGACTTTATTCCCACTGGTCTTGAATCAGTTTTTCCAGAAGTGAGCTCTAGGTCTTCTTTCATCCTCAAACCACATTTCATGGACAGATATCGTGACTCTTATTTTATATACAAGTAAATCCATGCTCAAAGAGGTTGGGCAACTTGCCGAAGGCCACTCAGCTAGGACATGATGTATCTAGGATTCAAATCCAGATCTGTTTAATTCCAGTCTGTTTTCTTTGCATGCATTGGTACATTCTACTCCTTATGTTTCCTCTCTGGCAAGGGCTGAATTAAAGTTTTACAAATATGCATGTATTTTTTCAAAAGACCATCAACAAATGAAAAGTTGAAATAATCTTTAAAAAAGATTTCTCAGCTCAAGACTAAAAATCCTGATTTGAAAAATTAAAGTCATAGAATAGTTGCAGAGGCAGTCATTAGGTCCTTTAAAATCTCCTGAACTTGAGAGTGAACAGCTAGTGAGAGATGCTTGCAAAGGTGACCTCAGGCCTTTCCAGAGATTAGCCCAAAGCAGATAAAGTTAAAATACTTTCATTAAGGCAATTAGAGATAGCATGTTCCCAGGAGACATCACTTCTGGGACACTTTAACTGTAAGCCCCAGGCGTTTGACAGCCATAGTACCTTAAGGCAGAGAAATAGTTAGGTCTATTTCTAACTGCAAAAGCAGGAAAATCCTCCACTGGGTTCAGCAAATAGTTCATCCTTGGGTGGTCTATTCTGATATTGGATGTAAATTTTTTTGTATTCTTTCTCAATGTCTGATTTATCCAGTGGCATATCACATGACTAAACATAAAGCAAGTAGAGATGAAAGAGTTACCAAGAGACACCCAAGGGTTTATAGACTTGAGGCCGTTCTCTGAAATCATAGAACTCTTTAGGATCTATTATGTTGATATCTGTTTTTAGATACAGTCTGGGCATGGTAGGTGATAGACATGAGAGGTGGGGGCTAGATCACAGGGGCCCTTGAGTGATGTGCTAAGATAATTGGACTTTATCTTATGGGCACCCTCTTCAAACAGTTTGAAGGGGGTAAATTGCCATAATCAGACTGGCATTGCAAATGGCCAAACCGGTGAAGTGTGGAATGTGGACAGAGGGAAATCAGGCTGGAGGCAGGGAGATAGTCAAAAAGTAGGTGGAAAAGTATCTGATTTCCCATTTTACTGTTTCCATGAGGGCAGAAATTACACATGATTTATCTATTTGTATATCCTTAGAGCTAAGGATAGTGTCTGCCACCTAGCAGGCTGTATTTGTCAGCTTGCACACTGCTATAAAGAACTATGTGAGGCTGGGTAATTTATACAGAAAAGAAGTTTAATTGACTCATAGTGCCACATGGCTAGGGAGGCCTCAGGAAACTTATAATCATGACGGAAGGCACAGGGGAAGCAAGGCATGTCTTACATGGTGGTAGCAGAGAGAAGTAGACTTCTAAACCATCAGAGCTCATGAGAATTCACCCACTATCACAAGAACAGCATGGGGGAAGTCACCCCTATAATCTAATCACCTCCACCAGGTCCCTCCCTAGACACATGGGGATTATAATTTGAGATGAGATTTGGGTGGGGATACAGAGCCAAACCATGACACAGGCCCAAAATAAGTATTTGTTAAATGATTGAATGATGTGATTTCAGTAATCCTATTGGGAAAAGAGAGTAAAGTCTTAACCAAATTCTTAGTAGAGGGAACTGAGAGGAGAGGATGAATTTGAGAAACAGGGGATAAAGTTAGGAGACTTTGGTAATGGATAGAAGTGGGATGTGGGGGCACAAAAGAATGTTAGATGCCTGCAGTTTTCTGGCTTGGGAACTTGGGCACTCTCATTGAGTACGATGGAAACAGATTTGGGGAGATGGTGGGGCAGGGTGCGGTTGGGATGCCCTTGAAACATGCATGGAAGCATATGCTCCTATCACTGAGCAGCCAACTTTCTCCTCTGCACTGGCCCTTTAGCATGCACTGTTCTCTTCAAACCAGAATCTCTTCCTTCCCTTTCATACAGTTAACTCTCCTGAGCTTTGGACCCAGCTCTACCTCACTTCTCCAGGGAAAACTTTCCTGGACCCAGCTAGGTCAGTCAGATTCCCAGGCTCCAGTAGACTGTCTCCTTCTCTTCTAGCTGTAGATCTCAATTGGCAATGGCCCCTTGTGTGTGGTTTGTGGATTAATGTCTATCTCCCCTTTTAGAGAGGGTCAGCTCCATAAGTACCAGGAGCATGTCTCTTTGGTAGTCACCACTGACTCCTAGTAATAAATGCCATGCCTGGCACATAGTAAGGGCTGAAAAAAATATTCGTTGAATAAATGATCAAGTGAATGAGTGTCTGTATAAATAAATGAATGCATGTACAGCTCTCATAGCTCTCTCTCTTAACATTGAGTCCCAATTAGCTTTCCCGATGGAATCAAAGAGGCAGTTTTGCAGAGCTGGAATAACATGAGTTTCTGGATTTGAATTGATGTGAATGCAACACAGTAGGTGCTTGGTAAATACTCACTGAATTATTCCAGGCTTTTCTGATCATCTCATCTGAACATCATTAGGCAAGAAATACAATGTTTTGAAACTTCAACTTTATTTATCCATATCCATATGAGGATAAAGACACCTATCTCAGTTTTTGAAAGATGAGAATTTGGTGAGATTACCTAAGTCAATACCAGGCACGTAGTAGACACTCAATAAATATTTATGATCAACAACTGAGTGAATCATGTAATAAAAATCCCCAAGAGTTTACAGGGACCAATCAATAAAAAATGAGGGCAGCATCAAGAAAATCCAGGTTCTTCTACACACAAAAGGACACACACACACACACACACACACACACACACACACAGCCCTGACGCCATATCTTCCCTTTGTATTTTCTATCAGCTTTCTGCAGCTGGTCAAACTCCTAGAAAGGGGTTAGCTTTCATGGTGTGAAGAGTTTCCAAATATTTTAAGACTTGACTCAAACACAGTGATGTGAGTTTCTGAATGTGTGTATGCACTCGATGGCAATATCCACTGCACGGTGGACACTCAGTACCTGCCTACTTCTTTTCTCTTCCATTTTCATCTGTCTTCTCAGCTCTTTGCAAAGAACTTACCACATAGTAGGTGCTCTGTGAACGTTTGGGCAAAGATAAAGGGAAAGAAGAAAAGAAGGGAGGGAAGGTGGTGGTATAAACGTGTTCATATTTTCCTTTCTTTCCAGGCACATTATTACCAACAGGCATGAATTGAAGGATAGAGTAGAACAGGTGGGGGCTGTCAGAGAGGGTGGGCTCATCGTCTGGAGCCGCCTAGCACCTTTATGTATGATTAACGCCATGTGGAGCCCCCAGTGTGGCTTGAGTTCGCGGGCTCCATGTTGCCCACTGTGCCTAATGTTCACCCTGCTGCTGTTGTTAAATCACCGGGAGATCCTGGCCACCGTCTTGTGACTTCCCTGTTTCTGGATGCCTGGATTTGGTGATTCTAAAGCAAGGGTAAGAAGAGTAGTAACAGCTCTTTCAATAGTACAGCACTCTAGAGTTACAGATCTCCCTGTAGACCCCTCTGTCCCTTGAGCCGCCTTCTGGACATCTCAGCAGGTGCAACCTGTGTTCATGCAGGCTTCTACTTAGTCTCTTCTCCTGCATCATTCAACTTGTCAACCGGTAGAATGCGAGTCATCTTAGAAGCCCCAAATCAGTTGGTGTTGAATCTACCAGCATTCAGATCCATCTGAACCCCTTACCAAATATGTGACCTTGAGTAAATTACATAACTTCTCTTAGCCCCAAGCTTTCTCATCTGCAAAAATGGAAAAGAATGAACCTTATTAAGAGTTGTTCACAGGGATGGTAAAAGGTCATGCTTGCAAAAATGTCAGCCTAGTGTAGACAAGATAATTAATATATGAGTCTTTTCACACCTTTGCTCATCCATGTCACTTCTCAAAAATTAATAAATTATCACAGAATGGCCACTCTTCCTTGTATTATTTTAAGTCTTAAACCTCAGTCAGCATCTGTGTCATGAGAGGCACAATTTAAAATGCAGGTTCTTAGTCCTGCTTTTTAAGATGCAACTGCTTTCATGCTGCAGGGCCCAGGAGTCTGCATTTATAAAGAGGGGCCTGTGATGTTGTGAAGGCTGCCCCTTGAAAAAACCTTGTTTTCAGTAAAGATCTGTGGTTTAATTGGAGCTCACTCTTTCCCTAGCTGACTGGCTTGAGGGTTTGTGGAGTAGAGGAAAAAGAAAGAAGGGGAACTTAATAAAAGGTTGAAGAGATTAGAGAGGGAGGGTCCCTGCACAGTTGTCTGTCACTGGATTGGAAAGCTTGACAAAGCCTCTGTCTCTTGTTGCCCATAAAACCACTATTGTGCTTAAATTGGCAGTGCTTAAGGAAAGAAGCACGCCGTCTTGGCTTCGTGTAGCTGTAATCATGGATCTCCTAATTAAAGGTTGCTGGCGGAAGGCCGTCCTGGCATCTAAAAACTCCCTCTGGGGCAGCCACATTTCTAAATGCCAGTGGTTGGTTCCTGGAGCTCCGGGAGAGGAGAGCTCCCAGAGGGTTCCTGGGGAACTTTGTTCTGGAAGATTATTTGTATCTCCTAATCAGCATCAGAGAGTTGTAGGGGAGGGGGTTCTCAACATCCTTGCCTCCTTCTCATCTCCCAGAGGTCTTTAAAGACTTAAGGGCTGCTGAGAGGATAAATTGCCACCTTTCGTTCATCCTCTCTCCTCACCTCCTCTCTCCTGCTTGGAATCAAAGGACAGCTCCCAGAATGAGAATCAAGTGACCCAGTAAGGGAACAGGAAGAGAGAATGTTCACACATCAATCCCAAAGTTCAGATTCAAGGTCTAGTTTTCCCCCTTGTTTTGGCTATTTTGTTGATTTTTGGACATTGAAAAAGTAACTGCAAAGTCACTTCTTAAAATCTAGTGTTGCTCTTTTCAAACTAGGAGATGTCTTGGCTCCATTTCAATAGCGCATGGAAATCATACCCTGTAGAGCTAAGGGGGAATCAGAAACAAAGCATGCAAGGTGGCTGGCATAGCAAGGTGGGATGATTTCATTTGCTGCCCATTTAAATGTTGTTTTACAACAGCTTTCAGAGAGAGAGATATAAAGGGAGAAGGTTTGGAAGTGAGAGAGTTCAAATCCATGGGTTCAAATCCAATGCTCCATGTATCATAGTAAGGCAGCTGCCAGCAGGAGGCCACCCTCTCTGATTCCGACTCCCTGAGACTATGCACCAGTGCTGTTAACATCCAGCTCAGAGTTTTAGGTAGAAGTGAGTCATTCCTTCTTCTTGTAGAGCAAAACATCTTGGTAGTCCCCTAGAATGTAAAAGTAACACATGAGAATATGTTTGTGTAGTTCATGCTGCTTGACTTTCAGTTGCTGGGTAAAGTGAGGTCTCAGGAACACTTTGCTCTTCTTCTATTGACTTGATGGGTTGCTCCCATCATAGCAAGACCTGAGACTTTTTTTTTTTTTTTTGAGATGGAGTCTTGCTCCATCTCCCATGCTGGACCTCAGTGGCACCTCCACCTCCCGAGTTCAAGCGATTCTTCTGTCTCAGCCTCCCGAGTAGCTGGAACTACAGGTGTGGGCCACCATGCCCGGCTGATTTTTTTGAATTTTTAGTAGAAATGGGGTTTTGCCATGTTGGCCATGCTGGTCTCGAACTCCTGACCTCCAGTGATCCACTAGCCTCAGCCTCTCAAAGTGCTGGGATTATAGGCATGAACCACTGCACCTGGTCCCATTTTCAAGATTTCTGTCTCCTTGGATATCTCACTAGTGCTCAGATAGTCCAGGGCTGTTTTATTTCATTTATTGTATATTTGTATTCCAAGGCTCAAGGATTATAAGATATATATTATATATATAAACATGTATGATGTATATTATATATATAAACATGTATTATATATACATGTAGTCATGTACATATATGTGTACTCACAGAACATACAACACACATGTATGCATGTGCATGTATATGTTTCTATGCATAAATACATATAGAACACATGTAAGCATGTACATATTGACATGCTTCATATATAAATGTGTGTATACATATGTAGTTATAAACACCCACAGCAGCATTATCTACATACATGTGCATGTACACACATATGAACAATGTGTGCTTGGAAGTCCTAGATGTATGTCAGACGTCATACTCTCAGTGGTCAGCAAGGGCTCCCAGGCCCTCTCACTGTATCTAGGCCATCACCCGTGGAGCCTCTGAGGCCGATGCCCCTGTTAGAGGTCACCCCTGGCCTTCTGGCCTCCTGGCCTCTGCCCAGCACCCTATCAGCCCGCTGCTTTGTCTGCTGCAGCCCACCTTGGGCCACGGTATTGGTGGGGGCAGCGCCAACTCGGTTGCTCCTGACTTTGGAGGAGGCCCAGCACAAAGCGGTTTCAGTGCTGAGCAATTAACAGGCAGGCTCTTCTGGTTCTTCACAGCCCTTTCCTCCCGAGCAGGGCAGGGGCAGGGGCAGGGTAAGGCTAGCTGGCACGCGCTTTCTTGTTCCACCCTCAGGCCTGAGGTTGAGTCTCCTTGTCAGATAACCTCGCTCAGAGTCGTTCTGAAACCCCTTGCTGCAGGGTGCCCTTAATTATGCGGCGTCTGCTGCAACTCCCTCCACACCCACACCAAGCCACAGGCCTCCACATAGGCCCTCAGGTGTCTGAACCTTAAATTAAAATCTGGTGTCTGCCTTTTCCGAAAAGATACCTTGACTCTACGTCAATAGCACATGGAAGTCGTATCTTGCAGAAATAAGGGGGGGGGGGAGATTAGAAACAAAGAATGCAAGGTGGCTAGCACAGCATGTGGCGTGATGAATGAGGGGTGGCATTGCTGCCCTCATGTCACAGCTGAAGAAACAGAGAGGTGAGTGAACTTGCCTGGTGTCACCCAGCTGAGAACTGGGATACTAGAGTCAACCTCAAGTTTGCCCCTCTGACTTGGAAGCCCGTGGTCTTTCCTCTGCAGGGCCTCTTGGGGCAGTGGCAGAGCTGGGAGAGGCACCAGCTCTTTCGGCTCTGGGCCCAGTGTTCTTTGTGCAGTACCAGGGCCTCTCCGAGTGAAAATCTGAAGACACAAGCTCAAAGCCTGCAAGGCCCAGGGAACTGCCGACGTTGGTGAACTGGCACTGGGGCCAACTCTGGGGAGTGGAGGCAGCCTGGCCAGCTGGAGGAGAATACTCCCTCACCTAAAGGGGCATCTGCTCTCCTCTGCCCAGCATGTGGGCCCCCTGAGAGTGAAGGCCCAGGGTTGCAAGATCTTAAGGGAAGTCACACGTTGGAGATTTTAGGTAAAATTAACCAAGGGCTAATTCCCAGCAGCTAATTCAAATTATATATGTGTGCGTGTGTGTGTGTGTGTGTGTGTGTGTGTGTGTGTATATGCCTATTATACTAGCTAAACAAAACACATATGTTAGTAGAATTTTGTTGGCAAGCTGCCAATTTGCCTCCTCTGCTATAAACTGTTTTACAATTTAAGGGAGGTATTTTGGTTAATTTTTGTTTGTTTTGCAGATGAATCTGACAAACCTACCTCAGTTACCCCAGAACTCCTATGACCGGCTTTAAGCTCTGGTCAGGGAAACAGAGGCAAAAGAAGCCTGATAATTACTGAGGAAGACTGGATGGAAACCTGGGTCAGGTGGGGCTCATGGCTTTTTGAAACCCTGAGGCTCCAGCTCACCTGTAAAGTGAGCTCTTTGAGGAAGATGCAAGCTTTGTATCCTCATCCATAGCCCAGGAAAGCATCAACTTATAAGGTCAAAGAGAAGGCTGCGGGTTTGTGTCTGGAAAGAACCTAGGGTAGTATCTGGGACAAAGCAGACTCTAAATGGCAGCCATAGGCCTGGCTGCTTGATCTGTGTGCCCCAGCACGAGATGGAAATGTGAGGTTGCTTGTTCAAAACTTGTTAAGAATTTCAGTACAGTGACAGCAGATTATTAAATGGAGCCAGGAGCCCTTCTAAACACAGGCCCTGTGTGATTCTATAGCTTATATACTCATGAAGCCAGCCCTGGGTAGCCATCATTATTAGCTAGCAGAGACAATATTTGTTGAGCAACTACTATGTGCTGGGCACCATGCTAAGTGCTTGCCATGGTTTTGTGTAATCCTTGCTATAGCCTTAAGCGTGGATATAGCTATTATTCTTATTTGATAGGTAAGGAGAATGAGGAACAGAGAGGCTGAGTCATTTGTTCAAGATCACACAGCTGGCGAGTGGCAGAGTTGGATTTGACCCAGGCAGTCTCGTCCAGAAGCCCATGTTAGTAACCACTGGGCTATATTATACCGTTCTTATGATTGTCATTATCATTATCATTGTCTTCTTCTGAGCTTAAACAGGGAGCTTGGTCTGACTAGGATGGAGCACACAGAGACTCCCTGAGCAAGGCCCAGAGATCAGGCCCAGGAATCTTATTCCCAAAGCCAGAGAGGCTCAGGTACAGGACTCAGTTCTCCCTGGAGATGCTGCCTGTGCGGTGCTTACATTGGGAGGTCAGCACCCAAAGAGCAAGGAGGAGAGAGTTCAAATGAGGACACTCCTGCTATTTATTAAACCAAAGAGAGGCCTCTGCAGGACTGAAAGCACACGACTTTATTCTTTATTCTCTGATCCAAGGTCTGGATCAGAGCTAATCAACTGCAAAGCGATTACTCACATTACACAGCTTCAGACTGACTCAGCACCTTTGGAACCCAGGTTGGATAACAGATCCTCTCTTCCCACTGTCCTGTAGAGTTTCCAGGCAGCAGGGGCCACCCCATTTGATATGAGACTGCAGCAAATCCTCTTAAGATCAGACAGGTGACTGTCCCTGACTAGTGAGTATTCTTCCTCTGCGCTTTCCCTTTCTGGCACAGAGAAGTAAACTGCCTGTATGGTCCCACCTTTTCCTTTTTCTCTTTCTCTTTCTCTGTCTCTTTCTCTTTTCTTTTCTTTTCTTTTTATTTTTTTGGAGACAGAGTCTCATTCTGCTGCCCAGGTTGGAGTGCAGTGGCACAATCTTGGCTCACTGCAACATCTGCCTCCCAGGTTCAAGTGATTCTACTGCCTCAGCCTCCTGAGTAGCTGGGACTACAGGTGCAGGTTGCCGTGCCGGCTAATTTTTTGTACTTTAGTAGAGATGGAGTTTCACTCTGTTGCCCAAGTTGGTCTCAAACTCCTGGGCTCAGGCAATCCACCCGCCTCGGCCTCCCAAAGTGCTGGGATTACAGGTGTGAGCCACTGCTCCCAGTCCCCATCTTTTTCAAATAATCTTGTGAATTCACGATTTTAAGTTGAAAGCGGGAGGATAACGTATCAGCAATATTTTTGAAAATGTTGAAAACAAAGAAAAAATGTACCCCAATTTCAATGATTCTCAGAGCAATAATTTAATTTCTCATCTATGAAATAGGAATGATGGTAATAATGACGATGATGATGATGATGGTTAACAGCTAACATCTATTGAGCCTTCATAACATCCCAGGCACTTTGCTAAATGCTTGACTCAAATTATCTCACGCATGCATTCCTACTTGACATAGGTGTGATCCTGCTGTCCAAACCACTTACAATCTTTTTTCAAGATGCACTAAATTAGAGCTCAGGCAATTTACATGCAATTAATCTCCTTAATGGAATGTTTATGGTTAGATAACAGAACCATGGTATAGATGAGTGGCGATTCATTGAGCTCCTCTGCTCAAGTTGGAAATTGCCTGTTCTAAGAGGAGTGTGGTGGGGGATGTGGAAAGGAAGGTGAAGGGGAGGAAAGGCTGGGAAGCTGACTGCTGCCAGTGACCCTGCTTATTCCTCTCTGTATCTCCCTCCCTAAGCTTGCTCCCTCACTAACTCCAGCTACACTGTCCTCCTTTTGTCTTCCTTTGTTCCTTAAATTCTCTGTGCTCTATCCCTCTCCAGGGCCTTTGCAAGTGCTGTTCAACCCCTTTCTTTTCTGTGTGCCTGGGTAGCATCCACACATCCTTCTGGCCTTCAGCTTGGTGTCATGTTCTTGGGAAGCCGTCTCGGACCCTAGGTCCTGGTTGTGCTGCGCAGCCTTCTTCCTATTGCTTGCCAAAGCTGCACTTGAACATTCGTTTTGGATCTTATTTGTTAGTGCCTCCCATGCGTTAGACTCTTTACACCGCGAGGACAGAGACCATGCCTATCTTACTTATTCCTATTTATTATCATTGCATCCTTACTACCTAACACACAGTATGCATTCAATAAGTGCTTGTTGAAGGAGTGAATAAGTAGAAAGATGTGTTCAGGTAGCACGTATGCATCGGCTCCATGAATGTGGGTGATGAATTCATGCTGAGCTGGACCCTAATCCATACCTGGGGAAAGGGGATAGGGTGTCATGGCCTCAGCTGGGGGTCGGGTAGGCACACTGGATACTCTGTATGTTGATGGCAGCATCATCCAGTGTGATCTTCTGGGTACGGGGCTGGCCTTTATGTGGACCGGATTTGAAGCTGGAAAAAAGAGGAACTGAGAGAGCCAGGCAGGTGTGAGGTGAATGCCCCTCCACTGGCCCAGAATTTTCTCCTCTGCCCGAAGCAGAGGCACTGGGACCTCAAGGTTAGACCAAGAGGTGCTAAACAGTCTCTGTAAAGGTCCAAATGGTAAATATTTCAGGCTTTGTGGGCCTTATGGCCTGTGTTGCTACTATTCAACTTATACCATCATAGTACAAAAGCAGCCATAGACAATGCATCAGCCAATGAATTTGACTGTCTTCCAATAAATATTTATTTATTGAAATTTGAATTTCACATCTTCATGAATCGTAGATTTTTCTTTCTTTTTTTTTTTTTTTTAAGATTTTTTTCCTCTCAACCATTAAAAGATGTTAAGGCCAGGTGCAGTGGCTCATGCCTGTAATCCCAGCACTTTGGGAGGCTGAGGCAGGTGGATCATGAGGTCAGGAGTTCAAGACCAGCCTGGTCAACATAGTGAAACCCCATCTCTACTAAAAATACAAAAAAATTAGCTGGGTGTGGTGGCATGCGCCTATAGTCCCAGCTACTCAGGAGGCTGAGGCAAGAGAATTGCTTGAACCTGGGAGGTGGAGGCTGCAGTGAGCCAAGACCATGCCACTGCATTCCAGCCTGGGTGACAGAGTGAGACTCTGTCTCAAAAAAAAAAAAAAAAAAAAAAAAAAAAAAAAAAAAAAAAAGAGTGGCTCACGCCTGTAATCCTAGCACTCTGGGAGGCCGAGGCAGGTGGATCATCTGAGATCAGGAGTTTGAGACCAGCCTGGCCAACATGGCGAAACCCTCTCTCTACTAAAAGTACAAAAATTAGCCGGGCGTGGTGGCAGGTGCCTGTAGTCCCAGCTACTCAGGAGGCTGAGGAAGGAGAATCGCTTGAACCCAGGAGGCAGAGGTTGCAGTGAGCCAAGATCGTGCCACTGCACTCCATCCTGGGTGACAGAGCGAGACTCCATCTCAAAAAAAAGAAAAAAAATTAGCTTGTTGGTTGCACAAAAAGCAGGCAACCTGCTGGATTTGGCTGACAGACCAACCCTGCCGACCCTGGTCTATACTCTTGCTCCATATCTCTGTTTTCTCTGCCGTTTCACAGAAGGTGCTTTTTTAGGTCAGCCGGGTCCAGGTCCTCAGCTGCCATTTCCTCCTTGTGTGATCTAGGGGGTGTCATTTGATCTCTTGGGGCCTGGGTATTTAGGGGTTGGGTTAGATAAGTTCCAAGCTGAGGCTTTCTGTTAATGGTTGGCTGACGCTGATGTCTGGAGTCTCCTGCTGGGGTCTCTCCACTCCATGCTGGGGGTTGTTCTGGGGAGGCTCTGCATGGCTTTGAGAAAAACTGTGAACATCAGAGCGAGCCCACCATGTAGGAAGCCACCAGTGGATAGAGAGGCAGATTCCAGATTCCTGAGCTGTGGGTACCACTGGGGGTCTTGTTCATCAGAAGAGCCTCCAATTAACACTTGGAATTGGACCTGAGCCACATGTTCGTTCATTTTCCTTCCAGAAAACTGTGCAAGATTGTGGGAATCCATCCTTATCTCTGAACACTCTGCTGTTGTGAAATAAGGACTTGATTTCCATCAGGCACGAGGAGGTGAAACTTGAGTGGGGTAAGGGACGTGGGACATGTTACCACAAGTAGTGTGTGGGCAAAGATCACAGCTCAGAGCCGATTTGAAAACAAAAAACCTGGCCAACCTGTTTTTTGTCTCATTACCTTATTCTTTGTAAATGACCCAAGTATATACCCAACCCAGAAACCGGGGCTTACTCGGGCCTCCCGTCCTTTCTCCCCCACACACCATTAATCCCGTCTATCTGTGCATTTTTCCCAGGACCATTTGCGAGTGTGTGACCTTTCTTGGACTCCAACCCACACTTTCTTCACTCAACACTTTACCTTCCCGCACCTGGACCAAATTTGATCTCCTAAAATCATTAATCATCGTCCCGCCTTTAGACACTTTCTAATTTTCAGGTCATGATACATGTTGTGTGTTTGTTTTGTTTTATTTTCCAAAAAGGAAAATCTGATTGTATCAGTTACTTTGTAGAAATTATTTAATGGCCTGGGATCATGAAAAGTTCTGGAGCTGCATATTGGTGATAGATGCCCTACAATGCAAATGGGCTAATGCCACTGAATTCCACTTAAATGTGGTTAACATGATACATTTATGTTCTGTGCATTTTTAATTTTTTTTTTTGTTTGCTTTTTTACAGACAGGGTATTGCTCTGTTGGTGAGGCTGGAGTGTAGTGGTGCAATTATAGCTCACTATAACCTCAAATTCCTGGGCTCAAGCTCTCCTCCTGTCTCAGCCTCCCAGGTTTCTAGGACTATAGGTGTGAAGGCACAGCACTAGGTCTTTAAATTTATTTTATTTCATTTTATTTTTGTGGAGGTAGAATCTTACTATGTTGCCTGGACTATGTTCTATGCATTTTACTACAATAAAATTTCTTTAATCATTCTTCATCATTGCAAAACACGTTTGTAAGGTTTATAGGTACCTTGCAGAAACTCGAATGTCCCATCATGCAAGTTTCATTCCATGCGCTCCGATCTTAGCTTCACCTTTAGCAACTTGTCATTCCTAACTGTACTTTTTTGTATCCCCATCTTCCAATTCCATTTCACCTGCCTGATGTGTATTTCATCTTCCCCTCTTTCCTACTGCCTGAACATCTATTCAACCTTGAAGATCCAGGTCAACAAGATACTGTCATCTCCCCCATCATTGGCCTCTTACTGATAGCATTAAAGGACTGTTTGTTTCATTTTAATATTAATACTAGATCAGCAAGAAAAGCCCCAGATATTTATAAGGGGTATGCCAGATATATCTCAGATAAAGAGAACCTCCGTAAAATGAATGCCACTCATTCTATGCGAAAGATAACCAACATCTTTGTAGCTGTCTGTATGTCTGTTCCCAAACTTCTTCTATTCCTTCCCCCTTCAGACTTGACTCCTACCATGAATTTCGTATTTGTCCATCAATTTATTTTCTTCTGTTTCATCATGCCAGTTTGTCTTCCCGAGCAGTGGATCACGTACTTGAACATGCTTTTGAACTTTACTTAAATGGAATCATACTGCATCTTCTCTGTGACTTGCTTTCTCCCCCTCAAAATTAGGTGTGTGAAATCCATCTACTCTTTTGCATGTTATTGCAATTCATTCATTTCACTGGTATATACTGTTTAATTGGAAAAATATAATACATTTAAAAAATCTATTCTTGTTGGTGATGGGAATTTTAATTGTTTCCAGCTTTTGCTATAAAAAATTGTGCTGACGTGACCTGGCTGTCTCTGTGCAGGTTTCCTAGAGCAAACCCAAGATTCTCCAGGTATATAGACAGAAGTGGAAATGCTGCTGCAGACTTACGCATTTCCTTAACTACATCTGATGATGCCAAATTGCTTCTACTGTGATTTTATCAAATTACACTTTCATCTGGCATTTGTTAAGAGGAGCGATTGTTCCATGTCCATGCATCATTGATTATCAGACTTTAATTTTTGCTAACTTGGTGGATGTGAAATGGTATCTCATTGTGACTTTATTTCACATTTCCAAGTGACTAGAGAGGTTGAGTTCCTTATCGCATGTTGATTGTTGATTCATATATATTTTTTTTTATTGAGTAAAATCTGTTTTGCTCATTTTTTCAACTGAATTTTTTGTTTTGTTCTTATTGATTTGCAGTTCATTATATATTCTGAAAAGTACTTAATTAATTTATACATTGTAAATGTTTTTCCCTAGCTTTGGCTTACCTTAACACTCTCTATAGTTTCTTTTGATGAGTCAAAGCTTTTAAGTTTAATGTAGATAACATTGTCTACTTCTTTCTCTTTATTTTAGTTTAGAGAAAGGATCTTGCTCTGTCACTCAGGCTGGAGTGCAGTGGTGCAATCATAGCTCTCTGAAGCCTTGACCTCTTGTGCTCAAGTGATCCTCCTACTCCAGCCTGCTGAGAAGCTGAGACTACAGGTACATGCCACCACACCTGGCCAATTTTTTAAACTTTTTGTAAATACAGGGTCTAGCTATGTTGCCCAAGCTGGTTTCGAACTCTTGGACTCAAGGGATCCTCCTGCCTTCGCCTCCCAAAGTGCTGGAATTACAGGAGTGAGACACTGCACCTGGATATTTTTCTTTATTGCTTATGCTTTTTGTATCTTGTTTAATAAATCCTTGCAAAGCTTGAAGCTATAAAGGCCTCTTTTGTGTCATCTTTTAAAATTTTAATAGTTTTACCTTCATGGTATTCAAGTCTACTGAAGTTGATTTTTGCCTACAATGTAACAAAGGTGTCCCAGGCAAAATATTTTACCATGTGGATGGCAGTGATCCCAGAATCACTCATTGCACATCTGACATTTCCCCCCAGATCTGCTGCAGGGCTTTCATCGATGGAGGTTCTGTCCCTGGGCTTTCTGTCCAGTTCTAGTGTCTATTCCTGGGTCCTCAGCACACTGTCTTCCTTCTTAGAGCTTACTAATGTGTCTCAATATTAGTCAAGACAACTTACCTCAGCAATTCTTCCTCTGAAATGCCTTGACTATCTCTATTTCTTTACCTTTTCATTTATATTTTATTATAAGCTTATCAGATTTCATTAAAAAGTCACGATTTGAATTATAAGATTCTTAATCAGAGCTGTCATAGTGTTTCATATGATGCACATAAATCCGTGCACACCTATTTGTACCCAGGATTCATATCTTATCCTTGAAGATTTTCATAGCACCTGATACATGGTAAGTTCCTTAAATGAATGGATAAATGATCAAAGTTCTCTATTCAGCTGTGGTTCTTATACAAAACCCCAAATGTATAGTGTAATTAAATTATTCACCTTTCAAGAGGATCTATCACTCCACAAAAGAGCAGGGAAAGGCCGGGCGCGGTGGCTCACGCCTGTAATCCCAGCACTTTGGGATGCCGAGGCGGGTGGATCACAAGGTCAGGAGTTAGACACCAGCTTAGCCAACATGGCGAAATCCTGTCTCTACTAAAAATACAAAAATTAGCCAGGTGTGGTGTTGGGCGCCTGTAATCCCAGCTGCTCGGGAGGCTGAGGCAGGAGAATGGCTTGAACCCGGGAGGTGGAGGTTGCAGTGAGCTGAGATCATGCCATTGTACTCCAGCCTGGCCAACAAAAGCAAGACTCAGTCTAAAAAAAAAAAAGAAGCAAGGAAAGAGTACCTGTCATTATCTGATCAGCTACCATGTGCCAGGAATGTCGCTAGGGAGAGAGGGGCAAAGAACCATTTCGGAGTCCCGTGAAAGGCACCATGAAAGCACCTTGAGTGCTTCAAAAATAGAATGCAGTTTTCAAAAGTTAGGATTCTTGCCTTCTTCTCAGAACATGTGGCTTGTGGAATGCAAGAAGTCCTTGCCTTGACCTTCTGTGTGTGGGTTTTGTGAGTGCCTCCCAGGGTAACCCCCGACATCTTGTGTGTCAAACACGGACATTCCAAAGATGCAAGTTTCATCAAACAAGTCCCCCAATAGTCCAAGTGTTCTGACTATACACACACACACACACACACACACACACACACACACACACAAATTGAAGAGTCGCTCCCTTTTAGGGAGCTGGTGCTTTGCTTTGCCTGGGAAATGTTGGTAAGCACACACATACAACTTTTAAAATGTGTGTGGGGGCAACAGCGTCTCTTCTTCTTTCCTTTTCTTTTTAATTCACTTTTAGAGTGATTTGAAATGTAGACTTACTCTTGATAAACAGAAAACCTTCATCTGGAAGTTAGCAAGGAAAGAAAGCAATGCCCTGGCTCATGCTTCCTGACATTCAAAGCTGTAGCCTTGATTCACATCCAGGCTCTGAAGTTCCCTAAATGTCTGACAATAGGTGGACACTTGATCTCAGGGAGGGGCAAAGTTGTCACTGAAATGCAGAATGGAAATAACCAGGCTTGTCTTCCATGAGGCTATGCTCTTTGGATGAGGAACCCCTTATAATCAGTAATGTGTCATGGAAATTCTAGCTTACTTATTCATTCACTTGAGAAGTATTCACTGAGCACCTACTATGCGCTGGACTCCCCGGAAGAAGTAGACGCACAGCAATTGTGTGTTTTAGGAATTGTCTTTATTTTTTTGAGATGGAGTCTCACTCTGTCGCCCAGGCTGGAATGCAGTGACGTGATCTCAGTTCACTGCAACCTCCGCCTGCAGGGTTCAAGCGATTCTCCTGCCTCAGCCTCCCAAGTAGCTGGGGACTATAGGCGCATGCCACCACACCCAGCTAATGTTTGTATTTTTAGTAGAGACGGGGTTTCACCATGTTACCCAGGATGATGTCGATCTCCTGACCTCGTGATCTGCGTGCCTGGGCCTCCCAAAGTGCTGGGATTACAGGCATGAGCCACCGCGCCTGGCCAATTTTTGTATTCTTAATAGAGACAGGGTTTCACCATGTTGGCCAGGCTGGTCTCAAACTTTTGACCTTAGGTGATCTGCCTGCCTTGGCCTCCCGAATTGCTAGGATTACAGGTGTGAGTCACTGTGCCCTGCCTAGGAACTGTCTTTTGCTAGTAATAGAAATCCAACAACTTTGGTTAATACAAGGGGATGCTCTTGAGATGGGAAACCCCTCACAACTAGCAACATGTCCTGGGAATCCTAGATCACTCATTTGTTCACTTGAGAAGCATTCACTGAGCACCTGCTATGTGCTGGGCTTTCTAAAAGTGGGTGCACGGCAATTAAACAACAAAACTCCTCCCTTAGGGAGGTGGTCCAGTGGTAGGAGACAGATACTAAACAAATCAAGAGCTATGGAGAAAAATAAGGTTGTCTAATAAGCGGGGCGGTGACTGTGGGAGTGGGAGTAGTGATGGCAATATTGTATGTGAACTGGACAGAAAAGGCCTCTTTGACCAGGTGACACTTGAACAGTGGGAATTGACATAAGTAAGGGAGTGAGCCCCAGGCTGTCTGGGGAAATCCTTCCAAGCAGGAGGAACTATAAGTATAAAGTCCCTGAGACAGGAGGTCACTATGGGATGGCAGGTGAGCTGATGTGTGTTGGGTGGGGCTTGCAAGTCTAGTGGTTGAATCCTCTGAGCAAGGGTGTCAAGGGGCATGGCCCATGATTTTCTAGTCTGCAAGTGTGAGGATGAGTGAAAAGAATGTTGGATGAAGTAGGACTCAAAGGGAACCCCTCTTGCACAAAATGCCTCTCTTTCAATAAGAATTTATTCAGCCAGTTGGAAAGGACTTCCTCCAGAGTCCATTTCCATAGATATTTAGTGAATGACTGATGCATATCACAGCTCTGTGAGGTGACCTGTGAAGTCAGCTTCCCCAGGAAACAGTCTCTAAGGTGGAACTTACCATGTGGGGCATTTATTAAGGGATGTCATTGGGACCAACATCTGTGGATGGAAGGAGAAGCAAGCAGGATTGGGCAGAAGGGGAAGTTGAGCCGTGATGATGCCCCTAAAAAAGCCTCAGGTGACACTCCAGGAAGCTCTGGAGCTGGAGTAGCCCTGCAGAGTTGTTTGGAGTGAAAAGGTGGGGATTGAGCCTTTCTGTGTCTCAGCATGGATCAGTTCTTACTTCCAGGCTTTTCCTGGAAGGAGGCATGACCTTGGGTGAGGTGGCTTTCATTAGCTAAGGCAGCCCTTGTAGGAACTAGCCCTGAGGGCTGCTCATCAGCCGTGGGAGTATAAGGTTGATATTGTTTGAATCTGTGTCCCCACTCAAATCTTGTGTTCAATTGTAATCCCCAATATTGGAGGTGGGGCCTGGTGGGAGGTGATTGGATCGTGCGGGAAGTTTCTCATGAATGGTTTAGCACCATGCCCTTAATGCTGTCATCCCCAAAGTGAGTGAATTCTCATGAGATCTGATTGTTTGAAAGTGTGTGGCATCTCCCACCACTTGCTCCTACTCTGGCCATGTGACATGTGTGCTCCTCTGTGGCCTTCTGCCATGATTGTAAGTTTCCTGAGGACTCCCCCAGAAGTTGAGCAGATGCCAGCATCACACTTCCTGTACAGCCTGTGGAACCATGAGCCAATTAAACTTTATTTCTTTATAAATTACCCAGTCCCAGGTATTTCTTTATAGTAACATGAGAATGGACTAATAATACAAAGGTCTTGAGTTCTGGAAAAGTTCTGGACTGTGTTTCTTTTTGTTTTTGTTTTCGAGTCGGAGTCTCACTCTGTCGTCCAGGCTGGAGTGCAGTGGCGTGATCTCGGCTCACTGCAAGCTCCGCCTCCCGGGTTCACACCATTCTTTTGCCCCACCCTCTCGAGTAACTGAGACTACAGGCGCCCACCACCATGCCCGGCTAATTTTTTGTATTTTTAGTAGAGACAGGGTTTCACCGTGTTAACCAGGATGGTCTCGATCTCCTGACCTCATGATCCACCTGCCTCGGCCTCCCAAAGTGCTGGGATTACAGGAGTGAGCCACCATGCCCAGCCCTGGGCTGTATTTCAAAGCAGACTCCACAGCCAAATCCTGGCAATGCTCAAGCTCATTTCTTCATAGAGGCTTTTCCATCCAGAGGCCTTTCTTGTCCAGCTCACATAGGGACTGTCTCCTCAGGGTTCCAGTGGCCTCTCTTGCTGGGGAAATGTACCAGTGGACATTTGTGGAAGGCACTATAGCCTCAACACTGCAACTTGTCATGGGCTGCAAATGATAGATCGTATCTCCCTCCTCCATTAACCGTTCTAGATTCTACTTACCCTCAGCCAGCACCTGTTGGGCTCAGTGGTTTACCTGCCTGTCCTTGTACCAGAAAACTCTGACACTCAAGTTACCATGCTTTTCTCAGGTTGGGGTTGCCACACTTGCCTATTTACAGTCAAATTTTTTAAAAAAGGAGTATCAAAAGGAGAGGGGCATAAGTGGATCAAATATATCCCCCTCCTTCCTACACACATTGTGTAGCAGCAACACTGCATTTCCTAGCTATCAAAGTCCATAACCCCATAAGATGGTCCCTGAGCATGAGGGGCGCTAGCTTACAGTTCCGTATGACTCCTGTTGTGTCCCTTAGAAGTAGTCTTCTCCCTTTGGGAGCCAGAACCACCATCTCTGCAGAGTAGATAAGCACAGACAGGAAGTACATGTTCTCCATGTGGTCACTGGGAGTGATGGCCAGAGAGGCCACTTCTTTCTCTCCTTGGCTCCAGGGTCCATATGTTCTTCCTGCTGGGGACACAGCCATCTATAAAGGACTTTGATTTAAACATACCCTGCATTCTGGAGGATGGTGCTCTATTCTCATAATGTCACAATTTCTGAAGGGTTTCTATGAACTCTTGGGTAGGCTATTCCACAGATCTCTCAGGTGGACAGCTCTGGGTGATCCAGTACATGATAAACTAGCATACCTCACCATCAGGCTCATTCCTGCCCCCACTCCCCCCGGCTGTAAAGTGGGGCCCCTTTGTCTGACACAATGTTATGTGAGCTCTTGTGCTAGTGAACAGAACATTCTGGAAGCCCCAGGATAATGGTGTAGATGAGGCTTTGTTGGCAGGAGAGGCAAAGGCATACCTGGAACACATGCCGATTCCTATTAAAATTAACCGCTGCACCTTCCAGTATTGAAAGAGTCTCAGATTGTCACTTTGCCACTAAGTGGCCAGTGGGTATCTTCCAAGAGGGCTGCCAAGTCAGGGGTTCAGCGTTGGTCTCTCTTTCTGGCAGTTGCTGCAGCTAGAGCAGCTGTGGAGCCTGCCCTGCTGGGTCCATGCATGGTCTCTAGCTCTGCCACCAGGGTTTCTTCGTTCAGGCATCATCTGTGTCAGCAATGGGGTGGACAGATTAGGGCTGACTGGGGTCAAATGCATGCATCATTAGGCCTCCCTGTTCTTCCTTGCTGGGCACTTTCTGGTAGCCTTCAATTTGTGGGGGAAAAAGGCCCTCCCACTCGGGGCCACTCCCACACGTGCATGCCTCCTCCCCAGACCTCCTTGCTGTTAGTCTTCTTCCTTTTTTTTCTTCCAATCCCCTGAGCAGACAGGAAAGGAACTGCTTCATCTGCTTCATCTGCATCTCTCATTTGATCTGCCGACTCACTCAAAGAGGATGAGCATCATTTTATAGAGGAGGAAATAGAGGCAGAAGTAAGTTAAAGACTCAGAGTCAGCCAGGCGTGGTGGCTCACGCCTGTAATCCCAGCACTTTGGGAGGCTAAGGCAGGCGGATTACGAGGTCAGGAGATCGAGATCATCCCAGCTAATACGGCGAAACCCCGTCTCTACCAAAAATACAAAAAATTAGCTGAGTGTGGTGGCAGGTGCCTGTAGTCCCAGCTACTCGGGAGGCTGAGGCAGGAGAATGGCGTGAACCTGGGAGGCAGAGGTTGTAATGAGCCGAGATGGTGCCACTGCACTCCAGCCTGGGCAACAGAGCAAGACTCTGTCTAAAAAAAAAAAAAAGGAGAAAAGAAAGACTCAGAGTCACACATCTAGTGTCTGTCAGGGCCGGGATTGGAACCCAGGCTATATAACTCTGCAAAGTACATTGAACCAACACACTGGCCACGCGTGGAAAGTGGGGATGAATGAAAACTAAAATCTTAGCTATGCAAAGGAACTTTCAACACTGGTGACAGACAGGAGTCTGGGCCCAGCAGGATGAGATCCTGGGAAATTCAAGGAAATTCTGAGGATAGTTGTTCATTCCCACTTCAGAGAGATTCTGAGCACTTCCATATGTCCCATCACTGTCTGGTCATTGTTCACTGGAGGAGTTGAAAAAGGAGATAGGGAGAATAAAATATACCATCTTTAGTAATGTGTTCTTTCCTTCCTTCCTACATCACCATCTTCTTTCCTTCATCTCTTCACCAAAAAGTAACTAAGGCCCTGCTATGCCCTAGAAACTGTGCTAGGAGCTGTGATGAAATCAGTCCCCCACTCCAACTACATCTCCCACCATCTCCCTTCCTCATGATGGTTCTTTCTGTATCTAGAACCCAGCACATTGCCTCTCTGGCTTCAGAGCCTTGGCAATTGCTGTTCTTTCTGCTGAAAATACTCCTTTCCCTAGTATTTCCATGGTTCATTCCTTCCTATTTTATAGGTCTCAGCTGAGATGTTACCTCTTCAAAGGGGTCTCTGTGTTTCTTAGGGACTGTCTCTTCCTAGTAACAGAAATACCACAACCTTGGTTAATACACAAAGAGTTTATTCATTCACATTAAGGGCATCCAGAGAAGGCAGCAGAGCTCTGGAATCGATGCTCAATGAGGTCATTAAGGACCTGGGCTTGTTCTATCAATCCTTCCCCCATCGATGCTGGGGGATTGTTTTCATCCTTAAATTTTAGGAAGGCTGCTGGGGCTCCACCCTTTATCTATACATTCCAGATAAGTAGAAAATAAGAAGAGTTGAAATAGTGTCCACCCTCTAGACATCTGTTTCTTCTCTTAAGGAGCTTTCTAGAAAATCCAGCTTCAAAATAATACATATAGATTATCTACTCTTAGCTGCAGGAGAGGCTGAGAAACATGGCATTATCCTGGATACATTATTGCTGGGAATAAATTAAGGGTTCTAAAAATGAATAGAGTGGGGAGTTGGGTAAGCAGCTAGTTACCTCTGATACACCTTTCCTGACTACTGTAATACCACCCTCTCAGGATCTCTTGACTTTGTTATACTGGTCTATTTTTAATGTTTTGTAGGAAACGTTATTATCTGAAATGGTCATTCTCTGTTGTCTTCTCCACTAGATTGGAAGCTCTCTGAGGAGCTTTGCCTATTTTGATCTCTTCTGCATCTTTATTTTTCTGTAGAGATCTTAGAGCACTTAGGTTCTCATGTCAAAGAAAGAGTCAGTGGTAGCAATATATACCTGGATTTATTTGTTCAATCATTTATCTATTAATTTATTCTGCAATTATTCTTTTATCTCTGTGTTGCTTTACGTTAAACACTGGGAGAGATAACCTGCCTCTCCTAATGGAGATTGACATGCAGATGTAGAAACTGAACAGTGATATGAAAAAAAATCAAAGTCATGTGTAGAAGCTGTAGGAGCCTAGAAGAGAGAATGATTACCTGTCTGGAGAAGGAGCTTCTTAATGGGGCACTGTAATGAACTTATGCAAGACTTCTGCCAACAGCCTACACAGTTCCCCTAAAAGCCAGGAGGGGTGACTGTGTGTGTCTAAAGTTTCTTCAGCTTTCGACACAGCCACAAATAACATCTTTAGGCAAGGAAATAAAACTGTAGTAGAGAAGAGCAAACTATCTGTAATGGTGAAGATGAAATACAAATTAATACTCCAATTCTGTCATCTACATGGGTATGTATACATCAGCCAGGGGCTAATGAGCGCAATTAAAAACTCGTCAAAAATCTATTGAGCACCTACCATATAGGTGCTTATTTGCAAATTGCTCTATAGTTTACAGAGCATAGATTATGCACCGAATTAGTGAAGGTTCTACTGGTGGCAAAAAACAAACGAACAAACAAACAAACAAACAGTGAAAACCAGTTCTAACTGTCACTTTTTAAAAATGTGTGTATGTGTGTGTGCATGCACATGTGTGGTGGGTGAGATTTACTGGAAGAATACTAGGGCAGTTCAGAGAAACAAACAAAGAACATCTAAGACACAGGAGGGTAGGAACCTTGGGCCCTTTGGGACTGCAGGTCACCAGGTAAATAGATAGAGCTTTTAGCTCCAGCATCTTTCTCTCCAACTGAGCTAAGAAAATGCAAGCTATGACTGAAGCAAGACAATGCAGTCTATTTTTCTTCTTCTGCAGGATGTTTTTCATAATGCCTCTAAGACTATGAGCTCAGGGGATGCTGATGAAGAGAGAACAAAGGCTCTCACTGGGGTCTCGGGGTCTCAGAGGATTGTATCTGGGAGGGAGGAGAAAGGATGACAGAGATGGGAGAAGGTGCTCAAGGCCATAGGCTGTATAAAAAGTCATTATGGGCTTTTAAGTAAATTCTCAATTATAATGATTCTAATGGATTTAATAATTCTGCAGTTTGGAACTACAATGTTCTTAAGTGTCAGCTGTCATATGCCTCAGTGAAATAATCTCCTTTTTCCTTTGAAAGCCAATAAGAATAAGAGGGTACCTGCTATGGAGAATTCTGTCAATTTCTCACTCAACAGGGGTTGGGACTTTATATCTTATTTTAAGACCGATTCAGCCACCACGGTGTAGTTACCGATCCCAACTCAGAACTGTCTACCCTGAACTCTACTAACTTTGGCTATTAAGTAATCGATAGCAGCAGTGAACATGCCAGTGGGAATGAGTGACTGTGGCAGATACCGCTTAAATGATTTGGATTCAAATCCTGTTTCTGCATCATCGTAACGAGGAAACTTTGGCCAAGCCAGTTTCCTTCTCCATGTCTCAGTTTTCTCATTTGTAAAATAAGGATGACGACAACGCCCACCTCACAGCATTGGAGGAATAAACAGTCTCAAGTGTGCCAAAGCCTCTGCTTGCCATGTAATGGACTTTTCTCATGATAGCCAGTCTTTTTTGTTTGTTTGTTTCTTGTAGATGAGAAAAAAGAATAAGCTGGCTGTCCAACATCACTTAGCAACAAAATTGTTAGCATGGTGAGCCAGCAAGATGATGCCAAAAGAATACCTTGAACTTGGGCATCAAAAAGACCTGGATCAAACCCTAGCTCTGTCATGTATCACCTTTGTGGCTCTGAGCAAATTTCTCTCTTGCCTCAGGGCTCTTTTCCATAACCTGGGGTGTTCTTTCCGGATGGCCTTCATGGAAGAAGACATATTCCACTCCTTCAGGTCTCTGCTCAAAAGACCACTTGATCAGGGAAGGTTGCTGAGTGCCCTGCATCACTCCTTTACCCTGCTTGAGGTGGTCATCTGACATAATGACTTTTGAGTTCTTTTATCTTCTGTCTCCTCTAGTGACAATGCAAGCTCTTTGAGAACGAAGATATCTGTGTGTTTTATTCCCTGCTAAACCTCTACATCCTAGAATGCCACCTGGCATAGACAAGGTACATAATGCATATTTGTTGGATAGATGTGAAATGAAAGGGTCTTAATTTCTCTAAGCTTAAATTCTTCATGGAATGAAAACACCTGTCTCCCAAGATTGTTGTGGAGATAGCTTTTAAATGCTTGGCATCAGCACATGGATTGCTGGCAGATGTCAGTGCAATAATAACGGTGAGGTCTATAGATCCCTGTGGCTGTGGCAACACTTTTCATAGGCTGCCCCTGCCCCTGAAAGCTTTTGTCAAAGAAGGAGGATTTGGGTCAGTGTTTCCCACATCTGGCTGCAGATCAGCATCACATGGGAGCCTTGTAGAAGCACAGCTTTCTGGGCCCTGCTGTGATCATTCTGACCCAGATCCCTGGATGGATCTCAGGAATCAGTGTGTTTTAAATATTGCAGTAGCCATGGAATTTCCCCTTTAGGAATTAGAAAGGAGGCAGCTCCAGAGAGAGGTATCATGATGTCAGTTACCAGTGCTTCCTGTGAGGATCACTATTATTATAAAGAATAAACACTTCCTGAACAATGTAAAGGCTACGTATAAAAAGCACAATTATAAGTGAAGGAAAGGGAGCAAAGAGCTATTGACCAGAGACACCTTGCTTGCAAGGAGCAAGCAGCTTGGTCAGATTCAGAAACTACTCTAGCCACGTCCATAGCATACAGGCTGCATTTCTATAGATGAAGCCAATGCAAGCAACATGATAATTATATTTCTTTTTTAAAATGCTGACACTGCTGAGTAGCAAGCAGGTAGTAAATGCTTGCAAGACTGTTTGCATTGCTGAGTGTTTAATCTTTTAATTATTACTCTTGGAGTTTTTTTTTTTTTCAATGTAATGCTAATAAGCAAACACATGGCCTCTTTCTTGAACTTAATTTCATGCATGGAGTGTTTACACAACTGTGAATCCCTGCAGTGAAAAATACTGGGGCCAAGAGTTAAACCCATTGGATAAACAAACTGAAATCATTCTGTTTTTACAATAAAATAAGCATATACATAAGTAAGCAGGCTGATATTTTCTTAGTAATTATCTAGATCCGTGCTGTCCAATACTGTAGCCATTAGTCACATGTGGCTTTTTAAATTTAATTCAAATCAAATTAAAAATTCAATTCCTCAGTTGCCCTAGCCACTGTTCAAGTGCTCAGTGACCACATGGGGCTGTGGGGTATCATGCTGGACAACACAAACTAGGGCATTTCCATCATGACATATGCTGCTGGACAATGCTGATGGAAATGTTCTAGAAGTGTGTGGAAATCTGCAATGCATGGTATATGCTAAACAACAAAATGGGCCCAAAGCACAAAAGATGTGTTGTTGAGAAATTTGAGTCTTAGAACCAGATTTTATAACCTTGCTGCCTTGGACATTTAAGAAGGGGCTGTAAATTTTTGATAGGAGGACACTATCCATATATTAATCAGACGATTGAAGTGGCTGTGCATGGATGTTTGGAAGGTCTCTCCCAAAGACAGTGACTTTGCTTGGGAAGGAAATAGAAAGATGAGACTTCTGTTCTTCCTAGTCTCCCTTGCAAGGATGGCTGTGCTTCTCACAGCCCCTCACCATGGGGAAGGAAGATAAAATGAGAAGCGTTCATATTTGGATCGGTATTTGCATTGCTATGCCCTAAGAAAGAAAACCAGATTGGATCGGAGAGTGATGTTACCTGAACTCACGCTGTCTCTGCCCTGTTAATCACCTTCTCTTCTCATCGCAAAGACAAGCCGGAGTCATAGAAACCAGGGGCTGCTTCACTATGACATTGAAACCACAGAATCAGCCTCAATCAGATCTGACTGTGTGACATTGGTCAAGTTATTTCACCTCTCTGAGCTTCTGCTATCCTGTCAGTAAAATAGCAATAACAGTGTGTCCATCTGATGGAGCTGTTTTCATAGGAAAATGAGACAGTGCACAAATGCACTGAACACGGTGCCTGCCTCATGACACACACATAATACATGGTTTATAATAATGCATGCACGTGGCACCAATCTCAGCTTTGCTATTAATTATCTGCTTCACTAAATGTATTAATGTTTTTGTGTTGATTTCCTCATCCGTAAGTTGTCAGTGATGTTACCGTTTATGTGGAAGTTTGTTATGAGAATCAAATGGAACGAACCACACCAAGGAGCACTGACATGGGTTGACACACAGTAGGAGCTTCATTGACGCTGTTGCTACTTTTGGCCTAAAAACATCTTTGGGAGCAAAACCTTTTTAATTCTAAAGCTTTTAAAGTTCCTCTATCAAGACTGAGCTGGACCATATTCAACAGTAAGTGGATTTCCCCTCTATTCATGAGCTCTGCTGGCCCAAGCATCCCCTTCCACTCCCCAGAGGACGGGGTGGAGAGCTCCATTCCATATCAGAGGGTCCCTGAGTACCATGGGCAGGCTCAGTGGGTGAGAACAGAAAATGTCAACTGGGCTTGTTGCTGAAGCCTCAGCTTCTTATGTAGAGAGACTCCATCCACCGGAAGCTGCCTCCCTGCAAAAGCTGGGCTGTGTGCTGGTGGGAGAGTGGCAGCACTGTGGATCTGCTCTGCTTTCTCCCCCTACAGTAACTAATCTGCATGTTTACCTGGAGCTTTCCACCACTCCATGTGATTTTTTAAAAAAATTTTTTAAAAAGGGTTTAACCTTTTTTAGAGACAGGGTCTTGTTCTGTTGCCCTGGCTGGAGTGTAGTGGCAGGATCAGAGCTCACTGTAGCCTTCAACTCCTTTCCTCAAACAATCCTCCCATCTCAGCCTCCTAAAGTGCTGGGATTAAAAACATGAGCCACCACACCCGGCCACCCATGTGGTCTTCACATGGTGAAAAGGCAGGCAGAAGGCAGATTGTACAGATGTGGAAGCTGGCCCTCAGAAAGGAGGAACACTTTCTGCAAAGATGTAGCTTGTACATGGCCAGGCTGGGATGAGAGCCTAAGACCTTGAATCCTACTTCTGTTTTGCTTTGTCTTTTTCATTGTAACTTCCCTTGCACTGTCTCTCAGAGCTCTGTATCTTCCGTAGCACCCCCCAGGCCCTGCCCAGCCTTGTTTTGCCTACTGCAGCCCCTGCTCCATGCACACCCCATCTCTCCTAATATCTTCATCCTCACAGCATGACGGAAGTAAATGTAACTTGACCAAAATGATTCTTTCTAAAGGCACAATGATGAATATTTACCAGCTCAAGAAGGTTTGGAAAAAAAGAGACTGGATTATTCTAACCACATCCCATTGTGGCGAATTCCAGGCACTTAATAACACCAGATATCGAGGCAAGAGGCAGAGTGGGAGGCATGGCTTTGCTGCTAATCCGCAGGTGACATCAGGCTGGCTTCTTAAACCTGAACCTCAGCCTCTTCATGTATGAAATGAAGTCATTCAACTCTAAAGCTTTCAGAAGGCACATCCAGCTCTAGGATTCTTTGAAATAAGGAGAAACATTTCAACCTCTGAAGAGATCATGTTGCTCCATTCTTCTCCTCCTGTTTTGGGTAAGGATGCACCTGGATTTGGAGGCCATATCAAGGCAAGATATGGTCAGTTTCCCTTGACGTCCTGCAGCAACTCCCTGTGCAGGGAGCTATGGGCACATAAAGCTCAAGATTCCACTCTCTTTGGAAATACCTAAGGATTCTTCCTTTTTCTTTAGTCTCCGGGGAATCTCCTGTTCCCTTTTGGACCAGGTCCAAAGGTTGTCACTATTCAATTCTTACGTTTGTCTCTGTATCTTCTCCTGCCAACAGCCTGCACAGTTCCCCTAATAGCCGGGAGAAGTGACTGTGTGTGTCTAAAGTTTCTTCAGCTTTTGACACAGCCACAAATAAAACCTTTAGTCAAGGAAATAAAGCTGTAGTAGAGAAGAGCAAACTATCTGTGATGGTGAAGATGAAATACAAATTAATACTCCAATTCTGTCGTCTACGTGTATACGTATACATCAGCCAGGGGCTAATGAGCACAATTCAATACTCGCCAAATATCTATTGAGTACCTACCATATAGGTGCTTATTTGCAAACAGCTTTATAGTTTTCAGAGCATAGATTATACGCTGAATTAGTTAAGGTTCTACTGGTGGCAAAAAAATAAAAACCAGTTCTAACCGTAACCAACTTTTTAAAAACGTATGCATATGTGTGCGCATGTGCATGTGTGGTGGGTGAGATTTACTGGAAGAATACTAGGGCAGTTCAGAGAAACAAACAAAGAACACCTAAGTACAGGAGGGTAGGAACCTTGGGCCCTTTGGGACTGCATCAGTCAGAGTCGAACTTAGTGAAATGAAACTATTCTAGGTCTTTTGAACAGATGGCATTTAATACAGGGAAGTGGTTATACAAGAGATGGAATAACTGAAAATCCAAATGGAGGACAGCAACATTACCCAGATTAGCAGTAGCAAAAAGCCTACTTCTTCTGGGGCTAAATGTTTTCATTTCATTGGGAGAAGGTGATACTCAAATTCACAAGTGGGACTCTGTACTAAGAGCTGGAACCATGATAGGGCTGTCTCCTCAGGTGCTAGGACATCGGGGTGAGAGGGTTACTCTAACTTGGCATTGAAGCTACTGAAAAGAGACAAAGCCACTACTGAAGACACTAGAGGGAACAGAAAAGTAGGAGAAATACCTGGTTCTTCCCTCCCCTTGCCCATCAGTCTTCTGTCTGAGCTTCCTACTTCCTGAGCCTACCCAGAAGGCAGCTGGCAAGGGAACTGAGGTATGCAGCTGCCTGCAATGCAGAGTATTGCAGAAGAGAAGGGTCCACAAGGAGGCAGGCAAATGGCCAGCTTGGAAACCTCAGCCATCCTTACTCCAGAGCACAGCCCCCAGTATGACTCAGCTAAGCCAACTTTAGTCCCTGGCTTATCCTCTTAAAGGTTCAAGTTCCCAGCAAGGAATGTAATGGACCCAGCTTGCTTCAGGCAATTCCTCTGGAAGCTCAACTATGGTCAAGGCACAGGTTCAGTAAGGGAACTGTTGGGAGTTTCCCCATCCCTGACCTCCTCCAATACAAAATTATAGCAGATACATTTTCTCATTTAATGTCCTGGGAACTGGTCTTTATTTTCAGCTTACTCTGCAGACAAAGACACTGAAGCTCAGCACGACAGAATAATTTCCCACATAGCGTGTGATGGCCAAGAGCTATGTGGAGTCACAGAGTTTGGATTCAAATTATGACTTTGACTGTCATTGGCTGGGTAACGTTAAACAGACAATTTGACCTCACAGCATTATTGAGAAGATACAATGAGATCACACACACACGCGCGCACATGCAGGTACACACAGACCTGGCAAACCTAGTATTCAGAAATCCCTGTTTCCAACAGAGCAGCTGCTTTTCTTTGCATGCCATGGCTCAACTCATGGAAGGTTTTAGCCAGGTTAGTGAGCTTTCCCATCTCATTAAATCAGGCTGTTGTGATGCAAAAGGTCACTCAGAGTGATCTGCATTACACGGAAAGATAGAATTAATATCTTATAATCCATGCATTCTCAACATGACGCCAGGGGATGGTGGTGGTGCAAAAATTGGTTCTTGAGGAAAGAAAATATGTTACTCTTTTTGTGCACAGAGCACATATACATATATATAATATGTGAAGGACTATAGAATATGCTTTTGGTATTAAAATGTCATGGGGGGAAGTGGTGATTAGGAAAAACATATGTAAAATGTTCCTGAGGCAGGCAATAATAAGATCCCCTTAGCTCTCACTAGAAAGTCTTTTATTGTTCAATAGAGAGTCATTCCTGCCATACCAGGTGAGACTTTTGGGGGCAGGTAGCTTATATCCTCTGACTTAAGAGAAGCACGGGGCATAGGGGTCATGCTATGAGCATGAATGAATCAGAGAATCAGATAGAAGTGACAGTCTCTATTGCATCCTAACTACATGCCCTGGGATGCTGCTGTGCCTCTCTGAGCCTCAATTTCTTTAACTCTGAATTGTGTATGGTGATTTTTCCTTGCAGAGATGTGGAAAGTAAGGGAGACAAAGCCTGTGAGGCACAGTAAGTGGCACATTTTTGCTGCTCCATGCAAGGTGCTTGGATCACCCTAACTTTGCTCAAGGCTGAGACTTGAAGCCTTTTTCTCATTTCTGATTTTCATGTCATGCTGTCTTGTTCTCTCTCTCTCCCATCTCCTGACTCCTTACTCCTCCCCACCCCTGACTCATGGGCCTGATATCTTTCCCTGCATCTGACTTCCCTCCAATGTATAGGAAGGACCCACCCTGGGGTCCACACCGGTCCTCCCAAGTGCTAGGCTTTCCTTGCCTGCCCTTAGTGCCTTTCGAGAGTAGATCAGACAGTCTTGTCTGTCCCTGAGTCCTGTCTACTCACCCTCAGCCATACACCAGGGATGCAACAATCATCCCATGCAACGATTATCCTGTGTGGCTTAGATAGTGGTTCTGTCTTCAGAATTCCAAGGCAAGGCATTGTTCCCCATGCAGTCTCAGAGGCCTGGCATTGCAGAGCCGATATCTCTGTGCCCAAGCTGGCAATACTCTAGCTTCCTGCCTGGGTGCTAAGTCTTTAATGCTGCCCTTCCTATATTATTGCCAGAGGGTGGTGGAGAAGTTCTGTGCAAACACTCAAGATCTGTCTCCTTCACAAACGACTGCTTCTGCTTTGTCTCAGTTCACCTATAGGTTCTTCAAATACAGACCTGGCTCTAAATCCCTCTGCATTGGTGTTTTTTACTAATTCATTCACCATTCATCCATCCACCCATTTGATCACTCAGCAAACATGTATCAATCACTTACTGTGTTAGTTTCCTAGTGCTGTCCTAACAAAGTGCCATAAAATGAGTGGCTTGGAACAACAGAAATGTACTGTCTCATGGTTCTGGAGGGTAGGATTCCACATTCAAGGTGTGGTCATGCTCCCTCTAAAGGCTCTAGAGAAGTCTTCCTTGTCTCTTTCTAGCTTCTGGTGGTTGCTGGAAATCTCTTGGGTTCTTCAGCATGCAGATGGATCACACCAATATATTCCTCCTTCTTCATACCATCTTCCCTGTGTGTCTCTCAGTCTCTTAAATATTTTTTGTAGAAATGGGATCTCCCATTTCTGGGCTGGTCTTAACTCCTGTCTTCAAGTGATTTTCCCACCTTAGCCTCTCAAAGTGCTGGAATTACAGGCATAAGTCACTGTACCTGGCCTCTCTCTGTCTCTTCACATATCATTTGTATCTCTGTGTATCTATCTCCAAATTTCCCTCATTTTATAAGCAACCGAGTCATAGAATTTGAACCCACCCTAATCCAGTATGGCCTCATCTCAACTTGACTACATCTGCCAAGTCCCTGTTTCCAAATAAGGTCAGATTTACAGATAACGAGGGTTAGGATATCAACAAATCTTTTCAGGAATGTGATTCAACCCACAACGTCTACTATTTGCCAAGACCTGTCTGTGCTAGACTTGCCCAAGCAATGGACTCACTGCTCAACTTTATTGTGAGTCTGGGAAGGAGATAGGAGGCGACACTCAAAGCTGTCTCCCAGATCTGGGATGAGCCAAGCTTTTGTCTGCTGGATCTGGGATGAGTCAAGCTTTTATGGCTTTTCTAACTAGTCCCAGGTGATGCTAATGTAGCTGCTTAGCCTGGCTGGTCGTGTTAACAATTAGAAGGTTAAGGCTTTTTCCCACTGAGCATGCCCAAGCTACATGACTTGCAGTCTTTGCTCTACCTTATCTATAGCAACTTAAGCAATGACTAATTGACTTGAGCTGGTCCCATGGTTACAGTATTACTGCCTAATTCTTAGTGTGGGCTCCATGAGTTCATATCTTCAAGGTACATTCAAGTCATAAGGGGTCATCAAACTAATTCTTTGTTTCTGCCTAGTCATCATTCTCAGGCAGCTGCCTGGATCTCTGGCCATCTCTTTCCACTAGAGCTAAATGTTTCAGATTGTAAAAAAAAATTTAAAAAATCATCCCATTGTCTTTGTCTAACTTCTAGGAAACAAAAAATTTAGCTCAGTGGCCTATCTGTGCAAACATCTGCCAGGATGAGGCTGTGCTGCTAGCTCAGAGTACAATAAGGAGAAGAAATGAGAAAAGGAATTGAATTAGAGGGAACAAGAATAATCACCTGTCTCAGGTTCTCTTGGAGGGAGAAAAAAAAACACATGATTTCAATCATTTTCAGAGGAATCCTCTCTTCCAGCTTCACAGATCCAATGGCTCTATGCAATTTTCCCTAAGGAAACTGGCAGATTCAATAGTTTCTCAGAAAAATCAGTTACTGCAAGGGTCAGCAAACTCATTCTACAAAGGGCCCAGTCATGAATACTTGTAGCTTTGTGGCCACAGGGTCTCCATCACAACCACTCAGCGCTGCTGTTACAGTGAAAGCAGCTGTGGACAATCCACAAAGGACTCCCCCGGCTGTGTCCGAATAAAACCTTGTTTGCAAAAAGAGGCAGTGAACTGGACTTGGCATGTGGACCATACTTTGCCAGCCCTTGGGTTATGGCAGAGAATTATGAAGAACCTCCAAGGAACTGAATCTGAGAACCAGAACCAGAAAGGGCCTTGAGTATGAGCTGGTGGCAGGGGGTTGGACCATCTCTGCACAGTCAGCCTAGCTTGCATGTCTCACAATGGTGATGGGTACTTCTCCAGATCATGCACTCCATCCATTCTGGAAGGAAGTTCTTACTTATGCTGACCTGAGATCCATCTCCCTGTATCTTCCTCTATTGGTCCTTGGGGCTACATAGAACTGCCCCAAACTCTCACACTCAATAGCCCTTTGAGTATTTACATCTCCCCCGTCTTCTCTCCTCCAGATAAAAGATTCTAAGTTCCTGTGATTATCTTTTTGGCTAACATGGCTTTAATTACTCTCCTTTTCAAATCACCCTCATCATGTGGAATGTTGGTTTCAGACAGAAAATCAGAAAAGCAGAAAGAGTTGTTACCTGAGACACTCACCTGGAGGGCGAGGTGATTGGCTTCTGGGTGGCAGAGGTGCCTCACCTGGGGAATGGGATAAGGATGCTGAGCTCACAGGGTTGCTGTGAAGAGGAGATGGAAACTATTTGTTCCTATGGGGCCTGGCACACAGTGGGCTCTAGGTAAGTAATTCAGGTCCTATCTTGGGACTCCAGAAGGAATGGTCAGGGCCGATGAGGAGAGATGACTCCTGACACAGCTGTAGGGGGAGTAAAACCAGGCAAATGAGGGAACCCACCTGAGTCAGTCAGGGTGTGCCCCATTGGGGAGATTTATTCAGGTGTTGGTGGTGATGCAGGTATGCCAACAAGCCAGAGGAGACCAGAGCAGAGGTGGTCTTGGCCTCGAAGGGACTGGCAAAATGTCAGCTTTCTCTTCTCTCAGGACGACTTAAGGATTCTTCGTGTCTCCTCAATTATGTTAATTCCGATCTTGCAGAATTCTATTTTCAAAGTGTGCTTGATTAGAAGGATGGGGACTGGGTTGGGGTTGGGAAAGTCTATGGGCCTCTCTGTCTCTTTCCTTCTCTCTCTCTCTCTCTCCCCCCATCCCCACCACCCCCATCTCAATCTCTTCCTCTCCCCATCAACCTAGTCCAAAAGTTTGAAACAGTGGTACTTGCTTTGCTTCAAAATATCCCACCTCCTCACCATCCCTCTCCCTCTGTTAAAACAGACTTTGCAAACTATTCAGATTACATAGGAAGAATGGGGACCAAACTTGGCCTGAATAATGTTAACAATTGCTATTTTGTAAGTTTAAGGTTCTGAGGACAGGCCTGACTGGGTGATAAACTGCCCTTATTTCTCCAAGAGCAATGAATTATTAACCACCCACCCACTTTATCCGTGCCATCCCCCTCCCTCAAGGAAATGAAGCATTAACTACCCTGAGGTTATTCTCTTCCTAGTGTGGTGAAATACCAAACTCCCTTCCCGTGATGTTCCAACTTGGGGTTCATCCTCTTTCTGGTCCCTCTCCTGGTAGATAAAGTTAACATGGGGATTCTGATTTAATCTATATGTTTGGTCACATAGACTTTCAATTTAAAAACATGTGTTGAAGTCTACTATATATAAGCCCCCTGCGCTGGGCAATAGAGGTACAAGTATGAAAATACTGCCTTTGACTTATAAAGTACCGCAGTTCAATTTGGGTGATAGACTCATAAGCAAAAATTATCCTATGACAACATGATTAATTAAGGTGTGTATTTGTGGTATTGGGACCATAGGAGAATAAGCTTAAATGTCACAGGCAGGAATAGAAAAGCAGGCACACAGCTGGGCCCACTGGCTTACACCTGTAGTCCCAGCACTTTCGGAGGCCGAGGCGGGCGGATCACCTGAGGTCAGGAGCTTGAGAACAGCCTGGCCAACATGGTGAAACCCCGTCTCTACTAAAAAATATATAAAAATTAGCTGGGAGTGGTGGCAGGCATCTATAATCCCAGCTACTTGGGAGGGTGAGGCAAGAGAACCCCTTGAACCCAGGAGGCAGAGGTTGCAGTGAGCCGAGATCCCACCACTGCACTCTAGCCTGGGTAACAAGAGCGAGACGCCGTCTCAAAGAAAAAAAAAGAAAAAAAAAAGAAAAGAAAAGAAAAGCAGGAACACAGGGTTCCATGAAGGAGGCAGCATGAGAGCTGAGTTTCCTAAGCAAAGACACTTGTGGCTGCAAAGAAACAGTTTGTACAAAGTGTTGAAAGAAGCATCATCTTTGGACATCCCAACCTGGAGATGAGAACAATTTTCTTCATGACTCAATAGTGTTCTAATTGGATGCCATTCGTGAAAAATAAAGCCTCTGTTGACTCCCAGTTGATCTCCTGATTGGCAGTTTTTTGACATGTAGGCTGGGGGTCTGGTATTTAACCTAGATTGTGTTCATGCATTCATGATTTTTATGGACCCCCTGCCATTTGCCAAGCACTGTGGTAGGAAATGGGGATTTCCTGATATCAGTTTGGGTTCTCTGGAAGCAGATGCTGAGGCTGAGTTTTGGGTGCAAGATATTTATTTGGAACCAATGCCTGTAAAAGGGATGAGGAGGAAGCAGGGCTAGGTGAAGAAAGAGTTTGAATTTCGAGGCTGACTGCAAGAAGCTTATGTTAGTAAACCCAGCGTTTCTCAGACTCAGCCCTGTTGATATTTGGGGCTGGATAATTCTTAGTTGTGGGGGCTGTGTTGCGCATGATAGGACATTTAACAACATCTCTGGCCTCCACCCACTAAGTGCCAGCAGCACCCTGCTACGTCATGACAACAAAAATTATCTCCAAAAATTGTCAGATCTTTTGGGAGGAGATGGGGGCACAATCACCCTTGGTTGAGGGCTACTGAATGGTGGGCTTGGATCAAGATTCATCTCTCCAAGTTGCTTCAGGGTGGGCAGAGACATTCAGGTCTCCACTGCTCAGTCACTGCCTGGGGCTGTCCTGGTGAAGCTTGACCCAGAAAGGAGCCGACAGAGGTGGTCAGCCACACTCTGCACAGCAGGGCAGCCTGCCCTTTCTTGAAGGGGGTCCAGGGCATCTCTCCTGTGTAACAGCCCACGCTTGCATCTTCAGCTTCACTTCTCCATACACCGTGGGAGGCAGCTGCTCTAGGATGTTGGCTAGCTCTTTGTCCTAAGGAGAGGACCACAGCCCCTGCCACAGCCATTGGCATCAGGATCACAGTTGACACTCACTGCTTCGCTTCTCCTGTCTCCAATCTAAATTCCCCTCAGCCTTAAATACCACCCATCCATCTGGCTACCTCTGAAATCTCAGCTTTATAGATGGCTGGATGCAATGCCCAATGCTGTGCTCACTGGGAAGCATTTCTCTTGCTACTATCCTTCAAGGCCCCTGAATGGGGCCAAAGTCCACGTTGGGTTGCAGCTACCCAGCAAACTGACCCATCTGTGAACTAAGCTCAGACATTTTTCCCACCTTCAGCTAGCCATACGGCATCCCCCATACAGGCCTGGGTGTGAGCTGGGAGGCATCCTGCTGTGACAGCGGGGAGGCCATGGTAGTCTGCAATGCCCGTTCATGCAGCTGGCATGTGCTCTCCAGTCCTGCTTGAGCTTGGATGACCACTTCCATTTTGCACTGGATGACTGCTCATCCTGCCCAGCCTATGAGTTAGTGGTTCTGAGTGGACCCAGCTCATGATGGGCAATTCCAGCCAGATGGTCACATGGTGTTACCTGGCCAGCCAGTCTGTCTCCACCAAGGGGCCAGTAATAAAAAGGAGTTGTTTCGAAAAGACATATGGTTCTGTTTTGTAAGTGACATAGCTTTCGGCTAAAATCCAAGGGACTGTCTGGGATCCAGTTCCTGGAGCTTGCCACAAACTCCATATGGCATCTCTCTCCACCACTGACACCTCCAGTGACATAGGCTTTGTTGAGTCCTATGGCCCATGAGGTACAGCTGTTTGCACCACAGGCTGGACCTGTTGTAGAGGCCCTGTGTGGTCCTGTTCCCCCTCAAAGCTGGCCGTCTGTTATGTCATCAGCCTAAGAATCAAAGCATAGAATACTAAGGGTGGCATGCGCTCTGACAAAAACCTGAAAAGACCCACCAGATGCTGTGCTTTCTGATTTGTGGAGGGAGGTTCAAGATGAGGGAAGTTCCCTGTTACTTTGTAGGCAATGTCCAGGCCTACATGCATGCCTCTGGCCACTGGATCCATAAACATTCTAGGGATGATGGCAGGACTTGAATCTTGGTAGGATTTCTCTGCTAACCTGGGGAACATGTGTCTTATCAATGCCTCCAGTGTGCCAGCACCTCTTGCTCATTGGGTCCTATCAATATAATATCACCAAGGCAATAGATCAAAGGGAAGGTCCGTGGCACATCCAGTGAGTTCCAAGCTCTTTGATAATGTTATGAAAGGAGGCCAGAGAGCTGATATAGCCCTGGGCTCTGAATATCCATGGTTGTCCGATCTGCACGAGTGAAACTATCTGTGATCTTCCTTTCTTATTTTGTTACAACAGAATACATCTGCCAAACTAGTGACTGCATACCATGCCCTGAGGTTATTTTAATGTGGTCTAGTAAAGATACCACAGCTGGCATATAGGCTACCATCAAGGGCAACCAGTTGTCTGAGCTCGCAGTTGTCTAGAGTTGTTCTCTTGGATCCATCTGATTTCTGCAGGGGCCACACCCATGAACTGAATGGAAATACAGTGAAGATTACCAATCCTACCTGCAACCTTAGATTCTTAAGAGGGGCTCTTTTTTTCCCCACCTCCCTCAATCGGGGATTGTTTTTATTTGCCATTTACTGTATTGACCAGTTGGGGGAGGGCACAATTTTAGAAGTTCCTTCTTAGTCTTCCTCACTGTGATAGCTCTTATTCCTCAGGCCCAGGGCCCAAAGTGGAGCATGACATAACCAACTACCTACTTTCTAGTCTCTTAGAACATGTGTTTCCAACCTTTCTCTAGATCAATAACTGTTACGTGGATTTGGTATTTGCCCCATCTGTAGCTATAAGATTTCAGGAAGGATGTGTATGAATTAAACTCATGTCTTTGGTACCAAGATGTCAAGAGCATCCAGGGCTCACGGGAAAGTACTGATGTCAGCAGGGGACCAAATGCTCATAGGAGAGCCAGGTCCATCCTCAGAGGACCATGTCTCCACTGTGGCTGCTTTGAGGCTCTCACTCCTGCCCCACTGTGCTCACTCCTCTTTTGTATTTATTTATTTATTTATTTTTGAGATGGAGTCTTGCTCTGTCACCCAGGTTGGAGTGCAGTGGTGTGATCTTGGCTCACTGTAACCTCTGCTTCCCAGGTCCAAGCAATTCTCTTGCCTCAGACTCCTGAGTAGCTGGTTTTTGTAATTTTTAGTGGAGATGGGGTTTCACCATGTTGGCCAGGCTGGTCCCGAACTCCTGATCTCAGGGTGATCCTCCCACCTTGGCCTCCCAAGTGCTGGGATTACAGGCATGAGCCACCACGCCCAGCCTCACTCTTCTTTTTATAGGATGTGATTGTTATGCTGATAGAAGAATGAACTTGGAGCATCTATAAAAGTGGGGAAATTGGGAAGATGTAATTTTAACCAAAAATACTGCTCCAAATTACTCTTTTACAATGGTCCTGAGAGGTCACATTGCATCACCAACAAAAGACTCAGCAGAGGCAACCAACACAGAAGATCACAAAGGACCGTGGAGGTCACACTTATTTCCTTTGGTCATCCCGATGAATCCTGGGGTCCTGACCTGAAATTCTAGATGGAGGAGAGAAGAACAGGTAACAGTAAAGTCTCTTAAAGTCAAAGCTGCTTGAAAATGACCAAGTGATCCACTGATGGGCTTCCCGTTGTGGGTAACCCAACCTTTCTCTCTGGCTGCCCTTAACATTTTTTCCTTCATTTCAACTTTGGTGAATCTGACAATTATGTGTCTTGGAGCTGCTCTTCTCAAGGAGTATCTTTGTGATATTCTTTGTATTTCCTGAATTTGAGTGTTGGCCTGCCTTGCTAGGTTGGGGAAGTTCTCCTGGATAATATCCTGCAGAGTGTTTTCCAACTTGGTTCCATAATCCCCGTCACTTTCAGGTACACCAATCAGACATAGATTTTGTCTTTTCACATAGTCCCATATTTCATGGAGGCTTTGTTCATTTCTTTTTACTCTTTTTTCTCCAAACTTCTCTTCTTGCTTCATTTCATTCATTTGATCTTCAATCACTGACACCCTTTCTTTCACTTGATCAAATTGGCTACGAAGCTTGTGCATGCATCACGTAGTTCTCATGCCATGGTTTTCAGCTCCATCAGGTCATTTAAGGTGTTCTCTATGCTGTTTATTCTAGTTAGCCATTCGTCTAACCTTTTTTCAAGGTTTTCAGCTTCTTTGAGATGGTTTCGAACATCCTCCTTTAGCTCAGAGAAGTTTGTTATTACCGATCGTTAACACCCCACTGTCAACATTAGACAGATCATCGAGACAGAAAGTTAACAAGGATATCCAGGATTTGAACTCAGCTCTGCACCAAGCAGACCTAATAGACATCTACAGAACTCTCCACCCCAAATCAACAGAATATACATTCTTTTCAGCACCACATTGCACTTACTCCAAAATTGACCACATAGTTGGAAGTAAAGCACTCCTCAGCAAATGTAAAAGAACATAAATTATAACAAACTGTCTCTCAGACCACAGTGCAATCAAACTAGAACTCAGGATTAAGAAACTTACTCAAAATTGCTCAAGTACATGGAAACTGAACAACCTGCTCCTGAATGATGACTGGGTACACAAAGAAATGAAGGCAGAAATAAAGATGTTCTTTGAAACCAATGAGAACAAAGACACAACATATCAGAATCTCTGGAACACATTTAAAGCAGTGTGTAGAGGGAAATTTACAGCACTAAATACCCACAAGAGAAAGCAGGAAAGATCTAAAATTGACACCCTAACATCACAATTAAAAGAACTAGAGAAGCAAGAGCAAACACATTCGAAAGCTAGCAGAAAGCAAGAAATAACTAAGATTAGAGCAGAACTGAAGGAGATAGAGACACAAAACACCCTTCAAAAAAATCAATGAATCCAGGAGCTGGTTTTTTGAAAACATCAACAAAATTGATAGACCGCTAATGAGACTAATAAAGAAGAAAAGAGAGAAGAATCAAATAGATGTAATAAAAAATGATACAGGGGATATCACCACTGATCCGACAGAAATACAAACTACCATTAGAGAATACTGTAAACACCTCTACACAAATAAACTAGAAAATCAAGAAGAAATGGATAAATTCCTGGACACATACACCGTCCCAAGACTAAACCAGGAAGAAGTTGAATCCCTGAATAGACCAATAACAGGCTCTGAAATTGAGGCAAAAATTAATAGCCTGCCAACCAAAAAAAGTCCAGGACCAGACGGATTCACAGCCGAATTCCACCAGAGGTACAAAGAGAAGCTGGTACAATTCCTTCTGAAACTATTCCAATCAATGGAAAAAGAGGGAATCCTTCCTAACTCATTTTATGAGGCCAGCATCATCCTGATACCAAAGCCTGGCAGAGACACAACAACAAAAAAAGAATTTTAGACCAATATCCCTGATGAACATCGATGCAAAAATCCTCAATAAAATACTGGCAAACCGAATCCAGCAGCATATCAAAAAGCTTATCCACCACGATCAAGTTGGCTTCATCCCTGGGATGCAAGGCTAGTTCAACATATGCAAATCAATAAACGTAATCCATCGTATAAACAGAACCAAAGACAAAAACCACATGATTATCTCAATAGATGCAGAAAAGGCCTTTGACAAAATTCAACAGCCCGTCAGGCTAAAAGCTCTCAATAAATTACGTATTGATGGGACGTATCTCAAAATAATAAGAGCTACTTATGACAAACCCACAGCCAATATCATACTGAATGGGCAAAAACTGGAAGCATTCCCTTTGAAAACTGGCACAAGACAGGGATGCCCTCTCTCACCACTCCTATTCAACATAGTGTTGGAAGTTCTGGCCAGGGCAATCAGGGAGGAGAAAGAAATAAAGGGTATTCAGTTAGGAAAAGAGGAAGTCAAATTGTCCCTGTTTGCAGATGATATGATTGTATATTTAGAAAACCCCATTGTCTCAGCCCAAAATCTCCTTAAGCTGATAAGCAACTTCAGCAAAGTCTCAGGATACAAAATCAATGTGCAAAAATCCTGAGCATTCCTATACACCAATAACAGACAAAGAGAGAGCCAAATCATGAGTGAACTCCCATTCACAATTGCTTCAAAGAGAATCAAATACCTAGGAATCCAACTTACAAGGGATGTAAAGGACCTCTTCAAGGAGACCTACAAACCACTGCTCAACGAAATAAAAGAGGACACAAACAAATGGAAGAATATTCCATGCTCATGGATAGGAAGAAACAATATCGTGAAAATGGCCATACTGCCCAAGGTAATTTATAGATTCAATGCCATCCCCATCAAGCTACCAATGACTTTCTTCACCGAATTGGAAAAAACTACTTTAAAGTTCGTATGGAACCAAAATAGAGCCCATATTGCCAAGACAATCCTAAGCCAAAAGAACAAAGCTAGAGGCATTACGCTACCTGACTTCAAACTATTCTACAAGGTTACAGTAACCAAAACAGCATGGTACTGGTACCAAAACAGAGATATAGACCAATGGAACAGAACAGAGCCCTCAGAAATAATACCACACATCTACAACCATCTGATGTTTGACAAACCTGACAAAAACAAGAAATGGGGAAAGGATTCCCTATTTAATAAATGGTGCTGGGAAAACTGGCTAGCCATATGTAGAAAGCTGAAGTTGGATCCCTTCCTTACACCTTATACAAAAATTAATTGAGGATGGGTTAAAGACTTAAATGTTAGATCTAAAACCATAACAACCCTAGAAGAAAAGCTAGGCAATACCATTCATGACATAGACCTAGGCAAGGACTTCATGACTAAAACAGCAAAAGCAGTGGCAACAAAAGCCAAAATTGACAAATGGGATCTAATTAAATGAAAGAGCTTCTGTACAGCAAAAGAAACTACCATCAGAGTGAACAGGCAACCTACAGAATGGGAGAAAATTTTTACAAGCTACCCATCTGACAAGGGCTAATATCCAGAATCTACAAAGAACTTAAACAAATTTACAAGAAAAAAATCAAACAACCCCATCAAAAAGTCAGCAAAGGATATGAACAGACACTTCTCAAAAGAAGACATTTACACAGTCAACAGACACATGAAAAAGTGCTCATCATCACTGGCCATTAGAAAAATGCAAATCAAAACCACAATGAGATATCATCTCACACCAGTTAGAATGGCAATCATTAAAAAGTCAGGAAACAGCAGGTGCTGGAGAGGGTGTGGAGAAATAGGAACACTTTTACACTGTTGGTGGGACTGTAAACTAGTTCAACCATTAGGGAAGACAGTGTGGCGATTCCTCAAGGATCTAGAACTAGAAATACCATTTGACCCAGCCATCACATTACTGGCTATATACCCAGAGGATTATACATCATGCTGCTATAAAGACACATGCACATGTATGTTTGCCGCGGCACTATTCACAATAGCAAAGACTTGGAATCAACCCAAATGTCCATCAGTGACAGACTGGATTAAGGAAATGTGGCACATTTACACCATGGAATACTATGCAGCCATAAAACAGGATGAGTTCATGTCCTTTGTGGGGACATGGATGAAGCTGGAAACCATCATTCTGAGCAAACTGTCACAAGGACAGAAAACCAAACACCACATGTTCTCACTCATAGGTGGGAATTGAACAATGAGAACACTTAGATACAGGTTGGGGAACATCACACACCAGGGCCCGTTTGGGGTGCTGGGGGGGAGGGATAGCATTAGGAGATATACCTAATGTAAATGACAAGTTAATGGGTGCAGCACACCAACATGACACATGTATACATATGTAACAAATCTGCACATTGTGCACATGTACCCTAGAACTTAAAGTATAATAAAAAAAAAGAAAAAAACGACCAAGTGAATCAGCATCTGCTCACCTCTTTATCACTGTAGCTAGATTGATGTGAGGTTGACAGGGAAGACCTGGTGATCCCGTTTTACAAAGAATGGAAAAGAGGATCTGGGAGATGCAGTGAGTTTTCCAAGGCCACGTGGTCAGTGAGAGACAGTGCTAGGCCATTCTCCAGGAACCCAAGCTAGTTCAGTACTTGTGTGACCACCATACTCTATCACACGCAGCTTAGAGCCAGAGCTGGGACCAAAAGCCTGTCCGCCTTGGCATTACTGTCCCTGCTGTGTGGGAGTAGTGAGGGTATGTACTCTGTGCCTTCTTTAGCAGAATCCTGAGGCTCATCAGTGTCAGTGAGGAGGAAAGTGACAGCCAGCACCAGCCCACTTTGGCTTCAGAGAGCGCGATCCAGTCATCTCAAAGAAAAGCAGTTGGGGAGACAATCTGTGGCAGACACTGTGTTATTAGCTTCCAGAATAGGCAGTGGGACTCAGGAGGGAGCCTGCTGAAGAGGATGGATCCCAGGAAAGTGTTGGGACACAGCCCTGGGGCAGGTGAGGGAGGCAAGGATGGAGGTGGAAGAAATGGCAGGTCTAGAGAATGGCTCAGACCCAGAGAGCGAAGTGGTGGGGTCAAGTCCTTGCAACTTGGTAGCCATCAGGATGAGATTAGAAACCCATCTCCAGATTGCAAGGCTCAGACTTTGGTATACGGCCAGCACTGCTCATGGAGCCTCACTGCAATACTCAGCTGTCCTTCCTTTCCACATCCGCCCTCCCCACACATGTACCCTGGGCTGGGCAGGACTCTAGGCACCATGCGGGCCCCATCCTCCCTCCACGTAAGCTCTGACCCTGTACCCCCATCTCTAGTAAGTTCTCAACAGCTACCTCAGTCACTGCCACCCAGGCTGGGATACAAGCTGTCCCCCAGCACCTCTGCTATTCTCTAGCCTGTCTGGCATTAAGCCCTGGTAGCCTGCAGAGCTATGAGTTCATTCCCTGCCCGTCACCCCTGTCATCTCGGCCGGCTACACCAGATATTTCCCTGACTGGCCTCCCACTTCTTCCTCACCCTCCTTTCAGTTCGCCAGCACCACTCTTTCATCCAAGCACTTGCTTGATCATGTAACAAATATGGGTTGAAGCCCTGTTATGTGCCGGGCACTTTTCTAGACACAGCGGTGAATGAAATGAATAAACCTTGTCCTCATGAAGCTTATATCCCAGAGGTGAGAATGCAGACAATAAGCAAATCAGTAAGCAAATGTGGTATGTTGGGATGATAAAAATACACACAGCAACACACACACACACACACACGCACACACACGAACACACACATGCACACACACACATGAAAGAGGGATAGGGAACCTGGGGTGAAAGGTTGGTGTTTTAAACATTTTGGTTAAGAAACACCTTATGGAATGGGGACTTTTTTTTAAGTGGCTAAAATTTATCTTTTTAAACATTTTATTTTTATTTTATTTTATTTTATTTTATTTTATTTTAAGCTCTGGGATACATGTGCAGGATGTGCAGGTTTGTTACATAGGTAAACATGTGCCATGGTGGTTTGCTGCACATATCAAACCATCACCTGGGTATTAAGCCCCCCATGCATTAGCTATTTATCCTGATGCTCTCCCTCCCCATGCCCCCCCAACAGGCCCAACCCAGTGTGTGTTGTTCTTATCCCTGTGTCCACACTTTCTCATTGTTCAGCTCACACTTATAAGTGAGAACATGTGGTGACTGGTTTTCTGTTCCTGTGTTGCTTTGCTAAGGATAATGGCTTCCACCTCCATCCATGTGCCTGGGAAGGACATGATCTCATTCTTTTTCATGGCTGCATAGTATTCCATGGTGTATATGTACCACATTTTCTTTATCCGGTTTATGATTGATGGGCATTTGGGCTGACTCCATGTCTTTGCTATTGTGAATAGTGCTGCAATGAATATACACGTGCATGTGTCTTTATAATAGAATGATTTCTATTTCTTTGGGTATATACCTAGTAATGGGATTGCTGGGTCAAATGGTATTTCTGGTTCTAGGTCTTTAAGGAATCACCACACTGTATTCCACAATGGTTGAACGAAATTTACATTCCCACCAAAGTGTAAAATTGAGGAACGGGACATTTGGGCAGGCCCTGAAGGAGGCCAGGGAGGGGTGCTGTAGCTATCTGGAGGAGAACATTCTAGGCAGAGGAAAGAGAAAGTACAATGACCCTAAAGTAGGAATCACTGGGTGTGTCCAAGGCACCAAGGAGGTCGTGGGCTGCAGTAAGAGGGACCCATGGAGAGACTGGCAGGGGAGGAGGTCAGAGGGGAAATGGGGCTAGCTCTGGAGGCCAGCGCAGGCCAAGGCAGGGAATTTGGCTCTTCCGCTGAGTGAGATGGGAAGACATCAGTATTTGGAGTTCAGGAGTTGTGCATCTGACTTGCACTTCGAAAGGATTCTTTTGCTACTGCTCAGGTAACAGACCTTAAGAGACAGAAAGGACACTGATCCACTGTTCTTGGCAACAATCAACTGACAGAAGAGGGTGGGTGGGAGGGTGCTGGCAGTGGAGATGGTGGGACGGGGTCAGGTTCTGGTTATGTTGTAGTGCTGGAAGAATCTGCTACACTTTGGGTGTGAGTGGAAGGGAAGGGGCAAGTTTTTTGACCTACAATCTTAGAAGACTGGAAGGACCATTTACAGAGATAGAGAAAAGATTAAAAGAAGCAGGTTTTGCAGGGAAAAGATGAGGTGTTTAGTTTTGATACCATCCAAATTATCAAGCATTTGCTGTTACAGAGCATTTTTAGTATACATTCTTTGATTGGATTTCATCCTTATAACAAACCTGTAAAGTAAGCAGAAGAGCGCACGTGCGCTCATGCACACCGCACCCACCCCCCTGCCACCACCAGCCCCCCGCAACAGGTTTCCAAATACACCAGGATACTTTTCAGAAAGGGGACCGATACATTCCAGAGAGGGCAGTTGCCACAGCTATTATTTTTATCTTGTCATATTCTTTACTGTAAAATTATAGAAGGTTATTTCTCTCTTGTATAACAGGGTAGAGCTAAGTGTTTCCGGGAAATCTATTGTCCTCTGTCTCTGGTTCTAAAACAGTGGTTCCAGTCATACCTGGAATGGAGAAAGAGCACGGGAGGTCGTGCTTCTTGTCTTTGAGAAGCACAACCTGCATGGTGCACACAGTGCCTCTGCTCACATCCTGTTGGACAAACGTGAGTCACACGGCCTTCCCCAGCTGCAGTGGAGGTGAGGAAGCAGAACGTCTGCAACTGGGTGGCCGTGTTTCCAGCTACAGCTCGGAGAGGTCTACCCCTGAAAAAAAAAGTGAATTCATTAAGGAACCATGCCACATTTATCCTCCCCCAATCCCATTTAACAGAGAACCTGACCTCAGCAAGATGACAATTTTCTCAAATCACCCATCTGACTGTTAATGTCCTAAAGCGTACTACATCCCTGCACTGATTTTCTGTCTCCAACAAAGGGTCAGTAAGAGAATGATTCCACTGTATAACATCCTAGAGACCTTCCCAAAGTCTTCTTTTCCTAACATCTCTCTCCCCTAAATCTCAACCTCAGCTTAGCTTATAAATGTCATTTTAGCTTCTGTTGATCTTTCTATTCCTATCTCAAGCCAATCACCAGTTAGCAAACTAAAGCCCAGACAAGCAATTTAAACATATTCTAGATCATCAGGAAGGAGAATGGAAGGGGGAAAAGTATGAATAATGATAATGTAATGTTTTGACACATATACATGCATGTGTGTGTGTGTGTGTGTATGTGTGTAACATCTGAGTGGTCTCCCTCATAAAAGCTCCTCAAATCACCTAATGTTCATGCAGTTAGAGGCTGAGGTTTCTTTCCTCTGTCCAAGACCTATGCATAGATTTTCTTTTATTATTGTTATTATTTATTTGTCAACCAGGAAAGCAGGGACACATTATGGAGCCCAGAACCTCAGAGTCTTCCTCTGTCTCCTTGCTCCAGCTTTTATGCATACTCTCAGGAAAAATGTATACATTTCTCCCTTTTGTTTTGCAGCAAAATTCCATTCCAACTAGGAGGAAGCAAACCTATCTAAAGGGATGAGTTGTGGTTTGCCAGGCAGGCAGGTAGATGGCATTTCAGCATTTTAGTTGGGGCAATGGATAGGCCTCTGAGGTCTTCCCCTATGTAAGCTCCCCTGATGTTTGAATTTCATGTATAATTGTTCTGGCCCATTGAACACCTTCTCCTTCTCCTTATCTCCATAACAATTCACACAAAAAATAGTGAAAACTGGAGATACCCAGTTGCCTGCTCATTCTTGGCTATCTTAGATCTCTGCAGGAGGAAAAGCAGCTGTTGGCTGATTGTGTTCAGAGTGTGGCAACAGAATGACCCACAAATTAGCCAGAGCATCTGCAAGGAGGTGGGGTTGAGAAACCCACTGGTGCCACTTGAGGCACCACATTGCAGAAATGAGCCACAAAGTGCCTGGAGAGCATGGGTTGGGAGGAGTGGGGCAACCCAGAGGATGTGGGTGGGCAGCCGGGGGCAGAGGCATCCAAAGGTTTCAGCTCTCTTTCTGGCTGTGCCACATCATGCCCTGTGCCCCTTCTAGCTCTTCTGGGAGTCTGTGCTTTCCCTGCTTCTCTGCCTCTCCCTTTGGATAATAGGAGCTTCTCCTCTTTCCACAAATGAATTAATGACAATGACCCCCACTCCCAGGCTGGCCAAGGGAAGACTGGCTACATAATTTGTGGGGTGTGGTGTAACATGAAAATGCAGGTCCCCTTATTCAAATATTATTAAGTATTCCAAGACAGCTTCCCCAGTGTTGAATGAAGCATGGAAGCTCCCTGGGTGAAGGTGTACTCATCTCACCCTGAGTTTTGGTGAGGACAAAGCACATCCAAGCCATAGCAAGGTTTTCACAAAAGTCTGTTGAGCCAAGCTGACCCAACAGTTCATCATCCGTGTCACATCTGCCTTAGAGAGTTCTTACATAGATTCCACACAACAATAGAAGACGAAGGGCTGAGCACAATGCCTGGCGCAAAATTGCTGTTTAATAAATGGCAGCTGTCTTTGGAATAGAATAAGAATAATAGCAGCTATGTCTTGTTTAGTGCTTACAATGTGCTGGGTATTAGTCGAAACACTTTTCATGCATAGTAACTCATTTCAGCCTCAAATGCATCTTATGCGGCTGGTCACCATTTTCACTTTACAAAACTGTGCCTGTTCAGTAAGTGGTGGCACTAAAATTTAAATGGGGGCAGTTGGGTTGGAGTCTGTGCTCTTAGCTCCTAAGCTTGCTGCCTTCCTCGCAACACAATATGAACCAGGGCCTTTAAGTGAGCTCTGATGGGGCAAGGACCTGCAGATGTTCAAAGCTGCATTTCTTTACTTTCTAGTGATACCATTTAATGATTTATTTCACTTTTTAATTTAAAATTTAAAAGAATTTTAATTGTGGTAAAATACATATAACGTAAAATTTACCATCTTAACTATTTTTAAATGAACTGTTCAGTCATGCTACGTACATTCACATTGTGTGCAACCAACCTCCAGAACTCTTTTATTTGCAAAGCAAAATTCTATATCCTTTAAACAACTTCTCATGTTTTCCCCTCCCTAGCTCCTGGCAACCATAATTCTACTTTGTGATTCTGTGAATTTGACTACTCTAGATTGCTCTTGGAATCATAGTGTTTGTCTTTTTGTGACTGCCTTATTATACTTTGCACAATACCTGCCAGGTTCATTCATGTTGTAACAGAATTTCCATTTTTTAAAGACTGTATATTTTCTTGTATACATATATTATGTTTTCTTTATCTATTTATCCATTGGTTAGCACGTGGGTTGCTTCCCACCTCTTGGTTGTTATGAATAATGTTGTTATATACATGGTATGGAAATAATTTTTCAAGGCCCTGCTTTCTTCCTTGGCTATTATTTCAGAAACAGAATTGCTGGATCATATGGCAACTCTACTTTTAATTTTTTAAGGAATCACCATACTGTTATTCACAGTGGCGGCACCATTTTGCATGCCTACTAACAGTACACAAGGATTCTGATTACTCCATATCTTTGCCAACATTTGTTATTTTCTCTTTTTAATAGTATCCATTTTAATGGATTTGAGATAATATCTCATTATGGTTTTGATTTATGTTTTCCTAATTATTAGTGATGCTGAGCATATTTTCATTTGCTTGTTGGTCATTTGTATGCTTTCTTTGGAGAAATGTCTATTCAGATTCTTTGCCCATTTTTTAAATTGTGTTATTTGGTTTTTGTTGTTGTTAAGTTGTAGTTCTTTATGTGTTCTGGGTATTAACCACTTATCAGATATTATATTATTTGCAAATATTTTCTGTATTTCATGGGTTGCATTTCACTCTATTAATTATGTCCTTTGATACACAGAAGTGTTAAATTTGGATGTAGACAAATTTGTCTATTTTTACTTGTGTTTTCTCTGCCTTTCGCATCATATTCAAGAAATCCTTGCCAAATCCATTGTCATGAAGCTTTCCCCTATGTTTTCTTCTAAGAGTTTTATAGTTTTAGGTCTTAAATTTAAACCTTTAATCCATTTTAAGTTAATTTTTGTGTATGACATGTGGTAAGGGTACAATTTTATTCTTTTGCATGTGGATATCCAGCATTCCCAATACTAACTCTGTCCTTTTCCCATTGAATAGTTTAGGCTCCCTTGTCAAAAATCATTGGACCATCTATCATTTGGTTTATTTCTGGGCTCACTGTTCTGTTCCATTTTTCTATAGGTCTGACTTTATGCCAGTAACACACTGTTTGGATTATGCATAGATTTTCTTTTATTATTGTTATTATTTATTTGTCAACCAGGAAAGCAGGGACACATTATGGAGCCCAGAACCTCAGAGTCTTCCTCTGTCTCCTTGCTCCAGCTTTTATGCATACTCTCAGGAAAAATGTATACATTTCTCCCTTTTGTTTTGCAGCAAAATTCCATTCCAACTAGGAGGAAGCAAACCTATCTAAAGGGATGAGTTGTGGTTTGCCAGGCAGGCAGGTAGATGGCATTTCAGCATTTTAGTTGGGGCAATGGATAGGCCTCTGAGGTCTTCCCCTATGTAAGCTCCCCTGATGTTTGAATTTCATGTATAATTGTTCTGGCCCATTGAACACCTTCTCCTTCTCCTTATCTCCATAACAATTCACACAAAAAATAGTGAAAACTGGAGATACCCAGTTGCCTGCTCATTCTTGGCTATCTTAGATCTCTGCAGGAGGAAAAGCAGCTGTTGGCTGATTGTGTTCAGAGTGTGGCAACAGAATGACCCACAAATTAGCCAGAGCATCTGCAAGGAGGTGGGGTTGAGAAACCCACTGGTGCCACTTGAGGCACCACATTGCAGAAATGAGCCACAAAGTGCCTGGAGAGCATGGGTTGGGAGGAGTGGGGCAACCCAGAGGATGTGGGTGGGCAGCCGGGGGCAGAGGCATCCAAAGGTTTCAGCTCTCTTTCTGGCTGTGCCACATCATGCCCTGTGCCCCTTCTAGCTCTTCTGGGAGTCTGTGCTTTCCCTGCTTCTCTGCCTCTCCCTTTGGATAATAGGAGCTTCTCCTCTTTCCACAAATGAATTAATGACAATGACCCCCACTCCCAGGCTGGCCAAGGGAAGACTGGCTACATAATTTGTGGGGTGTGGTGTAACATGAAAATGCAGGTCCCCTTATTCAAATATTATTAAGTATTCCAAGACAGCTTCCCCAGTGTTGAATGAAGCATGGAAGCTCCCTGGGTGAAGGTGTACTCATCTCACCCTGAGTTTTGGTGAGGACAAAGCACATCCAAGCCATAGCAAGGTTTTCACAAAAGTCTGTTGAGCCAAGCTGACCCAACAGTTCATCATCCGTGTCACATCTGCCTTAGAGAGTTCTTACATAGATTCCACACAACAATAGAAGACGAAGGGCTGAGCACAATGCCTGGCGCAAAATTGCTGTTTAATAAATGGCAGCTGTCTTTGGAATAGAATAAGAATAATAGCAGCTATGTCTTGTTTAGTGCTTACAATGTGCTGGGTATTAGTCGAAACACTTTTCATGCATAGTAACTCATTTCAGCCTCAAATGCATCTTATGCGGCTGGTCACCATTTTCACTTTACAAAACTGTGCCTGTTCAGTAAGTGGTGGCACTAAAATTTAAATGGGGGCAGTTGGGTTGGAGTCTGTGCTCTTAGCTCCTAAGCTTGCTGCCTTCCTCGCAACACAATATGAACCAGGGCCTTTAAGTGAGCTCTGATGGGGCAAGGACCTGCAGATGTTCAAAGCTGCATTTCTTTACTTTCTAGTGATACCATTTAATGATTTATTTCACTTTTTAATTTAAAATTTAAAAGAATTTTAATTGTGGTAAAATACATATAACGTAAAATTTACCATCTTAACTATTTTTAAATGAACTGTTCAGTCATGCTACGTACATTCACATTGTGTGCAACCAACCTCCAGAACTCTTTTATTTGCAAAGCAAAATTCTATATCCTTTAAACAACTTCTCATGTTTTCCCCTCCCTAGCTCCTGGCAACCATAATTCTACTTTGTGATTCTGTGAATTTGACTACTCTAGATTGCTCTTGGAATCATAGTGTTTGTCTTTTTGTGACTGCCTTATTATACTTTGCACAATACCTGCCAGGTTCATTCATGTTGTAACAGAATTTCCATTTTTTAAAGACTGTATATTTTCTTGTATACATATATTATGTTTTCTTTATCTATTTATCCATTGGTTAGCACGTGGGTTGCTTCCCACCTCTTGGTTGTTATGAATAATGTTGTTATATACATGGTATGGAAATAATTTTTCAAGGCCCTGCTTTCTTCCTTGGCTATTATTTCAGAAACAGAATTGCTGGATCATATGGCAACTCTACTTTTAATTTTTTAAGGAATCACCATACTGTTATTCACAGTGGCGGCACCATTTTGCATGCCTACTAACAGTACACAAGGATTCTGATTACTCCATATCTTTGCCAACATTTGTTATTTTCTCTTTTTAATAGTATCCATTTTAATGGATTTGAGATAATATCTCATTATGGTTTTGATTTATGTTTTCCTAATTATTAGTGATGCTGAGCATATTTTCATTTGCTTGTTGGTCATTTGTATGCTTTCTTTGGAGAAATGTCTATTCAGATTCTTTGCCCATTTTTTAAATTGTGTTATTTGGTTTTTGTTGTTGTTAAGTTGTAGTTCTTTATGTGTTCTGGGTATTAACCACTTATCAGATATTATATTATTTGCAAATATTTTCTGTATTTCATGGGTTGCATTTCACTCTATTAATTATGTCCTTTGATACACAGAAGTGTTAAATTTGGATGTAGACAAATTTGTCTATTTTTACTTGTGTTTTCTCTGCCTTTCGCATCATATTCAAGAAATCCTTGCCAAATCCATTGTCATGAAGCTTTCCCCTATGTTTTCTTCTAAGAGTTTTATAGTTTTAGGTCTTAAATTTAAACCTTTAATCCATTTTAAGTTAATTTTTGTGTATGACATGTGGTAAGGGTACAATTTTATTCTTTTGCATGTGGATATCCAGCATTCCCAATACTAACTCTGTCCTTTTCCCATTGAATAGTTTAGGCTCCCTTGTCAAAAATCATTGGACCATCTATCATTTGGTTTATTTCTGGGCTCACTGTTCTGTTCCATTTTTCTATAGGTCTGACTTTATGCCAGTAACACACTGTTTGGATTATTGTCATTTTGTAATTAGTTTTTAAATCAGGAAGTGTGTAATTCCAACCTATTTTTTAGGATTGTTTTGGCTATTTGGTGTTCCCTTTGATTCCATATGAATTTAAGGATGGATGTTTTTATTTCAGCAAAAATTTCCATTAAGATCTTGATAGAGATTGCATTGAATCTGTTGATTACTTCAGGTAATATTGTCATTGTAGCAATATTGTCTTTCAATTCATGGACATAGAATTACTTTCCATTTATTTATATCTTCCTTAATTTTCTTCAGCAATATTTCACAGGTTTTAGTGTATAAGTCTTTTTCCTTCTTGGTTAAATTTGCTCCCAAATATTGTATTTTTTTGATGATCTTGTAAATGGATTTATTTTCTTAATTTTCTTTTAGCTTGTTTATGATAACTGTATAAAATGCAACTGATTTTTGCATGTTGATTTTGTATCCTGCAACTTTGCTGAATTTGCTTATTAGTTCTGAAAGAGTTTTTATGGAATATTTTGGTTTTCTCTATATAAGATTATGTGACCTTCAAATGGGGATAATTTTACTTTTTTCTTTCCAATTTAGATGACTTTTCATTTTCTGGCCTAATTGTTCTGGCTGAGACTTCCAGTACTATATTTGAATGGAAGCAGCAAAACTGGGCATATTTGTCTTATTGCTAGTCTCAGAGTAAAAGCTTTTACCCTTTCACTATAGAGTATGATATTATTTTGATTGGTAGGTTATTAATTACTGCCTCAATTTAAGAACTTGTTATTTGTCTATTCAGGGATTTGACTTCTTCCTGGTTTAGCCTTGGGAGGATTTATGTGTCCAGGAATTTATCCACTTTTTTCTAGATTTTCTAGGTTATTTGCATAGAGGTGTTTATAGTATTCTCTGATGGTAGCTTGTATTTCTGTGGGATCAGTGATGATATCCCCTTAATCATTTTTCATTTGTCTATTTGATTCTTCTCTCCTTTCTTTATTAGTCTGGCTAGCAGTCTATGTATTTTGTTGATCTTTTCAAAAAACCATCTCCCAGATTCATTGATTTTTTTTTGAAGGGTTTTTCATGGATCTACCTCCTTCAGTTCTGCTCTGATCTTAGTTATTTCTTGTCTTCTGCTAGCTTTTGAATCTGTTTGCTCTTGCTTCTCTAGTTCTTTTAATTGTGATGTTAGGGTGTTGATTTTAGATCTTTCCTGCTTTCTTCTGTGGGCATTTAGTGCTATAAATTTCCCTCTAAACACTGCTTTAGCTGTGTCCCAGAGATTCTGGTATGTTGTGTCTTTGTTCTCGTTGGTTTTAAAAAACTTATTTATTTCTGCCTTAATTTTGTTATTTACCCAGTAATCATTCAGGAGTAGGTTGTTCAGTTTCCATGCAGTTGTGCGATTTTGAGTGAGTTTCTTAATCCTGAGTTCTAATTTGATTGCACTGTGGTCTGAGAGACTGTTTGTTATGATTTCCATTCTTTTGCATTTGCTAAAGAGTGTTTTAGTTCCAATTATGTAGACAATTTTAGAATAAGTGCAATGTGGTGCTGAGAAGAATGTATGTTCTGTTAATTTGGGGTGGAGAGTTCTATAGATGTCTATTAGGTCTGCTTGGACCAGAGCCGAGTTCAAGTCCTGAATATCCTTGTTAATTTTCTCTTTCGTTGATCTGTCTAATATTGACAGTGGGGTGTTAAAGTCTCCCACTATTACTGTGTGGGAGTCTAAGTCTCTTTGTAGGTCTCTAAGAACTTGCTTTATGAATCTGGGTACTCCTGTATTGGGTGCATATATATTTAGGATAGTTAGCTCTTCTTGTTGCATTGATCCCTTTACCATTACGTAATGCCCTTCTTTGTCTTTTTTTGTCTTTGTTGGTTTAAAATCTGTTTTATCAGAGACTAAGATTGCAATCTGTTTTTCTTTTCTTTCCATTTGCTTGTTAAATATTCCTCCATCCCTTTATTTTGAGCCTATGTGTGTCTTTGCATGTGAGATGGGTTTCCTGAATATAGCACACTGATGAGTCTTGACGCTTTACCCAATTTGCCAGTCTGTGTCTTTTAATTGGGGCATTTAGCCCATTTACATTTAAGGTTAATATTGTTATGTGTGAATTTGATGCTGTCATTATGATGCTAGCTGGTTATTTTGTCTATTAGTTGATGCAGTTTCTTCATGGTGTTGATGGTCTTTACAATTTGGTATGTTTTTGCAGTTGCTGGTACCGGTTATTCCTTTTGATGTTTAGTGCTTCCTTCAGAGGCTCCTGTAAGGCAGGCCTGGTCATGACAAAATATTAACTGTAAGCTTTTTTTTTTGGTTTTCTTTTTTTGAGACAGAATATCACTCTGTTGCCCAGGCTGGGGTGTGCAGTGGTGCAATCTTAGCTCACTACAACCTCCACCTCTTGGGTTCAAGTGATTCTCCTGCCTCAGCCTCCCAAGTAGCTGGGATTACAGGCATGCACCACCACCCCTGGCTAATTTTTGTATTTTTAGTAGAGATGGGGTTTCACCATATTGGCCAGGCTAATCTCAAACTCCTGGCCTCAGGTGATCTGCCTGCTTCCGCCTCCCAAAGTGCTGGGATTACAGGCATGAAGCACTGTGCCTGGCCATATAAGCTTTTCATAGATGGCCTATGTTATGCTTAGGCAATTTCCTTCTATTTACTAGTGAGTGGAGTGTTTCATCATGAAAGGGTTTTGTATTCTGCTAAGTGCTTTTTTTGCAACATTTGGGATGATCACATGTTTTTTCCATCATCCTATTAATATGATATGGTATACTGCATTGACTAATTTTCATATGTTGAACTATCCTTGCATGTCAGATATAAATCCTTTTAACAGTAGAATCCTTCTAAGAGTGATATTTTTGTTAAGTGTACATGCTGTGCTGTTATTAATAATATCAACAACTTATGAATATTATTTATACTACTTCAAGTGGCATTATTATTAACACTAATTCATGGTATATATACAGTACCTAATAGCAATTGACATTGAACTTTTGCAAATCAAATGCTGATACTCCTAGGTATCCTATAGGTAAAAGAAGGTAGTTTTATCTCCATTTCATAGATCACAAAACTGTGAAACCAGAAAGGTGAAGTCATTTTCTCTAGGTCATCAGTAATAGTCAAATAGCCGCTATATGAATATAAATTATTGATTAGGCCTGTTCTGTGTGGTCCTGATGAAGATAAGTAGGGACTGTTTGGTAAATGGCACATGAAGACAGGCTTTAGTCAGCAAAATTACAGCACTCTGATTCTCAGAACTACTTAAAGTGAGAACGGGATGCAGTAGGCAGTGTGGCCTTCATTTTAGGAGATTTACTTGCAAAGGTGAAGAGGTTTTCTCCAAGAAAGACGCTGTTAAGGAAATGGCTGAAACAACAGACGAAGATGAGAAAATAATGGATATTGTTTAATACATCTCCAAGTCTTTGTTATTTTTGTAGCTTTTTTCAGCCCTAAGCACTAAAGGTAAACAAATTTAGAATTATCACAATGTTCCAAAGCTGTACCTATATTCTAAGAAATATTATTTAAGAAGAGAAATATCTAGAATCTAAAGACAATTCCTCCACCATGGGTATTCTTGAAGACAATAGCTTTGTCTTACACATTTCTTTATCTGTAGTGGTTAGCACAAGACATGGCCCATAAATATTTGTTGAATGAAAGGACAAAATAAATAAATGGATGAAATAAAAGGAATTCATCTTCCTCCAAACTAATTTCAAAAGGTTTTTCATAGCTGGTTAAGGAAATAATTATCGTAGAGATCATTAATGCCACTTGTCTCTTTTGATAAAAGGAATCAATGACCAGCAAGATTCAGAAATTTACCAAAACTTAATTTGGTGAGGTTGTGTTCCTTCCTTTCCTTCCTGATCATAGCTGTTACAGACCTGTTACCAGCTGTTATGGACCAAATGCTTGTGTCGCCCTAAAATTCACATGTTAAAACCCTACCCCTTAATCCGATGGTTTTAGGAGATGGGGTCTCTGGGAGGAAATTAGAACTAGGTGAGGTTGTTAGGCAGAGCCCTCAAATAAAATTAGTGTCCTTATAAAAGTTTCAAGAGAGCTTGCTTCTCTTTCCACTGTGTAAGGACACAGGAATAAGACAGCTAGCTATCTATAAAACAGTAAGCAGGCCCTCACCAGACACCAAATCTGCTGGTGCCTTGATGTTGGACTTCCCAGCCTCCAGAACTGTGAGAAATAAATGCTTGTTGTTTATATAACCTAGTTTATGATATTTTAAGATTCAAGGTACCTTGCATATACCTTTTAGCATCCCAAGCTAAGACACCAGTTAACACTGACATCTGCTCATTTTTCTAGTATATCCCACAATAACAACAAAATGTTTTTATATGATTATTGAATGTATTTTTAGAGGACTTGCTCTAGAATACTTATCAAATTCAGTTTCATGCAAAGATAAAATTCACAAGTAGTAGTATTCACTTTGGAAAGATCTTTTAGGGCCTAATCTGCTACTGAGTTTCTCCTTGTAGTTTACCTTAGTCTTTCATGCTATAATTTCTGAGTTATCTCTTATAATGCTGAATTCATATATCCACTATTCTCTGGGCTCTCCCAAAGTCTTCTATGAAAGATCTTATACTCTTGAGATTCAGGGTACCCTGTGTATCTCCCTCACTAAAGAACATGCTGCTTCAGGCCAAGGATCCTGCAGGTGCCAGTGCCAACCATGGATGGAGCACTTGGAGCATGGCCAGGAGATGTGTTGAATCACACCAGCCTAGAAGGAGCCCTAGAGACCATGGGGTGCTGTGCTTTCATTGTACAGTCTAGGAAACACAGGTTGCAGAACGTATTCAAAGTCACATCACTATTTTGTGGCAGAGCTGGAACTCAATGATTTCAGGCACTCAAATAACAAAGATGATGATGTCACGAAAGAAAAAGCAATACATCTTTAATTTTTCCAACACTTCGCTATTCACAAAGAATACCTTTGTGTCTGGATCAGGTATCCTCACAGTAACTTTATCGTTATTATGGGTGTGACAATACCACCCCAACTCTCAAGATACCTAAAGTTGAATTTAGGGAAAACTCTTCTCAGACTTTCCTCCACCACCACCTTGTTCACCTGAAATTCCTATTTATTGAACAGAAAGACGATAGCACTTCTTCGTAGTATTCACTGAACGTCCTGTTTTAGGCAAAAGTAAGTACTTTCTGATCTACTTTTCTCTTTCTGTTTTATACATTCATTCCCAGCATTCTCTTTTATTAGAACAAAAGTTCATAGCAATCTGCCCTCTACCCATTAACTTTATTTATCTAATTTAACTTTCAAGTGATTTGAAAATTATTTTAAATGCCTCAATGAATGACCTGCATTTTTATTAAGGACTATTCAATGACTTGTGATAAAAATACAAATATTATTTGTATTTTTGCATGAAAAAATCAGACAACTCTTCTCTCATGGAATTCCCATATCTTGACCACATTTCTGTCTTCATTCTTATGTCTATACTTTCTTTCCTGCAGATGGAGAACTAGAGTAAACCCTCGTGGTGTCCTGGCTTCTAAGCATTTTGTTGGGGAGAAGGGATGACCAGGCACCCTGTTCATCTGCATGAACAAAGCCTGCAACACGGGTTTTGATGAAGAATAAACAACATTGAGCAAGCTACTAGTCCACACACAAAATTGTGAACTAATATGACTGGCCAGATGCACTGAAAAAAGTACTGAGACACTGAACTCAGAGCACATGGAGAAAAAGAGAGGGAAAAAGATTAAATTTTATCTAACTGCTCTTGTATGTTTCCTCAGTCCTGTCTTGAAAGGAGGTAAGGAAAATATACTCTCAACTCATTTTTAAGCCACATTGTACTACCAAGAAACAAAATCTCAAACCAACCACTCCTCCATCTCCTGCCTTCTTCCCTGTGTGCCCCTTGGATGTTATCTGTGAAGTCAATGGACTGAGTGTGGGGACCAGTACTTTGCACACTGACTTGACATTCTTCTTAGGGAAATGTGATTCTTCTTATTATATAGGGAGATATAAAAATGCATATGAATAGGCAATTTTATTGCTTGATTTGAGCATTAAATTTTATTAGCACAGTGGGTGTGTTTTGTCATATCCATTATTGTCTGTTAACAGTGAGGATCAGAGTGTTGTACTAGGTTGCATGAAGAGGGACGCTCAGCACAGTGTTCTAGGGGAGCCCCCTGCAATATTTCACCAGTTTTCCAAAGCACCAGTCTCATGAGTCACAAGTTTTTTGATGCTCTATTTCTGCAAGCATTACAGGAAGTTGTCTCCTTGTGGGCAAGGAGTACTTGTTAACTCTACCTGGTATGTGCCTGGTGTACAGTTGATGCTCAGTAACTATCTTGATTTCCATATCCTTCTTTTGATTCTGATTGCAATGTTTTCCCTTCTGTCCTGTGCTGCCCTTAGACATAGATCAGTCTTTTTGTGCTTCCTCCAAAGCTCATGCTATATCATTCACCAAACCATCCTTCCCTGTGCCCACGGTAATGTGTCCAAGGATGGCGTGTGGCCTTGCTGATGCAGCATTCCTTGGAGAGGCTGTCTCCTGTCCAAGGCCCTGTGAGAGCAGAGGCCAGCAGGGTCCCATCTTGCCACAATTCATCTCTGTGTGATCTGCTCAGGAAATGAATTGGCAGGCAGGTTGGGAAAAGTTGCAAAATGAATAGTCACTTATAAGGGATCAGGAGTTGGAGCCAGAGTCCAAGAGAAACTTATTACTAAACACTAAGACTTAGTGAGAGGTTCCCCAGGATGCTAACGTCTGTGCTGAGAGCTCTTGTTAAGCTATTTAAGCCCCTGCAAGAGAGATGTCTGCAATCATAGAAGAAATGAAGAGTAATCCTGAGTCATGTCAGCAGAGGCCCTGGAGCAAGGCGGACCTGAGTTCAGATCTGCCCCCTCCACTTACTAGGAAGGCTTCAAGCAGGCTGCTTAAGGTCTCTGAGACTCAGGCTCTGTAAAATGGGTACCAGAACACCTTTTTCTGTTAGAGGTACATGAATTAGTAGAGATCCGGTGGTGAATAAATAATCTGTTGAATGAATCATTTAATATAAATCACCTTTCCCAGTGCCTAGTTCCTCATTTATGCTTTTAATGAGTGAATAAATAAATCAAGAATATATTTTTCCTACCATAATGCATGATATATAGTCTGTTTTTAAAAATAAAAAGTTAGCTCTTTCCCCCACTAAAATTTCACTCCCTTCAACTTCTTTTGTTTCATGATTTGTAATGTCCGGCCCAGAGAAATGAAATGATCTTGTGAAGGTCACAGAGAGCCAGCAAGTCAGAACTCACTCTACTGCCCCTCACCCCAACTCCTTTTCTCTATCTGGCACCTTGTGTTTTCTTTTCTATGTAATTTACTATCGTGTATAGAATTTGCATGCCTTTTGTCTGTCTGGGAACACCTTGAGGGCAGAGATTCTCTTATTCATCTCACATGTTGTAGCATAGAGCAAAGTTGTATTTTAAAAAAAGGAAGGAAGGAAAGAAGGAAGGAAGGAAGGGAGTAAGAAAGGAAGAAAGAAATGAAGGAAGGAAGGAATGGAGAGAGAGAGGGAAACAAAATGGCCCAAAAGAAATGCAATATCGGACTCCATTGATGGGACCGTGTCACAGAAGCAGAAGAACACAGGAGAAGAACCAACCAACTGGACGCGCTCCTGATGGCCAAAGCTGGAACAAGATGAACAAGGAAATGAATGAATATTGGATTAAACCCAAAGCATAAAATATTCATGAGTACATGCTCATATAAATAACTGAATTAATGAATGAGGAAATTTTTCAAATAATTTATGTAGATATTCTATCCTCCAAGAAGAGAAACATAACTTTCTACTTCTTAGGTGTCAACCATACATTGGTGACTTTCTTCTAAAGAGAACAGTCAGGAAAGAGGGAAAAATAGCAACTTTTCAGTGAAGAAACCTGACAAACACTACCTCAACCAGGTGATCAAGGTTAAACATCAACAGTTATAAATCATGTTGATTATGTGTACCCTGATATGATGTGAAGAAAATGGCACTTCGTCTCTTCCTCCCAAAAAGTCCAATCATGAGAAAAAAAATTAGAAAAAAATTCAGTAGTGGAACATCTTATGAACCATCCTCAAAATTGTTAAGGTCGGGCTGGGTGCAGTGGCTCATGCCTGTAATCCCAGCACTTTGGGAGGCTGAGGCAGGTGGATCACCTTAGGCCAGGAGTTCAAGACCAGCCTGGCCAATATAGTAAAAACCCGTCTCTAATACAAAATTAGCCTGGTGTAGTGGCGGTCGCGTGTAATCCCAACTACTTGGGAAGGTGAGTCAGGAGAATCGTTTGTACCCGAGCAGTGGAGGTTGCAGTGAGCCAAGATTGCGTGAGTATATTCCAGCCTGGGTGATAAGAGCGAAACTCCATTAAAAAAAAAAAAAAAGTCAAGTTCAAGAAAAACAAGGTAAGTCTGAGAAAGAGCCAAGTAGAGCCTTAAAGAGACATGACAAGTAAATGTAATGGGGTATCTCGGATGAATGCTGGAACAGAAAGAGAACATTAGGTTAAAACTAAGGAAATCTGAATAAACTGTGGACTCCAGTTGGCAATATGGTATCAATATCACTTTATTAATTGTAACAAATGTATCATGCTAATGTAAGATGTTAAAAATAGAGGGAACTGGGTGTGGAGTACGTGGAAATCTGTAATATCTTCTCAAGTTTTCTGTAAATCTAAACTGTTCTAAAGCATGAAGTCTATTAGAAGAACAAGAAAGAAGAATAAGAATAAGAAAGAGTAACATCAGCCTATAGCAAGGTCTTGAACTTCCTTATTTGGACCTTGATTCACAACAAAAAAGTCATACATTGGTGACTTTCTTCTAAAGAGAACAGTCAGGAAAGAGGGAAAAATAGCAACTTTTCAGTGAAGAAACCTGACAAACACTACCTCAACCAGGTGATCAAGGTTAAACATCAACAGTTATAAATCATGTTGATTATGTGTACCCTGATATGATGTGAAGAAAATGGCACTTCGTCTCTTCCTCCCAAAAAGTCAGCAACGAGAGAGTGAGAGAGAGAGAGAGGAGAAGGGAGAGAGAGAGACAGAGAGAGAGAGAAGAGTGAGGACGGTGAGAAAGAGGGAGACAAAAAGAGAGAGCAAGAGAGAGAGACTGGGGAAGGGGAGAGGGCAGAGAGAGAGGGAAGGGGGAGAGAGGAGAAAGGGAGGAGAGGAGAGGAGAAAAAAGAGAAAGAGAGAGAGATTGAGAACCAGGACTCAAACCCAGGGCTGCACCTTTTAGTAAGTCTATACTTATTACCTGTGAAAAACAAAGTATTTTTGTTTCTTCTACTTATTTTCCCTTCTTGTAGAAGATTATACCTAGAGCTTAGTTTAAGTAGCAAATTCCAGTTTAGCCTTAATCTTTCAGGTTTGGGAGACTCATCTCCTTTCACCCCAAGCCTAGCTCATAGCAGTGATTTTTATTCTGAAGAGGGAAATCAACTAACAAATAGGATGAGTGAGGACAATATCCAGATATTAGCTCCTCCTCATCAGCCACACAAGTTTGTGTCTACTCTCCAGCTCCACCTACTGGATCTTGTGTAAATCACCTGAATAAATGCAGAAGCGCTCACTGCAAGACCCCATGCTATGCAAGGCACTGAGGGAAAGGAAGCAACATGCATTCTTTCAGGGACTGCTAGGATTAAAAGGAAGTTTTAAGGTGAATCTCCTCTTTTACTGAAGAGAAAACTAAGTGCTAGATGCATTGGGCATTTGCTGCATGTGAAGTCAAATTGGCCAGAGTTTGAACCACGGTCCTGCCACTTCCTGATAATGGCAACTCAGGTAAGTCACCGACTCTCTTTGGAAATCGGCTTCCTCCTCCGTAAAATGAGGATAGCAAACCTATACTCCGTGGTTGTTGTTATTGTAGTTTTTAATTTTTATTACTTAGTTATTAACCTTTAATATGAGGGCAGATATTTTTGGTAGATATTTCTTGATGGTACTTGAACTTATAATTGTCTTTCTTTTGGTCACCCTACAGACACATGTGCACACACACATTCACACATATACGTCATCTTTCCCTTGGGAGTTTTGGAGAATGGACAGGCAGCAAGACTTGAGTTGGACCATTTCAGTCTAGGCTGGGCCAGGTTAGAAGGAAAAAAGGCAAAAGAAAGACAATTGGAACCAATAAGATTAGCAAAGTGAACGTCTGGCTCCATCTCACTGTCACATTGCATGAAACCCACTATATATTCATGCATCCAAAAATATTGACTTCATACCTTCTATGTGGGTGATCTCTGCCCTCATGCCACAGCATCACTAGCTATTGGACTTTCATTGCAAAGAAATTTCTATAAGAATGGTTTTTGGTTTCTCTAGTAATGTTCTCAAAATGTGAGTGATTGTCAATCAGTATCTGGTCAACTGAGAAGGTCAATCTTTAGGCAAACATGGGCCATCAGGCTACTATTGCTCCAAGTCCATAGTTATTAAGATCCTAACTAACTCCCCTAACCCCGCAGCTCATGAGCAGCAACTTTCAAACTAGTAACAACAAATCTGAATGTAGCTTTGTTTCCAGGAATCAGATGTTCTGCCCAACAGATGCCCACATTCTGGTCTTTCTCTTAGTTACACATTCCAGCCACTGTCACCTGATGGTAGGACATAATAATTTCTACATTGTAGAAGCTCAGTTTATATCTGTCGAATGAATGAATGAATACCAGCCTCTACATAACGTAATAGTTGTAAGTTAAGAGCAAGAGACAGTTCACCTCTCCACTAGTCAAACAGAGATTTTGACTTGAAGATCAGACCTTGGGGTTGTACTAACACCAGGAAAACTTCACCCATTTGCTTGTAAATAAAGTACAGAGACAGCCTCAGTTTCTTATGACTCAGTACATGACACCCAGTTTACTGCTTGATTGCATACCTTTTAAAGGTCATATTGCAATTTTTACCAATATACTTGCTTATATTCTTAGATTGTGAACTACTTTTGAAAGAAAAATCCTCAGAACATGTTCTCAAAAGAAGGCACTGGGGTCCTTGTCCATCGGTCTGACTCTTGCTTCTACCTGATTCATTCACTTTTATCTACTGAGAGTCCACTGTGAGCCAGGCATTGTACTAGGCTCTTTGAAATAAGGATCTACACCTTTTACCACAACACTTTTTCCCCTCTCACTCCTTCGTGAAGTATTGCAATTTGGTGTCTTTATCCTTCTACCAGCATAAATGTGTCTGATAAGGCAGTGGTTCCCAACCTTTTTGGCACCCAAGACCGGTTTTGTGGAAGACAAGTTTTCCACGGATTGTAGTATGGGGCATGGTTTCGGGATGAAACCGTTCCACCTCAGATTATCAGGCATTAGTTAGATTCTCATAAGGAGCACGCAGCCTAGATCCCTCAAGTGCACCCTCTCACAATAAGGTCCACGCTCCTATGAGACTCTAATGCTGCCACTAATCTGACAGGAGGCAGAGCTCGGGGTCTGAGTATTGGTCCATGGCCTGGGAGTTGGGGACCCCGTAACAAGGGAAACCATTGACCGCTTTGTTACAAAACCTGATAAACACAACTCTTTATTACTCTATCAGACTTCTCTGTGATATCCAATTCCATTTACCATTCCTTTCTTACAGAAAGTCCTTACTTTTAGCCAGGTGCTGTGACTTATGCCTGTAATCCCAGCACTTTGGGAGGCTGAGGCAGGTGGATCACCTGAGGTCAGGAGTTCCAGACCAGCCTGACCAACATGGAGAAATTTTGTCTCTACTAAAAATACAAAATTAGCCGGGCATGGTGGCACATGCCTGTATTCCCAGTTACTCCGGATGCTGAGGCAGGAGAATCGCTTGAACCCAGGAGATGGAGGTTGCGGTGAGCAGAGATCGTGCCATTGCACTCCAGCCTGGGCAACAAGAGTGAAACTCCATCTCAAAAAAAAAAAGAAAGAAAGAAAGAAAGAAAGAAAGCCTTTCCTTTTTCTGCTTTCCATGTCAACACTATCTTCTAGTCTTCTTCACTTTCTTTCTGGAGCTTTGAAACAACAGATCCAACTCTATCCTCTCAAGCATTGTAAGTTCACCATATCCGAAATTAAACACGTCATTACATACCACCGAAAAAACGGTACTGAGAATAAAGGGGTGTTTTCTCAATGGGGCACTCAGATTGGGTCAAAGTGCAGATGTTTGCATTCCAAAAAGATTTTGAGGTCAAAGATGATACCACTACTCCAAAGCTAAGTGGTCAATGCAAGGATCTAGATGCAGAACAGGAGGAGATGGCTGTGAAAACAGGAGCACTGCAGCTGAGTGGGATATGGATGGCAATATTAGAAAATTAAAATGCTGACATGGAGATGCTAATGAAATAATTTTTAAGCTGCTTTATGTGGATGTATAAAGTTCGTTTAAATGGGCCGGCTGTCTGCTTTCAGAGCCCAAGTCTTTTAAACTATGAGAGATTTCAGACAGGGGAAAGTAATATATGGCCAATGAGAATGATATTAATGGAAATCCAATAAAGCCATCCTTGAAATGGGCCCTGCAAACTCTACAGTAAGGGGAACTTAGAATTCTCAGTGCAGAGAAACAAACACATTGGTGACCACATGCATGGCGGTCTTCTCTTTCTAAAGGACTCACAGTCATATGAAGTCCTCACAGCCATATGCTGCAGACATCCAACTGATAGAGTCCAGGAAAAAAAAATTGGCAAGAATTGTCCTACATGTTACATGCTTTTGCTTTAGAAGAATGAGAGAAGAGAGAGAAAGAGAGAGAGCAAGAGAGAAAGAGAGAGAGATATGTGCAAAGGTTAATTAGTATTTAAACACACAGTTGTGTTTTCTATTTGGTCTGACTGGGAAAATAAATTATGTTCTTCAAAGCACAGGCTTGCAGGCTATAATTGAAAATAGGCATGGTGAGTACAGCTTTGCCAATGTGGCACAAAGAAACAAAAGAGAATCAAATAGAAACAAGCAGAAGAGTTACCCCCCATCCCCAAGCCTGGGGCTGAATGAGAAAGCAGAGAGGGGGCTGCAGCCGCCCAGAAGCTTGCTTTTTACTCTGGCCCTGCCACTTTCCTCAGGTCACCTTGGGCAGGTGACCTGGCTTTTCTGAACCCCGGGATTTTCATTTATAAAATGAAGGTAATAATGCTTTTTTCTGAGTGTTGTTAGGAGTTAATGAGATAGTGTTTGGGAGACGGACTGGCATGGTGTCAGGCACAAAGTGGTTATTCAGGAAGTGCTTGTCCCCAATAACTGTCTGTTCAGTCTAATTTCATCTCCTTCATCTCTGAATTTCTGTAATTCTATAAAAGTTGGGAGAAGTCCTTAATGAGGTGGGGTCTCCTATTGTTCTTTAATTATATCATGTTTAGGTTGCATCTTTGTCAATTCAATCCAATTTCATTCCATTTACTTTAGTTCAATTAAAAAATATTTGTTAATAAGTGACTGTGTTCCTAGAACAATGCTTGGGAACACAAACACAAATAAGAACCAGTGTATGCCTTCAAAGACCTTAAGCACTTTGCGAGAAATAAGAAAAGTATTCGGGGGGCAGAGCAAGATGGCCGAATAGGAGCAGCTCCAGTCTCCAACTCCCAGCGTGAGCGACACAGAAGACCGGTGATTTCTGCATTTTCAACTGAGGTACTGGGTTCATCTCACTGGGGAGTGCCAGACGATCGGTGCTGGTCAGCTGCTGCAGCCAGACCAGCGAGAGCTGAAGCAGGGCGAGGCATTGCCTCACCTGGGAAGCGCAAGGGTGAAGGGAGTCCCTTTTCCTAGCCAGGGGAACTGAGACACACAACACCTGGAAAATCGGGTAACTCCCACCCCAATACTGCGCTTTAAGCAAACAGGCACATCAGGAGATCATATCCCACACCTGGCCGGGAGGGTCCCACACCGATGGAGCCTCCCTCATTGCTAGCGCAGCAGTCTGTGATCTACCGGCAAGGCAGCAGCGAGGCTGGGGGAGGGGCGCCCACCATTGCTGAGGCTTAAGTAGGTAAACAAAGCTGCTGGGAAGCTCGAACTGGGTGGAGCTCACAGCAGCTCAGGAAACCTGCCTGTCTCTGTAGACTCCACCTCTGGGGACAGGGCACAGTAAACTAAACAAACGCAGCAGACACCTCTGCAGACGCAAACGACTCTGTCTGACAGCTTTGAAGAGAGCAGTGGATCTCCCAACACGGAGGTTGAGATCTGAGAAGGGACAGACTCCCTGCTCAAGTGGGTCCCTGACCCCTGAGTAGCCTAACTGGGAGACATCCCCCACTAGGGGCAGTCTGACACCCCACACCTCACAGGGAGGAGTACACCCCTGAGAGGAAGCTTCCAAAGCAAGAATCAGACAGGTACACTCGCTGTTCAGAAATATTCTATCTTCTGCAGCCTCTGCTGCTGATACCCAGGCAAACAGGGTCTGGAGTGGACCTCAAGCAATCTCCAACAGACCTACAGCTGAGGGTCCTGACTGTTAGAAGGAAAACTATCAAACAGGAAGGACACCTACACCAAAACCCCATCAGTACATCACCATCATCAAAGACCAGAGGCAGATAAAACCACAAAGATGGGGAAAAAGCAGGGCAGAAAAGCTGGAAATTCAAAAAATAAGAGCGCATCTCCCCCGGCAAAGGAGCGCAGCTCATCGCCAGCAACGGATCAAAGCTGGACGGAGAATGACTTTGACGAGATGAGAGAAGAAGGCTTCAGTCCATCAAATTTCTCAGAGGTAAAGGAGGAATTACATACCCAGTGCAAAGAAACTAAAAATCTTGAAAAAAAAGTGGAAGAATTGATGGCTAGAGTAATTAATGCAGAGAAGGTCATAAACGAATTGAAAGAGATGAAAACCATGACACGAGAAATACGTGACAAATGCACAAGCTTCAGTAACCGACTCGATCAACTGGAAGAAGAGTATCAGCGATTGAGGATCAAATGAATGAAATGAAGTGAGAAGAGAAACCAAAAGAAAAAAGAAGAAAAAGAAATGAACAAAGCCTGCAAGAAGTATGGGATTATGTAAAAAGACCAAATCTACGTCTGATTGGGGTGCCTGAAAGTGAGGGGGAAAATGGAACCAAGTTGGAAAACACTCTTCAGGATATCATCCAGGAGAACTTCCCCAACCTAGTAGGGCAGGCCAACATTCAAATCCAGGAAATACAGAGAACGCCACAAAGATACTCCTCGAGAAGAGCAACTCCAAGACACATAATTGCCAGATTCACCAAAGTTGAAATGAAGGAAAAAATGTTAAGCGCAGCCAGAGAGAAAGGTCGGGTTACCCACAAAGGGAAGCCCATCAGACTAACAGCAGATCTCTCAGCAGAAACTCTACAAGCCAGAAGAGAGTGGGGGCCAATATTCAACGTTCTTAAAGAAAAGAATTTTAAACCGAGAATTTCATATCTAGCCAAACTAAGTTTCATAAGTGAAGGAGAAATAAAATCCTTTACAGATAAGCAAATGATTAGAGATTTTGTCACCACTAGGCCTGCCTTACAAGAGACCCTGAAGGAAGCACTAAACATGGAAAGGAACAACTGGTACCAGCCATTGCAAAAACATGCCAAAATGTAAAGACCATTGAGGCTAGGAAGAAACTGCATCAACTAACGAGCAAAATAACCAGTTAATATCATAATGGCAGGATCAAGTTCACACATAACAATATTAACCTTAAATGTAAATGGACTAAATGCTCCAATTAAAAGACACAGACTGGCAAACTGGATAAAGAGTCAAGACCCATCAGTCTGCTGTATTCAGGACACCCATCTCACACGCAGAGACATACATAGGCTCAAAATAAAGGGATGGAGGAAGATTTACCAAGCAAATGGAGAACAAAAAAAAGCGGGGGTTGCAATACTAGTCTCTGATAAAACAGACTTTAAACCATCAAAGATCAAAAGAGACAAAGGGCCGGGCGCGGTGGCTCAAGCCTGTAATCCCAGCACTTTGGGAGGCCGAGACGGGCGGATCACGAGGTCAGGAGATCAAGACCATCCTGGGTAACACAGTGAAACCCCGTCTCTAATAAAGATACAAAAACTTAGCCGGGCGAGGTGGCAGGTGCCTGTAGTCCCAGCTACTCGGGAGGCTGAGGCAGGAGAATGGCATGAACCGGGGAGGCGGAGCTTGCAGTGAGCTGAGATCCGACCACTGCACTCCAGCCTGGGTGACAGAGCGAGACTCCGTCTCAAAAAAAAAAAAAAAAAAAAAAAAAAAACAAAAGAGACAAAGAAGGCCATTACATAATGGTAAAGGGATCAATTCAACAGGAAGAGCTAACTATCCTAAATATATATGCACCCAATACAGGAGCAGCCAGATTCATAAAGCAAGTCCTTAGAGACTTACAAAGAGACTTAGACTCCCATACAATAATAATGGGAGACTTCAACACTCCACTGTCAACATTAGACAGATCAACGAGACAGAAAGTTAACAAGGATATCCAGGAATTGAACTCATCTCTGCAGCAAGCAGACCTAATAGACATCTATAGAACTCTCCACCCCAAATCAACAGAATATACATTCTTCTCAGCACCACATCGTACTTACTCCAAAATTGACCATGTAATTGGAAGTAAAGCACTCCTCAGCAAATGTACAAGAACAGAAATTATAACAAACTGTCTCTCAGACCACAGTGCAATCAAACTAGAACTCAGGACTAAGAAACTCAATCAAAACCGCTCAACTACATGGAAACTGAACAACCTGCTCCTGAATGATGACTGGGTACATAACAAAATGAAGGCAGAAATAAAGATGTTCTTTGAAACCAATGAGAACAAAGATACAACATACCAGAATCTCTGGGACACATTTAAAGTAGTGTGTAGAGGGAAATTTATAGCACTAAATGCCCACAAGAGAAAGCAGGAAAGATCTAAAATTGACACTCTAACATCGCAATTAAAAGAACTAGAGAAGCAAGAGCAAACACATTCGAAAGCTAGCAGAAGGCAAGAAATAACTAAGATCAGAGCAGAACTGAAGGAGATAGAACTGAATTCAGATAGAACTGAAGCAGAACTGAAGCAGAACTGAAGGATTCAATGAATCCAGGAGTTGGTTTTTTGAAAAGATCAACAAAATTGACAGACCACTAGCAAGACTAATAAAGAAGAAAAGAGAGAAGAATCAAATCGACGCAATTAAAAATGATAAAGGGGATATCACCACCGACCCCACAGAAATACAAACTACCATCAGAGAATACTATAAACACCTCTACGCAAATAAACTGGAAAATCTAGAAGAAATGGATAATTTCCTGGACACTTACACTCTTCCAAGACTAAACCAGGAAGAAGTTGAATCCCTGAATAGACCAATAGCAGGCTCTGAAATTGAGGCAACAATTAATAGCCTACCAACCAAAAAAAGTCCAGGACCAGATGGATTCACAGCTGAATTCTACCAGAGGTACAAGGAGGAGTTGGTACCATTCCTTCTGAAACTATTCCAATCAATAGAAAAAGAGGGAATCCTCCCTAACTCATTTTATGAGGCCAACATCATCCTGATACCAAAGCCTGGCAGAGACACAACAAAAAAAGAGAATTTTAGACCAATATCCCTGATGAACATCGATGCAAAAATCCTCAATAAAATACTAGCAAACCGGATTCAGCAACACATCAAAGAGCTTATCCACCATGATCAAGTGGGCTTCATCCCTGGGATGCAAGGCTGGTTCAACATTCGCAAATCAATAAACATAATCCAGCATATAAACAGAACCAAAGACAAGAACCACATGATTATCTCAATTGATGCAGAAAAGGCTTTTGACAAAATTCAACAGCCCTTCATGCTAAAAATGCTCAATAAATTCGGTATTGATGGAACGTACCTCAAAATAATAAGAGCTACTTATGACAAATCCACAGCCAATATCATACTGAATGGGCAAAAACTGGAAAAATTCCCTTTGAAAACTGGCACAAGACAGGGATGCCCTCTCTCACCACTCCTATTCAACATAGTGTTGGAAGTTCTGGCTAGGGCAATCAGGCAAGAGAAAGAAATCAAGGGTATTCAGTTAGGAAAAGAAGAAGTCAAATTGTCCCTGTTTGCAGATGACATGATTGTATATTTAGAAAACCCCATTGTCTCAGCCCAAAATCTCCTTAAGCTGATAAGCAACTTCAGCAAAGTCTCAGGATACAAAATTAATGTGCAAAAATCACAAGCATTCTTATACACCAGTAACAGACAAACAGAGAGCCAAATCAGGAATGAACTTCCATTCACAATCGCTTCAAAGAGAATCAAATACCTAGGAATCCAACTTACAAGGGATGTAAAGGACCTCTTCAAGGAGAACTACAAACCACTGCTCAGTGAAATCAAAGAGGACACAAACAAATGGAAGAACATACCATGCTCATGGATAGGAAGAATCAATATCGTGAAAATGGCCATACTGCCCAAGGTAATTTATAGATTCAATGCCATCCCCATCAAGCTACCAATGAGTTTCTTCACAGAATTGGAAAAAACTACTTTAAAGTTCATATGGAACCAAAAAAGAGCCCGCATCTCCAAGACAATCCTAAGTCAAAAGAACAAAGCTGGAGGCATCACGCTACCTGACTTCAAACTATACTACAAGGCTACAGTAACCAAAACAGCATGGTACTGGTACCAAAACAGAGATATAGACCAATGGAACAGAACAGAGTCCTCAGAAATAATACCACACATCTACAGCCATTTGATCTTTGACAAACCTGAGAGAAACAAGAAATGGGGAAAGGATTCCCTATTTAATCAATGGTGCTGGGAAAATTGGCTAGCCATAAGTAGAAAGCTGAAACTGGATCCTTTCCTTACTCCTTATACGAAAATTAATTCAAGATGGATTAGAGACTTAAATGTTAGACCTAATACCATAAAAATCCTAGAGGAAAACCTAGGTAGTACCATTCAGGACATAGGCATGGGCAAAGACTTCATGTCTAAAACACCAAAAGCAACGGCAGCAAAAGCCAAAATTGACAAATGGGATCTCATTAAACTAAAGAGCTTCTGCACAGCAAAAGACACTACCATCAGAGTGAACAGGCAACCTACAGAATGGGAGAAAATTTTTGCAATCTACTCATCTGACAAAGGGCTAATATCCAGAACCTACAAAGAACTCAAACAAATTTACAAGAAAAAAACAAACAACCCCATCAAAAAGTGGGCAAAGGATATGAACAGACATTTCTCAAAAGAAGACATTCATACAGCCAACAGACACATGAAAAAATGCTCATCATCACTGGCCATCAGAGAAATGCAAATCAAAACCACAATGAGATACCATCTCACACCAGTTAGAATGGCAATCATTAAAAAGTCAGGAAACAACAGGTGCTGGAGAGGATGTGGAGAAATAGGAACACTTTTACACTGTTGGTGGGATTGTAAACTAGTTCAACCATTATGGAAAACAGTATGGCGATTCCTCAAGGATCTAGAACTAGATGTACCATATGACCCAGCCATCCCATTACTGGGTATACACCCAAAGGATTATAAATTATGCTGCTATAAAGACACATGCACACGTATGTTTATTGCAGCACTATTCACAATAGCAAAGACTTGGAATCAACCCAAATGTCCATCAGTGACAGATTGGATTAAGAAAATGTGGCACATATACACCATGGAATACTATGCAGCCATCAAAAAGGATGAGTTTGAGTCCTTTGTAGGGACTTGGATGCAGCTGGAATCCATCATTCTTAGCAAACTATCACAAGAACAGAAAACCAAACACCGCATGTTCTCACTCATAGGTGGGAACTGAACAATGAGATCACTCGGACTCAGGAAGGGGAACATCACACACCGGGGCCTATCATGGGGAGGGGGGAGGGGGGAGGGGGGAGGGATTGCATTGGGAGTTATACCTGATGTAAATGACGAGTTGATGGGTGCAGCACAGCAACATGGCACCAGTATACATATGTAACAAACCTGCACGTTATGCACATGTACCCTACAACTTAAAGTATAATAATAATAAATAAATTAAAAAAAAAAAAGAAAGAAAAGTATTCGAGGGACTCCAATCAGCATTTGGACACCCATTATTAATCAGTGGGGAGCTCCTACAAAGACGTGAATCAACAGGTCCATCATCATTTTCATTGCAATCTCATGAAGCAGTGACCATACAGATCGGGAAACTAAGACACAGAGAAGGGTAACTGACTTGCTCAAGGTCAAGACAAGCGGATGGGCCCTGAATACACATCTGCTCGCCGGAGGTCCCTCTGTGCTTTGGTTTGCTCCAGGACTGCTGTACCACCCCTGCTCAGCCCAAGGTATCTCTTATCTTCCAGCGCTCAGTGGTGCCTGTGTGCTAAAGCCCAGCTATTTGCAACTCTTCATGCTAAACCCATGGGATGAAGACATACACAATACATCAAATATGCTCATTGTTAAAGACAGTGGCATCAGGGTTCTCATCAAGAAGACTTTCTTTTTCCATGACCATCAGGGAAGCACCCTAATATAGTTTGCGTATTTGTCCTTGCCCACATCTCACATTGAAATGTAAGCCCCAGTGTTATAGCTGGGGCCTGGCGGGAGGTGTTTGAGTCATGGGGGCAGAGCCCTCATGACTTGGTGCTGTCCTTGCAGTAATGAGTAAGTTCTCACCAGATCTTGTTGTTGTAAACTGTGCCACTCCCCTGACCACACAACTCTCTCTCCCCTCCTGCTTTCACCATGTAACATGGCTGCTCCTGCTTCACCTTTTGCCATGAGTAAAAGCTCTGTGAGGCCTCCCCAGAAGCCAGCAGATGCCAGTCGTGCTTTTCCGTACAGCCTGCAGAACTGTGAACCAATGAAACACCTTTCTTTATAAATGTCTTCTTTCTTTCTTTCTTGAGGCAGAGTTTCACTGTTGCCCAGGCTGCAGTACAGTGGCACAATGATAACTCACTGTAGCCTTCACCTCCTGGCCTCAGGCAACCCTCCTGCCTCAGCCTCCTATGTAGCTGGATCTACCATAAGCTGCTAATTTGGGGGTTCTTTTTGGTAGAGACAGAAAAGATTTCCAGCCTCGGAATTTTTTTATAGCAATGCAAGAATAAACTAACTCATATCCAAAAGGCAAGTCCCTCCCCATATAACACTCTATCTATAGTTTATATGCACCACCTCTTTCTAGAAAAAAAAAAAAAAAAACTAAAACTAAAGTGGGTCTCAGCATTCTCGTACGTAACCAAGGTGACTCTAGGAATACATTACAATTTACATTAACAAATCCATGGAAAAAAAATCTTTTCCATCTTGCTCATCTCTGTATCATTAATGCCTAGAAGAGAGCCCCTAACAGGAAGGTGCCGGATACTTACATTCACTGCAAGATGATGACGATTTCCATTCTTTGTGCTGTTAAACTTTATTTCCAATATTCACATTCAACCAATTACTTTTCTAACAAATTTTACATTTATTATTTATCTCAATCATTCTCATAAGGCACATATTATCTCAGACACTTTACTTATTAAACATCCCAGTATCTTCTTTGTTATTAATTTTAATTTCACCACCTGTAAAACACACAATAGCAATCATTATTAGTTTCTTGGAGTCAATTGTTAAATGTACTTTCCACTATATTTTACTACTTTCTGTGATCACCTGTATCTTCTCCACCCCGATCCATCCTCTTGCTGATTTTTTTTTTCAGTAAGGGCCAACGAGTAGTGAATTTTTTGTATTCCTACACGTCTTTATTTAACTCTCATTATTAAATAATCATTATGCCGAATACAGAGCTCTACGTTACCATACAAGTGTTCAAAAATGGATACCTACTATTTATTGCTTATATTGGATTGTTAATCATTTCTCCTCAGCATTTCCCCGATGATACACTATCTTTCCTGACATCTGTTGTTGGGGATATAAGGTCTACTGAATATATAATTGCCATCCCTTTGTAGGTAACCTTTCCTTTTCCCTGATGACTTTGAATACTACCATTTTCACTTTGATGCTCTGGGGCTTCTCTCTGAAAAGTCTAGTCAGGGGCTGCCTGTAATCCACCCTTTGGGTTTCCCACCTATGGGGCACTGAGGGGCATCTCCTGGCACTCTTGTCTTGGGGCTGGAGCCATCAGTATCTGATGTCAGCTCCTCATCCTCTCCTGACAGTGTGTGCCCAGTATACATGCCTCCTTCCTTTCAGTCACATGGAAAGATCCATGGTGGTTCCTCACATGCCAGGTTCTTTCACAGCTTCTCACCAGGGCTGGGGCTAGAGTGAGGCGTGTGAGGCACCCAGGGTGCATGACTGGAGGAGGCTCTTGCTCCCAGGCACTGGCCCCACACTTGCCCAACCCTGTAAGCTAAAGTCATCCTGAGTTAGCAAATAAGAAAACCAAAGCAGCCCAGCACAATGACTCCTGCCTGTAGACTCAGCTACTCAGGAGGCTGAGGCAGGAGGATTGCTTGAGCCCAGGAGTTCAAGATGAGCCTGGGAAACACGCAAGACCTATTTCTTCAAAAAAAAAAAAAAATTGGCTAATTGTGGTAGTCCCAGCTACTTGAGAGGCTGAAGCAGGACGTTTGCTTGAGCCCAGGAGGTGGAGGCTGTAGTGTGTTATGACTGTGACAGTGTACAGTCATATTGGAGCACAATATTGGAGCAATATTGAGACTGTCTCAAAAAAGAAAGAAAGGAAAGAAAGAAATAGAAATAGAGAAGGAAGGGAAGGGAAGGAAGGAAAGAAGGAAAGGAAAGGAAAGGAAAGGAAAGGAGAGAGGGAGGGAAAGAGAGAGGGAGGGAAGGAGAGAGGAAGATAGGAAGGAGACAGAGAAAGAAAGAAACAGAGAGAGAAGGAGGGAGGAGAGAAAAGAAAGGAAAAGAGAGAAAGAAAAGAGAGAAAAAAAGAAAAGAAAAGAAAGAAACCAGGGCAGAGGGAATTAAATACATTGCCCAAGAGTTGCTGGCTTATCAGAGACAAAACTTGCATTGAATCTCTGATCAATGTGAAGTCAAAGTCATTCTTTCTAACAATCCTGGGCACAAATCATTATCCAGCTCCTGCTCACTGAGATGGGGATGGAACAACTGCCATACACAGGCAGAATGGGCATGGAATGCAGGAGGGTTCCTGGTTTGCCCACATGCAGGGCTCACTAGCATGGAGGCATCATATTGCATTGCTCTTCTTTTAGCTACAATTTGGGTTTCACTTCTGCATCAAAAAGTCCTTCTGGGGCTATAGACTTTCTGATGACTAGGAGGGGTTGGGTGTTGCTGCTCAGAGAGGCCCATGTCCTGCAGACTCTTGCTATGTCAACCTTTATTCAAGCTCTGAGCCTCTGTACTTCAAAGACCAAATTTGGCCATGGTTTTCAGAATCACAGATGGAAGCCAGTGTCTATCGGCAAAAAAAGTTGTGTACGTGGAGCTCTGGGCTAAATTCCAGCTCTTACTCCACGCGCGCACACACACACATACCACAAGCACACACACACAGAAGCATTGAACAATATCCTATTGCAGACTTACTGGATAACCTGGAGGCATGACATTTATTTCTTCTCTCAGAAAATCAGGTTTTTATTAAGTAGCTTTTATGTGCCAGGATCATTTGTGATATATGTGTGTGTGTGTGTGTGTGTGTGTATATATGTATTCTGGGTGAATAAATACATAAGTGGGCTAGTATGATAATCACAACACAATACCATGCTCATTAAAGCCTGGTATTTATCTTACAGCCACCCTCCCATCGTCCCAAGACTGCCGCATGCCTAACTGTTCCATCATACGTATCTCCCTACCACCTTTCAGTGTCTCCTTTCTCCCACTTATTCCTTCCAGATTCATTGTGTTAAAGTTCAGTTTTGATCACATGATTCCCTTGCCCAAAAATACTTATTGACTTCCCTATTGCCTACTTGATTAGGTACCGAATATCTGGCTTAACTCCTAAGTCCATCTATCTGGGAGATCTGTCCTTCAATTTTTACCTCTGAAAGCTCCACGAGGAGCTTACCTCCATGAGCTGTGTTTACCTTCACGAGGCTCTTCCTAAACCCCTAGTGAACAAGAAGCAACATGCACAGCATAGCTATCATGCTGGATCCAGCTAGCGGGCTCATCCTTCAGCTCTTCTGTTTACCAGCTGTGGGATCTTGGGCAAGTTGTCTATAACAGCATCAGTTTCAGAATGGCATTGTGAGTGAGATGCATTGACTCAGTGTGAAGCCCTCATAACACTGCCTGGCACATGCTAAGTGCTCTGCAATCTCTTGTCTTTGCAACGAAGTCCCTGGGCACTCTGTTTATAATAGACTTATTTTTAGCTTTGTGCCTAACATTCTAGATAATTGCATATTTTAAAAAATCTTCTCAACTCTTGGAGGATGGGGACAGTGTCGTGTTAATCCTCTATAGTACTTACAACAGACATTAAAGTAACACTAATGAATGTCTGTGAAATGGAATTACTTATCAAATGACCATCCAGAATGTGTATGTTCAGGTTTGTTGGGTTGTGCCAATAGCCCACTTGGACGAGTCAGTCTTCTTTGCTAGCTCGTTTATTCCACCCTTGATTGTAAACACTGTCCAAGAAGCCTATGTGACCTCCCATAGAAAATGAAGAATAAGTGGGAGAGGCCTGGTGTCTGAGGGTCCTAGAGCACTTATGCCAGACCAGTCTTCTGAGAGGCTGGAATTCATCCCCCAGGTGCAAACCTGATATCTGGGCTTGGAAATTTCCATAGCTGACTCAGGGTTTCATGGCCACCTGTAAGTAGATCTGAGTTCCCCTTCCATTCTGAAAGTTTTCCCCCCAAATAGAAGAGTGAAGCAGCAGATTTCTGCTTTCTATAAGAATTCTAGAATACTACAAATTCGGCCGAGGCGGGCGGATCACGAGGTCTGAAGATCGAGACCATCCTGGCTAACATGGTGAAACCCCGTCTCTACTAAAAATACAAAAAATTAGCCAGGCATGGTGGCGGGCGCCTGTAAGTCCCAGCTACTCAGGAGGCTGAGGCAGGAGAATGGCATGAACCCGGGAGGCGGAGCTTGCAGTGAGCTGAGATGGCGCCACTGCACTCCAGCCTGGGCATCAGAGCAAGACTCCGTCTCAAAAAAAAAAAAAAAAAAAAAAAAGACTACTTCAAATTCTTTCATAATTCCTCTTGTAGAAGATTTGGACATCACTTTCAAGTGGGATGGAAATCAGATGTCCATCATGGTTCTGAGCTTGACATGTGGCCAGGTGGACCACCAACCTTGTATTTCAATTCCAACTTCTTCGTGTGGCTCCCAGCAGGGCTGGTAACTCTCTAGAAATGACAGATACATTTTCCTCACTACACTATTTAAGGTTTCCCTCAGTCCCTTACGGAATAGAAATAGAGTTGATGTCATAACCATCTCCTTTACTGTGAAGTTTATTGAAGTTATGCACAGTTACATCACCTGTGATGTAATCAATACCACTTGCCACATGGCATGTGTTGTCTTTTATTTTTAATTTTTATTTTTGACTTTTGTGAAGTGTAGATTAAAAGACCCCTTCAGTTAGTTCAAATCAAAACCATGCCAGTCCCCATATCTCATGCATTCCAAGTACCCACATGACTGCTGGTGGGCGTGTTGACTTGGACAGCTGTTTTGGAAATCAATGTGGTAATATTTGTCAAGACTCTTCAGGATCTCGATCACTTTATTTCAGTAATTTCACTTCTAAAAATTTACCCAGTGAAAAGAAGTAGAAATGTAGACAAAGACCTATATGTGTGTAGGTATGTATTTTGAAGATGATCTTTTCGGTAAGAGCACAAAGTGGAAACACCCTGTCTAACAATATTGTGTCATTAAAATGACAGTACATTGGAAGGCTGGGATATAATGCAGCCACTAAAAATGACATTTATAATGAATGTTTAATGATGAGGAGCAATATCATGATGTGACATTAAGCGAAATGCAGAATTTAAAATGGTGTGTGGATCTCAACTGTGATATTTTACACATGTATTTGATTAAAATGTATTTTTTTCATAAAAGAACAAGAATTCATATATGATTGATCTAGGTCAATGGTTCTCAACTGGAGGCGACTTTGCCCCCCAGGGCAATGTCTGAGGACATTTTTGACTGTGATGCCTTAGAGGAAGGGAGGCTGCTGGTCTTGAATTGTAGAGGCTGGAGATGCTGTTAAACATCCTATGAATTGCAGGACAGCTCCCCCATGGCAGAGAATTTTCCAGCCCAGCATGCCAATGGTGCTGAGGTTAACAAACTGTGAGTCCTCACCTTCTTTCAGCCTCTTTCTAACATGGGTAAATTCCCTTATCTCTTCCTCCCTCTTTTCCTCTCTTTCTTGGTCTCTTCTCTTTCTAATATTTACTGAGGCCTTAGTATAGGCCAGGCACTGTCTTAAGCATTTTACCACATGTTAATATGTTGTGTAATGTTGTGTTGTGTAATGTTAATACACAACAACCTCATGACAATAACTGTTATTGTCATCCTAGGTGAGACAACCTTTCAAACTGTTTTGTGGTTTCAAAATAATTAATCAACAGTGCTTAGTAGTACAGTGTCTGATACACAGATAAATACATACATATATGTGCATGTGTATGTACACACATATACACAAAGAGTGTATATGTTACCTATTATATTATGGCAAGATTACAGAAATGACTAGTTTTGGATAATGGAATTGGAAAAAAGTTTGGTGTTTTTTCTTTATACTTTATATTTTTCTATATTCACACATTTCTGTATCTCCACATTTTCTTCAACACTTATAATTTATTTTTGTTACTGAAACAACCTAATAGTATATTAGAGCCCCAGAGTGCGTAAGGGCTGTCTATGAGAAGAACAGTCCCTGCTACATGAGAAAGTTTAAAGAAACTCTATTCTCATTAAGCCACTTACTTCACTAAAATAGAGCAATGGATCACTTTGCCAAAACAAAACTTCACTTCCTCCGATTCAATGCAGTCAGCATTGGGGCCACAGATCCTGCTTGTAGCGATCAATTTGCTTGCTATGTTTTGCCGAGGCTACCTCCCTTGGGGTTAATCATTTCCTATTGATCTCATTATGCAACAGAAATCTTTTTCATTTATCCTTTGAATGACCCTTCTCATTTCCTCTCAGTCAAATAACACTCTAGTAGGGCAGACGTAGGCTTTTCAACTTTGTTTACATATCAGATTTATCTGGGGAGCCCTTCAGAAACAAAAATGACCCATCCCTATCTTGAGAGATCATGATTTCACTTCTCTGGAGCTGAGCACTATATTCTTAAACTTCCCAGAGTTTTTCATGTGTAGCCGGGTTTGAGAATCACTGCCTGAGCTGTAGTCATGCTTACAATTTTTGAACTGGCCCAAAGAGGAGGGAATTAACCTTTCAGATGCAGCCTACATCAAGGAAGCTGCCTGCTGTTAGGGGAACAGGATACCTGCGGAGACTCAGGTCCTGACAAGCCTTCAGCTCCACCTTCCACCAAAGACCTGTGTGGTGTCAGTAGCAGCCCCATTCGCAGGTGAGGAGAGAACTTAGAGCCCTGACTGCTGGGACACTCTCCACCTAAAATGCAACCCCTTGAGGTGCTGAGGAACATTCCAGAGGCTTCTTCCACTTGCCAGCCTTTCAGCTATTTACAGGTGGGCCTCACGTCCCTCCACAGTCTTCTCTGCCGCCTCCCCTCCCACCCTCCCCCCCAGATAAACATTCCCAGTTTCTTCAACATCTCTCAGGGGATAAACGTGCTCCTCACACATTCTGTTTCTCTTGGTTCCTGCTTTCTATCAAACAAGTTGTTTATAGCACCTGGCTGATCCTTGCCATATGTTACTGCTCATTTCTGGAGTCTGAATAGTCTGGCTAATTATCATTTCTCCCCTGGGCAGAACTTTCCAGAGCAGGTTATCTGCGACGGAAGCAGTGATGCAGCACCCACATGTCCCAGAGGAAGGGTTGTCAGCTGACAGCTCACAGCTGGATCACGCTGGGGGATTTTTTCTTTCCCCTGGGAGAAAATGTATCTAATGACTGATTGAGATGGGGAACAGAAGCCTGGCCCTTTGCATAAGTATAAAAGGTCTTTGAAGGGCCTTGTCAACTTCTGCACTCCCCATGGAATCAGCTGAGATGTCTGTTTTAACTGTATGACAAGTTAACCTTGCCTTCTGCCCAATTCTGCTTCCTTTATCGCTTCGGTTGCTGATCCTGACAGTACACCACAGTAAACCTTCTGCATAGATATTTTCATCTCAGAGCCTGTTTCCCAGAGAGCCCAACCTAAAGACACCTGCTCATAAATGCAAAATGAGCCTGTGAATTAACTGCCCTGAGTCAGATAGTTAGAACTCATGATTGGCCATAACTTTCTTTAGGATAAAACAGCCTAGGGATAAGGATAGAGCTGTTTCCTTTACAAAGGAATGATAGGAAGGCCTATCTCCATGACCATACCAGAACAAAATGCTTTTGAATTCCTTTGCCACCCTGGCTCCCTTCTCTGCTTCAGTTTTGGTGGTCTCAAAGGTCTTATATAGGACTAGAAACTTCAGACGGGATCTGGATAGTGGAGAATGGAGATGGAACCTCACACCATAAATAATTGCCACTAATTTATGTACGATTCTAGCTCCAATAGCTACAGTCCTGTGTTTATTAGCCTGAATATGACCTAAAGTTGTGTTGTAATCTTGGCTAGCCTTGTTTCTCTGACTGTATCTCCTGACATAATCCTGTGTTGCACCCATTGCTATAGCTTGTATACTCTATTTACTTTAGTATAGCCAGTATATGCTATAGCCATAGTATAGGTTGTCCTCTCTGTGACTGAAATTGCCACCTGGCTTGAACCTCTTTGTCTTTTCACGAGCTATTTCCCCTGCCCACTTCAGTCAGCCTGAACAACTTCTGTATTTCCTTGAAACCCCAACTCACTCATCATCTTCTTCTACATTCTTAGCACCCTTGCTGACCTCTTTAAGCTAGATGGGTCATCTCCATTTGTGCTCTCACCCTAGTTGCCCTGGAGACCTCCATCACAGTACTTGCCATTTTTCTTTGCAGGACGATATCCTTCAGGGCACTGGTCACATTTCACCCACCTTTGTACCTCTAGCAGCTAGCACAGTGCCTGGGACATATGTAGTGGAATTAGAGTAAACTAAACTCAAATTTTATAGCTCTAATTTTGAGACTTTCAGTCTATTAGAGAAGTACCAGCTCTGCCAACCTACCACATTGCCTTGTGATACATTATGCAACTTTGCAAGTAGTTTCAAAGTTTCCATTTGTGATTGACCTAACTAACTCCTCCCTAAACCCACAGGAGGGAAGTGAGAAATGGGCTTGATGTTTACAATGACAAAACTAGCCATGGAAGTCGCTTCTGTTGGTTTTGAGTCAGAAATATTTCAGCACAGAGCATTGGATTAAGGGGGATGCCTGAGGGAGGTGAAACATGTGATCATCTTGACTTTATGTTTGGGGCTACTCCTGAATCATGACTTAGGAAAGGGGAATTCAAGCAGAGCATAGCAGGTTTGCTTAGCTGGCGAGGCAGAAATTAGAGTTTAAAGTTTACAAAGTTTCAGGATAACAGAAAGAACAGAGCTGCAAAAAAGAGCAGCTCCAGAAATTTATGTATCAGTCCCCTTAAGACACCGGAAGGAATTAAAGTATGCATGTTTAGGGCAAAACTACCCAACCTTTGGCAAAAACAGCTTCTGGAGAGCTATGAGATGAGCAGAGATCACTGATGATACACAGTGCTGAGAAATATAGGTGTTCCAATCATCCAGAGTAGAGAGAAGACCTCAACTGAGACCCAGAAAGACCACATATGAGAAGCAGTGTTCCTCTTATCCTAGAGTGAGAGTGCTCTAGAACTACTCTAGCAAAGCTTAACAACAAACCTTAAAAGAATCTAATCTTCCAGCGAATTAACTGTCTATGATAACAAAACTTAGCACTCTCTGAAGAAAAACCACAAAATGCAGACTCTCAATGTAGCATTACAATGTCTAGAATACAATAAAAATTTAAAGACAAACATAGAAGCAGGAAAATGTGATCTATGCAAACATAGCTGATGAAAACTGATCCTAAGATTACCCAGAGGTTGGGTCAAGAATTTTAAAGCAGCTTTATAAATATTTTCATACATAAAGGAAAAAGTAGTGATAATAAATTAACAGATGTGGAATCTTAATAGAGAAACGTAAATTATAAAAAGGAACCAAATTAAAATTTTGGAACTATAAAGTACAATATCTGATGTAAAACATTAACTGATGGGCTTAACAATCAATTGGAGACAACATAAGAAAGGACTAATAAACTTTTATAAATTAATAGAAAATTTCCAGCAGAAAACAGCTGGCAGGAGTGTCAATATCTGGTAAAACTAATATTTATTTTAATATTAGTTTGCCTTAAAACATTTCTCTCTTTCTCTCTCTCTCTCTCTCTCTCTCTCTCTCTCCACTCATTTCTCTCTTTTTCTTTCTATTTCACAATGATAACTCCTATTTTAATTTAGCACCATAGGGTTGATTCTAGTTTTCTCTTTCCTATACTTGTCACTCCCTTCTCTGACAGTGCAAAACCTAGGTCCCATTTTCTTTAATACCATTACTTATTGGATCAATCCTCTACATATGTTTCAATCATGTATGTCCCACACCATCACCACCCTCTCTCTCGGGCAAGTACCCTCCTCACTCTGCTTAGGCTCTGAAAGCCCATGCCAAACCACTGCCTTCTGTGGACACTCTCCTTAACAGTCTCTAGCTTAGCTGCCTCATTGTGTTTCCCCCCCAACCTTGCAAGTGGAAGACTCAACATTATTAGACCACTTGGATTTATGAAACATGCCAGACTCACTTGTATTTCTGCCCATCCTCAAATTTTCATTCCCTTAGCATGGAATCACCTCTCTGACATGACCAATGGGCAAAGAGTCCTCTTTTTAAATTTGAGTTTAAGTATTTTCTAATCTCCAAAGTCTCTGTGCCAGGGATGGTTGCAATGCTCCTATATCCTAGTCTTGATCTTCCATGCCCCTGCACTGCTCAGGTATTTCCAGACCCTTGTGTACCCTGGTGCACTCTGAATTCCTTGCAGGGAATCCAATGCTCTGTACTAAAATATTTCTGAATCAACATCTCACACATCAAAGATGCCTGATGGTGTGGCCACTGAAACTTATGCCTGTTGCAGCAGCACCAGGGAGGTGAGAATGGCTGTGTATGGCAAACAATGTGTGAAGTTAATACACCAGCTTCAAGTGTGTTTTGGGGCACCCACATATCTATCTCTCATGCCTTCAGCTCTACCATGATGGGTCAGATTCCGCCCCCTGCCGCTTCATTGCCGGAGGATCCTAAGAAATGCAAGATCATTTTACTCCTTAGTTGTTTTTCAGGCTTTGGACAAAGTCTGCTGCCCACAGTGCAGTTTTTGTCCTATCAAATAACTTGGGAATAGTTCTGTCTTCACAGTTAAATGAATATGAAGCTTTGAAATCCATAAAATAAATAGAATGAAAATTTAGCCCATCAGATTTGGCAGCTTCACAAAACTCACCTAAACCTTCTTGTGCCTCTTGGATTCCAGTTTCCAGCCTGAGGCGGGGAATGAGAGACATGCTGATGTACTTAATACTCATGAGAACCACTCCAAGGTTGGAAAGGGAACCCCAAGAGGAAAGTTTCATGAAGAAATAGGAGGTGAGAAGGGACTTCGTTCTGCCTCTGAACATAACACACAGGAGGAGGCTGGTTTTTAGTTTGGGGCTAGTCTGCATTTCTTCATGGCGCAAAGTAAAGAAAGAGGTTTTGGTTGCAGGATTCAGGATTCCCTGAAAGATAGGAGTGAAACACTCCCTCTCTCCACCATGCCGCCACCATCTCAGGGCAGCCGCCATCAGATCTCTCTGGGATCCTGAGGGTCCTCTCCATTTGGCCTGCCTGATTTGAATCTCTCTCCACTTTGATCAGGTAACTTGTCTCTTTCAGGTATCTGGGCTGCTGACCCAATAAAATGGAGACGCTGTGACCTGCTGTCAGGGCTTTCACAACTGATCCCACATGACCATCCTGCCTGACAACCTCGGCTTGGCTTCAGCCTTCCTTTTGCTGGATGACTTCAGCAAGTCAGACACTCTGCCTGCATTTGCCTTCTCGTTTATAAACCAAAGACAGGATTATTGTGAGAATCAAAGAAAATAATGGATATAAGCATTTGTTGATTGTCAAGTGTTAAAAAAGTTGTTATAGTTATTGCTGTTATTACAAGAACTCAAGGAGACATGTTAAAATGAGTTTCTCAGTGGTTTGGATAGTTAAATATTATAAAAATTACTTGAGAGACATGTGAAGCCTCTTTGAGTGGATAATAAAACCAAAAACTAGGAAAGACTGGGGCAGTGATTCAATCTACCACCCCAAGCCATGGCTTTGTGATGACTATCAACATCTTGGTGTTCAGTATATGCCCTTATCAGTTCTATGATATTTAGAGCCTAAAGAAAGTCCAGGATCTTGCAATCTGATCCTGAAAATTCGTAAATGAGGAAATAGAGCCCCAAGAAGCAGCATGGTTTGCTCAGTGTTGTACAGCTAGAAGAAGTGCAACTAATAATAAAAGTAGAGGACTGTATGCTTTCAGCAAAACATCGTTCCTGCGTGACCTCACTCTGGCTTCAGAACTGCTCAGGATGGACATTAAATAGCTTACCAGAGTTTCTCGGATACTCATTTTTCAAACCAATCTCTGAAGGTAGGCTACAGATGTTTTTCAAAAAACAAACAAAACCAAACAAAAACTAGTTGCCGGTTTCTCCCCCCAATCCAAAAATGGAGATTTAAATGTTCAGGGAACTCATGTTTTGCTTTTATCTGTTTTATGATAATGTTGGGGTTTTGTTAAAAATTCCCTTTGAAACACAGGGTCTGCTACTGAAAATTCTATGAAAATCATTGATCTAGAAGAAAACAAGAATGTGAAGGGAGCAAGGATAAGATTGTAGGCAGGTGGGTTTGTGCGTACATATAGAGGGGTGGCGTGTATTCAGATGGGAGCAGGGGAAAAATCAATGCATTCATCAGATATTTTTCAAGTCCCTAACATGTAAATGTGTCAACAATGGAAGTGGATTTTACAATTCCCCAAGTACACCAGAAAGTATTTTCCATGCCACTGTCTGTTACTACAGCTCTCTCTGGAGTCAAGAACTCCTGCCCTTGTCTACCAAGTCATCTGGAGAACACGTTCGGCTCTATTATATGAGGACAGATGGACTTAGCCCTCAGATAGGAGCTATGAACACGGGTTACTCTCTATGTTCCTAAGGATGTTGCCATTGAAGTGCTCTCATGAGGAAACATATCAGAGAGTCCTTTTATTTTATTTTATTTTTTTGAGAAGGGCTTTCTATCTTAGAAAGAGAAGAGAGTATGCTATGGATAATTCCAGTCAATGGGGCTCCAACATTTTTTATGTAAGAAAAGCTTAAGATAGTGTTTTATAAACAGCCTTGTCCCATGACGTACAGTATAAAAATATAGTTTACATTATACTGTAATATGCACACATGTACACAAAAGACAAAACAGAACCAAACATATTACACAATACTCACTACAGGCAATACACTCATTCCATTCTATTCCATTCTATACTTTTTAATTTTTAAACATCTGGAAAGTACCCACTAAATTGACATTAGCATCCACTAATATATCTTGTAGTTTTAAAACATTTACTAAGGGGCAACAATCTGAAAGCTGGCAGCTAGAGGACTAATCTTAAAACTGGTTTTGCTCTGTGTGTGACAGTAGATTGAGGCTATGTCACTGTCCATATCAGTGAAGGGAACAGGTAGAGATTATGGGGGAGTTTTCACCTCCACTGACTCCATGTCGCTCTCCGGCATGGCCATTGATGCTGATGACATATTGGAGCCTATTGATTTGCCACACATCGACTCCCCAAAGTGTTCCCAGAACAGAGTAACCAGGTTGGGAGGGGGCTTCACATCTGGTCTTCTGAGGAGCTAGGTATTTAGGGGAAGAGGTGGCTTGGGGCAATTGAGCATGGTTTGAGCATGGACTTCCAAGAACAGGGTCAGGGGAAAGTATGGAGGCTCTAGGGAGAGGGACTGGTGCCCTGTGGAGGCGGGCCCTTTTTGCAAGCCACCACTGCCTTCAGGGGCTGAGTGCCCAGGGAGGGAGTCAGTGTGGGGAGAGCAGAAGCCGTGAAGAGGCGCTTCCAGGCAGACTGTGCTGATTCTAAGTGCATATTTTCTGCCTCTTTTGTGACAGTCATTTATCTACTGATTGTTAATATTAGCTGATTGTACACAGAAGTCATTAGGTGTCAAGAGCTGTTCTAAGTGCTTTATATATAAAAACTCATGCAAGCCACACAAGAACCCAGGAGGTAGGATTTATTATTAACATCCTGCTTTACAATTGAGGAAATGGAAGCCTGGAGAGATTAATTGCCCAAGATTGGCAATTCAGGTTTGACCTCATGTGTCAGGCTCAAGAGCTCCCCACTCACCACAGATCTGTGTGGATTTTTGCAGGGCAGCCACGTGCCCAGCATGCTGGCTGACACAAGTCAGGGACTGAGTGGACTCGCCGTTTCCCATGATTGTTCTCTTACAGCACAAACTATGAAGCAGGGATTGACAAGACATAAGGCTGCAGAGACAGAGGACATGCATGATGCCCTGGGCCATCTACATCCTGCCTGAAACCTTGTACTCTATTCTATAGGTTGAGGTTTTCTAAAACACTGGTTCTGAAGGACAGGATCAAATATGTTTTTTAAAATATTAGGGTTAAAAAATTAAATAGGTTCCTGCTATGCAGGTTCAGACAACCCTTGAGGCTGGGGTGAGGCATAGCCTACAACATTCCCTTCAGGTATTCTAGGCTCTGGGCAGCACTGATGAGAGAACAACTCTTCCAGGCATCAGAAGTTATCTTGAGGTCTGACGTGGGGGCAGCGATATGAGGGGCTTGCATTTTAGAAAGATCATTCTGGTTTCAGAGTAGAAAATGGATAGGGTGGGAGGCCGGATGGAGATGGAGGGATGTTGCTCGGAAGACCCATTAGGAGGCACATCCACCAATTCTGGGTGAAAAATGCTTAGGTAAATAGAAGATAATCTGTATATGCTACAATGACGTATGAGGAGCATTTGTGGATGGGAAGGATTGCAACTTGTGTTAATTTTCAAATGTAATTGTACGTGTTGTGGAAAGGAAACAGCCCAATTAGCACATCCTAAGGTGAAGATAATTACATTTTGGAGCTTTCATTTTCCTAGAAACAGAGCACATGGATTATGGCCTCTTTCCCCGATGTGAACATTGTCAGAAAGTAAAAACGAAAAAGCTATTCCTTGTGGTTGCCTTACAGGCATTCTCTTTGATCCTTCTTCAGGTTGATAAGAAACTAAGAACCAGACCCCTTGACTTCATTCTTTAGAAATAGAGGAAAGATTGTATCCCTTGACGATGTTTGTCAGTTTGAAAGAGCTATGAATCACAGCAAAATGGCATTTTATATTTAGTTATTCATTTCCCATTCAGATCCAGGTGACAAATCTTGTGCAAAACAGCTCTCTATGACTCACATCAGCTTTTAAAGATGTTGGTAATGAAGTCTGACGAATCATTATTGACCCAGCTTTGAGGGTATACACAGTATATCTCAGCTATTAATAAGACACACAATCTTCATCTGGTTCAGAACATAATTATTATTATTTTCTCCCTTGTCATGACTCTCATGACAAGAGGGAAGATGTATTCCTGACTTAACAGGGCCTCTGTGAGCCATGTCAAAAGAAATGCTTCCAGATTTTACCACATCTAGAAGTCTTGGAATGGATTCTAGATATAAGACAAAAGTGAGGAACACATAAAAATGGACATGTTACAATAATGATAATTGTATTATTAATAGATCAATAATTTATATCAAAATTTATATAAAAAGTGCAAAAGGTGGAAGTGATGCTAAACATACAGGTGGTTCAGAATCACCCCATTGTTGTTTCTGGTGGCTCAAGCCTGGGATTTTTACTATCAGCCCCTCTGATTGGTTGTGCCAAATCTGACTTTGTTATTTAATTAGTTAACTCATTTTTTGAATGGATAGTTATTCAGAAAGCATATTAGGTGCTGGAATATGAAGCTGGATAAGGTCTTGTTTCCAGCTGAGAAGGTGCTCACAGCCCCAGGGAGAAGTCGGTGATACTCACAATTCACCTTGATTCTGCATAGATTTAGGTAGGCCTGTGCGACCACAGAGAAGAGACTGGGCAATTTTGTGTGTGTGTAGATTCCCCTCAGATTTCAGAGAGGAACAGATATTTGATTTGCAGTACAGCACAGTAATAAAATCACAGAATTGGGAGTTAGTGGCTTGGACTTGAGTCTTAGGTTAGAAACTTTGGACATGGTGTTTACCTTTCTAGCTCCCACTTTTTTCTTTTGTAAAATGGGATTCATCATCTTTGTGGTAAAGGGAGGCTTAAATGAGCCTATGCATGTGAACAGGCTCACAACAACACATGAAAAGCATTTAGAAGTGTGTTTGGAGAGTCATACTGAAGATCTGCTTTCTGAATGAGTAAATGAATACTCACTCTGGGTCAGGCATTTGGCAGTCTTAGAAACCCCCTGCCAAACGTGAGCTGGAGGAGTTGGATGGACTTGAATCTAGACCATTTGAGGTCCTCCACACTGGCAGCAACCGCTGTCTCTCTGGTGTCCATATGCATATGTATCTTGGTGCAATATGAGAGATGGCTTCTTCAGTTATTTTCTCTTCTGTCCTTGCCTGCTCCCTGCCTCACCTTGTTTGTGCCATCATCAATCTCATACTTACAGGCATTCAGTGGCAAATAAAAGACAACTCAAGTAATGAGAGTTTCACCACCAATGGATTTTTTTTTTTATCTCATGTTAAACTGTGTTGGAAATCATCAGAAACCAGTGCCTACCATGCCATCTCCATGTTTGATGTTGTGACTCATCCTCATAGTCACATGAAGGCTGCTGCATCTCCAGGCTTGCTGTTTACATTCTAGGCAAGAGCAAGAGAGAAAGGCACAGGAGCAAAATGAATGGATACTGGGCTGAAGTTCATGCTAGCTGGGTCTCTCTTAAAGAGTTCTACCCAGGGACTTCTGATATTCCACAGGGCAGACTGGGCCACATGGTCACTACTATCTATAAAGGAGTCTGAAAAGGAAGGCAAGGAGACAAGGAGTTGTGATGGTTTGGGGTTGCCCTAACATGGTGTTTGTAACACCTGCCAACCTTCAGGTCCTAATTTAACATCACTGGTCCCATTAATCCTCTCTTGACAGTTGGCATCCTGCTTGTTACTCTTGTCCCATGAAAGGCCATGGCATTCGCCCTCCATACCCTATTGTTAAGCCTTGAACACTGACATTAATGACAACACTGGTGAGCACATCACTTCACAGTTAACAATGTACTTTCTACCATGACCCCATGACTTCCTATTCAACTCTAAAAACTGTTCAGTGAGCCATACAGCTTTTCTGAGGTTCCAAGAAGGAAATTGCCCAATCTCACACAGTAGGATGGTGACAGAAGTACTAGATTTAGTGCTGGAAGTAAGAACTTTTAGTCCTAGCTTAGGAGTATTTTGGAATCAGGTGGAATCAAATTCCAATGTTGGTTTGGCCACTTATTAGCTATGCTAACCTGGTGTCTTAGTCTGTTTTGTGCAGCAATAACAGAATACCACTGACTGGGTAATTTATAAGGTGCAGAAATGTCTTGCCTTATATTTCTGGAAGCTAGAAAGTTCAAGATTGCAGGACCGGCCTCTTGCAAGGTCCCTTCTTTCTGTGTCATCCCATTGTGGAAGGCAGAAGGGCAAGAGAGAGAGAAAGGGAATTGAACTCACTTTTATAATGAATCAACTCCCATAATAAAGGCATTAATTCATTCATAAGGAAGTTAGACAAGAGATTGCAGCCTTGATTTTTGTAACAAGTGAGCAGAAACAAAAACAGCCTGATACAGAAGGAAATAAAATAAGGTCAAAAAGCAAAGATACTAAGGACTGTGTGATGGAGCTTCATCTGGTTGCTTATGAAGGACTGAAATTCTAAGATACAAGTGTTTTTCTCAGCTCACCTGCAATGCCATGCAGCAGATAGGATCCAAATCTCGGAATACCCAGGGCAGGTGTCTTTCCAACACACTTTTCATAAATAAACCAAATAAGCAGCTAATGTCCAGAGTGTATCTCTTCAGCTTTGTTCAAGAGGAATGATGTAGCTATTTGTTCAAATTTTGTAGATGGGACTCCAGAATGAGGTGGATGGTAAATGTCGTTGCTAAAGTCCCATTCAATGCCCAGATGCTATGTTTCTATGGAACAATTTATTGTTTTTGTTGTTGTTTCCCTTTCTTTTTCTATAAGTCATTCATTCCTTCATTAATTCTGCTACAGATATTTATTAAGCACCTACTGTGCACCAAGCATGCTGCCTCCATCTGGCTCTTTCCTCTCTCCACTCACAGTGTGGCCCTGTGGATGCCACACTGAATGAGAGGAGTTGCTTCATGAAGCTTTGAGTCTTGTTCGGAAAGAAACTCATCAGGTAACAAACAAATAAACAAGTTATAACAAACAGAAGAGAAACATTAGGGAGGAAGCCCACTTTCTGGCACGAGGAAGAAACCAGGGGTGATCCACATGGTTAAGGAGGTCGGGAAAGACCCTACTGATCAGGAGACATTCAGTGAGATGTGAGGAGCGAGATGGACCAGGCGTGGTCTCCAGACTCTGCTTCCCTCAGCACCCTCACCTATGTGGGCAGACAGACTGCAGGGCCAGGACAGGAGCTGGGATGAGTGCTTAGGGACCCTAGTAATCCAGAAGCTTCTGAGTGACGAGTTACCAGCCGGAATAACACAGTTTCTTGAATTTTCAAACACTAGACTCGTCTGCAATCGAACAGATGCACACATGCTATTCAGCATCTGGCAGAATGGAGGTGGGCTTTCAGCAAGGCAGGCAGTTAACATGACTCTTTGCCAGGAAAGCCCTGCCTCCTGGTGGATTTTTAGGGAGACCCTGCAGGGGTGGGCTGGGGAGGGGGGACATCTCAGAGCCCCCGAGAAAGGAGGGCATGGTTGGTACAGGGGCTGTCTAGGCAGCTCTGGGCACTCCATTCTCAGGCTTGCACAGGATCTTGTTCCAAACCTTCTCATGGCCTTAATCCTAAGATATTTTGCAATTTACTTCCACATCTATGTTCTTGGATGGAAGAAGTTTCTCAGAATGTTCTGAGTAGAAACTATCATCCCCGCCACCATTCTCCTCGTCTGCATCTCAATAAATACATCATCCCAATAAATTCCCATTGCAACAGAAACTACAAACTAAGACTTTTACATAAACTATCTCCCTTGCTTCTTACGGTAAGGCAATGGCACAGGCAGTGTGCCAGTTATTCCCACTTCACAGAGGAGAAATGAAGCTCGGACCTTGCTGTGTGGAGGGTAATGGAAGAGTTGGCATTTGAACTCCGAGCTGACTCCAAATCAGATGCTTTAAGCCCTACAGAAGACCACTTCCTCCTTGAAACAATGTGTTTATAGCCCCCAGGAGCACCATGTCTTGTGGTACTTACTAGTAGAAACAGCAGCAGCAGTAGTAGTAGCGGTACTGCTAGCAGCAGCAATAGTAGTAACTGTATTCATAGTAGCAGTTGCAATAGCGGTAGCAGTGGCAATAGTGGTAGCAGGAGTAATAGTAGTAGCATCAGCAGAGGTAACAATAGCAGCAGCAGTAGTAACACTTTCTGAGCACTGCCTACGAGTCAGGCACTGCTTTATGTGATTTCTGTGAGTCAGCTCATTTAATTTCAGAACAATACTGAGAGGTAGATAGTATTGATGTCTCCCTTTTCCCTGCACTGAGAATCACAGAAGGTAAGTAGCTCGTCTGCAGTCACACAACTGGTAGGTAGCCATATAGGTTTTCTGCCTCCACCTGGCCCTTTCCTCTCCCCACTCTGCCTCTTTCTACATTTTTCAAGTGCAATGTCTTCATGTCATAGATTAGAAGGTGGGTGATCACAAAGGGCAAACATGGCTATGATGAGACTCAGGTCGACCCCGTTGAGATTCCAGTTCTACTGCTTACTCAACAAAGGACTTTACCTTTCTGTCCTCAGTTTCCCCTTACATAGATTGGGGAAGGGAATAGAGTCCAACTAAGCAGGTTGTGTCAAGAGGACAGAGGCACTCAGCATGTAGTTGGCTGGTGCAGGACTGGCCCTGCATGCCTTGCAGCTCACGTTAAGAAGTGTTAGAGAAGTCCAACCCGGGTCCCGTCCAACATTCCAACAGCCCAGTGCATTGCTGACAACCATGCATTAGCCACAGTCTGCAGGCATTGGTGGAAGAAGCCTACTTGTCCTGCAGCCGTCCATCCTAATGTGAGGATCCTAGAGGACTCTGAAAGGAAAAGAAAATCTCAGGACCCCAAACTGACTATGCCAAAGAGAAAATTTAAGCTTGGAAACTGACTCATGGAAAAAAAAAAAAAGCCTGCTTTTCCTTTTGCTCCTAAACAAATAGCTACAACACAGAAGGCCACATATCTCCCTAGGTGGCCTCTCTCACCCTGACAATGTAAATTAACAGCTTATCTTCACAGGTACAGGACAAAGACAAAACCAGACATCATCCTTCTGCCTATCCAGAGACAAATGCAGATTTGCTGAGCACGAGATGAATGCATAATTGACTACTCTTCTACCCTCTCCTTTCCCATGTGACATAGGGATTCAGTGAGCACTTCTCAAGAATGTGGCCACTTATTTCACTACTAACCCTCCATTTTTTTCTTTCCCTCTTCCCTCCTGCCTGCTCTTTTTCCCCAGTGGGTGGGGTGGCTCATACCTATAATCCCAGAACTTTAGGAGGTGAAGGTGGGAGGACCACCCAGGAGTTTATGACCAGCCTAGGTATAGTGAGACCAACATCCCTACAAAAAAAAAATTAAAGAATCAGCCTTACATGGTGGCGCATGCCTGTAGTCCCAGCTACTTGAGAAGTTGAGGAAGAAGAATCACTTAAGCCTGAATAGTCAAGGCTGCAGTGAGCCATGATCATGTCACAACATTCCAACCTGAGCAAAAGAGTGAGACCTTGTCTCAAAAAAAAAAATATATATATATATGTGTGTGTGTGTGTGTGTGTCTTTGTGTGTTTCCAAAGAGGGTTTTGAGGGCTTATATATGTGTGTGCGTATATATATGTATAAGCCCTCGAAACATATATACATATATATACACACACCCCCATACACACACATATAAACACACATATTTGTGTGTGTGTGTACGTATGTAGGTGTGTGTATGTGTGTGTGTATATATATATTTGGGCTTATATATACATATATAAGACCTCAAAACCCTCTTTGGAAAAACATGGGCCACAGATTTCACTGTGATGTGTCTCTTTTTCCCAGGCACATCCTCAACCTTGACAAAATAAACCTCTAAATTGATTGAGACCCGTCTCAGACACTTTTTGTTTCACAACACAAAACAGACACAATCCCTGTTCCACATGTGGTGACACGCTTGAGCACGCTTTCCTGTCCACATTCTCAGGGTGGAGCTCTGCAGGCCTGCCAGCTCTGCCCGCCATACAGGGTCGTCTTTCCTGAAGAGAACCCAGCCTTTCTGGTTCTTCCTTGGCACCTGTGTTCTGGCCACTTTTTCTCCAAATCTTCCGCTTCTTTACCCTGCATTCATTCCACAGAGACCTCACCCCGCATCCAGAGGAAATTTCTGGGGCCCTTGCTTCACCTGGCATGACCCCAGCTCCTCACCATTGTCTAAGCTATGCCCTCTGCTAGTGTGTCCTTCCTCCTGCACCTGAGGCCATTCACTCCTGCACCATCCAAGCACTGAGGGACTGCTTGGCAAGGAAACAGGCAGGTAACCGGTCATGCAAGCCTAATTCATACTCTAGGGAGAGAAGTGAACACAGCCTGTCCTGACGATGCCAGCAGAGGAGCTTCTTCAGAAACTTGGAAGGAGGAGATGGGGAAGTCCAGGAAGGCTTCCTGGGGGAGGTACCATCTATCTACATTGGAAATATTGAGAAGGCCTTTGCTTGGTGAACATGGGGCAGGGGTCTAAGCAGAGGGAACAGTCTAAGCAAAGTCATGGACAAGAGAAGAGCCGGTATGTAGGGGAAGCACTCACCATCTGCAGCTTGTTGTGTGTGTAGGAGAGAGGTTGGAGCCATGGGCCAAGGGCAAATCTGTGGAGAATACTCTGTGCCAGGGGAAAAAGCTGACTACTTTGGAGTCTTGGATGGGTTCTAGAAAAGAACATGCCACAGTCTTTTGGAAATACTACTACTCATCCTTCAAACCTGCAATTCAATTCCCACTTCTCTGAAGGGCCACCCGTGCTCCTCTCTCACGAGCAGTAGGGGAATGTGGTCCCAGGAGACAGACAGCCAAGTCAAAGGCCACGCACTACCATGTCTTCACTGTGCGACCAGCAAGTTACCCAGCCTCTCTGTGACTCAATTTTCTTATCTATTAGTTGGAGGATATTGTAATCCACTTTAGAGGCCTTTTTTTTTTTTTTTTGATAATTAAATGGGATGCAAAGTACATTCAATAAAAATTCTTATTTTCCCCACTAGAATGGAAGATCTGTGAGCTCAAGAACTGTGTTTTGTGCACTGCTACATCCCTGCTGCTTAGAGGAACATATGCCATATTGATGTTTGATGAATAAATAAAGGAATGTAATACAAGATGACATAACATGGTATGACGGGATGTATTGTTCTTAGTAATTTGTTTGTCTCCCACCTGGCCTCTGCCCTCCAGGATAAAGGTCTTTTTCACTGGCCTCTGAATCCCAGTCCTCAGGCTGTGCCTGGGACACAGGGAGTCCTCACACAGTCTTTGATGAATGAATGAATGAATGAATGAACATGTAGCTGAAAGGAGTCCCTAAATCAAGGTGAGTATTGGCAGAATGGAGGTAGGACACTGCACAGCCTAGGCCTGATGAACTCCTTTGGTGGTCTTGTTTAAGGAGCCTCTCTTGGCAGCTCTGAGAGGCTGGTGATGGGGAAGCTGCCAACCTCAGTCTGTGGCTCCATAAGCACATGCTGTGAATTGGAGGCTGAGTCCTCATTTAGACCTTCAGGATGCTCGAACTGTCATGTGGGAGATTTGTCCAGCCCTGGTATCGCCAATTTACACCTCTCAGCTGCCCTCAACCACCTCCTCTGCAGGAGCTTGAACTTGCCAGAGTCTTGTTACTCTTTTCAGAGGCTCCCTTTCCGCCAGCACTCACAGGTCTCTTTAGTATAGAAATTGACTTTGCCTCTTTGGCTAAGATTTTGTCCCCTTCCTCTCATCTCTCATGTTGGGATATTCTTTTTCTGCTCTTTGAGAAGACATGAAAATCGTCTTGTAACCACTCTAGCAAGTACTTGCCTTGCATTGTGTACAATGGTAAAATAAGGGTTGTATGTGTTAGTAAATCCTGCCCCTGTTATAATGTTAATGCAATCCACATGTTGATAATTACACCTAACAGTTAATAACTGTCAAGAATATGTTGTCTTCACGTACACTGTCCCTCAAAACTCAGAAAACTTCAATGAAAGTGTGAGTGCTAAGTTGCCTGCATTTAGCTCTACCTCCTCCTTGCCAGGGCCTAATGAACCCGTCGAAGATGCATGGATGCATCTTCTTACACCGTGGATGGAGGTGGTTCCTCTCTTCTGCCACGGGGGATGAACAATAAACAACCGGCCTCAGCTGCAAAGGGAAGCAGTACTGAGGGCAAAATGAACATTGACAAGAAGGCCAAAATTCATGACGAAATGGGTGGCAACTGGTCACCCCCAGCCTGGGCTCACACTTCCCCCTGATTTTCCGCCCAGAAATGTGCTTCCCTCTCAGGTCACTTTAACTCAGAAACCCACTGACATGTTCAAAGCTCTAAGATTTAGGGTGATCTAATGGTTTTCTTTTTTCAATTGTCCAAGACATCTGAATAACTTTCTTCTTGACAAAAGTGTCACTTCCATATTTCCAGCACTAAACATGTGGGATTTTAAAGATAAAACCAGAAAAAAGTATTGACAAGAAAGAAGCGATTTCTATTCCCGGGTTTCTTCAGGGTCTTTCTGTTTGGAAGCAGCTGTGTAGATGGGTCGGGCTGGCTGTTGACTTCATCATGCTGGTTGCAGAGCACTGACCTCACTGTTTACTTTGGAACATGTTCTAGGCTCCGAAAAGAAAAGAGAGTCTCCACCAAGTAACTCCATGGGATTAAAAGCAACTATAAGCAATAGTTTCCTTTGAAGCTCAGCTCTGGAGAGAACCCATTCATTTCATAATCAAATTATATCAGAGGGTGAGAAGGCAGCCCAGCAGAAGGTCCTCATGAGATCTGCCGGCCCTTGGATCTGAGGAATAACTGAGGAAGAGTTGGTCTTAAGAGAAGAGGCATCAGCCGGGTGCAGTGGCTCAAGCCTGTAATCCCAGCACTTTGGGATCACCTGAGGTCAGGAGTTCCAGACTACCATGGCCAACATGGTGAAACCCCATTTCTACTAAAAATATAAAAATTAGCTGAGCGTGGTAGTGGGTGCCTGTAATCTCAGCTACTCGGGAGACTGAGGCAGGAGAATTGCTTGAACCTAGGAGGTGGAGTTTGCAGTGAGCCGAGATTGCGCCGTTACACTCCAGCCTGGGGGACAAGAACAAGACTTCATCTTAAAAAAAAAAAAAAAAAAAAAAAAAGAAGAGAGAGAGAAGAGGCATCATCTTTAGCAAACTAACATAGTAACAGAAAACCAACTACCACCTTTTCTTACTTATAAATAGGAGCTAAATGATAAGTCATGGAGGAACATCAGACATTGGGGCCTACTCGACAATGAAGGGTAGGAGGAGGGAGAAGATCAGAAAACTTAACTATTAGGTACTAGGCTTAGTGCCTCGGTGATGAAATAATCTGCACAACACACTCCTATGACATGAATTTACCTATCTAACAAAAAGTCACATGTATCCCTGAATCTAAAAGTTAAAAAAATTAAAGTTAAAAAAATTAAAAATAAAATTAAAAAAAAAAGAAGAAGAAAAGAAGAGCAACGATCAAGGTACACATTTGGTTCTAGGGCCAAGCTACTGTATTGGAGAGGACTGGGGAGTTCAGCTGAGGTCTGTCACTGGGACTGTCTGTAGACCCCCAGCCAGGCCCCATGTCTTCCAGCCTGAGTTGGAGGTGAGAGGGCTATTGCCTCAAGGCTCTCTGAGACACTGGAAGCCCAGAGCTGCTGTGCCTTGGGGTGTAGGGGTGCAATGGTGGGATGGAGAGAGACCCAGCCTTGAGCAGAGCACACATGGGAGCTGTGTGCTGCAGCGTGGCAGGGCTGAAGTTGCCAGTTAGTTATGAAAGAGCAGCCCCTACTGCTCATGGGCAGGTTTCAGCAACGGGGTCCCAGACATCAGGAAACCAGAGCCCCAGCAGGAGAGGCCATGGCAAGTCCCGTGCGTCTGAGCAGGAAGGTAATCCTGCCCCTCACCAGGCTCCCAAAAATGGATGAGCATCCCTGGTCATGGGAGAGGCTAAAAGCCTTTACTTGGTGCTCTCCTTCATTCCCCAGCTGGAAAAATCTCAGGGTTAGCTCAGATTAAAAATACATTAAAAATACAAAGACATGTTGTCCTTTATAATAGAAATGTTAGGCCGGGCGTAGTGGGCCATGATGGCTGGACGCAGTGGCTCACACCTGTAATCCCAGCACTTTGGGAGATCAAGGCAGGCAGATCAGGAGTTCAGGAGACTGAGGCCATCCTGGCCAACATGGTAAAACCCTACCTCTTCTAAAAATACAAAAATTAGCTGGGCATGGTGGAGTATGCCTGTAATCCCAGCCACTTTGGAGGCTGAGGCAGGAGAATCGTTTGAACCAGGGAGTCGGAGGTTTCACACCAGTGCACTCCAACCTGGCAACAGAGTAAGACTCCCTCAAGAAAGAAAGAAAGAGAGAAAGAGAGAAAGAGAGAGAGAGAGAGAGGGAGGGAGGGAGGGAGGAAGGAAGGAAAATACTAGGCACCACTGATTGTGTTTGTTTATTTTATTTTATTTTCTGTTCAGACACCTGTTTCCCAAGGGAAACCAGTCCACTCCCTGACTTTAGCCACCCAGATCCTGCCCTCTCTGAGCATAGGAGACAGAAAAAAATTCCAGGTTCTATGCAGTACCATGTCCCTTGAATAGTGAGGGAGGCAAGCAGGGAATCAAAACTGTTCTATGAAAAATGATACATAGATTCTGGGAAATAAGTGGTCTTCTTTTTTCAGGGATCGTGAGCTATAAAAATACAGCCATGGGATATACAGAAGGCATCTTTTCTACTACCATTGCAGGAAGTCCAACTGAGAGTGAAGTCAACAAACAGGAACAGGCAAAGCGCTGCTGGAGCCATAGAGACCAGGCATCCGCCCAGCCCCTAGACCTGATGTGTCTTTAGCCAGTTTCTACCTCGGATTTCCTCCTATTTTAAGCCTACATTTTCTTCCTTCTTAATTTACTTTTAGTTGAGTTATTTTGAAGGATTTCCATTTAACCAGAAATTAGTGCTTGGAAGTGACTAGCCCTATAAAACAGGCTCACCTGGGTCAAGACAAGGTGAAAGGTGTGAGGAGTCCCCTGTTGCATCTGGGAAGCTGGAAATCCTTGGTTTGCGGTAGTAACAAAACAATCTGTTAAATTGTTACAATGCATATCTAAAGCCTCAGTCCCTGGTCCTTCTGAGAGGAGGAGTTGGTAGTCAATATCAGGAGGTTAAGAAGCAGACTCCTATGGCTTTAACTATTGCACACTCCATCCAAGCCAGTTATTTTTAAAGAAGGAAGGAAATGGTGGAAATTTTGTTTAGAGGCATTTTCTGCCTCTGGGCAGCTGTTCAAGATCACGGAGAATCAGATTTATGGGGCCTGTAAATTTGCAAAAGCCCTGTTCCTTACCCCAATAAAGCTAGTGAAGCTGGAAAATATAACTGGAAATAAGATCGTGGCCCGGAAGGAGGTGGAAAATTAGGAAAGCCTGACCCCCTGTATTCCTCCAGAGATATTCTCTCTGTGCACTCTGTTTTACAGCCTGGAGGCAGAGCACAAGGAACAGATCAGCCTCCCTACTGAGCCAGCCACCCAAATGGAGGCCATGCAGCTGAAAAATATGGGAAAGGGCAGAGCTTTCAGATCCATTAATAAGTAACAAAACCTATGGCCTGGCATGGTGGCTCACGCCTGTAATCCTGGCACTTTGGGAGGTCAAGGCAGGTGGATTATGAGGTCAAGAGATCGAAACTATCCTGGCCAACATTGTGAAACCCCGTCTCTACTAAAAATACAAAAATTAGCCAAGCTTGGTAGCCAATGCCTGTAATCCTAGCTACTCGGGAGGCTGAGGCAGGAAAATTGCTTGAAACCTAGGAGGCAGAGGTTGCAGTGAGTCGAGATAGCGCCACTGCACTCTAGTCTGACGACAGAGCTAGACTCTGTCTCAAAAAGAAAAAGTAATGAAAACTTCAAGGGAGTATCCAGATTCATGGACTCTGACTCCAAAAGCTCTTGTCTTGGTTACTGGCCAGTGGTGTTTTCAGAAATTGCATCAATTAACAGATGACTGAGATGTTAGGGGATTTTGTATGGCAGGAGGAACTTCAATCCTGGTAAATGCAGGATGGTGGTTACACAACTCCCCAGGCCTCTGAGACAACAGGAAGCAGGCTGACAAGTGATTGCAGGCCGGGGAGGGGAATCCTTCCAGTGCTTGTCTCAAATGCAGCCTAGGGAGCAGTGGACAAAAGCAAGCTGTTTAAAGAGCAGAATTGGATGGGCCAGGTTGACTGATCAGGAAACTTCCTGACTTGCCAAAACAATTGAATCTGAATCTGCTGCCCAACAGGATGGCTGTGCAAACATAAGCCATTTCCCCCTCCCCATTTATCCGAAGGTGGAGACAACCTTGATCTTTTTCTTTTCTTGTTTTTCCTCTACTATTGTATATTGAGTGTCAAGACTAGTTAAAATTATTATTCATCTCATAGGTTGATCGACCATGAAAAATACACTGGAAGATAACTAAGAATTTAATCAGAAAAATGTGAATTTGAAACTGAATGTAGTAATTGAAAACATCTTGTAGTTGTCTCTCTTTGAGGGAGGAGTGGGTACATTTTCATTTATATATGGGATAGTTCTCTTTTTTTAAGAAAGGAATATTTCTGGAACTTATGAAAATGAAGGTTCAGGAATGCACAGGACAGCCAAGGGGTGGAATGTAGTGGTGAGAGCATGTCTGTTTTCTTTGGGTCTACTAATTCCCCAGTTCTATGTGTTCACACCGGGATTGTTCATCATGGTGGATCATCATGATGATGGACCATCCCAATGTGATTGTCTGCCCTCATTAGTTACAAGGTGTTTCAGTTATCTATTGCTGTGTAACAGATGACACCAAAACTTAGTGGCTTAAAACAACAATAACACATCGCATCCCATGATTTGTGGGTTGGCTGGACTTAGTTTGGCCCTGCTGCTGTTCTGTGTGATTGTTGTGGTACATTCTGCAGGTAACTCATCTGGGGCTGGGATATATCCAGGATGGCCCCAAAAGACTAAAAACGAAAGCTACAAGGTCTCTGATGACATAATCCCAAAAGTTATACGGTGCCACTTCCACCACATTCTATTGGTCAAAATGAATCAAAAGGCCAGCTCAGATTCAAGGGGAGAAATGTAGACGCTTCCTCACTCTTAATGAGAGGAGCAGTATGCATAGACAAGGTTGAGAGGAATGTTGGTAGATCTCTTTGCTGATGATGTATTACACTTCACCCTGGCTACAAATATTTATGTCTCTCACGTGTACAAAATACTCTCAGACCCTCACAAGATCCCTGAAGTCTCATCCAATCATGGGATAAGGCTGCTCCAAGTCCAAAATCTCATCATGTAATGAGGTCTAGGTGCAGATTAAACTTTTTAGGTGCAATTCCTTGAATGTAACTCCTTGGGTGCAACACCAGTTGATCCAGTGGCCTGGGCACCTAAAAAAAAATATTCTCTACATAAACACTCAATATGCAATGATAAGATAGGACCAAAGAGCTGCATTTGACGCTTGTGTTTATGAATGGAAAAGGACAAAGAATGAGAAGTGCAAAGCCATCATTAGCCACTCTTAAATTTAGCCAGGCATATGTAACTTGCACCCCAAGCTTAGTAGCTTAAAAGAGAAAACTATAACAATGTATTCTTTGTTGATGATTCTATACATTGGCTGGGTTCTGCTGGGTGGTTCTGTTCCATGAGATGTTGGCTGGTATCACTCAGATAGCTGCAGGACTAGCTTCATGAGCATGTGACCAGGGCATTTTAAGGGCCCTGTACTTAAAGGGCCTCAAGATTGAGGTTTAGGGGACAGGGCACAGTAAACTATAACAAACGCAGCAGAAAACTCTGCAGATGCAAACGACTCTGTCTGACAGCTTTGAAGAGAGCAGTGGATCTCCCAACACGGAGGCTGAGATCTGAGAAGGGACAGACTCCCTGCTCAAGTGGGTCCCTGACCCCTGAGCAGCCTAACTGGGAGACATCCCCCACTAGGGGCAGTCTGACATCCCACACCTCACAGGGTGGAGTACACCCCTGAGAGGAAGCTTCCAAAGCAAGAATCAGACAGGTACACTCGCTGTTCAGAAATATTCTATCTTCTGCAGCCTCTGCTGCTGACACCCAGGCAAACAGGGTCTGGAGTGGACCTCAAGCAATCTCCAACAGACCTACAGCTGAGGGTCCTGACTGTTAGAAGGAAAACTATCAAACAGGAAGGACACCTACACCAAAACCCCATCAGTACATCACCATCATCAAAGACCAGAGGCAGATAAAACCACAAAGATGGGGAAAAAGCAGGGCAGAAAAGCTGGAAATTCAAAAAATAAGAGCGCATCTCCCCCGGCAAAGGAGCGCAGCTCATCGCCAGCAACGGATCAAAGCTGGACGGAGAATGACTTTGACGAGATGAGAGAAGAAGGCTTCAGTCCATCAAATTTCTCAGAGCTAAAGGAGGAATTACGTACCCAGCGCAAAGAAACTAAAAATCTTGAAAAAAAAGTGGAAGAATTGATGGCTAGAGTAATTAATGCAGAGAAGGTCATAAACGAAATGAAAGAGATAAAAACCATGACACGAGAAATACGTGACAAATGCACAAGCTTCAGTAACCGACTCGATCAACTGGAAGAAAGAGTATCAGCGATTGAGGATCAAATGAATGAAATGAAGCGAGAAGAGAAACCAAAAGAAAAAAGAAGAAAAAGAAATGAACAAAGCCTGCAAGAAGTATGGGATTATGTAAAAAGACCAAATCTACGTCTGATTGGGGTGCCTGAAAGTGAGGGGGAAAATGGAACCAAGTTGGAAAACACTCTTCAGGATATCATCCAGGAGAACTTCCCCAACCTAGTAGGGCAGGCCAACATTCAAATCCAGGAAATACAGAGAACGCCACAAAGATACTCCTCGAGAAGAGCAACTCCAAGACACATAATTGTCAGATTCACCAAAGTTGAAATGAAGGAAAAAATCTTAAGGGCAGCCAGAGAGAAAGATCAGGTTACCCACAAAGGGAAGCCCACCAGACTAACAGCAGATCTCTCGGCAGAAACTCTCCAAGCCAGAAGAGAGTGGGGGCCAATATTCAACATTCTTAAAGAAAAGAATTTTAAACCCAGAATTTCATATCCAGCCAAACTAAGTTTCATCAGTGAAGGAGAAATAAAATCCTTTACAGATAAGCAAATGATTAGAGATTTTTGTCACCACTAGGCCTGCCTTACAAGAGATCCTGAAGGAAGCACTAAACATGGAAAGGAACAACCAGTACCAGCCATTGCAAAAACATGCCAAAATGTAAAGACCATCGAGGCAAGGATGAAACTGCATCAACTAACGAGCAAAATAACCAGCTAATATCATAATGGCAGGATCAAGTTCACACATAACAATCTTAACCTTAAATGTAAATGGACTAAATGCTCCAATTAAAAGACACAGACTGGCAAACTGGATAAAGAGTCAAGACCCATCAGTCTGCTGTATTCAGGAGACCCATCTCACACGCAGAGACATACATAGGCTCAAAATAAAGGGATGGAGGAAGATTTACCAAGCAAATGGAGAACAAAAAAAAGCGGGGGTTGCAATACTAGTCTCTGATAAAACAGACTTTAAACCATCAAAGTTCAAAAGAGACAAAGAAGGCCATTACATAATGGTAAAGGGATCAATTCAACAGGAAGAGCTAATTATCCTAAATATATATGCACCCAATACAGGAGCACCCAGATTCATAAAGCAAGTCCTTAGAGACTTACAAAGAGACTTAAACTCCCATACAATAATAATGGGAGACTTCAACACTCCACTGTTAACATTAGACAGATCAACGAGACAGAAAGTTAACAAGGATATCCAGGAATTGAACTCATCTCTGCAGCAAGCAGACCTAATAGACATCTATAGAACTCTCCACCCCAAATCAACAGAATATGCATTCTTCTCAGCACCACATCGTACTTACTCCAAAATCGACCACGTAATTGGAAGTAAAGCACTCCTCAGCAAATGTACAAGAACAGAAATTATAACAAACTGTCTCTCAGACCACAGTGCAATCAAACTAGAACTCAGGACTAAGAAACTCAATCAAAACCACTCAACTACATGGAAACTGAACAACCTGCTCCTAAATGACTACTGGGTACATAACGAAATGAAGGCAGAAATAAAGATGTTCTTTGAAACCAATGAGAACAAAGATACAACATATCAGAATCTCTGGGACACATTTAAAGCAGTGTGTAGAGGGAAATTTATAGCACTAAATGCCCACAAGAGAAAGCAGGAAAGATCTAAAATTGACACTCTAACATCGCAATTAAAAGAACTAGAGAAGCAAGAGCAAACACATTCGACAGCTAGCAGAAGGCAAGAAATAACTAAGATCAGAGCAGAACTGAAGGAGATAGAAACACAAAAAACCCTCCAAAAAATCAATGAATCCAGGAGTTGGTTTTTTGAAAAGATCAACAAAATTGACAGACCACTAGCCAGACTAATAAAGAAGAAAAGAGAGAAGAATCAAATCGATGCAATTAAAAATGATAAAGGGGATATCACCACCGACCCCACAGAAATACAAACTACCATCAGAGAATACTATAAACACCTCTACGCAAATAAACTGGAAAATCTAGAAGAAATGGATAATTTCCTGGACACTTACACTCTTCCAAGACTAAACCAGGAAGAAGTTGAATCCCTGAATAGACCAATAGCAGGCTCTGAAATTGAGGCAATAATTAATAGGCTACCAACCAAAAAAAGTCCAGGACCAGATGGATTCACAGCTGAATTCTACCAGAGGTACAAGGAGGAGTTGGTACCATTCCTTCTGAAACTATTCCAATCAATAGAAAAAGAGGGAATCCTCCCTAACTCATTTTATGAGGCCAACATCATCCTGATACCAAAGCCTGGCAGAGACACAACAAAAAAAGAGAATTTTAGACCAATATCCCTGATGAACATCGATGCAAGAATCCTCAATAAAGTACTGGCAAACCAGATTCAGCAACACATCAAAAAGCTTATCCACCATGATCAAGTGGGATTCATCCCTGGGATGGAAGGCTGGTTCAACATTCGCAAATCAATAAACATAATCCAGCATATAAACAGAACCAAAGACAAGAACCACATGATTATCTCAATAGATGCAGAAAAGGCTTTTGACAAAATTCAACAGCCCTTCATGCTAAAAATGCTCAATAAATTCGGTATTGATGGAACGTACCTCAAAATAATAAGAGCTATCTATGACAAACCCACAGCCAATATCATACTGAATGGGCAAAAACTGGAAATATTTCCTTTGAAAACTGGCACAAGACAGGGATGCCCTCTCTCACCACTCCTATTCAACATAGTGTTGGAATTTCTGGCTAGGGCAATTAGGCAAGAGAAAGAAATCAAGGGTATTCAGTTAGGAAAAGAAGAAGTCAAATTGTCCTTGTTTGCAGATGACATGATTGTATATTTAGAAAACCCCATTGTCTCAGCCCAAAATCTCCTTAAGCTGATAAGCAACTTCAGCAAAGTCTCAGGATACAAAATTAATGTGCAAAAATCACAAGCATTCTTATACACCAGTAACAGACAAACAGAGAGCCAAATCAGGAATGAACTTCCATTCACAATTGCTTCAAAGAGAATAAAATACCTAGGAATCCAACTTACAAGGGATGTAAAGGACCTCTTCAAGGAGAACTACAAACCACTGCTCAGTGAAATAAAAGAGGACACAAACAAATGGAAGAACATACCATGCTCATGGATAGGAAGAATCAATATTGTGAAAATGGCCATACTGCCCAAGGTAATTTATAGATTCAATGCCATCCCCATCAAGCTACCAACGAGTTTCTTCACAGAATTGGAAAAAACTGCTTTAAAGTTCATATGGAACCAAAAAAGAGCCCGCATCTCCAAGACAATCCTAAGTCAAAAGAACAAAGCTGGAGGCATCACGCTACCTGACTTCAAACTATACTACAAGGCTACAGTAACCAAAACAGCATGGTACTGGTACCAAAACAGAGATATAGACCAATGGAACAGAACAGAGTCCTCAGAAATAATACCACACATCTACAGCCATCTGATCTTTGACAAACCTGAGAGAAACAAGAAATGGGGAAAGGATTCCCTATTTAATCAATGGTGCTGGGAAAATTGGCTAGCCGTAAGTAGAAAGCTGAAACTGGATCCTTTCCTTACTCCTTATACGAAAATTAATTCAAGATGGATTAGAGACTTAAATGTTAGACCTAATACCATAAAAACCCTAGAGGAAAACCTAGGTAGTACCATTCAGGACATAGGCATGGGCAAAGACTTCATGTCTAAAACACCAAAAGCAACAGCAGCAAAAGCCAAAATTGACAAATGGGATCTCATTAAACTAAAGAGCTTCTGCACAGCAAAAGAAACTACCATCAGAGTGAACAGGCAACCTACAGAATGGGAGAAGATTTTTGCAATCTACTCATCTGACAAAGGGCTAATATCCAGAACCTACAAAGAACTCAAACAAATTTACAAGAAAAAAACAAACAACCCCATCAAAAAGCGGGCAAAGGATATGAACAGACATTTCTCAAAAGAAGACATTCATACAGCCAACAGACACATGAAAAAATGCTCATCATTACTGGCCATCAGAGAAATGCAAATCAAAACCACAATGAGATACCATCTCACACCAGTTAGAATGGCGATCATTAAAAAGTCAGGAAACAACAGGTGCTGGAGAGGATGTGGAGAAATAGGAACACTTTTACACTGTTGGTGGGATCGTAAACTAGTTCAACCATTATGGAAAACAGTATGGCGATTCCTCAAGGATCTAGAACTAGATGTACCATATGACCCAGCCATCCCATTACTGGGTATATACCCAAAGGATTATAAATTATGCTGCTATAAAGACACATGCACACGTATGTTTATTGCGGCACTATTTACAATAGCAAAGTCTTGGAATCAACCCAAATGTCCATCAGTGACAGATTGGATTAAGAAAATGTGGCACATATACACCATGGAATACTATGCAGCGATAAAAAAGGATGAGTTTGTGTCCTTTGTAGGGACATGGATGCAGCTGGAAACCATCATTCTTAGCAAACTATCACAAGAACAGAAAACCAAACACCGCATGTTCTCACTCATAGGTGGGAACTGAACAATGAGATCACTCGGACTCAGGAAGGGGAACATCACACACCGGGGCCTATCATGGGGAGGGGGGAGGGGGGAGGGGGGAGGGATTGCATTGGGAGTTATACCTGATGTAAATGACGAGTTGATGGGTGCAGCACACCAACAAGGCACAAGTATACATATGTAACAAACCTGCACGTTATACACATGTACCCTACAACTTAAAGTATAATAATAATAAGTAAATTAAAAAAAAAAAAAAAAGAATACATGTTATCCAAGTTAAAGTCTGGATGCTGTTAGTAATGGGAAGGCAGGTAATGAATGTTAGCTATGGAGCCAACAGATAGTGTCCACTCCATTGTCTTTAAGGCCCAACTAAAGACAACCTCTTTACCAATGTCAGTTTATTTATTCATTTATTTATTGATTGAGATGGAGTCTCACTCTGTTGCCCAAGCTGGAGTGCAGTGGAATGATCTGAGCTCACTGCAACTTCTACCTCCCAGGTTCAAGCGATTCTCCTGCCTCAGCCTCCCAATTAGCTGGGATTACAGGCGCACACCACCATGCCCAGCTATTTCTTGTATTTTTAGTAGAGAGAGGGTTTCAAAAAAAAAAAAAAAAAGATTGAGGTTTAAAGCTTTGTGGTCTCTATCTTAAAATAGTGGTCACATTTATCTTTGAATTTGTGTTTTGTAAATAATAGGACAACTGAATATTCACAGAGGGCTTGAAACATGTGGCCCTGCTTCCCACTATATTGCTCCTGTCTCCCCACCACATCCCCAGATGAGATTTTCAGCCACCTTCTCTATGTACCTTGATGTCCTGGGCTCCACCTGGCATTCCTCTCTTGGCTTCTGCCCCATGACCACTGTTCCCCTCTACCTGGGATGGTGACAAGGTTGGGTCAGCAAGGGGAAAGTCTGTGTTCTGCCACCACTCTCTACTCTCTAGTGTTGGAGGGACCCAGGCACAGGGTGTTGGGAGGGTCTAGGTCAGACATCCATGCCCCATGGCTTCTTGGGGTGGTCATGGCAGTGGCCATTCCTGCCCTGGGCTGGCAGCACCACAGAACCATTTGGTGGGTGACTCAGCACTTGGGAGCCTCTTGCCCACCCCTGACTTGCACATCCTGGCATGGAGGTTGCCATACCCTTGAGGCTTGTTTGTTCGTTATGGTTGGGGTGGCAGGTTATAGGATGAAAAAATGCCTCACTTATCTTCTCCACCCGCATCCCAGTTCTGGCCACCATTCCAATAGTTTGTGGAAGGAGGATCCCAGTGGCCATCAGGCTTGATCCCAGGTTGCAGGGCAGGAACCCCAGAGACTTGTGCAAGTCTGCACCTGCCCCATGAGTGTCCTAAGGAGGCCCTCCTTTGGTCTTCTCTGTGCCTGGGGGGTCCCACTCCCAAGCTTTCTTTTGGTCATCTGGAGGCACTATCCAGAGATGAGTCACAAAACACAAATTGTGAAATTTCAGTGATTCTGCAGGTGTGTTAAGTGCTCTGATGTTTGTACTTAAAAGTAGAATTTAAAATGAATGGTAAAATTCATGCTAATAATTTAGTATCAATGTTCTTTACTTAAAACAATATTAAATTGCAAATTTTTAAAAAAGTCACAAGTAAACCATGAACTAAAGGGAACACTTTGTATATTTTAATACATTTCATGGTACTTTTTTTCTGCTTTTTGTACAAAAGGCTCCATATTTTTATTTTGCAGAGGGTCCCAGGAATTCTGTAAGCAGTTCTGTGTGGATGCAATTAACTGGGAGCTTGGCTAGTGTTGGAACATCCAACACAGCTTCACTCCCAGGTCTGTGGGCTCAGCAGAGAGGCTGAAATGGCTGGGACTACCTGTACCTCTCTCTTGTGTGATCTCTCACCAATGAGCAGTCTAGCTCAAGCTTCTTTACATGGTGGCTTGCTCCCAAGAAGATGAAACTGAAGGTAAGGGAGCTCTAAAAACTTAAGACTGAAAGTCTTACATTGTCACTTCCACTGCATTTATGAGTCAAACTATATCACAGAGACATCCCAGATTAAAGGGAGAGATTACAGATATACTTCTTGATAGGAGAGGTGACATGTGCAACCAGGGTAGAGAGGGATTGTAGTCAGCCTTGTTGCAGACAACCAACCACAGAAGAGCAAGTGACTGGTTGCTGAAGTTAGGTTAATCAGCATGCCCTCTCCCCTCAGTAGCAGTCAGAAAGTAGTCCCCAGCTGGACACATGCCTCAAGAAAATCAATTCACAGCATCTAGCATTTATACTCTGGAAGAGGAGTTTCTTTTTCTTTCAGATTGCAGTTGTATGGATTTAAACTTGAAATGATCAGTAGTCATTTTTCCTTTGAGGTAGAAAGAGCCTGGTCAACAAATGAAGCAACAGAGAAACAATGTCCTGCCATCATCTTTGGAAGATCTGGTGCATTTATACACATGGCCAGCATGACTCTTAGCTTCCCACTGTGTAAGCCAACACCATTTATGTGCTTAAGCCATCTTGAATTTGATCTCTGTCATATCCTCAAAATATTTAGTAATACAATGAGGCACTATAGACAGACTATGCACATTGTTTTACATCATCCTTTCAGTACAATTATCCTGTTGCTTAAGCCAAAAGCCTAAGAATCATGACCCTTTCTTTCCCCGCCTTTTCAGACTTTAAATCTAATCTGTTAACATTTCTTTTTGACTCTATTCCAATCTAAAGCCTAAATTCATCTACTGCTGATCATCCTTTCCCCATAATTTAAGCCAACATCATCCTTCTTCCTATAACAGAATCCTAACAAACCCTCCTGCTTCCACTCTTGTCTCCTTATAGTGAATCATCATGCAGCCTAGTAATTTCTAAAATAAAATGAAATCATAACACTCCACTAATTACAACCCTCCTATGGCTTTCCATTGTGTTTAGGTTAAAATCCAAACAGTTTAATGGCATTTACAAATTCACCATGTCCTGGTACCTATTTATCCCTCCAAATAAACCTTGGACCCACCTCAGCTCACATTTTCTGTACACCAAACACATTGTCAGGCTCTTCCATGAACACTTGTGATTTTTCTGTGTCCAGGTTTCTCCTTCTCACTTCACACCCATGATTTCCATATGTCTTCCCCTATTCACCCTTTAGGACCCAGATCAAATGTTTCCTTTTTATAGAGTCTCTCCCAGAAGCCTCTCTATCGGTCTAAAAGAGCTTCCTCCCATTCACCCTCAATCATGTTATAAGATAGAGATAATTTCTGTGGTAGCACATGCCATTCCGTGACATTATTTTATTATTATTTTTAAATTTTTGGTTTGTTTGTCTACTATCTGAATTTTTCTATTAAAATATAAGCTCCTTGAGGGCAGGCACTATTTTCAGTGCCTAGCACAGTTTTCTAGACATTCAACAAAAAGTAGCAACAATGAAAACCAATAAAACAAAAATCCACACTATGAGGCACATGTTGTAATCTTCATTTTACAGATTTAAATTCTAAGGCTCAGAGAAGTCAAATGACATGTCTACGGTCACATATCTAAGAAGAGGTGAAGCTAGTATTCAGGTCAAACTTTGCCCGCCTCCAAAACCCAAGCCCTTGTTGCCTTTGTGTGCCCTTTTTATAAAGATGATCTACTCATGGGTCATATTTAAAGGTCTTGTAGATCAAGAATCATCCACAGTGGGACCCTGAAGCTATGAGGCAATCAAATGGTGTCTTGGCTCCTCTCACTGTGTTCTTACTACCAAGCATAGATTCAAATAATTCTCAAGCATGGCTGTCAAGGTAAAAGGTAACAAATGGTAACACACAGCCTCCAGGTGAGTCCAAAGGGTTTCTTCTTTACTCTGGTGAAAGTATTCAGGAGCTGGTTTCACATTTAAGAGTTTTGTTTTACCATTAAATAAGTCACTTTCTTCCCTCCATTGGGAAAGAGGGAGGGAGCTCCCCTTGAAAGCTTGGAATAATTGACTTAGTTTGTGCTGAGATGTTCTTTCCTCATTTATCTCACCTTCTACAGGTCTTGCTCCCCCTTCTTGTTCAGGTTTCTTCTCTAATGACCTCCTCAGGGCAGCCTGCACCCACCACCCTATGCACTTCTGTGTCCTGAGCCTGCTCCTTTGCCTCAGTGCACCAATCATTACCTGCCATATTTTCTAAATATGTGTCTGTGTCTTCCAGGACAATGTAAGCTCCCTGGCATCAGGGACTTTATTTTATTTACCCACACATACCTGGGGCCTAGAAAGGTGTCAGCGCATAGTAGAAATTCAATAATATTTGTTGAATGAATGGACAAATACATAAGCGAATCCTTTCAAGTACGGATTTAGAGTGTGCTAAGGAAGACCCTCTCTACTCAAAAGGAATGGGAAGGAGCTGCCATTTCTTGAGTTTCTCTGATGCCCAGGGCTCTTTCTCCTAAGAAACTCACTTGTTCTTCCCACTCTGCAGTTAGAGAGCTGCAATCATGCCCACTGGTCTGATGAGAAAGCTCAAGTGTTAGACAGGTTAGGTGACATGTGCATGATACATAGCTGGAAAATTGTGCAGCTAGGATTACATTCTGTTCTGTCCTACTTGAAAGGCCATACTCTTACAGCTAAGGAATATTACACAAGGCTAGGTGGCAGGGAGACTAATACTAATTACAATATTGAAATAGAATTGTAGTAATTTAAAAGTAGGAAAAATGTCCTACTCCCATTCTCTATTAGGCATTTGACATTTTCCTTTCAAAGTAGAATGAAATTTTATAGCTTGGATGATCAGACTTTAAAAAAATCTATGGCTCAGAAAGTTTTTTTCTTTGTCCTTCTGGTTATTTCACCACTTTCTTTGCAGTAGTATTGTTATTTCTAGAATCTTTCTTAGCAGAATGAATTCCCCTGGTATGTAACATTTATTTAACTTAGAATTTTAGTTAGGTTATTTGGAAAGCTGAACTCACCAATTGAGTCATAAATCTTGGAATATCATAAGACAAGCCCTCCAAACACATAACCTTCAGGACCCTGACCCTGTCTATGTCAGCAGACCACCACAGTAAGGAGAGAAATCAGTTATTAGGGGACACTGTAGAACACATTGTAGTACAGATGCTCTTTGACTTATGATACTTATGATGAGGCACCTCCCGATAAACCCATCATAAGCAGAAAATATCATAAGTTGAAAATGCATTTAATACACCTAACCTACTGAATATTAGCCTACCTCAAACATGCTTCAAACACTTACCTTACCCTACAGTTGGGCAAAATCATCTAACACAAGGTTTATTTTATAATAGGATGTGGAATATCTCATGTAACGTATTGAATACTGACAGTGAAAAACAGAATGGTTGTATGGGTACTATCAACTAAAATCACACAATATAAATTTGGAAAGGAGACTTTATTTCTTACAAAGGGTTTCAGCCTGCAGGGTGGCCATCTGACAGGCTGAGAAGTGCAGTCTTTGGTCAAAGCCATTAGCAGATCTTCAAGAGAGGAAAGGATGAGATGGGAATCTATGTTGCACAGGTTGGCCAAGTGTACACATTCAACAGGTTACAGGAGGAGCTATGAAAACTCATGAAGGGGGAAGAGTATTCTATTTATATATACAGAGTAAACATGTATGTTATCTGCAGCCCATGTTCACATTGGCATGGAGACTTAATATTTAAATGTATCACAATTGGGCCCCATATGTCAAAATGTGAAATGAGGACACAAAGGCACTCCATGCACAGCCTCTGTAAATCAGCCAGAATCAGTCCAGAGTCAGTGATCTTTTTTTTTTCAGGTGGAAGTTACTGAAATCAATCTCTTGTTCAATTGAAGCTATAGTTCAATTGAAGCTTGTGGAGCAGGGAGTAAGTCAGTGTCTGGCAGTAGATGAGCTGCAATTGTTTTCATGTTGCTTATTTTGAGGCCAGTGCTTGATTAGCTGCTAGAGAAAAAGAAAAATCTTGTGGCAGTTAGAAAATAGTTCATCCTTTCAGTGTTGGGTGTAATATGGTTTGGTTGTGTGTCCCCATCCAAATGTTATTTTGGATGATAATCCCTATAATCCCCATGTGTTGAGGGAGGAACCCAGTGGGAGGTGATTGGATCATGGGAGCAGTTTCCCCCATGCTGTTCTCATGATTGTGAGTTCTCACAAGATCTGATGGTTTTGTAAGGGGCTCTTTCCTCTTTGCTCCTCAGTCTTCTCTCTCCTGCTGCCTTGTGAAGAAGGTGCCTTCTTTCCCTTCTGCCATGATTGTAAGTTTCCTGAGGCCTCCCCAGCCACACGGAACTGTGAGTCAATAAAACCTCTTTCCTTTGTAAATCACCCAGTGTCTGGTGGTATCTTTATAGCAGTGTGAAAATGGACTAAAACAGGGTGTGTGACTTAATCCTTATTTGGAATGGTCTTAGGTTCTACTTATAATCTGATATCTTATTGCCACAAATAGTTCATTCCATCAATCTTACAATCTCCATTTTAACATCAATGCTGGTCATGTATGTCTATACCGTAAAAGGGAGGGAGTATAATAAAGTGTGTCTCTGACCTCCCATCCTGTCATGGTTTGGAATCCAGTTTTTAATTAAGTTTTCTCTGAGGTCCCCTGGGTTGGAGGAGATCAGGTAGGGGATTTAGATTTTATTTTTGGTGCTCAGTACTCATCATTAACATACACAGCTAAAAGCGTACTGGGCCTGAAGAATGTTTGAAGCATTAAACTAAAATTAATTGCTGGTTGATGGGGAAGCTATAGCAACAGGGTCATCAATTTCTCTCTTCTGATGAAGAGAACAGAAGGGAGGCTGGAACAGCAGTCCCCAACCTTTTTGGCACCAGGGACTGGTTTCATGGAAGACAGTTTTTCCATGGACCTGGGTTTGGAATGCTTCCATGGAGGGGATGGTTTTGTGATGCTTCAAGCACGTTACGTTTATTGTGCACTTCATTTCTATTATTATTACATTGTAATATATAATGAAATAATTATACAACTCGCCATAATGTAGAATCAGTGGGAGCCCTGAGCTTGTTTCCTGCAACTAGAGAGTCCCATCTGGAGGTGATAAGAGACAGCGACAGATCATTGGGCATTAGATTCTCATAAAGAGTGTGCATCCTATATCCTTTGCACGTGCATTTCACAATAGGGTTCACGCTCCTATGAGACTCTAATGCCACTGCTGACCTCACAGGAGGTGGAGCTCCAGTGGTAATGCAAGTGATGGGGAGTGGCTGTAAATACAGATGAAGCTTTGCTCGCTCACCCGCTGCTCATCTCCTACTGTGCAGCCCAGTTCCTGAAAGGACACAGATAGATACCGGTCTGTGGCACAGGGGTTGGGGACTCCTGGGCTAGAGATTGGCAGGTAAAGGCACTGAGGTACCAACACTGTATAGTGTTCTTCAGAAGGATATCAAATTTTGACTGCATAGTTTTTTTCTTTTTGTTATATATTTCCCTAGAGCAAGCATGACCATCCTGTTTCTGCTGGTTGGCTCCTGTGCATCTCTTACAATTGACCATTTCTTCTAAAATCCATACACCACTTCTGATAGTAGCAAGTACTTTGGCCAGTTTCTTTGCTGTTATCTTTCTTGGTGCCTCAGGTATAACTTCTCTTCCCTCTGCCTCAACTTCTTTACATTTTTTTTTCCAGTTCAGTCTTCCAGGTCATCATTGAAAAGCTCTCCAGCCTCAATGCCAACAAGGTCGTGAATATCCTCTTCATCAATGTCCAACTCTAGCTGTTCCCAAGTAGTAACATCTTGTGTTTTTTACTGTTTCATCGGCAGAAGAATTTTTGTTAAAGCCTTTGAATGTGTTCACACGTGTTTTCAAAACTGTCTTTCAAAAGCCATTTATTCATTGCTGTGTGACTTCTTCCCATGCTGCAGTGATATTCTGGACAGCATTTAGGGTGTTAAAATCTTCCTAAAACTCAGAGCGTATAGCCAGATTCAGTCACTTCAACAGCCTGCACAAACGTTTGGCATAAATAGTATGCTTTGAACACAGCTATTGTGCCTTGGTCCGTTGGTTGAATCAGTGTGGTTGTGTATGTGCGGTGCCAAATATACAACTTTCACAGCAGCATGCATGTCCCCAGTATGCTGTGGATGCCCTGGAGTATTGTCTAAGATCAGAAGAATCTTGAATGAGATGTTGTTTTGCCTACAATATTCGCTTGCCTGTGGAATAAAACTGCTTAAAACCAGTCTTCAAACAATGCAGATGTCACCCAGGCTTTCTTGTTATAGAGCTAATAAAGGGAAATGCATACTTGCTCACATTTGTGAATGCTCTAAAGTTCCCCATGGTAGATTAGGAAAGTCTTTTATTTGAACCTTGCAATACTTCCATCCCAAAGCAGCATTACACAGTTCTTGAAAGCCTTGATCCTGGCATTGTTTGGACTTTTGATGACTGTATGTACTCTCCAGCATATGCTTCCAGAACAAGATTGTTTCATTGACATTAAATATTTGTTCCAGCAAATATTTCTAATTCACAATTACCCTCTGCAGCCCTTTCTTAAGAGCTTCAGCACCTTCAGTATCAGCACTTGCTGCCTCACTACTGACCTTCATGTTATAAAAATTACAGTGACTTATGAAGCATTGGAACTGCCCATGCCTTGCTATAAGCATTTTCTATACATGAGGTTGCTGGAATTCTCTTTTAGTATATTGAAAAAACTTCTTGCCTTAGTCTCGACCATTAGTAGAATAAGTGATGTGGACTTCTGTATCTGGTCTTCTGTCCACATGACAAGTAATTTTTTTATATCATAAATCTGCTCAGTTCTTTTCTTCATGGTGATGATGGATTTAACCAATGCTGACAATTTCACATATTACTGATTTACTTCTTATCCTCTGAGACTGTCGAGATAGTGGATTGTGAAAGTCCTAACTCCCCTCGCACTGGTCATTACTGCCTTGCTGCCTTTATGCCAGGCAATTACCTTGAGTTTCATCTCAAGATTAATTGCCTTCCTTTTCTTCTTGCCAGAAGCAGGAGACACAGATGGGCATTTTGTAGACATGACGGCATGTGAAAACACTAAACACTGTTTACCACCATGATCCTGTGGTTGACTGGGAGCTGTGACTTGCTATGGCATCATGGAAGAGTAATGCTAGCAAAGGAGAAGATCAAAATCTGAAGTATGGGTTCTAGTGAATGTGTATCACTTTTGCATCATGATAAAGTAATGCTACCACAGGAAAGATCAAAATTCAAAATGTCATTTCTAGTGAATACATATCACTTTTTCATCATGATAATGTAAAAAAGTCAAGTCAAAACATCATAAGTTGGGAACTATCTGTAGTCTGTTTTGTAAAAACCTTTATAAAATTTTTTTCTCTCCATTGACCTTGTTAATGTTACAAAAATGTTACCTGAATTCCACTCACACCCATCTAACCTCTAACCAGATCAAGAAATAGAACAATCCTGGAATCACATAAACTCCTCTTAGGCCGTGACCTGCTACTCCCTCTTCCCAGAGGCAAGCACAGTTCTTGCTTCTCCTGCTCCAGGTTAATGATGCTGGTTTATAAACTGTGCATTAGGTTATAATGTGGTATCCACTTATTATACCTAGTGTTTTTCCCTAATGACATGACTGTGTACTTTATTATGTGGTTGTATGTAACAAAGTTTAACTCGTTTCCATGGGTGTTTTGTTTCCCATTGTATAGACATAACATGATTTGTTGATCCATTTCTTATGACAGACATGTGGGTGGCTACCAGTTTGGGGCTTGTCATAGGTCGTGTTTCCTAGAAGCATAACTTAAGACAGGAATTCTTGTACAAGTGATTCATTGAGAAGCCGTTTTTAGGAGAAACCAGTAACGAGGTGAAGGAAGCAGGATGGGGAAAGTTCTGTGGCTAGGGGAGAAGCTGACGGTGAATGTGGGTTCAGGTAAAGCCCAGCCCCAGTCTGATTCTGTAGGAAGTTCTGGAGCATAAATTCCACCACGGAATCTGGTTTGCCTTAAGGAAAGAGAGTGAGGCTTTTGCATTCTCCAGTAGTCAGTCCGGGCTCCAGGCCACCCAAGGTGGTGCGTATGAATTTACCTCTTAGGAACTTTTGCGGAAGGCAGTCCCAATTGCTCAGGGCAGTGCTCTGAGAAGGTTGCAGGTACAAGCCATTGACAGTGGCCACTGCAACAGGAAAGCAGATGACATTGGGGGGCACTTTTAACAGTGTCTGCCTCAGCTGATATGAAACATGCTGCTATTGGGGTCAGGACTAGTGTGAGGCAAGGGAGGCACCTAGGGAACAAAATTGAAAGAACCAATCACCCTCAAGTCTCTGCAAAGTGCAGGATCAGCACTTATATGATCCTGAGAATGACAGGCTATTTCAATTGTGCACCCTAGGTGCCTGGCTGACCTCACCCTAGTCCAGGACTTGCTGCTATGAACACTTTGTACTTCTTTAGTGCATACATGCCTATGCATCTGCTGGATATAGACTTAGGAGTGGAATTGCTAAGCCATAGAGTGCATGGGTATGTTTATGTCCACCTTTAGTAGATATGGCCTAACAGTTTTTCAAAAATGGTTGTATCAGTTTTCACACCCACTAACAGGGTATTGAATTCCAGTGCTACATATTCTTTGTATTTTCAGTTTTTCTAATTTTAGCCATTCTGGTCAGATATATTGGAATCTCAGTGGGTTTAATTTGTATTTTCCTGATTACTAGTGACATTAAACACATTTTCATATTCATTAATTATGTATTGTTTAGTGCTTTTGTTTTTTATTTGTCCAATTGTGTTTGTTGTCTGGTTTTTATTGATTTATAGGAGGGAGGGAGGGAGAGAGAGAGAGAGAGAGAGAGAGAAAGAGAGAGAAAATAAGAGAGTATTATCCTGGATACAAATTCTTTGTAGATAATATTTATTGAAAACATCTTGTTCCCACCCTGTGGCTTTCTATTTACTCATTTAATGGCATCTTTTGATGAACAGAAGTTCCTAATTTTAACATAGTCCAACTCTTAGCAATCTTTTTTATAAATTTTGTTTATTTTTGTGTTCTGTATAAGAAACTGTCGCTACCCCAAGATTATGTATATTTTACTTTATCTTCTAGAAGTTTTATAGTTTATATTCTAATAAATTTTTATTTTAAGGTAGCTTTAGATTTCCAGACAAGCTGTAAAGATAATGCAGAAAGTTCTCATGTATTCTTCACTCAGTTTCCCCTATGGTTAGCATCTTACATTACTGTGGCACATTTCCCACAACTAGTGAATCAATATTGATGCATTATTATCAACTAAAGTCCTTACTTTATTGAGATTTTCTTAGTTTTTTCCAATATCTTTTTTTTTTTTTTTAAATTTTTGAGACAGTGTCTCGCTCCATCACCTAGGCTGGAGTACAGTGGCACGGTCTCAGCTCACTGCAATCTCTGCCTCCCCGATTCAAGTGATTCTCCTGCCTCAGCCTCCTGAGTAGCTGGGATTACAGACACCTGCCACCATGCCCGGCTAATTTTTGTATTTTAGTAGAGATGGAGTCTCACCATGTTGGCTAGGCTGGTCCCAAATCCAATATCTTCTATCTGTTTCAGAATCCCACTCAGGATACCACATTATGTTTAGTCATCATGTCTGCTTAGACACCTATGGCTGTGATAATTTCTTAGATTTCTTTTTCTGTTTTTTATGACTTTGACAATTTTGAAGAGTTTTAATCAAATGTTCATAGAATGTCCCTCAATTTGGATCTGTCTGATGTTCTCTCCTGCTTAGACTAGGGAGATGGGGTTTTGGGAGAAAGACACAGAAGTGAAGTGTCTTCCCAAAATATGGTCTCAAGGATACATGCTATCAACATGACTTGTCACTGATGATGTTAATTCTGATCCCCTGGCTAAAGTCTTGCTGCCAGTTTTTTCCACTGTGGAGTCACTATCCTCTCCTCCTTTTCTACACTAAACTCTGGGGCAAGTTTCTAAGCATAGTTTGAAACTTAAGGTTCTAGGTTCTACCTCCTTGAGGGCAGAGAAGATACATAAATTATTTGAAATTCTTTTGTATGGTGGATTTGTCTCTTTCTCCTCCTCCATTTATTTATTTATTCAGTCATTTATTTATATTGACATGGATTCATGGATATTTATTTTAGACTTTGAGTTATTTATTGTTTTGATCAAGTTGTTTCAGTTTTGACTAATGACTCTGTTGGCTCATGTGTCTTTTTAATATGACCCAATCCTTCTTTTTTATTCCTTCTTTACTTTCTAGCACCTCAAGATTCTTCAGATCAGTTTTGCATCTTCCATGCCCCCATCCTAGAATCAGCCATTTCTCTAAGAAGCCCTGGTTCCCTTTATTGGAGAATGGTATTAGAAACCAAGATCTGAGTGTTAGGTGTGCTTGTTATACTGGGGCAGGTGTCATTGTTTCTAGGCCTTCTCAGAGGACTGAGAATAATTTTGTTAGAGAAAAATTATTTAATGATATGTATTAAAGCATGGTAAGGAAGATTTTATTCAAGGCCATCACAGTTTATGTAGGGGCTGCTGCAACACATCTTCCAGTGGAGGAGAGAGATTGGATTCAACTCTGAGCAAGTGGGAAATGATAGCCAAGCAGCAGTATGGGAGTCAGTGAGTGAGAAATTACCAAGAGAAAACATCAGGGTAAAGGGAATTCTGGCTCAACTGACCTAAAAGGATTATTGCTGAAGACAGGCCGGAGTCATCAGACATCACCTGGGGGTGGGGGAAGATGAGGAACTTCATTAGATATCAAGGATGAGGGCTTCTCACTAAACTGACTTAGCAGGTGTACTGGTCCATTTTCGTACTGCTATAAAGAACTGCCTGACACTGGGTAATTTATAAAGAAAAGAAGTTTAATTGACTCACAGTTCAGCATGGCTGGGGAGGCCTCAGGAAACTTACAATCATGGTAGAATGCAAAGGAGAAGCAAGGCACCTTCTTCACAAGGCAGCAGGAAGGAGAATGAATGCAGGAGTAACTACCAAACACTTATAAAACTTTCAGATCTCTTGAGAACTCACTCACTATCACAAGAACAGCATGGGGGAAACTGTTGTCATGATCCAATTACCTCCACTTGGTCTCTCCCTTGATACGTGGGGATTACAGAGATTATGGAAATTATAATTCAAGATGAGATTTTGGGTGGGAACACAGCCAGACCATATCAGCAGGGTTCTTTGTTAAAACTGGAATTTGCAAGGAAGTGCACAGATGGTGCCAGCAAAAGATTCAGAAGCCTGACGAAAGTTTGTCCAAGCAAATAATCTTTGTCAGGACAGAGCTAAGAAATATATGTATGTGCCTTCAAACCATTTATACATGTATCACAGACAACTGTAATTATTTTTATGCCATCCAGTAGTATCTATATTAAGCTAAACATTAGTTCATACCGATGGTTCCAACTTTAATTCAATATCAGATGGATAATTCTAGTCTTTCTGCCTGTCTGTAACCTCCCAATTCAACAGTGAAAAATCTGCTTTCCACCATCTATTTACATATTGTTTAATCACTGTATGCATTCACAGTGGGTTTCAGAATTTTTTTTTTGAGACTGTTAGATATGAGTTCTAAATTTCTCTTCAAATAATCAATATGTCAGTATGTTCAATTATTTGCCTTCTACTTTTAAACTTAACTTCCTCATAAAGCAACCTTTTCTGATTACCTGCTCCACCCTGACTCATTCCCATTACCTGCTCATTCTCCACCCTGACTCATTACGATTTCCTGCTCATTCTCCACCCTGACTCATTACGATTTCCTGCTTTGCCATAACCGTTTTTCCCACCAAACCACTCACCCCGTCACTCTTTAAATTAGCCGATTGGAATTAGTTTCACCTGTACTGTGTAACCCTAGCCAATAGGGGAAGACACAGCAGCAGGGGCCACATGTGTCAGGAATGAGACCCCCTTTTCCTCCCTTGTCCAGGTGTGCATTCACCATTGCTCCATCTGTGAGGTCACACCCTTCTATAGAAGTAAACTGCCTTGCGGAGAAGAAAAAAAGAAAATTTTATATTAGAGTGCTATTTGTTTTGCGAAACCAAAACTTTATTTATAGCAAGACAGAGTCTTGCTCTGTCACCAGGGTGGAATGCAGTGGCACGATCTTGGCTTACTGCAACATGCACCTCCCAGGTTCAAGCAATTCTTCTGCCTCCGCCTCCCGAATAAGTGGGATTACAGGTACCCGCCACTATGCCCCCCTAATTTTTGTATTTTAGTAGAGATGGAGTTTCACCATGTTGCTCATGCTGGTTTTCAACTTCTGAGCTCAAGTTATCTGCCCACCTCGGCTTCCTAAGGTGCTGGGATTACAGGTCTTAGCCACTGTGCCTGGACTTCAATGTTGTTTTTAATCTGTGTTTCCATAAAGATAATTAATGTTGAACATGTTTTAATATCCTTATTTACCATCAGTATATATTCTTTATTGAGGTGTGTCAATCAAGGAAGATGACCAAGGCAAGACTCAGTCATTTTAGATTTATTTGCCAAAGGTAAGGACACGTATCCTGGAGACAGGTCTATGCCTTTTTCTGAAGATGATTTTGAGGGCTTCACATTAAAGAGGAAAGGGCAGGATATTGAGAAATACACAATTTTCATGTGAGGGCAGGTAGAGGAAAATGGTCATTCATGCCTTTGTCTGCCTCAGTGAATCTGCATTTTTACATAAAATAACATAGACAATAGGGCAGAGGAAACAATCAGATATGCATTTGTCTAAGGTGGGCAGAGGAATGACTGAATTCTGCCCTATGTCCCAGCACCTGTGAAGATAATCTATCGATTTACATTGCCATGGTGAGTTTTAACAGAAACACTTTAGGGTAAAGATCTTGGGGCCCACAAGGAATTTCCTTGCGTGCAAAATATTAGGGAGGCATATAGCTTTTCATCTCTGTAGCCACCTTGTTTAGGAACCAAAATGAGAGGCAGGTTGGCGTGACCCAGTTTGCAGATTGACTTTTCCCTTTGGCTTAGTGAATTTGTGATCTGAATATTTACTTTCCTTTCACAGGTGTCTGTTGAGACATTTTGCCTGTTTTAACTTGGGCGGTTTATTTCCTTACTGTTGTGTTTTAAGTCTTCTTTGGATATTCTTCGTGTAAGTCTTTTATCAGATATGTGATTTTCAATATTTCATCCCAGTATCTTTTCATTCTCTTAACAATGTCTTCACAGAGTAAAAAGTTTTAATTTTAATGAATTCCAACTTATCAATTTTTCTTTTATAATAAAGTCAACTTTTCAATTTTGCCATACTTTTAGCTATTGTATTGAAAACTCTGTATAAATATGCATCCACAAAAAATAAAAAAAAACTCATCACCAAACGTGAGGTCATGCAGATTTTCTCCATGTCTTCTTCTAGAAGCTTTCTAACTTTGCATTTTACATTTAGTTCCATGATCCGTTCTAGCTAATTGGGAGCTTTATTTCTTAAGCTTTTACATTTAGATCTAAAAACCTCATGGAATTGATTTTTTTTTGTAGGGGACAAAATAGGGGTCAAAATTCTTTTTTTTCCCCATATGAATTTTAGTTGACACAGCACTATTTGTTGAAAAGATTGTCCATTACTCACTAGTCTGCAGTGTCACCTTTGTCATAAATAAAGTGTCCTTATTTGGCTCTATTTCTGGACTTTATTCTGGTCCATTGGTATATTTGTCTGGCCTTGTACCAAGGCCATATTGACTTAATTAGTGCAACTTTATAAGAAGTACTTATACTGGTTAGTGTAAATTCTCCAACTTTCTTCTTTTTTGATTGTCTTGGCTATTTTCTTTTGACTATTTGCATTTTCATATGAATTCGAGAACAAGCTTGAAATTTCCCTAAAGAAACTAGGAATCCTGGTTAAGACGGTATCAAATTTATAAATAGTGGATAATACAATATGAAATTTTAATAATATTATAACAACTCTTTCCAGGCATGAACATGATATATTCTGCCATTTATTTGAGTCTTCTTTAATTCTCCTCAATAGTCTTTTATAATTTTTTTCGGTTGCAGATTTCTTGAATACCTTTAATTAAATTTATATTTATGTATTTGGAGTTTTTTAGTTACTATTGTGAAAGGAAAATATCTTGAGGCCCCCAAAACACTAAGCTAATGGGAAAAGTCAAACTGGGAACTGCTTAGGGCAAACCTGCCTCCCATTGTTTTCAAAGTCATCCAAAGTCTGCCCAATGAAATAAATATATATCTGATTGCCTCCTTTGGAGAGGCTAATCAGGAACTCAAAAGAATGCAACCATTTGTCTCTCATCTACCTATGACCTGGAAGCCCCCTCCCCACTTGGAGCTGTCCCGCCTTTCCAGACTGAACCAATGTTCATGTTACATATTTTGATTGATCCCTCATGTCTCCCTAAAATGTAGAAAACAAAACTGTGTTCAGACCACCTTGGGCACATGTTGGCAGGACCTCCTGAAGCTGTGTCATGGGTGTCAGTCCTTAACTTTGGCAAAATAAACTTTCTAAATTAACTGAGATTTGTCTCATATTTTCAGGGTTCACACTATATATGTGTATGTGTGTGTACATATATATATTTTTTATTTATTATTTTATTTTTATTTATTGATTTTGAGATGGAGTCTCGCTCTATCGCCCAGTCTGGAGTGCAGTGGTGTGATCTTGGCACACTGCAAGCTCTGCCTCCTGGGTTCACACCATTCTCCTGTCTCAGCCTCCCGAGTAACTGGGACACAGCTGCCCGCCACCACGCCAGGTATTTTTTTGTTGTTGTTGTTGTTTTGTATTTTTAGTAGAGACAGGGTTTCACCGTGTTAGCCAGGATGATCTTGGTCTCCTGACCTCGTGATCCGCCCACCTCGGTCTCCCAAAGTGCTGGGATTACAAGCATAAGCCACTGCTCCTGGCCATATGTATTTAATTTTTATTGCTCATTCCTGGTATATTTAAATACAATTGGCTTTTTAAAAGTATCTATTTGTATCTAGTGATTAATTATAATAGTTTTCTGCATTTTTCTTTGGCTACTGGGCTGAATATCTTCCGGGTGCCTCTCTAAATATGCATTAATGGTCTTCTACTCTTCTCTGCTCTAATGACTAATGATCAAAGGATCCAATGGCTTTTGCTCCCTACTGAGCTTGGTCAATGGGAGTTTCATTGGAGAGAGTTGTTGGGGAGGGAGAAGAGTGCAGCCAGGGTATTTATTCCTGTTTCTACCCCTGTGGGATTGCCACTGGCTAGCTCTATCTTTCAACAGATGATCACAGCTACTCTCAAAACAGCTGATTCCAAAGGGATCACTCTCCTAATTTCTAAGACTCTTTGTTCCCTTGGGTTTAGAGGTGATGAAAACTCTAGTGCCTGCTGGCCCTGGGTTTCTTCACTATTCCTTGTGGTTCCATTACATTCTGCCTGCAATTTTCTAATCGTCCACTTGTAAGTAAATTCTGTTTGAACTATCCCAATTTGCATACGCTATGTGTTACTGTTGAGATCTTAACTGAAACAGGTAGAGACTTGTAAAACAGTGGAGCTCATATTGCATGGATGAGAATCAAAAAGTTTGTAAGTATGTTCTTAGGAGAGCCACAACTGCCTCATTTCTACTTTTGTCCCTTAGTTCCCACCTCCTTCTATTCTAGCAATGGGAGAAATGGCACCAAACATTGGCTGCTCGTTCAGAATATATACCACATATGCAAGACAGTCCTCATGCTCACAAGATACTGGGGGTAAGGGCTTCAAGATGTGCATTTTGAAGAGGTACCATTTCGTCCGTTACAGAAGATAAAATCATGTATTTTCTTTATTCTCAGTTGATCTAATAAATAATTGTTTGCTCAAAATTATAATAATATCACTATATTGGGGGATTATAGCTTATAGATAAATGAAATAAAAGACAATGTGTAATAAGAGAAAAGAAAAGGGAAGGAAAAATCAAGAATACCCTGTTTTAAGGTGCCTACACAACCTGTGAAGTGGTTGTAGTGAAAGTAGATGGATTAATTGTAAATGTACACTACAAACTCTAGGAATACTACTAATTTTTTAAAATAAATGTATACTAAGATAGAGAGAAAATGGAGGTATATAAAATGATAGGACCAGAGAATGCAGAAAAAAGGGATTTTTTTTTTGAGATAGAGTTTTGCTCTTGTTGCCCAAGCTGGAGTGCAATGGCATGACCTCAGCTCACTGCAATCTCTGCCTCCTAGGTTCAAACGATTCTTCTGCCTCAGCCTCCCAAGTAGCTGAGACTACAGCTGCACGCCCCCATGCCCGACAAATTTTTGTATTTTTAGTAGAGGCAGGGTTTTACCATGTTGGTCAGGCTGGTCTCAAACTCCTGACCTCATGATCTGCCTGCCTTAGCCTCCCAAAGTGCTGGGATAACAAGCGTGAGCTAAGAGGAATATTTTTTAAAAAAACAAAGAAAGGATAATGAATGGAAAATTACAAATATGGTATAAATTAATCCAACTATATCAATAATCACTTTAAATACACCAATTAAAAAACAGGCTGTCAGAGTAGATAAAACACAGGGCCCAACTATATATCATCTAAAAGAAAGCCATCTTAAATGTAAAAGTACAAATATGTTAAAAGCAAAAGGATGAAGAAAGATATACCATGATAACACTAATGAAAAGAAAGCTGAAGTAGTTCCAGTAATTTAAATCAAAGCCAACTTCAGAGCAAGGAAAATTATGTGATAAAGAGAGGCTTTACATAATAATAAAGGGGCCAATTCTCTAAGAAGGTGTAATAATCCTTAATAAGTATATACCTACCTGAGGCAAAAACTGATAGAACTGTAAGGAATAATAGACAAATGAACAATTACCTCTGGGGACTTCCATACCCCTCTTCTAGTAAATGACAGATCCAGAGGGCAGAACATCCTAACAGCATAGTCCATCAACTGGATTTAATTGACATTTATGGAATACTTCATCCAGCAATACCAGAATACACATTCTTCTCTAGCTCACATGGAATATCCACCAAGACAGACTACATTCTGAACCATAAAACATATCTTCACAAATTAAAAATAATAGAAATCATACGAAATATGCTGTCAGACCACAATGGAACTAAACTAGAAATCAGTAACCGAAAGATAGCTGAAAAATCCCCAAATATTTAGGACAACACACTTCTAAATAACAAATGGGTCAAAGAAGTCCCAAGAATAATGTAAAAATATTTCAAACTAAATGAAAATTAAAAATGCAACTTATTAAAATTTGTGGGGTATAGCAAAAGCAGTGTTTGGGGAAAAATTTATACCATCGAATGTATATTAATCTGTTTGAACTGCCATAACAAAAGACCACAGTTTGAGTGACTAAAACAACAATTTTTTCTCTTTTAGTCCTAGAGGCTAGAAGTCCAAGATCAAGGTGTCATCAGGTTCTCTTTCTAGTGAGGCCTTGCTACCAGTCTTGTAGATGACTGCCTTCTTGCTGTGTAATCAAATGGTCTTTTTCCTTTGGTCTAATCTAATAGGACTGGTATTCTTATAAGAATATCTTTATGACGTCATTTAACCTTTATGGCCTTCTCATAGACCCTAACTCCAAATATGGTAACATTGGGAGTTAAGGCTTCAAAATATGAATTTTGGGAGGAACACAGTACAGTTCATAACACATATTAGAAAAAGAAGAAAGGTCTCAAATCAATAATCTAAACTTCCATTATGGGAAACTAGAAAAAGAAGAGTAATTCACATCCAAATAAGCAGAAGAGAAAAAAAATAAAATCACAGTTAAAATTAGTAAAATTGAAAATATAAAAAAAAAAGAAAAATAATTAAGCCAAAAGAGTAGTAAATTTAATAAGCCACTCTTCAGCCTAACCAAGAAAAAAAAAGCAAAGCCATAAATTATTTATGTTATAAACAAAGAGCAGCCACCACTATTGATCTCATGGACACTGAAATAATAATAAAGAAATATGATGAACACTTTTGTGCCTACAAATTATATCTTAGATTAAATGAGCCAATTTATTAGAAGAAACAATCTACCAAAACTTATACAAGAAGAAATACATGATATGAATTCGTCTGTATCTATTGGAGACATTGAATCATTAATTAAGAATCTTCCGGCTGGGTGTGGTGGCTCATGCCTCTAATCCCAACACTGGGAGGCCAAGGTGGGCGGATCATGAGGTCAGGAGATCGAGACCATCCTGGCTAACACGGTGAAATGCTTTCTCTGCTAAAACAAATACCAAAAAAAAAAAAAAAATAGCCAGGCGTGCTGGTGGGCACCTGTAGTCCCAGCTACTTGGGAGGCTGAGGCAGGAGAATGGCATGAAACTGGGAGGCAGAGTTTGCAGTGAGCAGAGATCGTGCCACTGCACTCCAGCCTGAGTGACAGAGTGCGACTCTGTCTCAAAGAATCTTCCAAAACAGAAAGCATCAGGCCCATGTAGTTTTACTGTTAAATTTTATTATATATTTAAGGAAGAAATTATACCAATTTCTACAACTTGTTCCAGAAATTATAAGCAGGGGGAACACTTTCTAACTTTCTTTCTGGAGCCAAATTACCGAAATGTCAAAACCAAAGACATGACAAAGAAAAGCAAAACAAAACAAAACTACAGACTAATATGTATCATGAACATAGATTCAAAAATCCACAATTTTAGGAACCAAAACTAAATGTATAAAAAGAATTATACACCACAACCAAGAGGAATTTATTCCAGGTATGCAAGGCAAGTTCAATATTTGCAAGTCAATTAATGTAATCCATCACATCAATTGACTAAAGAAGAAAAACCATATGATTATATCAATTGATATGGAAAAAACATTTGAAAAAAATTCAACATTCAATCATAAAACTCTCAGCAAACTAGAAATGAAAGAGAACTTCTTCAACTTGATAAATAACATCTACAAAAGACCTACAGTTAATATAATACTTAATGGTGAAAAACTAGAAACTTTCCCATTAAGATCAGGAACAAGGTAATAGCATCCTGTCTGATCATTTCTATTCAACATTGTACTGGAATTTCTAGCTAATGTAATAAGACAAGAAAAGGAAATAAAATGTACATTGGTTGGGAAGGAAGAAATAAAACTATCTTTGTTCACAGATGACATGATTGTCTATGTAAAATAATCCCAAGGAATTCAAAACAACAATAAACATTCCTGGAACTAATAACTGAATTCAACAGAATACAAGTTGCTTTTCTATATACTAGGAATGGGCAAATGAAATTTGAAAGTAAAACACACACATCCTTCAGAACCTAAAGAAGGAACCAGAGTTCAACTTGGAAGGTAAATGAAATTAATCTGGCTAGGACTAATGAATCAGAAAGGGTAGAGAATGGTAATATCCATATTTTGTGACTTTAACTCCTCTATGAGATTAAAGGAAGAGAGATCTATTTTGTTCAAAATTTAAATTTTATGTGACACACAATCTGGTGTAACCTGTCTGGTAAATTTGCTTAGATAATCAAATTCAGGTTTTACTTGAGACCCAGAATAGTAGATAAAATCTTGGTATTCTGTGCAAGTTATTGCAATACTCTGATATATTTAAGGGAATGTTGTGTATAAAATGAAAGAAATATTTGCAGAGGCCCTTGAGGGGCTGGGGAAGGAAATCATGAAACTGTATGCATTGGATCTCAATTGTACAGGAAAGACCCATCTTCAAGGTTATTAAGTTGGCCAGCTATTGTAATCACCCAACAGGTTCTTTTGCCCACTGTACAGAAAAGCCAATACATTGAGACCATGGTGTTGTAGTAGAGAAAGAGTTTAATTATCACAGTGTTAGCCAAGCAGGAGGATGGGAGATGTTTCTGAAATCCACTTCCCTGAGAATTCAGAGGCTAGATTTTTTTCAAAGACAGTTTGGTGGGTAGAGGGCTAGTGAACAGGAAATACTGCTTGGTTGGGTTAGGTATGAAATCATAGGGGGTGGAAAATAATCTTTGTGTACTGAATCAGCTTCTGAATGGGGGCGATAGGACTAGTTGAGTCAGTTCCTTAGTGTGGGTCATAGGTCTGAGTGATTCCAGGCAGAGTCAGTCATCAGAATGCAAACACCTGAAAAATATTTCAAAGACCAATCTTAGGTTTCACAATACTAATGTTATCTATAGGAGCAATTGGGGAAGTTACAAATCTTTGGCTTCTGGCTACATGAATCCTGAGCGTAGTGAATCATAGAAAAGCAAGCTAGGGGACAATGGCTGGTTATCATTTAGCTACACCTACATCTTAGAAGAATTCAGGCTCTTCCAATAATCTTAACCTTCTGGCCTTTCATTCGTTTTTACAAGGGTGGCTTTTTGTTCCTGAACAAGGAGAAAGTCAGTTTCAGGAAGGGGCTATTATCACTTATTTTGAGCTGGGCCATCGAGCTTCTCTTGCCCCCAGACATTGGTTCGACAGCCTTCGAACTCTGGGACTTACATCTTCAGCCTCAGACTGAATTACAGCATAGACTTCCCTGGTGCTCCAGCTTTTAGACAGCATGTTATGGGACTTCTTGGCCTCAATAATAGGATGAGTCATTTTTCCTATTAAATCTGTCTCTCTGTATATATCTATATCTATATACACACATATATATTATATATATGTAGTCTATTATATATATATAGATGTTATATATATAGACAATTCTATTAGTCAGGGTCTCTAGAGAAACAGAACAGGAGAATACATATACATATATATATAGAAAAAAATATATATATATTCTATATATATACACACACACGTATATATATAAATATATATATAAATATATATATATTCTCCTGTTGGTTCTGTTTCTCTAGAGACCCTGACTAACAGAATTGTCCAATTGTCCAATTGTCCAATTTACGGGAGATAAAAAAAGTCTCCATGAGATCAAAAGGAAAAGCAGTAAGACATACTAACCCCATTGATTTTGAACTTAGTGAAAATTCCTTTTTTGGTTTTCACTAGATTTACCCTCTGTTTTGGTAAGTTGCAAAGGAATTTGGTTCTGCCTTTGGCTGAACTTGAACTAATATCTAAGAAGAGATAGAGCAAGTTTATTCAAGCCATAAGCTGCTACACACACATACATACACATATATACATAATGTTAATGCATTAAAGTTTTAAAATGCTTTAACTTTTTAGCTTTGGAAATAAAGGAGTAAATACAAGGGCAACAAGGGAGCTAAGCTATGACACAAAGACATAAGAATGATACAATAGACTTTGGGAACTTGGGGGAAATGGTGCGACGGGGTGAGGGATAAAAGACTACACATTGGGTATAGTGTACACTGCTCGGGTGATGGGTGCACCAAAATCTCAGCAATCACCATTAAAGAACTTATTCATGTAACCAAAAACCACCTGCTCCCCAAAAACTTACTGAAATTAGAAGATGCAGTAATACAGGGTAACATTTTTTTGATGTTATGACTATATAGGCTGACAGTTCCTAACTGTCCATCTGTCCTTCCTTCCTTCCTTCTTTCCTTCCTTCTTCCTCTTTCTTCCTTCCTTCCTTCCTTTCTAACTCAAACTGCTTACAGCCCAGAGGTAGAGATTTACTCCAGTCAGAACAAATTGGGAAGTGTCAGGCAGTAGTATAGGTTTTTCTCTGTACTAGAGGGCTGTCAATAGTAACTATCCTTGGCAGAACACTACTATGCCAGCTATGAATTCTGGTACATATGCATAATGTGAAGATAAAAGTTAACTACAGTTTGAATTTGCTCTATACAGAAAACATAATTTGTAATAGGTCTAAAATTGTTCTTTTGTTTAAGAAAATAACTTGCTGAATTCATTCAGCCATTCAAGGTGAACTAGACTGAGTGATGCTTAAAATGATATGTCATCCTACGACAGAAATTTTCAATTCTTTGAGAACATTTGGAGAGAGGGCTGAGGGGCCTAGAACTAGAAGAAAGAGAGAGGAAAGAAATCTTCAGAGACAAAGGAGGGGCCACAACAAATGATATGGGTAGCAGGAATTCATGGAAGGACATAGCCATGGAAGCTCTCTGATAGGTGAAAGTGTCTGAGAATTTCTAGAAACAAGGATGTCAGAAATTTCATTTGAACTATCCTCCATGGCAGATCCTGTAGAATATGTTACTCAATAGCTATTCCAACATTTTACTCTCTTCCTTCTCTTCCTCTGCTGCAGAGTCTGGGAAGCTAAAGACTCTAGTGATCAAGCAGATGCCTGCTGAGGATTTGGGAGAAAGTCTTTGCTTCCTAATTACAAAAGCTATTCCTGCTTTCTCTACTTCCTCTGTTCCTCATTCTTCTTTCCAGAATGGAATGGCTGGAGCTATGTTTATCTTGTGAGCACAAGGGAAAGGTCAAAAGATGTCCACAAACTTTAGCCCTGCTATCACAGGAGCTATGCAAAGGAAGCTCAAACTATTTGGGAACTATTTAAGGAATCTCACAAGTTATAGGTGATTTAGGGATATTTATGTGCTGTTACTTTAAGGTGTTCCTGCTTAATTTTTGCTCTTAAATACAAAAATTTTGTCAGCAGTAATTATAAATATAGATCATGATTTGCTTGACATGATGATCAAGAAAATGGTGTAAAATGGTACTTCATATGCATATTTCTAAAAATGTATGACAATATTCACAGCAGCTAATTGAAACCAATGAGCAAGAGATGATAATGGGAATACATTGCAAAATGCTCACTTTTATGTAAGCATTAAGTAAAATGCATATACTGTCTTAGTGAGCTTGTCTATTATTCTTAATAGCCATGTGTACACCATCTTAATTATTCCAACTCTGCTTTTTGCTATAAGGTCTTAAGTTTCTCAGCCATAAAATTTTCGACTGTGGGTTCCTTTAGGAACTTGAATCTTCAGAGGAAATGCTAGGTCTGTGTCCCCAGGAGACTGATGTGGACTTGAGATGAGAGACAGTCAGAAGGGGTCAAATGAAAGCCAGGCTGCAAGGAGAACGGCCTTGTGAGCCCCACCTCGTGACTGTCTCCACCTTCATCAGGCAGCTTGCTCTGCCAGTCAGAGGGAAGTCAGGGAATCAAGAATGACATTTATCCAAACAGGGTGAGCAGGTGAAGAGCCGGTGACCCTGGAACGCTCACAGTGTAAAAAGCATGTGCCAGTCCCTCAGTTCATAGGCAGCCCATCTCCCATAAAGCCTGTCAAAGTATTACCAATTTCTAGGTGTCTTATGAAAATATTGACAGTTGTGCTTTATCATCCCTGCCCCCACCTTGACCCTCTCCCTGTTCATTGGTCCTGGCTGCCAGGTGCTGCTTTGAGTTCTTTGAATTCTAGCTAGGGTAACCAACTTCTCTACAGCTGCCTGAGACTTTTCTGGACACTTTTTGCACAGAAAATCCCTCATCTTAAGGAAATCCTCTGTCGAAGTCAAATTGGGAAGCTGGTCCTCTTAGTCCTGGAAAAGCTGCAGGTACATGAAGACCCTGCTGATGACACAAAGCTTAACCTCAGGATTGTCTTGAAAACATCATGCTAAGATATGGGCAGCATTGCATATCCAGGCGCAGGTCTCTGGAGCTTTCTTGGAAACTGGCAGAATGGACAGCTACAGTTGACTTTCTTAGTGCCAAAAGCCAATTTGATAATAAGCAATAAGGCTTATTATAATAAATGATTTAATATAACATAACAACAAAAGTTTATTACAAATGTTTTCTTACAGAAACTCAGAGGAAAGTAACCAAAAAAGTATTGGGTTAACTAGAGAAGATATAATTTTAAAAGTGCTTAAAGATGATATCATAAAGTATTATAGCAATTTTTTCTAAAGTAAGGATATATCTTTGGAAATCACAAAAGGCAAGATTGAAAGTGAGGCCTACATGTTTCAGCAGAAACTTAAATAAATGAATGAACTTTCTCAAGAAAATGAAGGGGACTTGCAGGAAAGTAAGTCTAGACCAAGGAGATAGTTCAGAGAATGCAGAGAAATTTGTCAAGTAGATAAAAGCATGAGTCTTGCCTCTGAACAGCCAGACAGCTTCAGGGAAATAAAAAAGCTACAGGTCTAAGAGAAGAAATGGAAAGATTCTTTGAATCTTTCAAATGTCAGCTGTTTATACTTGATATCAAAACTCCTAATAAGTGGTTGACAGTTCAGGCTGGTAAGACTGGTCAGAGAAACCCCAGTGAATTTAGAAAAGAAAATACACATCGCAGGTGAAATTTCTCTGAAGCAGATATGAAATTTGAGCCTTTACAGATGATCTTCAAGACCTTTGTATTTCAAGATCAGCATCTGGCAGAGGCTTATGGGAATAAGGGAATCCTATGGGCTATCAGATCACTGAGGCTTCAGGTATGTTCAGCTGGGATGGCTCAGAGATCTCGTGTCCAAGGTGTGTTATATGGACCAGAAGCTACTTCCACAGCATTCAGATCTCAGGATGAAAATTCCTCCACCAAGGCAACCACATCCTAGAACAACTCTTCTTCCTCAAGCAAAAAAAGCAGAGTTTATCCTCTTGTTTCCAACTTTGGTTATCTCTTTCAGACCAATAGGGTACCGAAGTTTTTATGTGCTTCCTTTTAATGAGGCAAATGGCCCAAGATCCTCAAAAATGATGTTAATGGGCTAGGCACAGTGGCTCATACTCGTAATCCTAGAACTTTGGGAGGCTGATGCAAGAGGATTGCTGGAGCCCAGGAGTTGGAGACCAGCCTGGACAACATAGGGAGACCTTGTCTCTTTGAAAAATAAACAAAATTAGCCAGGTGTGGTGGTACACACCTATAGTCCTGCCTACTCAGGAGGCTGAGGTGGGAGGATCACTTGAGCCTGGGAAGTCAAGGCTGCACAGAGAAGAGATTGTGCCACTGCCCTCCATCCTTGGTGACAGTGCAAGACCCTAGCCAAAGAAATGATGTTAATAATACCTTTAATATCTTAGGTTCTCTTTATATGTCTCTCACACTTGAGAGTGGTGCAGCTGATCCAGGCTTCATTTCCCCACCTCATGAGCCAGTAGGAGGGACCAGGGAATCAGGCCCTGAGGATGGTTCTAGGAGAAGGACCTCCTTTCCTTCCCTCTTCCCTAGAAACTCATCTGAAGTCTTGATATTAGTTTGCTTTGGCTGCCATAACAAAATATCACAGATTTGGTGACTTAAGCAATATAAATTTATCTTCTCACACTTCTGGAGGTTGAAAGCTTAAAATATCAACATACCAGCATGCTTGGTTTATGGTGAGGCCTCTCTTCCTCACCTGCAGACAGCTACCTTCTCTCTACATTCTCACATGACCATTTCCGTGTGTGTGTGAGGGTGGGGGTGGGCTAGGGGAAGGGAGAGTAAGAGAGAGAGGAGAGATGTCTCATTTATTTTTATTGTCTCATAAGGATACCAGTCCTATTGGACGGAGCCCCACTCTCCCACCCTAAGACCTCAGTTCATCTTACCTCCTAAAAGACCCTATCTCCAAATGCAGTCACATATGTAAATTTTAGAGTAAGGGGACAAAATGGAGTCTATAGTAGCCTCCATAGATTACTTTCTGCAGTCCAGGGGGCTTCCCTGAACTTCTCTATCTTCTAATAGCACTGAGGACACTCTAGTCACAAGGGAGTTTCCTTGTCATTCTTATCCAACCAAACACTGCATCTCCCCACATCCCGAGAGAAGTAAATGTTCAGCAGGACTGAGTCCATCCTCCAGAGTACCTCCTTCTGAAGGTCTATAACCAGATAAATACTAAAGTCATTTTGAATTGCCTTCCTTTTAGTTAAACTACCGGTGTTTAAGAAATTGCACAATTATTCAAATTGTACCTTGATAGTATTATAATTCATAGAGTTATATTTTATAGAGATTATATTATATATATAAAGAATCCTATAAATTATTTTCATTTTGTAATTCTTTAGGTAGTACATGTATTATATTTGTATTGCATTTTGATATCATTAACCAGTCATTTATAACATAAAACACTCTACCAGGCATTTTGCATGAACACTTCAGCAATGAGACATATTTAAAATTTTAAATGCCACATTGAGTTGCCAAAGTTGTATTTAATATTGTTGAAAGGCAATTGTGGAAGGAGCTTAAAGTTTACCTAAATAAATTTGCATTGGCTAAAAGAATCAGTTCAACATATGAAAATCAATCAATGTAATACACCACATTAACAAAATGAATACAATAATACATAATCATTTCAGTTGATGCAGAAAAAGCATTTCATAATGCTCTTAATACAATTTAACATTCATGATAAAAGTACTTAACAAAACTAGGATTAGAAGAAACTACCTCAACATAATAAAAGCCATATATTAAAGAAATATCACATAGTTAACATCATACTTAACGGTGAAAGATTGAAAGATGTTCTTGTAAGATCTGGAATAAGGCAAGGGTACCTTCTCCAGCAACTTACATTCAACGTAGTATTGAAGTCCTTGCAGAGAAATTAGGTAATAAAATAAAATAAAATAATTAAAAATGAAAAGGAAGAAGTAAAATTCTCTTTATTCTCAGATGGCATTATCTGTAGAAAACCCTAAACATTACACACACACACACACACACACACACACACACACACACACACGTTAGAATCAATAAACAACTTAGGCAAAGTTGCAGAATGTCAATTTAACACACACAAATAAGTTGTTTTCTATGCACTAGGAATATGTAGTATATACAAAAAAATTAAAATACTGTTCCATTAAAATAGCATCAAAAAGAATAAATATTTTGGAATAAACTTAATCAGAGAGGTAAAAGATTTGTACACTGAAAACTACAAAGCATTGCTGAAAGAAATTCAAGAAGATATAAATTAATAGAAATACATTCTGTGTTCATGGATTGGAAGATTTGATATTATTATGATGCCAATACTACATGAAGTAATCTACAGGATCAATGCAATTTCTATCAAAATCCCAGTGGCATTTCTTTTGCAGAAATAGAAAAATCTATTTTGGGAAAAAAAGAGGCTGGGTACAGTGGATCACACCACCTGTAATCCCAGCACTTTGTGAGACCGAGGTGGGCGAATCACTTGAGGTCAGGAGTTCAAGACCAGCCTGGCCAACATAGTGAAACCCTGTCTCTAATAAAAAAAACAAAAATTACTCAGGCATGATGGTGTGTGCCTGTAATCTTAGCTATTCGGGAGGCTGAGGCAGGAGAATCACTTGAGCCCAGGAGGTGGAGGCTGGAATGAGGTGAGATCATGTCCTGCACTCCAGCCTGAGAGATTGAGTGAGACTTTGTCTCAAAAAGGAAAAAAAGAAAAAAGAAAAAAAATTGATAGTTTTACACTTCTTGATTTCAAAACTTAACTACAAAGCCATGTGGCATTGGCATAAAAACCATGTGGCATTGGCATAAAAAACAGTTATATAGAACAATGGAATAGAATAGGAACTTCATAAATAAATCATTGCATATATGGTCCAGTAATTTTTGAAAGTGGTTCAAAGATTACTTAATGAGGAAAGAACAGTCTTTTCAATGAATGGTGTTAGGAAAACTGAGTATACACATGGAAAAGAAAAAAGTTGGGCTTTTCCCATATACTATATTCAAAAATTAACTCAAAATAGACCAAAATATAAAAGCCAAAATTCTTAAATTGTTAGAAGTAAACATACGGGAATAATTTCATGACACTGAATTTGGCAAACCTGTCTTGAATATGACACCAAAAGCACAGGCAACAATTTAAAGAAATATAATTTTGCCTACATTAAAGTTAAAAACCTTTGTGAATCAAAGAATACTATCAAAGGGAGAAGGCAACCCATAAAATAAGAGAAGACATCTGAATATCATGTTCATTGTAAGGGATTAATATCCAGATATATAAAGAACACCTACAACTCAACAACAACAAAAAACAAACAACCCAACTTAGAAAGGGGCAAAGGACTTGAACAGACATTTTTCCAAAGAAGATACATTAATGGCCAATAAGTATATGAAATTTTTCTCAACATCCTTAATCACTGGGAAAATGCAAATCAAAACTACAATGAGATATCACTTTATAGCCATTAGTATGATTATTACAAAAATATCAGAAAATTACAAGTTTTGGTGGGGATAGGGAAAAAAATGCAACCATTATGTTCTGTTGGCAGGAATGTAAAATGGGGAAGTATCTAAGGAAAACAGTATGGTGATTCTTCAAAAAATTAAAAACAGAATTACCATATGATTCACCAATTCCACTTGAAGAACCAATATTTGTTGGAAATTGAACTTTGGAAACTGAGGAAATTGAACTGATATTTTTACACTCATGTTCATGGCAGCAATATTTACAATAACCAAAAAGTGAAAGCAACCCAAGTACTCACCCACAGATGAGCTCATCCACTCATCCACAGATGAATGGATAAACAAAATGTGATATACACATATCATGGGATATTATTCAGCCTTGGAAAAGGAAGGAAATTCTCGCATATGCTATAACATAGACGGACCTTCCGAACATTCTGCTAAGAGACATAAGCCAGCTACAAAAGGACAAATACTGTATGATTACACTTATATGAGTTACCTACGGCAGTCAAATCCACAGAAACAGAAAGTAAAATGGTGGTAGTGCAGGACTGAGAGAAGGGTAGAATAGAGAGGTATCATTTAATGTGTTGGAGTTTCTGTCTGAGAAGATGACAAAAGTTCTGGAGATGGATGATGGTGGTTTTTGCACCACAATGTAAATGTATTTAATACCACTGAACTGTGCATTTAAAAATGGTTAAGATGGTAAATTTCATTATAGATATTTTACTCTCACAAAAAGTCATAAAAATAAAACACGGTTCCTCCCATAAAGTTGCCTGACCACCACTTTTTTCTTTCTCCAGAAAAAAAAACAAACATTTTCTCTTATCTTAATATGAAGATTGTAAAGATTTTCCGACAATCCCTTGATCTACTTTTAAAGTTAAGATAATTAGAATTCTCAAAAAAGAGTTTTATCATCTTTGTCCATTGCTTTAGATGCCAACTCCCTTTATGGTCCTTTAAATATGCATTAATATGAAAATGAGGCATAACTCCTTCACATATTTTCATTGCTGGATTCAGAGTGTGAAGGTGAAGTGGATATAATCAAACCTGCTCAGATTCCAACTACTACTTAAGGTCTGGGTTGCTTGCAGACTTTGAATGCAGCACCGCTCAGTGAAATAAGGTGACGGGAGAGCATGAGCTATAGGAAAATGAGCTCACCTTGAATCTGTGACCATGGCTGCTTTTCATCATGATTAATGGTCACTGGTCCTTGCTCACATCAATCTAGGCTGGTTCCCCCACACAGAAGAAAGTCAGCCTCAACATCCCAGGAGTTAAATCTGGTTTTGACAGCTGCTGCAAAGGCTGAACTGGCCAGGAGAGGTCCCATTACCTGCTGTGCAACACCTCATGGTGCTTCCAGCCAACAGGTGAGCAGGCACAGCAACTGGCTAGCTGCAGCCAAGATGAGGCTGGGTAGTCCCAGGGCAGAGGTGAATTACCTGGCAGAGTAGTGGAGGGCCAGGCAGAAACTTCAGGAGCCTGGGACAAAACCTCGCACACTCCTTATTTTGAAAACAGAGATGAATTGCTTAATCTCCTAATTTTTGTCTCCTCTTTTGTAAAATGGGAAGAAGACTTGTCTGGCAGGTTTGTTTTCAGGATTGAATGTGACAACCTACATCTCTTGTCTGGTCGCACAGTCAGTACCTGATAGAGTTCAATTTTCCCTCACTCTCATTGCTCTTATTTAATATGATGTTCCAAATAGAGCAATTTGATTCTTGTCTTGCTCTCTGTGCCTGGAACGTCCTCCCACTGCTTTGCAAACTACTATTAATCCTTCAATATGCAACTCAGATGTCATTTCCTTCCCTGTTACAAAGGCCACTGTAGCCCTTCCTTTTATGGAGACAAATGGTGCCAATTGCCACAGAGCTTTCCCTCTTCTCCACTTCTGTATCCTGGTCATAGTTCTATTTTTAGGTTCTCCATTCAATTACTATTTCCTGTGCCTCTGTCCCCTGCACTCATCATTGCTCTATCCTAAGGGTCAGCAAACAATTTTTGTATAGCGCCTGATTGTAAATACTTTAGGCTTTGCAGGTCCATGGTCTCTTCTGCAACCATGCAATTGTGCTATTGCACTGCAAAAGCAGCCATAGACAACTTGTAAATAAATGAGTGTGGCTGTGTTTCCAATAAAACTGCATCGATAAAAATAGGCAAAGAGTCAGATTTGTCCACTGGCCATAATTTTCAGCTCCTGCTTTACCCCATCCAGGTGGCATGGAGCTTGGCATAACAAACATTAGAAAAATGGTATCTGTCCCAAATTCTGGGCTTGCATTAGTCCATTTTCACATTACTATAAAGAACTGCCTGAGACTGGGTAATTTATAAAGGAAAGAGGTTTAATTGACTCATAGTTCAGCATGGCTGGGGAGGCCTCAGGAAACTTACAATCATGGTGGAAGGTAAAGGGGAAGCAAGTCATCTTCTTCACAAGACAACAGGAGGGAGAATGAATACAGGAGGAACTATCAAACACTTATAAAACCATCAGATCTCATGAGAACTCACTGACTACCACGAGAACAGCATGCGGGAAACCACCCCCACAAACCAATTATCTTCACCTGGTCTCTCCCTTGACACGTGGGGATTATGAGGGTTATAATTAGGTTAGATATAAAAAAAGATAAGATTTGGGTGGGAACACAAAGCCTAACCATATCAGGGATCAAGTCTGACCCTGAAATGTCCTCTTCCTTCCAGGTGGTCTGTTCTTATCTGTGATGGGCCCACCCGATGCACAAAAAGGAAATTCAATATGATCCATTGCATGCGCCTTTTCTTCCAGAGGCCAAAAATGCAAGGACATGTAATGTTGCGAAAAGGGTGCTCTTCATAGAATCAGAAGGCCTGGGGTGAATTCCTACTTTGGGCACTTGTGTGTAGTCTCAGGCTGGCCATGTCACACTTTTGAGCCTTTATCTACAAAATAGGTTTCTTATCTTTACAAAATGCATTGAGTGCCTCCACCACAGACTGTAGAGTAAATCAAAATCATATCACATGTGATGTTGCTTTGTAAGCTGACTTGCTAGTCAAATGTATTATGTAATTAATATCATCATCATTATTATTATTTAGACTCAGACTGTAGCTTCCTTCCACACTCCACACCATGGGCTAGTAGGAGAGGTATGCATTCATTCATTTATTCATTCACTTATTTATTTACAAGTTCAAGACTGGAAAGTTGTCAAATAAGGAAAGAAACTATCCTAAAGGTTCAGTACAGACTCAAAGAATATTCCAAGCACATCTAATTGAAGTTTTATTGCCTAGCTCTACTTTTATGTGTTCTGGTAATTTGGCTGTAGAACAGGGGTCTGAGATAAGAGAAACCTAAGTGCTTGCCTGGATTTTTAGATGGTGAGAAGCAGTAAGTCACGCATTGTTATGAAGCCTCATTTCAAGGCTGGTTGGTGTGTCAGATATTGTGTTTATTCCACCAAAGTCTATTCTCCGTTTCTCCCTAAGTTATAGCCACATTACCTGTCCCTTGCAGGAAGATGTGGCCATGAGTCTGAGTCATAGCTAGTGGAGTGTAAACAGAAGTAAAACGCAACATTGTAACTTGACCCTTAGGAAAAACACACACACCCCAAAACAAACAAACAGAAAACCTCTCAAGCACATTTCTCGCTTTTCTAGTTCTCCGGAGGCCTTAAAGGATATGGATGAGAGCAATCCTGGAAACCACATGTTAACAACAGCAACCTGGGTCCCTTAATGACCTAGTGGAGCAGAGCTGTCCCTGACTTGGAACCTTCACTTTGGACAGATGACTGGGCTAAATATAAATAACTAGCCACTACATTTTAAATTCTATTTACTGCAGTATTTTCTTACTAAAAATTATATAGGTATATCTATCTTTTTTACTTACCCCCTTAATGTATTCCTTTCCATCTGTCTTCCTGCCTTCCTCTTTGCTAAAATGCACAAATCCATAACCCCCAAAATAAGAAGTGCTTTGGTTTCAAAACTTTTCAAATTTTACAAAGTTAAGGTGATATACAAGGGCTGATCCCTGGTGAGGCTTGAGGCTTAAATCTTATGTAATTTGGAAAGATTCTTCAAGTAAAATATTACAAATTTTTGAATACAAAATAATGGACAAAAGCCTTGAAGCCTAAGTTTCATCAGCTTAACAATAGATACCTCACTGGTGGTGTAGCCACACTGTACATGGTCATGTAACATTACTGGCAAGTTCTGGTTGAACCGCCTAATCAAATGTCTTAATATTTCTTCACAAAATATATGAATATCCTACTTGGGATCAATAAATACTGGGCCAGGAGTGGTGGCTCACACCTATAATTTCAGCACTTTGGGAGGTCAAAGCGGGAGGATCTTTGAGGTCTAGACCAGCCTGGCCAACATGGTGAAACCCCATCTCTACTAAAAAATATAAAAATTAGTCAAGTGTGGTGGTGTGTACCTTAATCCTAGCTACTCGGGGGGCTGAGGCAGGAGAATTGATTAAACCTGGTAGGCAGAGATTGTAGTGAGCCGAGATCATGCCATTGCACTCCAGCCTGGGCAGCAGAGCGAGACGCCATCTCAAAGAATAAAACATAAAAAATATATATATATAAAGACTGTACATAGCCTCTCAGTGATTTAGGTCATATTTTCCCTCTCAGTTAAAGTCAAGTTTGGTCTTGCTGTCAAATTAATTTTTAAAAATACAGCTTTGGAACTTTTTGGATTTAGGAATTGTAAATATAGGAGATTTATGTAATGAATCATCTATTCTTAGTAGACAATGTGAGGGGAGGAGGATACCTTCTATACAATCTAAACCCTTCCCTTCAAGTAGTCTACAACATCATTAATAAGTAGAATATGAAGAAACTTAGCTACAATGCGATTGTTGCCACAAGAGGAGCTCACAAAGGGAATGAATGTAAGCTTTGTGCAGCCCATGTGAGCTTCCTGTTAATGAGCACTAAGTTCTTAGGGAAACAGGGATCTCAGAGTGTCTGCTCCCAGTCACTGTGATGTTAACTGATGTTCACCCAGAGGACATGGCAGGTTCAGGTGTCCCAAACAGTGAGGCAATTAGAAGCAAACTGATATCAGAAACAGGCAGACCTGAGCTCAGATACCGATTCTTCTATTTATTAATAGGGTGAGTTAGCTAATGCTTTTGCATTGTCAGTTATAATTAATGAGATGCAACAATAATTGTATTATTGGCTACCATTTGTTAAGTCCTTACTACATTTCAAGCATTGTGATACGGGCTTCACCTGACTGATCGCCTCCAATCCTGCCAATAACTCTGTGAGATAGATTTATTACTTTTTTTTTAGACTAAAGAATTGAAGGTCAGAGAGTTTTAGAAACTCATCTAAGATTCAGGTCTCTCTGACCCCAAAATCCAAGCACGAACTACTGTTATTCTGCTCCTCCTTGAGACAAGTCATACTATAAAAATAACACCAAAAGCTGCAAACATGAAATTATGCCAAAACTGTGTGCTGAAGTCTCTCCAAAGCTTCAGAATTTTTTCCCCTGACTCTGCATTTGACCCACACACTTGACATCTTTTCCTACCCTGATCTCTTCCTTTTCACAATGACATTATCCTACATTTTAAGGCAATAACAATAAAAAGAAAGACCGTAAGATGCAACTAGAGTATGACTAGTTTTTGTGACCTTCTAAACATCTTTTAAGTTTTTAAATATTTTAATTTGGTAATTTTGCACAAAAATCTATGTATCAGGCCTCTCTTAAGAAATTGAGAGATCTAACACTAGGCTTGCATTTTTTATGACAATAACTGACAGCTCACCACATCTCAAGTAGGTTCCCTTGTTATACTTGCTCATAGCACCTTGTACTTTTCTTTATAGCATTTAATATAATCATAATTCTACATTTATTTCTGTAAATATATATGTACTACTTGTTTTCCTGACTCAAAAGTAAACTCCAGGTCTTATTTGCTTACACTGCATCCTCAGGGTTTAATAGAGAACCCAGTTTAAAATAGGCAGGCAACAAATACTTGTTAAAGAAATAAGCATTTCTGAATTAATAAGAAAGAAAGATGACAGGGAGGTAGCATATTCATGGGTCCATTTTGCACCCTGTTACTAGGATAATTCATTAAACTATGTTCTTCAATGTGGATCTGTCCTCAGCCTTTTTGAAGAGTTGATCCATAATGGCTAAGAACAACTGCCATCTGGGTCCAAATGTTGTAAGTATAATGACTTCATAGTGATATCTTTCTGCCACTTAATGTCCCTAAACATTAAAGAAATTAGAATTGGCAGAGTCTGTGGGGCTATTGTTTTTTAACTTACTGGCATTTCCAAATGGTAGCTTTATGCTGCCAGCTAGTATAATATTAAGGATTTATAGGCAATAAAACACAGGCCCCCAATCATAAGACTTGTCATGAGCTGCACATGGGAAAACAGTCTCCAATTTATGTTGCCCGACGAGACAGTGATTGACCATAATCACATCTTGATTCCATAGACTGGCTTTATTCAGAGGACCATAAGGTCCTTGAGCATATGGTTTACGATCTTACTAACAGACATCAGTGCAGACACACATAGATAGGACATGTCCCTCACTAAACCTTCTGCAAAGCACTCAGCACATTAACCTCCCCCTGCTGTTTTGGGTCTTTGTTATTTGAGTGAATTCATTAATCCAACAAATTTAGCAACTACCGAGAGTCCAATACTGTGCACACAGCTCCTCTCATCATTGTGGTGAAATAACCTCTGCAGCTAATTCCATGTGTATGTTTTCCAATGAGTATTTTCTGATCCTCACAGGTGGATAAACTTATCCCAGTTCTCCTCCACAGTGTTCTTAGCATTTTGTCAATTCTTACTTCATGATCAGTCTCATGTGAGAATCAGGCAGCCCTGGCTCATTGGAGAGGCACAGGTTTTCATGGCAGATGGACATGGGTGTGCCCTATCCACCTTCAATCACTGCGTGAACAGGTATGCGAAGTAATTCTTTAATTCACAATTTTCTTATCTTCAAAATCAGAAATAATATGATGTGCTTTACGTAGTTGGGAAAATATGTAGGATATTGTACATAAAGTATTTAAATATAGAGATGAGATTAGATAAATATTAAATTCCTTCCCTTCTAGAATGCAGGAAGTGTGCACTTTTATCTACTCATCTCAGCTTTGGCAGAGTCCCTGATGCACTGGGGGAGATCAATAAGAACTATGAAAGCAAATACGAGAGGGAAATACAGAGTCATTAAATCATGTTGGTCTTTTAATGGCAGCAGTAACTGAACAAATAGAAAATCTGATAGTTCCCAAAACTAATCCAACAAAAAATAGGCTTAAGATATGAATGGATATTTCTTAACAAAAGGATCCCAGAGTCAACACAACCACCATTAGTAAGCTTTAATTTGAAGATTCACTAAAAAGTCTCTTCAAGAAAAACCCATATGACTATTTGAGCTAAGTGTGTGACATTCCATTTCTTCCATCATGAGAAAGCTCTTAATTTGCTCCTCTGTGGGTATCTCCTACTTCATGACAAATCAAGTCCGTGGGGTTTACTTGGTCCCAGGATTGACACAGGTCAATCCTAGTTGCAAATTGCTGTGCAGAGTAGAACCTGAAAACCTTCCCAGTTCACTGGGGACCATGCTGTACTGCATTGCTGAAGTTGAAGGCACATGCTAAAAAGCAGATACTCTTTCATTGTCTTTAGAAGACGTCCTTGACTTCCAGTGTGGTAATCTAAACATGCCACCACTACTGGCCAAGCAATTACTTATACAGGCAGTGCAGGGAAAGGAAAACTAGGTCTTATCTCATTGTCTACTCTGTCATGGCACCCCATACCTATGCACACATGGACTCCATATTGCTCAATCTTCTTGAAGGAAGTCATGCCCAAGGTATTTAACTGTAAAAAGCTTAACAAAAGAACAATTTCAGAGGAGAGGTCAGTGTTGAAGGGGCTAAGACGGGTTAGTGAAGACGGGAGGCACCAGCAAACACAAGAAGCCTTTGCCAGCTCAGGCCAGAGAAGCACGTGAGAGCCATGGAAGCCATGTACCCAGCAAAGAAGCCATGTACCCAACACAAGAACACAGCCACTGCCAGATCCATGTGGAGGTAGGGAGGAAGCAAGGGAATAAACACTCTAACTTCTTTATCTTTCCACTCTCCATCATCTGCTGGTAGCCCCCATTGGTCAGCTTTAATGAGATGTCAGGAGGCTAGAGATCATGATGTTATAGATTCTGGAGATCAGCTTGCCTGGGAACACTAAAGGGCAGAGAATGGATTTGGGGGACACTAGAGCACAATCAGCATAAGCTCCTAATGCTACAGCTTTTGATAACATGGACTCATTCGCTTTCCTCCTCCCAATGCACCAGAACGCTGGAAGGAGAATGTTTGACTCAGTTATAAAGTGTATCCCAAGTGAGTCCAGATCCCCCATTTGAATATTCCCTTGTCCATTCAAAGGTTGTGCTTGGTGGCTTTTGTGCAGATCTCAGTAAATGTCACCTCAATCAATAAGATGGTTCATGACATTGAACCTTAAGCAGGAAAGCCTCAAGGTGATAGTTCTCCACAAGGCCCTTTGGTCCTGCTACAAATTTGACTACCACCACCTTTGCAAAGTTCAGTTTCCTTTAAGCAATATTTATGTGAGAAAAAGAAGGTATTTTAAAAACAAAAACAAAACAAAAAGTAAACAAGAAAAAACTTGTTACATTCTATTGCAGATGTTCTACCCAAGTAATCTTACTTAGAATAAAGATATTCACAAATGTGACTTCCTGTCTGGACATAATTACTTGAGGGAAACTTTAAATGGAAATTTCATGGAAAAAAACACACAGAAGAACAAAAAACAAGACAACAATAAGAATATATGTCTGTCTGAATGTTTATCTGGACATAGACAAAAATTGACAGATATCTATATTATTATAATTATTAGTATATTATTTCATTATCATTGTAAGCCTGGTAAAAACTAAATTAAAATAACAATGAGATAATCACGTTTTTCCTATTGGCAAAAGTGATATTTAAGACACTATTTAACTAGCATGGCATAGAGAAAGTTCCTGAGAGCTTGTTCCCTCAGGCATTTATCCTATAGTTGCTAGATCCTGGGGATGCTGGTGGGCCCAGGGTAGAGTCTGGGTTGACTTGATCAAGGAATAAACATTTAAAGAGCTTCTTACCAATAGTACAAATGTATTTCAATTTTTCAAGAACCTATATAATGTGTATAGGTGCATTGCGACTGAGTAACAACCCTGCTTATTAAATATAGCACAGTCCTCTGCCGATGGGGTGTTGGAGAAAGGGCACCCTCAGTCATTTCTGGTGGCAATGTGAATTCTCAGAGCCTCTTGGAAAACAAGTGTCCCATGTAAAATAAATCTGTTAAATATGCTTTGTATTATTTAATACTTAGCCACTTTCCTGCCCTACCCTTTACCCCCACATTCCAGGGACTCAATAATAAAAATGATAATTTTTTAGATTAATAGTAGTGGGAATTAACAGAACATAGAGTTCTTCAACACTTTGGAATTTACCCCATGGAAGTATTCATAAAAAAGAATATATCAATACTTAAGGATAGATATACTGATCAATTTATTGTCATGGTATGTGAAATAAAACATTTTTTAAAAAGGATCCAGAATCAAAGAAATGGCTGAATTATCTCAGAAATAATATAAAGAGCAGGAGTGACTGAGTTAAGCAGAATCTGCCCCTTTCTTCAGCAATGGTTTTAATAGCATCTTTTAAAGCTCCAACTGCACCATGATGAGCCATGTTTCACAGAGCACTTTGATGACACGGTCTTAGTGTTTCTCAGCCAGCATCGCCTGAGATCCAAAAATGGGTAATCACTGACTTTTCTTCCCACATTGGGGACCTCAAGATTGTGTGTAATATTATGCTAAAGGCAAGCCTCCTGTGGCCCACAGAAGATCCTTCAGTCTTCTGTCCTCTGTCCTCAGTCCTCAGTCAAGCAAAAAGGTTCAGGGAGGCTCAGTGTTCCATTGCTGAGTCTGTGGGAGAAACACAGCCGGCGAGGGTTGGGTGGGTTATTTCAGAGAGTGGAAATAAAAAATGGAAACACAGTTCCACAGTTGGCTGTCCACCTCTTGGGAAGCCTCATTTCACACGTCCTCTAGTTTTCATTCATGGCCTTAGAAATTCATTTTTTATCCCCAGATGGATCTCAGGGACTCAGAAATGATATTTGTAATCATGAGAATTTTAGGAAAGTGAGAACAGGATATACTCTCTCCAGTATCATTTCCATCCTTTTGGACACAGCCTACTATTATTCAAACCTGTCAAGCCACATGAGGGTGGAAAATGGGATACTGGCAATCTAGACCAGCCAAATAGGCAGGGTGTCATCGAGAATCATATTCTAGCTGTTCCAGGGTGTAAGCCTTGGATGGGGATCAGAAATAAGCATGAAGAAAGGCTTCAACCAAATTTATCAAAATTATGAAATGTCTGGTTCAAAATTTTGTAAATATTTTAATAAGAAGTGAAAATGAAAATTAATCCCTAGGTGGTTTTTGTTTTCTCACATGTAAAATGGATAATAATAGTCCCTTTCTCACTGGAGGGTTTTGAGGGTGAATAAGATAGTATTAATCAATCTCAAATCATTTGTTGAATGAGGCAGTAGATAGATAGACAGCCAAGTAAAGTAAGATAAATATAGATACATAGAGACTGGCAGCTACTTGTTGATGGTGAATATTAAAACCTGAGCTCAATGTTCACTACTCACTAGGTCTTCAATACATGTTTATTGAATATACTGATTATTAGAACAAAGCTTTGTTTCATGTGTGTGAACTTTGAATCTGTAAACATTATGTCTTCACATTCAATAATTATCAAAAAGTTAGGATAAAAGCTATATTCCAAAAAGATCCATCTCTACTGGTCAATTCCACTCATAGATTATTGAACAATTATCCACAGCAGTTACAGGGACAAGTATCTTCTGCCTGAGCTGAAAGCATAAACTTCCACAGGGCAGACACCTATCTATGAGTACAGAGTCCATGAGGAAATTTAGATGCATCACTTTCCTACTTGGAGGGAAGAGTTTCTATGGATGATGTGTGAGGTGTACGTAGGGAGTGTTTCATGTACAAATTGGTCTATACAATTATAAGTTGTATCTTATAAAATCATTCCATCTTGGTCATTTGTGAATACAACCTGGTTTGGATGAATCTAATTATCAACTTCTGATCATAATGACATTAATAATGATGATGGTTGCTAGCACTGTATGTACACAGTTCTGTCTGAGAGATTTGTGTCTATTAACTCATTTAATATCCTCAAGAGTCTTATGTGTTAGGTCTTATTAACATGCCCATTTTCCTGATGAACCCACTGAGACACACAAAGATGATGAATTTGATGGTATCACACATCTTATAAATGGCAGAGCTTGGGTGAGAATCCAACAATCTGAATCCAGAATTTACGCTCTTGGCCACTAAAAAACACTTTTATTTAATAGCATAGGAAATGGAGGCCTAGGAAAAATAAGATGAATAGTCCAGAGCCAAGGTTCAGCAGAGCCTTTTGATTTGATTTGTACAAACCCACTAAATGCTTAGTTCAGTCCAGCAAATGGCAAGGTACTTTCTATGGTTTTAATATTTGTGCCCTCCAAAATGTGTATTGAAACTTAATCCCCAATGTGACAGCATTGAAAGGCCTTTAAAAGGTGATTGGATCAGAAGGGTTATGCCCTCAAAAATGAATTAATCATAATTAATAGACTAATAGGTTATAATGGGAAGGGAACTGGTGGCTGTATACGAAGAGGAGGAGAGAGTCAGGAAAGGCTCTGGCATGTACAAGAAACTTAAAAAAAAAAAAAGGCAGGTGGGCTTGACTCTTCCTGTGACTGCTTTAGTCGCCTCCTCTCTCTGGCTGATAATGGTCAATCCTTTGATAATGACATCTCACTGTCCCTTGACCTGCTCACAGACCCAGTGATCACTCTATGTTGGTTTTCAGCATCTTTTTGTGTTGATGTGATATCCACTTTTCCAACAATGGGATGAGAAGGCAAAAATAGAGGAGGCAACTCTTGGAACCTTCTCTTTCCCCCTCTGTGCTCAGTCTGTTCTCTCTTAGATAGCACATTAATACACTCAGCCGCCTTGCAAATGGATACCCTCCTCAGGAGGAGGACACACCACCTCGGGACTCTGCAGAGAGTCCCCACCAGTAGGAAGACTCTTACCGGATTCAGCCCTTTGACCTGAGACTTCTCAGTCTCCATAACTGTAAGAAATAAAGTAGTTTAATTTATAAATAACCCAGTTCAGGGATTATTTATAAGCAGCAGAAAATGGACTAAGACAGTACTAGAGAGAACAGAGAGCAAGCTGGGTAAAGTCCAATCTTTGTCTTCACAGAGAGGAAACACGTGAGTGGGTGCTGGCAGTAAAGTGTGGTGGAGGCCATGCTGCTGGAGGACAAGGAACTAGGGCAGCATTGAGGGACCAAGGTGAGAGCCAAAGGATGACTGAGCTGACCCAGTGAGTACTCTGGAGCTTGATGCTCAAGCCCCCTGCACTAGAGGAAAATATCAACCTCACCATAGCCTTGGAAGGGCAGAATGGTTTGGCCCCTGACTGCCCTTAGAGTCCTATCTTTGCCACATTTTCCTATCCTTTCTAGAGTCAAGCCCACCTGCCTTTTTTTCAAAGTTTCTTGAACATTCCAAGGTCTTTTATGACTCATGCCTCCTTCACATATGCTCTTGCTTCTACCTAAAATGCTCTCTGTCTCTCTCCAAAGCTAATGTGATTTCCCCACCTCAGGGCTTGATTCCATGGCTTCTTCTCAGGGATGCTGTGCTGAACCACTCAAAGAGTAGTTTCCTCCAATGATCTCAATTTGTGATTGTTAGGAGTTGAGTTACATTGCCAACAAAATTCACACATCGAAGTTCTAACTCCCAGCACCTGATGTAAACTTACTTGGAGATAGAGCCTTTACAGAGGTAATGAAGTTAAAATGAGGTCATAGGAGTGAGATCATGGAATAGGGGTGAGCCCTATTCCAATATAACTGGTGTCCTTATAAGAAGGGGAAGTTTGGACACGGGCACACACACAGGGAGAATGCCATGTGAAGATGAAGGCAGAAATTGGGGTGATGCTTCCATAAGTCAAGGAAAATCAAAGATTGCCAGTTAAACACTGGGAGCTAGAAGAGTGGTTTGGGACCCAGCCTTTCAATACCTTGGTTTCAACTTTCAGCCTCCAGAACTGTGAGACAATAAAAATCTATTATTTAAGCCACTCAGTGTGTGGTTCTTTGCTACACAAGCCCTGACAAACTAATATAGTGATTCACACTTTATGGGTCTACCACAAGCTCCATGGAGCAAGGGAGTGTGTGAGTCAGTCATCAGTGCCCTTAACGGGACTGGTTACAGTGGGTACTCAAGGAACTCTTGCCATTAACTGATTTTCCTCTCCTCTCCCATCTGCTCCCTCCTTCCTTCTCCCTTCCCTCTCCCTCTCATCTTCCGTGCCCCTGGCTTATGAAGCAACTTCTGGATGAAGAAATCTGTAAGTTTTCAGAACTTGATCATAGCTTGAGACAGGTCAAGAAACAACTGAGACCAACTGGCAGATCAGATGTCAAGGAGATCCCCCACAGACATCCCACCAAGAGACCCTGGTCTAATTTCTGGGTGGTCTTAGGCATAGCCTGTTTTCTAAAGATGGGTCACAAATATAGAGAGGCAGAGGAAAGTAAAACGCACACGGTTCAGTGGTGCTACTGAAGCCTGATTTAGAACCCTGGTTCTTTCTTTCTTTTTTTTTTTTTTGAGACGGAGTCTCGCTCTGTCGCCCAGGCTGGAGTGCAGTGGCGCGATCTCGGCTCACTGCAAGCTCCGCCTCCCGGGTTCACGCCATTCTCCTGCCTCAGCCTCCTGAGTAGCTGGGACTACAGGCGCCCGCCACCGCGCCCGGCTAATTTTTTGTATTTTTTTAGTAGAGACGGGGTTTCACCGTGGTCTCGATCTCCTGACCTTGTGATCCGCCCGCCTCAGCCTCCCAAAGTGCTGGGATTACAGGCGTGAGCCACCGCGCCCGGCCAACCCTGGTTCTTTCTAACTGTGTGCCTTTGAGACATCTTTACCTCCAGTTCCTACTTATCTATAAACCAGAAATGCTGTGGCAATCTGTTTTGTACACTTAATAATATACTGTGGGCCTATTTTCTGTGACAGCAAATGCTGATTTAACATTTCATTCTTAATATTTGCAATATCTAGATATATGGTGTGTATATATATTCACACAGTATATACGGTATATATGTGGCATATATATGGTATATATGGTGTATATATGGTATATATATGATGTATATGGTGTGTGCATATATATACACACAGTAATTTATTTAGCTGATAGTCATTATTACACATTAAGATATCTTCTAAATTTTGCTATTATAATAGCAATACATATATATACACACACACACATACACACACACACACGGAGTAATTTATTTAGCCAATAGTCATTATTATACATTAAGATATCTTCTAAAGTTTGCTATTATAATAGTTCATGTGATATCCTCTCCTGTATAGTTACTTTATGAACTTATCCAATTATTTTCTTAGGCTACATTATAATTATTTCTTTAGGATCAATTTCCACAGGATAAATTTAGGTCTAAGAAAATACAAATTTTAAGATGTCTTCTACATGTTGCTAACTTGCTTCCCAGAAAAGTTGGATTCATTCTCCTACCAGCAATATATGAAAGTACCTGCTTTCCCACACCAAATATTGTCACTCTTTCACGCATTACCAGCTTAGCAACACTGAACATTTTCACATATTTATAAGCCATCTCTGCTTATCTCCTCCCACATCCTGCTATGCTGGTTACTCCCCTAGTGCACTACAGCTACATGATCACTGTGCTGTGGTCCATGTCTAGAGGAGAGCTTCACCCAGGCTCTCTTAACTTCTAGCATCCTGTTGGATTTAGTCCAATGGTGGTCCCTAAAGAGAATCACAGGGTCAGCAAGAGATTCCTTCTCTCCTCTCCACCAGGTCAGGCCAAGACTTTGCCAGTGGCTGTACTCCTATGCTGGTGGCCACCATGCTTTTCTGGGGTTCTCCTTTCACAGCCACGCTCTGGCAACATCACCCTCTTCTATGCCCCTTGAGATCTTGCCTGGGAAAGAATTCTGCTGTTGCTATTCCCTGGGTGTTTCCCATCCTGTGCATTTCTTAACCTTGTCCTCATCTCTCCAGACAGTCCCCTTGCTACCCTTTCTTCAGTTACTGCTTGTGTATACCATATGTCTCCAACTGGTTCCATTGCTGTTGAAACCATTTTTGATTTTGGCATTTGCCAGTTGTACATATTTGAAAGATATATTTTTAAATTATTCATTCTTTGTAATATATTGTTGCCAGTATTTCCCCTAGTCTGGTTCTCTGGTACATTTTTTTTATGTTGCTTAAAATGTTTTTTAAAAAATCAATACAATGTGAGGCAAAGAGAAGTGTAATTTAGCAAAAAGTCTGAATTATACGTTTATTTTTTAAAAGGTTATGTAATTTAAAGTAAACACAGCTATGGAAAATAGAAAAGTGAGCTAAGAAGTCTTTCTGAAACAGAGGTAAGCCAGACATCATTCAATGAACAGAAATCATGATGTGAAGTAACACTTGGGCAGTAAACTGGGTTTCTTTAAGTGGTTCAAAATATTTTTTTTCTTTTAGGTAGGTTCAACTTTCTCCCTCAAAGTTGTGTTTATATTACTCATTATGTGTACAAGACCTTTCTTCATGATTTTAAATTCAAGTAATACTTCATCGAGTATTTATTATGGGCCAGGTAATTTTGTATACCTCACTTAGTATGAGAATTCTGTGGGATTGGTATTCTCGCCTCCATTTCAAGGCAAGATCAAAGTTCACAGATGTTGAACATACTCAGAGTTACACAGATAAAGAGTAAACAAACTCCTCAGCAGGAGAGATTTTTTAACCTAAACCTTTTGCCTTTAAATCAGTGCTCTTGTCACACTATCAAATATGTACCAAACAGAATACATTTAAACAGAAGTCATGAATATTTAACAAAAATCAGATTTAGCCTATGTGAAATTATGCCTCTGCAATATTCACATTCAGTTTATAAGTGGTAAAAAAAAAATAAGGGTAAGAAATAAGGGCCAAATATAGTTGATTTGAGAAAATTTTGCAAAAGCACCATGGTTCAGTGAAATAAACATTTTAAAAATCCTTTATAAATAAAAATAAAAACTATAAAAATATACTAAGAAACAGGTGGTAAAGTATGCCCACACTGACATCAGCTAAAACTGATATGCCCAAATGAATATAAAAACTGTTAGTGGGGACTGCTTGCCATGGATTACCTTGAATGGAAGGTATGTGGAGCATCAAAGTCTATTGATTTTGGGTGAACTAACAAGAGTTAGTGAACCAGAGACTGTATTGCCATTTGCCTCATTTTGAAAATAATAGACTGTACAAAAATACAAGTGTTATCACAAGTGCATTATCAAAAACTCATGGGTGAGCCTCATCTGAAGCAGAGTTTGTAAAACATGCGGCATTTATGGAAATTCCTCCCCTTCAATGCTCATAACTACAGACTTTAGCTGCTCCCATGTTATGCAAGCAACTTGCCAATAAATAAAAAAAAATCTGCCCACATCATTATGAGCAACAGCGTCAGAAACAGCAGCCACTGAGAGAGGGAAGTCTCTTGTGGCAACATCTGGAATAGAGAGGATGTGATGGCATTTAGCTCGACACTTCCAAATAATTTATTTGTGGAGAAAGACAGTGTTCACCGAATATGGCAGCATTCATGGATACATAATATACTTCAGAATCCAATTCTGGAATGATGGCATCTTTACGATATCTACATCTCTTTCTCAACTCCCAACTGCTAACCACTTCTATGAACTTGGTGTCGGTAGATACAGGATGCATAATGAGGATAAACAAGACTTTGGGACATGCAGAAATCTTGACAGAAAATGCTGCTGAAGGATTTCTGCTCCCTGAGGTTAGGTGAGAGCCTGGAAACCAATGGAGAAAGTCCTAGGTTGAGGAGTGGAGCATGCAGAACTAGGAAGTGTGACTTGTGGAGATCTTGACTCTCCAAAAGTTTCCAGAGCTGGAAAATGTGTTTCTGGGAAGATATGTTGACTTCCCTGGTCTCAGAGAAGCTTTGTAGGATCTGGACAGGTAGATTGAGTCCCCCTTTTAACTGAGTCTAGTAGATTATTAGTCTGTAGCAGAGACCAAAATCTTTTTTCTCATATTTGGAGATCAAAACTAAGATACTGGTAGCTGAACCTAAACTCCATTGAATGGGTAGTGGAAAATTACAATGCACTCAAGAGAGGCCTAATAGTTAGAAAAAGGAAACACAAGTCATCTGGTAGCAAAACAATGCTAGAGAAGGCAGGCAACTTAAACAAGCAAAATAATAATGCTTGAGAGTACATTACAGCATCAGAAAAGACCAGAGAACTAGATACAGCCAATTGTTATTATTGGTGGTAGTTGTTTAATAAAGTTTCTGTGAGTAGAGAATACTGAACTATTGCTCTTAGAGGATACAAAAGGTGAGGTTTCTGTTAGCCTCTGGTCACAACAATCTTATCAACCAATAAATACATAATCTTATTCTGTATGTGTTTCTTTAAAAAAAAAACCACTTGATTTAGTATATATTGTAGATTCATTTATGTATTAGTCCATACTCACATTGCTATAAATAACTACCTGAGACTGTGTAGTTGATGAAGAAAAGAGGTTTAATTGACTCACAGTTCCATATGACTGGGGAGGCCTCAGGAAACTTACAATCATAGCAGAAGGTGAAGGGGAAGCAAGACACATCTTTCTATAGTGGAGCAGGAAAGAGAGAGAGTGAGGGGGGAAGCACCACACACTTTTAAACCATCAGATCTCATGAGAAGTCACTCACTAGCACGAAAACAGGATGGGGAAAATCTGCCCCCATGATCCAATCACCTCTCACCAGGTCCCTCCCCGAACATTGGGAATGAAAATTCCATGGGAGTTTTTGTTGGGGTCACAGAGCCAAACTATGTCAATTAATGTGCCTGAACAACAGTATAGCTCACACCTGAAAAAAGCTTATCTAACACGTACATTTTTTTCCTAAGGCACATCATGGCTTTGTTATGCTTAGGAACACTAGACTTCAGCACCAAGCTTGGGGGCTATTTCAAATAGCAGAACTACCCAAAAAGGCACAATATATAATGTGAAAAATAGACCATGAAAAATACATTTGTTTACAGTATAAGAGCTGAATCAATAAGGTGGTGTTTGGCCTCAGCTGGGAACGTGTGCATTCCCCAAAATTTTGCCACTCTGAGGATGTCCATCCATGACAGTGAAACCTCCATGGGTATTGGTTTTAAAGTTAAAAATATATCTTAGTAAGTAGACAAATTTGCAAACACAGAATCCATGAATAATGAGAATCAACTCTATATAATAATTCTTTTAAACTAAAACCTTTGGTAGTTGAAGGAGAAGGTGGTCATTATTAGAACCTGGAAGACTAAGTAGAAGAAAAATCTCAAAACAGGAGAAAAGATTAAGAAACGGATCTGTGAGGAGAAAAGCAAGAGATGAGGAGAATAGGTAGGGTGTATTTGATTTACAATACTGGTACTTACAGGTGAACAAAGACAGTAGGTGAAGAAAGAATAATGAAAAGTTAATACATTTTAAAGTATACTGAGTTAAAGAAAGGCCTGAATCAGAAGTCCAAAGCCTTACCCAATCCTAGGCAAGACTGATATTAAAAAATATACACACACCAAACCAAAGTCTGACACTGTTCTTCAGTCTTGGATCTCAGGGATAAGGAGAAAACATTTCAAGCTTCTATGCAGAAGAAAAGCAATAAGTTTCAAAGGTAAAAAGGAGATAGTAGAACAGTATTTTGAGACTTCCAAGAAAATGATTATTTACCCAAGAATTCTCTGTTAAATCACAATAACATGTACTTGTTGATGTGAAAGAAAGATCATTTGGCAGCCTGGGCAACATGGCAAGACCTTGTCTGTACAAAAAATACAAAAAATTAGCCAGGTGTGTTGGTGGATGCCTGTAGTCTCAGCTACTCAGAAGGCTGAGGTGGAAGGATCATCTGAGCCCAGGAGGTTGAGGTTGTGGTGAGCAATGATTTCACCCCTGCACTCCTGCCTGGATGACAGTGAGACTCTGTCTCAAAAGGGAGGGAGACAGGGAGGCAGGGAGGGGGGAGAGAAAAAGAAAGAAGGAGAGAAGGAGAGAGAGAGAGAGAAGGAAGGAAGGAAGGAAGGAAGGAAGGAAGGAAGGAAGGAAGGAAGGAAGGAAGGAAGGAAGGAAGGAAGGAAGGAAGGAAGGAAGGCAGGCAAAATCCACAAGGACTTAGAGAAAATATCACCCACATCTCACCTGAAGAAAATGCTGAAGTTCAAACAACAAATGTTGTTTGTTGTTAAACATTTGTTGAGAGATCTCTAGACAAGGGAAGACGGAGGGTTTTCATAAGAATGAAAAGCGAATCAAGACAGAGGTAGCAATACAGATCCAGTCATCAAGAGTCTTGGAACATATAGCAGACATACCAAGAAAGAATTCCTGAAATAGAAGTCACATGCTATAAAGGACAATGTTTAAACCTGGAAGAACAAAACTCCTTCTGTGAATACAACCCTGAAGATGTGAGATAGATAGGGGGGAAGACAAGCATTTCCAAACTCATATTACATTGAGGTAAGAGGAAAGCAATGGGGATATGGGCTAAGGAACCTTGGCTAGGAGTGACAACTGATATCTTATTTTCATATAATAGTAGAGGAAGAGCAATTTTGAGCTTCAAGCAAGAAGACATCATTATGGTGCTATCAAAAAAGGATACATTCTAAACTGACAAAGGCTAAACAGTTATAGATAGCAACTACATCAGACTAGCAAAAATAAAAGAAATAACTGTAAATAACAATGGGCAATAAATAATAAATATGAAGAAGTTGAAATAAATAAATCATATATTGTTGTTCTTATACTGTATGTCAATGGGCAGAGGCTGCCAAACTTGTTTAAAAAATATGAACCATCTCCATGTGGTTGACAAAAAATGAATTGAATATGAAGTAATTAAAAAGTAGAAAATAAAAAAGATGAGTAAAGATATATCAGTAATTCAATTACAAAGCTAAAATAGTTGTACTAGTATTTTATAAGCTGTAATTATGTAATTTATATATTGTATACATATTTGTGAATTATATGTGTGTGTATTACTCTTCATTCTTCAAACATATTATACATTTTACATATGTCTAACAAGAATTTATGAAAATTGATCAGAATCATGACTACAAAATCCCTAATAAATTTGAAATAGAAGTTTGACATAATACATACTATGAACGAAATCATAATGACTATAAATAATAACAAAAAAGACCAAAAATTATTGACTACTTAGAAGCAAAAAACACAAAGTGACAAGTGCAACTGAAATTACAGACTATCTGAAAAGCAATGAAAAGGAGAAAACTTTATATTAAAACCCATGGGCCACAATAAAATCAGTATTCAGGGAAAAATGTAGACTCTAAAATGGCATTATTCTGGAGGAAGGAAGACAAAATACAAAGAAAATTAGTCATTTTCTTAGGAAATAACTGAGTATAAACCCAAAGGTCTAATGAAGAAAGAATTATTCAAGTAAAAACTGAAATTAATAAAATATATAGGAAAAAGTATATACATTTTAGAAGAAATACATTTAAAATATGGTTCTTTGAAAAGATCAATAAAATATATAAATGCCTTATGAGACTAAAAACAGAGATCGAGTAAAATATTTACGGTACAAAATAAAACAGGAGGATTAAACTCATACATAAAAAGACTAAAAATTATAAATAAATGTGTAAATCTCTTGCAAATAAATTAAAACAAACCTAGAAAAAAAAATATCTCCCAACTAAAATACAAACTACCAAAACTACTCAGAAGTAGAAAATCTGAGCAGACCAGTTACCCAAAAAAGTATTGAAAACTCAAATAAAGATTTATCCTTAAAAAGAGATATCAGGCTAGGTGGTTTCACAACTGAGTTGTATGCAAACTTGTAAAAACCACCTATTTCTAATGCTATTCAAAGCTTCTGATGGCACAAGGAAAATGAAAAGCTCAACAACACAACTCTTCAACCATCGTAACTTTAAGACAAAGCTCTGCAAAGTTCTGAAAAAGACACAACAATGGCAATAATGACAATAACTGTATGTCAACGTTATTTATGACTTGGGATGCAAAATTTGCAATATTGCCAAACAAGATAATTCCTCGACTTGGTGGGCTTAATTCCAAAAATACTCTATTAGGAAATGCATTAATATAATAGTAATAAAAATATTGATACCAAATTTATCTTCAGAATTGATTGTGCATCAGATACTGTGCTGCATAATTTACACATATTAACACAGTTACCATCTCATTGCAAGCCTATTTTGGTCACTGTAATCATAATTATCATTGAACTGTGAAGATGGGAAACCCAAGGCATAAAGAAGATAACTTGTATCCCTGTGATCACACAGAGAGTAAGTGGTAGGCCTAAAACCCCCAGAAATTGTGGCTCCTCTGTCCCTGACCTTAACCACTCCACTACTAAGACAAGTGTGTGCTGGGGGCAGGAGGAGGTAGGGTAAGCTCATAAGAACAAATGCTAGAAAGGAATTTGGTTAAATTCAGTAGCTATCATGACTATATTAAAAAAATCAAAACTACGTCATGATTCACTGTGTAAATGTACTCTTAAGCAATACTCTGTTTAAGATGTTCAAAATGGTGAAACTCTGAAGCCATTCCTCTTAAAATCAAGCACAAGATGGGAGGTCCATTAACTTCATCAATATTCCACATGTTTGGTGGTTATCATAACTGCACTGGCATAGATGAAATCATAATTTAAAACACTGTAAAAGACTCCTCTAAGACATTGCTCTTGCAGTTCTAAACTTCATTCTTATACCATTACTCTTTCTGCTTCCTCCAGCATCAGGGCCATTAGCATACAAACATACTACCACCTCCTTGACTTACTTCGCTCTCCAGCTACCACAGCAAATCTTTGCTGTTCTTTGCATCAAAGCACCTTAAACTGGCTGCTATGTATTTGCTCATTCTTCAATCTCTTTCTATCCATTTATTCTTATCCTACTTTAAGCTGGCTTGTGTCCCGACCACTCCAACCCCAAAGTGCTCATGATCTGCAAAATACCTCCATGCTGCTGAAGCCTGTGTCAATTTCATCTTTTACCGTGTGTGGGCGTAGTGGTATACCACCCACATTCCCCTTTAGGGACAAGAAACTCATTTGCACAGCTGCCAGGAGCCTTGGCTGCTCACAGCTCACCACGGAGTCCCTCCCCAGGAATTTCCCAAGGGATTTCACCCAAGATTATGTTCCCTTCTTGGGGCAGCCCACATGCAGTGATTGTCCATGGGAGGCTACCAAGTATAGCACCTCTACCTCAATTCAGGACATCCCTGAATGGCCACCCCAGCCCCAGAGCTCTTTTGGGTGCTGCTCAGGCCTCTGTTACAGCCCCATCACTGCTCAACTTAGTTTTCTGTTTAGTTCTGTGTCTCTTGCTTCCTTTCAAGCTTCTTCCTGAGAGTATACCTCAAAAATTGTCTTCCTGGAAACCTCTGTCCCAGAGGACACTGAGCTGTGGTCATCAGTAGCTTTGAGGTGGTTGATCATTTCACTGACACACTGGTTTCCTGTAATCCCTCCAATTACACGAGGCATCTCTTTCTCAGTTTCTTTTGCTGGTTCCTTTTCTTCACCACAATTTTTGATATTGTAGTGACTTGGAATCACAGCCCTGACACTCTCCTCCATCTACATCCCCTTCTGGGTGATCTCATTCACTTTTATGGTTTTAAACATGATTCATATGCTGAGAAAATTTTAATGGTTATTTCCAACCCTCCCCTCTTCCCTCACAGTGAAATTGCTCTTGCCACAGCCTCCCCCACCTCAACTGGTGAAAAATCCAGTTTCTTAAGCCCAAATCCTAAATTCATCCCTGACTCCTCTCTTTTCCTCAGACCCAACATCCAACCCAGCAAAAATTCCTGTGGGTTCCACCATCAAAATTACAGCAAGATTTCAGCCACTTCTCATACCTCTGTTCAGAGCCACCATCACCTCTGTCCGGAATTTCTAAAAGAGCCTCCTAGCAGCTTTCTGCAGCCTCCTGACAGGCTTTTTTTCCCCAACATAACAGCCAGAGTTATTCTTTTAAAACATAAGTCATATCGGGTCATTTATCTGCTCAAAACACTGCAATGGCCAAAGTAAGCATTCAATAGAAAACAATTGCTTGCCTACTTCCCCTATTTTTTTTTTTTTTTTGACTCAGAGTGTCACTCTGTCACTCAGGCTGGAGTGCAGTGGCGCAATCTTGGCTCACTGCAACCTCCACCTCCCAGGTTCAAGCAACTCTCTGCCTCAGCCTCCCAAGTAGCTGGGATTAACAGATGCCCACCACCACGCCTGACTAATTTTTTTTTTTTTTTTTGTATTTTTAATAGAGATAGGGTTTCACCATCTTAGCCAGGCTGGTCTTGAACTCCTGACTTTGTGATCCACCTGCCTCGGCCTCCCAAAGTGCTGGGATTACAGGCATGAGCCACCGTACCTCAACAACTTCCCCCATCTTTCCAATCAGGGAATTGGAATCCTTCTCCTGATTGAGGCCACTGATAGGCTTCCACTGTCAACCTGTGTAGGCAACGAGCAGACTGGAGTGTCCTACCAGTTACTCTGTTTCCCCAAATGTTCCAGCATTGCTGCACAGGGCAGAGGCACAAAAAGATGCAGCGTAAAGTCAGCCCGAGAAAGAGGTGAAGGGATTGAGGTCAAAGAAGGAATGGACCTTATTTTTTATCTCTGGATAAAAGCATCTATATTAATTCTAGCCCCCTTGAAACCCACAAATATTTCTTGTTTGAACTCAAGTTCTCCTCAGCTACTCTTGTGCTGTAATTCAAGTTTTTCTTTTAAGTTTATGTCTAGAAAGAAAAAACAACAATAAAACCACTGCAATGGCTCCCCATTTTTCTTTCCCTTAGTATCTCTTGCTCTCTTTCGCTGAAAGGCAAATTTCTTACAATGGTCTATTAGGTTCAACATGAATTTCCCTCCATACCCCAATACTTCACTGTATCTCTGACCTCCTCTCTTACTAATCCTCAACCTCCACTTGGCCACTTTGGACCCCTTATTGTTTTGCTTTCCTTTCTAGTGCAGTTAACTCTGCTATGATTTAAGTTCCACTAAACCAGGAATCTTGGGCTACTTATTCACTGATAGAGTCTAAGCACCTAGAAAAGTTCTTGGCACATGGCATTAATACAATCAATAAATGGTAAAAGAGTGAATGAAGGAATTAATGAATGAGTGAATGAGATAAAGTTATGAATTTCTGATGACACTTTTGCATACCTGTAAAGCTCAAGAGGCTATTTATGGCACATACAACTCCAGAATTAGTTAAGTTTTGATTTGATGAGTTGGCTGGCTAAAAATATCAAATTTTTTTTATCCATTTAAAATACAATGGGCTAGAAATGAATATGAAGGAATCGTGACAAAAGCAATAAAATACTTTAGAAATAAAATTACCAGAATGTATCAGACATATATGAAGAAACTATAAAAATCTTACTGAAGCCATAATATTTTATCGGAGCTAATGGAAAGAGAAACTGTGCTCCCAGTTGGAAATATTGAATATCATAGAAAAGGTTAACTCTTCAAAGTTGATGTACATGTATATATTAAGTTGAATATTAATTAGAATGCTTTTTTTGAAATTGCATAAAATAATTTCAAAGTTTATACAAAAGAATAATGCCTGAAACTGATGAGTGTTCTCAAAAGAAAACTGGTGAGTGTTTCATGGAACATGAACCACACAAAAAAGCCTCTTCAATTCAAATAGTATAATATGTGAATGGGAATAAATAAATCCATAAGTAAAGTGAGACACAGTGATACAGTTTGGATGCGTGTCCTTGCCCAAATCTCCTGCAGAATTGTAATTCCCATTGTTGGAGGTGGGGCCTGGTGGGAGGTGACTGTACCATGGGGGTGGATTTCTCATGAATGGTTTAACACCATCCCCTTGGTGCTGTCCTCACCAGAGTGAGTGAGTTCTCATGAGATGTGGTCGTTTCAGACTGTTTGGCACCTCCCCCATCTCTCTTGCTCCTGCCCTTGCCACATACAAACTCCGGCTTCTCCTTTCACCATGATTGTAAACTTCTAGAAGCCTCCCTAGAAACAGATACCATTGCTATGCTTCCTGTACAACCTGCAGAACTGTGATCCAATTAAACATCTTTCCTTTAAAAGAGTTACTCAGTCTCAGGTATTTCTCTATACCAATGTAAGAAGAACCTAATACACATAGATTCCAAAAAGAAATCCCATTAAAAAAGGGAATTTTATAGATGATAAAGGTGATTTCTATAGTAAAGGGAGTGAAAGCAGGTTTATTTAATAAAGAGTTCTGGTACAACTGGCTATTCACGCAAAAGAAGATAGACCTAGATCTCTCCTTTAAATGATAAAAATAGCAGTGGATTAAAGTTTTAACTATAAAAGAAATCAAACAATAAAAATCTTGGCAAGTTTCAATATAACCATTAATAGAAGAGGAAATTTTTTTAACTAGAACAGGAAACCCAAAAGCTACAAAAAGTAAATCCTAAAACTAAAAGGAGATACCAGAAATTAAGTCAAAAGAAATAGTTAAAATTATTATTTCAAATAAAATATTTGCAATATATGTGACTGAGGAGATTATTATTGAATACAATCTTTTCAGATAGATAACTAAAAATCTCATACAAAAATGGGCACTGAATATGAATAAGCAGTTCACAAAAGAACAAAATCAGTTTTAAATAACACAAATAAGAAAAGTTACTGATCCTACCTACTAATCAGAAGAATGCAAATTAGACTACTCACAATATAACATTTTACATCGAAAATTTGACCAAAACTATAAAGAGTAAGCACACCTACTGCAGGCAGGAATATAAGAAGAAAAAATAGAGTTAACATTATATATCGCTAGTGAAAATGTTCATTGTTGTGCGGTTTTGAAGAATAAAATTGCAATATCTTTCTTAATGTAAGAAAAAAATTACATTATCTGCCCCAGCAATCACATTTCTGAACTTCCATCCCAAATGAGTAAATATACCAGTTTAATGTTTAACTGGCAAAGAGATCAGAAGCACTGTGTTTTTTCACCAACAGGAGATTGTTGACTACCATTAGATTTATTCCATGGGGCAAGGGTGTCTGTGTGTGTGTGTTTGCGTGTGTGTGTGTGTATGTGCATGTGTGTGTGTGTGTGTATATATATGTATCTCCTCAATATGGATTTTCTCTTTAACAATTATGAAAATCCACCCAAGGCAGTTTAAATAGATCTGACTGTGTATATATACACACACAATTATATACACATATATGACTATATATGTAATTTTAAAGCAAAATATTAATAATATTTTCATAAACTCGAATGCATGTGGAAGAAATAGAGAAAGAGAGTAATGTCATCTGATAATTAATCGGAAAGAAGGAAAAACAACAAGTTATCCCTGATAAAATAATACAGGGATGGTCGCAAGAACCAGCAGGAATCCAAGTGATTCCTGTGAGGTTGTTTAACACGAGGTGCTTTTTAAACTTTTATTTTAGGAGGTCCTGGCTTACAAGGAAACTTTTTATGGGACAGGAAAACAATAAAACTAACAAAAAAGCATTTGTTCTGGGGGAAGTAGGAGTAAGAGACCTTGGGAACACTCTACAACCCAGCCCAGGCTCAGAAGCAACTGCAAAAGGTATTTTGCAAAAACCACAGGTTCGCCAAGCACATCATATTTAGACCATTTCTATAGCAGCCTTCCTTTTACAAAACTGTGGATCCCCTTGGTGGGCCACTGGGATCTTGAATCATGGATAAGCCAGCTTGTTCTAAAGAATCAGGATTTTATCCAACAGAAGCAGCTACTGCTGCTACCAAATCGATGATGTGATGACTATTCACAGTCAACACCATCAGGAACCAGTCTTTTTTTAAGTTTAAGTAATACAGAGATGCAAGAATAGCCCAACAGCCAATTAATTACTCTTCTAACATTGCCATTTACAATCAAGTATAAAATATAACGTGTATGTATGTATATTATGTATGAGGATGTAATTATATATGCATATGTATATGCACTGCAACATTTGTTATTTTTGTATGCATTATGAGGTCAAAATAGAAAATCTAAAGAAATGATATATTTTGATCCACTTTAAGGACTTCATTTAGTAATTTTTATAATGATTCATCGCTGTTTAATGATCTCATTCTTTTCTCTTTGAGGAGAGAAAAGCCTGTTTTCTCCCATTGATACTGCAGTTAAAAATGAACATAAGCCCAACAAAAAGCTTAGTAGGTCACTCTTCATTACTATAGAATTTATGATAATGAACAACTGGAAGCCATTCAAACAGTAAAAAGTAGGACACTAAATAAAGGAAATTCTACTACCTCTCTAATTGTACAATATGCAGGTATAAAACTGATGCTCAGAGTTAATAATAAATGTGAATTCCCTGCACCTCACCAGAGCACATAGTAGTAATATGTCAAAAGCCATTAGCTCTTGTCCCCACCCGCTCATGACCTCTCACCCAGTTGTTTCGGAATGTCCCAGGAGAATGTTTCATCTGCGTTCACTGGGAAGTCTGTCCTAAGCTCACATTTGGCATTCCCTTTCTGCTTGCTTTTCCTTTCCATGATCCCTCGCTTATGTCCACTACCCTCAAAAGTCCTGCAACCAGGACTCAGCAAGCCTACCCTAAATCTGGCCCCAGATACCTGTCTTTGATGCTTCTGAAACCACAGTCCTCCTGGATACCAGGGCTAGATACCAGGGCTGGATACCAGGGAGGGGTAAGGAGCCCATATTTCCAACTCATCAGCGCCTCATTGTCTTTGTCTAAGAAGTGGGGGATCATCCCCTTCATAAAGTTTCCTCATAAGAACCCCTCTTCAAATTTTCTTTCCTTTTTTTTTTTTTAAAGACAGAGTCTCACTCTATCACCTAGGCTGGAGTACAGTGGCACCATCTCCTCTCACTGCAACCTCCACCTCCTGGGTTCGAGTGATTCTCCTGCCTCAGCCTCCCGAGTAGCTGGGATTACAGGTGCCCACAACCACGCTCAGCTAATTTTTGTATTTTTAGTAGAGATAGGGTTTCACCATGTCGGCCAGGCTGGTCTTGAACTCATGACTTCAGGCAATCTGCCTGCTTTGGCATCTCGAAATGTTGGGATTAGAGGTGTGACCCACTGCACCCTGCCCGCACTTCAAATTTAACTGGAAGGTCTTTTCTCTCTCAAGCTCAGACATAAGACCACATGGACTTATGAACCTGACACGATTGATGCCATCTACATTCTATTTCTCTTCTTCTCAATGAAGGGCTGTCTTTTATCTGCAAAGTAACACATGCAAATGTGTATCTGAGGGCTTTCTCCCCTTCTCTCAATGGATATTTGTGGCCCTGCCAGTAGTCACTGGCCAAGTTCAAACTATTCTACAAACACATGTGAAAATATTCCTGTGAATTACACTAAGTGAAAACAAGGTAACATATTATATATAATCATGTGTAGAAAATTACATAGACTATGGATAGTAGTGATAGTTTTCTATTTTGCATATTTTCAAGTATCAACATAAATTAATATAGCATAGGAGAAAAACAATAAACATATATGAAAGATAAAAGTTGTTTAGGCCAGGCACGGTGGCTCACACCTGTAATCCTAGCACTTGGGAGGCCCAGGCAGGTGGATCATGAGGTCAGGAGATCGAGACCAATCTGGCTAACACGGTGAAGCCCCGTCTCTATGAAAAATACAAAAAATTAGCCAGGCGTGGTGACACACGCCTATAGTCCCAGCTACTCAGGAGGCTGAGGCAGGAGAATCGCTTGAACCCGAGAGGCGGAGGTTGCAGTAAGCCCAGATCGAGCCACTGCACTCCAGCCTGGGCGACTGAGCGAGACTCCATCACACACACACACAAAAAAGTTGTTTAATTTATAAATAGTAAAAATATACTATATATGCAGTAGATGCCTAATACACCGGTGTTGTTGTATCTAATCCTTACAATAAACCTAGAAGACAACATGCTGTTGTTCCAGTTTTATGGATGGGCAAACTGAGGTTCAATATAATTCCCTAAGGTATATAACAAGTAATATGTATATCTGTTTTTTCCTCTGAGCCCACTCCCTTTTACTGGGAACTTCTTATTCCTTCTGGTTTTGGTCAGGGGCTCAATTCTCCAATGAGATAACCCAGTAATCTCTCTCTTGGCCTCAGCTAGAGCAGGCTGACTTTCTGACATTTATAATACATGCAGTCAAAAAGCCAGACATAATCTGGTGAGCCAGGATTAGAACCTAATCCAAACTCTCATTCCTTGTACAACCTTACACTTCCTTGCACGAGACGGGCAAATAAAGAACTCACGGACAGAGGAACAAAGGATTGTGGTCACAGGTCACAGATCCTTGGGTCAGTACCACTCCCTCAGGCCTGGCGTTGAAAATTTGATTTAGGCCTCTTATGTTTCCAAAACATTGACTCAAAACTGGGTTCCCGCCCTCAGGATTAAATTAGTTCTCAAATTGAATTTTATGTTTCTTAGTTCTTTGCATCATCTCTGGCTCAAGCAGATGGAGGGATGTTTTTGATCGCAGAGCAAGGAATACAGCAGGGTGCTCTGAGCCCTAAAAGATGCTCTACAATCTCCCAAGCCCTGAGGGGCTTCCCTTTGGTCTGGCATGGATCCCTACCAGGCCTGCAGCACTGAGTTATAAGCACAAGAGGAGCCCATCCCTGTTCTGCTCTCCACCACTCACCCTCTTCATCATCTGCCCTCATTTCCCAAACCCTACAGCTTCCAGACCAAGTGCCAGGAACTGGAAAACTTCATGCTGAGAAGCTGAATGGGGCAGTGAAAGCTTCAAGCATGTGGCATATTATGCAAACATGGGTTCAAACACAGGTTCTTCCAGGGACCAGCTATTTGACCTTGAATAAATTACTGGCTTGTTTTAGGTGTCTATTTTCTCCTATAAGAAAGGATATGGTTAAGCTGCTAAGAAAATATCAAGGACTTTGCAATGGAAGATTTCCCTCTCTTCTGCTCCTTTGTTTCTTCCCGGAATGCATTAAGTTTTCAACAAATATTTGTTGAATGAATGAACATCTCTATTTAAAACTGTCTTGCATGACGGAGTGTTCAGTTCTGACTATTCTGCTGAACGATATATAGTTTAGAATGATATTTATTGAGCATATACTATGTACCAAGACCTACACTATGTGCATTCTTTCTTTTCATTTCTGAGTCTCCCACATCACCTTATATAACACCTGTAGTAACAATAATAGCTAACCTGCTAGAGGAAGAAACCAGGATGCTAAGAAGAGAGAAGCTACCCTTTCATAACACAAAATGACTCAGTTAAGAAAGAGATTTTTCTCCCTTCTCCCCACAGCCTGCACCTGGCAGAACCAGCACACTTCTGGTGCAGCACACCACTCACTGCAAGACGTATCCCTCCCCCGAGCCTCTGCCCCCTCATTCCATAGTGTTGCTATGAATGTTAAATGAGAAAATGCCTTCACAGTATTGACACACACTAAGTGCCCAATTAGGACTCCATTACAATCATAATTTCACCATTGTTCTATCTCTAGAATAACAAAAACAAAAATCATGGCAACTAAACAGCAATTTAATTTAGTAAAAAGCAAATCATTTTTTCACTATGCTCTTGCTCATCCGTCTTATTTATTCTCCTTTCAGTTCTGACTGTTGCAGGCTAAGTGGAGGTGTGTTTACAGGATGCGAAATTATTTTTTTAAAACTATAGATAACAGCCAACTGTTTTAATTGGCAACATAAACACTAAAAAGATGGCAACTTTGCTGAATACTTATTTTTATGAAAAGAGACCAGGAAAAGGTAACCATGTATTTGCTGAACCTCTCTTGAATTGGATGGCCCCTAATGACATTCATTTCAGAAACTTGAGTTTTTAAGTAGTCAATCAGAAAATCTTCAGATCACTGTGTGAAGTTCTCACAGAAATTGAAACTGCTGGTTAGGACTCACTACTCTATGATTCATGCTGCTATTGGTTAGAGCTTATTCTCCTAAGAAAAGACTCTCTGACCTATGACAGAATTCTCTGAGATGGAAGTTGTTCTATCTACAAAATGTGCTGCAGAATTGAAACAAAACAGATGTCTGTTTTGCCTTGCTTAATACCAGGAGGTGGTACATGCATGGTAGGTATGGGAACTCTCCTTAGCCAGATAGTAAAGGGTGAAGTTATTACAGGTATAGAATTGACGGGGTACTATGCTGATCATTTATCTATAACACTACATTCAGTTCTGAGTATTACATTTGTTTTAGAGGACACACCTACAGGAGTTCATCCAGTGGAGAGTCACTAGAACATTCTGGGGGATTAAATGCATGTTGTAAGAGGAACACTGAAAGCAAAATTAAGTAACACAAAGAAAAGGGTCTGGAGACTTTCACCTCTAAAATATCTTAAACATGTTATTGTCAGAGCAATGTGTTTGTTCTAGTTGTACCTAGTTGTAGGTTGAGGGTAAGTAGGTAGAATTATGAAGGAAGAAACTTGCATCAGCCTAAGGCAGGTATTTTCTATCTCATAGTTGCCTAAGAATGTGTTGGACTGATTCAAGAAGTGAGCCTCACCAATGGGGTGCTCAAATACAGTTTGCAAGTATATACCAATGGACCAGAGGGGATTCAGTCACTTCTTTAGGATCCTTAAGTTCTTTTCCATTTCTTAACTTTGGTGAACCTATAAACCCCAGTCACTTGCTCCCCATCTCCAACCTAGGGGTGAAGTTTTGTGGTTCAATATGTCAAAGGAAGTATTTGCTTGGCTAACTTTAAAGCCATTGATATAGAAAAATGATATATTAATCAGTAGATAAATGGCAAAAAGTAGATAACTAAGAGGAGAGCTAAGGACTTCAGCATCTTGGGGAATTGGTATTATTAGCTCAGAATCCAGCCATGGCCTGTGGACATCATAGGCCATCCACCATTTCTTCAACTCTTAGAGACTTTTCCTTCCATGATCTCCTCTGTCTGTAGTTCCAGGGTCCACACCATCTCTGTTTTTGACCTCTCAAAGCCTGGATACAAAACTTGGCATAGTTTTGCCTTCCCCCAAAGAAATCCACTGTCCCAAAGAGAATTGGTGATCAATGTAGACTTTACTAAAAAATGAGAAGGAGATGAGAGTTAGGGGGACTTTTCTCCAAAAGTCCTTCTCTGGCCACCCCACCATGGGCTGTCACTGACCCACACAGTCACTAGTTGCCTCCTTTCTCTTTTCTCCTTGATTTTCCCCTGGGAATTCAAACTTTTCTTTGGTTTTTATGCCAAACCACTTTTCCCTCACTGGGTAACTGACAGCAGCTAATTCCCAGAACAATGTGGGGTGGTGAGTCAGAGCTGGGAACTGAACCCACCTCCTATGCTATCAATCAAAACACTTATAAAAGCATTCCTTCCCAATGAAGATAATTTTCTACTTATCAGAAGGGCTCATGAGTAAATACGTTGGCCTCCTGCTGCGTATGTGGGTAAGAGTCAGTGCATGTGTGTGCGTTGGAGAGCTTTACTAAGGTTCTTAATGAAGTGTGAAACTATTTGCAAAAGATCAAGGGAAGACATTATTAACTGAACGTGAACTGGCAGCTACTGAGATGTGAGGAGATTTATTTTGTAGGTAAGCAATAATCTCTTAATAAAATTGGGAATAATGCGTGGGTGAATTGGGCAGGCTGCAGATATGAAAGGAGAGTAAAATTAAAATGTCAAAGGAACATTGAATGGAAGGAAACAAGTGTGGACGTGGGAGAACTTGGAGAAAAATGGAGATGTACAAACCCAGGATTTTGAAGAAGATAACAAATCTGAAACTCTGAAGTTCATATGCTGTATTAGACATTCAAGAAATGAATGTTGCTTTTTGCTTTTGGGAAAAACTTTAACACACTGAAGGATCTAGAGGAGAAACCAAGATGGTAGAGAGTTTGGAAACCCGGCTCTGGCAGGGAGATGGACACCTGGAGGATGTGAGGCTTGAGAAAGCTTGGGAGAGTGATGGTCACAGAATCCAGAGCAGAATAGGTGATCACATAAAGGAGGACGAAGAATTGTCTGAGATTCCCAGAAACCATAACAAGAAAGAGAGACCTCAAATCCAACATCTAAAGGGGCTGGGCCAACAATGAAGATGATGAGGTGGACCAGGTGAAGATGACCCAGGGTGGGTTGAGTGTGGCTGTATGGGTTGCTCAGACTCCAATAAAAATCAGGCAGCAGCTGCTCAAGTCCTTCCCATTTTTCTTTTTAGGAAACCAGTCCTGTGTTTAAAGATCTGATTTTTTGAGAGGAGCCAGATAAGTAAAATCTCTACTTCTGAGGCTAATAATTAATTTTAAGCATTAAAACTTCAGTCTAAAAACAAAATGTTTTCAAGGGCCACAAGCATCTGCTGTACAAGTTTGATAGAGACTGCAGAACAACAACAACAACAACAACAAAAACCAGATTGATGCTCAACATGAAGGCCTGATTTTTAATTATTTGAGCTGTCCAAAAATGGATATGGTTTTACTAGAATAGTGGAAGAGGAGTGAGCTCCCCTCTCAATTACAAAGGTACCAGATAAAAAATGTTGGCAGGGGCTGGGCACGGTGGCTCATGCCTGTAATTCCACCACTTTGGGAGGCTGAGGCGGGTGGATCATGAGGTCAGGAGATAGAGACCATCCTGGCTAACATGGTGAAACCCCGTCTCTACTAAAAATACAAAAAATTAGCCAGGTGTGGTGGCGGGCACCTGTAGTCCCAGCTACTCAGGAGGCTGAGGCAGGAGAATGGCGTGAACCCAGGAGGCGGAGCTTGCAGTGAGCCAATATCGTGCCACTGCACTCCAGCCTGGGGAATAGAGCGAGACTCCATCTCAAAAAAGGAAAAGAAAAATGTTGGCAGGTGGGATGGAGGCTTCAGAGAACTGACTGTGTATTAGATGTCTCTTTAGCTAAGCTAAGCCCAGCAACTTGGGAGGCAGAGGTTGGCAGATCACTTGAGCCCAGGAGTTTGATACCAGCCTAGGCAATGCAACAAAACCCCATTTCTATGAAAAATACAAAAATTATTAGGTTGATGCAAAAGTTATTGTGATTTTTGCCATTAAAGTAATGAAAAAAAACTGCAATTAATTTTGCACCAACCAAATACCTGGGTATGGTGGCACATGCCTGTAGTCCCAGCTACTTGGGAGGCTCAGGTGACAGGATCACCTGAGCCTGAGTAGATTGAGGACACAGTGAGACATGATCACACCACTGCACTCTAGCCTGGGCAACAGAGTGAGACCCTATCTCAAAAACAAAATAAAGGCTGGTTGTGGTGTCTCATGCCTGTAATCCCAGCACTTTGGGAGGCTAAGGCAGGCAGATCACCTGAGGTCAGGAGTTCAGCCTGGCCAACATGGTGAAACCCCATCTCTACTAAAAATACAAAAACTATCCAGGCGTGGTGGTGGATGCCTGTAATCCCAGCTACTCAGGAGGCTGAGACAGGGGAATTGCTTGAACCTGGGAGGCAAATGTTGCAATGAGCCGAGATTGTGCCACTGCACCCCAGCCTGGGTGACAGTGAGAGTCTGTCTCAAACAAACAAACAAACAAAACAAAACAAAAACTCTCTTTAAAATAAAAATTCTTGGGCCATTCTCGGGGAACCAACTTGATAGGTATATGGTGGGCTTAATCATGAGTATTTTATAGAAGCACTTCAGGTGTTTCTGGTGGGAAGACAAGTGGGGAACATGTTCTATTTGATTAACACCAAGGTTTTATCTTTCCTAAGATTTCTCAGAAATGGAGTAGAGACAAAACTCAAGGAATTGGAGTGAGATAATTGAAAGAATCAATCTGACATGCCCCAGACAAGTTTAAATTCCCCAGTTACATGCTTCCATTACATTCTACATTTTTGTAACATGCATCGCACTACGCAATTATTTATGATTTGGGTAAATACGACAGCTATTGTGGAATTATTTTTTCAGTGTCTATGTCCTTTGCTTGAATGTAAGCTCTATAAGAACTGGAACTGTCTTGATCCTGTGCACCAGCATGACCCACTGTTACCCTCAGCCTGGAATCTCCCTCCTTCCTTCGACATCTATGTGGCTTGCTCCCCCTTTAATTCAGGTCTCTGCTTGAATGTCCTCTCTTCAGAGATGCATTCTGTATTAGTCCATTTTCACACTGCTATAAAGAACTACCTGAGACTGGTAACTTATAAAGAAAAGAGCTTTATGTGACTCACAGTTCCTCATGACTGGGGAAGCCTCAGGAAACTTACAATCATGGTAGATGGCAAAGAGGGAGCAAAGTACATCTTATGTGGCAGCAGGGGAGAGAGAGCGAGCAAGTGGGGAGCTGCCACACATTTTTAAACCATCAGACCTTGTGAGAACTCCCTCACTGTTATGAGAGTAGCATGAGGGAAATCGACCTTCATGATCCCTTGTTCCACCTCCCACCAGATCCCTCCTTCTACATGTGGGGATACAATTTGAGATGAGATTTGGATAGGGACACAGAGCCAAATCATATCACCTTTCTTATTCATGCTTCTTAAAACAGTAGCCTCCATTGCTCTCTATCCCTTTAACTGGCACGAACTCTGCTCACAGTATTTATCCTGACATTGTGCTATAGATTTATTTTCTTGTACTTTAATGTCTGTTTCTTCCTTAGAATGTAAGACATATAGCATAAAAAATTTGAATTTCCTGTTCTCTCACCTCTGAACCTAGACAGCAACATGGTACACCCGAGACACCCAATGACATGTATGGATTAATAAATGTGTGAAGACACAGCCATGACAGGATCCAGCAAGTCCACTGAATAGAGATGACTCCAGTTTGCCTGGGGCCTGGGGAATGTGGCTGTATACAGAAAACTTCAAAAAGGTGTGGAGACATAACACCAGAGAGCTCCTCTTGGGTCAGATTGTGATTTGGCTGTTAAGCCAAGGTAAGGTGATTGGATATTCCTTGAGGGGCTAGGAAGCCAGGGAGCAGCTTGATCAATCTTGAGTCTTTGGAAAGATTATTCTGGAAAACAAGATAAGGATTCTTAGCATATGTCTTTGGTAAAGTTATCATCCCATGAATTAGTAAACAGGCCTCTGAATGCTAGGAAATGGGATTCAACATTTTTCTTAGAGGAGACTGCAGTTTTTGTTTGGTATTTTCTAGCACGATTAAGGCCCATTGTCTTAGTGCTTTCGTGTTGCAATATCAAAATACCCAAGACTAGGTAATTTGTAAAAAGTAGATATTTATTTCTCATGGTTCTGGAGACTGGGAAGTGAAAGATTAAGGTGCTGGCAGTTTCAGTGTCTGGTGAGGGTCTGTTCTCCACTTCCAGGGTGGTGTCCTATTGTGTTGCTGCATCCTCTGGTAGGATAAATGCTGTGACCTCACAAGGCAGAATGGATGAACAGGCAAAAGGGCCTAGATAGCTCCTTGCAGCCCGTGTATAAGACACTGATCTCATTCTTAGGGTGGAGCTCTCATGGCCCAATCACCTTCTAAAAGCCCTATCTCAATACTGCTGCATTGAGGATTAAATTTCAACAAAAATTTTGGAGGAGACACAGACATACAAACTATAGCACCCATGATGCTGCCTTAGTCATGTTGAAAGTAAAATCTTTTCAGAGGAATTTGAGAGCAGTTACCAAGTTATACACCTCATATAACTTGACCCAAAATATAGAAGCACTGAGGCTGGCTTGGAAGTCACTCTAGGTCCAAAGTTGTCTAGATGGATGGGCCAAATCCGTACGATGAATTTGAACAAGGTAAAAAATGAAGCCCTGCAATAGCCTTTGTCAGCTCCACCTGTCTTTAAACTGCATGCAAACAGGACAGAGAGGCTTCTGTGGATGTCTAGGGGCTGAAGAGGTAGCCCTGTTGGTTGGTTATGTCTGTGTGTGTGTGCCCTAGTTCTCTCTCCTGACCCTCTGCCTTTAGAGGACTCAATGGCCCTCAGTTCTGAGCCCTAAGGAGACAGGATGGGTGGGGTCTGGGAGTCATTTGGCTGCCTCCACATCTAGGAACCAGGATCCCTAAGGTAAGTCCCTGGTGCCTGGGCCTCCTTCAACCCCTGCTATGAGTCTTTTTCACTAAGCTCTGCCAATGTTCCCACCATGGCAGGTCCCTGTCTGGCCTGAAACTCTACCCAGACAGCATTCTCTTTTGCCTCAACCCACTATGCACCTAACTCCACCCAAAACCCTGTATCAGCCTGGATAGAGACCCTTGTTCACATGTTCCAGAGAAATACAGTGACTTTTACATCCTGCCTCCTCTCCTTCTCTGCTTGAAATACTATACAAAGTGACACCAGCTGATGTCCAGGGGCTGAGGGCAGAGAGCTTGAAGTCAAGAAAGGTTAATATTAAAGGAGTAGCAGGAATATGGGTAGGAACACTAATGGTAACACCAATTACATCACTTCATGTCTCTGCACACACAGAGCCATTTCCTCATTGTCCCAAGAGGCAGGAAAGTCGTCTCAATGTTAACATTTTAAATCAACAGAGACTGACAGAGACTGAGGCTTCTCCAAGCCTCAGTCTTGTTCAAGTGACTTGTTCAAGGCCACCAGTCAGCTATCAAGTAAAGACAAGATTCCATATTCCCTAACTCCAAAGCAGGTCTACTGTTGTTTTTCATTACAATGCTGACTCTATGGGCCCTAGATCTCTTTGAGGGGTTGGAAAATTCTTGTTTTTTTCCTGTTTATGTGTCTTAGAGTTGAAGTCCCAACTTTAAAACCCAGCTATGTGAATTATTACCTGAGTGAGTCACCTTACCTCATTGAGCCTGTTTCCTTCTCCATAAAATAAAAATGATTAACAACTATCTCATAGGGCTGTGCAGATAAGACAAAATCCTGTAGATGAAAAAACTTTGTTACTAGAACACATTAAATAGGTGGGTGAGGATATTTTGGGGGCAAGGATACCCAAACCTTACCTTTTGTCATTACCACCTGTGAAACAGTCATATAGATGGGGAGGGGTATGGGAGTGGTATCTTGGCCACATTGCACCATAAAGAGAATTGAGTGTCAACTCATAGACACAGCTTTGTGCTGCACCAGTAGAATTTCTTCCTGTGAAGCAAGTACTAAAGAGAAGGTAGCCAGGCAAGACACAGAGACAGAGAAAATTGACCAAAAGAGAGAAAGAGATGCAGAGAGAACAGAATCACCTAAGGTTACAACCAACCTCGAGGGGCAAGAAAAAGTTTGATGATGGAATCATAGAATGTAGGAGCTATAAGAGTAAAGGGTGAAGATGGAATAGCTAGCCCTCCTTCCAGGCTGACAGAGTAAGTACAGACACAAGTGTCCCCCCTATAGTCAAATATGGATGAGCTGTTAGTTTTGTCCATTGATAAAATGGGGATAACAGTAATAGTTAGCATTGTTGTGAGGCTTGAACAAGTTAAAACATGTAATGCACACAGTAAGCACTCAAATAGCGTGAGCTGTTGTTATCACTATTTTAAACTTGGTTTATTTCATGAACTAACATAGACTGATTTCCAGTGGTCATCTAGACAAGGGTTCTGAAGCCTGTCTGGGCTCGGCACAAAAGTGTCCTGATGAGTTCCTGATGCACATCATGGGCTTTGGGTAGAGGAGAGGATGGCACCTGTGCCTGATGCTGACCAATACTCCAAAGCCCCGATTCCTCTTATTGATGAGATAATGAAGTTAGAGGTAGATAGTGACTCCTAAAGTCAAACACAAAAGGACAAATATGGAAATAAAACTCATACCTCTCTTCCTGTCCAGATATCTAAGTCTGCTATTGCTCCCTCAAGCGCCCCAGGCAACAGGGCCACTGGAGGAACATGGGAACAGGAAGAACAAGTCCAGTGGATTCCAGAATTTCATTCCAGAAGAGGGGGGATTTCCCTGCTCAGGTTCGTATCATAATCCTGAAAGTCATAATCAAGAATGTCATAATCCTGAATGCTGAGATCCTGAAAGATCAAAATCCCTAGTCTAAATCCCTAAAGTCTAAAATCCCTACTGTCTAATAGACATACTGACATCTTTGGAATTAGGTGCTATGAAGGCTTCTAAAAGTAAACTTCAAGGAGTTACCAATAAAGTTCGTTGTTTTTTTCCATTCAGCCCAGTGCATTTGGTGGACAATTTAAATGAGTGGATTAGCTGCATGATACGACAACCATGAAAACTTTGGTTTAAAAATGCATCTTTTGTCTGCATTGGCATTCCTTTCAGCTGATGAAGTTCCAGGAGCTTTTAATGAATTAAAACGACATTTGTTTGAAGAAGTCAGTGAAGTTACCGACTGGTTTGAAAATAATTATGTGTATGGCAGGATAAGAAGACACTTACACAATGGTGTTGCTGTTCAGTCACCAGCATTGTTTTCACTGAATCTGTTGTCTATATATGAGTCCATGCAAAATGAATTTCTAGGTATTCAAAACAACACAGAAGCATGACATAGAAGATGGAAAATTTTAATAGGGAATGCTTAAGTCAATGTATATCAAATCATAGAATAATTTCAAAAGGAGCAGCACCAGGTAGAAAACAAATGTGAACGTATTCTTCTAGAAGAGGCATACCCTAAAAGAGAAAAAGCAGCTACTCATCATGTTGCAAGACTTCCAAATATAGTTAATAATCAGGAAAATCGGAGAGCCCTTATGGAAGACCTCTTTGCAATTGCCCATAATTTACTCCCGTAATACATCTTCTGTGTGTCAATTTTTAAATTTTTTCTTATATTTAAGTTATTCCCCCACTATTTTAAATTGTCAGCATTATTATTTACAATTTGCTATGATATGTATTCCATCTTCACATCATTTTCAGTACTGGAGATACAAATTCTAATTTGTTTTATGCTTTTTTTTCTTTTTGGAAATTTGACTCCACAAAAGTGCACTGTCACAATGTAGACTTGGTGTGTAATTGTTGTGAATGTGCGCACAACATTGAAACTTCCTCGATAAGCGAGAGGATATCCTTCGTATACATCTGCATTTGTGGGAAAAAAAAAGTTTCTTGAGATAGCTCTTTGGGCGACTGCATACGCAGTGGTGACCCATCATGGTTTTTTTTCCTCATCCAAAGACTTAAGTTGTCTGTCATGGTATGTCAAATGACTGCACTTACATAAGCTATTCCTTTATGAATGCAGTTTATCTACTTATAATTGTTACACTTATGTGACTGTTGTTAGTATATTTGAGTGTTTATCCTCGCAAAAATATGTGTGACTATTGCCTATTTTCTCATGTAACATGGCCTATGAAATGTCCTGTCATGTTTTTGTATGTTTCTCAAATGAATCCCTTTTAAAAAATGTAAATAAATATCTTTTAAATAATTTTTTATTATTTTTTCCTAATTATATTTTCAGGATTTTGATCTTTTGGGATTTAAACTTTTGTGATTGTATCTTTTCCAATTGTGATCCTTTCTCTTCTGTTCAATGCAAGCGCCTGCTGGTGGTTGATTATAGCAGATTCTCCAAGAACCATCAGAGACTGTTGTGGTACCACAGAGGATACCTTGGAATTATTCATGCCTCCTTATCTTATGGACTTCCTGACAAATTGCTTATTTGCTCTGTGGTTTGAGAACATTTTATTTTGCTGCAGGGGTTCTCATTTACCTCGGAAGCACTGAGAAGCTCTGATGAGCTGGAAATGAACATGCCAATTCCACTGTGCTCACTGAGCACCTACTGCTGCTGGAGAGGGCACCAGGCACTTCCAAAACTCTCATCTCATTTAAGCCTCATCTCATAAAACACCCTGGAGGTGGAGATCTTTCTTCCTTGAAGTACATTAAGGCTTGAAGAAGTTACAAAACTTGCCCAAGGTCACACAGTTAATCAACAGCAGCGTCAGGAATCAAATCCAGATTTGTCCATCTCCTAAGACTGAACTGGAACTCTTTTTATTGCAAAAAACTCAAATCCTTTTTGAAAAAAGAATAAGGTAGAGGCCCCAGAGGAATAGAGTTATTGAAAATTCACAATGTGCTGGATTTATATGCATTGTTATCGCATTTATATGCATTGTTTCATTTTGTGTTTAAAACAATCCAACTCCTGCCAGGCTTTTTCATTGCCAAGTTAGAGATAAAGTAGCAGAGTCTAGAAATGTCTAAAAGCAGTCAAGTATCTTGCATGAGGTTGCACCAGCCGAAAGCACTGGAGTCAGAAGACGTGGACTAAAGTCCTGATACGTGCCTGTTATCCCAACACAGTTATCAGTAGCGCTTTTTTGTCACTGTCCAAAGGCTTCTGGTTGAGATGATTAGTCAGCCTAACTACCATTCTAGTTCCTGCCACCTGGATGCCTTCTGATGCCTGAATCTCCAGCATCTCCTTCAATTCCTTCAATTACTCCTACCTTTCCAGTAAGTTATTTTTTTGCTCAGGCTAATTAAGTCTGTGTTTTGCTAAGAATAATAACAAAAATTTGAACTGCGCCCATTGAAAATATTCACCGATAGGATTTTTTCTTTTTTTTTTTTTTTTTTTTTTTTGGCAGAAGAGGTCTTTAATAATCAGGTGGCTAGGGTTTTCTACCGATAACATTCAGCCTCCTTTCCATATAATTCCCATGCTTGCTCGAAGGGTCTATGGACAAGTGTTCATAGTAGCATGGACTGAGGCTATTCTTGTAAGCAGGACTTCCCCTCACCTGGGTTGACACAGTTACTGCCATTGCCCAGTGAGCACTGTTACAGAAACAGCAACCAGCCCTGAGGCCTTTTATGGTGCCTAATTCAGTGAGAGAATCAGCCAGCCTACCTGGAGGCAGACTGATTAAAACGTCATTCATTCTGGTGATGTAGGAATTTGCTCTCACTGAAATTGACAGCTAACCTAGATTTATGTGACTGAATATGCTTTTCCAGTCTCTGACGCTTAGCCAATGTATGGATTTATCAAATGCCTTACACGCTGCTGTCTTTTTTTTTTTTTTTTTCTTTTTTTGCCAAGGAACAGTTGCCACTGCAATGAAGTTAGGCAATGGAAGGATGCCCATAGTATTCACTACCCCAAAGAAAACACATGGCCTTATGGAGGGGTGTGGGGCCTATTGAGGGCTCAGCCTTGGAATTAGCATGGAATTAGCATAGAATTAGCATAGAGACAACATATCAGAATGGAACTGTATTTGGAGACAACGTCTTTAAAGAGGTAATTAAGTTATAATAAGGTCATTAGGGTGGATCCTAATCCAGTATTACCCATGTCTTTATGAAATGAGAAAATTAGGACAGACACACACAGATGAAAGACCCTGTGAAGACACAGGGAGAAGATGGCCGTTTACAAGCCAAGAAAATAAAGAGGCTTCAGAAGAAACCAGCCCTTTGACACCTTGATCTTGGGCTTCTCATCTCCAGAATTGTGAGAAAATAAACTTCTGTTGTTTAAGCCACCCAGCCTGTAGTACTTTGTCATGACAGCCCTAGCAAACCAATGCATCTTCATTTATTCCTTCTTTAATGCTCTCTTCCGTTACATAGATCCTGCTTTCTGGATAATATCACTTTTCTTCTCTCTAAAATGCTATTTTTGAACTTTTTTTTTCTTTTTTGCAAAGTAGCCCTATCGATAACAAGTTCCCTCAATTTTTGTTTTCTGGTCTGGGAATGTCTTTATTTCCCTTTTACTTTTGAAGGATAATTTTGCTTAATATAGAATTCGAGGTATGTTTTTTTCTGTCAACACTTTAAACATTTAACCCCACCCTCTTCTTTCTTGCATGTTTTCTGAAGACAAGACTGATATAATGCTTCTCCTTGCTCATCTAAAGGTAAGATGGAATTATTTACCCTTTGGCTTACTTTAAGATTTCTACTTTGTCTTTGATGTTCTATAGTTTAAATATGATATGCCTAGATGTAAATCTTTTAGTATGTATCCCGTTTGGTGTTCTCTGATATTCCTGCATCTGTGGTTTAGTGTTTGTCCTTAATTTTTGAAAACATTCAGCCATTATTACTTCAAGCATTTCTTCTTTTCTGCTCTGTTTCCTCCTCCTGGTGTTCCCATTATGTATATGTTACACTTCCTAAACGGTCCCGAAGCTCTTAGATGTTCCCTTCTGTTTTGTTTTTACCCTCTTTTATCTTTCCTCTTCAGGTTTTGACGTTTCAGTTAACGTATTTTCAAGGTCACTGATTCTTTCCTTGGCTGTGCACAGTCTACTAATGAGCCCTTTAAGATATTCTTCGTTTCTGTTAGTGTTTTTGTGTGTGTGCTTATGTTTGTGACTGGATCTTGCTTTGTTGCCCACGCTGAAGTACGGTGGCATGATCCAAGCTCACTGCGGCCTTGACCTCCCAAGCTCAAGCAATCCTCCTACCTCAGTCTCCTGAGTTGCTAGGACTCCAGGCATGTGCCATCACACCCTGATACTTTTTAAAATTTTGATAGAGATTGAGTTTCGCCATGTTGCCCAGGCTGGTCTCCAACCCCTAAGTTCAAGTGGTCTTCCCACCTCAGCCTCCCAAACTGCTAGGATTACAGGTGTGAGCCACCGTGCCCAGCCTCTGTCACAGTGTTTTTCATTTCTAGCATTTCTTTTTGATTCTTAGAGTTTCCATCTCTCTGCTGACATTACCCATTTTTTCTGTCATGTTGTCCACTTCTTACATAAGAGTCCTTATCCTATTAATCAGAGTTGTTTTACATTCCCCATTTGATAAATCAAAAATCTCTGCTGTATTTCAGTCTGGTTCTGATGCTTGCTTTGTGTCTTCAATTGAGTTTTTGACTTTCAGTAATGCTTATAATTTCTCTCTGTTGAATGCAGGACATGGGGTATGTGGTAGAAGGAGCTTAAGTAGATACGCCTTTAGTGTGAGGTTGTATGACTACACGGCTAAAAGTTAGGCTGTCTATTGTTTGTTGTACCTGTGGTGTCATAAGCTAAAATTTCCTCTGATGTATCTACTGTTTCTGTCTTAATCTGTTGTCATTGGGTGTCCTTACAAAATCCTTCTAAAATAATATCTGAGGCTTATAGTTTTCTTAGTTGTAACTTCTGTTATTATACAGGCAGCCCACTCATTCATGGGATGGTAAGGAATGAGGGGAGGAAAAATGTTCTCTATTCCTTTGACTATGTCTCAGTTGCTTTTACGTAGCCAGTGTCCCTAAGCTATGACCTTCACAAGTGCTTCCCGGCTTTCCCTTTCCTCCCTGCTTAGGTGAGACATAAAGGTTAATGGAGTCTGGACTTGGATGTTTCCCCTTCTCCCAGGTCAGTTAGATGCTGGTAAAATAGATTCTCCTGAGGGCAGGCTTTAATAAGGAGAACAGAGAGCTCTGGGCATAATTCAAAATGTCTACTTTTCTCCTCCCCTCCTGGAAGCATGAGGGGGATGTTTCCCCAAATTCATCCTGAGAACCCGTAGGGTCCTTTTTGTAGGTAAAGCCATGAAAGTTTGGGTCTTCCTGAAGACTGCCCGCTCCCCAAACTTATTAACTCTCAAAGTAGTCCACATGGAGCCTCCAGAAATTTGTCAGTTATAATTGAGTGTTCCTACTGGTATTGGTTCCAGCTGTGGACTTCTGCCCTCCATAAGCTGTGATTCTCTGTACTCACCTCTCTGCTACTCCAGGTTTAGGGGCAGAAGTTTGCCCAGTGACCTCAGTTCTCTGAAGGATCTAAGAAGAGTTGTTGATATTTTCAGTTTATTTGGTTTTTATTTAGTTGTGAGGATGGAAGTGACAACTTCTAAGCTCTTCATATGTCAGACCAGAAACTGAAGTTGCATGGGTGTGTCCATTACAGTACTTCTAAGTAAATGAATCAAAATTTCTTTCTGAATTTGAGTTGTGAAAGTAGAGATTACCTACAAATGAAGTGTTTTCACAAGCTCAGAGTCAAAGCAGGCTACTTGGTTAATGAATCCAGCAGAGAATGAAAGGAGATGACTCTGGACTTAGAGTTGGGAAGAAAACGGGTTGAGATTCCAGCTCTGCCATGTCTTTTGAGGTGACCCAACTTCTTCGAGCCTCACTTTCTAAATTTGTGAAATAGAGAAAAAAGGGATAGTTTGCAGAAAAACTTACAATTAATCATACCCTTCCTCTGTGATGGATTTTTAAAAAACAGAGAAAAAAATATGAGTCTTAGGATAATAAAATACGATAGCTATGTCATTACCAGTTGACCAATCCCATTAACACAGGACTCCTGTAGGCTTTAGGGTGGGCAAAGGGAACACAAATGTTTTTCTAAACTGTTTATCTCTGGTAAATTCAGAAGGAAACCCCTTCCCTCAACCCAGTTGAGTAATCTCATTAACACAGGACTCCTGCAGACTTGAGAGTAGGCAAAGGGAACAGAAACATTCTTCTAAAACTGTTTATCTCTGGTAAATCCAGAAGGAACCTCCTTCCCTCAACCTCTATAGAAATATCAGGAACAAAATAAAGAGCACCCTCCCCTCAAAATCTGCATTTCACCAATATTGTGAATATCAAATAAGGCAAAACAAGGAATAGTAATTGATATGCTTTGGCTGTGTCCCCACCCAAATCTCATCTTGAATTGTAGCTCTCATAATTCCCACGTGTTGTGAGAGAGACCCAGTGGGAGGTAATAGAATCCTAGGGATGAGTCTTTCCTGTGCTGTTCTCATGATAGTGAATAAGTCTCATGAGATCCAAAGGTTTTCATAAATGCAAGTTCTCCTGCACATGATCTCTCTAGCCTGCCGCCATATACAATGTGACTTTGTACCTCATTAGCCTTCTGCCATGATTGTGAGGCCTCCCCAGCCATGTGGAACTGAATCAATTAAACCTCTTTCCTTTATAAATTACCGAGTCTCAGGTATGTGTTTATTAGCAGCGTGAGTACACACTAATACAGTAATGATGATGACTGGCAACACTTTTTGATTAATTACTTGCTGTGGTCCATGCATTGTGCTAAGTGCTTTATGTGCCATTCTCTAAACAACCCTATTAGAATTACATTCTTACTACTCCCTTTGTATAGAAAACTGAAACCTATAAGGATTCAATAATTTACCCAGGTCACTCATACATCATATGACTTAGTTCACATTCAGTTTTTAGGTGTTATCTAGGCAAAAAGAATCTTTAGAGCCTAAGAAAAAGTTCAAAATCACCCAGGGGAGACAGGAGCTAGCACAGAGCCTGACACATGAAAGGCACTTCATACGTTTTGGTGGAAGTTAAGGCACGTGTTCAGAAATCACTGCCCGCTTCACTCACTGCATTTACAGTGTACAGCTGCACACTTCACAACTAGACAGGGTAGCCCCTTCAGGGATGGAATAATTATTTTAAAAAAATTTTAATTGACACATAATGATTATACATATTTATGAGGTACAGAGGGATTTTCCATACATGGATACAATGTGTAATTGTATATAAGTAGCATATCTATCACCTCAAATATTTATTATTTCTTTGTTTGGGGAACATTCTAAATCCTCTCTACTACATTGTCTGTATTGCCTATTTGAAAATGTATATTATTGTTAACTGTGGTCACCCTCGGTGCACTAGAACTGATTCCTTCCATCTAGCTGCAATTTTGTGTTTGTTAACCAACATCTCCCTATCTTCCCACTCCTGCACATCTACTCTTCTCCTTCTCTAGCAACCACTGTTCTACTCTCTACTTTTACGAGATCAAAGAGAGTGAGACCAAGGTAACTAGAGGCGGGAAAGGTAGGAGGGAGGGAAGGATAGGAAGATGTTGGGACTGCTAATTTACTTCACTGAACTTACTTGCTACAGGACTGAGTTCTTTGCAGTACTTGATACATACAAGATTTACTGATAAATGCCTTCTAAGCTTTAGTAATTAAAATAAATGTTTTGGAGGGGAAGAAAGAATAAATTAGTCAAGTAAAATGTGTATGATAACCTGGATATGAAAACAACCCAAGTGCCTATTGATGCATGAATGGATAAAAAAAATGTGATACACACACACGCACACACACACACGTACACATTGAGATATTATTCAGCCTTATAAAAGAAGGAAATCTTGCCACTTGCAAACACATGGATGAAACTAGGGGACATTATGCTATGTGAAATAAACCTGAAACAGAAAGACAAATATTACATCATTTCACTTACAGATGGAATCTAAAGAAGCTGAACTCACAGAAACAAGTAAAAGGGTGGTTCCAGGGGTTAGCAGGTGAGGGAAATGGGGAGATTTGGGTGAAATGGTGCAAACTTTCAGTTACAAGATGAATGAGTTGTGAACATCCAATGTACAGCGTGGTGATGACAGTCAATCATAGCATATCATACACTTAAGATTTACTAAGAGAATAGATCTTAAATGTTATCATTACCAAAAATAGGATAATCATGTAAGGTGATAGATATGTTAATTAGCTTAATTGTGGTAATGATTTCACAATGTATATGCATATTAAAACATCATGTTTTATACCTTGAATATACACAATTTTTATTTGCAAATTATATCTCAGTAAAGCTGAGGGGGAAGTAAAGCATGTGTGTGCGCCCGCATGTGTGTATAAATGTATTTTCCTTAGGCAGTCGGGTGGAGTATTGGGAAGACAGAAATGGGGAAGGATTAGCATTAATTAAGAAAACTCTTGTGTTAAGTGCTGTGTGCATGTTTTTCTCTGGTGACCTTTTAGGGAGTAGGAAATGTGATATGACTAGATTCTGCCTGGCCCCCAGCAATCCACAAGTATTAGTAGAGCACCTTCTGTGTAATGGGAACTCTGCTGGGGAAACCAATCTAAGAAAGCCCCTATTCTTACAGGGCACCAGAGAGAGTAAATCGATTGGAACACAGTGATAGAAGCTGTAAGTATTACTATGTGGGGAGGACAATGTGCTTTGGTGGCACATGAGAGGACTATGAACTGGGGGTTAAAGAGGAGTCTTCCCAGAGAAGAGAAGGCGATGTCTTAGCCGAGACATCTAACAAGTGAGGAGGTAGAGGCAGCAGAATGTACAGAGGCCCAAATCATTTATGTCAGTTATTAATGGTATTGTTATTTCACTTGGTGTTATGGGCTTGAGAATCAGTAAAATCCTGGTTTTGCCACCTCTGAATGTGGGACCTTGGGTGAGCCACCTGATCTTTCTGAGCCTCTGTCTTGCTCTCTGCATCACAACGACACCCTACATAACTTGTAAGAGTGAAACGAAAAGAAAATGAGTTGGCAGATGCACAGAGCCAACTCTCTTCCCGGCATTTACAAGTGCTACAACATATTTCTCTTTCTATCCTCTTCAAAGAATTTAACTTTTTTAAAAAAAATTCTGGATTCTAGAGTCTTCTTGGACACCAGATCACTCCCAACAACTAACATTTGCAAAGAGTTATGAGAAGCTGGGCAAATATGCTATATATAATAATTACATGAGAGCAACGAACTGGCAGGCCACACAGCGAGGTCCTCCTGAGCTATTATGTAAAGGTGCACACTATTCATTCCAGGAAGGGTCCATAAAACAAATTCACAAGTTAGTGAAAGCCTGTTATAAATCAGTAAATAACCATGCACTGTAATTCCAGGCATTTAACACAAAGTGTACACAATACCTATACCTTATCTGATTTTTAGACTTTTCTTTAAAGTGCATACTTTATATCCGCAAGAAAAAAATTAAAATATTCTTGGTTTAACACTTCAAAGATGGCTGGGGATAGATAAACGCTATCCAAGTTTGAATCTAGGCTTCTCCTCAAACTGCCTTTGGGTCGATGAGTACATTGTAGTATGTTTGACACAAAATCAGTATCTGTCATGCACTCTTAGGCAAATGATAATTTTCTACTGAAAACTATTTCCTTAGTGATGGTAAATCTCCAACTACTGTTGACAGATTCAATTTTTGCAAAGTGCCAAAAAGCCTAAAACATGTGCGGAAGTATAATTCAGCTTCACAGGTATTATTGAGCAGTTTGATTGTTTGCTCTCAGATTTGCCCCTCTCCCATTCTTTTTCTTGCAAACAGGTTCTCCATGTTTGACTTTATGAGTCAAGTTCAGACAAAGGAAAGTCTGTTAGGAGATAGGAGAGTAGGAAGTGTGTAACTGGCATTGTTGGTGCCTCACTCAGATTCCCAGGGTCTCTTTTCAGTTCAGGGTGCCTATCCCCCAGCTGCTGAAGGCTCCCACTTGTGATCTTCCCTGAGGAATTGGTCTTTAGTGGCTGGAGCCATGTCACCAGAGATGTTTTGAAGTTACACAGCCCCCTTGGAATTATATCTAATCACTGACTTCTGTGCAGTGGACAAAAGCCCATCTCCCTTGCCTCAAGGCAGGACAAACACTGGAATGCAATTTTTACCTCCAAAGCTTCCTTCAGGATCTGGCTATAATTACATGTCACCTAGACGCCTATCCTTGCTTACATTCTTTCCTTTTTTCATCCTTGCTTCCCTGGCCATTCCGATTTATCCTGGGAGCCTGTGTTAGTAAATAACTTACATGCAATTCCCTGTTTCAGGCTCTGCTTTCAGGACACCAGCCTAGGTCAAGGAGAGAAGCCAAGGTATGTCTTCCCTTTTCACTCTACCTCTGGTGGAGTCTGATGTGGTAGTTCAAGCTCCTTCATTATTCCTGCCCTTGCCGTGGTAGCTTGCACTGGTTCTGGCTCCGTCCTGGTCATTCTAGATCCTATGAGATGGCTCTGTTCTTTATGGTTTCAACTCCGTTTTGGAGTTTGTCTCTGGCCCCATGTGCTCAACATTTTGGCTGGATCCTTGGGAGGCCTCTCCTGCAAGGTTCTGAATCTCCTGGACAGTGCCAGCTCCTGGACCTTGATAGCACTGTCATGCTCCTTGGCCCATCAGCTCTAGGGGTGGCAGCAGCCTCCTATAGTTGTTAATCTCTCAGTTGCTTTACCTTCTCCTGGTTTCTGCTTTTCCAACACCTCTGTAGTTAGGCCCTCCCATTAAATTCCTTCTATTGAGCTCCATGGCATGGATGTTCCTCTGTGTTCCTTGACTTGTCCCTGGAATCCTTGTGCTAGACCATTGCTTTCAGTCTTCCTTGCAATTAGGTCGGTCACCGATTAGTTTGGGCCAATGCAATGTGTATAGAACCCGTAAAACCTCTAAACAATCCTCTGTACCCTCTCCTCATTCATCTGCTGACAGATGCCTGAAGTCTGAAGGAAGATTTTGGGAACCTGGGGCATGGCTGATCCCTGGATACAAGGAGCCTGAGTAGATAAAGGCTGTGTAGAGCAGACTCTTTACTCACACCCCACCCCTTGTAATCTTCAATGGACTGTGGCATCTATGACAAATAATATGTCTTCAATATGTGATGCATATAGGAAGACAATAGAAAGCAAAAATCAGAAGTGTGGTATATTAGTGAGCTATTCGTGCACTAATGCTGCGTGATTAAGCAACCGGAAACTCAGTAGCTTACAAGCACATTTATTCCCGTGCTCATGGATCTGCCGCCAACTACAGTTCAGCTTCTGTGGGCTAATCTCTCTGCTGGCTGATCTGCTCCAGGCAGCAGGTTTGGCTTCAGGCTGAGGTTGGGTCTTCTCCACCTTTATTCATTTTGGGGCCCAGGTTGAAGGTGTCATTGCTTTCCAGGGATTAAACTTCTCAAGGCAAATTGCTAGAGTTCAGGAACTCAGTCAAACTGTGCCAGCACATTTAAATAGTCCCTGCATGATGTGCTCTTATTAAATCTGCTCACTTTCTGTTGTTTAAGCAAGAGTCAGTGGAGCAGGAAAATATAATCTACCCCACAGGGAGGGGGAGGAGAATAAAAACTTGCTGACAAATCACCTAATGTAAGATATGGAACTGCACAGAATTATCACTGTCACAACTCCTGGTCTTGGGTTTTCCCCAGGAATATCACTGGCCTCATCCTCTCTCCTGTCCCAAAGAAATGAGTTCCATGAATTCCTCTTCTTTCCAGACTTGGCTTTTCTTACTTATTTATTCATATATTTAAATTGTACTTTCTGGGAGTACATGTGCAAGTTCTGGGATACATGTGCAAGTTCTGGGATACATGTGCAAGTTCTGGGATACATGTGCAGAATGTGCAGGTTTGTTACATAGGTATACACGTGTCATGGTGGTTTGCTGCACCCATCAACCCCTCATCTACATTAGGTATTTCTCCTAATGCTATCCCTCCCCTAGTCCCCCACACCAGCAGGCCCTGGTGTGTTTTGTTTCCCTCCATGTGTCCAAGCGTTCTCCTTGTTCAACTCCCACTTATGAGTGAGAACATGCGGCGTTTGGTTTTCTGTTCCTGTGTTTGTTTGTTGAGAATGATGGTTTCCAGCTTCATCCATGTCCCTGCAAAGGGACTCATCCTTTTTTTACGGCTGCATAGTATTCCATGGTGTATATGTGCCACATTTTCTTTGTCCCATTGATGGGCATTTGGGTTGGTTCCAAGTCTTTGCTCTTGTGACTAGTGCTGCAATAAACATACATGTGCATGTGTCTTTATAGTAGAATGATTTATAATCCTTTGGGTATATATCCAGTAATGGGATTGCTGGGTCAAATGGTATTTCTGGTTCTAGATCCTGAGGAATCACCACATTGTCTTCCACAATTCTGCTAAAATGTAAGGTCCTCAAGGGAAAGAATTCTACCTCCTTTTGACATTCAATAAGTATTAATTGAACTCTTATCATGTGCCAATCCTTTCACTAAACATGGTTACTGAGCCAAAGCTCACACGATTCCTGTTCTCATGGAGCTAATGGGTTAGTGGGTGAAATAGTATTTAAATTAGCACAACAGTGTAGACTAATGGTCAAAGGTGCTGAGAAGACAAGGTCTTGGTGTTATAAGAACTCATGACAGGCGAGCTAATCTGGTTAGAGATTCAAGCACAGAAAAGGCTCCCCTTTGCCGAGATTGTGCCACTGCAGTCCAGCCTAGGTAACAGAGCAAGACTCTGTCTCAAAAAAAAAAAAAAAAAAAAAAAAAAAAAAGGCTCCCCTTTGAATGTGATGTTTGAGCTGAATCTGAAGTTCTAATTCCCCTTTTGACCATGCCAAATAGCTAGAAAAACGCTTGGCACAAAGTAAGTGCTCAAAAATATTGGCTGAAGGAAACAGTAATAGGCTATTGATAAATGTTGTAGATGAGAATATTTACATACATTGCAGTTTCAGCCCTTAGCACATTTTATCTCATTTAACCTCACAATAATAAAATATATTCTATAATTATTATGAGTCTCATTTTATAGATAAAGAAACTGAAACACAGAGTGATTAAGTAATTTTTCCAAGGTCATACAACCAGGAAGAGGTGGAGCTGGAATTTGAACCTAAGCCTTCTGGCTCCAGAGTTCATTTTTAGTGACTACATTAATGGATAAAATCATCTCTTTTCCATGCACCAGCTTTCTGCTAGCTATTATGTTTGCATTATTTCATAACACACATGGGAGAGGAAGGTACTATTTTATTTTCTTGTTTAATAGGTAGTATAATTGGAACTGAGGGATAAAAATGCCTCCAACCAAAATCATGAAGGTCACAAGTAGCACTGTCAAAAAAGAACCAACCTTGTTCCATAACCTGTACCTGGATCCTTTCCACATTGCCAAACTGCCAACTGGTGATTGAGATGGTGACACTGATGGTCAAGGGACTATGGAAGACGACAAGAAGAAAAAGGTGGGGTGCAGGGAAAGTGCAGGCTTCTGTTAGACCTTCCGCCTTCTTCTTGGGACTTGGGCTTTTAAAATAATGTAGACGCTAAAGACAATCAGCAACTCATGAACACCCTGAAGCAAATTTCCACTTCTTTATGATTCTACCTTCCCCATGTCACTTTGCATTTGTAAAAAGCATCGTAATCACTTGTAATGCTGTCTGATTAGAAGCTGAATCCATTTTCCGGTGCAAACGTGAAGTTTCCCATTGTATGAAAATGTTATAGAAAATTACCTGTACTAAAAGGAAATTTTTAAAGAAAAATTACAAGCTGCACCTACAGGTTTGAAATCTAGTTTTTTTTTTTCAAATGGATGGAAAGAATATTGAGCTATTGTTACATGTTCTAAAAGTTGTGTGAGTAGGAAAATGACTAAAGAGGGGAGGCGGTCGCTGAAATCTGTGCTGACTCAGCTACTGAGCTGAAAGATGAAAGTAACAAGACCTAAGCTGTCCCTGTAGATTCCAAACCAATCATGTTAATTGGAAACTGGAATGAGGAAATGGTCACAATCAACAGATTTATCACCCAAAGGGCTGAGCAGTTCATAAATTTAATCCAGCAAAGGAATTGGAAAATAGAATTGATGCTTATAAAAATCAGGAGTGGAGGAGGGGGCCCTCTCTAAACAACCCTTAGCAGCCAGATGGCCAGGAGTGCTTGAACATATTTTATTTGAAGCTATTAGGAATATGAAAAGGCAGCTTCCTACCAGCCCCTGGCTGAAGTATTGTAGCTTCTTTTTTATAATCCTTATAAAAGAAGAGCAATAAAGAGACACAAACAGGGTAGTTAAGTTTAATGTCGGTAAAAACCAGACACCTGAATATATGTAATTTATTTTCTTAAAAAAACTTGCTCAATTGAGGCTGCTATTAATTAGTATGAAAATGTATTGCAGAGCCAATTTTGCATGAAGTTTGTTATCGTGGCTACTTTATGAAAAGGAAAGACAAATCAACCAGAAAGATCTTTGTGACTTCATTGTAAAAAGGAGGTGGAGGGAAGTCATTAAAACAACCTAGGGATTTCATCTGGGAAAACAACTATGTGAGATCCTAGATCTCAAGAATTCAACCAGGAGGCTTCCTCCACCATGGGGATGAGAGGGTAGGGGGAGCACTGGGGGAGGAGAAACCCATACCAGTTGAGGACCTACAGTGTCCAGGAACAGGGTCATCTGCTTTCCATAGGTCAGACACTTGTGACTATCTGCATTTTTCAGATGAGAAAATAGGCTCAGATAAGAGCCTCAGCCCCAGTGATAGAACTTATTAAGGGACAAAACCAAGATTCAAACATAGGTGAGTCTATTCCAAACTCCATATTTGACTAGTGATTGGCTGTTTCTCAATACAAAGTCTGGATTCCACTACCTACTGTGTTTTGTTTGCTTCCAAGCAAGCAAACTGTTTATCTGGCTTACTGTAACATCAGGGAGGCAGAAGTCAGAAATGGTCAAATCACTGTAACTTGTCTAAAGCCTTCATTTACCTGTCTGCAGAATAAATAGAGCTCTCTCCACTTACTGCTTACTTTATTTGTACTATTCATCACCACGGGACCAGGTGGAGGTAAGTGAGTCAATAAAACCCAATTGAACAACAACAGTTTCTGTGGTCAGCTCTTGCTCAATAAATATTTAACGAACAACATGGTCACAGCTAAAAAATAATTCTTGAAGGTGATCGGATCCAACCACATTATATTTCCATCTTTTTGATAAAGATATCCTTTACTGAGTGGCTTGATTTTGTTTTTTTGTTTTTCAAAGAGGCGCAAAAGCATGGCTTTGGCTTTACCAGTATGATGGAGTGAAAAGAGCCAGGCTGTTATTCTGTCGTTGGAAAGAGAGGTTCAGGCCTCGTCTTTATGCTCATGTGCTGTATACCACTGAGCAAGTTACTTTACCTTCTCACCCTCAGGTTCTTCGTATATAAAATAAGAGTCGTAACTCAACTTGGCATTGTGTGGGGTTCAAATAAGAGAACACGTTGGAAGGGTTTGGAACTCGGCGAAATCACATTAAATACTCAGTACGTGTCAGTTCTTCCCTCAGGCGCCATCTCAACTTTTAGGATATAATAATAACTATTAAAGTTAGGATATAATAATAACTACTAAAGTTCCACATTATTTTATGTACATAATAAATTGGCTTCATGGATTTTTATTTCACCTGATCTTCACTCCAAATGTGTGAGGTTGGCAGGAAAGAAGCAGGCATCCCCACCTGCATACATGCCTGAGCATATTGAGGTGCAAGGAGACAAAATGCCCATCTGAGCCACACAGCAAGTAAGAGTTGCCCTGGGCTGTTCCTAGGATCCATGCCCTGGAGTGCCAGGTAGGCTCAATTCCATTGCCCCACATACCACATCGATTCCACCTTCCCCTGTTCCTGCTGAAACCTCACTTACCCATTCACTGCCCTGCTTCCTCATGTGCAAAATGGCAACCATAGTTCAACCTTGCAGAGTTGATTGGATAGCATAAGCAATGACCTCAGCCCTGTGTGAGTGCAGTGCTTAGTAATAGGCAGGATGACCAACTTATTATAACTCCACCTAGCGGCGATTGTCCTGCAGCCAATAAGCATCAATCTTTGCATTTAGGCACGACGTCAATATCCTGTCTACAACGGCCCCTATTTCATACACGAATGTATACATACAGAATTGAAAGAAGACATTAAAAAACAGGCTCCCTTGGCATATCAATGGGAAAATGACTCTGAAAAACTTCTCTGCTTTCTCAAATTGGGAAAATGTTAATCGACAGCACTGAAAATCGGAGGAATAATGTAACGCCTGCTGAGGAAAGTAGATGATACAGAGTTGATGTGTGACCGTCACTGGCTATTAAACTCTGATTTGCTGAATGGTATATTCCTTGAGAAAGCAGACTTTCTCACCAAAATAGGCAACAGAAATGTTCCCATGATTAACAAGGTGGCAACGCGTTGACTAATAATTCATAGAGTCAGCAAACACAGCTAACAGCTGGCCTGAAAACATTGGGGAAACAATTTATGAGCCTCTGCTCAATTCAGAAAGGGAGGGGATGCAAGTCCTAGCATAATAACCATATTTCTTACTTGCTTTGTCCAGATAAAATCTTACTCCAGATTAAGAGGTGGTTTCCTTGTTGCTCCTACATCCTGATTAGAGAAACATAAACTCTTTTGTGATTATCTCTGCAATCTAGTAGCTGCTGGAGAAGAAACAAAACAATAAGGTCCTGATGCTATAAATGTTGATAACATTATACACCAACTCTTTATTGATGCACAGTAGTTCAAAGGGCCCTGGAATTTGGTTGTACATTTTAGATGAGTGATAATGCAACTTCTGATCAAGCTGATCATCAGATAATCACTAGAGCTGAATTACGAAGAGGGTATAAAAAGAAGGAAAGGGAGGAATTATGTGTGTGCTAGAAAGAAGAAAGTGCATAAGGAAGAGAAGAGGAAAAAGAGAGGGAATGAGAGAGGCTAAGAATGAAGGAATTAGAAAGAATAGAAGCTGTCAGTTATGTGGCATTTATTATGATCCAGTCAGGTTGTTGAGGACCTCACAAACATGTTCTCATTTAATATTAAGGATAGAATTATAATTTAGCTACTATTATTTTACAGAGGAGAAAGTGGACTGGAGAAGGTTATATAACTTAAGCAAGGTCACTCAGTAAGTAATTGGAAGAATAAAGATTAGAACTTAGGAGGGAGGAGAGAAGGAAGAAAAACGAGAGGAAAAGAGGAAAGTTAGTTTTAGAGAATGACTAGTACAGACTGCCAGCTGCTTTGTTAGAAAATTAGTGGCTTTTCTATCATAGGCAAATGGGCATAAACAAAGAGGTACTTTGATTGTGCCAAGCTTAACTTTCCGCCCCAGAAAGTAAAACTCCAATTAGAAGTGAGACTGCGCTGGAGGTTCGTGCTTGCTAACAGGGATGGAGAACACAAGCTTGATGGGCCAACTCGTTAGCGGGGGCCACTGTCTGCAAATTCAAAAGACTGGAGAAGGATTGTGCAAGCTGCCACAGCCCTGGGCTTTTTTGCATGCTGGAAAGAGAAACTCCAGGGAACAGGGAACATAGCATCTCCAAATAACATTCCAACATCTATTTAGTTCAAAGAGCTAGGAATACATGAAAGTTCTAAGTAATCACCCTTTTCCTGGGCTGGGAGAGAGGGGCACTCACTAAATATAATCACACTGGAATCACAGTGGATTATTTTCCCTAAAAATACATAGAAATATAAGGAACAAATGCAATGAGATTATGTAAAAACAGCTCAGGCTTTCTTTGCACCAAGGAGGAAAACCTCTACTAGAAGCAAAAGTTGAAAAAGGGATCAGACACAAATATACTCCCATTATGTATTTGTCAAATAGTCGGGGCAGGTCACTGTGGTAGGTACTGGAACACAGCCTCTGTCCTCAAGGAGCTAGTGTCCAGGTTAATGTTGAGCCAAAATTCGCACCTGGGTACTTGGACTCCCTAATTCCAACAATTCTGCTTCCTGACTGCCACCCGTCCTGTCAACCTTAACCCTCAGCTTTGCTTCAAGCAAGTATTTGATACGTGTCATTTTGGCATCTTTGACTGAAGTTTCTTATAAAACAGAAGAGGGACATTTACAAATGTATTGGGGACCAGACATGTTGGCTTGCACCTGTAATCCTTGCATTTTGGGAAGCCAAGGCAGGAGGATCACTTGAGCCCTGGAGTTTGAGACCAGGCTAAGCAACAAAGCAAGACCCCATCTCTAATAAAACAAAACAAACAAACAAATAAATACAAATATATTGGGTGTGAATGTGCTGATTTATTCATTCAGTATAAGTTGATGGAACCCTGGACCCTGGGGCATCAGCAGTGGACCAGAGAGACAGGTCTTTGTGGTCATGCAGAGGGACACACAAAGGGATGCCGACAAAGCCTTGGGGAGAGGAAAAGGAAGGACATGGGCATGGTCCTGAGACAGAGTCTAAATTCTGCAGGTAGTTTACTTTAGCAGAGGGTCTCAGGTCATTTCTGTGAGTGGGGAAAATTTAATGAACGTCACCAGGATGACAGAAAGGTGACAGAAAGCCCCCACATCTCAGCAACAGCACGGACAAGTCCCTGAGGATGGAAAGGTGACTGCCTACAGCTGGAGCCGGAGGCTGGGGCTTGCTCTCTGCTCATTTCATCTCCTTTAATCCTCGCATCCATTTAAGTACAACGTCTACTTCAGGGATGACACAGAGTAAGGGGCAGATTGGAGTCCAACCGCTTGCCATGATTGGTAGCCAGGGTTCTCTGGTAAGTGGGGAGAAATTACAGCCCCTGCTGCTCTGTCTGGACCCTCCATTGCCTCTGGACATGAATGCTGGGCTGTTTCACATCAAGCAGCTCTGCCTCAAAGTGCTCTGGCCACATTAACATTGCAGTTCGGAATTTAGAGGCTATGATTCCTCTCCTCGGTTCTATCAGCCTCGCCCTCTCCAGCCACTCAGCTCAGTCCCATCCCTTCACTCTCTACCTTCTATTGCGGTCACTCATCACCCCATGGGGTTCTGGGCGCCTCCTCTGTCTGTCCCTGAGTTCCAAACCCAGTACTGTTATACAGCTGATTTCTAGCACACCTTTGGGAAATCAGGAAATAAAGAAGTAGAATACACGAGTCTACTTGCCCAGTCCTTCTGCCGCCCATGGCCTGGCATACGTTCTTACGAGACTGCTTTCTGCACGAAGCAGAGAACGAGCGCTGGCAAGAAATAAGCATGGCAAGAACTCATGCTCCATCTGGGCCTTTCCCAGCCCCTACACACACTCCCTCACCCCCTCCTCAGAAGCACAGGCTGCCACGCTAATGAACATGTTCCCTCTGTCGGATCAGCTTCTAGGAGGAATCCTCCCTTCAGACATTTCACTTTTTCACCTTCAGAGCTATTCTGAGCCGGCAGTTCATTTACTTGCATATTTGGTGAGCGGGTAGATTTGATGACGTCCCTGGAGACTCATTCATTTGTGCGGTTAGAGGGAGTTGGGAAGGCGGTCTTAGCATACTCAGGTACAGGGGGTGGGGTTCTGGAGTCCAGCCTGCGTGGGTTTCACAAACTGTTCGAGCTCCTTTGCCCGGGGGTTGGCAGGCTGGTTACTTTTGCGCCACTGGTTGAGGGTGGCTCAGGAGGGGATTTGGAGATATGGGACTTGTTGTAGGCAGAATAAAGGCCCCCCAGTGATGTCCACATCTTGATGCCTAAAACTGCAACTATTTCTTTACATGACAAAAGAGATGTCACAGATGTGATTGAGATGGGCACATTATTATGCATTATTCAAGTGGGCCCAATGTAATCACAAGAGTCTTTTTTTTTTTTTAAGATAGAGTCTTGCTGCGTTGCCCAGGTTGGAGTGCAGTGGCATGATCTCAGTTCACTGCAACCTCTGCCTCCCAGGTTCAAGCAATTCTCCTGCCTCGGCCTCCTGAGGAGCCAGGATTACAGGTGCCCACCACTGTGCCCAACTAATGTTTGTATTTTTAGTAGAGATGGAGTTTTGCCATACTGGCCAGGCTGGTTACGAACTCCTGACCTCAGGTGACCTGCCCGCCTCAGCCTCTCGAAGTGCTAGGATTACAGGCATGAGCCACTGCACCCGGCCAAAAGTCCTTATAAGTAGACTAGGGAGGCAGAAGAGTGAAGCAGAGTGATTAGAAGATGTGCTGCTGGCTGTGAAGACAGAGAAAGGGGGCACAATCAAGGAAGGCAGGCATATTCCTTCAACATTGAAAGCTGGGAAAGACAAACAGGTTCTCCCCTGAAGCCTCCAGAAGGAATCCAACCTTACTGACACCCTGATTTTACACAGTCAGACCCATTGTAGACCTTTTACCTCCAGAACTGGAAGATAACAAATTTTATGTTGTCTTAAACTGCTAAGACTGTGACAATGTGTTATAACAGCAGTATAAGCTAACAAAAGTCTTAGTGAAAATGTCAGAGCCCTCAAAGCAAGGTGTTCACTCATTCCGTGGCCTGTTGCTGTGTTCTCTCGTTTGGTGCATACACAAACAGTGAGAGCAGACCCTCTGCAAGGCCATCTGTCAGAGGCTGGGGAAATGATGTGTTGACAGCTTCTCATTGTTCAGCCTTTACGGGAAGTTGGCAGGGTGCTAGCAGCAAAGGGCCATGCACGCAAGCCCACTGGAGTGCATAAGGTCACAGGTAAGCCCAGCAGGGGTGCAGTAGAGGGGAACTTAATTTCAACACAAAGCATTCAGGAAGGTTCCTGGAAGAGGTGAAACTGGAGTGAGGCCTTAAAGGATGAATAAGTGCCAGTCATGTGTGAGAGGAACAAAGGTATCCAGGCAGCAGGAACAGTGTGTGCAGGGGCATAGAAGCATGAAAGACCTTGAACTTCTTTTCTTTTCTTTCTTTGCTTTTCTTTCTTTGCCTGCCTGCCTGTCTTCCTTCCTTCCTTCCTTCCTTCCTTCCTTCCTTCCTTCCTTCCTTCCTTCCTTCCTTCTTTTTGTCTGTCTGTCTGTCTTTCTTTCTTTCTCTTTCCTTCCTTCCTTCCTTCCTTCCTTCCTTCCTTCTTTCTTTCTTTCTTTCTTTCTTTTTCTTTCCTTCCTTCCTTCCTTCCTTCCTTCCTTCCTTCCTTCCTTCCTTCCTTCCTCCTCTCTCTCTCTCTCTCTCTCTCTCTCTCTCTTTCTTTCTTTCTTTCTTTCTTTCTTTCTTTCTTTCTTTCCTTTCTGAGATGGAATATCACTCTGTCACCCAGGCTTTAGTGCAGTGGTGCGATCTCAGCTCACTGCAACCTCTGCCTCCTGGGTTCAAGCAATTCTGTCTCAACCTCCTGAGTAGCTGGGACTACAGGTGCACACCACCACATCTGGCTTATTTATTTATTTATTTTTGATGGAGTCTCACTCTGTCACCCAGGTTGGAGTGCAAGGACATGGTCTCGGCTCACTGCAATCTCCATCTCCCAGGTTCAAGTGATTCTCCTGCCTCAGCCTCCCAAGTAGCTGGGATTATAGGCACCCGCCACATGTCTGGCTAATTTTTGTATTTTCAGTAGAAACGGGGTTTCACCATATTGTTCAGGCCAGTCTCGAACCCCTGACCTCAAGTGATCCGCCCACCTTGGCCTCCCAAAGTGCTGGGATTACAGGCCTGAGGCACTGTGCCTGGCCAACATTGGACTTCTTAAGGAGCTTGGTATCCCAGGAGCATAGGGTACACAGTAGGTAAGAAAGTGAGAATATGAGGCTAGACAGGAAGGTAGGGCCACATCAAAGACAGTCTTGCTCAAGAGATGAAGGAACTGGAATCTTCTCCTCTCCCACTGAAGTTATTTCCAAAGCAGAGGCACATGGTCACGTTTGAGAAGTCTCAGAAAGAAGTAGCCCGAGTAGCTCAACGCTAGCTTGAAATGGATTTGAAATCTGTCATATTTATTCTTAAAAAAAGCAATGGGCGGGGCATCGTGGCTCACGCCTGTAATCCCAGCATTTTGGGAGGCCGAGGAAGGCAGATTACGAGGTCAGGAGTTTGAGATCAGCCTCACCAACATGGTGAAACCGCGTCTCTACTAAAAATACAAAAATTAGCTGTGCGTGGTGGCACGCACCTGTAATCCCAGCTACTCAGGAGGCTGAGGCAGGAGAATCGCTTGAACCTGGGAGGTGGAGGTTGCAGTGAGCCAAGATTGTGTCATTGCACTCCAGCCTGGGTGACAGAGCAGGACTTCATCTAAAAAACAAACACACAAACAAGCAAAAACAATGTACATTGAGCCTTCATTTTTTTTTTCTCAAAATAGCTGTTTCTTTAATCTAAATTTGTTTTCTATCAAGCTTTCCTAGAAAAAACATACAATCCAGAAAGATTTACCTTCTTTTCCTTAAGTTTGTATACCACTCTCCAACCCTTGTTGTTTCAGTTTGAGAACTACTGTTGATGTGGGGGTTCTTGAAGGGTTATGAGAAGATGTCCCAGCAGGAGAAAGTATGGGAAATTCAAAGCTTAACACGTGTTCCATCAGACTCAGATGAGAACATATAGAGCAGGACAGAGTGAAAATAAAAGCAAAAGCCACGATGCATCAAACTTGAAACTGCTGCTCAGGCTCAGGAGGGGAGATGTGACCAAGATAATGCAGAGGTGACCTACCTGCCTTAACTGAACTTCAAACCAGATGGGTCTGGTGTACACATGCTGGGTGTAATAGGATGAATAGTACCCCCCCCATCCCCAATTCATGCCACCTGAAACCTCAGAATGTGAACTTATTTGGAAACAGGCTCTGTGCAGATGTTATTAGTTAAGATGAGGTCATACTGGATTAGGATAAGTCCTAAATCCAACGACTAGCATCCTTACACAAGCACACAGGTAGGAGACCTCATGAAGATGGGGATAGAGATTGCAGTGAGATAGCTACACGTCAAGGAGCAGCAAGGGTTTCCAGGAGCTACCAGAAGCTACAAAGAGGCCTGGAAGGATTCTCCCCTAGAGCTTTTGGAGGGAGCACGGCCTTGTTGACACGTTGACTACAAACCTCTAATCTGCAAAATTGTGAGATAATAAATTCCTGATATTTTAAGCAGCTCAGTTTGTAGTAATTTGTTACAGCAGCCACAGGAAACTAATATACCAAGCAGAGGCTAGGTTCTAGCTTCTGGGAAAAGATGTTATGGTAAGATGTATATGGTAAGATATAATAAAGACTAACAGAAATGTTGCAATTAGTGGGAATTCTGTTATTCAATAAATACTTACTGAGCGCCTGTATGTGTTGGGCTCTGGGCTAGTAGTGGGGCATTGGGAGTATGCATGGAGAAAAGGTAAGTAAGCCATAACCTGCACTAGTTTAGTGCACAGCCTCGTATTAGTTCGTTCTCACATTGCTACAAAGAATGACTTGAAACTGGGTAATTTATAAAGGAAAGAGGTTTAATTGACTTTACAGTTCCACACAGCTGGGGAGGCCTCAGGAAACTTACAATCATGGCAGAAGGCAAAGGGGAAGCAAGGCATATCTTCCCATAGTGGCAGGAGAGAGTGAGCAAGTGAGCAAGTAAGTGGGGCAAGTGTCACAGTTTAAAACCATCAGCTGTCATGAGAACTCACTCATGATCATGAGAACAGTATGCGGGAAACTGCCCCCATGATCCAATCACCTCCTACCAGGTCCCTCCCACAACATTAATTGTGGAGATTACAATTCGAGATGAAATTTGGGTGGAGACACAGAGCCAAACCACATCAACTGTGGAGAGTTCCTCAGTGTGTGTTCCCCAGACCACGCTCATCAGAATCCGTGAGTGCTGCTGGAAATGAGGTCCATGAGCCAGCAGCATCAGCCTAAGACAAAGCTGGTTGGGTACTCTGCTTCTTGGCCCCCATTCTAGACCTACTGAATCTGAATCTCAGGGGTAGGATCCAAGAATCTCTGTTTTTCAGAAGGTCTCTAGCTGGTTCTGATGACTACTAAGGATTGAAAACTTCAAGTCTAGCAGTTTAATATGGTGAGGCAAATTGGCCTGAAGAAAGAACAAATCCTAAGCTGAAGGCACCTAGACCCTTGCAAGAACAGCCCCCTCCCAAACTAGTGCATGTGGTTGGACCAGGGGTTAGAACCTGCTGAGACCATAAATGAGGCCATTTGTGTACATCAGTAAGAGGAAAAAGGGATGAAGACAGAGATTCCTACGTGTCAGAAGCCTGTGCTGTTTGTACCCAACTCTGCTAGTCTTATCTTCCTCCTTCTTCCCCTCCAACTTGCTATTCAATTTCCACAGAGCCTTGCAGCTGAATGTACAAAGGGAGAGCTGCCTGAAAGCTGCAGTAGGTGGTAATGGCGATAGCTAGCACTAGCATCACCAGTGTTGCCATCCTCATGTGCACTGAGCATCTGTCATTTCTCAAGCACCATATGCAGTCATTTTATACACATGATATCGTTTTACTAATCCTCACACCCACAGGATAGAGATGTTATTGTGTTCATTTTACAGATAAGGAGATCAAGATTGATACAGGGATCAATTGCCCAAAGTTCCAAGCCCAATAAATGACATAGCTGTATTATGCACTCCATCTTCCTGCCCATAACTTTCCCTCTATGCTGAAGAATAGACAATGACAGAATGAAGGACATAGTTCCCTCCAATCATAAAACCAAGAAGATCAGAGATTCTTCAATTGTGTTATGCACAGGAATCATCAGAGTCAATGTTAAAGACAGAATCTGGTTTGGGAGGTCAAGGATGGGGCCTGAGATTTCACACTTCTAACAAGCTCTCAGGTGATGCCAATGGGGCTGATCCCTGGACCACACTATGAGTACCAGGGAATTAGATAATTTCATGGCGGACCTCATTTCTCAACTGGGCAGATAAGTAGACTTGTAACTTGGTCAATAACACGGCTGAGGTCATTGGATTCATTACTTGTACAACCAGGCTGATAAAACAGCTGCTATCAGAACTGAGAAAAGCAAAACACATTAAAATGAATCAGAAACTCAGATCTTCTCAGTGATTTAGATGTTTTCAGTTCCTCTCTTCATCATTCTCACCCAGCTATAGTTAGTCAACATCTTCCCCTGAAGACATCCCTCTAGCTAGTCCTTGAGCTGATACTGAACAAGGTGTGTACAAGAGATTCTCACCCCACCAGCAGATGGTTATCAAAATTATAGAATTTTCCTTAGACCAGGGCTGCTGGCTTGTACTTGACCCAAGGACTCTTGTGTTGTGTCCCGGCACCAGAGGCCAGTCACATGAATGTTTGCTTAGGTTTTGTGACTCCATCTCCAACTTGACCCCCTGTTTCCTTGCCACTTGTTTGCCTGCTCTCTGCACCTCCAACACAGACATAGGTTATCCATCAGGAGTCATAATGCTGTCTTGCTCACAGCACGAGTCCCCAGCTGCCCTGGATCTTCTGTTGCCAGGCTACATCTGTTATATTCAACTTCCTACACTGAAGAGATTTTTGCTTCCCCAAGACACTGCTATTGGGACCAACCATTCCCTGACCAACTCCGTAATTAGCTGAGTGCACTGAACTCTAGGTCTACCAATCTGGACTTTTCCCTTCTCACCAGCAACCTACCATTCAGATAATAGTCATCTTTGCAGCAGAGCACCACATGCCAATGTATAAGAAAAGAGGCCTCTTCATCCTACCACAGTGACTTGAATTTTTAAAAATTAGAAAAATCTAAACATTCATTATTTTAATTGACAGAAATAGCCGAAAATCACTTTTAAACACGAAAGTGGCAATGCATGGTAAAATCTCAAGGAAGTTAAATTTTATTCAGATTTAGTTGCCATGATAAGTTTCTGCGCAAACAGAGGTTAAGCTTGTTGTTTTCTGATAAGATAAGGACATCTAGAGTCAACACTTCTGGACATGATTGACTACATTCCTTTGGATAAAATATGAATGTTGTTGGTACAAAAAGAGAAAGAGAAAAGGAAAGTCATTTTTAACTGTAGATAACATATCTTCTATTTGATTAATTTATGACTAACAGCAAATACAATAATAGAATGAACAAATATTGAATGGCAAAGTAGAAATCAGAATTTGCCAATCTCAGGCAGCTCTTACATGATGTGTTCACCTTTGAAGTCAGTGGGTTCAAGTGTTACGTGAACTTAGCCTGGTCTCTGTGGTTCAGCCTTGTGACAATGGAGCAGAGTGAATGGATGAAGGGTTAGGCCTGGTATCAGAGGACTTGCATTCAAGTCTTACCCCTATAAGCTGCATATTCTTAAGCAAACTATGTAGCTTTTCTTAGTCTTGTTACCTACTCCTAAAAATGACAACAATGACATCCTCAATCTCAGTGGTTATCGTGAGGGCAAAAAGATTTTTTGGAAGAGGGACTCCAGACCATACTGCCCTGAGACTTTACTGAGCCCCATCCAAACGATCTTGTGTTGAAATTAACCCTTCCTTTTTCCCATTGCTCAGGCATAATCTCAGAGAAACCAAAGCGGGGTCCTGGACACGCTGGCAGGTGGCAGTGATCTGAAAGGCTCATGTAGCAGAGGCTCAGACTGTGCAGGGTCTAAAACACAGTCAGTATAAAATCCACCATAATTACCATTTTAACACAGGGAAGTCATAGCTTTACTCTGGGGGCTTAAATGTCAGAAGCCTTTTGCAGCACCCTCAAAAGCAGAGATAAGATAAGAGCAAGCATGGAGAGTGAGAAGAAATATGAGAGACGAGGCAGTATCTTTTTGACCAGGAGAATTGTGCCTGGACTTCTATAAACATGTGCATGTTTATCTTTCCTCGCTTACTTTTTTTTGACTCTCCCTTTATCTTTTAACTCAATTCAAAATGACCTATTTATTCATAAACTTATTCAATCAATATGTGAGTATCCCCTATTATAAGAGGCAGTATAATAAAATGGTTAAGAATATGGACTTGGGCCCCAGAATGCCTCAGTTCAAATCCCACCTCTTTTACTTAATAACTGCGCAATCTTAGGCAAGTTATTTAACTACCTTAACCTCAATATCGCCATTTATAACACAGTCAAAAAAATCAGTACTTAGCTCACAGGGTTGTTATGAGGATTCAGTGAGTGCAGGGCCACATGGTGGCTCACGCCTGTAATCCCAGTGCTTTGGGAGGCCAAGGTGGGATAATTGCTTGAGGTCAGGAGTTTCAGACCAACCTGGGCAACAATGTGAAACACCGTCTCTACAAAAAAAATAAAAATTATCTAGCCTTGGTGGTGCATCTATTTTTCCAGCTACTCAGAAATAGAGGTGCACCATCTCTCTCCTGGTATTGCTGTTCTGAACCAGGTTCAAATAACTGAGTGACGGGTGCACCTGTATTCCCAGCTATTCTGGAGGCTGAGAAAAGAGGACTGACAGTTCAAATAACTGTCCTTGAGATTGAAGGAAACTCTTCTCTTTCCCCTCTGATTCCATCCCCTGCCCGACACAAGAGATGCCCCCAACCCTTGGGGTTGATAGATACAATTAACTAGGTGTGCAGCATTTCTGTTTCCTAAAACTAGCAACCCTACCCATCCTTCTATTCAGGGATGGGTGCTGGATGTGAGTGGGGAGGCTTCCCATAAGTCATATGCCTTTTCCTCTACCTTGTCCTTGTTTTTCCATGAGCCACTAAACTTCATACCTCAATAACAGATGGAATCCAGGAGAGAAGCCAACTTCCAGAAAAGGCAAGACACTGCTGGGGAAATTACAAAAGTTACAGGTAGCCCTGTGTTGCAATACTTAAAAGCCTATGGGTGGTCATCTAAACCTAATTTTGGGGACTCAGGCATATTCAAAACTCCAATTTTGGGAAAGTTTTCTCTGCCTGAGTTTGTTTTCTCATCTATAAAATGGAGATAATAATATCATTTGTATGGTAAGGCTGCTGCAAAGACTTGCAAAGTAGACGATCACTCAATGTTTTTTGAAAGAATGACTCTTTCCTGTGATTCTGGAGTCAGCTGCATCAGAGTTAATAGGTGATATGGTTTGGCTCTGTGTCCCCACCCAAATCTCATCTCCTATGCTAATCTCCATGTGTTGAGGGAGAGAGCTGGTGGTTTGGCTCTGTGTCCCCACCCAAATCTCATCTCTTACGCTAATCCCCATGTGTCAAGGGAGAGAGCTGGTGGGAGGTGATCGTGGGGTTCATGGGGACGGTTTTCCCCATGCTGTTCTGGTGATAACGAGGGCGTTCTCACAAGATCTGTGTGTCCCCTGTGCTATCTGTCTCTCCTGCCACAGATAAGACATACCTTGCTTCCCCCACCATGATTGTAAGATTCCTGAGGCCCCTCTGGCCATGCAAAACTGTGAGTCAATTAAACCTCTTTCCTTCATAAAAAACCCATCTGAGGCAGTATCTTCATAGTAGTGTGAAAACAGACTAATACAATAGAGATATTGCGAGTCTGCTGAGGTGGCTGTAGACTAAGGAAGACTTTCCTTCAGTCATTTTCTTATGTGAAACATTGGCATGAACCCCTGAAAGGAAAGGCAAGACACCCATTGACCACATATCATACACTAGACACTTGATGGCTCCTCATGCTATTTAATCCTTCCTTATAGCTATCCTGCAAGATGGATGATATGACCCCACTTTACAGATGCAAAAACTGAGACTTAGGGAAAGCCAGCTAGATGACTCCCAATCCTGCACATGCCACCCGGGCTCCAGAAGAGTAGCTAGAGGGCCTCCCCTCTGTGCTCAAGCCTAGAGAGGTAATGTGATGCAACCCAGGTGGACCTTCAGGCCCCAGATTTGTGGAAGAACTGATACAAATGGAGAAACAGGACGATTCCACTGCTAAACCAAAGTCCCAGTCCTCCTCTGCCCACTGGTCACCTGGAGCAATCTCTTTTCCCTACACTGTAACATCATTAAGCTCATTCAAACACCATCTCTGTGTAGTTGCTTCACGGGGTGCCTTAGACCTAAGCACATGTATTATTTTATTCATCAATGTGAGAACATGTCTCCTCATCTCTGAACTGAAGGCAAAGATTCTCCTCTGTGTTGGCCTCATCCGGGGGCCCTGAGAATCCAAGGTAACCACAGTAATCCTGACAGTTGTCACTCAAATACCTCTCACTAGGTGACACACATGATTATGAGCACATAGGATAACCCATAACTCACAAAATCCTCATATCAGCAATGTGATCCTCATATCAGCAATCCTCATATCAGCAATGCAGTAATAACAGCAATAACCTTGTTATTAGCACATTCATTTTGCAGATGAGGAAAGTCAGGCACAGAGAGATTAAGTAACTGGCTCAAGGTGACACAGTGGCAAAGGGGAAGAGTCAGTATTTGAACCCAGGGAGTCTCTGATCACAGGCTTTGTGCTCTGGAGGGGATGGGAGGGCTCCCTGGAAGCTTATGGGGTTATGGGCATTCTAGAGTCAGATCTGACCTCACTCAGCCCGACTCCTTCCCCATGAAGAAGTTTGACTGACAGAGTTTTATCTCGTCATTACCAGTGCAGTCTTGCTAGCTCAGGTCCTTGGAAATACTGCTATTCTATGCTATATCCCAACATTAATACTCAGTTAATGCTCTACTATTGAAAATCATGCTCAATTACTTTTAGCATAAAATTTCAGCTGCTTCCCACTGCATTGGAAGCTTTGAAATAGGCAATTGTCTCTTACCTCCTCTTTCACTTCTGCCCATTCTCCCTTTAGCAAGCTCATGTGCTTGGAACTCACCTTTGTTCTATGATTTGAGCTTTTCCCCTGTGTGGAAGAGCCTGTACTCACCACACTCTCTCCTTGAAATGCTCTTCCCTGGCTATTCAAAGGGCAGGCTCCATCTCAACCTCTGGGTCGGGAACCTTCCCTTCCACCTCCCCACTACCTAAAGCTCTCTGCTCCTTGCCCTCTCTTTCCCTCTATCTCATCAACCCACTTACTGTCTGGACCTAAAGCTAGAGCTGCTACCCCAATTCACAAATTATATCCTTAGGGTTTGTAGAAACCCATCTGGATAAAACTTGTATTTCTTTTTAATTGTGGCAAAATACACACAACATAAAAACATTAAATTTACCATCTTATTTTTAAGTGCCCAGTTCAGTAGAGTTAAGCACATTTACATTATTGTGCAACCAATCTCTAGAATGTTTTCCTCTTGCAACACTGAAATTCCATACCCATTGAACAACTTCCCCTTTTCCCTCCCTCCAGTCCCTGGCAGCCACTCTTCTACTTTTTATTTCTATGATTTTGACTACTCTAGGTACCTCATATAAGGGGGGTCATAGAGCATTTGTCCTTTTATGTCTGGCTTATTTCACTCAGCATAATGTCCTCACGGTTCATCCATGTCGTAGCATGTGCCAGTATTTCCTTTCTTTTTAAGGCTGAGTAACATCCCATTGTGCATATACACCACATTTTCTTTCTCTATTCATTCCATCAGTGGACACTTGGATTGCTTCTACTTTTTGGTGACTGTGAATAATGCTGCTAAGAGCACAGCTGTACATAAACCCCTGCATTTTAAGCTCCTGTATTTACTGTTTGGGCTGTAGATTTCTAGGGCTGAGCTCTACACACTGGACTGTTTCTAGCTCCCTGACATTGTCAGGCTCCTTCTCCTCCCCTTCCTGCCATAATCCACAGCTGTGCCTTCTCCATGCCTCTGGGAGCTATTAATTAGGACAATTTTCTCTTCTTAGTTTTTAGGATATTCATTTTGACTCAACTCATCAGGTATATAAGTAGGGTGGATGACTGGGTCTACAGTGTGGTTTCTGATAACTCGGTGTGGACATTTTTATAAACCTTATACAATCTCTTTAAAACATCCTCTTCCCTTACTAGATGGTACTTCAAATACTCATTGCAATGAACAGACTTCCTTACCACAAGGGACACTTGGTGGGGAACTGAGACCTGTTAACCAAAGGGACATTGTGACCTAATGACACCAAGGAGTCAGTGATGCTCAGTGAATGAGTGCTCAAAAAAAGGCTCTGGGAGGCAGTTAACAGGAGTGGAAGAGGAACAAGAGGCAGCAGAAGAAAGGCCCCAAGAGAAAGGTAGGAGACTGCAGACAGCAGTTCTGGACATTGTTGGAGATGGGACTACATCTCCAGGAGGAGAAACATGGAGCTATCTAACTGACCTCACGAGAGGTGGGATCCTAGGAGCCAGCTCTAGGGGTGGGGGCTGTGTGGGAAGCAGATGCTAGACCCAGGTCAAGAGATTCCTCCCTTGACTGCTCAGCTGCTTATGGATGTATGAATGTGGACAAGTTAATATTCCTACATGGCTATTTTCTCTTGAGGAGAACAAATCAGAATAATAATATGTATCTTACAGTGTTTTGTTGATTAAAAATAAATTCACATGAGTGGGCTGAGGAGCATGCCTGTCTCTCTGCATATGTTCCATAAAAATTGTTCATCCTGGGTGGGGTACAGTGGTTCACACCTGTAATCCTAGCACTTTGGGAGGCCGAGGTGGGCGGATCACGAGGTCAGGAGATTGAGACCATCCTGGCTAACATGGTGAAACCCAGTCTCTACTAAAAATACAAAAAATTAGCCAGGCGTGGTGGCGGGCGCCTGTAGTCCCAGTTACTCGGCAGGCTGAGGCAGGAGAATGGCGTGAACTCGGGAGGTGGAGCTTGCAGTGAGCTGAGATCACGCCACTGCACTCCAGCCTGGGCGACAGAGCAAGACCCCATCTCAAAAAAATATAAATAAATAAAAATAAAAATTGTTCAACCTGGCTGGGTGCGGTGACTCACAACTGTAATCTCAACACTTTGGGAGCCCAAAGCAGACAGATCATGAGGTCAGATTGAGACCACCCTGGCCAACATGGTAAAACCCTGTCTCTACTAAAAATACAAAAATTATCTGGGCATGGTGGTGCGCACCTGTAGTCCTAGCTACTTGGGGGGCTGAGGCAGGAGAATCGCTCGAACCCAGGAGGTGGAGGTCGCAGTGAGCCAAGATCGTGCCACTGCACTCCAGCTTGGTGACAGAGTGACACTCTGTCTAAGAAAAGAAAAGAAAAGAAAAATTGTTCATCCTCTCTTGTTCTTTCTTGCAAACCTCACATCTAACATAATGCTATGCCCAGAATTATGCCTTAATAAACATTTGGGGTGGAAGAAAGGAAAGAGATGATGTTTTCTCCCCATCAGCTGCCTTCTCAGGGAATTTGGATCTCCAATTTGGGAGATTTACAGAACACCTCATCAGGACTGGAGATGCCCAGAATGAGCCTGCACTCCCCAGTTGAGTGTTTCCAGAATAAATGGAAGATGGGTGGTGGTGCACATGGGTGAGGCAATGTCTATCATTTGAATTAAAAAGGACAAGTAAACACACAGTTCATAGTATAAATAAAACCAGAGACATTCCCTCATCAGCAACCTTCATATTCTGAAAGCCCACAAAGCACCTGAAAGACATTCACAGACCAGTTGTCATGAGACCTCTCTGCACCAAGAACCTTTCTTTCCCCACTGTCTTGTTACTAGATTGAAATCAAGCATCATGCTTGAAACTCAGCTAGGAGCACCCCCACCAGGACACACAGGGGTCTGGAGTTAGATTGTAAACACAGGGCCTCTTACGCTGGCTGGGATTTTCCCAGGCACATTAGTGGGGCTTTCTACTGAAATGTCACACAACCCAGCTGTGTACCCTGAAAGAGGTTTTTGAATGACAGTCTGGAGAATGGGTGGAGTCTGCCCTCGAGAAGGGTCAGAAATCCCTGAATTCCTAAGGAGTCAACTACTTAAAGGAACCCAACCGTTCTACAAAACCACAGAGAAATGTCAAGGTCACTGGACCAGATCTACTTCCCTTAAAAAACATAAGGCTTGGCTTGACAATATTGAAGAAATCAAATGGGAAATGTTTATTTTCTGCCCATGTCTACCATGACCTTATTTGCTTTGAAAGAAAAAACAAAAGATAATTTGGTCTAGATAATTAATTATTATCATCGTTATTGTCAACATTGTCATCTTCATCCTTACGAGGAATTAAAATATAGCGATATATCTAGGCTGAATCTTAATAATTGAGGAAGAAGCAACTAGATCGAGAAGGCAGACAAGGACTTAGGGGGTGTGGGAGCTGAAAACATCCCAGGCAGAGAGTGCAGAGTGAGCTAAGGCATGCTGCTCCACCATAATCTCTTTTTGGTTACTTAATTTTCCCCACTTTTCATCTGTTATTTTGTGTTTGTCCATGTCTTTCAACCTGTTCAATCCACTTTCTTTAATCTGTTTCTGTGTTGACACTTAACTCTGGACTCCAAACTATTTCTGGTTAGCAATTGCTATCCTTGCAATATGTCACAAATTCATTCTTTCATTCAATCATTCTTTCAATAAGACCATATGATACGGTTTGGCTCTGTGTCCCAACCCAAATCTCATCTCAAATTTTAATCCTCACTTGTAGAGGGAGGAACCTGTAATCCCCACATGTCAAGGGAGGGAGGTGATTGGATTGTGGTGGGGGTTTCCCTCATGCTGTTCTCGTGATAGTGAGTGACTTCTCACGAGATCTGGGGCTCTCCCCACTTTGCTTTACCCTTCTCTTTCCTGATGAAAATAAAACAGGGCTCTTCCCCACTTCACTTTACCCTTCTCTCTCCTGATGTGCTGTGAAGAAGGTGACTGCTTCCCCTTCTGCCATGATTGTAAGTTCCCTGAGGTCTCCCCAGTTATACAGAACTGTGAGCCAATTAAACCTCTTTCCTTCATAAATTATGCAGTTTTGGATAGTATCTTTATAGCAATGTGAAAACGGGCTAATACACCATAGTATCTGCTTACCTGTGAGGTAAGTTGTCTGTTACCTGTGAGGCACACAGAAGCATGAGACCTGCTCCTTGTCATTATGGAAACTACAATCTAGTAGTAGAGGAAGCAGACATGGATCATCAATTGTGACTTATATTAGCAACTCATTCATTTATTTGTTCACTCATTATTTCATATATTCAACAAATATGCATGGAGTTCCTGCTATGTGACAGGAATTGTGCTATACCCTGGTGATGAAAGTTTATTTTCTGTTCATGCCTATCTTCTCCTCATTTGCCTTTGAAAGAAAAATAAAAGATAATATGGTCTAGATAATTATTGTTATCATTAATGTCAACATCATTGAATGAGAGTTTATGAATGAGCAAAAGGGACACCGTCCCTACCCTCATGGAGTTTGTAGTCTCCATTTGGAGAAGCTAATGAGACCCCTGGTGTCTTAGAAGGCTCCAAGAGGAGGGGTCCTGGGAAAACTGGGGGTTGTGAAAGAAGATTTTCCTTCTCTGTTTATTGCCTGCCTTCTGTAAGCACAAACTGTCAATTTCTTGAAGATACTTTGGTTACCCATGGCAACGTCTGAAGCAAGAAATAAAGAGCTGAGGAAAGCACACGTTCACACCCTCATATTGACTTTTCCACGTGGCCCTCTGAGTGTGGTGATTGGGAACATAAAACGAGCTGCTGGTTAATTAGGAATGTGGTAGGACCTCATCACTGGAGTGAGTGTGTTGACTTTGGAAGGGATCTTTAAAACTTTTAAAAATTCTTTCCTAAAATTTGCAAAATGTGTTATTTGAATAGACTAAGTTTTTTATAATTTTAGCAGGGAAAAATACTTGTATTTTTAAAGTTTAATAAAACATTTCAAGTACTTACATGATCTCGGCTCAGTCATCTCTCCAATCTTATCCTTTCCCACTACTCATTTTGCTTTCATTTTATCGAATAGTCTTCCCATCCCCTAATAGTCTGTTTTCTCTTTTCCCTGGGACATTGCATATGTTTTCTTTTTCTTCTGCCTGTGACTTCCCTTCTTCCTCTCTCTCTCTCTCCTTTCAAAATGTCTTCTTATCCTGACTTTTAACACCATTTCTACTTCAGATAACACTAATTTACTTATTTCCTTGACTATAAAACCTACAATGCGATGATGCCTTTACTATGCTTTTCATAGTCTATGACCTCCCCTTATCACTAACAAATACATGTTTTTTTGTTTTTGTTTTTGTTTTTGTTTTTTTGAGAGGGAGTCTCGCGCTGTCGCCCGAGATGGAGTGTAGTGGCCGGATCTCAGCTCACTGCAAGCTCCGCCTCCCGGGTTTACGCCATTCTCCTGCCTCAGCCTCCCGAGTAGCTGGGACTACAGGCGCCCGCCACCTCGCCCGGCTATTTTTTTGTATTTTTTAGTAGAGACGGGGTTTCACTGAGTTAGCCAGGATGGTCTCGATCTCCTGACCTCGTGATCCGCCCGTCTCGGCCTCCCAAAGTGCTGGGATTACAGGCTTGAGCCACCGCGCCCGGCCTACAAATACATGTTTTCATACTTTATTCAAACATCTTCTTTTCCACACTAGGGTGGGAACACCATGACAACAGGGTTGTGGCTACTATGTTCAGAAGTTTATTCCTGAGCCCAGTCCAGTAATTACAAAATAAATATTAGTTGAATAAATGAATAAATCAGAATCATTAGTAAATATAATTTATAGTGAGAAAAATCACATCAGTCAGTTATTGCAATGTAACAAACCAGCCCAGAGCCCAGTGGCATGAAATGGGAGGCAACTTTCATTCTCACACTCAAATCTCTGCAGGTGGTTGTGATGTCTTTGCTTCAACTTGCGAGTCATGGGTTAGTTGGAACAGCCCTGCTCTACATGTCTCTCATTCATCTGGGGTCAGCATAAAACTGCCTTTGCAGAATTATGACAGTAAGTGCAATCTGACATAGTTGACTCCAACTTCCTTCTGATCTCTTAGCTGTCCTTTGTCATTCCTGGGTGTAGGCTAAGCTAACTTTGAGAAGAATTTAGTTTTCAGTTTAACTTAAAACAAAGGTAATGGCCAGGCATGAGGGCTCACGCCTGTAATCCCAGCACTTTGGGAGGCCGAGGCGGGCAGATCACGAGGTCAGGAGTTCAGGACCAGCCTGGCTAATATGGTGAAACCCCATCTCTGCTAAAAATACAAAATTTAGCCAGGTGTGGTGGTGCATGCCTGTAATCCCAGCTACTTGGGAGGCTGAGGCAGGAGAATCGCTTGAACCCAGGAGGCAGAGGTTGCAGTGAGCCAAGACTGCGCCACTTCACTCCAGCCTGGCAACAGAGCAAGACTCCGTCTCAAAAAAAAAAAAAAAAGAAAAAAGAAAAAAAAAAAGAAAAGAAAAGAAAAGAAAAAACAAACAAACAAGGATGATAATAGTCTCTCCCTAAAACTAACCCGCTCTTTGCTCAGGGATGAAAACTACTTTTGTAAGCCTGATAAATACGATAAAAAAATAGGATTATGGGAGGAGCACGGACTCTACTATGCGATAGGCATAGTTTCTGTAATCCCTTACTGCTTAGGAGTCATGTGGCCAGAGGTCAAAAGATTTGTGACTTCTCCAATTGCTCCCATAGACAACATCATTATTATAGAAACTAAAATTGGTGTTTTGAAATATGTTTAAGACTGAGTCCACCGGGACTCATGATTCATAACTCAACTGAACCTGTGGCCCCACCTAGAGGCAGACTTAGCACCTGAGGACTGCTTTCCATACCCCTATGATTTCATCTCCAACCAATTAGCAGCACCTATTCCCTAATCTAATTGTCCATAAAAGCCATAGCCTCTGAGCCTTGGGGAGGTTGACCTGAGTGATAACTCCAGTTCTCCCACATGGGCCAGGCTCACATCAATTAAACTCTTTCTCTACTGCAATGCCACAGTTTCAGTGAATTAATTTTGTCTGTGCAGCAAGCAGGAATAACCCATTGGGCATAGCAAGCAGGTCACCTGGGGAAGATTTTTCTCATGGTAGTAACAGAAGTACAAAAGGTGGAGTTCAGCCACACAAGGGGATCTCAAGCCTTTGCCTGTTTCATGTGTATTAACATTCCGTTATCAAAACAAGTCATACGGCTAACCCCACACTCATGAATGGGAAATATACTCTGCCTACAGGAAATGGTTGAGAGGACTGAATACTGTTTAACAATAATCCAAGACACCATAACCATTAAAGATACAAGGATCAATCTGTAATCTAGCCAATATTTATTTCATGAAGTTGTTTTTCACATAGGCAATTATTAAATAGATTTTACTCATACTGCACTATGCTAGATTGCTTGCAAAACCCACAATTAGAAAATGAGTCGTGGAATCTGCCACCAGCAGCATGCAAGTAAGATAAAACATCTATACAGATTATTATTCTACAAGAAATTATGTTATATACTTACCAAAGACTACATATCATAGAGGAGACAGCAAAGATTTTAGAGTCAGGCAGACCAGGGTTTGCTAACCATCTAATTGTGGGTAGTTGTTTAAATCCTGAGTCTCTTCTACCTCCCCTGTAAAATCGGTGTGATAACAATACCTACATCTCATAGGCTGACATCAAGATAAAATGGCTCAAGATAAAATGTGCTATGCCTGGCACAGAATAAGCCCTCCATACACACTGGTTCTCTCTCTTTGCATCCTTTTGCCCTATTATGCCCTTGTCAAGATCAAATTACAGAGCATGTAATCCCATCATTTGCTAAAAACTGTGGATGTCATTAGCTGCTTGGTTTTATTTCTATTTGGGGGCCACCTTGATGTATGGTTCATTAACATGAAATCTTCAAGGAATGAGGTACGAGTCTGACCTCATTTTTTATTTTAAATTTTACTTTAAGTTCTGGGATACATGAGCAGAACATGCAGGTTTGTTACATAGGTATACATGTGTCATGATGGTTTGCTGCACCTATCAACCTGTCATCTAGGTTTTAAGCCCCACGTTCATTAGGTATTTGTCCTAATGCTCTCCCTCCTCTTGCCCCCGACTCCCTGACAGGCCCCGGTTGTGTGATGCTCCCCTCCCTGTGTCCATGTGTTCTCATTGTTCAACTCCCACTTAGGAGTGGGAACATGTGGTGTTTGGTTTTCTGTTCCCGTTTTAGTTTGTTGAGAATGATGGCTTCCAGTTTCATTCATGTCCCTGCAAAGAACATGAACTCATTCTTTTATATGGCTCCATAGTATTACATGGTATATATGTGCCATATTTTATTTATCCATTCTATCATTGATGGGGATTTGGGTTGGTTCCAAGTCTTTGCTATTGTAAATAGTGCTCCAATAAATATTTGTATGCATGTGTCTTTATAGGAGAATGATTTATATTCCTTTGAGTATATAGCCAGCAATGGGATTACTGGGTCAAATGGTATTTCTGGTTCTAGATCCTTGAGGAATTGCCATACTGTCTTCCACAATAGTTGGAAAAATTTACACTCCCATCAACAGTGTAAAAGCATTTCTATTTCTCCACAGCCTTGCCAGCATCAGTTGTTTCCTAATTTTTTAATAATTGCCCTTCTAACTGGTGTGAGATGGTATCTCATTGTGGTTTTGATTTGCATTTCTCTAATGATCAGTGATGATGAGCTTGTTTGTATATGTTTTTTGGCCACATAAATGTCTTCTTTTCAGAAGTGTCTGTTCATATCCTTTCCCCACTTTTTCATGGGGTTGTTTTTTTTTTTGTGCATTTAAGTTCCTTGTAGATTCTGGATAGTAGACCTTGTCAGATGGGTAGGTTGCAAAAATTTTCTCCCATTCTGTAGGTTGTCTAGTTCACTCTGATGATAGTTTCTTTTGCTATGCAGAAGCTCTTTAGTTTAATTATATCCTATTTGTCAATTTTGGCTTTTGTCGCAATTGCTTTTGGTATTTTAGTCATAAAGTCTTTGCCCTGGCCTATGTCTTGAATGATATTGCCTAGGTTTTCTTCTAGGGTTTTTATGGTTTTAGATTTTACATTTCAGTCTTTAGTCCATCTTGAGTTGATTTTTGTATAAGATGTAAGGAAGGGGTCCAGTTTCTGTTTTCTGCATATGGCTAACTAGTTTTCCCAGCACCATTTATTAAATAGGTAATCTTTTCCCCATTGCTTGTTTTTGTCAGGTTTGTTGAAGATCAGATGGCTGTGGATGTGTGGTGTTATTTCTGAGGCCCCTGTTCTGTTCCATTGGTCTTTATATCTGTTTTGGTATCAGTACTATGCTGTTTTGGTTACTGTAACCTTGCAGTATAGTTTGAAGTCAGGAAGCATGATGCCTCCAGCTTTGTTCTTTTTTCTTAGGATTATCTCGGTTATATGGGCTCTTTTTGGTTCTGTATGAAATTTAAAGTATTTTTTCCTAATCTGTGAAGAAAGTCAATGGTAACTTGTGGGAAATAGCATTGAATCTATAAATCACTTTGGGCAATATGGCCATTTTTCACAATATTGATTCATCCTATCTATGAGGATGGAATTTTTTTTTTCATTTGTTTGTGTTCTCTCTTATTTCCTTGAGCAGTGGTTTGTAGTTCTCCTTGAAGAGGTCCTTCATGTCATTCGTAAATTGTATTCCTAGGTGTTTTATTCTCTTTGCAGCAATTGTAAATGGGAGACCTCATTTTTTAGAGCCTATCATCTTATGCATCTTGTTCAGATTGCTTTTCCCCTAAGCACATCATCTTGCCTTTAACAACTCCAAAGATCTTCTAAAACATCTCTGCTTATTTATGGCTTTGTGTACTCACCCTGCTTTCTATCCATGGGTGGCCCTACTCACCACACTCACCTCTGTGTATGTAATACTCTAATCTGTATCCAAATCAGAGGTCCGTATCTACATGTCAAATTGCGTATTGGATTTTTCTAAATGAGGATCAGGCTGGTATCTCAAATACGATGTATTAAACACTAAGTGTAGAGTCCATTCACTGTATCTGCTCTTCTCCAGTGTTCTTTATCTCCGTGAACAGCTTCACCATCCATCTAGCCACAAAACTTAAAATCTCACGGTTGCCTTTGATTTATCCTCTTCCCTCATGATCATAATCCATTCAATATGTAGTCTAGTCAAGAAGACTTTGTCTATGGAGCAACATAAAACCCCAACATCAACCAGCTCAAACAGAAAGAATATAGCAATTAGTTTAGGGGAGAGCAGCCACCAACTATTGGGTTTCAGAACCACTTTACCCCAATTTTCCTGGCTTCTCCAGCTCTACTTTCCCTGTGTGAGCTTCACTGCCACAGTGACCACAAACTGGCCATAGCAACTCCAGGCATCATTGTCTGTAAAATAACACCCAGAACTTCCATCAGCAGAATTGTCTCTCTTAGGAATGAGGAACCCCTACATAGACATTGCCTGATGTTTCACTGGCTCAAAGGTCCATTCCTAAACCAGCAAAGAGGATAGAAGTACCACGTGTGGACCACAACACCAGTTACTCTTAATCCCATTTCTCGACAATAAAATCTAATGAGCATCACATATTTTACCTCCTCAACACCTTGAACTTCTTCCTGCCCGTGTTACGACTTCAGTTAAAACATTCAGCACTTCTCACCGGAACCATAAATTTCTGCCTTGCTGTTTTTCATATCTTCTACAACTCCCCACTGCAATCCTTTTTTGTACATTCAACAAATATAACTTTCTAATAGAGTTCACATTATGTCACTTCTTAGAACACTTTCATATTTTCTCATAGGATAGAGTTCATACTATACAGTTGGATATTTGAGTCCTTCAAAACTTGACACGATGCCTTTTTTATTACTATTTTCTGCTAATCTTAACAGTTTATGTTGTGTCTATATGATTTCATAGTAGCAAGGCATTATGTATTATGCTACTTTTTTCCTTTTTGAGACAGAATCTTATTCTGTCACCCAGGTTGGGGTTCAGTGATGCGATCTCAGCTCACTGCAACCTCTGCCCTCAACTCAAGCGATCCTCCCACCTCAGCCTCCTTGAGTAGCTGGGAACACAGGCATGTGCCACCACATCCAGCAAATTTTTTGGTAGAGACAGCATTTTGCTATGTTGCTGAGGCAGGTCTCAAACTTCCAAGATGTGGCGATCCACCCACCTTGGCATCTCAAAGTCCTGGGAATACAGGCATGAGCCACCATGCCTGGCCATAGGTTTTTTGTTTGTTTGTTTTGTTTTGAGACAAGGTCTAGCTCTGTTGCCCAGGCTGGAATTCAGTGGTGTGATCATAGCTCACTGCAGCCTCAACCTCCCAGGCTCAAGCGGTCCTCCTTCCTCAGCCTCCCAAGTAGCTAGGACTACTAGGTGTACACCACCATGTCTGGCTAAATTTTTTATTTTCATTTTTTTTGTAGAGATGGGATCTTGCCACTTTTCCCAGGTTGGTTTCGAACTTCTGGCATCAAGTAATCCTCTGCCTCAGCCTCCCAAAGTGCTGGGATTACAGGCATGAGCCATCGCACCCAGCTTATATTAAATTTTTTCTATGCAATATCTCATTTACTCTGCACAGTTCTCTGTGAGGTAGATACTATTGACATTGACACTTTACAGAAAAGGAAGTTTAGATTAAGGCAGGTCAAGTAATTTTCCCAAAGTCACCTAGAGACTTGTACAGCTGAAGTTTAGAACCAGGGCTGTCTGACTCCAAAGCCTGTGTTCCTAACCATTAAAGCACATCACCTTCCTCTTGCCTCCACCTAAACCCTACATACAAGTCATCCCACACTTTTTAAGTGTTTTTTCAGGAAGCCTGGTAAGGTTTTGTCTTCTTGGGTTTAATAAAGTTGCTATCACTGCCCAGAATGTTCACCTCTATACCTCTGCCTTCAGTTCTACTTTTATACCTTCTCTGACACCACCAACTCCAGTCAAAATTATTTCTCTTTTCCCCGTGATTCTTTGATTTGATTGTCACACAAATCCATCTCTTGCGCCAGAGTCTCAACTCTTTCATGATAGAGACCAGTTCTTTCTTTGCTCAATTTTTCACAGCATTTTAGCCCTGTGGTTTACATTCAACCAAAATATCCAAATATTTTTTGAGAATATACTCTGGGCAAAACAGTGCTAGTTACTATGTGATAAGGATATCGAGGCACAGTTGCTATCCTCAAGAGGTATGCATTCTAGTGTGAGAGGTAGACATACAAACAAATGATTTCAAGGATAGAGAAATGTACAGGGTCCTAGTTACTATATAAGCATATCTTTGATTTAATTGCATGAATGCATTCTGCAGACTTATAACATTGCCCATGCATCAATCCCTCACTGATAAGCTAAGAGCTTTGCATGCGTGTTTTCATAGGCATTAGGGGTGTCATTTGTGTTGTTCCTCCACTCCTGATGTTTCTTCCACATGGAAGAAGCCTATTAGAAAAATGTTTGGTTTTTTCTCTATCCCCATAGCCAGTTCCCCCCAGGGACAAAGTGTGATTTGACATGATTGAAAGGAGAAGTCAGGCATATTTAGGCTGGCCTCATCCTCACCTCCTGTGAAGAAGCGTGCCTGCAGAGAATGTGCGTTCTCTTTTGCTCTCAGCTATATAGGGGAGCTCAGCCTCACGTCACACTGACAATATCACACATCAATTGTGTATCATGATTCTACCCACTCTCTGACCCAGTGCCTTTTGTGATGTTGCGGGAGCCTTCTTAGACTGAAAGCAAGGAAGCTCAGAAGTGTGGAAAATTACAACCAATCCAAGGTGGGATCCAGGGTTCAATGTTCCAGCCTCCCCTGCATCACTGAATAAGTCTAGTGGTGAGGGTATAACAATGTGTCCTTTTGATTATTTTGCTGAAACATGACAACACACACTTACATTGGTTTTCCCTTTTTTCTCTTTTGTACTCTCCCTGCTTCCTCACTCCTTCTTTCTGGAACACCTCTCAAGTAAACTACCTGTAACCAAGTTCCTATCTCAGGCTCTGCTTTCAAGAGAGCTCAAATTAAGACAGATAACATAAGGACATGGTTTATAATCCATCTCTCAGCTCTGTAGTCTCAGTATTGGTTCCATTCCAAGAGGCCTTTCCCCAAGAGCACCTGAGAAATGATGTGAGTCACTATGATTGGTCCTTGCCCATGTGGAACTGGATCTTGTGGCCAGAGAGTTGGAACACACCATTTAGCTGAGCTGAGTCCCACGGTCAGCCCAGAGCTGGAAGCTGTAATTGGCCTCACCAGTGTCACATGTGCAGACAGTTGGAGTATGTTTCCGTGGAAAATCAGTTAGATTACTAAAAGGAGGGAGAATAAATGTTAGGTAGGTCAAACAACATACGCTCATTAAGAAAACCACCAAAGAGTCTTTCCATCTATAGATAGCACGGGTGACTCTCACAGTCTTTCCATCTGTAGATAGCACGGGTGACTCTCACAGTCTTTCCATCTATAGATAGCACAGGTGCCTCTCACAGCAGAGGTGAGAAAGGAACATCTTTACCGGGGGCGTGATATCATTGTCTGTTAGGATTGGAAGTGATTTGGGAAATGATTTCACCAAAACTTAAATTATTGTAGAAGTCCAGAGAGAGACTAAGCCCATTAGCTTGAGGTGGTCCAGACAACAGTTGGTAGTTCTGGATTAGAAACCCAAGACTCCAACCTTCCAGCGCAGAATCAAGGTCCTTCTGTTTGCCCATTCCTCCCTCACAGTGGCTATTTCCTCAGAGAGCCCAGCAGCTCTGAATTGCAAAGACTATAGAATCATGCCTTAAAAACATCACATTATTGTAAAAATGATAGACTTGCCTAGAAGACAGGTCTCTTTCTGAATTTACTAATTCAACCTATTAAGCCTAATCTGTGTCTGCAAAGAAAAATGTTGACTCTTGATTTACTTCGCTTACAAGACTCTATTTCTTGCTACACGCATAGTGCCTGGGACAGTCCCTGACTCAGCTCTCAGCTGCCCTGCTTTCATGATGATTTAGCAAACAGCAGAGAACAGAGTCTTGAAGGGAGGGAGAAAACCATTTGGCTGAAAGCCTTCCCAGCAGAGGAGGGTTTTTCTTTAGTTTGGAAGCACAGGCCAGACATAGATTGGCTAGGAAGGAGGTGCAACATGGGGTTGGAGAGACAGAGATAAGAGTGTTTGGGGAAGGAGCGTCTTGTTTTGAAGTGAGAACAAAGGAATTGAATTTGAATGAATAAATAAATCGCTGATGATTAGGGTAAAGACTATAATATAAATTTCAACATTCTTGACAGCATAAAGTGTTGCCTACAGAATGAAGCTGTGAAGGTGGAGGGGAGGGGAAATGGAGGAAAGAGAAGTTAAATTTAATAGACACTATCAAAGAGTAGAAAAAGAGTTTAAGCTTATTATTAGACTTACAAAGAGAACCGACAAAACTTAAAGCATAACAATAGTACTATCAAATGCTGGGAAGAAGATGGAGTGAGAAGGAAGAAAAACAATAAATCAAAAAATACAGTTTCAAGGGCAGTACATAGAGTCATGGAGGCCAACAATAGCATAAATAAAGGCAGAAATAAATGGAAAAAAGACTGTTTGTGAGCAGTGGCATTAAGAGTGAGGAGAGGGAAGTATTCACTTCCATCATGAGCTTTTCTGTTTGAACCATTACAATGTTCAGGCATTGCTTTGAAATCCGAAAAAGAAATCCCACAATTCAGCAGTTGCCCCATTAACATGAACTGTGTTTCTATTCTGTACTCAGCACTGCCCTTACGTTGGGAATTAGAAGATGAATAAAAGAACAAAGCATTAGGTGTTAGAATGGAAGAGCCTTTCTGGTTGGGAGAAGTGCAAGAAGGACATTGGAAAGAATTCCCAGAAAAGTAAAACAGAAGATGGATATTGAAAACTGAAGAAGAGTCCATCAAATGATTCAGCAAGGGTGCTAGAGGCAGATCCTGAAATACCTAAAATAACAGAGGCATGGAAGGCAGTGAAATCTTCTAGCAAATGCAGATTGTGCAATTTTGCTTGTGCATTTGGTGCTAAATTATAAGACTGCAGGGACAAATCAGCCCAAATAAGAAAGGGTTTATTTACCACATTAGGAGGTCTGAATTGTCTTCTGCACACCAAGGATCACAAACTCAAATACATAGCTCAGTCAGTCAGATTCTCAAAAATAAGAGAAGAGGAGGGGGAAAGATGATGGTAAATGAAAGAGCACATGCTGGAGCTGGGCAGAAGGTGCCCGTGGTGCAGCAGATTCTTACCATCCACATGTTTAAACCCAGGATCAGAGATTTTCTAGTTTTGAAAATAAAACTAGGAATCAAGATTTTTATGTAAAACTTCTTAATTATAAAATGTTGGCAACTTTATTAGTTAAGCTATGCTATGCTGTGTTGTGATAACAAAAAAACAAAACAAAACAAAAAACAATGCTCAATGGTATAAGATAAAAGGGATTTATTTTTCACTCACACAAAGCCCAAATGGGTAGAACGGCTCTCTTCCATGTGGTACCTATGTCAGCGGGTACCTATGTCAGAAGACCAGGGTCTTCAAGGTCATTGAAACAAGGGTGGAGAAGTGCATTGCCTCTTAACAGTATTGACCCAGGCAACTACTGGCTGAAATGAGTTACTTGCCCTCAATCTAACTTTAAAGGAGACTAGGAAGTATCATGACACACACGGGTATTTAAGAAGCACTCAACTATATCTGTCATGCCAACTAATACAAACATTTTGTTTTTAAATACCATATGATCCTATTAATAATGATTGGATTTGGCAGAAGGGTGGGCGGTGTAAGATCTCTGCCATAGTCAAAGATTGGGGATTCTTTAGAAATATCACATTTTCCTTTTACAAAAAAGTAATTCCAGAAGCCATATGGAAGATTGACCAGAGGGGCAATGCTAGAGGCTGGATGGTTATTGAAATTGCCTGGTGAAGCACTATTGAGGAGCTGAAATGGGAAAGGAACAGTCGGAATAGAAGAGAAGAAGTGCTCGTAAGTGGTATTAACTCTCTTGGTTTACATCCTTGGTTTGTAAGAGGAGGATGTCCACAAAGTTTTGTGAATTGCCCAAGATTGCTAAGTTAATAAGCAGCTGTTCAGAACCTTAGTCCAGCACACTTTTTATCCCATTGGTAGAATAGTGGGAAAAGAAACTAATGGAAATAAAAAATCTTTGACTTTGAGAATTAGACTTTGGGGAGCTTATCTAATGCAAACACTCAATGCCATCAGATTTTGTTCATAACTGATTTTAAATGTGAACCTCCTCAAAGATATTACTTTCTTCTTAACTTATAAGACCTGCCAATAGGTAAACATCAAACAGATAATGTATTCATTTTTCAACCTTGATTTAGACTCTTTTTCTATTACCTTCTGGGAAATCCTCAGCTTAAGAAAGAAATATTTTTATCTTTCTCACCTCTAAACGTGTCCTAGTGCTGGAACAGTTAGCATTCTAATCAGCATGGCTCCCAACCATCTGTGATGAGATTTCTTTGGGAGGATTCAACTCAGTCTGTAATGCTCAGAAGTAGTTAATCCACTTGAGCTTAAAGCAGAAAGAAAATAGAGAAAGGAAAATTGCTGGGAGGGAGGGAATAGTAGTAAGGAATGTGGGGGGTAGGGGAGGATGTATTAAATGAAACAGTGTGGTTTTTTGCTCTAAACCTTCAGAAAATGAGAACATAATGCATCCGTATAAGAGCACATAAAAAATTAATGTTAAGCAAAAAGTTTTCATATTAATTACAAGGAAGCTTTATAGATGGCACCTGGCTGGTCATTTTACATTATATTTCAGTTAATCTGTCCTATTTCCCCATGTGATGGTTAATGTTATGCCTATTTTATAAATGAGAAAAGTAAGATGCAAAAATGTGCCAGATCACAAGCTATCAGAGAATCCCTGTTATTTAAACTCAAAGTCTGAATGTTTTCTTTTCAATGACCTTAGTAATAGTCTTATATTAGAATTCAACAAATATTTACCAAGTATTTACCAAATTATGATGTAACTCATCTTATTTCATTCTTAAAATAATCCTATGTGGTCAGTATTATTGTTCCAAATTTTTAGAACAAAGGGAATTGGGGTGCAAAACAAAAAAGTGCCTGAGGCTTTATTCTAGGTGTCAGTAGAGATACAAGGAAGAAATTCAAGTTCCTCAAGAACTAGGTCTCTTCAAATTGGCCTTTTTTCTGCTCTCTTTGGAAAAACTTTCTCATCTGACATCTTTCCCGATATTTTAGTCTTTTATGATCTTTCTCCCTTTGTCTAGAGGACCTACTGAAAGAGACATTTAGGAAGAAAATCATTTAATTATTACAACCATTTGGGAACATATATGTTACCAGTATTTATTCTTCCAATAATAACATAGGGCATATGTTAACAGACTAGCCAGTACATGTTATCCTGAAGGGCCATTACTTTGGTGAAAAGATAAAAAGATCTAGGTGTGAAGTTGGTCTCTGAGGCATCTTTGTTATGAGAGTTTGAGCAAGTATCTGAAACTTTACGATTCTGATATAAAAAATGCCATTATTGGAACATAGTCCAAATGAGTTATACATCTGGATCATATGTTCAAGAGGTCCAGCACACAATAAAAAATACACACTAGAAATGCAAGGAAGAAGGAAAATGTGACCTATGTCAAGACATAAAGTTGTCAATAGAAACAGTCACAGAGGTGATTCAGATGATGGAATGGGTAGACAAGAACTTTGTTGAAATTATGTTCTAGAAAAGGATGGACATATGAGCAAATAGATGGGGGATCTCAGCAGAGAAATGAAAGCTATGAAAAAGAACCAAATGGAAGATCTAGAACTGAAAAGTACATTATCAAAAGTAAAAAATTCACTGGATGATTATACTGAAGTTTTCTATTTATTGTACCAAATACTGATAAGAGGGTAGTAAAACCTCAATTATAATTATGAATATACATTTTTAACTTAATTTTATTGTATTTTGCTTTATAAAGTTTGAAACTCTGTTATTAGATGCACAACTGTGATGGTTAATTTTATATGTCAACTAGACTGGGCCATAGGGTGCACAGATACTTGGTAAAACAATTTTCTGGCTACATCTGTGAGGGGATGTTTTAGATGAGGTCAACATTTGAATTGCTGGACTGAATACAGCTGATTGCCTTCTGTAATGTGGGTAGGCCTTATCCAATTAGTTGAAGGCCTCAATAGATTAAAGAGGCTGACCCTCCTGAGAGTAACAGGGAACCCTCCTGCTTTATTGTCATGAATTGAGACATAAGTTATTTTCCCGTCTTCAGACTACAACTGAAACATCAGCACTTCCTGTGCCTTCCAGCCCTCAGACTGGAAGTATACCATTGGCTCTCCTGGGTCTCCAGCTTGCAAACTGCAGATCTTGGGACTCCTTGGCTTTTAAAACTACATGAGCTAATTCCTTTCATTCTTTTTTATGGCTTCATAATATTCCACGGTGTATATGTACCGCATTTTCTTTATCCAATCTGTCAGTGATGGGCATTTAGGCAGATTCCATGCCTTTGCTATTGTGAATAGTGCTGCAATGAACATAAGGGTGGATGTGTCTTTGTGGTAGAATGATTTATATTCCTTTGGGTGTATACCAAGTAATGGGATTGGTGGGTTGAATGGTAGTTCAGCTTTTAGCTCTTTGAGGAATCACCACACTGCTTTCCACAATGGTTGAACTAATTTACACTCCCACCAATAATGTATAAGCATTTCGTTTTCTCCACAATCTTCCCAGCATCTGTTATTTTTGACTTTTTAATAGTAGCTATTCTGAGTGGTGTGAGATGGTATCTCATTGTGGTTTTGATTTGCATTTCTCTAATAATCAGTGATATTGAGCCTATTTCAAATGCTTGTTGGTTGCATGTATGTCTTCTTTTGAGAAGTGTCTGTTCATGTCCTTTGCCCACTTCTTAATGGGTTTTTTTTTAATTGTAAATTTGTTTAAGTTCCTTATAGATGCTGGCTATTAGACCTTTGTCAGATGCATAGTTTGCAAGTATTTTCTCTCATTCTGTAGGTTGTTTATTCTGTTGATAGTTTTCCTTTGTAGAAGCTATTAAGTTTAATTAGATCCCAATTGTCAATCTTTATTTTTGTTGCAATTGTTTTTGGCGTGTTTGTGCAGGGTTTTTATTTGTAGCTGACTTCTTGTATTTGGTTTCACACAGAGGTATGTTAACAAAATATTTTTCGTGTTGAAGCTTTGTGGTGTGATCCAGTAGGTGGCACTCAGGCATAGTGGTCAGTTGGTGGACTCTTGCTCAGTTTTGTGGCTCCCCTGTATTTCCTCATAGTTGCAACCATGTTTCCTCTCAATGGTCTGAAAGTGAGGGTTCCTCTTCCACAGAAGTCGTGGCTATAGATTACAAATTGGCACCCCCAGGCTGCCCACCACAGTTTTGGCATGATCTCAAGGTTTATGTTTCCTCTCCAATTTGGAGGCAGCAGAGTAAGGGATCTTAGTAGTGGTTGTGGCCGAGGGTCTTTTGCTTGTCTGAAGGAGTTCTTAAATAGGATATAAAAGTTACTCATTTTGTAAGAGAAGACTAAAAATTTAGATTGCATTAAAATTTAAGAACATTGGTTCACATCAATAAACATTGTTAAGAGAACAAAAAGGAAAGCCACTGGGAGAGACAAGATATGTCTAAGATATATATTTAGCAAAAATCTAATCCAGAATATATAGATAGGGCCTACGAATTGATAAGTAAAAGACAAACAACCCAATAGGAAAGTTAATTTAAAAATTTGAAGGTACTTCAAGAAAGAAAAGGCAATAAAGATTAAAAAGGTGTTCAATAAAGGATCCATCAGAGGCATGCAAATTCAAACCAAGTAAAGTGTTACTACCCACCACAGGAATGGGCAACATTTTAAAAATGTCGAACCAAAGCAAGGATTATTGAATATTTGAAACAATCGTAACCTTCATTTCATTCTGGAAAACTGTTTAGCAGTATCTACATAGACCTAAATTATGACCCAACATTTCTACTTCTAGATATATATCCAACAGAAATTCATACCAATCAGCAACAAAAAGTCAAGCACAGGAATATTTATAGCAACATCTGATTTATAATGAGAAATGGAAATTTCTATTAAAAATAGAATAGAAAAAGAAATCACAATATATTTATTATTCATCAAAAGGCATATTATATATCAATAAAAATAAATAAACTATATATGTGTGTGTATGTGTGTGTGTGTATGTGTGTGTGTGTATATATATATATATATATATATATATATATATATATATATATCTCCCCAACAGCATGGGTTTAAATCTCAGTATAATATTGAATTTTAAAAGCCAGATATAAGACAGTAAGTGTTCTATGATTCTACCAAAATATCTTGCAAAAATAGACAAATCTAACTTGTGTTGCTAGAAGTCAGAGTGGTGGTTACTTTTATAAAGGAGGCAAAAGAAGGATTAAGAAGAGGTGCATTCTGGGGCTGGTGATGGTATCATTCTATTTCCAATCTTTGTTGTGGGTACATGCATGTCTTCATTTTTTAAAAGTGCATCAAACTTACACTTATAAATTATGAACTTTTCTGGATATATTATATAGTTCAGTAAAAAAAATTACAAATGCTAGAAAAAAGACAAAACCTAAAGAATATAGAGTCAGAAAATAATAAAGATATGAGTAAAAATTCTTGTTAGAAAAAACAAAAGGATAAAAAACTCAATAAACCAAAAGCTGTTTTTTTTGGGGAAAAAATAAGGCAAAAATAAAATAATAAAACAGCAATTCTATAGCAAATCTACTCAAGAAATAAATAATTTACACTATTATTTTAAATCATAATTATATATTTATATTTATGTAATAAATAATGTAAATAAATATTTTTTACGTTATCGACCTCAGGCCGTGGGTTAGTGCCAGATGGTTTCAATTTCAATCAATTGGTAATGGGGAATCCCTGAATGCTTTTGAGCAAGGAATTGATATGATCTGATTGTCTTCTGGAAAGATCTCTCTGGGACTAGTATGTAGAATGATTGAATGACCAGTATGTGGAATGGTTCTACTAATATGTACACTGATTGAAGAATAACTATTTTGTAAAAGAAATAAATTTTGCTCCAGAAATAAAGGAAAATTTTAACAAGAATACTTTTTCTTGGTCCTTCTCAGGTTATGCTATAGTTGTATTTGTTTGAGGCATCACTTTTCAAGTGCTTTTAAACGAGAGCTAAGGTTTATTTTCATTGTTCTTTTCATTAATCTGAGGGGCGATGATCCATAGTTTGTGACTCAACATTCTGGATTTGCATAATAGAAGACAGGCAATTTGTTTCAAACCCACAGAAAAATATTTCAACACATTTGTCTTTTTCAGGATCATTACCAGTTATGATATTGACATCGTGAAAAAATACTAATTCCAAAATAGTCACAAATATTTAATTTAACTTGCAATACATTTGCTTCTACTCAACAATAACTATGTGTTTAGCACCTGGTTTTTATTTAAAATGTATTAATTCCATCAGCATATACTGAGCTTCCAGTTTGTGCTGGCCACAGAGCTTGATCCTACTATGCAAGAGTGTGTAAATCAACTACCTCCCTGAAGGAGTTCTAATCCTATGGGAAATAGACGTACATAAAGAATTACATTACAGGGCTAGGCATAGTGGCTCATGCCTTTAATCCTAGCACTTTGGGAGGCCAAGATGGGAGGATCACCTGAGCCCAACAGTTCGAGATCAGCCTGGGAAACATGGCAAGACCCTGTCTCCACAAAAATACAAATTAAGAAAAAAAATTAGCTGGGTGTGGTAGGATATGCCTGTAGTCCCAGCTACTCAAAAGGCTGAGGCAGGAAGATAGCTTGAGCCTGGGAGGTTGACGCTGCAGTTAGCTATGATCATGACACTGTACTCTAGGCTGGGTGACAGAAAAGACTGTCTCAAAAAACAAAAACAAAAACAAACAAACAAAAAAAAACAACTTACATTATAGAGTATTGCATGCTGCAATAGAAATATGTCTGGAGTCACATGGTAGACCACAGAAAAAATACTTAAGTTTGTTTAGGAGATAGAAAAGGGTCGAAGGAAGATTTCAGACAATCTGAGCATTGAAGTACATGTAGGTTTTGTCTGATGAGAAACAGGGATGAGCTGAAAGCACTATAGGAAGAATCATTAGCATGCAGTCCTGGACAGGCATATTGTGTGCAGAAAGGCCCAGAGATAATGATGGGAACATTCAAAAGACCCCATTTGTGAAGGAACTTCAGGTCCTGCTACGATGCTCAACTTCAGCATAAAGAGGCAAGCCCAGCAGACTCCTAGAGAGATGGATGAGAAGGTCCAGTGTGGTTTTGAAAGATAACATTCTGTTCACTCTGCTCTGAAGGCCCTGTGAGTGTCTTTTGCCATCACTTGACCATACTGTGAATGTTCTTTCAGATCTTACTGCTTTGGGGGGTGCAATGTGCTATACTTAGTCTGCTTTTAAAGCATTGCCTGCCAGCATAAAAGTCACATGTCCTTGGAACTATTTCTGAGCCTCCTGGCATAGTCAGTTTCTCCCTCCACAGTATTGGTGTGTTGCCTTGTACATATGCTCTTACAAGATTCACCCCAATTAATGATAAATATGCTTCCAATCCTTCACTGGATCTGGGGATATCTGATGACATTGGGCCCTGCCTTCTCATTTATAGCCTTAGTACGCTGAAGAACTCTAAGTAAGTAATGAATATTTAATCAATGTTTGTTAAACATACCTCTCAATCATACAGTTAATTGTGTTTAACAAAATAGCCTATCGAATAGCTGTAATGACACAGGATAATTTTTGTATTGTGAAATATCACACAATTTTTGTTTGATAATTTTGAATTTTTAAAATTAGCATCTCCTATAATAAAAGAAAGTAATAAATGCTTTGAAAAGAAAGTCAAGAAAAAGTTCTAACATTGACTTGACACTTACTAGAAGCTCATACTATGCTAAGAATATGTGTCATAGTTAATCATGTGTGTCAGCTTGGCTAGGTTGTTGTATCCAGTTGTTTCGTTAAACACCAGACTAGATGTTGCTGCTAAGTTATTTTTAGATGTAATTAACATTTAAACCAGTACATGAATAAAGTGGATTAACCTCCTGCTTTGATAATATGGGTGGGCCTCATCCAAACAGCCAAAGGCCTTATGAGAAAAGACTGAGGTTCCTCCATGAGGAAGAAATTCTGCCTCCAGATTGCCTTGCAACTCAAGACTGCAACATCAAAAATATCAACTCTTGTCAGAATTTCTAGGCTTTCAGCCTCTTCTGCAAATTTTGGACTTGCCAGCTTCCACAATCCTGTGAGCCAATTCTTTAGAATAAATCAATCCCCTCTCCTCATTAATCCTAGTTAGATAACACAACCTGACATCACTCACACATCACAAACAGCTTTTGAGGCCAGTATTATTCCCATTTTTTTTGCACAAAGTTACTGAGACTGTGAAAGCTTAAGTATCTTGCATGGTGGATGTAGCAGACAGTAATACTCTTCACCAATTATTCATTTCTCCTAGGGTAAGCAACTGTTTTGGTTTGCCTAAGACTGTGTTTAGAGGATGTGGTTAGAGAAGACAGCATGTAGAAATCATGAACTTAAACCGGGAACTACTCTTTCTCTAAGAGTTTCAGGGACAGTTGTGAGACAGAGACCCTAAGGATGCAAGAGAAATTTTCATAGATCCCATTGTACTCAGAAGAACACTGGTCAAGGAATCCTTGGTTAAAACCTTGAATAGCTGTTTTCTCTCTCAAAGCTCCAAGTCACCTATCTGTGAAGTAAAGGTGTATACCACATACTTATTCCAGTTCCTTTCAGCCCTGACATTTTATGGTTGGGAAAATCCTCCTCAGTATCATCACAGATACATCTCCCAGATTTTCTTGATCACCAGAAAGCAAAGGAGAAAGTCTAACATAAACTCAAAATGCAGACACAATAAGGGATACACTAACGAGTCTGTTTGGGATTTTTATCAGCAGAACTCATTATGGTAAATGTGAATGGCTTTGTAGATTCCTAATTTCCTGCTTATCCCATTAACTATATTTGTATCATAAATGACTTGACTTTTAGTTTGTGGTCAAGAATAGATAAGCGTAGTTGAATAATTATAGACAGTTTGTGTTCTTAACTGCAACTGAGCCAGACATGAGGCAAGATAATATGAAGACAACCCACCTCCAGCCAAAGCTCTTTTCCTGTTGATTTCTCACCCAGCAGTCAGGGTGTAGATAGCTCATGCTGCTCACAGCTCTCCTGGCCTTGCCTGACAGCCACCACTTAAATGCAGGTGTCCCTTAGCATCCTCTTTCTGTCAGAACTGAGGCAGATTTGAATTTCTTCTGTTGTAAAGTGTATGCATTTTAACAGCTTTTTAATTGAACAGTTCTCTAAAAGTGCGGTTAGAGTTTTTGTATCGTATGCTTTTATGTTCAGACACAAAGATTTATTTATGTTGAATTTCTAAGTGATGCCAGAATTGCAAGAGTTCTTTATAGATGAGTCAACAGATTCTGAGAGCTGAACTAATTTATCTACAGTCAAATACACTATTTATTTGCTAACACTTGATGTGTGCAGAGTTCTATGCTGGGCCGAGCATGGAAGAGGGATGCAACATGTTCTCTAACCTATGTGAGGCTAGTGCTGTTTCTTAGCTATGAACTGGTTATTTAGATCAGGGAAGAGAAATCAAATTCTGCCTGAAATATGTGCTAAACATATCAAAAAAGAAATCTGGAGGATGAAAAATAATTCTCTATTGCAAGCAGAGAGGGAGCACACAACAAGGCCTACGAGTGGAAAGAACATAGTATTCTTAGGAGGCAGAGAGTTTTTGTTGCTGTTGAGAACCTTGACAGCACATTATAATAACCGGTGAACTATAAAAAGTATGGATGCTGAATGCGATCCCTAGATCTTCTGCCTTTATTGAAGGTAGGTGGAAATTCAAATTGCCTTACGCTTTTCAACAGTTAGTATTGTATCAATTCCTAAGAAAATGGGGAAGAACAAGTACCTCAAAAAGTCCCATACATGAATAAAACCCTGGAGGCCTTCTTATCCACTCCTGTGATTTTTACAAAGAAAATGAGAACTAAAGAAAATTTATTTACTCATAAACATATTGAAAATTTCAATTAAGGCTGATATAGTCACAAAAACATTTTTATACTCTTCTTACAGGAATGACTGGACAAAGTTGAGTCCCATTAATATGTGCTGATTGGCAATATTGATTTTAAAGCATGAGCATATGTAATCTGATAACCACCCATTCTTCGCCAGTGTCTATGTTAACTAAGGTTGGTTTGGTCAACTCAACAACGCTTCCCTTGGAAGAAGCTGCTCTGACTGTGTGTTAGTCAGCTCTGGCTGCCATAGCAAAATACTACAGACTGGGTAGCTTCAATAACAGAACTCTATTTTTTCATACTTGTGGTGGTTGCAGGTCCAAGATCAAGGTGCAGAGTTGTTTCAGTTTCTAGTGAGGACTCTTCTGAGCTGTCAGACTGTTGCCTCCTGGCTATGCTCTCACATGGCTTTTCCTTGGCACAGAGCTCTCTGGTGTCTCTTCTAATAAGGATGCTAATCCTATTGGATCAGGGCCCCACCCTTATGACCTTATTTCATGTTAATTACTTTTTTTTTTTTTTTTTTGAGATGAGGTCTCACGCTGTCACCCAGGCTGAGGGAAGTCACAGAATCTTGGCTTGCTGCAACTTCTGCCTCCCGGGCTCAAGCAATCTTTCCACCTCAGCCTCCTGAGTAGCTGGGACTACAGGTGCATGCCATCACACCTGGCTAATTTTTTGTATTTTTGGTAGAGATGAGGTTTTGCCACATTGCCCAGCCTGTAAGTACTTCTTTAGAAGGCCAGTCTCCAAATACAGCCTCCCTAGGGGTATGGGCTTCAACCTATGCATTTTGGGGTGATGCAAACATTCAATCTAGAACAAACTATATAAAGTATTAATTAAGCTTGTGTTTTCATTGCATATACATGCAAATATTTAAGCACAGGATTTTCAAAGGAGGTGAGGGTTGACTTTATTTAGATTATTGAGTTTGATTTTCTATTTGTATATAAATGCCTTACACTTAATAGATTAGGATACATTTTGCCTGAAATCACCTTGAATGTTTTGCTCTTGCCTGACTGGCAGGTTGTAAAATGTTAACTCTATGCACAGATCCATCTGGCTTTTCTTGCCTGTATGATGTAAAGTTTTTTCTTTTTTTTTTTTTTCTTTTTTTTCTTTTTGAGACAGAGTCTTGCTCTGTCACCCAGGCTGGAGTGCAGTGGCACAATCTTGGCTCACTGCAAACTCCGCCTCCCAGGTTCACGCCATTCTCCTGCCTCAGCCTCCCGATTAGCTGGGACTACAGGCGCCTGCCACCACACCTGGCTAATTTTTTGTATTTTTGGTAGAGACGGGGTTTCACTGTGTTAGCCAGGATGGTTTCGATCTCCTGACCTCGTGATCTGCCTGCCTCAGCCTCCCAAAGTGCTGGGATTACAGGTGTGAGCCACCCGCCCGGCCGATGTAAAGTTTTAAACTAAGACTTGAATTATAAAATATCCTAAGTATTCAATACCAGATTGTTTAAAAAATTAAAGAGTCATAACTGTCAACAAAAAATAGAGAGAGCATTTGGGCTTTGGACTAGACAAAGCAGATTTCAAATTCTGGCCCCCTTCCACACTCTGAAAGAATGTGGAGGTTGCATAAGTCCTGTCTGAACATCAGTTTCCTCTTATATGCACATTGAATAATATTGACTTCATGAGTACTGTGAGGATAAACTATATTCATTCAACCCCTAATGAGTATCAATATTTACACTATTTAACAACTAATAAGATATGGGTATTGCCCAATCATAATAGATGCTGCCCACTGGAAAACAAAAACAAAAATAAAAAACAATAAACAAACAAAAACTATAGGTAAATTTCAGCTGAATGCTGAATTTTTGTTCAATCATTGGCCTGAATACATGTAGGTATCGGTGCAGGAAATGCAGAAAGTAATGGAAAAAGATCCATATCTTGAGAGATTCAAAGTACACTGAGGGAACATCAGACATGTAACAGAACAAATGTAATATAGTGTTATAGATAATATGATAATGCTGTGGTCTAGATATTTGTCTCCCATGACACCAAATACAGAAGTGGAATCTTAATCCTCAAGGTGAAGGAGATGAGGACTTTGGAAGGTGACTAGGTCATGACGGTGGAGCCCTCACTAATGGAGTTAGTGGCCTTATAAATGAAGCCCCAGAAAGCTGTCTTGCTCCTTCCACCATGTGAGGACACTGTGAAAAGGTGCCATCTATGAACTAGGAAGCAGCCCTCACCAGACACCACATCTGCTAGCACCTTGATCTTGGACTTCCAGCCTCCAGAACTATAAGAAAGAAATTTCTGTTGTTTATAAGCCACTCAACTGTTTTATTGCAGCAGCCTGAATGGACTAAGATAGATGGAAAGTGTGTGATGACTAAAAGTGACTAGTATGAGCCTGGCATATAATAGGCTGTCTTCTCTTCATGTTAGCCTGGATAGGGAAACCTATCTTTTGCATCATCATGAGATTAAGCATCATTTTATCTAACATAAGTGGAAGAGAGAAGAATCAGGAGATAGAAACTACTCATATTATGAATAAAAGGAAAGCAATTTTAAAAATCCAGCTGATTCTAGTCTTTATCTTGTACTGTAGTGCATTGGTTTAGCATGCTACCCTCCAGGCACATATAGTTTGTCACTGTTGCCCAAACACATAAGTAATCTCAATAATCTAAAAATAATAATTACCTTTTATATCCAGCGAACCAAGCGTTGCACTACTCATTTTATAAATATCATCTCATTTAATCCTCTTTGAACCTGCTAAGAAGACAATATTATCTCTGCTTGTTCAGTGTGAAAACTGAAGGTCATAGAAGTGGAGCCAACGGTCAAGGTCACCTGACATAAGTTCATTCAATGCTTGGATTTGGTTCCAAGTTTCCATCGTGGATGGACCCAATGACTTCCTAGAGGCTGCAGGGCAGCCTAATCCCTTGCTTGTTTCTCATCTCATGTAGACTCATTGAAACAAAAGACAACTCTTACCTAAAATGGTGCAGTATCATAAGACAGTGGAATTCCCACCTTAAAGAGAAACAATGTCATATTATGACAATATTTAACGAAACAAAAATTAAATATTTCACAGTATTAGAAATATGATTACTGAACAAGTCCTTTCATTACATTGATATGTAAGGGCACAGAGAGAGGAGAGAGGGAGAGAAAGAGAGCAGATACCTGTTGAACAAAGGGAGATTTTGGTGTTATCCTCGTCTAACACCTGTATAGTGATGTGTAGTCTGCACTAGTCAAAAAAAAAAAAAAAAAAAAAGTAATGTGAAATGCTACCAACTTGGATTCCTTGCAAACAAATATATGTTTTTAAGTAAAACTGTTACTAATAGAAACAATGAAGAAGGCGGTCTTTATGATTGCAGGCTTACCCACCAAAATAAGTCCAGAGGTTCTTTATTTTATAGTCTGACACAGAAATCATACATGTTGCCTCCCAGGCAGCAACACAAGAGCATTGTCCCTTAAAAGACTGGCCAAAGAAGGGGTGCTCATCAGTCAAGGCCCACCTTCAGTGGTTAACAAAGGGTCCATGGGGCTCAGTCTCTGAACTCATTTCTCTGTAGCTGATGGCAATTTTTGTTTTTCAACCCATGACCTGGGTTGACCTGAGCCTGCCTTTGTTTGGCTCAATCACAGACTTTCCAATCCTCTAGTTTCACTATGAAGTTTCCAGGGTGCCTCAGTTTTTGTGACTAGTAGCATCCTGTGATCTACTGTGCTCTTGCTGCTATGACTGCGGGCCCCCTGGCACATTTGGGGGTTATGTGACTGCGTCATGCTAGATAATTTCTTTATTCCATCTGCCTGTTCCTTGCTCCTGCCTGGGCTGCACAGATTGGTGGTCACTATTTACTAACTTTTGCAATGGAATCATATTGCATTTCAGGGTCCACGCCAGAGGCCAAGTATTAATTCTAATATTGGAAGTCAAACCGAAGTTCAGGGGCCACACCAAAGTCTATTGCTATGTGTCAGAACAGAGGACACAAAAAGCCAAGCCAAGCTAGAACTGGCATGGTAAATGGCAGCTAGAATAAATCAGAACTGGAAAAACCATAGGGGAGAATCCAGCCAATGTCCAACTTGGCTAAAGATGTAGTCTTGCCATCCGAGACTTACTGCAAAGGGCTAGAGTCATGTTTTCCAGCTCATGCTGGGGGCTTTGTCAAACCTGCTGCCTATCAGCTGATAGCAAGAAGGAAATCACCACAACCATGTGCTCCTATTCCCGGCTGACTCTTCCCTTCACTGAAATGATGAAATGATGGTAGCACCCTGGCTTTTGCTCAGATTATGTAATACTCATATTAAAATAGGGATTAACTAATAATGGAGATTTCACTCACCATCATGAACACTTACATTCCTACACATTATTTCCTCCAGTGCTCACTCTTAAAAGCAATATGAAGCTACTTATAGTAAACACTGTAGCTCCAATACATCTATTAAAATGAGATGAAAGGGCACACTAGCAAGTAATGGAGTAGCAATAGACAGGCCAATGAAATGTGAGTTTCAAACCTGAGGTTTCTGGTGGCACCTGCAGAAAAAATGAAAGGCATAACTGTCAAATGAAACTTATCATTATGCCCTGCAAAAAGAAATCACTTGGATGGGAAAACCACTACATTCCAGAAACTGATTACTTTATGCAATCATCTCATCAGTGCCATATTTTAAAAAAGAGGAAGACAGACAATTTATCCCAAGTCAGAGCAGCAGTGGAGGAAAAGCTAGATTTGAGGCAATAGAATCCCCACTCTAATGTCTATCTGCTTTGCCCTAAACAGAGGCTGCTTCTCCATGGGGATATAATCAGGCCCCAACACAAAGATCAACTTACAAAGATTAATTCAGTTATCCTAATTGTTTTAATCTTGTTGATTTTCAAAAGTCCATTTGTTAATTTACTTGACATATTCATTCAGTTTCTGTGTATGCATGGAATACACAGATGATGAGACAGCTTTGCCCTCTGTCCTCAAGGAACTTACAAAACTAGTAGAGAGACACACATAATGAATATATTATTAGAGCAATGCCCAGTGTATGCTTTTTCTGATTATAAAGATGATGATGATGAAGATGATGATGATGATGATGGGGATGGTGACAGTGATGGTGATGATGATGTCACAGGGAGGCAAAAAAGAAGGAAAGGAAGAAGGAAATAAGGAAAGGAAGAGAAGAAGGGGAGATGGAAGGGGAAACAGAGGGGGTACAGGGAGAAGGACAAGGAAAAAATCTAGTGATTTTTAGACATTAGTCTAGCTCAGTGCTACATCTCAGCACACCTCCTGAGTCCTGGAGCCCACCATCCTCTTACGGTTTTTGTTTTTGTTTTGCTCCAGCAACCAAGATTCAGGCTCAATCGCAAAAGCCCATCTCAGCATAGTTCACTGAGTTACTTCAAGTGAGACAACATTAGTAAGTGCATTGTCACTTTGCTTTGCTTAAAAGCCATCAGAAATACTCTCCCCTGCATTGGTCTTGATAGGGACAATGTCATAGCTGAAAGCATACCCTGGAACAGATGAAGATGAGTTTCAGATGAGGATGAACTGCTACCACCTTCCCTTCCCAGAGCTACTGCTGAGCACTGGAGCATCCGTCCCTTGAGGGAGGTGGTGGAGGATAGGAGCAAGTGAGCAAATATGACTTTTACAAAAAAGATTCAATTTCTTCCAGTGTCCACATGGCTGCATTAGTAATGGTGAAGGAAATAGATAACCAAGATTCATCTGCCACTTGAGAAAGTGCATGCAGAATGGTCAATACACTTGTTTGCTTTAATAATGGATTAGATGCTATGTGGAAAATATGAAACTCCTGAAGCTCCAAATAAGACAGCGAATACCCTACCTTCTATGAATTGCAAGCATTATATCTTAGCAATCTCTTTTAGAAAGAGCCCAGAGGCAAGTTGGAAAGCAGTAAGTTCTTAGAGTCCTGCCCTAGTCCATGAAGGTGGGGTGTCCCCTTCCCCAGAGCAGCCAGGATGTTCTGATGTGGTGTCATCCTCCTGACCCTACTATAGGCCATCACTTGCACTGGGAAAAAATGGTACTCAATTGCATCTCAAGTTGACAGAGCAACCTTCTGGTCTTTGGCCTGCTCTCCACTGGAAGTGTAAAGTTCTCTGTATAACTTCACCTTTCTGAACCTAAGATGAGTCCAAAATCAGTAGTAGCAGTAGTGCTAGAAGAAATAAAGAAGTGGAAAGAAAAGTAATAATAACATCCAATTAACTGCCTATCACTTGGCTTACTGCCTACAATTTAGCAGTAATAATTACCCCTGCACTTCAAAATATATATCCTTCTCTTTGTTTTCAGATGAAGAGAGACTGAGACTCAGACAGAGTCAAGCAGTTGCCCAAGGCCGCAGAGTTGGTGAGTGGCATGACCAGGACTTGAACCCTAGTAAAAATCTTTTTCCTCTGCCTCAGCCTTCATTATGTAATGCTGTCTCCGTGTGGGGTTCCCCTGGTGACTGGTTGGATGCAAGGGAGTGGGAAGCCCAGGATACCTCTCAGAGTTCTGATGTTAGCAGGCAATTCTCTGGAAAGAGGGAAGGGAGAGATGCAAATCCACATGGGCAGACATGGTGTGTCTGGCTGTCAGAGGACAACCACACCCTTGTCCTTCCATGTATTGCTGTAGCTCACTTCCCCATCCATCAGCCTTGTTTAAATGCAAGCTAGGTTTTTGGGCTTCACTTACCTTCCACTCTTTTCTCAACTGAACACAACCTGGTGTGTTCCCTCATTTCACAAGTGAAAGTATGTACTCTCAATCTCCCTAATTATTGAAATACCACTTCTATTTTGGTTGTATGAACCACACTTTCATGTTTTCTTTCTATCTCTGATTGCCCTGAGACTTAATTGCCTGCAGCGTATCATCTGGCTGCTTTGATCATATCTCTGTTTTTTGCCATAAGTCCTCTCGTCTCCTCTCTCTTCTGTTCTTTTCCCTACCCTTTTCTTTCCCCACATCCTCTTACTGAACAATCTTATGTACTTCTTTGGAGTCAATTATCACTATGAACTATTATTAATGTCTCCCCAATATCTGTCATGAAGTAAGTGGTCAACATCACTTAAACTTATTTTATAATAAATAAGTAAATTATCAAGAGGTAAATGAATTTAGATGTCTAACAATTGGAAAAGGGCTCTAATTTAGAAACATACATCTCAGATTTATCTGTATTGAGATGATACTTAAAGCCAAAGAAGTGGCTGAAATTATCCACGGAATGTGTGTCAGGAACACAAAGTCCTAAGGAATACTAATAGTTACAGGAAGAGGAGAGAATGGGGGTCTCTTAGAGAAGTCATGGTTACCAAGACAGTAAGAGTGAAGTGCATAGGACATGCAATGTTAGAAGCCAATGGAAGTAAGAGTTTGGTGGTAGAGGGGTGGTCGACAGGTTCTGAAGGCTCAGGAAGGGCACAGAAACATGTTCTTTAGGTTTGGCAGTGGGAAGGTCACTGCTGCCTCAGGGTGGGGACTTTTAGGGTCGCTCTTTTCCCATCAGGCCAGGTGCTTTTATGCCTCTAGGTCTTTGCACATTGCATTCCCCTACATCTAAATTGCTATTTATTTCTCCATTTCTGTTTCTGACAAGCTTATATTTATCTTTCAATGCTTGCTTATTTAGTCAACAAATATTTATTAAATGTTTACTATGTGAAAGGTATTGCAATGAAATCCCTTTGTGAGAAATTCCTTCACCAATCCTCCATGCAGATGCAAAGGTTTGCTTCTCTGTGCAACCACAGCACCCTGTACACTTCCAACCAAAACCCTCAATCCCCAGCCCACTGAACTGTGGACAGCTGTTTACTCCCTCTCTCTAGAACAAATTCTTGAGAGCAGGAAATTGGTTTTATTCCTCTCTGTATTTATAGCACCATATTTTATGTTAAATTCATTTATCTACTGACTCTTCACCTTTATTTAAAAATCATTTTGATTTTTGTCTCTTTTCTCTTGATACCTGACAGGTATCAATGATACACTGATGGAAGTTCATGTCCCCTGTTATAAAAGAGGTTACATTTATTCTCATTGGAAAAAAGAATCATATAGGTTGGAAGTATCATTGAATGGATTTGAATAAAGGAATACATGTGGCTATACATGTATAAGGCAAGCTACTTCCCTTCATCACTCTTTAGTTGTTATCCATCAGAAGAAGGAAGATTAGTTAACTTCTTCCATGACAAAAATGGTAGTCTCATTTTATACTTACCAATTAATGATCTGTTGATAAATAATTCCTGGCTTATTTCACAAATGTCTGCAGTAATTCTGCTTAATCTCTACCATGGTCACAACCTTACCTGTTCCAACATCTATCCAAGCAGCATGTCTTAAAATTTAGAGAAATTGTAAATAATGGGGTAGAGCCACTCACTGGAGGTATGAACAAGCTGCCAAATTGCTCTTCAATTTTTAAATTGCTTTGACACAAGCAGCAACTATGAAAAAGATAAGCTTAGTACTTGTCAAACCACAAGTGCACTATAAGAAGATTTCAGAGAGGATTTTATGTATGGCATGCCACAGTCTCACTGGGTGCTGAAAAGCAGTTGTGAGCATATCTGGCATTAAGGGAAATTATTAAAACTCTATGATTTGAAATGGATGGTTTACTTCCTTTTCCTTATCCCACTGCAGATTCTACTGAACAATAATTTGAGTCCATCCATTTATCCCCTGTGCCAGCATAAGGTTTCCTGGGGGAAATCTAAACTGTTTCTAGAATGGACTCTCATTCCTTGCTTCCTTCCTAACAGCTTTTCTTCATATGTATTAATTTTTAAAAATATCTTCTATAAGGTACTCTCTGTGATAAGTTATGTGAATATAAAGGCAAATGTGACCCAGTCTCTGACCTCAAGCATTTCTGGTCTAGATGAGAAGCAAGAGATTAAGTTTTTCCCTGCTCTCTTCTCTGTGCTCCTAAGGCAGCCCCTACATGATTGCATCACAACACAGTGAATCATAATTATTTCAACTATTATCTTTATTTGCCTAATGCTCTTCTTCTACCTATTCTGTTTACAGACCCCACCACTCTGATTGCAAGGATGAGTTTGTGACTGAGATCTGGCCCATCACAGTAAAGCATACTTTGGTAACATAAGTAATTTAGGAATGTCCACATAACACAAACCATACAAACTGGAAGCCCCCTCTAAGCATTTTAGGCTGGAACTAAGAACAAAGAGGTTTTCTTTTCCTCTTGCAGGTAGTAAATTGTAGGAATGTGACTCAATGGGATAGCACATATACTGTCACATGGATAAACACATGAGAATAAAGATGATTTTGAGAGAAAAGTGGTGATGAGAAGCAGACAGAAAGATATCTAGCAACATCAAGTCATTTATTCCTGTCTCAGATATACCTGGATTTCTCTAGTTAATATCTATAATGTTAGAGAGTTTTTATTTATTTGTTTGTTTGCTTACGTTAGATCAGGTTGAGATTTTGACACTGCAAACTGAAAGAACCCTGACTAGCAATTGGAATTGGTACCAGAAGTGGGGACAATAATTTTGAAAATGGAAATGTGAAACTGGGTTTTGTCAAGATGAGATGGGGGAATCTTTATTAATCACTCTCCACTCCCCTCATCATCCTCAGCTAGGAAATATTTTGTTGCAAAGTAGGACAGCACTGGGTTACAGGTTTCTTGTGGTATCTTGAAACTTCAACCATGTGTCCAACAAAACCAGAATATCAGTGACTTAGTAGAAAAATGTGATGATATTGGACTGTAGGCTTTGTTCTGCATTCTTCAGTACATTTCTACAACAAAAAGACAAATTGATTTATCTGAAATCACAAAGAAATCTGTATGTACCTCTATATAAAAAAATTCTTTCTACACAGCCTCAGCAATGCTAAACTGGAAAGGTTAAGGCAGGAAAGTCCTCTGTAGAATTGGAAAACTAAGTGTTTTACCCCATGATAAAGTTAGTATAAGCAAAAACAGGACAGTGAGAAAAGTGGAAGAAGATTAGATTCTTCCCTGCCTGCCCGAGGTAATCATTCCCTATGGCCTAAGCAACTTGGATGCAGTGGTGAGGAGGAAAGGGAATTAGCTTTACCTTATCATCCTATCCTTTCTTTCACTTTACTCTGAGGTAGGAGTCAAGACAGTAGCCATTAATCTGATGGTCAGAATGTCAGGTCTATTGATAAGCAATCAAAGGGTTACGGTACTTATTCAAAGATAATGACCAGACATATGTTCTTGCATCAGTCTTCCAGACTAGAATTTTAAAGAACACTTAAGGCTAGACAAATGCCAAATATCAAAAAATGAGGTTTGGATGGCACATTCCCTAAGACAGTCCTCAGGCTCATTCAAGCATATTTAGCAAAGATTCAACCACAGAATGGGATTTCTTCTCACTGCACAACACCTTTTATGAATGGTCCAGGATGATTCCAGATAAGTGAATTCACCCAGTAGGCAGATTCTGTGGCAATCATATCAGTTGAAAAAGGAACTCAGTCTGTTATTACCAAGCAAGACAATGAATGGGTGTACATTTCTATCCTTATCCATTGGAGTATTGTGTATCTGGCCAGTGGCTACTGCATATTACTTCCTCTTCCTCCCTCTTTCCATGAGACAATTATGTTGATTAATATTTTACCTCAGGACTGCTTATTAGAGAAAACAGATAGTGATAGTTATCATTAGCTGAAAGTTTACAGAATCTTTTTATGCCCCAACTAGAGCTCAGCGAGAGGAAGGCATAACATTTAAACATGGAGGAAGTAACATCTGGACATAATTTTGGAAGCAGCAATTACAATGGGTAGCTGTTATATTGGGAAGGAGCATTTTTTTCAATTTTTGTATGCTAAAAAGATTTTGTAAGTAGTCTAGAAAAGTAAAGACTTGATTGTAAACAGTACACAAGACTCCTTTCTTCTGGCAATTGGAAATAATCTCCTTTGGCTACCACCGATATGGGCAAATCCTCATTTAGGTCTCTAAAATTGTTCTGTCTCCTGAGGATGTTTCAGGGTCAGCCTGTATCTTTATTTGGAACTTTTCTGCTACAACCATTGAGCGATGGTCTCCTCTGTTCTCAAGAGTCTTAGAGCTTCAAAGATAAATCCCTAAACCATTTGGTGGCCAATGTACCGATTTGAGGAAGATAAAATCAAGTGGGGAAGAGACAAGGTGAACCCAACATTGAGTTCTCAGTTTTTGGTCTCTGATATCCTCAGAACTTTATTGGTTCTTGTGGCTCCCAATACAATTATATAAACCAAACTAGTATCTTTCGTTAATTCTGTCTGTCATTAAGCTGGTTAAAAATGGGTTTCTTTCACTTCTATATGAAGAAGTCCTGAAACATACTGTTATCTTTTCCATGGAGTCATTGAACATTCATGTAATGTAACTGAATTTCTTTAACAGTTATACAAATTTAACCCAAATTGGTAACTCATTGAACACTGTTAATTAAGAAGGAATCACTATAAAAGGCAGAATTTATATAAATCATAATTAATAGCCTTCCAATTTAAACATTTATTGTGCTCACAAACAGTATGACTCAATCAGGTGTTAAAGTGAACTAAATATGGCCTGAGAAGGACTCCATACTTCTATATTTGAATTCTTGCGGACGATCTGCAACTTTGCTTAATAGGTAGACAAGATCGAAAACCTAATTTAGGAGTATGCACCTGTAACAATAGCTGAGTGGCCATACCTCAGTCATTCATACACTGCTGAGTGTTCAGACTGTTCAAATAAGGCAAAAGCTGAGCTGTAACCAATCCAGCTGTTCTATACCTCACTTCCAATTTATGTACCTCATTTCCTATGTCTTTTTTTTTTTTTTCTTTTTTTTTAGACGGAATTTTGCTCTTGTCGCCCAGGCTGGAGTGCAATGGCGCAGTCTCAGCTCACTGCATCCTCTGCCTCCCAGATTCAAGCAATTCTTCTGCCTTGGCCTCTCAAGTAGCTAGGATTACAGGCATGCGCCACCGCACCCGGTTAATTTTGTATTTTTAGTAGAGACAGGGTTTCACCATGTTGGTCAGGGTGGTCTCGAACTCCTGACCTCAGGTGATCCACCCATCTCAGCCTCCCAAAGTGTTCGGATTACAGGCATGAGCCACTGTGCCCAGCCATTCTTTTGTCTATAAATCTTCTACCACCATGCTGCTGCATTGAAGTCTCTGTGAATTGGCTGTGACTTTAGGGGGCTGCCCAATTCGTGAATCATCCATTGCCCAATTAAACTCCTTTAAATTTAATTCGGCTGAAGTTTTCTTTTTATCACAGGTATTATAAATGTCCATTCAATAAATATTATATAGCTAAAAGGCAGCAAGGCAGAGTGGCTGAGATCCTGGCTTCATAGCAGGCAAGTCCCAGGCTGGACACCCATTATCATCTACTAATGGTGTGGCTTTGAACAGCTTAAATATCCCCAGCCTAGTTTTCTTTACCTTTAAGATTAGCATGATACTAGGAATGTTGTCAGGGTTAACTGAGTAATATAAGCAATACTCTCAATATTACTATCGTGCATAGTTCATGATCAATAAATAGTGTTCTCATTGATACTGTCAGCCATTGACTCAGATGTTACTGATAGGATGAGAGATTCCCAAGTGTATCAGTAGTCAGAGCCGGGAACATTTATTCCCACAATGCTCTCTGGTCATTATTCCAAACTATCTTGGTACTAATCAGTAATCAAGCCTATGCAACCACTCTGTGCAGTGCCCGGTCCTGAGTGCTACAAGGTACCTTGAAAGATGCAAGAAAAGGCCTGAAATGAAGCACAGAGAAAGAAAGAATTTAGAAACTCAAGTGCTCACCTCCCTACACCACACCTCTCTTTCCATTTCATATGTAACCAGTGGAACACAATTATGAAAAACTCAATTAAGATAAGCTTGTCTTAAAAAAATAAACACACATTCAATTTATATCATTTCTTAGAATTAGTTTGGTAGGGGAAAAACTCTCATAATACTATTAAATTTCCCATTCAACTCTCAGTCAGAGAACAATGGCTGCTGGCAATAATTGCTTTTTAAATGACTTACTGCAACTCAGGGTAAACACTGCTGTAATTACAGTCTCGCAGAAGAAGTACCTTATGATGAGAATTTGGACAGACCCAAAATATCATTTTGTTCTTTCTGCCTCTTTCCATGAAACCTTTTCAGTCTTTCATTTCTGACAATAAGTCCATTTAGAGAAATTATCATTTTCCCTTGAAAAGCTAAGCAGGCAAGTGTTTAGGTAATAGAGCCACAGAATTGTCCTTCAAGTTGGCTTAGAGAGCTTATTCAACTGTAACTCTTGTCCCTGCCATGCTCTGGGTGTCTGCTTCATGGATTGCACTCTGCAAAACTGCTTTTTCTATTCCTCTGCACACACAGCAGGTAAATGACTTCTTCGTTCAGGCACAAAACAGACTCAAATCTCAGTTAGGCACCACACCCAACTACATGGTTTCTCAATGCAATGTCCCAATGCTAAATTCCAGGAAAAGAGAATCTAATTAGCCCAACATGGGCCAGGGACCATCCCTATTTACTAAGTTCTGGCCAGGGAGGAAAGCTCATGAAGCACAAACAATTCTCCCTCTTTGGAGGGCAGGGAACACAGTTGTTTTAGAGGCTGTGAATTGAACAGATGCCCCAAAAGGTTCGACTGTTCACATAGTATCTCTACTGAACATATAGTCTCTCTAGTTTGCTGAAGAGGAACTTGAAACCCAGAAAATCAAAGCCCATCAAATTATCAAACTGGTGAGTATGCAGCTTTGAACTCAGATCTTTCTGACTATAAAGCTTGTAATTTCTATTAAATTAGTAGTTTCATAGTAGAGTGTGCAATACATTCCACTGGCTTTAAGAAGAAAATATCAATAAATATATTGCCAAATTCAGATCAAATTCAGAATAATATCATAATGGTGGTGCATACATCACTTTTATCTGTGGTATAAAAGTTAAAAAAACAAAACTATTAAAAATAAGTGTAACTACAATAATTTGTTAAAGAATATACAATGTAAAAAGATGTAAATTGTGATTTTGTTGTCACAATTGACATCATTCTACACTGTATATGGGAGGGGAAGTTAAAAGTATAGAGGTTTTATATGCGATTAAAGTTAAGTTGTTACGAGCTTAAAATAGACTGTTATGTTTTATGTAAGTCTGTAATCACAAAGCAAAAATCTACAGTAGCTATATAGGAGGTGAAAAGAAAGAAATCAAAGCATATTGCTACAGAAAATCATCAAATCACAAAGGAAGATAACAAGAAAGGAACAAAAGAACAAAAGAGCTACAAAACAGCCAGAAAATAATTAACAAAATGGCAACAGTAAATCCTTACATTTTAATAATACCTTGAAGTATACCTTATCTATTATTTACCTTGAATATAAATAGATTGAAATCTCTAAACAGAAGACATAGAGTGTGGATGAATACAAATTTAAAAAATTAAATTAAAGAAACAAAAAAAAGAGTACCCAAGTATATGCTGCCTATGAGATACTCACTTCAGCTAAAAGAGCACTCATAGACTGATAGTGAAAAGATGTAAAAATATACTACGCACAAATGGAAACCAAGAGAGAGCTGATTATCTATACTGAGACAAAATATACTTTAAGTCAAAAACTGTAAAAAGAGATTTACATAATGATACAAAGGTCATTTCACCAGGAGGATATAATAATTATAAAAACATATGCACCTCACATTGGAGCACCTAAATATATAAAGCAAGTATTAACAGGTCTGAAGAGATAAATAGGTGGCAACACAATAATAGTAGAGAACCTGAATACCCTACTTTCAACAATGAATAGATCATCCAGACAGAAAATCAATAAGAAAACATTGAAATACACTTTAGTCCAAATGTACCTAAAATATGTATACAGAATGGTCTTTCCAACAGCAGTAGAAAACACATTCTTCTCAAGCACACACAGAATATTTTCTAGGCGAGATCATATATCAGGCCACAAAACTAGTCTTAACAAATTTAAGAAGATTAAAATGACATCAACTATTTTATCCAACCACAACTGAATCAACAACAAGAAGAAAACTGGAAATTTTACAAGTACAAGAAAATTAAACAACTTGCTCCTAAAACAGCAATACGTCAAAGAAGAAATTGAAGACAAATGATAATGGAAACAACAATGTATCAAAACTTACAGAAGTAGTGAAAGCAGTTCTAAGGAAGAATTTTGTAGTGATAAATGCCTACATTAAAGAAGAAAGATCTTGAATAAACAACCTAGTGTTACATCACAAGTAACGAGAATAAAAAGAACAAACTAAGCCCAGAGTTAGTAGTAGAAAAGAAATAACAAAGATTAGAGAAAAAATAAAGGAAATATATACTATAAAAATTATGGGAAAAAATAACAAAACTGTGGGATTTTTGAAAAGATAAACAAAATTGACAAATCTTCAGCTAGACTAAGAAAAAAAGAGTAAAGAAAATTAAATAAAATATGAAATGAAAGAGGAGACCTTACAAGTGACACCATAAAAATACAAAGAATCCCAAGAGAGATTACTATTAACAATTATATGCCAGCAAATTGGCTAATGTAGAAAAAATGGATAACTTCTAAGACACATGCAACATACCAAGATTGAATCATGAAGAAATAAAAAATCTGAACAAACCAATAATGACTAAGGAAATTGAATCAGTAATTAAATAAAAATCTTCCATTAAAGCAAAGTTCAGGACTTGATGACATAACTAGTGAATTCTAGCAAACATTTAAAGAAGAATCCACACAAATCCTCCTCAGGCTCTTCCCAAAAATGTAAGAGGAGAGAACATTTCCAACTTATGAGATCAGCATTACCCTGATACCAAAGCCAGAGAAGAATACTATGAGACTAGAAAATTACAGATCAATTTCCTTGATGAATGTAGATGCAAAAAATACTACATTATATACTAGCAAACTGAATTCAGCAGCACATTAAATGAATCATAAAAAGTGGAGTTTATCACTTGGATGTAAGGATGGTTTAACATGTGCAAATAAATAAATGTGATACATCACATGAACAGAATGAAGTCATGATCATATCAATTGATGAAGAAAAGGCATTTGACAAATCTCAACATTCTCTTATGATTAAAACTCTCAACATAGTAAGTATAGAAGAAATGTATCTCACCCAAACAAATGCCATATTTGACACATCAACATTTGACACATCTTACTGGTGAAAATATGAAAACTTTTCCTCTAAGATTAGGGATTAGATAAGTATGCACATTCTCACTACTTCGATTCAAATAGTACTGGAGGTCATAGCTAGAGCAATTAGGCAAAAAGAAGAAATAAAAAGCATGTAAATCTGAAAGGAAAAAGTTAAATTGTCTCTGTTTGCAGATGACATTATCTTATATAGAGAAAACCCTGAAGACTCCATGAAAAATAATAACAAAAACAAATTCAGTAAGGTTTCAGGATACAAATTCAACATACGAAAATCAGTAGCATTTCTATACATTAACAACAAACTATCTGAAAAAGAAGTTAGGAAAACAATCCAATTTGCAGTAAAACAAATAAAAAAGTATTTAGGAACAAATTTAACCAAGATGGTAAAAGATCTGTGTACTTAAAACTATAAAACATTGATTGAACAAATTTAAGATAATTCAAATAAATGAAAATATTCAAAATACCATGTTCATGATAGGAAAAATCAAAATGGTCAAAATGTTTATACTACCCAAAGTGGTCTATAGATTCAATGCAATGCTTTTAAAAATTCCAATGGCATTTTTTCTTACAGAAAAAGAAAAAACAACCCTAAGATTTATATAGAAAACAAAAAACCCTGGAATAGGCAAAGTTGTTGTGAGAAAGAAGAACAAAGCTAGAGGCATCATACTCCCTGATTTCAAATTATATTACAAAGCTATATTAAGCAAAACAGTATGGTGTTGGCATAAAGACAGACAGACCAAAGAAACAGTATAGAAAGCTCAGAAATAAATCTATGCATATATAGACCACTAACCTTTGACAAAGGCACCAAGGGTACACAATGGGGAAAGGATAGTTTTTTCAATAAATTATGTTAAAGAAATGGGATATCCACATACAAAAAAAAAAATTGTATCCCTGTTTTACTCCATTCACAATAATCAATTTAAAAGGGATTAAAGACTTAAACATAAAATTTAAAAGGGATTGAAGACTTAAACACAAGACTTAAGACTGTAAAATGCCTAAAGGAAACCTAGGTGAAAAGCTCCATAACATTCGTCTTGACAATAGTTTTTTGGATATAACATGAAAACACAGGCAACAAAAGTAAAAATAAATAAGTGGGATGACCTCAAACTAAAAAAGTTTCTGCACAACAGTGAAAACAATGAACAAAATGAAAAGGCAACCCATTGAATGGGGAGAAAATATCTGCAAACTGTATCTCTAATAAGGGGTTAAAATACAAAACATGGAAAAAATTCATAAAACTCAAGATCAGTAGACCATATAACATGTTTTAAAAATGCGCAAATGACCTGACAAGACATTTCTTTAAAGAAACATACAAAAGGCCATCAGGTATTAAATATATTATTAAAAATGGCCAATATCATTAATCATCAGGGAAATGTAAATCAAAAGCACAATGAGCTATCACCTCATAACTGTTAGGGTGACTAGGTCAAAAAATAAAAAGATAGCAAGCGTTGGCAAGAATGTGGATGTGCATGAAAATGAAAAGTAAATTAAATTCTACACATGTTTAATATGCAGATTGACTTTGAGGTCTTGACTTGGTTTGTATGTCAAATGGTAACATCTATTGTAGAGACAGGTGATAGTTTTTTAATATGGAGAGCTTAAAAATTGCATTTGCTTATTTGCTTACCCACTATTCCCTTATACATTGTTGGTAGGAATGTAAATTTGTACAGACATTGTGGAAAAACAGTATGGAAGTTCCTTAAACAGTTAAAAATAGAACTCCCAGATGATCCAGTAATCCCATTTCAGGATACATGTCCACAAGGAATTGAATCAGTATGTGGAAGAGATTTCTACATTTCCATATTATTGAAGCATTATTCACAATAGCCAAGATATGGAAATAACATAAATGTCTACTGATAAAACAACAGTTAACAAAAATATGATGTGTATATATATATATATATATATATGTACATACACACATAAACATGCACACATACACACACACACATGCAATAGAATATTATTTGGTCTTTACAAAAGTGAGGAGACCTTGCCAATTGTGACAACTTCAAACATGGATGAACCTAGAGGACACTACACTAAGTGAAATAAGCCAGATGCAGAAAGACAAATGCTGCATTACCTCACTTATATGTAGAATTTATAGAAGTTGAAATTATAGATGCAGAGAGTAGAATGGTTGCTGTGGATTGGAGGCTGGGGTACACGGGGACAGGTTGGCCAAAGGGAACAAACTTGCAATTATCATATGCATACATTTTGGAGACCTAATGTATAACATAGGTGACTATAGTTAATAACAATGTCTTGTGTATACACTTGAAATTTACTAGGAGAGTAGAACTCAAGTATTCTCACCACACACACAGAGGATAACTATGTGAAGTGATGGATATTCCAATTAGCTTGATTGTGGTGATTATTTCACAGTGTATACATACATCAAAACATTGTGGTGTACAACTTGAATATACACAATTTTTATTCATCAATTATACTTCAATGAAAAGCTTAAAAATACTATTTTGGCTATTTGAGGTTAAATAAAATATATATTAACATTTTAAAAAATACAAATGGTAGAAATATTTTTCTCTTTATTTTAGCATGAAAACAAAAAGTAAATTAAATTCTACACATGTTTAATATGCAATATGCAGATTGACTTTGAGGTCTTGACTTGGTTTGTATGTTATGGTAACATATATTGTAGAGACAGGTGACAGCTTTTTAATATGGAGAACTTAAAAATTGCATTTGCTCATTTGCTTACCCATTATTCCAAGGTATTGCGTTGCATGTGCCCTTAATAAAAAGGATGCACAGATTACCTGTAGTTTTATTTATTTTACCACAATATGGAAAAATAGTCTCAAAAAATCCTGCAAAAAAATCCCACAGCTTGAACATAGTAATAACAATGCCAAAAGGGACTGATGAGAAATAGCACAGTTACTTGAAATATGGTTTTAAGAGCCACTGTTCTTAAAGATAAATTTTGCTTCAAGTGTATAGTGAGCCTTGAGATATTAGCTAACTAGAGTATAAAACCATTACAATTAGAAAGACATTTAACATCTAAGTATGCAGAACATTATTAATAACATGCTTCAGTGAAGAAAAAGGTTCTCTGTGCTAGGAAAAACAAAGTGAAATGACATAATTTTAAATACATCATCTATTTAATTTTTATATCATCCCCTTTCACTTGTATTTCTGGACATCATTATAGCATATTAGATTGAACTGTATGAAATGGCCATTTTCAAAGGCCAAAGGTTGAGCATTAGCAATTTAATATTTTTCAACCCATAAATAATAGTTGCACATGATTCAAAGTAAATAAATATGCATCTCCTGGGAGACTTTCTTGAAGTTTTTTGATAGATGAGGTGTATAATCAACAGAATTTGTAGACCCCTGTTTTGTCTCATGTTAAACTAGAAGAAAGATTCACTGACACGACAGCATTGGATGGGGTCTCAAGGGATGAATATGCTCTCAAGAGTTGGAGAAGGTTTTAAAGAGAGAGTGAGGGGATGCATCCTGAGGCAGGGGGTAGAAACCAGTGAGAGATATCTGCGTTGACCAAGATAAGAGGATATGAAAGTACATGCTGACTTGGGGCAAAAGGACTAATTCTCTTTGGCAGAAAAGTAGAGAGTAAAGAGACATTTATTAAATAAAGCCTCTCCCCTTGCACCATGACCACTTCTCAAGTGGTCAGCAGGACAGGGGGCAGATGCTAATGGCATAATCTGACAGTCCACTTTGGGCCATCACACTGCTCATCCTCTATACGGTGTATCAGCAAGACCCGCCCCCGCCGCAAAGGCTTACATACGCAAGTGGTTCACTTCTATGGTGAGCCTCTGCTTTCTCCGTAAACCCAAGAAGTTTTGCACATTTATGTGGATAAGATAAAAAATACATTCCTCACTACTCTTCTGATATCTCTTTCCTCTGACCATCAATTTTCTGCCTTCCATCAAAATACTGTATGATGGGGATTTAGAAAGTCAGGTGTGAATCTGCCATTATTTCTGAGACCAGCTAGAAAAAAAACTAAATTTTGTTCAATACTTTTTGAAGGAAAGCAAAGTGATATGAAAAAATTTGCCACAGTGGCAAGAACCATCACACACACACATACACACACAGAGTGTGACAGAGAGAGATAAACCACTTTTTTGGTTGGTTTTTTTTTTTTTTTGATGTATTTCATTTTTATTGAAGCATACTAGATGTACCTATTTTCAGGACACATGTGGTAATTTAATGCATTCATAGAATTTGTAGAGATCAAATCAGTGTAAATGTGATATCCTTCACCTTAAATATTTGTCTTTTCTTTATGCTAAAAGCAAACTATTCTCTTCTAGCCATTTTGAAATATATAATAGATTATTGTAAACTATAGCAACCTTACAGATATATCAAACCGAGGGATAGCATTTTTTGTTGTTGTTGATGTAGAACTCATGTGTATAAGGTATTAGCTGAATGCATTCCAAAAGAATTGCTACCCTCTTTTTGGAATACAGATTGAGAGACTGAAAAAAAGCAGAAATTGTTGGATGTTCTATACATTGATGTTGCCCCCCGACACATACAACAATATACACACATGCATGTACAAAACCTCGTGGTAATGTGGCCTTTCACATCTTTCCCTTAAAAACGGATAAAACGTATGTCAATCATGCCCATTAATTTTACCCACTTATATAATAAGAGACAAAATGCTTCCTTAAAAACTTGACAATAACATAACTTACATTTAGTGAAAAGGAGAACCTTTTATCCTTCGTTTATTTTTTTTTTTCCTTAATACTTTTCTATGTCTGGAGTACTTTATTGTTTCTAATTAGAAAGTGTAGTTAAATAATGGCTGTGCTTTTCTAAATTCTTCATGAAAAGCACTGATCAATTATTGAGTGATCTAGCCAGCTTCCTCTTGTTATCCATCCCTGAAGCAAGTCCAAATGCTTTGCCTGTGTTATCCTAATCAGGTGCCACTACTAATCCCCTAGTGTCAACTAACAGCATACTCACAGGAATTAACCAGCCTCTCATAAGTTCCTCATAAAACCTAGCCCTTTGCCTTGATGGAGCAATGACCCTTGAGTGTCATAAGCATCCTGATTTCCTAAGAAGGCTTACATAGCGGACATGGGCATTCCATCCACCATTTACAAAGCTCAGGTTAGGCAGCGCAACTCAGAAAAGACACTACAATCACTGACATATTTGCTATTTTCAAATTACTTTAATGGCATGGTCTCTCATTTAACCCACACAGTCTCTTCGTGATAGAAGTATTGTTATTATTATTATAATTATTATTATTCCCATTTCAATTTTGTAAGTGGGGAAACTGAGAGACCAGAGAAGCCAGTTATCTGTGTGTGTGCCAAGAATCTTCAATAACACCACACAGCAAGGAACTGGCAGGGCTGAAACTTTCAACTAACCTTAGAGTCCTTCTCCCTCTCAACATGCCCGAAACTACAGGAAGAATCTTTCTAAAAGCAGCCCCCCAAAATCACCATCTCTCAGAATGGTTATAAAAATATTTTGAAGTGGAGAAAAAGGACATAATCTAAACAACTGCCACAGTGACACAGCAGAACAAATTTTCTACATCATGTATCAGTCAACTTTCAGTAGGTTATGCTGCAAAATAAATTATCACACAAATTCTAGTAGTTTAAATCAACAGAGCTGTTGCTCCCATTCCCATCCATATGAGCAGATTGCAGCTCTTTTCATATCCTTTTCATTCCAGGATCCAGGCTGAAGGATCACCTTCCATCTGTGACATGTCAGGATATAGCCAAAAATCAAACAGCAAGCATAGAACCATGGGGTGGCTCTCAAGATTCTGCTTGGACATTGCCTACATAACTCCCACTCCAATTCCATCAGCCAAAAATAAGTCTTATGGAAGTATCTGATGTCAGTACGGGGTGACATCATCTCCCTTCAAAGGAAAGGCCTCCCAGACAGACCCTGTGGATGTGGACCTCTTAGAGAGCGACAGCACGTAGTTTAGACAACTCAAACAATGTTTTACATATACATACTAAGTAATAGTATGCAGGCTTTTGAAAATGAAACATTAAGTCTCTAGTTAATGACCTGAAAAAATATTCATGATGAATATTGTTCTACAATAATCATCCATCTCCACCCACTAATATGTAAATTCCATGAGGGCAGAACTTTGGTCTGTTTTGCTCACAAATGTATCTTAACTACAGGCTGAAAAAAGCATAGATCATCATAAAAAGTTATTAAAGTATTGAATAAAGGAGGTTTCCTCTGAGTACAATTTTATAGTCATATTGATTTTGTGCAATATTTGAGTAATCTTTTGGTCTTGAGCGTTTTCTTATTTTTATTTTTGACCCATGAGATATTTAGAAATTATATTAAATGTTTAAATGTATAACTATTTTTATTTATGACTTAATTATATTGAAATACTTAAAATGATGTGTTTGCTAAAGAGTTTTTAAATTTGGGGAGTATTTTCTTTATAGTCTAATGTACCATGAATATTCATAAATACTCCTGGTATATTAAAGATAATGTGTATTCTTTAATTTTTGGATGCAAGATATCTTTGTATGTTAGTCATTTTATAAACTGCACTGTTTAATAAAATTTTCTATAGTCTTACTTTTTTTTCTCAATAAATTATTTATTAAGAAAGTGATATTAAAATATTACACTATTAATCAGGACTTATACATGTATTTTTGTAACTATCGATTTTGTTTTATATATTTTCAGGTTATATTATCAAGTTTATACAAGTTTAAAATTGTTATAATTGCCTGCTAAGTTGAACCTTTTATTGCTGTAAGAGAATATTTATAGTAATACTTCATTTGAAATCTATTTGTCAGATACCTCTATAGCAACAATAGCCTTACATTGTCTCTTGTGTGCCCTTTAGAGCTTTTGTCCACATCCTTCCTTTTGACTTCATGTGTCAACATCTTTTAGATCAGTTTCTGTTAAATAATGTATTGTTAGATTAGCTTGTCTATCCCATCTGGAAATATTTAACAACTGGTAAGTTGTGTCCATTATTGTAGTAGGCCAATCACATAGTAGATCCTCAAAAAAAAGTTTGTTGAAGGAATAAATGAGTAAATAATTGTGTTTTTTTTGTTGTTGACTGATATATTTGAGTTGTAAATTTTATATTAACTGTAATTATATATGTGTATGACTAACACAGGTATATAGGTATTTGGATTTATTTATACTACTTTGTTTTGATTTCCACTTGTTTTTCTGATTTTCCCTATTTCTTGCTTTTTTATTAAAATAACATTTTATTACTTTTTACTCTACTACTCTAAAATGTATATACTGTATTTGTCTTTTTTTAGTCATTAATCTTTTTTTACCTAGTGAGTTAATAAAATATACACAATCTTATCTTTACAAATCTATCCTACAATACAAAAATCAGTTCATCCCTTCATACATAATTTTTAAATTTTGGTCGGGTGTTTTCATTTCACCTTGCTTTCTTCAAGCCAATATTAATTACTATTAGTGCTGGTTTGCAGAACCCATGTTGACATAGATTTGCTCACATCCTTATGGTTCCCCTCATCACCATTCACTGTGACTTCACAGGCCTTTTCCACGAGACCAGTTTTCTTCTTCAGGAGTACAAACTTTCACAGTTCTTTCAGTGATAGTTTGTGGGTGATAACCTCTCTACGTTTTCGTTCATGTAAAATATTTTCATTTCACCTTCACTCTGAAATATAATATTGCTGGGTACGAAATGTTACAGTAGTAGTTTTCCCTTCCGCACTCTGAGGAAATTTGTTCTGACTCCTGACTTCCACAGAGAAAGCTGAGTTGAACAGCCATCCTTTTAAATAATCTGACATTTCTCTCAGGTTGACTTTAAGACTTTTATCTTTATTTTTGAAGTACAGCAGTTTAACTACAGAGCATCTAAATTTGGGTTTCTTTTCTATCAAGCTAGCTACCTAAATCTGATGATTTGTGAATTTTATCATGAATTCCTTTTGAAAAATATTTCCCACTATGTCCTCTAGTACCCCATTTTTTCTGGAACAAATTAGGCTAAAGTTTTCCATTCTACCCTTCTTTTTTTCTACTTCTTCTACTTTACATCTCTTCTCTCTGTTCTGAACTCTTGGTAATGTCTTTCTGTCAAACCCTTGCACCGATTCCTTAAGGAATTTTACTGTCCTTTACGTTGCCTCAAATACTTTTGAATTTCAATGATCACATTTTCTTTCTAGAGGTTCTATGTGTTCTCTTAAAAACATGCCTGAAATGCTATTGGTAGTATTTTATTCATTTCTCATGGTTCTCATTTTTTACATTCTTTAACACTTTAAACACACAATTTATATTATGGGCTGGACACACCTGTAATTCTAGCAATTTGGGAGGCTGAGGTGGAAGGATCACTTGAGGCCAGGAGTTTGAGAGCAGCTTGGAGAAAATAACAAGACCCTGTCTCTACAAGTAAATAAAAAATTAAAAACTTAGCCAGGTATGGTGGTGTGTACCTGTAGTCCCAGCTACTCTAGAGGCTGAGGTGGGAGGATCACTTGAGCCTGAGAGATCAAGGCTGCAGTGAGCTGTGATTGTGCCACTGCACTCCAGCTTGGGCCACAGAGCAAGACCTTGACTCAAAAATAAAATAAAATAATGTGTATTATGTATACAACAATGACAAATCTGTAGTTCTAGGGAGCGTAGCTCTGTTGTTGCTCCTGACTTAGTCATGATGATAGATATCTTCCTGTTTTGCAGTTTGGGATTGTGAACTCAGCTTCTGAGATCCTTTGCCACCAAGACTCCTCAGTGGTCTGGACGGCAGACCTCCACAGGGGTTGACATTTGTCTCTGCCAGGAACCCAAAGGTATTATGAACCCCAGATGACTTGACTTTATTTCTCAGCTTCTCTCCTCCAGACTACAAAAGTAGGGTGAGGATAGGATCAATTTAAATTCAAAACACAAGTGAATCGGGCCTTTGGGAGCCTTTCTCCACTCCCACAAAGAAACAATCTTTCTCATTTTTCTCTTTGCTGGCAACCAGAATCTTTTTCTCTGGAAGGTCTTGGAGGGTTGTGGCCTTGTTCAAGAGGCCTCAGTTCCAATTCCCAAAGCCTCACTTCTTTTCTCAGTCTCTTGCTCTGTCCTTAGGCAGGTATTGGGGCTTCGCTTATACTTTCAGGCTTCTCATAGTAAACTAACCACTTAGGGCCTCCCTCGGCTGGTCCTAGCAAGGGTATGTTACCAATTTTTCTTATTTATTTGTCTGCCTCTAGGAATAAAGGGCATATCGCCTTTTCCAGGGGTGATTAGCTTCAGTTTTGTTTACCCTCATTTGAGAGCCAGCCTATGTTCTGTTCTTCACGCAGCTTAAAAAGGAATCGTGCACTTTGGATGTTAAAATAATAAATAAATAGTAATACCTATTGGGCTCAGTGTTCTTCTCTTTTTCTTTATTTTTGAAATCTATACTTTATAGTCTATAAAACAGGAAGAGAAGACAGGTGACTGACACCTATCACCTCTGCCTGTTTCATCTGCTAACAGCTCTGAGGAATATGCAGCACTTTTTAAATCTCATTTTTCTTTTCTTTCCTCCTTTCCATCATTATCTGAAAGTGATCAAGAACTTTGTAGAGACCCATGCACTGATTAGATAAATCAGATTGTCCCTAGAAGGCAGAAGCAGCCTTCTGTCACTCAAGTGCTTGTGTATGCCATGAAGCACCTGTGTCCTTTCTTGCCCAGGTGATAAAATTATAGACATACAAAAGATCCTGATGGTTCCAGAGGGAGCAGCATGTCTAATGAAGAGATAGACAATTTAGTTTTCCTTTTCTTGTATTTACTGGTCAGCTCTTATGTGACAGGAAATGTGCTATATGCTATGGCTACAATCATAAATGAGACATTTCTTTCCCTCAAAGAGGTCATTGTCTGGTAGAGGAGGAATGCACATAAACACAAGTCATACAAAGTAAGCTTTGTGAGAAGGAAGGTTTTTCTGAGATCTGCAGAAGAGTTTCTGGAGGAGACAAAACCGGAAATAAATCTTCAAAAATAACTGAGAGTCAGTCCATTCCTTTACTTTATATGTATTTATTAATTATTGATTATGTGCTGAATATTAGGATAGGTCCTTGACATACATCTGTTAATGACAGTCATAGTTCCCATCATTATGGGCTGGCATGCTTTGACCATAATGATGTGCTGTGCTTAGCAGAAGTAGCACAGTTAAGTGTGTCTGAAGAGCTTTCACTTCCAAGTAATGTGTCTTTTGATTGGTCATTCTTTCTTGGGCCTCTGTTTCCTTTCAAAATGTCATATCCTCCTTTTTCTAAACTTAGTCGACTTTGGATTGGTGTGGAGAAGCCACCTCTGTTGCAAGGCAGGCACCCATCAGTCACTGTACTAAGAGCTCAGCATTGCTCTCTCCACATCTTTGCCTCATTTAGACAGTAATTGCAAACATTCCCATTGACTTTACTGGAATCTTCTACTTATTATCTCTTATAGAAGTATAGATACTATAGGTGGAGACAGGAAACTGAGGCTCAGAAATGACATATCTGACGTAACCATAGGTGCTCATAGATGGGGTTTGTTATAATTGTTTGGGGGGTTCACATAACAGAGAGAGCTACTGTGTTCTCTGCCAAATGAACTGTAAGTAACCCTGGTGAGAGTAGACTTATGCTATAGATATGAATGAGTGAATACAAAGCTAAAAGGTTACATTTCTCTTTTTGTTAGATTCTATGGTTTGGTTAGATTTAGTTCGCTCTCTAAAATTGCTCAGATTATAAACTTAAATGTAGAGTCGGGCACAGTGGCTCACACCTGTAATCCGAGCACTTTGGGAGGCCAAGGTGGGCAGGTTGCTTAAGGTCAGGAGTTCAAGACCAGCCTGGCCAACATGGTGAAACCCCATCTCTACTAAAAATACAAAATAATTAGCTGAGCATGATGGTATGCACCTATAGTCCCAGATACCTGGGAGGCTGAGGTAGGAGAGTTCCTTGAACCCGGGAGTTGGAGGTTGCAGTGAGCTGAGATCATGCCATTACACTCCACCTTGGGCAACAGAGTGAGATTCCGTCTAAAAATTACACACACACACACACACACACACACACACACACACACACAAACTAAACATAAAACTAAAAAACTTTTGAGGAATCGTAGAAGAAAATCTTCAGTGTCTATGATTTGGCAACAAGTTTTTAGACTTGATACTAAAAGCATAATTCATGAAAGTACTTACTGACAAGTCAAATACCATCATAATTAAATACTTTTTGTCTGTAAAAGAACTCTGTTAAGAGAATGAAAAGGCAAGCTACAGACTGGGAGAAAATATTTGCAAATTTGTAAACCATTTATCCAACAAAGAATTAGAATATAGAATATATAAAGAACTCTTACAACTCAACAGTAAAAAATAATTCAATTAAATTTAATTAGAAAATGGACAAATGATATGAACAGACACGTTACAGAAGAGGTATAGAGATGGCAAGCTCATGAAACTAGCAGAATGGCTGAATTAAGATAATTGTGATAACACCAAATGTGGAGCAACTAAGGCACTCAAATATCTCTGTAGGAATGGTAAATAGTACAGCCACTATAAAAAACACTATAGAAAAACAGTTTGGCAGCTTCTTTGAACACTATACATGGGCTTACCTACAACCTAGCAATTGCATTCCTGAATACATTTATCCTGAAGAAATGAAGACTTGTGCTGACAAAAAACAAAACAAAACAAAACAAAAAACAAACAAGAAAAAACTATTGTTTTATCAATTTGTTCATAGAAGCCCAAAACTGGAAATAACTCAGATGCCCTTCTATGAGGGAAGGGTAGAACAAACTCTGATTTATTCATACCATGTAATGGCACTCAGCAGTTCAAAGGAATGAACTATTGATATATATAACAACCTTGATGAATGTTCAGATAATTACACCGAGTAAAAGGTTCCATACTGTATGATTACATGGCGGTGGACACACGACTTTACACTGGTGATAAAAAATTACTTAGAACTGGCTGGGTGCAGTGGCTCATGCCTGTCATCCTAGCACTTTGGGAAGCTAAGGTGGGAGGATTGCTTAAGACCAGAAGTTCGAGACCAGCCTGGGCAACATGGTGAGATCCCATCTCTACAAAAAACAAAAACAAATAAAAACTTTTTTAAAACATTAGCCAGGCATGGTCGCATGCAACTGTGATTCCAGCTACTTGGGAGGCTGAAGCAGGAGGGTCACTTGAACTCAGGAAGTTGAGGCTGCAGTGAACCATGATTGCACCACTACACTCCAGGCTGGGAGACAGAGCAAGACCCTGTCTCAAAAAAATAAAATAAAATTACATAGCACTAAACTCACATATACAAGTAAAAATAAAACTGGGGAAATAAGAATAAGATCAGTGATCTGTATCAGTGTCAATATTCTAGTTGTGATATTACGTTACAGTTTTGCAAGATGTTATCATCATTAAGGACAAGGGGGAAAAGGATACATAGGAATCTCTTTGCATGTGAATCTACAATTATGTACAAAACATTTGACTTAAGTTTAGTTTTAAAAATATTTGAGGAAAAGTAGCAGGACTGTTCTAGCTTAAGTTGGTGCATATCTTGAGTTGACATTTTGAGCCCATCTATGAGGCTGTCATCCTCCGCCTGTCAGCCCATCTGCCTCTCACTGCTCCTGGGAAACACTGCGCCCATGTAAATGTTTAGCCTGAGGCATAGATGCAAGCCCTGAAGCTGAATCTACTGCAGGCTTCTTTCCCTACAGCCAGCATCCTGGTCAACTGCCTCTCTCTCATGGATGAATCCAGTCTTGGTGCCATGGGGCTTTGGGGTTGCAGGGCATGCTCATACACTACACATGTGGACGCTTCTTTCAGACTAGTGGACAAGATGCTAGAAGCAGGTTTCCTGTTCAAAAACGGTAACCATGTGCCCTGTTCACCCAAGGTTGTCAATTGTGAAGCCCAAGGTAGACGCCCGCATTTCTCCCCTGGGATTTGTCTCTCCTGCTCTCTCTATGGTTAGTGTTATTTTTAATGAGCAGCCTGGGTTTAGAGCTAGCTGTTTGAGGATCCAGTTCCCAAGAAATGCAGCAGTATTAGTGTATCTAGGCTTTGAGTAGAAAGACCTGCAGGAGGAGCTTGAACAAGTTAGTTAACCATGCAGAGCCTCCATCTCCCATCTATGAGGCATGATGACACTAGTTTCAACAGGTTGTGGTGGGGGTTAAATTAGATAATGACTTGTCCATTTATTAGTCAGCTCAGGCTGCCATCACAAAACGCTACAGTCTAGGTGGCTTAAACAACAGAAATTTATTTCTACAGTTCTGGAGGCTGGAAATTCCAAGATCAAGGCTGTGCTGCTTTGGTTTCTGATGAGGGCCCCCTTCCTGGCCTACACACTGAGCGAATTTCCTCTTCTAATGAAGCCATTAATCTTACTAGATTAGGAACCTACCCTTATGACCTCATTTCACCTTAATTACCTCCTAAAAGCCATATCTCCAAATACAGTTACCTTGGACATTATGGCATCAACATACGAATGTGGAGAGAGGGAGACAATTCAGTCCATAGCAGTCCACTTAGAGTAATTATCTGACACATAGTAAATGTCTATAATATAGAATTATTAAAATTACATTACTTATTTTTGTTAATACTCTAATTGTAAATGATAGACATAAGGTGAATTATTCTAGCTTAAACAAAAAGAAAACTTTTATATCAAGAAATGCAATGTTGTCTTTCAAGTCAAGATTGAGAATGAGACTTGGTTTCAGAAAGTTTCTGGAAATTTAAAACTGAAAATGTATCAAGAGCCTAGAGTGAAGTCTCCCTCCACCTCTCACTGTCTCCTCACAGTTTCTGTGGACTGGTTTTTTCTACCCTTCCGGGCTTGTACAGAGGTAACAGTTGCCACTCCACACCTCCCATGATACCATCTCCTCTGTGCAGAAGACCATTTCACACTTACTCACTTGCAGACCCAATTCAGAATCGCCAAGAAAGGAAGTGGGTTACTGCACCTGGGTCAGAAGTCCATGCCAGGTCTAACCGCCGATGGTTAAAGAGGATAGCCTCCAGGGGCCCAGGCACCCACTTTTACAGGAAGGAAGCAATTTGAGAGAAAGTGGGTAATTGTTATGCTAGATAATAACCCCATACAGTGTCTGGTATGTTTTTCATACAGATGCCAACCCTGTTTCACAGGGTACCTTTTTGAGTTGTAAATGTGAAATCCCGATTCTAGTGAAAAGTTGTATTATCTTGACCTGATCCCACCCATTTGGGGATCACCATTTTCCTTTCAAAGCTGATCACAGGGGTCCTTGGGTACATATCCTCCTTCCCTACCTCCTCTGCCATCCTCCTGTTCCTTTTTTTTTTTTTGAGATGGAGTCTCACTCTCATCGCCATGGCTGGAGTGCAGTGGCGCGATCTCGGCTCACTGCAATTTCCACCTCCCGGGTTCAAGCTATTCTCCTGCCTCCCCGTCCTGAGTAGCTGGGATTACAGGCACCCTCCACCATGCCCAGCTAATTTTTGCACTTTTAGTAGAGACAGGGTTTCACCATATTGGCCAAGGCTGGTCTCGAACTCCTGACCTCAGGTGATCCACCTGCCTCGGCCTCCCAAAGTGCTGGGATTACAGGCACAAAGTGCTGGGATTACAGGTGCTGCTGCACCCTGCCCCTCCTGTTCCTCTTGCTGTGTGGCTATCTGGATGGGATTTGTTCCCCAGGCTTTTAAAACCCCACAAGTTCCTGCAGGTGAAATTGTTCCAGAATGTGCTGGGAAGGCATGTCCAGCCAGTTCTACACCAGTGTGGGACGAGGTCCTAGTGGATCCAAAACTGTCACTTGGGCTAGATTTCCAGCGGGTCTCATTGTCACCTCACAGAATTCCCAACTGAAGGGGTCTGGCCTCTTAGGCAACAAAGGCAGTAATCCCCTTTCCCCACCCCTGTGGTTTATTTTATGACTCAGATTCCTCCATATCAGTGCTATCTTTAGCTTATATTGATCCAGAGGTTCAGAGTGGCAAGAATGATATCCTATTCTCTCTTCATTGCCTCCTGTATTGAGGTGCAAAGGATCACACTTAGCCAAAGACAATCTGTATCAACACAAAGTAAAATCCTAATGGAGCATGCTGGCTGCATCTCTCCTTTTTGCCATCATTGAAAACCGCTGACTGGCCATATGCAGGTGCATAGATCTTCATTAGGCCCTGCAGGATGAGAGGAAGGAGACATTCTGCCTGGGGAAGAATCAGCAGTGTCATAAATCTCCACAGAACAATTAGGAGCCCAAGAACCAGCGGGCTTGGGGAGGAGTCACATTATATCATTTTTCTATTTTATTTTCTGCTCAACCATCTTCCTTACAGCATCTTTGAGATGTTCAGTAATTGTTGACTACCTGGAACAGTTACACCCCTCAATTCTGTTTAATTGAATAGTGAAAACATTTATAATAAAAGTTCTTCTAAACTTACTCTATTTAGCTGACTTCTCTGATTAACCAATACAGCCCAATGACCCTGTAAAACATTCTAGGATAAAGCTCTCAGTGGGTGAGTTCGCCTCAGCCAGTGGGATGCTTTACAACTCTCCACAGATCTGCCTCATGCTAAGATTCCCTGTAGCTCTCTGAAAAATGTTTCATAAGCCAAAGATACATTAGGGAAGAAGGAGATAATATTGTTTCTATGAAAACTACAATAAAAAAACTTCGCACCTTTCAAAGACTTTGAAAAAAAAGATAGATTGCCTTAAAAATCACCAGACAATTATGTGTGGACTTCATACCTGGAAAAAAAAGCTGGAGGCAAGGTCATAAAAATCTAGAAGATACCTGCATTGAGAATGCAGGTCAAATGTCTTTGTTTTGTTTTGTTTTCTGAGACAGAGTCTTGCTCTGTCGCCTAGGCTGGAGTGCAATGGCGCCATCTCTGCTCACCGCAACCTCGCTTCCTAGGCTCAAGCAATTCTCCTGCCTCACCTTCCCATGTGGCTGGGATTACAGGCGCCTACCACCATGCCCAGCTAATTTTTGTATTTTTAGTAGAGATGGGGCTTCACCATGTTGGCCAGGCTGGTTTTGAACTCCTGACCTCAGATGATGTGCCTGCCTCAGCCTCCCAAAGTGCTGGGATTACAGGCATGAGCCACTGTGCCTGGCCAGTCAAATGTCTTAAACTCTCTCCATTCTAAAGAAAGAAAAATTTGGAAAGGGTAGAGACATTTTACAGACGTAGTTTACACTAGATAAGGCAGAACTCTTGAAAATAAACCATTCTCAAAGAAGCACCCTTGGTCTACCTCAGAGTTCATAAATACATGTATGATTACATTTGTATTTATGTAATTTAAAATAAAATTCTCAAGCTATATATGTAATTTAAAGAAATATTCCGTATTTTCTATTTTTCCTTTACCTAATGAACCTCTGGTTTCAATCACTTGTATCAGAGAGTTCTGGGCCATTTCATTTATTTGTAGCATAAATCTGAGAAACTTCATGAAACAGCAGTTAAGAGGAGGAGATTTAGGATGTGAACAGGGCATGTTATTTGAATCCTCTAACTCTCAGTTGCTTCATCTCTAAAGTGGGTATAATATGTGCCTCATAAAAGTGGTTGAGGGTTAGAAAAAATAATTTCTGTAAAGTGCTTAGCACATTACCTAGCACACATTAAGCATTTAGTAAGTACCAGTAACAATAAAAATGATATTGATGAATTAATAAACAGTTACTAACTTCCTGGTACTGTTCCAGATGCTGAAGTCACAAAGTCACGAGATGAGTGAGCACGTCCCCACCCCACCGAACTCGCAGTCCAGCAGGAAGAGAGGTGACAGATGGTCTCAGTAGATGTATTCATTCAATACTATTTGTTGAGCTTCTAATCTGCATCAATAAATTACTGAAAATTTGCTATAATGATAAAAACATGTCCCTGCTATCATAAAGGCTAAAATCTATTGGAGAAAAATAGTTACTAAATAAAATTCATACAGTGTACAATTGAGGAAATTTACTGTCCACTGGGGGAGTGCGTGTACCAGGACGGGGTTCCCTTAGGAGTACATCTGGAGCTGAGAATTGGAGTTTGCCAGAGTGTTCACTGAATGAGGGGTGGGAGGAGAGCCAGCATTCATACTGAATGAGAGACCCACTGGCAGGAGGACACAGGGTGAGCGTTTTGACAAAGATCCTGTGGGTGACATGGGGAAGGGAAGGAATAAATTTCTCTGTGTTTGGGAAAGTGGCATGACTCAGGAAGGTTTCACAGAGGATTATCACCTCTGTGAAGGTCCCTTGGATGGGACCATACAAGGCTGACTACAAGGGAAACGTGAATATATTTCTCTGTGAGTAGAGAAGTAAACCAAATTATTTGGCTGGATTATGAAGAACAATATGTTTTCTCAACAGGCAAGGTAAGAAGAGCTGTCCAAGAAAGGTAAGCTGTGTCTACAAATGTTGGAGTCCAGGTTGTTGAGACAAATGGGGAGGGATAGCTAGGACCTGGCCAGCAAAGCCCAGGGCACCCAATAGAGAAGAGGAAATTAACTGGAAAGGTAATGCCATAATCTGGGGAACAGGAAATGAGGTCCTGGCCTGGGACGTGTCCAGAGAAGAAAAGGCAGGGCCATTATGCTTCCTCTGGGTTACAAAGGGATGCAGCAATGGATGAGGTCATTGGCCTGCAACAGCCTGGCCCTTGGATAGGACCATACAAGGCTGACTACAAGGGAAACGCGAACACATTTCCCAGTGAGTAGAGAAGTAAACCAAATTATTTCTATGAACAGGAATTGCTAGAAGCTTCATGGAACGAGTGGGATGTAAGATGCATCTTCAAGAGTGAGTGACATTTTGGCATGGCATTTGAGAGATGACAATCCAGAGGCTAAGGGAAACAGCCCCAGATGGGAAAGCACCAAGGAGTGAAGCAGCTTATGAGTAAAAAGTATTTCTTAGCTTTGCAGTTTCTAAATTTATCTATGTTCTGCCGCTTTAATCTCTAACAATATGATTTTGAACTAATATAAAATTAATACTTACATTAGCTAAAGTAGATAATGACTTAATAACTTCCACATCCCAGGCAATAAACTTTTGAAAATCCTTCTAGCCCACCGAATAAAAATCTGACAAAATTAGTGAACGAGAAATTCAAGGACTGTTTTTCTTTTAATCTATATCTCAAAGTGACGGTGTACCTGGGAAAATGTACAGATTCTAGTTCTGCATTACTTCAGATCAGAGATTTGTAGTAGAGAGATGTGTCTCCCCAGGGGGCATTTGGCAATATCTGGAGACATTTCGGGTTGTCACAACTGGTAGGGGGTGCTACAGGCATTAAGTGGGCATAGGCTGGGGATATAGCTGCATAGAACAGCTTCCACAACAGAATTTTTCAGCCAAAGAATTATCAATAGTGCCAAGGTTAATGCACCTTGTTTTACACCATGAAATAATCTTTAAGACTGACCTTCTCAAATCCTTAATTTTGCAGATGTTATATGTAATGTCAAAGATATGAAATAATTTGTGCACAGCTGGTAAATTAACAGTATACGGCCTAGGACTCAGGCTTTATTGACCAGTGTTTTTCTTTCCTGATACACTAGACATCCTGTATGTTTTATATCAAATGGCCAGCATATTTTAATGCTGTCAGCTCTTAATTCTAACACAGAGAGGAGTTACTATATAGATGCCAATTGCACAGGGAGGAATATAGTTTTGAGCTCGGGCTTCTGACGATCCAGGAAGGGAAGGGGAGCAGGTGCTGCCCCATCTGTAGGGTCCACAGCACCATCACTGGAGCCCCAGATGGGGCTGACCAGGAGCATCAGTGTATGAAGACCAGTCCATGATGCTGACACTCTTTAATTATGAAAGGATGAATAATCTACTTCTGCTTTCTTTTAGGAGACAAGGGACTTGCCCAAAGCACGAACACTTCATAAACAATTTAACAAATGTAAACTGTGAAAGAGAAAGACAAATTGTGTGAATATGAAAACTAGGGTCTCTGATGAGCCCATAGCCTCCAAACTCCTCCCTTCACTGCAGAATGTAAGAATCCTTCTGTGCCTGCAGAAGAGTGGGCTGTGGTGGGAGGGGGCTGGACCTGGGGGTCAGAGTCTGTGAAGGGTCCTAGCCTCTGGCCTGAGTAATGCCACTTACTGACCATGTCAATTTGGGGAAGACATTTTCGTTCTCAGGGCCTTGATCTCCCCACCTAAGAAATGATGAAACCTGAGTCAGAGCTTCAGTGTTTGAGTTTATCTTTGAGATCAGGTTTAATATGCCTCATTTTCTAGGTGAGGAAATTGAAGTTTGGAAAAGTCAAGTTATCTCTTCCAGTTCACAAAATCAGCAAGAGAACAAAGGGGGGCAATTGATTAGATTTTATGCAATATCAATGTTTGGGAGAAAAGGCTTGAGGCTTTGGGAGCATTAGGGGCTGCAATGGCTTTGGTCCCATTATCAGTAGCATTCATTTGCCCATCCTCTCTGAAATTCACTAAAGGGACCCTATGTATCCCTCTTCTGGCTTCCTCATGCCTGGACCCCCAGATGGGCATCTTTTTTAAACCTATGAGGCCTCAGGATGGTGGCTCCTTCTCAGCTTCTCCTTGAAGACTAGATGGGAGCTCATTCCAGACACAATCATAGAAACAATCACTCCAGCTAGGAAAAGCCAGATGGACACCAAGAAAAGGCTAATGTTTCACCATGGCTGAACCACCTCACCTCACAGTGTGTCTTGTTTAGGCAAACAAGATTTTCAAACAAAGAATCAGGAGCAGGTAAAAGCCAGAAAGAATCAGATGAGAGATATGCTCAATAGCAAACTTCCACACTGTCCAATTAACCAATCCTTCTGAGGGTTATCTGATGCTAAGTGCTCTTAGATAATAGATTGGTAAAAAGAAAAGTCACTTGTGCCCTGGAATTGGTTTTTGTGCTCCCAAGATGAGACAAGACTAATAAAAATGGTCTGCACCTCTGGAATCAGCAAATATTAGAAAGATCAAATAAAATCTCTAAAGTCATTGAAAGCCCTGCTTCTGTGGTAAATTAGGGCTGAATCCTTTGAAATCCTTAAGCCTGAGGCTGGCAGGCTGTTCAATCACATTATGTGCTGCTTTGGAAATATCCCTACAGTTTGGTAGGCAAGAGGCCATCCACAGTGAGGTCTTTTGGGAGAAAACACAGCAAAAATGTGTTGTCAGGATGGTTTTAATTGGTGATCTGAGATACAAAGTCTCACTGGGTAAGGTGAATTTGAGCTTTAAGCTTTATCTCCTGTTCACGTTTTGCTCTTTCCAATTTGATGTACAATATGAACAACTGGAATCATTTCCTGGGAGTAACTGGCAAACACTTGGCCTCAGAGAAGCAGCATGACCCTTCGTTGCCTGTGCAGTGAGAGGGGTGGTCTGCATGACCTTGGAACTCCCACTTAGCTTCCAGTGTTTTATAATTAATCAGAGGAATATATAAATTCTGATTTAGTCAATACTGATTTAGGAACTATAAAACTGCATCACTTTAAAAGACTGTACAGGCATGTCTTCTTCAAAAGTCTGAACCACATTTAGTTTTTCTTGATTAAAAAGTATCTTGCTTAATTTCGGTGATGTTCTTTCAAAGAAAGCATGAAAAAATATAATTGTCTCATTCATTTTTTTTCAGTTACTATATTCAACAAAGATCTACAGAGCATCTGAAAAGCAGCACAGTTCTGCCACAATGGGGCTCAAGTTTAAGTGACTGCAAAGTCCAGGATTCTTAAAGCTTAAATATTAACACACAGTTCCAGACTTGTAATGCCCCAGAGGCACAAGATAAACATACTCTCAAATCTTCTCTGGCAGGGGACACTCTCAATCCACTTTATTCAGGATTCACAAAGGTGAAATCAGAGTGAATGAGCTCAAAATTAAAAATTAAAGTGCAAAGAAAAATATAAGCCATTGACAGTGAGAGGAGCAGAAATACAAAGCAAACAAGCAAGCAAGATATTTAAACGTCTTAGACCATAAGATAATATCACCATTAGAGATTTAAAAATAAATATATTTTTAACATTTTAAAGTATGAATGAAACTAAAAAGTGAGATACAATCAAGAGCTTATCATGAAAGGAACCAAATAGGACTCCCAGAAGTGAAAAGAACCAAATAGGACTCCCAGAAGTGAAAAATGTAGTTATTGCAATTAAAGTCACAATGGACAAACTAGACAGCCTAAACGTATACAAATGAAGAAATAATTGGGAAACTGGAAGGTAGAACTGCATACATTTACCCAGAATGCAACATAGAAAATTAACTTGGGGAAAATGGAGACTGAAATGAGCAATCCATTATTTTAAAAACTCAAAAAAAAAAAAAAAAAAAAACCCAAAAAACAAACAAACAAAAAAACAGCTGCTGGCAAGATTATGGAGAAAAGAAAACACTTATACACCGCTGGTGGGAATGTAAACTAGTTTAGCCACTGTGGAAAGCAGTGTAAAGATTTCTTTAAAAAGTTAGAACTCTCATTTGACCCAGCAATCCCACTACTGGAAATATATCCAAAGGAAAATAAATTGTCCTACCAAAAAGACACATGTAGTTGTATGTTCACTGCAGCACTATTTACAATAGCAAATATGTCAGAATCATAAAGATGTTCATCAATGCTGGATAAAGAAAATGTCTTTTGCAGCAACATGGATGCAGCTGGAGGCCATTAGCCTAAGTGAACTAATGCAGAACAGAAAACCAAATACTGCATGTTCTCACTTATATATGGGAGCTAAATATTAAATGCACATGGACACAAAGATGGGAAAAACAGACATTGAGGACTGCTTGAGGGGAGGGTGGAGGAGGTGTGCATTGGAAGGTTAACTATCCAGTTCTATGCTCATTATCTGGGTGATGAGAACATTTATATGCCAAGCCTCAGCAGCACAAAATTTACTCATGTAACAAACCTGCACATGTATCCCCAGCACCTAAAAGTAGAAGAAAAAAAAAAAATGACCCAGGTATATGCTGCCTACAAGAGACTCACTTCACATTAAATAAATAAATAAATAAATAAATAAATAAATAAATAAATAAAATGAGCAATCTAATTTACATCTAGCAGGAGTCCCAGAAAGTGCAGGGTAGGAGAGATTTGAGAGACAGTGTTCAAATGACTATGAATTTCCCAAGGTGATGAAAGACATGGATGCCTTGTTGAGGAGGATATCAAATCTTAAGCAAGGATTGTTCACTTGATGTAAGATAGAATGGATGTGTTTTATAGGACATAGAGCCTTAGACCAAGCAGAGAACATACATTCTTCACCAGCACACTTGGCACAAAAAATGCCTGTTGGCCCGCTATTGAATAGGCCAAAGAATCAGTAGCACACAGAACATTTTTTTTGACCTCAGTACAATAAAGTTAGAAAGCAATAACTGTAATTGAATGATTAAAATTGTGAAGATGCTAGTATCATTAATGTTTTTGCATTAAAGTTCTCACTGATAGTATACAGGCATCTAGTACACAGGATGCATTGCTGTCACTCAGGCTCATCAAGCCTGGCTTTGATATTTGGTTATTGAGGGAATGGGGCTTGAAATGGTTTGCTTCTTCCTTCCCAAGTAATTTCCTCTCATTGCTGTATTGGTTAAGAAACTGTTTATATAGGAGTCTAATTAATATACTTGAATGTATATAAAAGTCCCCTTCCTTCTTGCTGTGTTGCCTTAGGTGAGTTAATTAAACTCTCTGTACTAAGTTTTCTCATTTGTTTAATGGAGGTAATATTATCTACCTCTTAGCATCATTAAAAATGTAAATTTACTAATAGGTGTAAAATACTAAGAACAGTGTTTATCACCTAATTTAAAAACTTTGACTATCACTTTTTAGTTATAAAGTTACACTGATTGATTTATCCTACCCTGCAGTCAGAGATTTGGGTGAGAATGGCCTATAGTATCTGGAGAAGGGGAGAAGCGTGGTGGGGGTGTTGAGGGGGTGACCAAGGTTCAGAGGGTGCATATTCTCTGAGCTAAGCCATTGGAAAATCTGGGACTTTACAAAGGCATGCAGAGGCCCTTCCCAGCAAAACTCCATGTTAGGATGCAGGATAGACACTGGGATAAGATGAAATCCCCTCTAATTTTCTCCTTTACTGAGTCCTTTTGTAGAAATAGGCTCTGCAAACACTTTGTAAGGTTCCCCTAGAAATGACTTTAGCAACTTATAAGTCACAGAATGTAGAAATGTGACCATGTGGCCAGGTGAATAGATTAAACAGTTCAGTCCCCAAAACAGCAAAGGTTGAAAGGAAATGTAGTAAAAGGTAAAGGGAAGAGGTACATTCATAAAGTTGTTGTGGAAGAAAGTCAGTGACGGGGAACAACAAGAAGGAAAATTGTGTTCCCCATGATTTGCTCAATTTGAACCTTATGGTAAGCTGAAATAATCATGACACATATTTATCAGTCAATTTCAAAAATAAAATAATACCTGCATACAAAGTGAAACATTAAAGAAAGACACAGTGGCCACCAAAACAAAAAATTCTCCAAATTGTTAGTTTTATTATCTGTAAAATAGAATATAAAATTTACTCAGCTGGGTTGTTTTGAAGAATATGTATGATAACATGTGAAATGTGTTTGAACAGATAAATCCTCAGTCAGTCTATGTGTTGCCTTTTTAATAAAAATATTATGATCATACCATTTGTATAAATTTAGGTGATGTTTTTTTCTTTTACAACTCATGTCCTACTTCTGTTTTAAAAAATACCTACCTAAATATAGCTACTTCTGTTTTAAAAAATACTTAATAAACTATTTTAAACTCTGTCCAATTTTTACTTGTCCTCTGTACTTTTCTCAACTTCCTTTCCTTTTTGCTTTAATAGAACAATACTTCCTTGGAAGGAAATGATTCTCATTTCTGTCATAATGTGCTGCTTGTTCTGAGGCCTGGAGGAGCTCTGAGAAGTTAACAGCCAGTCAGGCAGCCAGGGGTCTGCCCCAAAGACCCTTCTTCATCTTCATGAAAGACTGACTTCATGCATGTCCTATTCACCACCGTGTCTCTCCCTGCTATTGGTGCGTCCCTTTCTTTGAAGAGAGGGCACAGACATAAATGACCCATAAGTCACTGGCATCATGTCCTCATGAAGAGAATAACAGACAATTGAGTGTGTTCTCATGCAATGACTTATGTGTTCATCATCACATTCAATTTCCAAAAGGTTCTGTAAGAGAGACAGAAAATAGCATTATCCACAGTTTACAAAAAAATAATTAAAAAAAGATTTTTGAAAGCCAGATCGGAAACTCAGAGAAGGAACACAATGTGTTTCCGCCTTAGCTCTGGTGACGTGACCCTAGTCTAGCTCTCTTTTTACCCAAATCAGAGAGCTATTCCGCTGAAGGAAACCAGGAAAAATGCAAGTAGGCCAAAGGTTTGAATTTTCACATGAGGATGTTAGGCCTAATGTACTTTCTCAAAGTTGTAATTAGCATTCATACAGAGCTCTGTGTTTAATTCTACCTTTACATTTAAAACTCATCAACCCCTCTAAGAGTGAGTGCTGATGAATCCAGTGTGAAGATGGCAAGAGTAGGAGGGGCCTCAGAGCAAATCCAGCACCAATCCTCAGGCAGCAAACTGCACTAGGATCCAGGTGCTGCCTCCTGCGAACTGTGCGCCCCCGGAAAACTCCTGGAAAAGGCTCTCAGAAAGATTTATTTTCCCAAATCTCAGTTTCTCTCATTTGCAGAACGGGACTTATAAATACAACTAAGCCACAAACTGTTTTGGAGACCAAAGAATATGTGATAGAAACAAATCACCTAGGCCGGGCACAGTGGCTTACCTCTGTAATCCCAGCACTTTGGGAGGCCAAGGAGGGTAGATCACTTGAGGTAAGGAGTTTGAGACCAGACTGGCCAACATGGCGAAATCCTGTCTCTACTAAAAATACAAAAATTAGCTGGGCGTGTTGGCACACACCTGTAATCCAAGTTACTCAGGATTATACCTGTAATACCCAGTTAATGGGAGGCTGAGGCACAAGAATCACTTGAACCCTGGAGGGAGAGATCGTACCACTGCACTCCAGCCTGGGGGACAGAGTGAGACTCCATCTCAAAAAAGAAAAGAAAAGAAAAAAATCAGTAAAAACAAGCAAAAAATGTTCTCCAAAAGAGGCTAAATGGAGTATTTAATATGTTTGAAAAATGCTTACATACAGTCCTGTATAAATAATGCCAAATAATTCCAGTTAATCTGTGTTTAGCCCAGAAATGTTGCCCTTTATTTCACCACAGAACACTCTTCCCAAAGACACTGTTATTCACATGCACTAAAAACATGATTTGGTGGATCACGTTTTGTGAAACGTTCTGATTAGTTTTTTCCTTTTTCGGTGGGAGGCCAGGGGCCACGCTTAATGCTGAGACCCCAACTGTCCCAGCCTCCCCACCACCCTTCCATCCTGCAGGCGGCCTTGGGGTGAAGAGGCAGCCAGCCTGCTGCCTTGCCTTAGGGACTTACCATATCTTCTCTGGGTTCTGACAGGTATAATTGTCAATCATAAGTCATGTTAGGCAAATGGCATAATAACTTGATGAATTTTCAGCAGTTCCCATCACCTCTGCTGACAGAGAACAGAGGCAGCATTGAAAGCAGGGAGGTTGAAGCTGGAGAATTTACCCGAAGTGTAGTCACTAATGAACTATGCCACCTACATGCCCACCTGCTTAAAGGCATGGGTGTTCTGAGCTCTAGGACCTCCAGAGAAGCCTTGAACATGTTGCCTTCCTGGGGGACCCAAGAAGATAGCCAGAGTTCCCTGATGCCCATCACTGATTTCAATTGCTCAACTCATTTAGGAAGAAGGTGCTATGCAGGGGAAGAGGCAGTGAGATGTCACGAAGGGAGCCTGAATTTAGGAGTCAGGGCGACACGTTGAATGCTGAGTCCAGAGCCCACCATTGACTGCCTTATGTGGCTTTGGGCTGTGCCTCAGTTTCCTCCTTGATAGGCAATCAGGAGATCAGTTCCAGCTGAGACTCTGCGAGAACACTAAGGCCATGTCCTATTCAAAGTCCAGTCCAGATGCCTTCACTCCGTGGCTCTCAGTAGATGTGTATTCATAGCAGGGCTCACCATGGAGCAACAATAAAATGAGGGCCATCCCCTAGGGGGCAGGCACTGCACTGGATACTTCCCATAGGGTAGAAGTGAAAATATAACATGCATGGGTCATAGTGGTGAATGCCTTGGGGAGCTGCCCCCACCTGCTGTTCAGGACTCAAGTACTCATTTCCTTAGCTGCTGGGTGTGTCACTGCTGAAGATTCACAGCTGAATCCCTCCCTCCTCCAGCACTGCCCTCTGCTAAAGTTCACCCCCAAACCTACCAAGAGCCACCAGGGACTAATCAGTGAGAGGCTTTGAAGGCCCAGCTCTCCTTTCCCAATTCATGAGGGTCATCTAGCCCTCAACATTCCTGTAGAGCCAGCCGAGGAGGCCTCTGTTGAGGCTATGTCCCAATTTGACTTCTCAATCTGCCCATCCTGCTTCCCTGGCTCCCTAAAGCACACCCCCATAAAGCTCCTGCTCCTATATCATAGTCCCATCTCAGTCTGTGTCTCAGAGAACCCAGCCTACAATGAATAGTCTACCATATGCCAGGGTCTGTACAAGCACTTTACCTGTGTGACTTTATTTAATCCCTTCAGGAACCCTGTGGTGAATCCCATTCCATAGGTGAGGCTCAGCAGTTATGTGACATGTCCCAGTTTAAAATGGCTCCAACAGGGCACAGCATACTTCCTAAATACTTCCTATGGGCCACACTGAGTTATGTGATGGGATATGAACAGGAGGGGAGGAGGGCAGCAGGAAGAGGAACTGTCCCTTGGAGAGATTTTTCCTCATTCTTCCCCATGTAAATGCTCCAGACACGGTACTCTCTATTCTAACTCATCCTCTGCTTCTTCTCAACACTAACTACAACTTCCTATTGTTTTAGGTTTTTACCTATTGACTTCTTTTGTCTTGTTGACCATTGGAGGGACCACGTCTGTTTTGCTCACAACTGTGTCCCATCACTCTATTGGAAATTATACATTATATTAATATATGTATATTACAGAGTCATTTGACCGTCTACTGCCTCCCCTGTCCCCATCACATGTAAGCTCCATGAGAGCAAGGACTTCCTCTGTTTGGTTCACCACTTATACTTCCAATTTAGTACAGAGATTGACACATAGTAAGACTTAACCCATTTTTTAAAGAATGGATAAATTATGAGTGAATGAAGTATTAAGTATAATGCCGATAAATAAATTCACACGTGCAGGAAAAGATGGTTCAAACCATCAATGGCCAACATTGATTGGGCATCCTATTTCTAGAATGGCATTAGGATTTCGGTTTGTGATTCTAACCACCACCCCCCACTCCCTCACACACACACACACACACACACACACACTCTCTCTCTCTCTCTCTCTCTCTCTCTCTCTCTCACAGTTTTGTTGGAGGAAGAAAAAGGAGAAATAGGGCAGTTGTCTTCTAGTCCAAGGGAAATCATGCACAGTTCATTCAATAAGCATTTATCTAATAGCATTATAAATACAGAAGTAAGTAAGCCATATGGGTTTTTGGTCTAGCAAAGGATATTAATGTTTCTCCACTAATTACAAGACTCAAGAAGAAAATTATTTGGATTATGGTACTAGTGGGTGAAGGTCATGCCATGCTACAGCTCAGTGAGTATCTCAGGATGCCTAACTTAAATGTTATCAGCAACTCCAGCAGCCATCCAGAGTGAGACTGTTACTTGGCATCCTGGTTGCGACCTAGGTGCCTGCTATTCCTTCAGGAAGGAAACCTAAGTGACTCCATGTGATAGATTGTGAGGGACCAGAGAAGAGTCAGGGAGACATGAAGAGATAATTATGTAGAGGCCAGAAACACCTAACCAAGGAATGACAGAGCAAAGCAAATTCCACAAAGGAGAGGGGAGGAGGATGCCTCCAGAGCCAGTTGCCATGTGTGGCATGGTTGATTAATGAATCAAGCTTTAAATTTTCTGGCAAGAAAGAGACAAGAAATGTGATGTTTACAGTTTCGTTGTGAGCTTTCTTTTTTTAGTTAAAAAATCTTATGAGTTTGGAATTTTAAAGTGTGGGAAGTAATTTGTTTGAGATTCAACTCCACATGTAGAGGGTCTGATTAAATCTGCAGCTTTGACCATGACCACAAAATCCAGCTTTTTATTGAGCCTTCTGCTAATTAGAGCTGGAGATTTTGCATTTTATTGCTTTAATCCTGTGGTTGTTCTAGAAACCTGGATTATCACATTGCAAGGGAGGTGACTTAAGGCAAACATGTTGGGTCCTTGCTCTGCTTCATTTAAAGGATAAATGATAATATTTTTGTATTTTAAAAAAAGGAGAGAGAGGCAAAGGCTTTTTCTATCTCCTCTGGCATCTGTTTCTCAGTAGGGCAGAGGAAACTTTCAGCACAGACCACTCTTTCGAAAACATAGTGGTGAGGGTTAATCCATCCCACAGCTTCTGCTGGGGCTGACAATCTTTGCCAAGACTTAGCTGGGACCCAGCAAGTCACCTAAATGGACAGGCTCTGAAGTGATACTGCCCTCACAGCTCGGAGTGACAAGAAAAGGGATTTGCAGTTTCCTTTAGGGAGGGATTATGCTCTGGGTGACAGTCCTTCCATTCTTGTCTTTTTCCAAATAATGGGTCTTTCTGAAAGATGTTGGTAGACTCCCCAGCACCCAAGAATTACTCAGTCAACTGGGGACAGACTGAACAGATTGATCTGCAGAGAGTGTGGGCTATCTGCAGACTGTGGCATATCCCAGAGAGGGTGAGCAGTTCCCAAGGCAGGGTGGGGAAGAGATGACTGATGGAGGGGCTCAGTGATCAAACAGATGTTTAATGGAATTGAATAACTGCAATATTATTCAGCCTTAAAAATGGAGATCTTGCCATTTGCAACAAGGATCAACCTAAAGGATAGTATGCTAAATAAAATAAGCCAATCTCAGATAGAAAAATATTGCTTGATGGTATTTATATGCAGAATCTAGGAAATAAATTAATACATAGAAACAGAGTAGAGAGGTGGTTACCAGGGTGTGGAGGTTGGAGAAAAAAGGAGAAATATCCATTAAAGAACAAAAAGTTGCAGTTACACAAGATAAGTAAGTTTAGAGATCAAATTAAAGCATGAGGACTATAGTTAATAATGTATTACATACTGAAAATGTGCTAAGATAGATTTTTGGTACTCTAACCACAAAAAAGTAACTGTATGAGATGATGAATATGGTAATTTACTTGATTACAGTAATCACTTCTGAATTATATGTATATCAAAACATAAAGTTGTACACCTTAAATATATAAAATAAAAATGATCTAGAAAACCCAACTCATGCTCTCTTTCTCTGTATATATTCATATTTTTTCATTATATGTGGCACTTTCTATATTCTCAATCAAGTTTATTTTCTGACCACTGGCTGAGCCACCCATCACAGTGTGATCTTTCTTCTCTTTCATTCACTAGCATCCATATCACCAAGTCGACCTCTCCCGTCTTCTCAGCCTGTATTTTCTCTCCATCTCCACCGTGTCTAATAAAGAGTTGTGTTATCACATTTCTATGTGACTGTAGGATCCACCTGGGAGCTGGATCTCTACTCAGACCCATTCTCTGCTATTCTCCTCATTGAAAAAAGAACGATGTTTCTGCAACTCAAATCTGTCAATAGCCTTTAGCGAAAGTGCAATTACTTAGAGTTGCATATGAGGTTCTCTAAATCCCTGGTGATTTTTTTCATTATTTTCTTTGTCACATCCTCTAGTCACATCCAGCAGCTGCCAGCTGACCAGCAGCCAGCTCAGGGTAAAATCCTGCCAGGTCTGTAGAGTTGGTTCTACAGTTTAAAGTGCTAATTACACATTACACATCACTGCTGTGCTAGTAGCTAACCAAATAAATTTGCATTGCTGGCCAGTTTACATCAGAAAAATCTAGAAAAAGAAGATCAAATTAAATAGAAGTAGAAATAAGGAAAAATAAAATATATAAAAGTGAGTCAATGAAATAAATCATTGTCAAACAGAGAAAACCAATGAAATCAAAAGTTAGTTCTTTGGAAAGATTAATAAATTCGATAAGCTTCTAGCAAAACTGATTTAAAAAAATTGAGATGACACATATGACCAATACCAATAATGAAAGAGGGGATATTACCTTAGCTTCCAGAACACTGAGATTGCAGGAAGAAAATATTAGAAATGCAACAATAAATATAACAACTTGGTCAAAATGAATTTCTTGAAAGACAAAAATGACCAAAAAATATAAAAATCTGAAAACTGCAGGTCACAATCTCATGACCTCTTATAAAGATCAATAAAAAACACTCAAAAATAACCTAACAAATTGATGTCCACAATATATAAAATAATGTATTACGAACAAGTAGGGTTTATCCTGAAAATAAAAGACTAGTTCAACATCTAAAAAATCAATTAATAAAACTCACCTTATCAACAGACTAAATAAGAAAAAGGCGCAATCAAACCAAAAAGAATCCTTTGGAAAAGGAATCATCATTCTTGATTTTTTAAAAAAAATCTCTCAAAGTAAAAGTACAAATAAACTTTCTTAACTTAATAAAGATATAGCAAAAAAAAAATGAGAATCAATGTCATACTTAAAGACAAAAGACTGAATTCCTCTAACCTACAAACAAGGTAATTCATGACTCTTATTCAAAATTATTTTAGAGGTTATAGCCAGTACAATGAAGCAGAAAAGAAAAAGGGATAAAAGGGGCCTAGAGATTGGAAAGAAATAAAACTGTCTCTTCTCATACATAACATGATTGCCCATAGAGAATATCTCAAAGAATCTGAAAAATAACCCCCCAAAACTAATAAATGTATTTGGCAAGGTTGCAAAACGCCAGATCAATATACAATAAATTTTTGTATCCTAGGAATCAAGCAACTGGAAATTGAAATAAAGCAATGTCATTTATAATAGAACCAAAATACATTAAATACTTACAGTTTTCTGAAAATACCACAAGATCTGTGTGCTGAAAACTACAAAATCATGGTTAAGAAAAATCAAAGATGACCTGAATAAATGGGGAGATACTCTATGTTCATGAATTAGAAGAACCAATTTTGTTAAGATGTCAATTCTCTTAAATCAACATGCTCAACGTTAATTTTTGGTAGAAATCAACAAGCTGGTTCTGTAACTAGACCCAGCGTTTGCTGCTCATTGCTTGAAAGCCAGTCATGACAGACAAAGTTTGGTGGAAGGAAAAGCAGGTTTAAGTGGAGAGCCAGCAAACCAAGAAGATGGTGAACTAATTTTCTAAAATACCGTCTTACGATTTTGAATTTACCATAGAGTTTTTAAAGGGAAACTTGCTATGGGAGGCATGTGGGAATAGTGCAGGGCACAGGGTCTGTGTGTCTGTTTTAATAGCTATTTTGGGTAATTATTCATACAGAGGTCTAATTAACATTATGTTGACTTCAGCCCAATGGTGCTAGATTAATTGTTCATGACTTTTCCTAAGTGGGAAGATTTTGTAAGGGCTCTGTGCCTGGTTTGTTTCAAGATTAGCCTCTGGAATTTCTTAAGCAAAAACAATTAGATAAGCATGTGTTTATCTAATTATGCAGGGGAGTGTCTAGAGAAGGAAGGAATAATGGGTTAGAAAAGAGGGAAGTAAGAAAAAGAAAGTGGGTGATTAAAATATGTTTTTAAAATTAAGGTCCCCGGTTACAGTTCTAAAGTACATATGGAAAGAAAAGAAAATAGAATAGCCAAAACAGGACGAGTGCGGTGGCTCATACCTATATTCCCAGCACTTTGGGAGGCCGAGGCGGATGGATCACCTGCGGTCGGGAACTCAAGAGCAGCCTGGTCAACATGGCGAAACCCCGTCTCTACTAAAAATACAAAAATTAGCCCGGCATGGTGGCAGGCACCTGTAAACTCAACTACTCTGGAGACTGAGGCAGGCGAATTGCTTGAACCGAGGAGGCAGAGGTTGCAATGAGCCTAGGTTGTGCCACTGCACTACAGCTTGGGCAACAGAGTAAAATTCTCTCTCAAAAAAAAAAAAAAAAAAAAAAAAAAGAATAGCCAAAACAATTTTGACGTACAATAATGTTAAAGAACTCAGCTTAAATGTTTTTCAGATTTACTATAAATCTGCAGTAATCAAGACAGTGTAGTATTAGAGAAAGGATAGACATATAAATAAAAATTTGAAATATAAAATATAGAAACTGACAAGTATACAGTCAACTGATTTTCAATAAAGATGCAAAAGCAATTTAATAAAATAGCCTTTTCAACAAGTAGTGTTGGGATAATTGGATATCTATATGAAAAATAATGAATCATAATCTATTAGGAGAACCCGTTCCCGATGTTTAACGTGGGTTCTTTTCTATTTCTTAAGGGTCTCGGCTGGGTTGAGAAATAAAGGGAAAGAGCACAAGACAGAGAAATTTAAAGCTGGGTGTCCCGGGGAGACATCACATGTCGGCAGGATCCGTGATGTTCCCCGAGCCATAAAACCAGCAAGATTTTATTAGCGATTTTCAAAAGGGGAGGGAGTGCACGAATAGGGTGTGGGTCACAGAGATCACACACTTCACAAGGTAATAAAATATCCCAAAACAAATGGAGGCAGGGCAAGATCACAGGACCACGGGATGAGGTGAAAGTAAAATTGCTAATGAAGTTTCGGACACGCATTGTGGTTGATAACATCGTATCAGAAAACAGGGTTTGAGAGCAGACAACCTGTCTGACCAAATTTATTAGGCGGGAATTTTCTTCCTCCTAATAAGCCTGGGAGCGCTACAGGAGACCAGGCCTTATTTCATCCCTTCGGCTTAGACCATAAAAGACGGCAGGCTTCTAAAGGGGCCATTTATAGGCCTACCCTCAGGGCGCATTCTCTTTCTCAGGGATGTTCCTTGCTGAGAAAAAGAATTCAGCGGTATTTCTCCTATCTGCTTATGAAAGAGGAGAAATATAGCTCTGTTCCATCCGGCTCACCGGAGGCCAGTTCAAAGTTACCTCCCTTGTTCCCTGAACATGGCTGTTATCCTGTTCTTTTTTTAGATGCCCAGATTTCATATTGTTCAAACACACGTGCTCTACAAACAATTTGTGCAGTTGACACAATCATCACAGGGTCCTGAGGCAACATTCATCCTCCTCAGTTTACGAAGAAGATGACGGGATTAAGAGATTAAAGACAGGCATAGGAAATCACAAGGATATTGATTGGGGAAGTGATAAGTGTCCATGAAATCTTCACAATTTATGTTCAGAGATTACAGTAAAGACAGGCATAAGAAATTATAAAAGTATTAATTTGGGGGACTAATAAATGTCCATGAAATCTTCACAATTTATATTCTTCTGCCGAGGCTTCAGCCGGTCCCTCCGTTCGGGGTCCCTGACTTCCCACAACAATAATCTATACCTTGCAACCTCTAAAACAAAAGTAACTCAAAATTATAATAAACTTAATTGTAAAACCTAAAACAATAAAAAATCCTGGAAGAAAACCTAAGAGAAAATCTGTGCGACATTAGATTACACAAAGAGTCCTTAGACATAACACAAATAACATGGTCCATTAATAATAACAACAGAAACAATGAAATCAGTAAAATTTGGTTTCATTAAAATGTATAACATCTATTTTTTGAAAGATATTTAAGAAAATAAAAAGATAACCCATATATAGGGAGAAAATATTTATACATTATATTTATGATAAAGGACTTGTGTCCCAAATACATAAAGATGTCTCAAGATTCAAGAAAAGATAGGATTAAAAATAGTTAAAACAGTTTGAACACAAACTTTGCCAAAGGAAATATACAGATGCAAATAAGCACACAAAAAGATATTTAGTATAATTTGTATTGTGGAAATGCAAATTAAAATCACAACAAGATATACCTATTAAAATGTCTAAAGTATATGAAAGTGGGTAATATCAAGTGCTGCTGAGGATATGGAGATACTGGAATTCTGATAAACTACTGGTGGAAATGCAAAACAGCACAGCCACTTAGGTAAACTATCTAGTAGTTTCTTATATAGAGAAATATAGACAACTCAGCAATCTCAGTCCTAGATTTTTACCCAAGTGAAATAAAAGCATTCTCACAAAACATGCACATAACACTTTGTAATAATAGAATGCATAATTGCCTCAAACTGGAGACAAACCAAATGTCTCTCAACTGAAGAATAGGTAGACAAAGTGTAGTATATCCATACAATGGAATAATGCCAAGCAATAAAAGAAAAAAAAAAGCAGTACATGCAACAACAGGGATGCCTCTCAAATGCTTTATGTTAAGTGATAGAAGCAAGATTCAAAAGACTGCATACAGCATAATTCCATTTACATGACTTTTGGAGAAGGCAAGATTACGGGACTGGTGACTGGGTCCATAGTAGCCAGGAGTTAAGGGTTGGAAAGGGGTGACTACTCAGTGGTACAGGGCAATTTAGGGGGTAAAGGAACTGTTCAATATCTCAACTGTGGTGTTGGTTACATGTCTGTATATTTTTGCCAAAACTTGAAGAACTATACACTAGAAAAATGAATTTTACTAAATGTAAATTATTTGCTATTATTCAATATCATTTTTAAAATGCAACAAAAATAAAGATTCTAAAGAAAATAAATGAAATCCTGATAAACTTTTATCTAGTAAAGAGAACAAATTTGCAATTAAATACTTTCCCACCAAGAAAATTACAAGCCCAGTATCTTAGTCCTGTAGTCCTATAAGAGAATAAATGAAATAGTATACTTTTTCAAGAAAAGAGGGTTACTTACTCACAGTTCTGCAGACCGGGAAGTTTCAGGTAATGTACTTGGCTTCTGGCAAGGGCTTTTGTCCTGCCTTATAACATGGCAAAGAAGGTCAAAGGGAAAGCAGACTTGTGTGAGAAGGGTCAAACAAGAGGAATAAACTTGCTGTATAATAACTTGCTGTCTTGGGAACTCATCTATTCCCAGAGGACTAAATCAGTCTTGGGAGAGCAATAACTCACTGCTCCAAGGATAGCACCAACTCATTTATGAGGGATCCACTCTCAGGACCCAGACACCTCCCATTTGGCCCCACTTCTAAACACCCATACACTGAGGATCAAATTTAATTTTAGTGGACACAAACAAAGCATATCCAAACCACAGCACCCAGCTAGCTTTACTGGTGAGTTCTAATGATTTAAGGAAGAAATTATAACTTTCTTACACAAGCTTTTTAAGAAAACAGATACAGTATTTTTATTAGTGCAGGATTAACCTGTTATCAAAACCAGACAAAAATATTACAGCAAAAAGACATTACAGTAATATTCATTACCCAAACCTAAACACAAAAATTCTCAAAATAGATATTTAGCAATATATAGAAAAGAATATTCCATAATTAAGACGTGTACATGCCAAGATTATGAAGTTAGTTTAATATCCAAAAATCAGTATAATTCACCATGTTAACAGAAGAAAAAAATATTTTAATATATAAAGCATTTTATGAAATTCAACACCTATTTATGACAAAATTCAACACTCATGAGAAGACTTCTCAACAAACTAGAAATAAAAGAATTCCTCAAATTGATAAGTACATCTTCAAAATTCTAGAGGTGTTATTTTTAATGGTGAAAGATTGACTGCCTTCCTCATAAAACTTAGAAGGGGGAAAAGATACTACTGTCATGACTTTTATATAAAATGTCTTGAAAATTCTTCATGCTAGTGCAATAAGATAAGAAAAAAAATGCATACAAATTGGAAAGGAAGGAGTAAAAGTATCTTTACTCATAGACAATCTTTGGTACATTAATGAGTCCTAAAGAATCTATAAAACAAAACTCCTAAAACTAATGAGTTTAACAAGGCTGAAAAATACAAAGTCAACATAAAAAAATTGTATCTCTGAACAACAGTTACAAAAAAGGTAAAATAAACAATATTATTAACATGGTGTCAAAAACATTAAATACAGAAAATTTAACATATTATAACTTTACACTGAATGTTAGAAAACATTGCTTAGTGAAGATAAAGAACATTTAATTAAAATGAAATATATTGTGTTCATGGGTCAGAAGACTGAATATTGTTAAGATGTCAATTCTTTCCTAATTTGTGTGTAGATTCAAAACAATTCAAATCAAAATACTTGATTTTTAAAAAATTTTTATCAGTAGAAATTGACCTAGAATAGTCAAAACAATTTTGGGGAAAAAAGGAAATACATGAGAGGACTTACACTCACTTACTCTAAGATTACAGTCCATAGACATAAGGATAGTCATATAGCTTAGGAGAAGAGAATAACTGACATTTTGACATGACATTAAGGTAATTGAATATAAAAAGGACAATAGTCACTGGAATAGTTGGATATTCAAATGGAAAAAAAATGAAATTTGACTCTGACCTCACATTTCAAACAAAAGTTAATTCAAAATGGATCATAAGACTCTTAAATAGCAAAGCTAAAACTATAAATTTGTAGAAGAAAACTTTTTTTTTTTTTTTTTTTTTACATTTCAATGACTTCATAACCTCTGAAAATAACATCCTTTCATTGAAAAGTTTCTCAAATCCTGGAAAATCATTTCCAGGATTTTGGACCAGCAAATTGGACCTCAGCTTCTAATTAAACACTGGCACACTCCTCCTCCTGGCCAGGTAATTTAATTGATGCATAAGACTTCTGATCCTCCACCAATGAGGTTCCAGGTTAGTCTCAGCCTGCTGTCTAATCATTAGGTTGGTTTAATTTCATGTGATACAGAGGCTTTGAGGTTGCTTGGGTACTAGCTTACATAACTTGGAAGAGAGATCTTCTGCTATCACTCTCTATATTTACTCATTTTAACATTGGTGGGCTTTCCACCAATATATACCATTGACAATCCTTTTTAAAGTAAAAATACACACAGTTTAAAATGTCAAACTCACAGAAGCAGGGAGTAAGATGGTGGATAGTAGAGGCTAGGGTTGCAGGGAGACGGAGAAAGGAGAGATGTTGGTCAAAGGGTACAGAGTTTCAGTAGACAGGAGAAATAAGTTTTAGTGATCTATTGCAAGGCATGGTGATCGTACACAATACACTATCAACTATTTCAAAATTGCTAGAAGAGTAGGTTTTCAACGTTTTTAACATACACAAAAGGTAAGTAGGTGAGGTACTAGATATGTGAATTAGCTTGATTTAATCTTTCTGCAATGTATACATATACCAAGGCATCACATTGTACTTAATATATACAATAATTATTTGTCCATTAAAAATAAAAACACATTTTTAAAAAATTAAAAATATCCACAAACCTCCCTTTGTTTTCTGCATTTATCGTCTTTTTGCTAACTATTTGCATAAGATCCCCAAATAAGCCTCTGTTCTCTTTGAACACTATAAAACAAGGTTAATTCAGCTTACACCATGTGCATTTCTTTCGTTTTAAGGAAAAGAAATCTGTATCATATACAACTCCAGGGGCCCTCAGTACTGTTTTCCTTTCCAATTAATAGCATACCACAAGATGTTTGACTACTTTGCAGCTAATTTTGCATTCATTTACATCTAGCCAATTGTTTTAATAATGATGCATTCTGAGTAGTGCCTTCTTCATTTAAGCCTAGAGATCTCTCTGAGGACATTCCCTAAGTTCACAGCCCCATGTAGCCATTCTGAAACAAAAATACCTTCTCATTCTCCAGCACTTCCCACTCCTGGCTGACGCTGTATGGCTTTTCACAGAAGCACTTAACAGTGGTTGTAGAAGGACCGCCATTTTTTCCTACATGGGTGAATGCTCTATTCATCAACATTCTATTGACCATCACAGTATCAAGAAGACCCTAGGGTATCATTTCAATTTATAGTCTCTATCCTCAAATGTCTATCCCTATCCCTAAACTGACTCAATTCTGTTTAAATGGCTATATTTCTATCATAATTTGCAAAACAAACTCCTATGTCTAAGTAACCCACGTGATAGGACCCTGAAGTGCTGTGGCTGAACAATGCCCCCCCCCCCCGAAAAGATATCCATATCCTAATCTCTGGAACTCATAAATTTTATGTTATATGGTGAAATGTACTTTGAAGATGGGATTAAATTAAGGATCTTGAGGAGGGCAGATTATCCCGGATTAGCCAGATGAGCCCAAGACCTTACAAGGGTCCTTAAGAGAGGGAGGAAGGAAGAGTCAATCAGAGGAGGAGGAGATGTAACAATGGACACAGAGATTGGAGAGATACACTTAGAAATGGAGGAAGGGGCCGCTAGCCGAGGAACACAGGCATCCACTAGAAGCACAGAAAGGCAAAGAAACAGATCCTCCCCTCAGGGCCTCCAGGAAGAATCAGCCATCTTGACAACCTGACCTTAGATCTGTGAATCTGATTTCTGACATCAGATCTTGATATAGTACACATTTATTCTACAGTTTAAAGTCAATAAATGGGTGGCAATTTGCTACAGCAGCAAAAGGAAACTAATTTATGAAAATTTGCTGTTTCATTGTCTAACAGAAACAGGTTCCAAAGGAATAGAATATCCATATATTCCCTTGTAGTCCCATCTCATGGTTAGAATTGTTTTATAATTTTCTTTGTTTTTACATCATATGGACAATTCCATGGCACCTTTTAATTGTTCTTTTTGTGTGTGTGTGTGTGTGTGTGTGTCTATAACACACACTATATATGCATAATATCTATATAAAAGATATACAATTATTATATGATTAATTATATCCAGACTGCTACCTTCAGGTACTCCATCCCCATCCAGCCTGGGACTTGGGACAATGCTATTGTCACTAGCATTGACTATTTTGTAGTGATTCTGCAAGTGGCCACTGTCATCAACCACTGGTTGTCCATTTCTCATCCAAGTTTTTGGGATCACTCTGTTTTTAATCTTGCCTTGTGATGTTGTTTTGCTGTGTCCCCACACGAATCTCATATTGAATTGTAACCCCCACAATCCCCACATGTCATGGGAAGAACCCAGTGGGAAGTGACTGAATTATGGTGGTGAGTCTTTTCCTGTGGTTTAAAAAACACAGGAGGTTCACTGCATAAGCTCTCTCTCTTTGCCTGCCATGTAAGATGTGACTTGCTCCTCCTTGCTGTCTGCCATCATTGTGAGGCCTCCCCAGCCATGTGGAACTGTAAGTTCATTAAACCTCTTTCCTTTGTAAATTGCCCAGTCTTGGGTATGTCTTTATCAGCAACATGAAAATGGACAAATACAACTTGCTTTCCAAAGAAAACATTGTTTCAACCAAATCCCACTCCTGCCATCAATTCTTGTGAGGATTGTGTGCCCTCCTCCCTTAGTTCAGAGTCCTCCAAAAGAAGACACTGAGACCAGGATTCAAGGGTAAGCAGATTATCTTGGAGGTGATGTCAGAAATCGCTGATAGAGAAGTGACAAATGAGACTGAGAGGGAAGGAATTGATCAAAGGGGTTCTCAGGTGAAAAAATCCTCAGGACTACCTCACCCAAATAGCATGGAAGAGTGAGTATCATACAGCAACTCCCTGAAAGAGGTGTGAATTCCCTGGCATTTCTGTCCTGCTGGACAGGAAGCAAAGTGGGCCCTGGTAGCTAAGGAAATCCCTCAGGCAAGGAGATATCGGTGCTGCCAACTGAAAGTTGGGCCAGAGAACACGGAAGTGGTGAAGGACCGTCCACAGCTCAGATCCAGTCATTCTTTCAAAGGGACTTCCAGCACTAGATCTTATCTAGTGCAGTTTATTAACAAAGTATATGAAAAGGCCTTCAAATTATTAATAAGAATGCTTACAGAAAAGTTCATCTGTGTCAGGCACCATATTTCTGGCTGGGCTGTCCCTCTTGGGAGAACACAGATGCCCTTTACTATCAAATCCCATAGGGCCCATGAGAAGAGACTGCAGGACCAGCCAGATGGCTCATGCCCAATGCCATTTTTACTTTGCTTCTATTTTACAAGCTGACAATTTTGCTCTGTGTGTACTGTAAAATAACAGACCTTTTCCAAATTTTGCTCAAGCTTACACTGTTCCTTTTTGCCTTTTAATTTATCTTTCTTGTACCTATAGTTAAAAAAAAAAAGCATTTCACTAGAGGTAGGGTTAAGGCTAGAGGCTCATGTGGTCAGAAAATTTGAGCTTTTCTTGTAAATGTTCACGTGAACCTTGTCCCTCCCCACCTCTGCTTTCTCAGGAATGAGTTTTCAAGTATTTCATTCCATTTCACAAAAATCTAGCAAGGCTGGGTCAAGGGCCAAATATCTTTGTTATAATTCCCACTCTGCAAAAGAGTATGCAAGTCTCCCCCACCTGCTCACGGGGTCATCATATAGCACAGTGGCAATGGCTGGCCGTAGACATTATCTCAGACATCACATAGGAAATATTTATAAATCAAAATGGGTCAGATGCCTCAGATAAAGCTATCGCAAAAGACATAATCACTGTAGCTATTAGACTGACAGAATAAAAACTTTATCAGAACAACTCCAAGGATGCAACTGTGGAGGATAAGTTGTTCTTCTGAGAATGTGGGTGTCCCTTGGAGGAACACTAATGGAGAATCTCAAAGTCCTGAAGCCCTTAGGAGATTCAAACGTTTGAGCTGGCTTCAGCAGCAGCAGCAATAGGGTAAGCAGATGTGGGAAGATGGAGGTTCTTCCTGGGAGCAAGTTAACGGGGGTGAACAATTTCAGAACTACAGTCTGAGATCTCACTGAAAAAGCTGTTCATCCAGAAGACGGGAAATCAAGAACATGTCTAGGATACAGCAAAACTGGGGTCAGTTAGTAAAGATGGTGGCCATAGCCCTTAATCCTCTGATCCTATTTTTCACTTATTTTTCAATGTTGAGCTTTGTTTCATTTGTAACCTTTTTTTTTTTTTTTTTTTTTTTTTTAAGATAGGGAAGGCTCTCACTGTCACCCAGGTTGGAATGCAGTAGTGTGGTCTCAGCTCACTGCAGCCTTGACCTTCTAGACTCAAGCAATCCTCCCACTTTAGCATCCTGAGTAACTGGGAGTACATGCATGCACCACTGCACCTGGTTAATTTATATATATATATATTTTGTAGAGACAGGATTTCGTCATGTTGCTTGGGCTGGTCTCAAACTCCTGGCCTCAAGTGATCCACTTTCCTCAGCCTCCCAAAGTGCTGGGATTACAGGCATGAGCCACTGCACCAGGCCCATAACTAACCTTTCTTGAGCACTGCCTAGGTGTAGGGACCAGTCTCATTGCTTTGCTTGCGTTAATACATGTAATCCTCACTATGCTGTGATTCTGGTATTATCATCCCCATTTTACAAATGAGAAAAATTGGATGCAATTAAGATCGTAAATCTTTCCTAATGAGTGAGTGGGCAAACAAGGAGGGGAATGCAGGCCATTAGTACTGAATTTTACCATATGCTTCCTCCATGCAGGCAGTGAAAAGGGATGAATGGAAAGGGAAGGAGGAGGGTGTGTGGTGTCATGGGCACCTTTGCATGGGAACAGAGCATCTTGAGTGGATGGTTTCAACTCAGAAAAGAAAGGAAGGCAGGCTACGTGGGAGGATAAGAGGAGTTGATAAAAGAGACAACTCAGTACTTTGCTGTAGGTGAAGAAAAGGAAGAGTGGTTGAACTCAAAGTAGTGGCAGAGCAATGAGGAGAGAAGATTTGGAGAGAAGGGATCCTGTGTCTTTAGGGAGAAATAATTTAAGGAATCTGATGACTAGGAGGTGATTCCACCCACCCCTGACCAGACATCCACTGCCACTCTCTGGTGGTAGCCAGTTGTGTTAATTCTTCCCAGTGGGAAAACTTAGGTTGCTGCTTTTTCTGTGGGTGTGCTGGCTCTGATCACTGCCTCCTCCCTTCCTGCAGCTCATGGGGATCCTAGCTATGATGGCAGTGCTGATCCACAACCCAACAGTGTGGGCTTTGTCCACCCATACTCTTTCTGGGTAATTGCTAGAGAAGATTCTCATCACTTCAGGATTCTTTAACAGACCCACTTAAACATGAGTTAAGTAACTACCTATGGAAGCAATCATTTGTTGTGTACTTCCTGGATACGAGGCACCATGACTAGCGCTGTGCAGGCCCTCTCTTGCTTCTTAATCCTCACAGCAAACCTTAAAAAAGTATATTACAATCCCTGTATTGATAATGAAGAAACCAAGATGCAGAGAGGTTAAACAGTTCTTCATCTGTCATTCAGCTTGGAAGTGCCAGAGAGGCAATGATTGACTTATGTCTACAGCCTACTACTTGGAAGGCCAGACCAAACCTCCTGTGTCAGCAGCAACTCATGCCTTGCACACCATGCACCAAGAATTGCATTCTTCATCCATCTGTTCACATTAATTCCATATTTTCTGACTTCTTCTCTGGGAAGGACCTGTACTAGGCCCTGGAGACTCAAAGATAAAAGAGATACAGCTCCACTTATGAATGGCATGGGGATCTCTGATGTTCGAAGAGTGGATGAGAAAAAGAAACCTAAGGGGCTTGAAAGAGAGTGAGTGATCAGAGAGGTTGGAGGTTGACTAGAATCATGGCTTCAGCTCATTCTAGAATATTATTTTTCTAATGATAAAACAGAGAAACAAAACTGATTTGGGAAAATGTAAATTTAGCTTACAATTCCAAGAGGCCATAATAAAGCATTCGGGGTTTATAAATGATATTACAGGAGATCAAGATTAGGTTTACGTTCTGCCATACCACCACCCACCCAGTTCCTTTACAACCCCCAGCTCTCTCTTAGAAAAACACAACTTATAAGCCAGTTGGCTCTCAGCTCTCATTTGGTGCCTGGAATCAGAATTTCAACATGAATATGAGCTCAAAGGAATTCCATTTGACATCATACCCATCAATTTGAGATTTATTTGCCAAAGGCCTATGACAGATATAGCTATCTCAACTGGGTTCTGTGCTTTTATGAGGGAGTTTTGGCGAGAAATGCTATTTTAAGCACCATTTACGCTTTGCTCAGACTGTTTTTATGGGGAAAGTTATGATTCTTGGTAATTGCTAGAGTTTACTTTTAGCACCTCCTCCTCAGACATCAATGTGAGCTTCTTTGCCTTTCTGCACAATCCTATCATGGTTGCTGTTGCATGGCATCGCCTCTAGGTCTTTAGGCTGATGTTATTTATAAGCTAATGACAGAACAATAAATATTGTAGTAAAGAGTTGTGGGGTGACATTTGCTGAGCCAAAGTTATAGGCAGCTGGAGAGTCTTTCCCTGTGAAATTCTTTCTCCATTCTTCCTATTACAATGACCTACAGCATAGATCAAAATATATCTACCACTCCCTCCCCAAATGCATTTCCATTTCCTTATAAGATCAATAGACCTTTCAGTGGAAACTACTTTATATGCATTCTGTCTTACAAGAATCCCTTGGCAACTTCTATGTTAAATCCAGGGGAAACTGTGCATATTCTAAATGGGTACATTTCTAATTTTTTGCGTAGGTTCAATGAGCTATGTTTATTAATGTCTATATATATTAATATATATATATGAGACATTCTTTTGGCTGATACTTAAAAAATGATGTGTCATTTTAAGCAATACCTTTCTTAATGCAATACCTTTCTTTAAAAAGCTCACATTTTAGAGAGAAGGAAAAGCACATACAAGCAATTAAACACATGTAAAAAGGAACAGGGCTTTTAAAAAGTGTAGAGAAAGTGGCATAAGAAATTATTTTTTAACTCTCTAGGACAGGGAAATCTTACTGAAGGGGACCACATGTATCTTATGTCTTGACTGATGTGTAGGATTTAGCCTCTCCATCTGATGACTATAGATTTTCAACTTCTGACTAGTATCTACACTGCTACTTTCATTGTGATCCTCGTTTCTTTTGTTTCTCCAGCATTTAAATTTAAGAGTCAGTTTAGGCATCATCCTCTCCAGGAATCCTCCCCTGGTGGCTCCAGGCTTGGTCACTTACCTCTATTGTGTTTCTACAACAGGGATAATCTATGTATTTTCTATTTTTATTATTTAAATATTAAATATATATTTATTTATATACATATATTTTTATATCTCTCTCTCTCACACACACACACACACACACACACACACACACATATATATATATATATATATTTTTTTTTTTTTTTTTTAGGGACAACATCTTACTCTTTTGCCCTGGCTGGAGTGCAGTGGCATGATCATGGCTCACTGTTGCCTTGAACTTCTAGGCTCAAGAAATCTTCCTGTCTTAGCAGCCTGAGTGGCTGGGACCATAGGCACATGCCATCATACCTGGTTAATCTTTTATTTTTATTTTTGTAAAGATAGAGTCATGCTATGTTGCCCATAATGGTCTCAAGCTCCTGGCTTCAACAATCTTCCTGCCTTGGACTCCCAAAGCACTGGGATTACAAGCATAAGCCACTGCATACAGCCCTATATCTGTATATTTTCACATTGCTTTGTAATATGTGTGTCTTATCCCCCAGTTGTAAATATTTTAAAATACAGACAGTATCTCATTGTTGCTCCTGTAGCAGTACCTATCTCATCACATGGTGATTAATGTCTGGAGAGTTAAGTGACTGAATGGAAATGAAGGACATTTCAAGTGGATGGATCTATAGGAGCAAAGGCCTTCAAGCAGAAAGTTTAAGGTATGTGAAAAAAAAAATACTAGGAGGCAAGGTCCTAAAGGGAAATTCATGCTATATCCTGGGGATGTCAGGTTGAGAATTAGAAAATATATCTTGGAAACAAAAGGCAATCATCAATCATTAGAATATTCCTGTGGTTATACTGCATTCATCCCCCACCCTCCTTTTTCTTTTTAAGAGAAGACCTACCTCTGTATTTGCTTGCTATAGGATTCAAAAGAGAACTTGCAACCTTTGCACATGATCTTATCTCCTTGCTACAGCAATTGGTCAAAGGGTGGACACTGAACTAACCAGAGAATGCTGCCTTCTTGTTTATCCAAGGATGTTGTTAGGCTCAGAAAAGAATACCCCAAATGGTGCTTTGGCATGCTGAGCACTTTGAATTTTGAACTAAGGGAAATTGGAAGGCCTTAGAAGCTGCCTCAAAAATCAAAATCGTTCTGACCTTTCCTTGTTTCTGTCCCCAAGTATGGGGAGGGGCTCTCTCTGAGTTCCTTTATCTGACTCAGAACTACTTCCAAAAGAAACATAATTGCCTTCAATCTCCTGTCTGAAATCTCATTAACTAGGAAAGATTAATCACTGAAGAAGAAACTAAAGGTCATGCTGCACTCCCTTGAACAGACTTTTCATCTATTCTTCTGAGGGCAGCTATCTGAAAGACTTTATCTGCATAAGAAAACCTTTCTTGGCTGTGCAGTTCTGCCCCTCACCTTCCCATAACTTCTTGCCACCTCCTCCAGAGTTCAGAGGAAATTTGTCCCAAGCTATTGCCTGTTCTTGAGGCTCATTCATCTCCCCTAAATATTATTTACTCTTCCTCTAAAAGTGCTTACACCTCCCACTTTTCTCTCCCCTATGAAGAGGTATTTAAGCTTCAAGCATCTGGCCTTCTTTGAATTTCATGCTGAATGTGAGTCCCATGTGCTTTCACATTAATAAATTTGAACATTTTTCTCCTGTTAACCTGTCTGTTGCTAGTTTTAGCAGATGTAAAGATGAAAGCCTTCAGAAAGCGAAGTTAGAATTTCATTTGCCTCTACAATGTGCACATAACCAAACTCAGGTCAATCAAGGGACTTCTCTGGGATAATTTTCTAACCTGCACCAGGAAAAGAAGTGTCCTTTCCTATAAGGGTATATGCTGTCATTGGCCAGGTCCCCCATCATAGACAAAAAAATGGGTCTAAAGTTAAAGAAACTCAATGCAACATGCAAAGAAGAACAAAGATAAGAAGGAGCGAGAGAAGTACTTGGTGCCTGTTGTCAGGCTACAGCCCTTTTTCCTGGGTAGGCCAGTTGAATCTGGGCCTCTATAACCTACAATCAGGTAATTGTGATTACATAGCTTCTCTCTCATTGCAATAGCACCAACAGAAAGCAGACTTTAAGGAGAGTCCAGGGACGACTCTCTGGCTAAACAACGCATGCCTCATCACTACATGCTGCCCAGAGATTTATTTCAAAAGGGAGACTATAATACCAAGGGCAGTTTCCCCTAAGAATCATCAACATGAAGCCCATCATGTCTATGTCCCCATTTATTCTCTTTTTAAATGCTAAACTTCTTTAAATAGTTATAAGTAGAGGCAAGATTTCAAATAGGAGAGATGATACACAGATACAGAGATAAACTAAACCAAATTAGGTGTTTAAAAGATGTAATAAAATAGCATCCTTTTCACCAGATTTTTGAAGACAGTGTCAAAGGGTGTTGGGAACTGTGCATTAGAAGTATAACACTATAGAAGGACTTTGTATCTATTTCAGAATTTTTGCTATATAATGCAATAACAGTAAGAAAAGAAGCAAGAGGTAGCTGAGAGAACTAATTAAAAAAAAAGACATTTCAGACTTCTCTTGGCACACATTTGCGTCTCATTAACATCGAGCTGATAAGAGGTCTTATTTTCACATTTATTGAAGAAAGAATTATCTCTCTTCAATGGTACTCGAGTCCAATATTATACACATAGCACATGAAATGCAGATGAAGTTTCAAGCCTATCACATCCTAGGTTTGACAAGAATAAGTGAGATGATAACAATTAAACATAATTTCTGAAGCCACAGACCAAGGGTCATTTAATTTATGTAGTCTTTTCCAAGTAACCCTGGAAGAATTAATCACTTCCTCTTTCTGGTCCAATAACATTTTTGAACACACTTTTAGGTAGACTGTGTTAGAAGCTGCATAGAGTCACAAGTTGAAATACCATTGTTGTTTCCCTCACTACAAAATGGATATATTATAGAGTATGCAATCTACAATTTGAGAGAGAAAAAAATAAGAAAAAAATGCAATATAAGGGAGTTATCAAAATTTCTGGCATTAAGTAAATTCTTCTAAACTAGTCAGTATAACACTTCCCTGTTTTTGATTCAGATACAAAAGTTGGCAGTCTTCTCCTGCCTACCAACATATCACTCCAAAATAACCGCAGTTATAATGACCAGGTGTCTATTTTTAATTTTATCAAAGAAAATAGGTGATGAGAAATGAACCCTATCCTATTTGAGGAGGGTCTCAACAGGTGACCAGATTTTAACCTAATTGCATGATTATCTAAATACAGAGATAACATAAATAAATAGCAAGAAGCAGCATACCCATCAACAACTATCATTTTGCTTTCTTCTTCTATATGGTTATGGAACATGTGTTGTTCTCCACATTATGGTGCAAGGTACTTACTGTGATGCCACTTTCAATGCCAAACTATAGTAGTGTGTTCAGAATTGAATGCAAATGAAAATATAAAAGTAGTATTATAAACAGTTTATGTGGATGAATGTGGCTATTTTTTCCTAAACTGAATGCAGCTTTTTCCTAAACTGATTATTGTGAGTTTTCTGACTTTCTCCTACAGCCTATCTTCTTAAATATTATACCAGCTATCAGTTACTTCTCAAAGTCTATCTGCTTTAATCAATTCTGAACATGTTATTACTATGTTAAAGCAAGAATAAATAAGATCTAAATGAAGCCTGGAAAATGCATTTATAAAAAACATGTGAGAGTAGGGCAAGCAGTTTTTGATGTATATTTTGGCTTTTGCTTACCATTTCTGCTTTGAATAATTGACATGACTTAAACACTTCTGATAAGATGTCCTGCATGCTTATAATCTATTTGCCATGTATGCTTTTTAGGATGATATAAAGCACATGAAGCAAAAAGATGCCATCATCTAATCGTGTTACTGTGAGCAGAGAAGAATCCAAATTCAGGCATCCAGGGTAACCAATTTTATGGGACATATTTGACTCAGCCTTAGCCTCCCTCTCTACAATTACATTTCCCCACCTGGGATTTCACAGATCAGCAGTAAACAAACTCCAGGTTTCATTTCCATGAAGTGACAGAAGATGGGTCCCCTGAGTGAAGACGGCCTTCTACCCTTCATCTGAGAAATTTAAACTAGCAGATTTGATAACAAATGTTAAGGGTGTGCAATTAACATACAAAGTGGCACCTGGAAAGGGCACTGCAGACAGGTCTGGCTAGAGTCAGTTCTGTGCCCAGGAGAGACAAAGTAGCTAATAAATGTTGTTCTCTATTTATGTGTTGACTTCTGAGACACTCCACTTTGACTGTTTTCTTGGTAAAGAGTTCATCGGATCTCAAGAACCTAGCCCCCAAGGAGAGAAAGGCCATTGTCTTTGCCTTAGATTGGCAGGCAGAGTAAATGAAAAATTAAGAAATTATGTTAATTCCCCCAAAGAGAAGAGAAGGGCTAGGGTGGCTATTTTATGTTACATGGAGATGAGGGTGTGCTTATTCTTTCAGCTGACATAATCTATTAACGTGTAAAATACTTATAAAGAGTCTCTAGCACATTTTAAGTGCTGAATAACACAGCAGCCACCACCACCAGCATCACATACTGCTGACAGGCATTGTACTAGCTTCCTGGGATTCAAACACTAAACATATGTATTAAACATACATACAAATAAAACACCTCTACGTGTTCAAAAATATATGTATACAAATGAATATGTCCAATACATTTCTATGAAAAGTGACTCTACAAAGAGTCTCATAAAATCATGGTTATGGCTGGTAGACCAGCAGTTTAAGTGAAGGAGGTCTTCAATGAAGAAGTAGCACAATCTAGGAACTCTTCACCAAGCAGGTAAGAGAAAAAGACCTTCACAAGGAAGAAACAAACACACCCTGGTTAATGGGGAATTCTAAGAAGCCCAGTTTGATTGTTGACTCTGATGTGAAGGGGTAAGGGGAAGACATGAGGCTAGGGGGAGGTAAACTTGTGGGCTCACCTTGTGGAAGTCTTTGCTGCCCTACTAAGGAATTGGAGATGTATGTCATGGAGATCCATTTGACAGTTTCAAGAGGGCCGTGTTACAGGGTCTCTAAAGATAGCATGCCCTTCAATTTGCAAAAACACATACAATTTAAACTCCCTGTGCTGACTTCCTCACTAATAGAGTGAAGGTTATTATGGATGGAAGGAGTAACATGATAGAAGCAAAAGCAATGCTAAAACCTTGCAGGGATGTATGATATATTAGTTTGTTTTCACACTGCTATAAAGAACTACCTGAGACTGGGTACATTATAAAGAAAAGAGGTTTAATTGACTCACATTTCCACATGGCTAGGGAGGCCTCAGAAAACTTACAATCATGGAGATAGGCCAAGGGAAGCAAGGCATGTCTTACATGGCAGCCCGGGAGAGAGAGAGCAAGGGTGAAATCATCAGATCTAGTGAGAACTCACAATTCCAAGAACAGCATGAGGGAAATCCGACCCCAGTGATCCAATCATCTCCCACAAGGTCCCTCCCCTGACACATGTGGATTAAAATTCCACATGAAATTTGGATGGGGACACAGAGCCAAATCGTATCAAGGGAAATCACAGAATTTTGTGTTGCCATTGAAAATTTGAAAAAAGCGAGGTGGAGGTGAGTCTTATCACATCTCCACTTAACTTGCCTGTCTGATTCTTATAGAAGTTAGATGGGTTTCAGACACAGCGAATGGATTATTGTAAACATAACAGAGTTGACTCCAAAATTGCTATTGCTATTCCAGCTGTAGTCATTTTACTAGATCAAATAAACATAGCTTTTGGAACCTAGCATGGAATTATTCAAAAAAAAAATTATTTACTTCTATCCCAGGGATCCACAGCCATACCCATGGGTAAAATCTGATCCTCAGTTTTTATAAATAAAGTTTTATTGGAACACAATCATGCCCATTCCCTAACATATTGCCTATGGCTATTTTCATGCCACAGTGACAGAGTTGAAGAGCTGCAAGAAAGATTGTGGCTCACAAAGCTTAAACTATTTAGTATCTAGCTCTTTTTAGAAAAAGTTTGTTGACACCTGCCCTATCATAATGAAGATGATAAACAGGCTGCTTTCACCTAGCATAAACATCAGTATACCTCTTCTGAAACTATCCCAGGCCACGATAACTCTTACGTGCTCTTCACAACTCAGTCTACGGAACTTTGATCATTTTAATATGCCACAGAACATATTACTGATCCACATACACATTTGGTTTCTTACTGATAGGATCTGGTGATCAGAAAATAGAAAGTGCCTCTGAAAGAGAAAACCTGCTTGATCTCACTTGTGTATAGATTATAAGTGTCAAACTCATATAAGCAAGTTGAATGGTGGTTACCAGAAGCTGGGCTGGGGTGGAGGGGAAGACTGGGGAGATGTTAGTCCAAGAATACAAAATTTCAGATTGACAAGAAGAAAAGATTCAGGATAACTATATTATACATTACAGGGCCTATGGTTAATAATAATAATAGTGTAATGTATACTTGAAAATTGTGGAAGGAGTAGACTAAGTGTTCTCATCACCAAAAAATAAGTTTTTAAGGTAATGGGTATGTTAATGAACTTGATTTAGTAATTACACAATGTATACACATATCAAAACATTATGTTGTATGCCATAAACGTATACAATTTGTCAATTAAAAAATAACAGAGTAAAAAATGTCCTAAATATATTGTAAAGTAAGACATAAATGCTAGATGGAAATACACCCCTTAAAAATAACCATGCTAATGATGATCTGACCTATTTACTGAGTAACTATAAGGCTGTCAGGTTCATGACGGGACTGCCATGAAGACTCTCCAGCTAGGATGCTCTGCAGTTCAAGCAGCTGCATTTTGATCCACTAGATCCAATGGTGCTCAAAGTGTCAGTGACAGGTTAATAAATATATGAAGTCTATTGCAAACTACAATAGGATAATTAATAGTACGTGCCCAGACTTTTGTTAAAAGTCAAGCCCTTCAGGCAACCAACAATTCTCTTGTTGATAAAGATGTCTGAACTTATCACCAGACCCTGGTAGAATCACAAAACCATAAACTTGCATGTGCCATTATTCTTTGCTTCTTTCTCTATTCTGCTGCCTGGAAATCAGATACAAACTTGAATGTCACATGCCAGGGATGATGAAGGGGTGAGTTAAAAGGCACTTGGATCTATGTGGGCTTCATGGAGTAGAGAAGCCTTACAAGACCCTGCACTACAAAACCCCAAATGAAGATTCTGTTGCTCTCTGGGGTAACACACTGTAGTACAGAGAAATATGAAATTATTGCCTTAAATCTAGAAAGGGCTAGAAAAGAGTAATGTGTGCCCTTCATAGAACAGAGGAAAATCTGAGGACTTTTCATTTACAGAATATATGTTAAAAGAAGAACACAGGCTTTGCAGTTTTACAGATGCAGACTCCAATCTCCTATGTGCTATTTGACAACTCTATGGGCTTGAGAAATTCACTTAACTTCTGTATGCATGAATTTTCTTATTTACCAGATAAAGAAAATAGCTACCTTATAAGGCTCTTGTGAGAACTAAATAATAACCTATGCAAAGTATAGTAGGGGTTCTTTCATTTAATAACAAATAAGAGTTGCAATCTCTCCATCTCTGTCCCTATGTACCTCCCAACAAAAACTAACAACCACCAACCAAACCAGCCAACCAAGCATTTCTCTGAATGGGTAATTATAATACTTTAGTAATTGTAAGATGGATACCAGAATCACAGCTACCAGAGATGTAAAATTTAAACCATGGGTGAGAAATGGAGGGAGAGTAGCATAGAGATATAGGCTTGTATAACATGATCTAGATCTAAAATCATCTGCAGGGTGACTTCTAAAAATGTACATAAACATCACACTTGAAGTTCCATTAATTCCATAAAGAGGACATTATCAGGTCATTTGCTATTTCATTTTATTGTAAAACACAACTTATATATATATCTTTAACTTATAACAGTGTAGTAGCTCAGACATGACAGTTATCTCAGATAAATGGAACACATAAAATGCTACAGCAGTTTATGAGATTGGCATTAAAAGAACATATTTGAAAAACAGGGGAAGACAAGTCACATATTGGAGAACTTATGATCTGTCCTATATTTGTTTTATACGACTGAAGAAAGAGGCCATGTCAAAATCGGCTGAACATCTAGACCATAGATGTGGTAACCGTTCATGGTAAATAGTAGCCTATCCTTGAGTTATCACTTGGACAATAAAAATAAGTGGAGAAAGAGCTAAAGAGGTAGTGTAGTTTTCCAGCTAAGAGCATAAAAGGTCATGTCAAATAACGTGAGTTGTTGGAATGTCTACTCTTCCACTTCCTTGCCACAAGACATCTGATGAGTTAGTTAACCTCTCTGCATTTCATTGTCCTCATCTGTAATTCAGGGGCAATACTACCAAAGTCACATCAACGCATAGAGAGGAACTGAAAAAATGAACGTGAAATATTCAGCACAGGGGGTGGTATAGGCTACTTACCCAATAAGTGGCAGTTACTTATTTTGTTAAAGGTCAATATACATGGTGATTAAGAATAAAACTTTGGAGCTAGAATAACCTATATTTTAGTGCTAGTTCTGCCATTTATTTTCTCTGTTTCTTTGAACAGGAATTCTTGCTAAGTTGCTGTTCTCTCATATGCAAAATGGTGAAAATGATAGTACCTATTTCATGAGATTATTTTGAACCTATCGTTAAAGCAGTCAGTAAGTGCATATTATTGCTGTTATTATTAAGTGGCTAATAACTGTTAGCACTTATTAAGTACTTACCATATAACAGAGTTGGGTGAAAATACTCTTCATGTACTGTGTTATTTATCTTTCACAGAAACCATTTAATGCATTTTCTTCATTTTAGCAAAAGAAATTGAGGCAGAGTTAGTTACTTGCCTAAGTCCTACCTATAGCATTGTCAGAGTTAGAATTCAAATCCACGTTAAAAGGTTAGAAAAAGAACAAATTAAAGAAATTAATCTAAATAAAGATAAGACATGAAATCAACAAAACAGAAAATGGACAAGCAACAGAGAAATCAGAGTAAAGGTTGGTTATTTAAAAAGACTAATAACGTTGCAAAATCACTGGAAAGAATAACAAAAGAGAGAACACAAACTATCATTATTAGAAATAACAAAGGTGGGCCGGGCGCGGTGGCTCAAGCCTGTAATCCCAGCACTTTGGGAAGCCGAGACGGGCGGATCACGAGGTCAGGAGATCGAGACCATCCTGGCTAACATGGTGAAACCCCGTCTCTACTAAAAAATACAAAAAACTAGCTGGGCGAGGTGGCGGGCGCCTGTAGTCCCAGCTACTTGGGAGGCTGAGGCAGGAGAATGGCGGGAACCCGGGAGGCGGAGCTTGCAGTGAGCTGAGATCCGGCCACTGCACTCCAGCCTGGGCGACAGAACGAGACTCCGTCTCAAAAAAAAAAAAAAAAAAAAAGAAAAGAAATAACAAAGGTGACATTACTATAAATTCTACAGACATTAAAGGGGTAATTAGAAAATATCAACAACTTTATGCCAGTAAGTTTGATATCTCACATAAAAAACAAATTACTTAGAAAAACTATAACTCACCAAATACAAGAAATAGAAAATAATAAACCTATATCTATTTAAAGGAATTTTAATTTTTAATTAAAAATATTCCCCCAAAGAATATACAAGATCTATAGCACTTGTTAATTCTATACAACATTGAAAAAAAAGGAATACTAAGCTTATCTTAACTCTTTCATCTGTCCATTTCGAATATAACACCAGCAAAACCCTGTTACTAAAATCAGAACAAGATATTTAAAAGAAAACTACAGATTAATATCGCTCAAGAACATTGGCACAAAATTTCTGAACAGAATATTAGCTAACCAGATTTAGCTTATATAAAAAATAATATATCCTAAGTAGGGATTATTATAGGAGTGCAAAGATGGTATAACCTATAAAAACTATCTACATAGTCCACAAAATGATTACAATAAAGGTGAAATTTTATGATCACTTTAATAAGTGCAGAAAAGATCATATAACTCCCTCATATTGTAAACTATCCAAAAACTAGAAATAAAAGCAAGTTTTCTTAATCTGATAAGGACATCTGAGAATTCCCTCTAGCCTGTTTCATGCTTAATTATGAAATATCAACATTTTCCCTCTAAGATTAGCAAAAATGCAAGGATGTCTGCTCTCAGCATTTGTACTTAACATTCTGCTTACAGGAGGCCTTAGCAATTATAATAAGGGCAAAAAGGTGGACTTGGTCTGAGCCTACAGTAGATACCATGTGGTATTGTTGAAAGAATAGACAAATACATCAATGGAATTGGAAGAGAGTCCAGAAATAAATCCACATCTATACAGTCAAATAATTTTTAATAGTGCTCCAAAGCAATTCAATGGGAGAAAGAAAAGACTTTTCAATAAGTGGCAAAGAAATGAATATCAACTCTTATACTATAGGCAAAACTAAATTAAAATGAGTCACAAATCTAAACATAGACACTAAAAGTTTTATAGAGAAAACCTAAGATAAAAATTTTATAACACTGGAGTAGGAAAATAGGTTTCGAGAGGTAAGGGAAAACACTCAACATTGAGAAACTGAACTTTGTGAAACTTTTTTAAAAAGTTGCTTACCAAAAGACCTTGTGAATGAGAGAAAATATTTGCAACATATATGTCTGATAAAATATTTTTGTCCAGAATATACAAAGGAATCTTACAACTTAATAAAATGGAAGACAACCCAACTTAAAAACAAATGGGCAAGAGACTTGAAGAGACACTTGTGAAAGATGATATACCAATGACCCTTAAACACATTGTAAAGTGTTCACCATTATTCATCATCAGGGACATAAAAACTGAGACCACAATGTGTTTCCATGGCATAGACACACTAAAATGGCAAAAAACTGTTGACATGGGTAAAATGCAAGTGGAACTCAACATTGGTCAGAGGGTAATTACCTAGGAAAACTACCTGGCAAATCATTCATTAAACCATCTACACCTGGAAGTAACACACATTCCTTTCTTCATTGCCCAGAACTAGCCATGAAGCCAACCCAAATGCAAGGGAAGCTAACGAGAATAGAGGAGCACATGGATGCTGTTCAACAAGAACTGTCTCTGCTTCATGCAGGTTTTACAGTACTAAAGGTGAGAGATGAAGATGGCTTGAATTAGGGTGGTTATAATGGAATAGAGAGAAAGGCATAAATGCATGAAATGTTGCCAAAGTATCATTGAAAAGACTGAAAAGAGTGTAATTTGGGGCAGGGAAGAGAGGATTCTGGAGAAGAGAATGAAGACAAATAAAATGAATACAGTTAAACAACCAGTATTTATTGAATGCTTATGGCAAAACTCCTCTCCAATAGTTCATCCTTAGAAAGGAGTGAAAGAAGTTAGTTAATAATTAGGTTATTAAAATTCTGTTATTGTCTACCCTGCTTTTACCTAATATGAGGCAGAGGTTTATCACATCCGGGCTAGTGACCTATAGCACACAGACTTGTAGTTTCTTCAATCACAATCTGCCCTCTGTATTAGTCTGTTTTCTCACTACTATAAAGAACTTCCCAACGCTGGGTAATTAATAAAGAAAAGAGGTTTAATTGACTCACAGTTCTGTATGGCTGGGGAGGCCTCAGGAAACTTACAGTCGAGGTGAAAGGGAAAGCAGCATCTCTTCCATGGCAATAGGTGAGAGAGAGCCTGTGTCAGCACCTGAAAATCTACCATCAGATCTTGTGAGAATTCACTCACTAACGCAAGAACAGCATGGGGAAAACCACCCCCATAATCGAATCACTTCCCACCAGGTCTCACACCTGAAGATTGCAATCCAAGATGCAATGTAGGTGGGGACACAAAGCTTAACCATATCACCCTCCACCAACTCGGTGAATTTGGACCACCTGTGCACTCAGTGCTACCTTATTCAGCCAATCATTACCTTAGTTACAGGTGGGCATAACTTACAGCCTCAGTCTGACTCAGGGCAAGAGTGGATTCAACTCACTTAAGGATGAGGTCTGAATGCCAGAATTACAGTAACCTCAAAAGAACTAAGAAACTGTTAGCCCACCAAGTTGCTGCCTTCATGCTAAACCACTTCTGCACGCTCAGGCTAACCTTCAATTTTACTTATTTTTTTTCCTTTCAACCTCATATTTTATCTCTCAGTCTTAGAGCTTTAGCACTTAGCCTTTTCCCCAGGAGTAACCCTTGTTCCTTGAATCCTGTGTCTCAGTAGGGCCCTCCTGTGATCATCATACCATCCTGCCTGGAAGCAGGATACTAAGAATTGAGTGTGTTCATGCTCTGCCTGCAAGAACAGCACTCTCAGGCCAGTATCATGGCCTACTGGGCAGAGCTAAGCACGTAGTCTACAAGAAACCTGTGCTTAATGTAAGAAATATTTGATTTAGTGATTTCATTTTGTCTTTTTCCTACTAGCCTGTTAACAAGGTCCTAGCATACCTCAACAGGGACTAACTGGAATTATTCAAGATGGGGCTAAATTTTATTACTTATAAAATAAAGACTACTTTTTAAATAAAAATGATAAATGCTCATTACTTTTAAAAGCAGTGGAAAAACAGAACAAAATCTACATACTTGTGTTTTCTCCTACTTCTATCCAACCTCTATTTCTTGTTTTCTGCAATCCTTAGCATATTGTTTTGAAGGACATCTTGGTCAGTTGAATTTTGTTACTCAGAAATTCTTTTAAGAAGTGTTCATGAGGCCAGGCGCGGTGGCTCAATCCTGTAATCCCAGCACTTTGGGAGGCCGAGACGGGCGGATCACTAGGTCAGGAGATCGAGACCATCCTGGCTAACATGGTAAAACCCCGTCTCTACTAAAAAATACAAAAAATTAGCCGGGCGAGGTGGCGGGCGCCTGTAGTCCCAGCTACTCAGGAGGCTGAGGCAGGAGAATGGCCTAAACCTGGGAGGCGGAGCTTGCAGTGAGCTGAGATCCGGCCACTGCACTCCAGCCTGGGGACAGAGCGAGACTCCGTCTCAAAAAAAAAAAAAAAAAAAAAAAAAAAAAAGAAGTGTTCATGAGTACTGTATACTGGAGGATGTTCATCTCCAGCCTCTATGCTGGAGGAACAACTTGGTGTAAAATGCTTGGGTAAAAATTTCTCTTGGAACCTGATTGCTCTGCTCACTTGTGGTGCTTCATATTTCTGAAATACATGAACCCATCTTGAAAGGTTTTCCTAATTTTTCAGAAGTTTCCTTCTATTGGATCTTTGAATATATTCTTGGACTTTTCCTATTCTATTATCATCTGCTGAAGCACTAAACCAAGTTCGGAATGTGATTCCTTTGCCTCCCTTAGCTGCTCATTAGCTTCCCTATAATCATTTTTACCACTACTCTCCACTTTGTGTTAGGCACTCTCTTTAAGACAGGGCAACACAAGCCCAACTGTTTTCATTTGCAGATATTTAGTTGCTTCTAAGGTGGCTTTAATTATTTTTATAATTTAATCTATTTTATGCCTTTTCTCTCAGCCTTGTAGCTAACTTACTTGATTTTAACCTTATTCGTTTGCCTTATATTATCCTCCTTCTAATTTTGCATCTCTCTCTGACCATTTTTGGAGAAACACTTTTATCTAAAGCTACTTTGAGTTTATAATGAAGTAGTTGTACAAGACCCTTCTAGAATTTCTTTGGACAATTAATTCTTAGGATACATGTCTGTTTCATCTTACTTTCGCTTATATTTTCAGTTTTTGTGCCAAAGGCCCTCACTGACTTCCTTCTGGCTATCACTTATCTGTAGAAGGGGCTAAGTTACTGAGGATGGGCACAAAAAGGGAGCAACAAAATCCTCTGCTCCAAATCAGCTTTGTTGTCTGCAATGTGATTTAGCCAAAGCTTTTGTTTCTGTTTTTTAGGGTAGTGTATTTCTTAGGTTTCATACACTCATTTATTATTATGTAATCAAACATTGTGATATGAATATTGGTGAAGGCTTTATATGCCAACTCAGTCCAGATTTGGGGGATAGAGTGGTGAATAGGATGAGCCACATCTGACCTTTAGGCCCTTTTTTCTTTTTAAACCAGTGAGCGTGGTTTTGTTGTTGTTTTTGTTTTGTTTTACAGGACGACAAGGCCCTTATTTTTAATGGGGATGAGGGACATTAAACAAGTAACAAATAAATTAAAACACATAATTACAGTTTCTTATTGCTATCAAAGTTGGTTTAGAAATTTACTTGTATGACTTAGCACAAGTTAAAGCTTTTATGAGTCAGGGGCAAGTCACTGAGCTCTGAGTTTTCTCATTTAAAAATGGATACAAATAAACCTGCCTGCTGATGGTTTTGAAGGGCCTTAAGTGTGATAATATATGTATAACGCCTTTGGAAATCAATTATATAAACCTTGAACATTGCTAAAACAAACACTTTTTTCTAACGCTACTTGCAGCTCTCTTTCTCCTTGGCTGATGATAGGTGAATGTACGTAAAGGAAAATCACAGGTGTTTCTTCGATTGCACCTCCCCATCTTCAACTCCTTCTCCCACACCTGAGAGTGGGGAGGATCGTGCTGTGGTTGAGAACCACTTTATTCCCAATTACTGCTGACACAGGGACCGTGCTCATCTTCCACAGGGACCCTCGCACCAAGATGTGCTGACTCTGGACTATTTTCAGTCAGAATTAGTAACAGAACATTATAATTTATCAATCGGCTTGAGTTGAGGTTATTTAATTAAAATCAATTTCCCAGCATCTAATTATGCATGGCGAAGCAACACCAATGCCGATTCTGAATCTGCAACTTTGGGAACTACTGGTATATGGTTCAGAGGCTCTCTGATTCCCTCAACTCCAGACTTCTAACATAGTGTCTCTGTTGGAGTTAGAGTCTAAGGTAAAACCTTCAGAAAAGCCTTTTGAAGGGTGAGTGTGGAAGCCAGGATAGGTTCTTCAGCATGTTCTGTTAGCATAAAGAGTGCAAGAGATAAGGAGAGACTCATGGGTACGCTGCCCAAATTCCTGCAGGAAAAAAAAAATGTTAAATGCAATTAGCAGCAGTTGAATTATTGGAGCGAGAAACTATCATTGGCACAAAGGCTGTGTGATTTGAAGGGGAAGAAATTATTCAGACCTGAGCACCTGCTGTATTCCAATCCCTTTGTGTGAATAGGGTTTCATTCCTCCCCTGCAGTCCAGCGAGGGAACAGAAAAATTCAACATATAGCAGGCATTGTGCTGGAGAAATGGACAAAGTGCTCTTGGAATCCAGATCTGTGCCTGATGGGGCAGGGAAGAGATTTCTCAGGGGTTCACTTTTGATGTGGCCTTAAAAATGAATGGTGGATTGTCAGAAAATGAGGAGAGAACTTTCAAGGCAGCAGGCATGAGCACCCCAAAAGGTGAGTGTGTTCATGAAACAGAGTCTTCTAGTGCAAAGAAGAGAGGACGATGTCAGGGACAGGCCAGGAAGAGCCTCAAATGCCAGGTTTCGTACAGTCCAGATCCTATTGAGGAGCTCAGTTTTAAAAGTTAGCCAGAGAGGTGATATGATTCATAATGTACTAGAAAGATGATAGTGACAACAGTGTGGTGAGCAGTCTAAAAAGAACAAGGCCAGAACCCACAGACTGGGAAAACGGTCCTGGTGAGAGGCATCAGCTAGCAAATACTGAGCAGCGGCCACAAAGCAGCATGCCAAGCACTTTACACATAGAACTTCCTACAAGCCTATCAGGATCCACAATCTCTCTCCCTTGTGCATATGAGGATGCTGAGAACCAGAAGGATGAATTGTCCAAGGTAAGATGTGTAGTAAGTAAGCGATGAAACTAGAGCTCAAGCCCAGGTTGAATGACTCTCAGTTGCATGTTCTTAACCACAAGGAAAAAAGTTAGCGCAGGATGAATAAGAACTTTCTAACAGACCTATGTCATTAGGTTACTGCGAAGAATAAACGAGATAATGTAATTAAAGGAGGCTCTGTGAGGCAGTGAGCCCACATACAAAGAGGTGAACAAGCAGAGGCTGTTTACTGAGACACGAAGTTGAGAGCATAAGTCCCCTACCCAAACTCACATGGCCAGTAGTAGACCAGTCTATAATCCAAATCCAGGCTCCTCTGACCCCAAAGCCTGTGCGCTCTGAGACCCTGTTTCACACTGACATCTAATGTTCCTTCAGCACTGATGCTACGTTTTCACGATTTATCCTTTCATTCCCCGTAAGTGGATCACCTACAATAGACTGGACTTCAAAACCTCCTCCTTCTCTCTCCTTAATTGGGGCTTTTCTGTGCTGAGAAACTGTGCTTAAAAACCCCACAGAGCTACGGATGAAGTGCCAGCCCCTGGGTTGCCTCCTGGTCCCCTTTCATCTGGTTTCAAAGAGAAGACATGATGGATAAGAGCCAGATTTATTTCTGGTTATCTTGCTAATTCTAAGCACCATGTGTCTGCCACAGGAGCAGAATGTTAAGGTAAAAATGTTCAGACTGGCAAAACAGAAACCCTCTTTGTAGATGAGCAGGACTATGCTAGCTGAATGGACCTGAGCTTGTAAATGTGCAGATTTAAATGTGTGTATGTGCATTCATGTATTTGTGTGTGTGGTTGCTCTCTAAAAACAGACCAAAAAGAAAAGAATGCAGAGAAATAAAAAAATGTTTAGGAAATTTAGAAATATGGTGTAGTCTAGAAGAAAGGGCAAGAGTTTGGAATGTAAATGACCTGAGTTTAAGTTCCACATTGGCCCCCTAGATGCTGTGTGACTTTGGAAAAGTTAATAACCTCTCTGACTCTCACTGATGAGATATGGAAAGGGGAGCATGGAAGAGGTATGAAAGGATGTCCATTCAGAAGCACCCCCTTTTCTCTAAGTTGGACCCTTTGCATTTCTGGACATCTGGGTTCTTACTCTCACTCATTTCAGTGGACACTGCCTTGCATAAGGGCTGACCTCCTTAAGATATTCCAGAAGGGATTCACATCTCTGATAGGAAAGTAAACTAGCTCTACAAGAGCTCCTCTGATGTTTCTTCCATATGCATACATTTTGGGCCCCCATGTCAATTGCCACTGCAGTCAGCCTTGGCAGGGCCCCCTCTTTCCAAGTGTGGGATACGGCATCTGTCTGGCCCTTTTCTGTGCTGGGGGAAGCAGAGCAGTGAAAACAGCCTCACTCCTTTTTACGTTTGGCCGTTTTCTTCTGGTCTGTGTTTCTCTCCCTCTAAGAGTTCTCAAAATCTTAACTGATTCTGGCATTGGTTGATGTCTTGCAATAAAGTTTACAGTTTTCATCTTATAGATCATCCATGCTGTGGATATGTGGCTGGGCATGGGGCCAGTGAAGACACTGAAGGTGTGACTGCCTATAAATAAATAACCTATAAATGACTCTGGAGTCTATTTCTAATCTTATTTCCTGCCTTTCACCATTAAGAAGGGTCCTATAATCTATAGACAGTTTAATTATATTTTTTCAGTGTATGACCTTAAATTTTTATAAGCACATATTCATTAGCAAAATCTAAATTTAATTAATATCCCTACCCTTCTCTTGAATTGTGCATGGATCTTAAAACTCTTTAATTCCAGTTATACCTCTCCTGCTTTACTAAGGATGCTATTTAACATTTTAATTTCCCATTGTATGTAAACTCTGAAATTACTCATTATCATTATGGCAAGGGTCGTTTTATTTGATCAATTCTTACTCGGGTTTTCTTACATGTTGATCAATTTCTTTGCTTGTCCTTGCTTCTTTCAGAGTTCAGTTTCCAATAGGAAAGTGAACTACCTATCCAGGGGCTCATGGTCTGACGCTTCTTCCATATGGATACATTTTGTGCCCCCATATCAATTACCCGTGCAGTTGGCCTTGGCAGGGCCCCCACTTTCCACATGTAGGGTAGGGCAGCTGTATTCCAGGCTTTGGTGTATTCTTCACTGAGATAAGTGAGGGGCAATCCTCTTGGAATTTTCTCTCTCTTGGGGAGAGGAGAAGTTGTAGAAATGCCTATTTCTTCTTATTCTTGAGTGATAATTTAGCTCAGTATAAAATTCTAGATTGATATGGTCCCCTGACACATTGAAGATGTGATTACATCATAGCTAGCTGTAGTTTTTCTTGAGGAATCACTGAAATTGCATCAGTGGAATTGATGCCTCTTTGCAGTAAACCTGTATCTTCTCTTTGGTTGTTTTAAAAGTCCTCCTCCCCTTCCCTTTGGTCTTCTGTTTCAATATGATATGTCTAGGAGTGAATTCATTTTTCTATTTTGACTCTGTATTTATCATTGTTCTTGAATCTGAGGATTCATATTTTTCACACGTTCCATAAAATGGTCAAACATTTCCCCTTTGAATATGTCTTTCCCTCTATTTTCTCCATCATTTCTTCCTGGAACTTCTAGAGATAAGTTGGATCATTTTATCTACTACTATCTGCGTCTTCTAATCTCTCTTTCAAATTTCCTGTCTTGTTACTGTGTGCTACAGGCTTGGTAATTACCCCAGGACTGAGCTTCCAGTGCACTAGTTCTTCCTTCAGGTGTAACTAATTTGATGTTTAATCTACCTATTCCCTTTGAGTTTCTTTCTCAATAGAAATATTTTTATTGTAGAACATTGAATATATTCTTTTTCAAATTTGGCAATTCTTTATTAATAGTATTTCTGGATTTTTTGTTCTAATTTTTAATTTTTATGTATTTAATTATATTACATATACACATTTTGTATTCATTTTCAGACTGTCTTTTATCTCATTCTCTAGGTAGTCTAATCAGTTTTGTTTTGTCTGCACTATTCCATAAGTGAATATTTTTCATTTTGTTATTATTTGTTTACTTTTTTATAAAAGTACTTTATTATATGAAACAAAAAAAAAAATTTCCCTTGAAAATCCTTCCTGTTGTGTGTTTTGAGTACAGTTGGCCCTCCGAATTAGTGGGTTCCATATTCATGGATTCAACCAACCTCAGATAAAAAATATTCAAAACAAGCTTTGTCCTTATTAAACACATACAGGCTTTCATTCCTTGTCATTATTTCGTACTTAATACAACTATTTACAAAGTAGTTGTATCATATAGGTATCATTAATATAGACATGATTACATGGGAGGATGTGTGTAGGTTATATTCAAACACTGCACCTTTTTATATCAGGGACTTGAGCATCCTCAGATGGGAGGTCCTAGAACCAATTCCACATGAATACCAAGGGACATCTGTATTTCCCTCAAGATGTCTGAGCTCCAGTGGTTATCTTCAGCCTGGGGCTGACTTTTTATATATATATTTTTTGAGACAGAGTCTCACTTTGTTGCCCAGGCTGGAGTGCAGTGGCGTGATCTTGGCTCACTGCAAGCTCCGCCTCCCAGGTTCACGCCATTCTCCTGCCTCAGTCTCCCGAGTAACTGCTGGGGCTGACTTTTATGCTACTTTCTTTGAGTGGGATTTCTTGCCACACACAGGTAGTGTTAAATCAAGCCCCAGGTCCACATGAAGCTCAGTGCTAGGTTTTCTATTCTCAGGAAAGTCTCTAATTTTCCTTCCCCAGACCCCAGGCAGAAATTATCTCTCTCTTCTAGGTTTTTAAAATTCTGTCCTATGGAAACTTTTAATTATAAACATTATTTCTTATTTCATCCTTGGCTAGAAAATATAGTTGAAGCAGAGTCTAAATGAAACCCAGTTAACAGTTAATAAAGAACTTTTAATAATTGAGAGTCTGTTGATTCGGATACTTTGAGATGATTAACTGTGAGCTAACCAATGTACCTTCTAGATAAAAAGGGAAATATGAGTAAATATCGGCATAACCCGTTAGCATAAAAATTAAGTCAAATCTGTATTTATTCTGGATCTTGTCATCATAGAGCTGAGTTTCTTTCTAAATGACTTGCTAAAATAGGCAAAGGCCTCTCTTATTATATTGAAAGCAGGTTTACAAAAATACTGCAGTTACAAGAACTCTTGAATTGCAACCTTGAGACTGGCACTAGGCTATACTTGATGTAAAACAAATGTTCTTAGAAGGTACATTTTACACTGTATATTTTTGCATAACTTACAAACTACGTCTATCATATAAGGTTGATCTTACCTACCTACCATGGTGATAAAGTGATTCACTATAATTTCCCCACTATGACATCACTGATATTACCCCAATTAGCTTAATCTTTGTAAAAAAGATGTAAAGACAGTCTTAAAATGAGGCAGGCAGCTAACATCATAGTTCACTTTTTTCAATATATGTACAAATGAAAGAAGGTGACCAATAGACTCACTTGAGAATACAATATATCTCAAATTGGCCCTATAAGGCATTCTACAAAGGGTTCAGAGCTTTATGCAAAGGTCTAGATTCTAAGTCTCATGTGGGTTGGATCCAGAACTTCCTGTCCTCACTACTTTTGAGACTTAAGTTCATATTTACTGTGGTGGTTTTTTACTCTGTCAGCTGCACTCAGCTGGAACTGCATCTTCTAGAATCCCCTTCCCTGCATGGCTAACATTGCCCTCAAGAAACATTTTGTGCAAGACTTAGGAGGTTGGAGTGAAGTGGCAGCCATGGTTATTCTCTGAAGTCCATGCTCAGGGACCTTATCATGTCCTGCTGGGTCCCTGCGTTGGCATGCGGTGGCTGCTGGCCCTTCCTCCAGCTGAGTCTACATTAATTACAAAAGTTCATGAGTGTGGCTGAGGATGGCTCCTGTGTACCATCTTCAAAGCTTAGAACCCTATCCAAATATATTAATCAGATCATTTTTCCTGATGGAAGTTGTTTGGTTTTGGACAATGTGCATAGGGTGGACGGAGCTGGAAAGGGAGAGTGCTTGAGGAAGGTCTGAGTTCATCTCACTACCCAAGAAGGTAGGAAAGTGGGGTAGAAACTGTGTGTTAAACTTTCTCTGGGACTCGTGCTTTGTAGATGTGAGTCTTTGATCATGCTGTTTCATCTACCTTGAAAACAGTTTCCCCAGCCCCATTTTGTCCCTAGTAATACGTTTCTATTTCTATTAAATACGTAGAATATCATTTCCTTTTGAGGCTTTTTCTTGTCCTTCCTTTGTTAGAATATTCTCTTTCACCTCCAACAGAACCAGATATAATTATTGCCTCCTTAGAGTTCCCTTTCTTTTTGTTTGTACACCTCCTGCAACACTTGTCAAGATCCTTCTTTTATTGTAATCTCATTGAATACATTTCTATTCTCTCACCTCCCTCTTTACACCTTAAGGGAGAGGTAGAGAGAGAAAGAAATAAAATAGAGGAAATAAGGAAATAAGAAAAATAGAGTGGAAGCAAGAATGTCAAGTTGTGAGAAGGTAGTTGACATCTATACAATTATAACAGGTGTAAGTATAGAGAAAAGCATGCTCTACCAATCAGATTTTATAGACTGGCAAAAGAAGATGATCAAGAATTTTGAACATGATAGTTTCAGGATTAATGGGTGTCTGTGATGTTTGTGCTAACAGTTAGTCTTTACCATGCACCCAGGTGACCTTTGCTCTCAGGCAATATTTTATAAAAATCTTAAGAGATAACTCAGACTGTTTTTATGTATTTGAATTTTGTAACTGAGGGAATTGAGTCTCAGGCAGGTGAAGTAATATGCTACATCACTTCATTAGTACATGGCAGAAGTAGCCCTAAAAATATTGACTCCTATTTTAGTAATATGTCTATTAAATATGATATAGTTGCATAAAGTTGAATCATGTAAAATGTAATCATAAACCCTAGAAAAAGTGAAATTATTTGCAAAGTGAAATTATAATGTAGAGCAGAGAGAATAACTGCACCTAATTGGGAAGCAGCATCAAACAGCCATCTTTAGCATATGAAGAAAGAAATCATGCTGGCCAATGACTATATTTTCTCTACCTTTGGATCTTGGCACCATCATTCACTATATACCAGCTTGCATGAATCAGGGCTGTCACTGTGGACACTAGGGTGAAGAGTTCTGTGACACCGAGGAAATAAAACATATCTTCAGCACTCACAAGAATGGCCTTTCCATATAGCAATGAGGTATAATGTAAAATATATTTTATCAGAGACCTGGGTTTGAATCCCAGCATTGTTGTTATCACCAAGTCCTTTCACCTAGCTAGGCCTCCGTTTTTTCACCTGCTAAATGAAAATGATAATCTGCACCATGCTGGGAACAAGAAATAATATTTTACATGTAAAATACCCATCACATAATAGGAGTTTTATGAATCCTCCATCTCTATCCCCACTTGCCTGAGAGAAGGAAAAAAAAAGAATAAAACAAATAAGCTCATATGTGTTTGTAGGGTGAGTTCATCTTTTTTACTTTGATGTAATATACTATGTGAATGTCTAAGGTGGCTGAGTAGCTAATAAATGCCTATACTACATGTCTCAAAGTTGTCAACTAGCAGTATGTAGAAGTGTAAATACTTTACCTTTCATATTGGCTGAGACCTTGTTGCTCATAATTCCCTTTAAGTAAGTTCTTTCTTGGCACACAAAAGAACAATTCCTTCCAAATGTTTCGCTCTGAGCAGCTTATTGAAGCGATTGTAGATACGTTGTTCTACACTGATCTATCAGCATGATAACTTAATTGTAGTTCTACATCACTAGCTAAGGTAGAATAAAGGTTTGCAAGACTATTCCGGGGCTAACCCCAATGCTGGCTTAGGATCTGCAGAGGCAGCTGTATTTAAAATGTGTATTTTGGGTTACAAAAGCTGCAGCATTCTGTCTAAATGAAGGGGCCCTTGCTTCTGTGTGATGTGTGCTACAGAGTAATAGAAACTTAATGGCAGCCAAGTGACAGAAAGACCCTAATCACAAAAAAGCAGAAGAGGGAAAAAAACGGATAAAGTTTGCCTCAAGAGATTTCAGCAGAAAACTCTCTAAGAGAAGGTAATAAGGTTGGAAGTTTTTCAGAAAGTGGTAGTGGGCAGCGTTGCTGGTGATTAAAGTAAGAAACTGGGAATAAGATGGTCTTAACTCAACTTCTGCAAGCAGGGCTATTTGGCTGGTGACTCACAAAATAGAACTCTGCATTGCTGATGGTCAAATTCCCTCAGCTGTAAACACACACCATAGCATGGCAGTTAGCAGTATGTCTCCTTATGTGGCTCTGTCTTTAAAGGGCAGCATGGAATAGTTGAAGGAGTGTGGGCTTGACATCAGGCTCTGTGTCACTACTAACTGCGCAACTTTAGGCAAAGGAGTTTCCAATTACCTTGTTGAATCTCTCTAAATAGGTCTCCTAATGCCTATCAGACAGTGATGTAATGAAAAACAAATGGGAGTGTATATATTCAGCCAATAAAATAAGGTTCTATTCTCCATGAACCATGTTAAAAAAAAAAAAAAAAAGAGAGAGAGAGAGAGACTATTACAATAATTTGACCTGTTGCCCTATGAATTTCCCTCCTGCCTTTCTTCCTCCAAGCCCACTCACTAGCCCCTGGATAACTGCAAGATACACAAAAAAAGATGGGAGTGGGAAACCCTGACCTGTTCAGGCCCCAGTGTCCAGCTGGGGGATGCAGCGGGTAACTTAAACTCTCTGAGCCTCAGTTTCCTCATCTTTAAGTACAGCAGAGTTTCCCACATTTGCTGGTTGTTCTGTATAGCAAAAGAGATACAGCATGTGAAAGCATTTGAAGACTTGTAAAGCCCATGCATATATTAGTTATGCATATTTATGGTTAAAATTGCCTAAGAGAAAACAGGGACTCAGGGATCCTAAGTGACTCTCCCAAGGTCACGCAGGAGTGCAAAGACAGAGCAAAGATTGAGATAGAAACTTTGGACTGAAGAAAATAAAATTTCATAATCCATAAGTGACCATGGGTGATGCTATAGGACTAACGATTACATGGCATGATTTTGAAAGCCCATATATAACCCATATGCCATAATGTGCATATTACAGATATAGATGTATGGTACACATGTGTATACTACATATATATCCTATACATATATCCTAATATGTATAAAAATGTGTATGGAGTTCCAGATATTTCTTAGAAGATGAATTTCGATTTTAAAAATTGTAAGTAGGCTCTGCTTCTAGTGTAGCAACTAAAATTCAGCTTTGGGACAGAAACTTCCTTTCCTGGGGGAGGAGCTATGGATGCAATCAAGTTTTCCAAAAGCTGCTGCCTCAGACTGAGATTTCTCTTCAGTAAAGCCAATAGGATACAAAAGCCATGGGATACCCGGGAAGGTTTAAAATTGTTTTTTTCCTAAAATTATCTTCAGACTGCAATATTCCTGACAACCACAGGACAATCTTTATAAAACCATCGTTTCCATTAGATTGAGAGATACACCAGGGCTAGGTCAACAACGGCATGAAGACATGATTCACCCCAGGCTGGGAGGCAGATTGGAACAGGTCTAGGCTGGTTGTCTGTCTCACTCACTTGGCATGAGTTAGGAGTCATGTAGATTTGGAGGTGGGGGTGTTGTGGCAATAGCATTGTCTCTATCTTGGGGCTAGACCATGTCCTTGTGCCTGGTGTCAGGTTTATCCTGAACATTCCTACCTCCCATCTTTTTTTTTTTTTTTTTTTTTTTTTTGCATTTGTTACAAACCTGAAACATTATGATTCTGAAATAAATGTTCTAAACGTAACTCAAAACCTTCAATATTCATTCTCGTCGGAGGTCTTGCCCATTAAAAGAAAATGTCCTTTATAAAAAGAAGATGAGGGGGATTAGGGGAGAAGACTTTCACCTGAATGGGAACACGCCCTTCAGCTTTTCCCTCCTCTCATGAGTTTTCACGTGCATGGGAGGGCAGTTCAGGCCAGGGAAGAGTGAGTGAGGGTGCGGCCCTGCGGAGGCTTGAGTGGTGCTAATTGAGGGGAGAGTAGTCAGTATGGCCTGCAGTCCAGTAAGGTGGAGGAAGGACAGTCATGGGAGAGAGTGGAAGAGGATAATGGTCACCTTGGGGTGTGGAGGTCATGGGGACCTGTGGGGGACATATAAACCAAGTGGATTAACTAAATATTACTCAATATGGCATAGAATTAAGGGATAGAAGTGAAGTGTCCTTTCGTGGACACTTGAAATAGGCCTTCTGCTTTGGCTGGCATAAGAGATAAGACCAGATAGCATCTAGAATATGGGAATGAGCACAGTCATTTGACTTCCGGAGTCCTGGTGGGGGGACAGGCATTCGTGGTAGAACAGAACATCGTGGCCTCTCTTCGTAGCCAGTGCTTACACCAGCAGGGTACTGTCTCCTGGTGATGCTTTTTTAAGGGTTCCAGAGAGAACTATTTCTGAGTTACTTACATAGAGGGGTATTGCCATTCTTTTGTGAGGAAGGTTGGACAAGATTCCATACAGGAGCCAGCATTTGGCCCGGAATCTGGCAGTGGAGTAGGAGTTCCCCAGGTGGAGACGAGCATCAACAAGGTAAGCTCTGTGACTGAGAGGCACTGTTTGATTTGCTCGCTGTGTCCCCAGAACCCGGAGCAGGGCTTGGGACATGGTTAGTGCTCAGTACATTTTTTATGTATGAAAGCGTAAAGTGTGAGGGACAGAGAGAGATGATTTGTCGGCAGAGTGGTCAAAAGTAGCTCCTGGGTATCTTTGCTGGGGCAGAAGAATGACAACAAAGAATCATCAGGAGCTGAGGCTATAGAAATGGAGATGGGACAGACTGGAAAGGCTGTATTAGGGGATCTGTACGAGCGTCATCTTGTAGATGTCCTAGGGAAAAACCGTTGTCTGGTAAGAAGGTTCTGGGTACAATGCCAAGTATTTTCAGATGCTGTCAAATTGCCCTGGAGCCATTCTTGATGTTTGCCTCTTCAGCTGTAGTGGATAGAATAATGGCTCCCCCTAATGACATCAATAGCCTAACCCCTAGAACCTGTGAATATGTACATGGTAAAAGGGGCTCCATAGATGTAATGAAGGTTACAGACCTTAAAATAAATATGAGCCTGGATTACCTAGGTGGACCCAGTTGAATCCCCAGAGAACTTTCTCTGACTTGAGACAGGATAGATGCGGCAGAAGGAGAGCTCCGGGATTTGAAGCATGGAAATAATTCACTGCACTATTGCTGGCTCTGAGACCTAGGGGGCCACATACAAGAACCAGAGGCCCCTAGGAGCCCATGGAGAGCACAGGAAGGGACGGGGGTGCCCTGTACGAGCACAGGCTGGTCCCTGGCTAACAAACTGCAGAACCCTGTCTCTCCTCCTCACCTTGTCTTTTCTCTATAACACTTACCCTCAGCTGACAGTTTGTTCATTTTCTTAATAGCAATTAGCACTTACCCCTTCCCTAGCATCTAAGCTGACAAGAGCAGGGACTGTTTAATTAGGATGCTATCTAAGTTCCTAGAACAGTGAGTGGTCTATAGCTGCTGCTCAAAAAATATTTACGTGAGTAAATGATTTCTATCATTATATCCTCCCAAGAACCCCGTGAGGCATGCATTATTATTCTTGTTTTATGGAAGACAGCAACAGGGCTCTGGGAAGTTGCAAGACTGTCCCCAGACCTCCCCAAAGTGCCCCAGCTTCTCAGCTCAGCACTAGAGACAAGGTAGGAGCCTGCACGCATTCTCTTAACAGCTAACCGAGGTGGCTGCATTGAAACCCAGGCCTGTCTCATGGCAGGTACAGGCAATCTCCACGACACCTCGCAGCCTGCCCTGCCCTGGCAGCGCACAGATGTGTCAGGTGCCATGTGGACCCACCTCTGTCAGCCTCTGTTCATCTCCCTGCAGAAACGTCCTCCTTCCTTCAGTTTCCCATTTCCTTCCATAGTAAATATTCCATTTATTTCATGCCAGAGTAAGCTTCAGCCTTGAATCACAACAAGGGATGTTATCTGACATCAATTGCCACTGCTTAAAGAGGTTTAGGCTTGACGGACTGTAAAGCTGTTTGCAGGGGCTGGAGCTGAGTGACAAAATGCCCGTCATGAGGTGTAAACCTGTCAACCACAATTACCCACGAGGGATTCCAGAGAAGCAGAAGAATTAAATCTTGTAAATCCAAAAGGCCCAACTGGAGTGACGTATTTATTGGGCATCACTTAATGAGGGCTCCCAAATGGACTTTGTTTCTCTCCTTGGGACTTTACTTTCTTCCTTTTTGCATAACACAGATATGCACATGCAAGGGGAAGGACAGGGAAGGATGCCAAGGTACTGTGAACTGGTCATATGGTCGGTTAGAGCTAGAGAGTCCAAAGCCCCCATCTGCTGGGACCACTGGGACCACCAGCCACAGCATCACATCCAACCCCTATTAACAAAGGGCCCTAAAATGCTTGTGGCTCAATCTTGAGAGAGCCCATCAGACTACTCAACAAAATACTGTATCTTTTCATAATATTGGGGTGTAGCTGATGTAACCTAAATAATGTTAGGTATTCACCAAATCCCATTTTCCTCTCCTGTCCATATAACTAACCTAAATTTCCCAGGCTCACTTTTCATTAGCTAGGAACATATGTCTATGTTCTACATAGAGGCAAATTGACAGCCATGTCCACCTCTATCACAGTTCTTCCTTCCTCTCATCCCATCCTCGCAGGCAGATGTAGGGAATCCAGCAGAGTGATTTACAGTCTTGGGGTTGACAGAGCCTCGCCATGGAAGGAACCTGAGTCCCTGAATGACTTCATGGAGCAGAACTCCTGTATGGACCTCACTGCCCCAGTTTCTGGTAGAGAGTAAATATTAAATGTAGCTGTAGGCAAGGAAGGCTTTAAACTATTCTTTGAAGAATTAGTAGAGTTTCTGTAGATAGAAAATATGGAAAAAAGTGTCTGTATTGGAGAAAAAGTTTTAAGTCGTAGGAAACTTACATTTTTAAAGAATCTACAAAGTGGCCTGATTTCACACTTGGATGTGTAATAGATATCTCAGACACATCATATTCCACACTAAACTCTTGTTTCTTAAATCACCCATTCCCCTACCCCGCGAAAGACCTTCCCCTTCTCATCTCTTCCAGTAAATGGCAATTCCACTTTTCCAGTTTCATATATTGAAATTCTCTGAGCCAAGCTCAACCCTTTTCCTTTTATCTCACTCCACATATAATCTAGCAACAAATTTTATTAACTCCACCTTCAAATGATAGCCAGATCCTACCACTTCTTGTCACTTCCTCGGCTAGTAACACTCTAATTGAAGCCAAAATCTTCCCCTAGACAGCTTCTAAACACAATCAATTTCCTTGATTTCATTCTTAAACCCCTTAACTCCACCACTATTTACTGTCCACACAGCCAAGAGACTATTTGAAAACATGAAGTCACCGCATGCCCTTTTCTGCTTTCTGACGAGTTTCCAATCTCATTAGTAATGGGACTGAAAGTCCTAACCATACGTTTTAAGGCCCTGTATGAACTGGCCTCTCCACAACTTCTCTGGCCTTGTTTCCCACCACTTGGACCCTCACCACCTCTTTTGCAACCACCCTGGCTTCCTTGCTGTTTCTCAAGCAGCAAAGTTCACTGCTATCTCAGGGCCTTCAGACTTGCAGTGCATTCTGCCTAGGAAATCTCTCCCCAAGTAGTGCACAACTCACTGTTGCTTCTCAGCCACCCTCTAAGCAGGGCAACCTCCTCACCCCCATCACCCTACTTGAAATAATATCCCTGCCACTGGCTATCTCCATGCCCTAGTGGACAACATTTTCCTGCATAGCCTGAGATAGCTCATCTATATTTATTATCAAGTTCCCCCTATGGGAGCACAAACTCCAACAGAGCAGAGACTTGGAGCAGGGGCAGGAATTCACTGCTGCATACATACTTATTTTTCCTGCCTGTTTTGCTTAGCTTTATACCATAGACGTTTTACCACATTGTTCATAAACACAAAACAACTTGTGCTGACGATCTTAGAAGCTTTCTTTTATCTGGTGACACTTAGTTGATGTGTTGAAGGACGAGAAGCACTTCAGCAAGGTGAGGAATCCTACCCCAGGCAGAGCCAACCACACGGTGTTAAAATGTAGTGTCTATAAGGTCAGGGTGCCTATGTGTTTTATTCACTGTCATGCCTTTAGCAGCTAGGACGGTGCCTGGCGCATAGTGGAAACTCAATCTATGGAATAAATGAAATTTCAATACACAAACGTATAGAGAGGCAAAATTGTTTGATTAATTCAGAGAAGAACCAAATGCTATGTGGTTTACACACTGAGATTTTACTGTATCGCATTGTCAAGAGACTTTTGGTGGCAAATGCCAGAAACCCAACTTGAACTAGCTTAGGGGAACAAGAAAATCATTTAGATGAATACCGGGGTTGTACTAAAAGAGCAGGGATTGGATTGACCAGCAGGCCAATGCCATCCAGCCAGACTACCAGGGACACACCTATAGTTAAACAAGTTAAGTCAAGGGAAGATGAGTACCTTGGGAAACTGTAGGGCATCTCAATAAAGGGGTGGTAGAAAGAATAGGGTTTGGGCTTTGGTTGGGTGATTCTGTGGAGTTTTAAAGAAGTGAAGGTGTACCATGGATTGAATGCTGTCAGGTGGCCAGGGCAATTCTGTGATTGAATATTTTAGTAAATCTCATAAGGATGGAGACTAGAGAAAGGGTAAACCATAATTGATAAAATAGAACAGTCACACATATCAGTCAGGGTGGTGGAACATTTGTTATTTGGTGGTCTGGAGAAAGTTTATGCTCCTGATGGAGCTGTCTTGTTTTTGTCTTGATCCATCATGGTCACGGCGTGGCCTTGTCTGAGGTTGCTATTCTGTGAAATTATGTTCAACAGGAGTGCACCAAGGTCTAGCTCTGTGGGCCAGGCAGGCTCCCAGAGGAAAGAGCTGTTTTTCTGAATTATGAGAAATGACAGGGATGCAGCTGGGCTCTAGGAAGAACTGACACCAAGGATGTAAGCACATCAACTGTTTTCCTCGGGCCAAGTCTCCTTCCCACCTCTCTCCATGGGGGAGATATTCTCTAGGAAAACAGCTCTCAATGTTCATTCAAACAATTAAATCAAATGGCAATGTCAAGGGACAAAATCAGAAATAATTTCCCCAAAAGTCTTCCATAAGAGTCTACTACAAAAATGCAATTTATCTAAGATGACTTTTTCTCAAAACTTACTGAGCCTGGGGACACTCTGCGACCTTTACTCTTTGTTCAGATGATCACAAAACAAGTTTTGCCTTATGTCTTGTCCCTGCTAACACATTGCAGGATACCTTGCCCTAGCAACTTCACATGTGCTCGCTCTTAGAAATTCCTGCCTTTTCTTTGCAAGGGGTCATTTGCTGCATTGGACAGTAGCTTTCTCTGCAGCAAGCCCACGCTCCTCAATGAGATCACAGGCCATTTCATTTCATAATAGGGTTATTTTATTATTTCCCCAAGCATGCAAATCAAATCACTTCTGGGATCCAAATCTTTGCTCAGCAAGGAAAACTAGCAGAAGGCTCCAAGCAGAGAATGGCTTTGCCACTGACGATTGCATCTGTTCATGGACCTGCTCCCTGCCTCTCCCCACCATTCTATATGCTTCCTTGCCCTCCTTCCAAAGTAAACATGTCTCAATGTCTATTTGCTTTAAGGATAAGTAAAAGGGTACCTTAAGGGAAAGGGAAACAACTGAGAATTTATTGAGTACTTACCACACAATGAGCACAGGTTATTTCATTTATTCTTCTCAATGGCCCTCTGGAGGCAAATTTTAACCCCCCAATTTACAGATGCAGAAACCAAAGCTGAGTGAGTTGGAGTCTCTTGCTCAAGGGCACAGAGCTAGCCAATGACAGATGGAGGATTTTATCCCACCCTGCCTTTTCAGAGGACATTGTCAGGACAGGAAGGACACAGAGGCTAGGATGGAGATGATGTCCCAATGTCCCGCAGTCAGAAAGGACCTGGTGTTCAAACTCCAGGAGACCACAGTGGGATGGGAGGACATCCCTTCTTGCAGTTTAGCAATGTGGAGAGAACAAACTAAAGCCAGATTCTGAAAACAAGAGACAAGTAAATATTAGGCTCGGAGAAGAGCCTGCCTCTCCCCTCCTTTTTTTCTTCTTGTCTCCTTTCTTTCTTTCCCCTTTATCTTCCTCTGTCACTTTTCTCCCTCCTCTCCTTCCTATTGTCTCTTGCCATCTTCTTCCCTCCCTTTCTTCCTTCCTTCCCCTCTCCCTCCCTTTCTCCGTTGCTTTCACTCTTCCTTCCTCCTTTTCCTTTCTTCTTCCTTCCTTTCCTCCCTTCCTCTTTCTTTCTTCCTTCTTCCCTTCCTTCTTTTCTTTCTACCATTTTGCTCTACAAGTAAATGTCCTTAGCTATACATTATGCTAGGAACCAGAAAACTGAAATAAATTTGACAGAGGTCCTACTTTCAAAGACTACCACAATACAAAAATTAGGATCTGGAATCAGTCTCACAGTGAACTTATGTGGGATCCAGGATCCCAAAAAAATTCTGTTAGGCAGGCAGAGCAGTACATGGGAGGATGAAGGACAAAAGTGTGTAGTGTGGAGTTTATGCAGGAGCACCTGGTGGAACCACGGGACCACCTAATGTAAGAAAAAGAGATGGACCCCCAGCCCACCTATGAGTGGGGAAGAGTGACTTTCTACTCAACAAAGCAGGTTTCTGGTGCTTTGAGGAATGGGCAAATGGGGATTGGCCTGCAGACACTTTCGGGGGGACTGACTGATGAAGCAGGCTGGTGCTGACAGCAACAGAGCAATGGCCTCAGTTGTGGAAATTCAGGACCATTCAATTCTTTCAGCACTACTGTCACACCCACTCGGTTTTTTTGCCTAGGTTTATGTCCTCCCTCCATTCACTTAAGTGTTTATTAAATACTTACTATTCATCAGTCCTTCTGTTAGCCCTGGTGGTATAATGGTAAGCCAGATGGAGACAGCCCCTGTGCCAACTGATTGACATGGTGGAGAAGTCAAAAAATGAACAAGTGTACTTGTAAAATAAGTAAATGATCATGTTTGTGATGAGAGCTAGCGAGGATATACACAGAGTGATACAGTCAGAGATCACTGGGAAAAATACTCTCAGCATCCTGGTGCCTCATCTATTCAATTTACATTGCCGAGACTGGAGAGATTTCTTCTTCTCTCACTTACATCTGCTTCTCTCATATTCAACTGTTACAGGGAGTGGGGACTCAGCCACCCCCTCTTACTAGAAGCAGCAAGCTTGGAATTCAGGATCCAATGAAGCTACACTCCAACAATCTCCCATTGTCAGGATCCCAAAGGCTTCCTTTTCCAGTTCTGTGATGCTCCATTCTGTGTTTGCATTTTCTCAACAATAATTCTGCCAAGAGGACAGCTCACCTCTGCTTACTGCCCTCCAGGCATGAGAAACGAGGCATCTCCCAAAACAGTCCATTGAGTCTCCGGACAATCTTTTTAGAAAGATATTTTAAAAATTATTCTGAATCAGCTTTTCCTCACTGGTCTTAGTTCAAATTTCTTAGGGCCTCAAAGAATATGTAATCTAACAAATTTCTTAGGGCCTCAAAGAATATGTAATCTAACAGATTATTTTGGCCACCTCCTCTGTGTCAGTCACTACATCACATAAATTCCTAGTTATTCTCTTGGCTAAATCAAAAGAAAAAAAATATTTTACCCCATGAATTTACGTTTATTTTTGGTTGATATAACTGGAATATAAAATCTACTACCATTATAAGCACCAATTTTTCCTACATATAAAATGAAAGTCCTAAAACCCAAACACAGACAATTTTACCATTACCCATCCAGAGACAGGCTGGCAAAATGTAAAGAGTGTTGGCTTTGGAATCCAAGAGAAGTGGATTTCAATCATTGCTTCTTCACTTACAAGCTGTGCAAGTGTCTGAGCATCCCCAAGTCTCATATTCCTTATCTATCAAATAGAAACAGTAGAATCTAAAAATCAGTCTGCAATGAGAATTTGGGATTACTTAAATAAAGCTCATGATGTGAGACCTTGAAAAGCAGCTGTTAATATTAGCTCTAAGCACAAGCCCTATTTGCATTAAAGAATCTATTTGAATTCATAGGGTGGTGCAGCAATGAAGAAGTTCCAAGATCATCCAGTCAAGCACCCTTCAGTTAGGAGATAATGAAACTCAGCCTCACATTCTTTGCCTAACATTACACAGTAAATCAGAGGCAGGACTCCTGGCCTAGTGATCACGTTGCTATCCCTGTGAACTCCAAAGCCTTAGGACTTGGCTTAGAAGACTTGTGACACTGGGATGGGTTCAGGGAAATTTCAAGGGGCATGACTCTACCCCATTACCCCCAAAGAAGCTCTAAATTTATGCTTTCAATATATTGGTGTTGTCTCAATGTTTTCATTTGAAAAAAAGTTTTACCGCTTTAAAACCAACAAAAAATAAAAAAACCTACACATCTTTTTAGAACACCATGTTCCAATGCCTTAGGGAAAGAATATAGACACTTGGCTAATATGCCTCCCTGTTGTGTTTTATCTCTAGAGAGCTGAGTTTTTAAAATGTACATATTCACATAGCTGTCAAGTTTTAATTAGTCTGCCTTTGATTGTGAGAAACTTTACTTAGATCGACGTATTCCCCACCGCCTGTCTCCCCCATTAAAAACCCATTTTAAAGGTTTAGCTCAATTATCTGAGTTGAATGGTTGATATGGAACTATTTCAAATAATAGAGGTAGGCAGATAATTGGAAGCATTTTTCATGGGTGAGATAAGGAGTGGAATATTGAGGCCCTCTAAGCGTAGGGTGCAGGGTTTTCCTTAGAATTTTCATTTGAAAAGATATTCCCACTTAGTACAGAGAACCTACTGTCATCCAAAGTCACAGAGCTTGCTTCTTCCTGTGCAAAAAGGCATAAATCTGGGTAGGAAAAAAAGATCTGAATTTAATAGAAAACCACAGTGATGGAAAAGAAATTTAATTGTATATGCATTTTTTTCCTTTTGGCTTATCCTAAGAAGCTTCCATTGAAGATAAAAGGAAAAAAAATCCTTTCTAAAATCAGGGCTGGAGTCTCCTGCAGTCCCTTCTTTGCTCTCCCACCTCAGCTGCTACCCAGGCAATTGACACCCTTTGCCAGTCAAGAAAATTCCTCCTAAACCCAAGAATAAGTTATGCTGCTCCAGAGTACCATCTTTTGGAACATGCTTTACCTTCTACCTAAAATGTCCTTTCCCTGCTTGTCCATCTGGTAACCTCAGGACAAATGTCCCTTGGGGCAGCCTTACCTGGGCCCTACAGCAAATGGAAAGCACTTACTCTAGTCACTCAGTATGAGTGGTTGCTCCTTCATTACAACACTTATTCTCTAGATCATGATTTAAATAGAGTAATAGTAATAGCAACCACTGAATGTCTCTTAATTCTCACATCAATCTACTATGGTCAATACTATTTCCATCTTACGGTAGAGGAAACTGAGCTTAGGGAGGTAAAAGAATTTGGTCAAAGTCACACAGCTGGTGAACAGTGAAGGCCTAATGACAACCCAGGTCCAATGTCAAGGTGAGAACATCCCTGTCTTTCCTTCCTGGAAACATGAAGTCCCAGAGAGCAGCAGGCTCTGTCTTCATCTTTATATTCCCCAAACCAGGAGAAATGATGGTAATCAATACATACTTGCTGAAGGCTTGTGAAATGCACACATCTGTTTTTGCTCACTTGGGTCATGCCCATCTCACTGTTGATTTGTAAATATGTGATAGGTCACCTCCTCAAGAAAAGACCTCTTCTGAAGTCTTTTGCCTTTGACAGTAATTTAGGAGGGGAAGTGAAAAAGCTTGCCCCAAGTCACCTCCCTTCATTTCCATTCTCTATGATGTCCCGAGAAGATAATAACATTCTGTTTTTTGACCATTTCCTTCAGAATTACAAGTGTGTTAGTTGTGTAATTTGAATCCCGAGTTTTCACAGTGTAAATATTTGTCAAATAGTTGCAACTGCATAAAATAGATCTGTTTTCCAGTCTTTAATGATAGCTTCCTCACTGCCCACCAGCCAGATTATAAACCAGTAACACTGTTATTTTTAATATTTTATAATGGCAACACCCTCACTTTTAGATGTCAATTTCTGTGAATCAAAATAAGTTAAATTGTACTATGATAACAGCCAAGAAATTTCTGCATTAAGACCAACCAACATCTATTGATTGTTGATGCTACTCTTGCGAGGCATGTTGGCTGGGAGGCTCCACACATTCTTGTCACTTATGGGGAAGTTATATCAAGATGAGCTTTGACAGTCTCCACAGTGGAGATGAGGAGACGTGAGGAGATGTAAGACCCTATGGGTCTTAAGGCTTCTTTCCAAGAAATGCTACATGTCACTGTCATTAACATCTCATTGGCCAAAAAAAGTTACATAGCCATGTCTACTCAATCTTCGTGCCCAGGAATGGAGTCCCAGAATGTTAGTGGGCAGTCCTAACTACACCCATGCCTTAGATGTAATGATGCCAAGATCATCAACTTGAATAAAAACTTGAATAACTCAAGCAAGAGTTGAATAATTCAAGTAACAGCTTGAATAACTCAACTGAGTACCTAGAAAGATTTCCAAAGGATCTGTTGTTTGAGGAAAGGTATATGCTATAATCTTATCTCAGACAGAAATCGACCTGTAAGGGCAAAACTCAAGGCATAGCACACATGTTACACAAAGGGTTTGGTTTTCAATATATAGCTCAAAATAGTTATGGGTATTTAAGAAATATTAAGGATGACAGTCAATAAACCCTATTGCTAATATTTGGAATTTGTTGTTTGGCAACTTTGCTTTATAGCAAAATAATATATTTCTAACATGGTATAAGAGAGCAAGATAAAGATTCTGAGTTTTGTTTCTATTTTTCATGTTTTTGCTTTTTTTCTAGTTCCAAGTCAACTCTAGTTTGTAGCATTAAGCAAATCACACAAACTATTTTCTAATCTATAAATAGTGGACATAGTGATCCAAGTCCTATTCAGATTACCTCATGGGGTTGTTAATAGGATTAAATATAATCACATACAGGAAACCTTTTAATCAATTTTGAAAAAAATCCACCACCATGACAGTCATGGGGAAGATGGCCATAATTAATCACAAACTCAATCAGTGTCCACAGAATGGAAAGGGTTATTAACCAGGACAAAATGTCATTAAATTGTCAAGTTCAACTTTTTAAAGTAAAATTTCTTCATATAGTAATAATGTCAAAGAATTTACAAAAATGTGCATATTTGTATCTCATAGCTAAATTCTCAAGTTTTTCAACATAATATATTGGTAAGTATAATTATATAATCATTCTAGCCTTATCTGGGCTAAAATAATCAAACCATCTAACACTGTATGCTAGACACTCTTCCCATTTTACATATACTAGCTAATTTATTTCTTACAGGAAATCCATGTGGGAAATATTATAATCATTTTCTCCATTTTACAGATGAGAAAACTGAGGCACATATGGGTTGAACAAATTGCTAATATCACCTATTCAGGATACAAACTCAGTCTGTCTGACTCCAGAGTCTTGATATAAAATCATTTTTTCTATATCCCTATTCCACCTATTGAAAGGGGAACATTGACGTTTTGAGTGATTAAGCATACCAGGGGGTGAGGAATCTTGGGGACTTGCACACCACAAAAGAGTAAGAAGATGATACAGAAATGATAGACAAGGACTAGGTTATGTGGGGTCTGTAGGTCATGGTAAAGACATTGGGTATCGGGAGGCAGAACTTGCAGTGAATCGAAATCGCACCATTGCGCTCCAGCCTGGGTGACAGAGCAAGACTCCATCTCAAAAAAAATGAGTGTTATGTTGACTGGGGAACTGAAAATCCCAGCATTCAATATCATTCGAGTTTAGAAATGAGGAAAGTGAGGCCCAAATACATTAATTGGCCTGTTCAATCATTGTGCTACTAACTGGCAAGCCACGAGTGGTCTCAAATCCTCCTTTACTGAAAAAGAAGTGATGACAGTCAAGTATATTTCCATGTGGAGGATCTGAAGGGAAGATGGACTTGCATGTGGATATAGATGGGTGCGGAACATTACAGGAGACTGGAATTGTGTAGGCAAAAGTATATAGAAAAGGTCGAAGGTGAATTGAGTACCCTGTGAGCAAATCATTTTTACTGGAGTGAGAGGTGTCCACACACGGTATCAGAACACAGGTTCAACTACTTTGATGCTATCATAAGGAGTTAGACTGAATTTGGTGGGCAGCAGAGAGTCAGAAATGGTAATTAATGACCTGATATGATAATGATATGACATGATCAAAGCAATGAGAACAATCACTCTGTGAAGGAAGGGTAGATGGACTTGCATACAAAAAGTTGAGAATAGAGGCAGGAAACCCAGTTGGAAAGTAACTGCTGTTCTGCCTTCCATACCATACCAGCCAATGCCATGTGCAGCATAAGATTTGCCCAGCTGAGCCCTGCCTCAAGTTTTTATTCATGAAATCATGATATAAAATAAAATGGTTGTTGTATTGAGACACTAATGTTAGGGGTAGTTGTTATGCAGCAAGAGACAGCTGGATCAAATGCCAACAGGGGTCAGACTGATACATTAGGTATACATAGTATGAAAGCTTGGGTCTTACATTGCTATATACACTGATTTTTTCAAGAGAACAAATTAATCTTTATTTTTATGTGGGATGTTTGGATGTTTAAATGTTTGTACTTTTTTCCCCCCAAAATCACTGGAGGGCAAAACAAACACATTTGCCTTCGTGGCCTCTGATTTTGAGCCCAAATCCTTTGGTCATATAGATAAGGTTCTCTACGCTACCTCCCCCATATCCCTTCCATTAGACTGCCTTCCTGGGTGTTGATGACAGAACCAGGATCTGAGTCCACTTTCTCTGATTTCAAGGTCAGAGCTTTTTCCGCTGCAGCATTTTCCTGCAAGTACTCAGAATATGAAAGTCATGTATTTTATACATCTTTCTGTTCATCTGTGTCTAATCGAGGGTTGGGTTTCTGATGTGTACTCAGTAGGCACTCATTGGAGAATTTAAAGAGCACCTAAATTTGTAAACGACCAGGAAGTCCTGCTTCTCCACAGAATCTATTTGGAACTGAAGCCAGGAATCTAAGTGGCATATAGAATGATTGGAACTGAAGAATGTATCAAATTGGGGAGCATTGTTTCTAATCCCTGGGTGAGATTTGCTCCAGTGGGAACCCACACATAACACCAAAAGCAGTATTAAAAGAAGGCCCTAGAATATTAAAAGAGATTCCAGCTTTCAGACCTTAATTATGCAGAGCCTCCCAATAAACCAGGTTGGCAAAACATGCCCAAGGACTATTAATATTTTAGGTCCTGGCTGAAAACTGCCCCTTCCTCCTGCCCCCACACATACATAACACTGCTGCTTTGCGCTCCAATAGCACTGGATACCTCTCTCTGTAGGACTATCGCCCACCTCTCCACCCTACCTTCCCCCTTCCTATTAACCTGATCACTTCAAGTGATGTTGACTGGCATTCCTCTGGTATCCAGGTGGTGACCGAGCAATCTGCAGGGTCCAAGACTGCCTCACTCATGCCTGGCACCTTGGGGGACAGGGTGGCTGGAAGGCTGGGTTCAGCTGGGCCCCTCTCTTTCTTGATGCAATCTCAGGACTTCCCCAGGTAATCTCTTCAGTAGGGCATTTGGATATTTCACATGTTCGTGGCTCCAAGAGAACAAGGCTGCAGCGAACAGACTTTTTAAAATGAGACCCACAATTGAGAACACATCACTTCCACCATCCTCTATTTACCAAAGTAGTCATATACCAGCCTAGATTTGATGGGAGAAGAAATAGATCCATGTTTGAATGGGATGAATGCCAAGACATTTTCAGATATATTTAATCTGCTACAATGTATGAATGCACATCCTCTACATTATCCCATAGATCACTGGGAGCCATTGGAGAGTTATTAGAGACTGACTGTGAAAGATCACTGTGTCAGGAATGTGCACTATACGCAGGAGGGGTGTAACAGGTCAGAAAGGCCAATTAGGAGACACTTCCAATCCCAAGGACAAGAAAGGACAGCAGCTCTAATTAAAAGTCAGTGGTTTTCACAGAGAAAGATGGATTCAGTTAATATTTAGGAGACAGAAGTAAACAGAATGTGTGGGAATTGAAGACCAAGAAGAGTCGAGGGCAACGCCCAAATGGGGGGAAGGTCAGGCCACCAGGCTTGGGGCACTCAAGGCTGGAATGGAGGGTCGTCTTTTACTTTTCTCTCCTTTTTCTCTACTTATTGCTCTTCTGTAAAATCATCAACATATGGATCAACTATAGCATAAGATCAACTTTAGCCAAAATTTACTCACTTGATTTTAAAACTTTTAATTATGATTTAAATAGTTGAATATATTAGAGAACCTATACACTATATTCTGCTGATAGTTCCACATTTTGCTGGCAATCTTTATTTGCCTCAAAATAACTCAGTGTAGGGTTGAAAAGGATGCACAGGTATGGGAGGTATACACGAACCAGATGGGCCATGAACACTGAAAACTGTTGAAGATGGCCGAGGAGTATGTGGGGGTTCACAATACTGTTCTGTCCACTTTTGTGTATGTTTGAAATTTTGTATAATGGAACTTTTACTTTGCGTTACAAGTTTGCTAAATGTGTTACAACTTTGCTGCTCACATATTGGCATTTTGGAGGCTCTTGTTATTAACAACAGTGATGAGTGCACTTCAGCCTCCACTGTGAAGCCAGAGACATGGGGCTCAGTCCACAGACCTCTTCTGAAACACAACCACCAGCGGAGGCTCCTAGCTGAAAAGAAAAAAGGAAGAAAAAGATGACTTGTTCAGCATTAATGGAATGGAGCTGAAATGTCAGCATTTGGGATCCATTTCACTTCTGCTTGAAATGAAATTCCCTTTTCTATTTGTTTAGTAAGAGAAGAGAGTGAGAGAGAAAGGATTTATTTTCAAATTCCACCCCACGGAGCCCATTCACCATAGAGGTGTGTGTGTGTTTTTCAGCCTTACAGAGGGGTGGTTGGGACTCAGTTTTTAAAATATTCATAAAGCTTATTAAGGATGAAATATGTGATGATTATTATTCTGATAGGACTAGAACTTTGTTTTCAGTGCTGAGATCTAATGAAGTTAGCTGAGTCAACTTTCATTAACACATTGGGCAGCGCATGGCCAGTTCTACCCTCTGACATTCTTCCAAGAAATCCACCTGAAAGGACAGAAATTTAAAAGCATAAGATGACACTTCTCGTGAGTTATGAAGAGGGTAGAAAGGGGGATTACAGTTTAATTTCTCTGCCGTTACCCACTTAACCCCTGCTCAGGAGAGGGTTTGTGGCCACCCAGATGGAATCTGAGATTAAAGCCGGTATTGGAGAGAGGACGGTTTGGCTTTAGCAAGTCCAAGTTAAAACCAAGTGGTCATACTATTAATGACAATGTTTAATTTCGTGCAATATTCTTGCTTTTAAAAAAATGAGTTTCAGAACCCACTTTTTCTGTCAGAGGCATTGTACTAGGCACTAGGATGGTGTAGAAAGCATTTTCTGGCTATCAGGCTTGGATAAATGAATTCATTTCTCTAAGCCCCAGTTTCTTCATAAGTAAAATGGAGATGATAATCAGAGTTATGACACAGGGTTTTTTGTAAAGATTAAATTATATAACTGGATATGCCTTGTTTATCGCCCCAACTGGCACACATGGCTTGTAATTGGTAGCTATGCACCTTATTATTATTGCTGTAGGAATCTACTGGTATAGAAATAAACATAGAAATGTTTATACTTCTCGTGAGTTAGAAAAACAGTTTGAAAACCAAAACAAAAAAGATCACACAAATGAGTATACTTCATCCAACCAAAAAATGCATTACATGTAAGTAGATCATAGAAATAAAATAATAATGGTTCAACTATAATGAACATAGAAATATACTCTTTGGAAATATAGTGTAGAAACGGAATAAAGGATTTAACTATTTTCAGGGTAGAACTGTTGCATAGAGATATAACAGAAAGATAGTACAAAAAGTACTGAGTCTCACTCTCCGTACCAGGCAGCATTTCTACATCTAGTCCACTGACTACAGAGTCAAAAAGAGCGTGGCTTTATTCATCCTGCAATAAAAATTAAAAATGACCTCATGTCGCAATGTCTAAAGGATCTTTCGCTTTTGAAGGCATCATTGATTAGGAAGAAGTATGGAGAAGCTCAATGTTTTGCATGCTATTAAAACATAAAAGGTGGATTTCTTTTAATTACTCAAATTCTGATGCATGTCCCAGTTGCAATACAGATAATGTTATTGTCTCAAGGAAGGTTTCAACCTTTCAAATGAAACACATGCCTATGGAGTGTGAATGTGAGAGACTGCACTTTCTGACCCTCGGTGTTGCTGAAACAGTCACAAGTGTATCAGAAACCTACCCTAGAGTAGGCACGGTGGCTCATGCCTGTAATCTCAACACTTCAGGAGGCTGAGGTGGGTGGATCACTTGAGGCCAAGAATTTGAGACTAGCCTGGGCAACATAGGATGACCCCATCTCTACAAAAATAGGAAAAGAAAAAAGTAGCCAAGCATGGTGGTATGTGCCTGTAGTCCCAGCAACTATGGAGGCTGAGGTAGAAGGATCATTGGAGCCTGGGAGTTTGAGGCTGCAATGAGCCATGATCACACCACCACACTCCAGCCTGGGCAACAGAGCAAGACCCTACCTCAAAACAACAGCAAAAAGATACTTACTTTACACAAGCTATAGCTTTCTTAAAACCACACCAATCTGGAGTCCATGCCTGTTCATTATTGTTTTTGTTCTTAGAGTATTTCGTTTATATCTTCATCACAGCACTTTTATAGACAGATAATTTTGAGATACTACTGCAGGTTGATTTTTCCATATTTTTTGTGTCTCTTTTTTCTGCTATTCAGGCAGAAGAACAGCTTTCTAAACTCACTGCATTCATGGGAAACAGTTATTTATCCTGGAGAACAAAAAGACACATTTTTGGCTTTTAATTCCAAATAAAGTTTCTTAAAACATATAACAAAGGAGTCGGCTTAAAACCAACCCCCCAAGATGATCACAGGAGGCATAATGAGAAACAGTGGCCTTGTATCAAGGATATTTTTATTTTGTCCTTACTTTGAAGCTGGACATAATATTCTATATTTCCTTTAAAATGGTAAAGGCATTATTATGTTGGCTTCATGCCTCCAAACACTATGCAGTGTTGCTGTTGACAACAATTTATTTCTCCTCCTTTTGTGTGTGATATGCCTTTTCTCTTTGAAGTCTTTTAGAATTTTCTCTGTGACCTTCCAAAATTTCACTTTTTTTATAGCAAAATATGTTTTCATTAACCTAGGTGACCCTGTGTGCCCTTTAAAATGGAAATATTGGCAGCCCATTTCCTCCACTATTTATTCTCCTCTTAATGTTTCTCTCCTGGAATTTCTGTTTTAAATATGTTGATATTTTATTTCTACACTTGTATTTAGTAGCTACATTGTTATGTTTTCTGCCTCTTAATTTCTTTATTTTGGGGATTAGGGGTATGCTCTGTAGTACAGATCCTTAGCCTGGTCTTTCAGATCAATAACTTGTTCTTTGCAGACATTTGTATTTGTCCTAGCAAGGATGTCCATTGTTCTTTATAATTGCTTGTCTCTGCTTCATGTTACAAATACTTTTATAAAAAATTCCTTGGAAAATGTTTTCAATACCTGCTTTGTTGGGTTCATAACCTTTGGCCCACTTACTCTAGATTCTCTACTCTCTTGTCTTTATTTTGTTGAAGTTGTATTCCTCACATCACAAGATACTTCCCTTGTAAACTCATAGTCCTCTGATGAATGTTTGAACAGGGGGAAAAGCAGAAACTTTCTTTTAACTAAATTCTCCCCAGATAACTGTTCCTCTCAGGACTGTATCCTGCACTTTTTAGCAGGGTCATGCTCTTCATTCAAGATGATTTATGAGGTGCAGAGGAGTGAGTAGAGAAGGCCAGCTGGTTTACCTGCACATGATCTTAGGCACACCTTACCCACTTAGGCCTTAGGATCCCTGCTATTTCCCTGTCGTCCTTCACCAGCCTTTCCAGGTGCGGCACCAGGTGTGGCACATTTTCAGCCATGGGCAATCTTGAGGAAGAAAGGGAGCATATCTAGAATGGAAACGGGGTCTATCCCCCATCTGAATCATCCCACTGTGTCTCCCCATGGTACTCTCTCTCCTGACGCAGTACCCATCTGTGCTCTGTCTTCCCCAGGATACCCCCATCGTTTCTTGCTCATTTCTTAAATCCATAGGCCTCATAGCCATTTTCTGTGTTATCACAAGGTTGAATGTCAAGGAAATAGCCAGAAACCCATATTTGTTGGTTACCTTGACAACAACCAGAAATTCTCCTATTTGGGCATTTTTTGTGTCCTCTTTTGTAGTCACTAGATGGTGAATTCCAGGACACATAGGTTGAACTAAGTAATTTTTAGATGAGAAGAGAAACTTTAATAATGGAAAAGGTTAGGAGCCCTTGCTTTACTTATCCCCTAGTGGTTTCAAACTCATTTTCTTCAAGCTGTAGGAGTTCAGCAAAGGACCCAGCTGAAGTGGATGAGTGTTTAGTGTTTAAGCTGCCTATTTTAAACACCTGTCCTATTTATAGCTGATCTACATATGGAGGTTTCACTTCAGATTTAGATGAATAAAAGATTTCAAAGATAAAAACAAGGTTTGAAAATCACAATCAGGCTGGGTGCGGTGGCTCACACTTGTAATCTCATCACTTTGGGAGGCTGAGGCAAGCAGATTGCTTGAGTTCAGGAGTTCGAGACAAGCCTGGGCAACATGGTGAAACCCCATCTCTATAAAAATACAAAAATTAGCTGGGCATAGTGGTGTGTGCCTGTAGTCCCAGCTACTCAGGGTGGTGAGGTGGGAGGATCGCTTGAGTCCAGGAGGTGGAGGTTGCAGTGAACCATGATCACCCCACTGCACTCCAGCCTGGGCAACAGATCAAGACCCTTTCTCCAAAGGAAAGAAAATGACAATTGTACTGTTTTTACAGCTTACAAAGAGCTTTCATAGACAATATGCCGTTTGTTTTTCTCTAGACGCTTTGGAGACTATAATTTTACATCATTTCAGAAAGGTGACTCTTACGAGATCACATGACAATCAAGTAGCAAAGATCAAACTGGCAGTGGGGTTTATTTAATAAGTGTGCTTCTTTCTTCTGTATCAGAAATTGGCACACTTTCTTTATATATGACCAAACGGTAAATATTTTAGCATTTGCTTGTCTTACGGTCCCTGACACAGCTGCTGAACTCTGTAGTTACTGTGCAAAAGCATCTGTAGATAATATGTAAATAAATGAGCATGACTTGAACCCAGGTCACAATAAACTTTTCTTATGAACACAAATTTGAATATCATGTATTTTTCATGTGTCACAAACTATTAATCAACCATTTAGAAATGTAAAAACTACTATTAGCTTGCAGGTTGTATAAAAACAAATAGTGGACCAGATTTGGCTCATGGGACATTGTTCACCGACCCTTGGTCCACCTAATTATAGAAAAACTAAAAGTAACGGTAATTAATGAATACAACAGGGCAGCCCTCTAACACACTTGGTTCTGGAAGAAACCCTATGCCACCATTAAGTGATCCTGGTTGGGAAAACTAGGAGCAAGAAACCAGGTAAGAAATCCAAGTGTACCAAGGCAAATGGGAATTGTGGAGGCAACAACCATTCTATAGTTTATATTTTAAAAGTTATTTGATCTCCACAATATCTCGTGTGCTTATTCCTGATCCCTTCATACAAATGAAAAAAAGAAGGTGTTGGACATGTTAGTGATTTGTCTGAAGTCACAAAAATGTTTTTAACCAGGATTCTAACTCTAGACCTGGGTGAAACAAAAGCTCCTGTTCCTATCCAGGGTACCACATGGCCTCACATGGGATGCTAAAAAAGAGGAACAAAATAAAGTGAGAGGCACAACTTTGTGAGAACTTGGTGTATTTTCAGGGAAGAGGCCCATTATAATCTAAGACTCACAACTTAGTATAAAAATAGCAGTGAATTATAGCTTAAAGCCCAAAGTCACTAAAAAAATGCATTCTGGGTTTTTTTAAGAAAAATAAATTTCCTGTATCAAATGCTTGCTAGTTCACATCTTGGAATGCAGGGTTGAATAATACTATTTGTATTGAAGTTATAAGTGAAAAACATCGGATTAAAAGAAGATTACCTTTGTAGCAAAAGGAAACACAATGCAATTAGAAGTGGTCGTCTTGGCTTTAAAGGAAAATTAATTTAAGAAAAAAAGTGTCAGCTTTAGTTTTCTTAAACTCTCTTTTCTCTCACAGAAGGAGATGGAATAGAGACCTCTCCATCCTTTGTAATGCCAGTAATTCTGTACTCACAATAAGAGGGCCATTTCTTTTCATGTTCAATTCACTATGCATTCTAAAGTAAGCTTTGCCACATATATTTTAGAACTAGATCATTATTGCTTCCCAGTGTCAAAATACTGACCACAAGATCTTTAATAACAGAGAGGCAGCCAAACAAATATTTCTTTCCAGCTGTTACTAGTTTTCGGAGATTGCAATATGGCTGTGTTTGAAATAGAATTGCTGATATTATTAACTGACTTTTTGGTGCCAAGCATATGAAACAGGCAAGAAAAAATTCCTGCAACTTGATTTCTTTCTATCCAACATTCCTCATCAGAACTCTAAGACTCTAACTCTGCCAGGGAGCTCAGCTCACCCTTTCTTGTTTCTCCCTCCAAGGAGAAACAGATTGGTCAGCTTCCAGGATGTTGATTGAGCCAAGTCTTCAGTAGTGAGCAGGGTCTAAAGATCTCCTCCCTTGGTGTGGGTTACTCGACTTCCCCTGCCGTCCATGAGAAGGGAGCAGTGAGATCCCCTGTGGTTTCCTTCCTGATTCTGAAGGCCAGCAATCTCTCTCTTCTCTCTTGTCTATAGTTTAGAAGTGGCAAGTAGAGGACCTGCGAGTGGTCAACCTCTATCTTTTTTCTGCTTCTTCCTTCTCTGCATCTAAAGGAGGAGAGATATACTTGTGCCACAGTCTCTGTCTCTCCTCTGTACCTATTCTGTCACTGTTCTATTTTCTATCCCTCCATGATATTGACTGGAAAATGGTAAAATCATGAGACTCAAGCCCCAGTAAGTGAGGTGAAGACCCCAGGAGGCCTTGAACCCAGGTCATAGACTTTGGACCAAACTGCCAGAATTTTAATAAAGTAGAACATTTGTCCCCCTATATGTTTTTGTTTTCTGTGTGCACATCTTCTTACAAACTTCATAGAGATAATAAACATAGTGTAGAGTAGGATTCCTGAATCCCTGTAGTTCCCCAGGATTCCCTAGAGGACATTTTAATATAATAATATTTTCAAACATTCTAAGAAAACTTGGTTGAGAGAGGCATTCTATTAGACTAAAAGTAGATTTATTTCATAAGTAATAATGATGTGACTTTTTAAATGTTTTCATTTCTTCAAGCATCTTTCTTGGGCTTAATATCATTTCAAATTCATTTCCTACTTGTCCACCAAAGAAAAGCTCTGGAATGTGGTTTATAAAATCAGAGTATTGAAGTGATATTCATAAATAGTTTAAAGTTGTCCTTGATTTTTTTATTTTTAAATTTGAATTTTAAAAACCTGCCTAATCAAACTCACATAATTATCATAAAGATAAAAATGCAGTAAGAGGCTGAAAATGCTTTGAAAACTGAGAAATGATACAAATAAGAGGACATTTAAAACAATAAAAATGATGCATTATACAACGCAATATACGTTAAAATAAGAACTGCAGTATAAAAGGAAATATAAAAAGCTAATTCTATTTCCTCAATAGGAGAACTTCTAGCTTCTTATTAATTCTCTGAGCAATCCCACCATTAGACTTTGCAAATCTAATTTATTTTTGTATCCAGGAAGTTGTTAAATTATTTGGAACAAGGATCTTTAAACATATACCCAGCCCTGATGGTTCCAAATTGCTTTATTCTTACCTTGATATATCTGGTTTTCCTCTAAAATGGGAGAGATTGAGATGTGACTAAAAATAGGGAAAAAAAATTACAGACCTTAAAAAGCCTGCTAGCTTGCAGAGCATGCTGGCTGTTTGGGGAAATATGTTTCTCTGAAAGTCAGGGAGGGGAATCAATTTTTATTCTCTACTATCAAGTCCTAAGTCCAAATAATACATAGGGTTGAATACTAGAGGGATCAGAAACTAAGCTCTTTGTAGCTAAGCTCTCATTCTAGTTAAAAAAAAAAAAAAAAATTTTTTTTGAAGGTGTACATTGTTATTTCTTGCTTTCAGCCCAGTGGGAGCGTCATAGATGTTCAGGAATCGAGTTTAAGATTTTAGTTCTGCCCTAAACTACATATTCCAAGCATGGGACGAGGAGTCCACTATGGCATTCAGATGTGTGTGGAAGGGACTGCTTTGTATTGCAGTTGATGATATTGTTTCTCTTCAACAGCATTGCAGAAGAAAGAGGGGGAGTGTTCCAGAAGAGGTGATGGGAAGATTGGGGACCTCACATCATGGATCACAGGGCATGACTAAAGTACCTACAGGTATGTCATAATGTTATGTAGTGTGAACTGGCATTTAGGAGGGCAATGAAGAAATCGTGTTGGTTCCATATGTGTAGAATCATAAATGGTGAGAAGGAATTATGAATATTTTTATCACACTGAATTTGGGGGGGCGTTTTTCTCTGTGGTGTACCTAGAACACACCACACTTTATCTCACTTCATGCAGTTTCCTGTGCTCAGCGCTTACCCAACCTGTCATGTACCTCACTACAACTTTATCTTCCTGATTTCAGATTGTTACTTAGTCATCACTTCCTCTAAAGAGGCCTCCATGTCATTGAACCTTGCTGTTTAGTCTCATTTCATTTTTGTTTGGGCTTAGAGTTGTATAAAAAAGCAATGACTCTTAAAGGGGCCTGACCATCCTCTTTCTATGTAACAATAAAATAATTTTATTGGTATGGATTTAATTTGGATATCTGACTATTCTCCTGAATTCACCTACCCCTCATTCTATTATTTAATGAGACTGATTTTTATAACCTGTAAATATACCATAATACTAGAATTCTTAAGCCATATAATGGCCCTCTAAAAATTAAAATCACTTCCTAGCCAGGCTAATATTTCCCTCTCCAGCCTCAATCTCTTCCCTTTGTTGAAGACAATCAGAGCCAGATACTCATTAAGGGGGTAAAGATAAATTTTATTAAGAAACCATCTTAATAGGGGAAAAGAGACTTCAGTCGAGAACTGAGCACAATTCAGAATACAACCAGAAAGCATTAGGGTTTGTAGCCAAGGAGCAGGATGGTTAGTGGATGGAAAATTACTAAGAGGAGATATCAAGGGTAGGAGGATTCCTGCTAAACTAAAAACAGGATTCTTGCTGAAGATAGCTAGGGTGATGACATATTGAGTGGGGAGTGAGGAATGTGATCAAATATCAAGGGTGGAGGTTTCCCACTAAACTGACTTAGCAGGATTCTTGCTGCAGCTGGGCTATAGAGTTCCAGCAAGGATGGGGGCCAAGGTTGACACCTAGCTGAGCGGGGGACTAAGAGTAGCCCGACTAAAGTTTGGTGAAGGAGAGAGTCTGTCACATTTCACCCATTAAAACCAACATTCCAGTGATGTCATTCCTCCTCTGAACTCCTTCCTCTTCAGAACCTTGGCTCATGACAGTCTCTTAGTCTGGTTCCTGTTGCTCCTCATCTCTTAGTTCAGATGTTCCTCCAGGTGTCAGGGTAGATGCACCTTTCCCAGAATTTTTTCTCTGATGCCTTCAAGTCTCAGCCAGCAGCCTCTCCCAAGCACTTCTCACATGTGGTTGAAGTGATCTAGTTCACAAAACTACACATTCCTTAAAGTCAGGGACCATGTCTGTCTTGTTCATTGTTGCATTCCTGGCATCCACCTTAGTATCTGCTACTCTTAGGATCCAACATATATTTGTCAAATAAATAATGATCATGACTCGTACTGTATCCTAAATTCCTGTGGGGGTGACTAAACATAGAATTAGCAGCTGTTGGTATGGAAGCAGGTCCCACTTTAGGGCTCAGAAAGGCCTCTCTTAGGCCTTTTCAGAATTTTCTGGAACTGAAAATTCCCAGGGAGCTATTCCAGGCTGGGAAGAGGGCCACTCTTAGTAGTTGTGTTACGACTCAGGGGGCTGGGAGGACCAGCCTAACTAGATAGTCCAGGGAAAATTATTTCAATCTACTAAATAGGATACATTTTCTCAGCCTAGTGAGAATGAGCCCTTCCTATGGTCTGTTGCCAGGATGACTGTGCCTTGGGAAAAAGGAAATACTCATACCTTTTGGGGATTCTCGGACATAGGCTCTGAACTGATACTGTTTCCAGGAGACCAAAAATGTCACTCTGGCCCCACCAGTCAAGGCGGAGGCTTAAAATCCACTGTGAGTGGGGTGATCGATGGAGTTTGAGCTTGGGTTCCTAGAGTGAGGTGATCAATGGAGTTTTAGCTCAGGTGCATCTCATCATGAGACCATTGGATTCCTGAGCCCATCCTGTGGTTACTTCCCCTGTTGCAAAAGGCATCATTAAAATAAACATACTCAGCAACTGCAGACTCCCCACCGTGGCTCTGGGAGAAGCTGACTGATCCCCTTTCAAGAGAATCCTTCAGAGAGAAAATGACCACTTTTTGCAGGTAGATGTCCAACGGTCCCCCTTTTTTATTCCCTTAAAGTGTCTGATCAATGAAGTACATGTGTAAAGATCAGTAGTCAAGTAAGAGCAAAATGTCATCTTTATTCATCTATTTAACCATCAAAAATTTCATATTCAGGGAAAACATGAGATTGAGCTTGTGGATAAACACTGGACAAATAGACCTAAGTTATCACTCTCATTAACAAGAATCTGCTGAGAAAGATGATGGGGGCCGCCCTTCCTAACCCAGGTCTACGAGTCACAGAGAGAACTAGGCTCTTCCATTGTGTGCTTGCTTACCAGGAGCCAGAGGACAGGAAGGACCAGTGTTTACTCCTCCAGGAAAAGAAAGAGAAGGAGCAGGACATGCAATTGATACGCTTGTGCTTATAATGCAGCGGCCCCAGCACAAGTAAAGCATGACCCCAAAAATCCAAAAATGCTTGTAATCAGTGGGCAAATTAAAGTTACCAGGAATGTGTAGTTATACATACACATCAAAGTCAGAAGAGATGCTCCAAAAAATGTGAAAAGTGAGAGAAGACGTTTGAGGTCTTCTGGTCTAGCAAGACCCTCAACCACTAGTTCCTTCTGCTGCAGTTCCTACGGCCTCTTGTGACCACCATTAGGGATTACAGCCCCTGGAGGTCTATTATTCCTTTTGTAGATGGTTTTCACTGTCATTATCTTGAGGCTGTTCCCTGTAACTTCTTCCCTTTCACAGTTTATTTTATTTTATTTCATTTCATTTCATCTCATTTCATTTCATTATTTCGTTTCATTTCATTAGATGGGGTCTCACTCTGTCACCCAGGCTGGAGTGCAGTGGCATGATCTCGGCTCACTGCAGCCTCCACCTCCTGGGTTCAAGCAATTCTCCCACCTCAGCCTCCCAAGTAGCTGGGATTAGAGGGGCGTGCCACCACACCTGGCTAATTTTTGTATTTTTAGTAGAGATGAGGTTTCACCATGTTGGCCAGGCTGGTTTCGAACTCCTGACCTCAGGTGATCCACCTGCCTTGGCCTCCGAAAGTGCTGGGATTACAGGCATGAGTCACCATACCTGGCCCCTTTTACAGTGCCTGTTTTCATCTTAACATCTTTCTACTCAGTGTGTGGCCCAACAACCAGCAATGGCAAATTCTGCTTGTTAGAAATGCAGACCCTCAGGGAACACCCAAAACAATAGTAAGAGCGTTTCTGTTATAACAAGGTCCCCAGCATATCTGCGCCCATACTAAAGCTTGAACATTAATCTATGCCTTAATCTGCTCAGGCTGCTGTACCCAACTACCGTAGACTGAGTGCCTTCAACAACAAACATCTATTTTTCACAGTTTTGGAGCATGGAAAGCTAAGATTAAGGTGCCAGTAGGTCCAGTGTCCAGCCATGGTCATCTTCTGGGTTCATGGATGGCCGTCTCCTTCTTGTGTCCTCATGTGGCAGAAAGGGTAAAAAAACCTCTCAAGGGTCACTTATAGGAGTGAACCCTTACAACCTAATCACCCCCAAAGGCATCATCTCCTAATATCATCACCTCGGGGGTTAAGATCTCAACATGAATTTTGAGGGCACACGTACATTCAGCACACATGGCAATCCATTACCCCAAAGTAAAAGTCGAATGTGTCTTCACGTTACCCCTTCAATACTTAAAAAGGGCACCATGTCTATGTCAAAACGCATTGGGATCAGCAAAAGAAAAACAGATCTATACTTTTTAATCCATGACAACAAAATAATTGCTGGACTTCTGATATTACACTGTAGTCCATAAATTAGACCAACACATCTTGGTAGGCAAAAATCCATTCTGTTTTAGTTTAATGCTGCCATTTATGTGTGATAAGCTAAATTTACCCAGTAAAATTATCTCTCATGTAAAATTCAGTTAAAAAATGAGCAGAGCCACTTAAAATAAATTGGCCGAATATTGCTCAATTTTTAGCCAGCTGCGCCCAACTCCTCCGGACAGTGATAATCAAATGAAGACATTCTCTGATGTTCTTGATCAAGCAGGAAAGTATAAGGTGATCTCTTCCAAACTCTGACCTGACAACAAAGGCAAGCTATAGGAAATGTTCTGGCAGCCTGAGTCTGACAGGTCAAGAAATAAACTAAACCAATTTGAAGAATTCTACAAAATCAGAGACGGAAGAGACCATTTATTTAATTGGTTATTTCGAGACAGTCTCACTCTGTTGCCCAGGCTGGTGTGCCGTGGCACGATCTTAGCTCACTGAAACCTCCGCTTCCCAGGTTCAAGTGATTCTTGTGCCTCAGCCTCCCAAGTAGCTGGGATCATAGGCATGAGCCACTGCACCCATCCCAGAAGAGACCTTAGAAATGATGGAGTTCAGCCTTCTCTAACCACATGAAAAAACTGAAAATCATAGAGACGAAGTGAAATGACTTAAGTCAGAGACAAAATGTGACTATGGCTGTATCTCAAATTAGGAAGCCTGAATGCATGTTTTTAGTTACAAGAATTTTGCTTTGAAAAAATATAAAATAAATTTGCCAATCACTTCCCTTAAGACAAAAAGTAATTGGTGTGTTCTTTAATAGCTTTCTTGAAATAAAATGTATGTACAATTCATCCATTGTAGGTATATAGTTCTATAATTTTCAGTAAATTTTACAATTGTTCAACAATCAACGCCATCCAGCTTTAGAACACTTTCTACATTTCCAAAATTTCCCTTATGCTCCTTTATAGTTAAATACCTCCTATTCCCAGCCCTAGGCAACCACTGATCTGCTCTCTGTATAACTTTACCATTTACAGCCACTTCGTTAAATGGAAATGTGATGTGGGGTGTTCTGTGTCTGGCTTCTTTAACTTAGAATAGCATATTTAATGTTCGTCTATGTTGAGGCATGTATCAGTAATTTGTAATGTTTTGTTGGTGAATAGTACTCCACTGTGTGCGGCATATCACATTTCATTTATCTGATAGGTAATAAAACTTTGCTTTGTTCGCAGTTTTGGTTATTATGAATACTGCTTCTGTAAACATTCAGATGTGTGTCTTTTGTAGACAGGCATCTTTATTTCTCTTGAATAGATTCCTAACAGTAGAATTTTTGGGATATATATATCTCACAGGTTCAGATTTAATTGTTTTTAATTGCCAAACTGCCTTCCAAAGTGGTTGTACCATTTTACATGCCCACCAGAAACACACTCATGTTACAGTGAGGCGTGTCCTCATCAAAACTTGGTATTATCTGTTATGGACTAAATATTTGTGTTCCCCCCAAAATTCCTATTGATGCCCTAGCCCCCTATGTGATGGTATTTGGAGACAGGGTCTTTGAGAGGTAATTACATTTAGATGAGTTCATGAGGGTGAGGACCTCATGATGAGATCTGTGTCCTTATAAAAAGAGGAAGACAGACCAGCATGTTCCCCACCCTGACTTTATTTTAGGTTGATGGGATGAGAAGTACAGATTTGATTGCCACCATGAATGAACTAAATTACTGGGAAAACCTGTTTGGAATAGTCATCTATAAGTGAGCTTTAAAAGTAATAATAATAACTACCATGTTTATTTTTAGCAATTCCCATGTACCAATCATTGTCTAAGCACTTAGCATATAGTCACTCATTTAACTTTCCAAAGTTAAACTTACCACACCATCTTATAATAAATTGCCTATGAATCTTCTTTCCATGATAGCAGGAGATAGGTTGTATTCAACTTTGGATCCCCAAAACTTATCACAGCAATTGGCACAGAATAAGTGCTCTGTGTGTGTGTGTGTGTGTGTGTGTGTGTGTGTATGTATGTGTGTGTGTTATTTTTAGAGACAGAGTCTCACTCTCACCCAGGCTGGAGTACAGTGGCATGATCTCGACTCATTGTAACCTCCACCTCCTGAGTTCAAGCAACTCTCCTGCCTCAACTTCTCGAGTAGCTAGGACTACAGGCGCCCATCACCTCGCCTGGCTAAGTTTTGTAGTTTTTGTGGAGATAGGTTTTCACTGTGTTGGCCAGGCTGGTCTCAAACTCGTGACCTCAAGTGATCTGCCCACTTTGGCCTCCCAAAGTGCTGAGATTACAGGCGTGAGCCACTGTGTCTGGCCCTCAGCATATATATTTTAAGTGAATAAAAGAAGGAATAGGAAAGAGACACCCCATTTGCCCCACATAAGTTAATGTTTTATTGTACAGCGATTTTGGCATATTTGGTATCAATTAAGAACGTGAGCTTTGAAGTCACAGACTCTGGAGCTGCATCTCCACCCCACGTCTTTGATAAGGACTATAGTTATATGATAGTTATATTATTATATTGGTTAATGTCCAGTTAAAGAGAAACACTCTTGTTATTTCAAGAAGACTGGGGCTTAATGCCAGCAATTGTTTACAATGGTGTTAGAAGAGCTGAAGGTGAAGAAGAGAAGAGACTTACTCTTAAGTGAAGAACCTTCTGCTGCCCCTTGGCTGGAGCTCATGATCACTACCAGTGCCAGGTCCCTGCTGCTGTTGTTACTACATTGCATCACCACCACAGGCAGGAACCCCAAAGCCCCTTCTCACCCAGAAACTCAAAGATCATGATCACATGCTGGAGCCCACAGTAGCCTGCCTCATATTCCCTGCCCCTGCTCCCGCCTCTGTAGGAAATGCAAAAGTGGACAAAAATAGCTCCTTTCTTCCTCTTACCTTTCTATCTCCTTTAGTACCTCCCACTGGCAAAACCTTTAAAGGAGGTTTGCTGGCAGTGGAGTCTGTTAAATGCCATTTTTTCAGTTCCCAGCCCCAGAAGTAGAGAGCAGTCCTGTCCCCTTGGGAACTGGCTAACATGTAGATTTTGAATCTGCCATTGTGGTGAGGGGGCCTGGGAGGAAACTCCCAGGTGATGCTAATGCTGATAGTCTGCAGACCATACTTCCAGTTGTAGGGGGGTCCTCAACAGACTCTGAAGAGGATCTATGGGTGAGAATCAGGGACAATCAGCCCACAGTCATCTGGGATGCACGTTCTCTCTCTGAGCTTCAGCTTCCTCATGAATAAAGTTAAGACAACAACGTCTGTTTTCTCTCAGATGCTGGTAAATCTCAAAGTGCCTCATAATTCCCTGGATAACTACTGAAATAGAAATTCCATGTTTCTATCCCAGAGATTCTGACCCAATAGGCCTGGACTGGGATTCATTTTCATAAAGCTCTTCAGTTGATCTCATGGGCATATAGGTTTGGGGAGTCTTATCTACCTCATAGGATTAGGGTTGATGCAGGAGTTTTCTCAGTCACTTTGCCAGCTGGGGACCTCCTGCTGGCAACGCCCTCGCCTGGCTCTTGCTTGGGCACACTACCTGTCACAGGAGGTGGCCTGCCCACTCGGCCCACCCAGGCCATGCCTGGCTTGTGCATGGGCTCAGCCCACCTGTGTTATAGCTCATACTCACTCAGCAGTTCCCAAGTCCTTGTCCTGCATCCAAGAAAAATAAGGATACACTGACAATTGAAGGATAAGGAGGGTGGAGAAGATTTTTATTGAAGGACGGAATGGCTCTCAGCAGAGAGGGGACATGGAGGTGGTACCCCACCCAAAGTCCAGTGGTTTCTCTCCCAGTGTGGCTGACTCCCAGCCTTTTATGGGCCCAGAGTAGGTGTGTGCATGCTGATTGGTTTGTGAGTGTGCAAAAAAGTTAAAGGCAGCATTCCAAGGTGGGCATGACAGTATAAAATGCCAATTAGGGAAGGGTAGGTATATGTAAAACAGGTGAAGGGTAGGGATCATTCAGAGGAAAGCACACCGAAAGGGAAGACAGGTTCTCTGAGACTTACAGCTAGACTTTAAATTCTCTTTGTCTTGAAGGTGGAGTTTCCCCAGGGACCCAGCCCTGTCTGCGTAGGCATTTGTCTGCCTCCTGCCACTCTCAGGGTGTGTATTAAACCAGACATCCTGGAAATGTCCTAGGCTAGTCCCTGGCACATTTACCCCCACTGCGTCTAGCCCAAGGTGGCACCAGTAAGAATGACGTTGAGATTGATTCGTTGGCAACATACAGATTTTCACTTTGGCTGATTATCAAAAAAGAAGAAATAAATAACATTTGAAATGGAATCTATAAGTCACAGTCAACATGTGGAGTGTGAAATCCTGTGAAAAATACCAAGATCACAATATGAGGCATGGTGTAAATGGCTTCCTAGGCAGACGGTCAAAAGCTTTCCTTCCTAGAAGAATATTTTGAGTTGAGAAATGGAATATCTGCTCTGAGCCTTGTATTGTGTTGGCAACAGAAGAATTTCTGGTCAATTTTGTCTGTGCATGTTCTGGTTCTGACCCTTTCATATTCTTCTGTAGACCTGATTTCATATTCCTCTACAGACCTGATTTATCAAAGAGGCTAGTCTGTCTGGATGTCTTTATAAAACTTTATAAGATGATTTTTGTATTTTTGGTTTTTTTTTTTTCTCTGCTGACTAGTGTTTTGCTTAGGAAGAACATTTTTTAAGACTCCAGACAATCAAAACTGTACAGGCTGGGTCCATCTCAAAACAGAGATTTCATGTCATATGATTTTTAAAAAATCTTTAGAGTTTCTCTGAGATGAATGATGTAAAAATGTACCTAGGAAATAGAGTGTTTCATTAAGACATTAAGGAATCATGAGCTAGCAATAACAGCATCTCATACAAAATACTATACAATATATTTAAAAGGGGGAAAAAGGAAACCATGTGATGAAATGATGATTGGCCTTGGGCAAACTTGTGCAGTAGAGAAAACTTCTCTGTGGCAGATGTCTGATCTTATACCTCATAATCCTCATGAAGCCTTTTCCCATCATTTACAAGGCCTAGTAGCTGCTAATATCTGAAACAGATGAAGAAATATTGAAGGTACCCACACTGATGCACTGAAATCTAACAGAGGGACTTGCATACCGGCACCACCATTCACTAACCGGGAGACTGAGACAAGCGATACATGATCTTACACCTCAGTTTTCCTATGTGCAAAACGGGACCAAAATATCATATATATGAAACACCTCAGAAAAGTTTGCTAATTCTTAGACCTCTTTATTGACCTTTTATCTTTGCTCTGCCAATAGAGGTCTTCCAACAAATAACTTCTCCTCTCAGCTGCAATTTTCTCATCTGTTCAATGAGCGTGATAATCCAGGCCTTAGCTTTACCCTCGGATTGTTGGGAAGGTCAAGGGGTATATGGGCACACTTTGAAAGGGGTTGGCCATGGACATGGGAGGGGACTGTTTCATTGTTTTCCATGGCCATCATGGGAAGCAAGAGATCACAGCAACTCTTCGCCACAGTGTGTGTTAGAGACCCAATGTTCAGCATTCCTGGGAGCCTGTTCATCCGAGAACAGGAGACAGTGAAGCGCTACCTAAAAGAAAATTCATCAGCAATGCGGTACATAATCATTGGCAGAATAAATATTTCTAGGTGGAGGCATTTCCCAACATCTTCCAAATAGAACAGTACTATTCACACCATTGAAGCCTTATCTGATTAAGGTCATTCCTAACACATATATTAACTGGTTTCAAAAGACTTCGCATTTAAAATTTCAAGAAAAATTCAAGGAAGCTGTATATTTGATTATTCTCAGGTAAAATCTGAGAATGTGATTTATTTGGTAACAGAAATAGGGATTGAATAAGCAGACAATTTCTTTTGAGATCGCTGTATAATAAAATTATTCCAAAATTGTGTTTTACATAACACCTGTTTGTTGTTGTTGTTATGTAAACAGGCATTTCTTCATGAAAGGATTCTGTAGTAAAATTCATTCAGGAAACACCAGTTAAAACCCAGTCAAATTTCTGCGAGACTTTGATAGTCTCTTACAGCATGCTTCATAAGACTATAAGAGGAGCTAGGTTTAGTTGGCAGCCTTCACACTTGTTTACCCATTGACCCTTTTCTCCACAGTGTTTCACTAGAAAACTGTGTTCCATTGTTCGAAAGTGTGACTTTTCAACCAACAGCATCAGCTTTACCTGACCCTTGCAAGAAGTACAGACTCCCAGGACCCATCCCAGACTTCCTGAAGCAGAATTTAACAAAAAGCCTAGGCGATTTGAGTATATATTAAAATTTGAGAAGCACTGTTTCACACTATTGCAAACCTCAATTACAAATTATGGAGCAGGAATGACCACAGGGGCTTTTCTGAAAATTCCTTTCAAGTATACAGATTGAATAATCTCTCAAAATGCTAGAGATAGAAATCATCTTGGAAATCATCTACTTCAAAAGTTTGCAAGCTGTCTCTGAGTAACATTAAAAGACTCGTATGTAGAAACCCAATATAAAATGGAGAAAATAAGCAGAGCTGCTCTGGTGGAAGCCAGGGGCGACTCCTTCTCTCTTTACTCCAACCATCCAACCACCTCACCTGGTGGTCTTCATTTGCATCACTAGGATACCACCAGTGAGACCTGTTCACTCAGGTATATAATGAACAGTGTTCCCAAGAAGGCAAATGACTTGCTGACTTCCACACAGCCTTTTAGAAGCAAAGCTAGGGCTACCATTCAGCTCTCTTAAATCTAGCTTTCTTCTTTAAAAATGTTACAATAATAATCTCAGTGAGAACTGTACCTCTTGGCTTCCCTTCAACCTGTGCCTCTGGTTACATACTCTTTGCCCATTAGTGATGGAAAGCTGGAGTTTGCTGGACCCCTAAATAGCCAATGTCCATTCTTGGGCTAGAACTCTGCCAACGTTTTTCACTTCGTCCAGAGCTTAATCACTCCAGTGATGACTAATTCCCCACATGCTGTGCCATCTCACAATGAAAACTCAGATTGTTTTCTTCTCATACTTCTCAGGGGGTACTACAATCATTGAGATAGGACTAGAAGATACAACATTGCAGAAAAGCGTTCTGTGTGTATAGGGAGGTTGCATAAATTATGAGGTAAAGGTGCTTTGGTATACAAAACAAAGAATACATCACGATTGCTAAAACATAAAGTCTTATGTGTTAATACATCTTATGAGGAATCCTGAAAGGTAATGAGTTTGAACAGCTGGGACTAAATGGCAAAGAGCTTTGAATTCTATGACAAGAAGATTGGATTCTATCCTACTGTTTCCAAAAGTGTGTTCTGCAGAACACGAGTTCCTCTACATGCACTGGAATAGAAAGGTTTCTGTAGTTGAATATGTTTGGAACCTGCTTTGCATCCCTCTTCTTAGAGACGCAAATCACACATTTGCATGTTTTTTTTAGAGAGCTTCAAGAAGTACTTCAGTTTCAGATTTTAAAAACCTCTCATTTATTAATTTCATATACTATTTTTTGGTAACTTCTGTTGACATCTTAGGGAATTTAATTTGGGAAATAGTACTCTAGGCAAAGGAAAACCCATTGCTTCTCAGCACCCTCTGCAAGTCTTGCAGCTCCTCATCCAGGTAGGTGTACACTGCTCTGCCCTCCTTCTAACTTCCAGTGAGTCTCAGCCATGTTTGTTCTTTTTTTTTTTTTTTCTTTTTCCTATAAGACAGACCTATAATATATGAAAATCTTAAAACTGGAATAGACTTATTTTTTCAAATAGTGTTGTTCAGTTCTAAAACTTCTATTTCATTCTCTTTTTTAAGTTTCCATTTCTCTGATGAGACTTTTCATCTTTTTATTGACTACAAGTTTATTTTCCTTGTTTCTTTGAATATAATTACAATAACTGCTTTAAAATATTTGATAACTCCCATTAATTATTTCAAGATTGATGTTGATTGTCTTTTGAGAATTAATGACATTCCTGGATCTTCATCTGTTAAGTAATTTTCGTTGTCATGTCTTGGACATGTTAATGTTAGATTTGGAGGTTCTAGATGTTACATTCTTCTGAAATATAATTTTATCTGTCGGTTTGTTTTGTTTTTATCAGGCATTTAATTTGATTAGACTCAAATTGCAAACTCTAGCTTTTAAGTAAAAGCTTAAATTTCCTCCTTAGCTAGAATCTGTCTCACACTTGTGTAGTTCATGAATCACTTGAGATTTGGACAGAGCTTATACTTTAAATTTTTGTTCCCTCCTTCCAGTCAAGGCCCCTTATTTTCCAATCACTGTGGTTGCCCCACTCTCTGTCCTTTGCTTCTGTGAGCCAGAAAGATGGTAAATTTCTTTTGTTGGCGGTGGTGGTGGTTTTTTTTTTTTGGTTGGTAGTTTTGGTTGGTAATTTTTGTTTGTTTGTTTTTTGTTGTGTTTTGTTGATTTGTTGTAGCCATCCAACATGGCACTGACTTTAACCTGCTTTTAAGCTAAAAGTGGAAAAATTAATTAAAATTTAAAAAGTCACTTATTCCATGTCATACAGTCTTCCATCCAGAGTCTGCCTGGTTTTGTTTATTTCTAGTAACTTTAGGCCGTGTTTTGTTTTTCCCTCACCATTTATTACATTCCCTGTTGGAGGATCATGTCTGGGAGGAACTACTTAGACATACTTCATGCAAAACTCCTCTGTTTGTTTTTTTTTTTCCTCCTGTAAATGACTAAAGCAAATTCCAATCTGGTATTTTTATCAAATAATTAATTAACAATTTACTGAAACACCATTTTATATGCAGTACAATGGTATAAGGGAAAGGCGATAGAATAAGTTGAAAATATGATAGAAACATTAGTGTTTCAATTTGCTTCTTTAAGAGTTGTGTGGCCTTAATGTTTTATCTCAGACTGCCAAAAACCATTGTGGAAAGAATTGTATTTTCCTGAAAGACAGTTAAATGGAATCTATTTCCAACTCTGCCACTAACTTCCCGTATAATCTGGGGGATGTTATCTGACTTGACTGGGACTCAGTTTTCTCATCTGATATTAGAGTCAGATGTACTAGACAATCTCTAATTACCTACCAGGTCTAATGTTCTCTCATTTTACTGAAGATAAAATAGCAAATTCTTGAACCCCCTGACAATGCCTGAAAAGTTGTAATTAGGACTTTTTTTATTTCTTGATTTTTCAGATTCAGGGTTATTAAGTACAACATCCTACTGTGAAAACACTAAGAAGAGGTCTTTTCTTCCTCTGAGGTTAATATATAGGACATTGGTTCTTCTTCTAATTGGATAGGTCACCTGGAAGACCTCTTACACTTTCACAGAGTGTGCCCAGTGGATAACATGGCAGACCAGAGCACTGCACAGAGTTGTAAGACCAAATTCAGATTGTAAACCTAAGCTCGTTTATAAAGCAACCGCAGCTCAGGAATTAAATACAACTTAATTTAGTTCTTCACAGAAGATGAGTTTTGCAGTCAGAAATACCAGGGGTTATATCCCATTTTCACCATTTAATAACAGTGTGTCTTGAGCAAATCACTGTATCCTTCTGAGCATCAGTTTTCTCAGGTTAAAACTAAACTAACAATCCCTAGTCTACGTATTAACATATTCCAAATTATCTAGTACAATATCTAATTGCATTTGATCAATATGCATTTGTACCACTCCCATGCTAAGCTAGGCTCTGTGCAGTGAAGCAAAAGAAGGAACAAAGGAGAGGCCTGACCCACAAAAAAAAAATTGCAGTCATAGTTGGAGACAGAAATACCACATAATTAGGTAAAATCTAAGATGGGTCTTGGACAAGCAGCACTTATTTGTGTGGATTTTAGACATTTTCATTCATAACAGCTTACAAGAATGCACCTGCAAACCTTAAGAATCCAGATACACTATCTCTTAACTACTTTTAGCCACATTTAAAATTGCATTTATATTTTATAAGCCTCCTTCATATATATTATTGTGTTCAAACCTCAGAATACCCATGATGAAACAAAATACTGTCTCTTTCATTTTATATTTGAGGAAACTGAAATTTAAAAGTCAAGAGACTTGCCCAACATCTCATATCTAGAAAGCAACAGAACTATACTTAGATTGCAAGTTTAACTGACTTTAAGCCCATTTCCTTCTCCCCATTTCATAGTTGCAGCAAATTCAAACCATTGAATAATTTTGATCAGGTCCAATTATACCATGCATGGGGAAAGAGAGCTTCTCATTTTGAAGTCACATAAAATAAAACATTTGACATTTCCTAGACAGTTTCCCAAACAGCCACTTGCTTTTTCTTACCTACCATTCTTTTTTATTTTATTTTAGATGTAAGTGCTCCCCCCAACTCTGGTATGAATGTTTTTTCGTGGCACTGGGTGAGTCAGTTAATCTGATTTCCACAGAATTTCTCATTTCTGGACCCACCTTCCCATCTTCTGACTATTCTCTGTGTTCTGGTTCTCATTGCTTTCATCCTAGACTTTCCTCTCTCCACTGTACCAATCAAACTGCAACTAAAGGGAGCCTCTTAATGATCAAGTAAGGTCACTTTCTTCACTGGTTCCTCATGGCATTGTGAATCCAAGCCCTTTATCTCCAAGACATTCAAGCCGTTTGTGACTTAGTTGCTTCCTAACTCTCTAGTTCTATCTCTCATTTTTGTCCACACTCACTCTCTGTTCTGGCCACCCAAAGCCTCAGTATCTCCCAAAGCTAATCACATGGTTTCAGAATTACACACCTGAAAAAGGTTCATCTTATTCCTCTTTCCTGTAATTTCTTCCTTATGGTAAATAACTTTGAAGCCACAGTTCACCTGTTCTTGATTTGGCAAAGATCCCTTGTACCTCAGATCTTTTGCATCCCATGCTCCTCTACGATGGACAGTGGCAGTAGCATCAGTCTTACCAAGCAGAGGTCATGTGCACTTTCACTTGTGATTAACATGGAAGATTGTCTTCCAAAGAGGCTTACAAATTTACATTTCCAACAAAGTGCCTATATCTCTACATTGTCACTCACACTTTTAATTTTATCCATCCTTTTAAAAATTTCATCAATATGATGGGTCAAAAATGATAGCCATTTTAAAAATTTGCATGTCTCTAATTACTAGTGAGATTGTCTTTCCATTTATCTGATCATTTATAGTTTCTCTTCCAGAAATTACTTGTCCATATAGCTTTAATTGAGATATTGTTTTGCCTTATTGATACAGAAGTGTACCTTACATATTATGGATTTTAATAATCTCTATCTCTATGTCTATGGCTGTCAAGATACGTCACATGCATTTGCCTGTCATTTGAGTTTTAACTCATTTATGGGGCTTTTTGTGATCCAGAAATCTTCAATAATAATGTAATAGATCATTATTTTCCTTTATGACTTTATACATTATGAGTTATTTAGAAAGTCTGATGTACTCCAAATTTCTATGTTACTTTTAATATCAACTGCAATTCAATATGAACTGTATTATTGTGTATAACGTAAAGAATTTTTTTGTCCAATATATAGTTGTCCCAACACCAATAATTATCCATCTGTTCTTCACTAATTTTATATGCCAACTTTGAAATATTAAGATTCCATAGAATCATAGGTCTGCTTTTAGCTCTGTGCTGTTAAAATGACCTATTATTTTAACAAAAAATACATTTTTCATCCAAATAGAATTTAATTTAGGTGACATAATCAATTGAAATATCTTGATCAAGTAAGGATTTATTAATATCACATAACACAAAATTCAAGGGTGGTCAGCCTAAGCCACAAACAAGCTGGGGTTGCCGTCCTTGGCAATAGTGGCTCCCAGAACACTCACAATATCCCCAACAGATACCTGCTTACACCTCATTGGTCCACAATGAATTAGGTAGCCTGTTCCTTCCACTTGCAGGACACATTGGGGAACTGACACATTAAGCTCTCCAGCCTCCATAGTCAAGGAGAACAAATGAGAAGGTGGTGAATCTAGATATTAAGAGACTAACCTACATGCTAGCCCATTGTTCAAATACAGTGCTAGAGTAAGTTTTTCAACTAGTACAGCTAGTCAGTTTCACTATTCTTCTTTTTCAAACACTTCTCAGTTGCTCCTGTTTTTATTTTCCAGATTCATTTTTAAATCAGTGTAATGAACATGGACATGTTCTACTCAGAACTCCTGCAAAAGAATTTGATGTAAAGTCAGAGTTTCTGACAGCCCTAACTGCTGCCCCCTGAACTCTGGGGCCATGTATCCCCCAGGATGCCCCCAGCCAATGACTGAACATGGTGGAGGACTAGGACCAGGATTCCTACTCAATATGAAGCAGCCTCTGCTTCATAAATCCCCATTAGTCTTAGAGTCACAAATCCACTGTGCTTTGAGATTCAAACTTTCTTCTTCTCTATCTCATTCACAGATACCAGATCTGCCTCATAATAATCTCCCTATTATTGTTTTCCCTTATCCTTTATTCATTATAGGGTTTTCCCTCAATATATTTCTTGAATATCTAATTCCATATTGGTTTATGCTTCTTGGAGTATTAGAACTGACAGAAATATCACTGGAAGTAGTCTCAGAAAACAGGGGTAGGATGAGACTTGAGAACTGAATCATTCACCACTTGACTAGCAAGGAAGATAATATTCTACATGAAATGCAGGGTTCAGATTGTTCTTGACATAAAGTGGAGTCCAAATTGTTGAGGATTTCATCAGTGGTTACCTGAAAAAAAAAAGTCATGATGGAGGATAGTACTTTTGCTTGTGTGATAATTCAAACATTTGGAAGATATGAGAGAGACAAGACCTTCAAAAATAGTGGATTTGTAAGTAATTATTAAGTTATACTGAAGTCCTGTAGAGAATTAATGTGATATTAATAACAGCTAACGAAGAGTTAAAGGTTAATTATCAGAGCCAAACTGTCCTTTGGTAGCTCACAAAGAGACACTTACATATGCTGAAATTGAAGAGGACTCACAACTGAGAAGCAGACTCAAAACCTGTTAGAGTCACAGAGGTCCAGAGGCTCTCAGGAGCTAGAAGGAGAAAGCTCTGTTAAACTGAAGTCAGGGCTCTGGTAAGAAAAATCTGGAACCCTAAAATTGGGATGGGAACATCTGGGTCGGTATCCCTGAGAATTCTGGCTTTATAGACATCCCTGACCTCAAACGAGTAGAGGTTGCAAAAACGATCCACCCACCCTATTAAGAGCTAGCACATCACCATTAAAGGAGACTGTTACAGAGATTAGATTTCTCTCTAGGCGGTAGAAACCCTTATCAGGAGTTGTCTTCTCCTTCCTGCTGGCTTCCAGGTTATTAATAATGGTTCTCAGCATAATTCAACTAGGGGATATGCTGGACCTCATAATGGGGGAGAAAAAAGAGATTACACAGTAATCATGCTCACTTTTGAAGGAGAGTTTTGCCAGATATTGAATTCTTGGTTGATAGCCTTTTTTGTTTTTTCCTTCAGTATTTTGAATATATCAACCCATTTCTTTCTGGCCTCCACAGTTTCTGATGAGAAATCTGCTGATAATCTTATTGGGATCCATTGTATGTGATGAGTCACTTCTTTCTTGCTGCTTTGAAGAATCTCTTTGTCTTTGGCTTTCAACATTCTGATTTTAATGTGTGTTAAGGTAGGCCTCTTTGAGTTTTTCTTGTAATTCGTTTCTTGGATGTTTACGTTCATATCTTTTATCAAATTTGAAATGTTTTCAGTCATTATTTCTTCAAATAATCTCTCTGGCCCTTTCTCTCTTCTCCTTAAAATCCCACAAAGCATATGTCATTTTGCTTGATGATGCCCCACTTAGTCTCTGTTCATTTAAAACATTTTTTCTTTCTGTTTCTCAGACTCAATAATTTCTGTTGTCCTGTCTTTGAGTTCACCGATTCCTTCTTCTGACTGCTCAAATATGCTTTTAAGTCCCTCTTATTTTAGTTATTGTATGTCTTCGCTTCAGAATTTTTTGATTTTTTTGTCTTATCTATATCTTTATTGATATTGCCGCTTTGCTAATACATTGTTTACTTGATTTTGTCTATGTCTTCTTTTAATTTTTCTTTCTTTTTTTTTTTTTTTTTTTTTTTGAGACGGGGTCTCGCTCTGTCACCCAGGCTGGAGTGCAGTGGCCGGATCTCAGCTCACTGCAAGCTCCGCCTCCCGGGTTCATGCCATTCTCCTGCCTCAGCCTCCCGAGTAGCTGGGACTACAGGCGCCCGCCATCTCGCCCGGCTAGTTTTTTGTATTTTTTAGTAGAGACGGGGTTTCACCGGGTTAGCCAGGATGGTCTCGATCTCCTGACCTTGTGATCCACCCGTCTCGGCCTCCCAAAGTGCTGGGATTACAGGCTTGAGCCACCGCGCCTGGCCTTCTTTTAATTTTTCAAGCACTTTTATGACAGTTGTTTTAAAGTCTTTGCCTGGTAATTCTACCATCTTGTTCTCAGGAACTATTTCTGTTAATTTATTAATTTCCCTCTGAATGGACCATGCTTTCCCATTTCTCTGTATGATCTGTGATTTTTTGTTGAAAACTATACATATGTGGTGTATATATATGGTGTATATATATGGTATATACATATATATGGTGTGTGTATACATATATATATATATGATAAATGTAGTAACTGTGAAGATTCGATTCTTTTCCTTCTCTAGAGTTGTCTGTTTTTGTTGTCATTGTTGTTTTGATTGTTGTAAGATGGGTCTGTGCCAGAGACAGCCTAATGTATAAAGTCTTCTTATTTTCAGAGCCTGTGCCTTTTTCTTGGCATGCACAGTAAATTCCATTGTATTTGTGGTTATTTTTGAACGTAAATAAGTGTTTGCATTATTTACATTCAAAATGTAAATAAGTGGCTTTTGTGTTTTTGTGGTTTAGTGGTTTTGGCTTAAGTGTTTTCAACTCCCAAAGCTGAAAACAAAAGATAAAGGGGAACAAAAAAGATACTGTCACTGACCCTTTAACTCCCCTGGAAGTTCCTTCCACCAGAGGCAGAGGAGCTTGAAAAAATGACTGCCCACCTCTGCAACTGCATCTCTGAGATCAGAAGCAGTAATCATTGATCAGAGCACTAATCCATGATATTTAGAAAACAGAATCCTTTTTTTTCCCCATCCTGGCTATTGCAAGTTGCATGCAAGCTACTCCTAGAACACAGGCACAGCTGCCTGTCACGAGGCAGTCTGGGGGTGGAGGATGGGTGGCTGCTACCATGCTAAGAGGTGAAATTGACCAAAGTAAACTATAATTTATTGTTCAAGCCTTTTCATGGACATTGGAAACTTTCAATAGACTCCAGAGTTCCAAAATAGTTACATTATACAGATTCTGCTAGTGCACTTGTTGTCTAGTTATAGGGAAAGATTCCTGGTGCTTCCTATTCTGTCCCCTTCCCTCTAGCTCCACTTTAAGTTTATTCTTCAGTTTTCAATAGTTTTGTCATTGTGAGAGGTATTATTGTTCTTAATAGATAATTGATCATTTGCTACACTGTATTGTGATGATCTGTCTTCACCATTTTGAATTTCTGGAGGTCAGGCGCTGGGTTGGGCTTATTTACCAGTGTATCTCCATTGCTGAGTATACTACTTGGCACACAATAGGAGCTTAATATGCCTTTGCTTGATTAATCATTCAATAAAGTAATAACTGAATTATGTGCTGCCAAAACCCATTGTTCCACCACTAAAAGGAAAATGCAGTGTCCATATTTTCACCATATTTTGTCCAGCATTTGGAACTAATCCTTTTGCTGCAGGGATAATTGAGTACTAGCTGAAAAGAGTCCAAACCATATGCTCTGAAAAACATTTCTCTTTGTAAATGGCAGAAATAGTTCTGGGCTTTCTTATTGGATTTTGTGACAAGGTGGATGCTTTGGGCAATGATGTTTTAATGCTTGCCCACCCCCTTGACTTTCCCCAATGCTTCACTGCAACCCGAAATGCCCCTTGTGAAGTCCTATCTTTGTGTCCAAATTATATTCTTTCCGTAAGACTTGGTTCAGTTGCCTCTGTCACATTAACCCCAAGAAGGTTATTGGCCCACTAAGCTTCAAGTAAAGGCTTACTCTTCTGCAAATATAGAAAATTATGCAGTGTATGCTTATAGCTAATATAAACATAAATGTTTATATATATTAGCTAATTTCTGTGTGTGCAGGAAATATTTTTAATGATAGAAAATTTGTCAAGTAAAGTGAAATGAAATAAAAATGATGTGAAGTGAAATGAAATAACATACAATGAAATGATACAAAGCAAAAGTTGCCAGGAGGTCTGCATAAGCATGCCTCACTCCATCACCATTCATTCTCTCAAGGGTAGAAAGTCCAGTAAGTGAAGACAGTGAAGAACAAACTTATGCTGAACATTAATAATGCGTTAGACAATGCATTATATATTTTAATAATAAATAAGGATACTAGCAAGAATACTAATATAACACATTTCATCATAATGGCTTCTGTTCATTGAGTTGCTTTCACGTGTGTGGTATTTTACATACACTATATTTTCTCAACTTTATGTGACAGATAACATATCAGAGATGATAAGACTGAATTTCTAGGTATATTCACTTGCCTAGGATAACTCAGGTAATAAATTCCAAAGTTTGAAATTTAATCTAAGTCAGTCTAATCTTAATTCTCATACCGTAAAGCATTTATTACATTGTCTATATTTGGTTAAAATGTCAAGTTATACATTGTAAAAATCTGTAAACTTAGGTACTATACAAATATTTATCCTTGCCATGGTTGATATTGTTGTTGCAGTTACTACTTTTTTTCTGGCCTCCTTCACCTGCAATTCAGTTTCCTTATCAGAAGAATGGTAACATGATTATTTTAAAAATTATAAATAAAATATGTGAATTTTATGGAATACAGGGAATACTGATGAAGGGTTTTTCATTGTTATTATGATTTTAATTACCTTATGTTTTGACTTCACTTTGACAATTGATTTTAAATTCAATTGAAAGCAAAATTAATGAGTACTTACTCTGTATTAGGTGCTACAGATGAACGTAAATTTGAACCAGAAATTTGACATAGATAAGTCATGGCTCCTACCATTGAGGAACTCCAAGTGTGTGTGTTTTTTAAAATATTTATTAATTTTGCTATTTACCTGATGGTAAGACTTTAGTAACTAGTTTAATTTTAAGAGGCTGCACCATGAATTTTGATGACGTGAAGGGAGACCTTTGTGGAAATAAAAGTGCATAGAAACTCCTTATTGACTTTTGCACTCTCCTCCTGGGAATGGGGTTCCTATGAAACAGGAGATGTTTCCATAACCACAGGCTAGCAAACTCTTAATTGAGATAAACCAGAACAATCATGCTTTGGTTTCTCTTCTGACACAGATTTCAGTTTTCTTAGACAAATTGGGCAGTGTAGAATCTGAAGAGTGTATTTGATGAAGTAATTGTTTGCTTACAAATATATTTGGGCATCAGCAGAGGTGAGAGAAGCTTTCATAATATAGGACTGACAGCTCACTGACATTCTGTGGGTTTTCCTTTGATCTGTTTAATGTGCAAAGCTTTCAGTGAATTTGATCTGAAAATGATATATTGGGCATTTTCTTGCCAGAATGTATAATTTTCTAACATGATGTCTTCGGTAGCAGCACATGTAATGAAGCTGTCTGGGCCAAGACGGTGATATTTTCAGGATAACTCTAAGTTTGATGAAATAGGATTGTGGAGGAAAGAAAGTAAAAGAGTACCCTGTTGCAAATGAAACCAGGAGAAATAAAAGATATTTCAAGACGAAGTTGCATGCAGGATACAAAGTCAAGGTTACTTAGTAAAAAGAACATGGATTTTGAGTCCAACAAGCTTGGGTTTAAATCCTTGCTTAACTTTGCTTGTGAACTTGGGCAAATAAAAAGATTCTCTCTTCTGATGGACTTTTATGTCCCCCATGAAATGTGGAAGATAAATCATGTCTTATAAGATTGTGAAGATTAGAAATTTTGATACAAAAAGCTTAACATTGTACCTGGTAGGCATTCAATAAATATCACATCTATGCATACACATACACATACATGCGCATGTACCTGCACATACCCACACAATCATATGAAGGTGGCAGTCAGTAAGGACAAGACATAGTCAGATCCTACCCCAGGGAGATCTTTCTGCCTCTTTCTCTCTGCTCTGCTATTGTATATCTCTTGGAACATCCATCAGTACTCCCTCTTGCTGTCTCAGTCTGTTCACTTAACATCTTACCAAGGTTACCAGCTGATGTCACTGAAAATAAATGTATGCAGTGTGACCCCCTCCTTGAGCAGAGCTCATGATTCAGTTGGGAACACAGAATGGGGAAAAAAAGTCATAGTGCAATATAATTGCTTTACTAGATGTAAGGACATGATGCAGCCCACCAGATAGAGGATCCTCAACTCAGAGTGAAACAGCATTTTAACAATGGGTGGGATTGGGGTGAAGCTCCAGGTAGAAGGAGATGATTGTGGGTTCTATCACTGTTGTTTCCAAAATGTGTTCCGGGTGTAAGCTGTCATATGTATGGCTGGACATGTTTAATGCAAGGCTGCTTCATGACCTGGCATAAATAATTCTCTTAGTTGCAGGATTGTCTAGGATGGCCAAGAAAGAGGTGCTCATATGAATCTGCTTGCTTGCTTGCTTTTCTTTCTCAATTTTCCTATCTTATGTTCTCCATTTTGTCTCATCTATTCCACTTTGTCAAGATCAAAATTCCATCTCCAGGCTTTCCACCCATGTCCTTTCTTAAAACTAACTTCTTTCTTTTCTTTTCTTTTTTTCCTTTTTTTTCTTCCTTTCTTTTCTTTCTTTTCTTCCTTTCTCTCCCTCTCTCTCTTTTCTCTCTTTCTTTCTTTTTCTCTTTCTCTCTCTTTCTCCCTATGTTTTCAGAGTCATAACTCATGTCAGGTGCTGAAAATACAGAGGCAAAGAAAAGCTGTCCTCGCCCTTCACATGTACAATATCTAGCAAGGAAGGCTTCCAAGATCTTAAATCAGAGGCAAGTGATCTTAACATAGAGACAAATAATGCTGAGTACTATAAAACGACCAAAAAACTTGCCTTTGATGTCAGAAGACCTGCAGGTTTCTGTACAAGTAGGTGGGGGGAGGAAGGATCTATAGAGGTTTCTGAAAGGCATGGGAATAAGATTTTGGAAGAAACTTGTGGAAAGGAAGAGCATCCCAGGCTCAGGAGGTAAGTTAAGTCCTAGACTTTTGAAAGCAGAGATTTATACGGAGAATGGCAAATGAAACATTCTCCAAAACATGATGATCTTATTCAGGAGCTACCCGTGAAGTGCACAATGCCCAGCTGTTTCTAGTTCCTGACATCAGTCACAGATGGACACACTCCGGTGCTGGGAGGGGCTCATCCACAGGATAGGCCGTGCCACATTAACCCAGAAACTGCTTGGTTTTAGGTGAAATAAGCCAGACCTTAATCATTCCATTTGATAATGGCTTCCTAATACTAGAAGTTCTTTTTAAAACTGCGACCCATGTCACAATTTACAAAAAATTTAAAAGTATTATCCCCTCCCTCTCCCTGGGGGATATGTAGTGTTATACCTGCTTCACAGATGAGGACTGCATAGCCCAGCAACCCTACATCCACGAGGGCCATGTGAAAACACAATCCAGAAGTCAGCAGAAGGGTCTGGGACAGCTAGTGAAATGGTGGCACACCCTGAATTTTTGGATATGGTTGAACTTAGCAATTTAAAAGATAGTGCATGGTATGCTGGAGAGGAGCAGCTGTCAAAATTCAAATGAAGCTACCTTTAAAGAACAGTGAGTCCTGGGCTTTAGATCAAAACAAAAGCCCAGGTTTTAGGTTTACTTCATATAAAAGACAAATCCTAAGGGAAAATGAACTAAAATATCAGCAAGGTAGTCCTCAACCTCAGTTGTGATGCCCTAAAGAGCATTAAGGGGGAAAATGGAAGAATGCCCTCTTAAGACAATTTTTAGATAGCCATTTTCCAGCATTGCTCCAAGACAAAAGCAGAAGGACCACTGAAATCTCTAGGTTTTTAGACTCTCATGATTATCCAGGGTGGGACAAGAAAGCCAATAAACAGCATGTTCAAAGGTCATTGCAAAAATAGAGTTAACTCAGTTTTCCTTTCTCATGTTTATCATTTTGTCTCATTTATTTTCCTTTGTTATGTCAAAGTCAAAATTCTAACTAACTCTAAGCTTTCTTAACCTGCTCCATCTCCCATGTTCTTTCTTAAAGCAACCTGCTTATTTTCTTTTGCTAAGTAATCTATAGTCTAAACAATTGCTTCTTACCAATGTGAGTTCTTCATGTTAAACTCAGTTAACTATTGGATCTCAGGCATCAAAGGGGCATTAAAAGTTTACCTTGCACAATCACTCACCCAGTGATTGGCATTTGACTGCACCATCCTTAACAGATTGTCTGATAAAACTGTACTTGGACAGCTACAGTGATAGGAAACACATTTCTAACTAAGTCTTCATGTTCCCTCACTGGGCAGCTATTTATCACTAGAAATCTCAGCCTCCTGAATCCCATAGAGCAAGTCTGTCTTTACTTTGGCTTGAAGATCTTTCAAAGAAATGATGTAATGCTATCTCTCTCCAACTATGGAATAAAGTATTTAAAATCTCCCTCAGACTGAACATTCCCACTTCCAACTGTTCTTATATGACATGTTTTAGGTTGTTCTCCACCTCACACTATATGGGTCACTTTATCCAAAATGGATCTCAGTTAAAAACTTCATAAGCCAAGTGGGTTCTGACATCACATTAACAAAATACAGCTGCTAGTCCTTTATCATTTTTACCTTCCTAATTTTGTTTTATTTTTTTCTGATGGAGTCTTGCTCTGTTGCCCAGGCTTGAGTGCAGTGGTGCAATCGGGGCTCACTGTAAGCTCTGCCTCCCGGGTTCATGCCATTCTCCTGCCTCAGCCTCCCAAGTACCTGGGACTATAGGCACCCGCCACCACGCCCAGCTATTTTTTTATATTTTTAGTAGAGACGGGGTTTCACCGTGTTAGCCAGGATGGTCTCGATCTCTTGACCTTGTGATTTGCCCGCTCTCGGCCTCCCAAAGTGCGGGGATTACAGGCATGAGCCACCACGCCTGAGCTCAGGTAATGTTTTCAATATCGAACCTGGGTAAAAGTCAATCAGTGTATCTGTAGTAAACATACATTCTTTCCTTTCCCAACAATCATTCCCATTGTGAGGCAATGGGCCCAATTGTTGTTTGGAGATGCCTGCTCCCCAACTCTCATTCCATGTTGGTTGAGTCAGGTCTGCTCCAGTCCTACAGAAGGAGCAGGGACATGCCTGCACCAGTCAGCAGGTCACAGTATTTGGCTCGACAGTGGACTCTTGACTTAAGTCAGTGAGATCAGAGTGAACTGTATAATTTTAATTGGGTGTATTTCAGGTGGCCATTTTTATGCTGGATTTAAGCTTAGAAAAGATGCAGCCTAAATGCCATATTGAGCCAATCGGTGACTCTGAGACCTACTGGAAAACGGAGTCAGCATAGAGGAAGCAGAGCCAAGATACAGAGAGAAGATAAACCACAACCTGGTGGTATTGCTGAAGCAGTGGAGCAAGCATATTTGAAGTCAGATGGATTCCCGGGTATGGTGCATGAGTCGCATACAGCAGTACATTCCCTTTTATAGTCAAGTCAATTTCAATCTGTTTTTTAAAAACAATTTACACTGAAAGAATACTAATTAATAAAAGATTATAGTACAGTCAAGAACTTGAGAAAAATCTTAAAGATTCTTTGTATTGGTTCTGATGCAAGTTTATAGGCAATTTTCTGGGCCTGTTCAGCCATCAATAAAATGAATACCTTCATGTCCATTATCAGAGGAAATCCACGTGGCTTCTCCAAAGATGCCTTCAAGGACACTTCTAAAACATTAATACAGACATATGAATTACAGAAATTAATCCTGCTACTCCTTTGTTGATTTTGAAGATACACATGGAGGCAACAGTGGGCTGACCCTCAGGACCTGGACAATGAAACTGCTGTACCCTTAGAGCATACCTGGGAACCCAACACATAATATGCTTATAGAAAATTTGTGTTAAATGAACAAATGGATAATTTATCCTAGTTTTTCCATTTTTCCAAACCTAGGTCTTTGGAACTAATACATATTCAAGGACAGAAACATGAATAAAATATCTCATCCATGACTATCATGAGAGTTTCATGTGGTATGTACATGACAGTTCCCATGGTAACCACATGGATGGTCTTAAGGAGGGGCAGTGCCCTGGCAAAGAGGTCATTGAGAAGACCAAAACATATAGGTATCTATGATCCACCAAAACCACACCTAGGATGCACTGTTTTTCCAAAGCCCACTTTTGCTTCCCAACCCTGTCCTACATCCAATACCACACAAGACTCAGACAAGCAATGAAGTCCCTTAAGAAGGTGGAGGGCTCCTCACAAGTCCTATAAAAGCGTCATCTACCTGTTGTTGCAAAGCTCCTGGCCTAGAGTGAGGCAGAGCAAGCCTCCCTGGAAAACTGCATCAGCTTACTCTTAGAGGACTTAATGCATTTTTCAAATGGAAATAATAAACCCTCAGGAAATATTATGAAAATGAATCTGTAAACATTGAAATTGAACCTAATCATGAACAAGTCATAGCTTAGACTAATGAAGAATAAATTATGCTGAAATACGAACAAGATTTGTCCTTCAGCCTGATGGGGAAAAAAGGTGTCAGGAAGAGGAAAAACCCACACATGACTTTGGACTACAAGATATAATTTGATGAGTCACTGCAAAACTCATCTCTAAACAGACTTATTTGGCTATAAGTATAGGTCAACCACTAGAGTTGGAAAATAAACCTCCTAACCTTCGCAGGAGCTACATTTCTTGCTCAAAACCTTTCTCATTTTTTCTCCCTTATTCATTATTTTTCTGCTCAGGAATCATGTAGGTCTGTACCACATTATCTTTTATTTCTACTTGAATTGCAGATTCCATTTAGTGACATCATCTCTTAGTCCAGTTGTTGGCATTATCTGAAATACATTGTCTTTTGTATCTTTGGCTGACCAGATTGTTAACTTTTAAACTTTATTCTGAAGAATTTGCTTCATTTATACATTTCCCCCATCTGTATATCTAAGCTGAATGTTATCCATGCTCTCTACATTCATCTAGTCTTTCATGCTGAGAATTCAAGTTTCCAAAGAAACTTTGTCCATACAGAGAGATACCTCATGTCATATATCCCTACCTTTAACCACACAGTCATAGCCACATAGAGTATGATCTATCTCCATTATGTTGTTCATATCCTTGGTCCTGAACCACTCACTCCCACCCATCCTGAGCCATGCCAATTAATTTTTGTGTAGGTTTGTCCCTATGATCTTTCTGTTTTTTTCATTATCTTAATTCAGACTATGGTAGCCAGTCTCCAAGATGTCCTCCAGTGATTCTCACCTCCTGATTTTCATGCTCTTGAGTAGGGCTATAAGAAAAGAGATATTGCAAGAATGACAGTGTGGCTTTCCAGGATAGGTCATGTATTCGTTCATTCTCACACTGCTATGAATAACCGAGACTGGGAAATTTATAAGGGAAAGAGGTTTAATTGACTCACAGTTCCGCATGGCAGAGGAGGGCTCAGGAAACTTACAGTCATGACAGAAGGCAAAAAAGATGCAGGCACCTTCTTCACAGGGCGGCAGGACAGAGTAAGTACAAGCAGGGCAAATGCCTGATGCTTATAAAACCATCAGCTCTCCTGAGACTCACTCACGATCACAAGAGTAGCATGAGGGAAACCACCCCATGATCCAATTACCTCTACCTGGTTCTGCCCCTGACACATGAGGATCACGGGGATTACAATTCAAGATGAGATTTTGGGTGGAGAAAGAGTTAAACCATATCAGGTCATAAAAGTCAATGTGGCTTTTGAGTTGCCCTCTAGGATCACTCAGTCCGGGAGATGCCAGCTGCCATGTTGTGAGGACACTCAAGCAGCCCTATGGTGAGATCCATATGGCAAGGAACTGAAGCCTCCTGCCAACAACCAGCAATAGCTTGTCAAGCATGTGAGTGAGCCATCTTGGAAGTGGACTCGCTAGTCCCAGGCAAGCCTTCAAATGACTACAGTTCCAGCCAAAATTTTGACCACAGTTTTATAAGTGATCCTGAGCCAGAAACACCCAGGCAAGCTGCTCATGGATTCCTGACCCATAGAGCTAAGTAAAATAAGAAATGTTTATAGTTGGTTTTAGCCACTAAGTTTTAAGATAGTTACACAAAAGCAAATAGCAAATGCATGGAAACATTTTAGATTATTTAGCTTCAACCTTAGCTTTCTTATTCAAACTAAAAATGGAAAGCAAACAAATAATAACATAGGCACTTTGTCTATTTGTCAATGAATTTTGTATAACTATGTGTCAGATGTCACTTAAATGAGTTATATTATGTATGCATAACTACTTATTTATCAAATTATATAAACTTATACCGGCAATATAAAGTTTTAATGAAGATTTAATAAGATAATACATGGAAAAAGCTTATTAATACCTGGCACATAGTTGGCACTCAATAATTATTAATTATTTTCTATTATTGTATTATCAATATTATGGTGGCCAGACAATTAAGTAGCTTAAGCAAGGTCCCAGGAGGGAGGGAGGGAGGTAGGTAGGTAGGAGACCAGGACTCAAACCCAGGTCTATTTGATTCTACAATACATGCTCTTAACAATTAGTTGACTACAATTATATGATCTACTATTAAGCCAAGCACTGTATAGAACATTTGGGAGGAAAAAATAACATTCTCCTTCCTCAAAGTCTTAAAGTCAAGGTGGCTTCTATTTTATAAGTGTTACCAATTCTAAAAAGCACCAGGATGGAAACCTATGCAACATGGATGGCACAAGGAAGAAAACGTCCAATCAACTACTTTGGCTTGGGTTTACCTCTGCCACTTTTGACCTAAGTTCTTTCAAACCTTCTCTTCCCCACCTCATGTCCCACACCAAGCTGTTTTATCTCTCATATGTCGTTCCTGCATCTTGACATCTCACAAATTGAAATGCTTGCTCCCGTTTCCAGAAACCAGCATGGTTCTCAGGGACAATGGTTTCCAAGGGGCCAGCACATCTGAATCTGTGATGGCAGGCCTTTGACACAAATCTTGGTGGATTTGGCCTCCTGTCTTGGTCTCAGCATCAAATGAGTGAGGGAGGAAATGAGCACATCAGTAGCAGGAAAATGGTAGATAGGAAGCCTTCACCATTTTTTAAGAACTGACACGTGTGATATGGACAGTTTCAGCATAGGAAAGGACTCTCCTTGTAAAGTTCTCTCCTCCTCAAGTTCTTTGTCTTAAAACCATATTGTTGCTCAGCCAAATATACTTCTTCCATAAACAGAAAAGAAGGAAACCTTCTTATTCCTCAAAGTGGGGGTAGAGCCCAGAAATGGAGAATTTGACTTAGAAATAAGTTTTCATTTTCAATACCTGTAGAATTCCAAAGACACAGCACACTGAGCCTATGGGTTTTTGTTTCCACCAGTGGCAGACCCTTTTCTACTAAGCCCTTGATGGCCACTGACAACTGCAAACAACAACATTCCTTAAACACCACTTTCTATTGCAGACTGCTTTGCCCCCAGCTCTAGCCCAGCTGGTAATTGGACTCACAACTATAAAATGGATGTGACAGCAGGACAAGTTGAGGTTTGGGCTTCAGTGAGCTCTACCACTATCCAAGCTTTAATTACAGACTTGTCATTGTACCTCAGTCTGTAAAATATGCCTGTAGAGCAAATCAGTGTTCATAGTCCAGAGGACATAGACAAGGCTAGTGGTTAAAATGGGGGAAGTATCCTCTCTTGCCTTGTAATCTCAAACAATTTGATCCGTAGAACATTGACAGTCAATAAATATGGAACCGCATGAAATAGTTTTTATAGGCATTTTATGAGTATAATAACTAGGAGAAGGATTGCCCGTGACTGAGATGCAGTTTATGGAAATGAAAGTTTGGTTCTCTCTATATACCCTCCTTTTGCATCCTTCACAGAAAAATGATTTAGCTATTTCTAGTTATATGTAAATATATCAATATATTTCTTTTGAGCCTTCTGAGGACAGTCACAATGAACTTGAAATTTTGCTTTTCTGCTGATTTTATACGAATTGTGTGTTTTATTGCAACCCATTTATACTTAATGATGCATCCAGTAGCACTACAATTTGGAAGATGTAAATGATGTGATATTTTAATGGGTTTAGATTTTTTTTTTCCCTAACCTTGTATATGTCATGGGGTAAAATAAAGGAAATTATCAGCTTTGGTTCATTTTCTAGGTTAGGAAAGGGTATTTTGCAACTTTCTTTCTTAATTGAAAGTTTGGTTTCTCCATGGTCCTACTTAATTCCTTAAAGCTTATTCAGACAGCCAGAGCAGAATTTGAGCAAGTCATTACCACATGTGAATGCATTAGCTTGGAAATTGATTAATCCATCATGTGAATGTTTTCAACCACTCCAAGGCAAACAACAAAATTCTAATGAAAATCCATTGTACATGGTGAGGGACAACATCATTGACAAGGACCTTCAATCAATCCAAAGGCCTGCGTTAACCTTTCTTGGAGTTGGATTTGTTGTGCTATGTAGTTTAACAAGATTAAAGATGTGACTGGGTCAAATCAAGCAGGATATTACTTGTGTATCAGGGCAAAATTGGTCTGCAATATTAGGTGGCTGGAAGTAAGGGAGCAAGTATTCAACGCAGCATCCAAACACCTTGCTTTCTTTGATGGATGCAAAAACAAATACTTCCCCCCACCTCTTTTCCCTCCCTCCTTTCTTCCATTCTTCTCCCCTTTTCAGTAACCAGGTCTATTAATACTTTCCTAAATTATATTTTGTCTGGTTTATTAGAGCACCTACACATATAAATCCTTTAGTGCCAATTTATAAGAGGGAAATTATTATTCTAAATTTTTACCTACAATTTTATTGATTGAGAGAGTTTAAGGGGCTTGGCCAAGACTGCAAACAACTAAAGGCTAAAGTGAAACTTAAACCTGATTTTACAACACATAATAATCATCTTAATTATGTATATTATCTCCATCTTATAACAAAGGACATGGAGTAAAAAAGAAAAATTCTACCCAAGATTATCCAACTACTAAGTACAAAACTAATATCTGAATCCCAACTCAGTCTGAGTCTAAAGAATGAATGATTGTGCACTATGGCTTCTGAACAACATGTAATAACTCAAACCTTATGGAATCCTGTGTAATGTTCAGGATGGAGAATAAGATCCTATTCTAGGACCAGAGTTCTAAGGCCCTGAATTTCTTTTCTTTTTTTTTTTTTTTTTTTTGAGACATGGTCTCACTCTGTCACCCAGGCTGGAGTGCAGTGTAAGAGTCTTGACTCACTGCAACCTACAACCTACACCTCCAGGTCTTAAGCGATCCGCCTACCTCAGCCTCTCGAGTAGCTGGGACTGTAGGTGCATGCCACCATGCCCAGCTAATTTTTGTATTTTTTGTAGAGACAGGGTTTAGCCATGTTGCCCAGGCTGGTCTCAAACTCCTGAGCTCAAGCAATCTGCCTGTCTGGGCCTCCCAAAGTGCTAAGATTACAGGCATGAGCCACCGTGCCCAGCCTCTTTGTTATTATTATTATTTTTTTAACTGCAAATACCCTACCAATTTCACATTTAATTTGAATTACAGAATACAAGTTTATGCAATATAATAGCAGAAAAATAAATAAATATAAATTATGGGTCAGGTAGGACCCACCCGACCTCATAATTGAGTGTATCATTAAGGCAGAGTAGTGCTGGTTCATAAACAGATAAGCAGGACATAGGATGGAGTAAAAAGTCCAGAATTAAACCAAAATATATATTAGAATTTTGCATTTGATAAAAATGAAATTATAAATCAGTGGAGAAAAAGTGATTATTTAGTAAACTATGTTAAGAAAAGTTGTGATTTGGAGTAGGATATCTTGAACCTTACACCAAAATAAATTTCTAAAAAGCTACAACTACTAGAGAAAAAAATATATACACATAAAATCACAATGTGTATAAGGCCTAAGTATGGCATAAAATCCAGATTCTCTGTAAGTTTGATGAATTTAGCAACACAGAAGCCTGCGCAGGGGGAAAAAATATAAAGAATGCAAAAATAGATAAATGAAAAATCTGTAATATCAAAAGGAGAAACAAAGGTCAATTTCCTTAATATATAAAAATCATGGTAAATCAATAAGGAAAAAAGCCCTCTACTGTAAAACATAGGCAAAGAATATAAAATTGCTGTTCAAATAATAAAAATATAAATAGCTCTTAAAACACTGAAAAATATTAACTGCCTATAAAAAAAAAGCAACTGAAAGTATGGTGGAATATCATTTTTTAGGTACCAGATAGACAAAGATCCAATAGTTTGATAACATACCGTATCGAAGAGAAAATTGATTAATAAACATATTTCTACATTGTTATAGGAATGTAAATTGATAGAATCTCTAGGGAAGGCAGGTTGATCCTTGTCCATTTTTCTATCCACCCTCCCTTTACACATTCTCTGTTGTCTTTTGTGTACTGTTTGGCGTCCTAAGAAGCTAATCTCTGTAGACTTCTTTGCCTGTTGGTTTCTGGTTGGCTTCAGCAGATGGGAGGTTTTAGAAAGGTTGAGGTATCTGACTGACTCCTTGAAGGTTGCACATAATACATAATAGTCAATTCAATATTGTCATATATTGGTAGAGTTTAACTTTCATTTGGAGGAATGACTGGTAACTAGGGAGGGTTGATCTGGAAGCTTCACCTGCCTTCAGCAATCCAGCTCTCATCCCAAACCCGCATAGTCCCTCCAGCCCAAGGAAGTCCCATAGCAAATAAATACACTCAAAACTTCTTTGTAGAAAACTTACTGGTCATGAATTACTCTCTCAAAAAATGCCTGTTTCTTCCGTGATAGACCAAAATATTTTCCAAACTTAGAAGGCATTCTCACTGATAGTTTTTTGTATGCTGTTTTTTTTTTTAAGTATACTATTCTGTCAAACTTTTAATACCGTAGTAGCCCTTACTACTGCAGTAATATTTAATACCCACCTAGACTGTCACACATGGTGCCTGTATTAATCTGGCCCTGAGGGTGCTATTGGCATCCCAGGAAGCCATGATAACTCTGTCTGAGGAAGGCTACACAGAAGAAGTGGCTACAAAACTAGGTTCTGAAAGATGACAGAATTTGCCAGAAGAAGTCAGAGGAGAAATAGTTTTCAAAGAAGACTGTGTGGGAGAGCATGATAAGAAAGAAAAAAAAAAGCAGAATATATTCAAGGATGACAAGGAATTCTGTGTGATTGTAACTCAGAATAGAATGCGGAACACAAAGATGTGGTCAGACGGGTGAGAGGAGGTTGGGTTGAGAAAGGCCTTGTAAAACCATGTAAAGGAGAGGAGCATTTCCCCCAAGTATCTGCACTGAATGTGACTGCTGCAAGATGCTCTGTAGATATATTGTTCCTTGTCAAAATCTTGGAAAGTGGGGTGTCTTTTAACGCTCTTAGAGATCTTCAAAGCACAGTAGCATAATATAAGCTCTGAGAAGTCCTGCAATGTAAAACCTTTTCAGCTTTTTTAAAATTCAGGATTCCAAGTTTTCATTTTTAGGGGGTCAAATTAGGAAGTCAGAAGTTTGCAGAGTATACCAGCCAGGGCAGAGTCTCTTCAGCAACATGGTGCTAGAGGCAGAACCTTAAGAAAAATGTCTGGTATTTATATAAGCAAAGGTTCGCAGCTTTCTCAGAACCATAAAATGATAACTGGGACTCTGATATAAGAAAATGAATTTTTTAGTGCCTATTTTGTGGAACTGGAAGCATCCAAAAGAAGATCCAGAGAACCTGAAAAAGAGAAATGAAAATTTGATTATAATAAAATACATCCTTTATTTCTAAATGAGGAGGGTTTTATATTATATATTACAGTTTATTATACAAAACTGAGTTGAAGATAACTACCTAGTAAACTGCTTATTGATTTCCATTTGAGATGCCTCTTCCATTTGTTTCTTATTTTCTTCCACAGTAGGCCAGGCTGGATTAGGTGGTACTGGGCAGACTGGGGGGTGTCAATTGAGGACCCAGAAATTAGAGGAGGGGGTCTTCTTTTTTTTTTCTTCCTTCTTTTCTTATTTCTTTTCTTTCCTACCCCTGCAAGTCCCTCCAACACAGGCCATCTGTCCCTTCTTCCCAAGAGTTAAAAGCAACCTACGTCAGATTGAAATGGATAAAAAGATAAATCACCACCCCACGGCTGAACACAGAAAGCTAAAAGGGAGAAAGAAATTGCATTTGCCTTTGCACTCAATACATCAAAGTAATTTATGTCAGAGCCACTCTGCCTGCTTTCATACATATTCGGTTTTAAATAAAATCAATCTTTCCAAACCTGTAATCGCTTTCTTTGTAAGGCTCCAAAAAAAAAAAAAAAAAAAAGTTGCTAAAATCTGGTTCCATTAGAGGCAAAGTTGGTTTATTGCCTTCCAAAATCATTCATTCCAATGAGATGTAAGGTTAAGAGACATTCCTACGAACACATTAAATGGCTAACAACCATTCAGGAGCTGGTTAAAGCTCACATTAAAAGCAGGCAGGGAAGAGTTAATTGTGCAGACTTTCAGACAGTAGGAGGAGAGGAGCCCCAGAAGGAGATGGGGTTGGAGTAAACTCTAGCACAGTGGGAGCAACTGCTGAGTCCAGGAAGGATTTCCCTTATGCCGAGAGTATCATGAGGACCAATCGGGGGTCAGCTCTACCTCCTTCTGGGACCTCCCTAAAGAAGAAAGAAGGGAAGCTACCATTTCTGAATGTTGACTGTACTAATGGCACACACTTGTATAGTAGTTACTCTCTGCCTGACACTGTTCTCTATCCCTAATGACCCTGTGAAGTTAGTGCTGAAATTTCCCCCAATTTACAGAACAGGAGACTGAGGCATCAAGAGCTTAAGTAATTGCCCAGTGTCCTTACATGGCTGTTAGCAGATCTGGAACTCAGTCCCAGGTCATCTAGTGCAGGATTACCCATGCTTAGCTCTTGCCTCCTTTCTAATCTATTTGTTTCTGCATGTAAGTCTCCATTTTCAGTCCCCACAGACACTGTGAGCTGTGTACCACTATTCTCTTTTTAAGATGAGGAAACTGAGGCTCAGAAGGTTTGGAGTGTTTGTTTCTCTCAAAGCCTGAGTTCTTTCCTTAGCAGAGACTAGTGAAGTGCTGATCAGAAAGGGCAATGGCAATGAAGAAATTGCATCTCACCACCAAATGTTGTCTACCACTAACTCTGAACTACGTACAGCATTTTGTTTTGTTTTGTCTTGTTTTCTAGCTTGAGTCATGTACCCCTTCTATAAAGAGTTGACCATGAGTCAGCATTACTGAGAAAGAAAGAAATTCTAAAGTCAGATAGACATGGCTATGAAGAAATCCCAGCTTCACTACTGAGCAGCTGCAACTGATTAGCTCTGGGTCAGTTACATTATCTCAATCTCAGAGTTATCACTGAAATGGGAATGATCACCCTCGCTCAGGGAGTTGTGGGATTAAATGAAATCGTGAATGTGAACTCAGAGCAAAATGTTGGGCACCCTGAAAGCACTTGGTAGGTGAGTGAGGACATAATGATTGTTGATTGCCTTTCTCACACCCTCCCAACTTCCTCCCAAGCTATACCCTGGTGCAGACCTTATCAGGGAGAGACAGGGAAAGGTCATAATACAAAACATGTGCCCAGGGTGGGAAAACATAATGCAAGAAAAGGAGACAAATCTCTGGTGCTGAGTGTTCTAGTCATTTTGCAGTTTTGGGTGGAAAATTAGAGATGATTGAAGAAAACTCTAAATCCATTCCCTAGACAGGCATTGCTCATCTTCCTAGTACCTGGGGCTTCTGAAAACTGCATTGCCTCTCTGTTTTCCAGATAGGACACATGGTTTAAAGGGAAGGTGATGATAAGAACATTCATCATCTACATGTTAGCCAGGCAGGTGCCAGGAAGACACACTTAGAGTCCTGGTCCCTCTGTGAAATGAACGGAGACATAAGAAAAGGTACATCACCTGCAGGCTATGGGATCTTTGATGTATACTCTACAGCTGCAAAACCCTAATGTTTATTTCTGAATTGAAGAGATCTAATACTAGATTCAACAGCTGAAGATTATTATAAACATGAAAAATAGCTGAGAAATTTAATTTCAATTAAATTAAACAAAACTGTATTAGTCTTCTATACCCTGAATATATGCTAAGCCCTTGAGAATTGGAGAATAAAAATCATGATGATGGCTGTAGTGTATGATACTATTGTTTAGAGAGGTATATAATGAGGCACTTAAGAGCAAATCTTGGAACTAGATTTCTGGCTTCAAATCCACCTCCATCATATATTAATAGTTTAACATTACCCAAGTTGCTCTACTTTGATTTGCCTGTGAAAAAAGTGATAAATGGGCTTAAATAAGGCAATAAGTGTAAAGTTGTTAGAACAACTCCTAGCATATAGAAAGTAAGATGTAGATGGTAGATATTTTTATCACTGAATTTAAAGCTGGATAGAATCTTAAACTAATCCAGCCCACTAATTTCACAGAATAGAATGCTGAGGCCAAGCAAAGCAATGGGAAAAATTAATTTCAACAGAATCAACAACTAAAATATAAGACTTCAAAAATATTAGAAGGTACAGAAAAAGATCTTTGTGATCTTGGATTAGGAAATAATTTTTCAGACAAGGGACATAAAAGGAAGAAATTAACTTTTCTTCAATAATATTTGTAATTAGGGAGTTAAGGCTTTGAGCCATGTAATATCAGTCTGACATCTAGCCCAACATGAAAAATGGATAGAGATTTGAGTTCACTGTTTCATCCAATGATTCAATCAATCATGACTACATAATGAAACCCCAATAAAAACTCTGAACACTGAAGCACATATGAGCTTCCCTGGTTAAAGTAACTCTGGGCATGTTCTTACACATTAAGTGCCACATCCTGACTTCATGGTGAGGAGATGTATAAGCTACTAATTCAAGACTCTTCCAGATCTTTTCCTATGTACCTTTTCACTGGTCTTAATTTGTACCCTTTTATTTTGCTATAATAAAACTGTAACCATACATATAGTACTTTCTTGAGTGCTATAAGTCATTCTAATAAATTATTGAATCTGAAGGAGTAAGGGGAACCCCAAAAATGTAATGAGTTGATCAGAAGTATGGCTAGCCTGAGGTCCTTGAGCTTGTAGCTGGTGTGTGAATGAGGGCAATTTTGGGGAGGACTGTGCTCCTCACCTGTGACGTCTGGCCTAACTCCAGGTAGTTAGTGTTATAATTGTACTGCAATAGCAATCAGGGAAATGGAAATGAAAATAGGGTGAGATATTGTTTTATACCCAGGTCTTGTCAATACTCAAAAAGCTTGGAAATAGCAACAATCAACAATGATGAAAGTAAACACGAACTCTGATCTGGGAGTGGAAATGAATGTTGGCATAAATTCTCTGGACAGAATCTTACTTGAATTCCAACCAATCAAGATAAGGACTGATAAAATGAAAGGATAAATTCCATAGCTGATTAATCCAAAAAATAAGAATTCTACCCAAGTCACTTGATTCCAAATCCAGTGTTCTTTCTGCCGCAATTGACAGCCTTCCAAGGTTGATGAAATAAACATTTTTAGCAAAACCTTCAACTTACTATGCTTTTTATATTATAGTACATTTCTTATCTATTAGCTTATTTTATTGTCATAACACTTAAGAAAGGTAAACATGATAAATAAAAAGGTTCATTAAAGGGTGATTCTGAAACTTGAACTTGTTCTCAAGGATTCAAACATGAACAGAAATGTTATGAAAGCAGAGCTTTTCCAAAGCACATCTCAGAAGATGATCAGATTAAAGTAATGGAATTGCTACTACCCTCAGTTTTGTTACCTGTGAAATAGGAATAAGTATGTGCCATCTCATTCAAACAGCTGTTGATATGACCATTACCTAAGTGCCAACTCCAAGACCCACTTCAGTACCCATGTTCTTATTCATTTATGCATTCATTGCACCATTTTGAAATCCTGTGACAAGGCAATCAGCACCTGTGCTACATGTCATGACCCAAAGACTGCAAAGTCTACAGGAGCTTTTGGTCTAATAGGGAAAATAGGCTTATAAAATACCATGAAAACCATGCAAGGAGAGAATGGTGAAAAACAGACAGAGAAAGGGGATGCTCAGAAAAGAGAAGTCTGCCTTAAATGTTGGGAAGGGATTTAAAAAGCATCATGTAGGATAAGTTCACCAGGAAGGGAAAGGGGAGGATGCATTTGAAGGTAGAAACAAAGACATTGAAATGATCTTGACTAACCCAGCACTTTGCATTCTTTTTTAAAATTATTATTATACTTAAGTTCTAGGGTACATATACACAATGTGCAGGTTTTTTACATATGTATACATGTACCATGTTGGTGTGCTGCACCCATTAACTCGTCATTTACATTAGGTATATCTCCTAATGCTATCCCTCCCCCCTCCCTACTGCCCACAATAGGACCCAGTGTGTGATGTTCCCCTTCCTGTGTCCAAGTGATCTCATTGTTCAATTCCCACCTATGAATGAGAACATGCAGTGTTTGGTTTTCTGTTCTTGCGATAGTTTGCTGAGAATGATGGTTTCCAGCTGCATCCATGTCCCTACAAAGGACACAAACTCATCCTTTTTTATGGCTGCATAGTATTCCATGGTGTATATGTGCCACATTTTCTTAATCCAGTCTGTCACTGATGGACATTTGGGTTGATTCCAAGTCTTTGCTATTGTGAATAGTGCTGCAATAAACATACTTGTGCATGTGTCTTTATGGTAGCACGATTTATAATCCTTTGGGTATATACCCAGTAATGGGATGGCTGGGTCATATGGTACATCTAGTTCTAGATCCTTGAGGAATCGCCATACTGTTTTCCATAATGGTTGAACTAGTTTACAATCCCACCAACAGTGTAAAAGTGTTCCTATTTCTCCACACCCTCTCCAGCACCTGTTGTTTCCTGACTTTTTAATGATCGCCATTCTAACTGGTGTGAGATGGTATCTCATTGTGGTTTTGATTTGCATTTCTCTGATGGCCAGTGATGATGAGCATTTTTTCATGTGTCTGTTGGCTGTATGAATGTCTTCTTTTGAGAAATGTCTGTTCATATCCTTTGCCCACTTTTTGATGGGGTTGTTTTTTTCTTGCAAATTTGTTTGAGTTCTTTGTAGGTTCTGGATATTAGCCATTTGTCAGATGAGTAGATTGCAAAAATTTTCTCCCATTCTGTAGGTTGCCTGCTCACTCTGATGGTAGTTTCTTTTGCTGTGCAGAAGCTCTTTAGTTTAACTAGATCCCATTTGTTAATTTTGGCTTTTGTTGCCATTGCTTTTGGTGTTTTAGACATGAAGTCCTTGCCCATGCCTATGTCCTGAATGGTATTACCTAGGTTTTCTTCTAGGGTTTTTATGGTTTTAGGTCTAACATTTAAGTCTCTAATCCATATTGAATTAATTTTCGTATAAGGAGTAAGGAAAGGATCCAGTTTCAGCTTTCTACTTATGGCTAGCCAATTTTCCCAGCACCATTTATTAAATAGGGAATCCTTTCCCCATTTCTTGTTTTTGTCAGGTTTGTCAAACATCAGATGGCTGTAGATGTGTGGTATTATTTCTGAGGGCTCTGTTCTGTTCCATTGGTCTATATCTCTGTTTTGGTACCAGTACCATGCTGTTTTGGTTACTGCAGCCTTGTAGTATAGTTTGAAGTCAGGTAGCGTGATGCCTCCAACTTTGTTCTTTTGGCGTAGGATTGTCTTGGCAATGCAGGCTCTTTTTTGGTTCCATATGAACTTTAAAGCAGTTTTTTCCAATTCTGTGAGGAAAGTCATTGGTAGCTTAATGGGGATGGCATTGAATCTATAAATTGCCTTGGGCAATATGGCCAATTTCACAATATTGATTCTTCCTATCCATGAGCATGGTATGTTCTTTCATTTGTTTGTGTCCTCTTTTATTTCACTGGGCAGTGGTTTGTAGTTCTCCTTAAAGGGGTCCTTTACATCCCTTGTAAGTTGGATTCCTGGGTATTTTATTCTCTTTGAAGCTATTGTGAATGGGAGTTCATTCATGATTTGGCTCTCTGTTTGTCTGTTACTGGTGTATAAGAATGCTTGTGATTTTTGCACATTGATTTTGTATCCTGAGACTGCTGAAGTTGCTTATCAGCTTAAGGAGATTTTGGGTGGAAACAATGGGGTTTTCTAAATATACAGTCATGTCATCTGCAAAGAGGGACAATTTGACTTCTTCTTTTCCTAACTGAATACCTTTGATTTCTTTCTCTTGCCTGATTGTCCTAGCCAGAACTTCCAACACTATGTTGAATAGGAGTGGTGAGAGAGGGCATCCCTGTCTTGTGCCAGTTTTCAACGGGAATTTTTCCAGTTTTTTCCCATTCAGTATGATATTGGCTGTGGGTTTGTCATAAATAGCTCTTTTTATTTTGAGATACGTTCCATCAATACTGAATTTATTGAGCGTTTTTAGCATGAAAGGCTGTTGAATTTTGTCAAAGGCCTTTTCTGCATCTATTGAGATAATCATGTCGTTTTTGTCTTTGGTTCTGTTTATATGTTGGATTATGTTTATTGATTTGCATATGTTGAACCAGCCTTGCATCCCAGGGATGAAGCCCAGTTGATCATGATGGATAAGCTTTTTGATGTGCTGCTGGATTCGGTTTGCCAGTACTTTATTGAGGATTTTTGCATCGATGTTCATCAGGGATATTGGTCTAAAATTCTTTTTTGTTGTGTCTCTACCAGGCTTTGGTATCAGGATGATGTTGGCCTCATAAAATGAGTTAGGGAGGATTCCCTCTTTTTCTATTGATTGGAATAGTTTCAGAAGGAGTGGTACCAGCTCCTCCTTGTACCTCTGGTAGAATTCGGCTGTGAATCCATCTGGTCCTGGACTTTTTTGGTTGGTAGGCTATTAATTATTGCCTCAATTTCAGAGCCTGCTATTGGTCTATTTAGGGATTCAACTTCTTCCTGGTTTAGTCTTGGGAGAGTGTAAGTGTACAGGAAATTATCCATTTCTTCTAGGTTTTCTAGTTTATTTGCATAGAGGTGTTTATAGTATTCTCTGATGGTAGTTTGTATTTCTGTGGGGTTGGTGGTGATGTCCCCTTGATCATTTTTTTATTGCGTCTATTTGATTCTTCTCTCTTTTCTTCTTTATTCGTCTTGCTAGCAGTCTATCAATTTTGTTGATCTTTTCAAAAAACAGCTCCTGGATTCACTGATTTTTTGGAGGGTTTTTTGTGTCTCTATCTCCTTCAGTTCTGCTCTCATCTTAGTTATTTCTTGCCTTCTGCTAGCTTTTGAATGTGTTTGCTCTTGCTTCTCTAGTTCTTTTAATTGTGATGTTAGTGTGTCAATTTTAGATCTTTCCTGCTTTCTCTTGTGGGCATTTAGTGCTATAAATTTCCCTCTACACACTGCTTTAAATTTGTCCCAGAGATTCTGGTATGTTGTGTCTTTGTTCTCACTGGTTTCAAAGAACATCTTTATTTCTGCCTTCATTTCTTTATGTACCCAGTAGTCATTCAGGAGTAGGTTGTTCAGTTTCCATGTAGTTGAGCGGTTTTGATTGAGTTTCTTAGTCCTGAGTCCAGTTTGATTGCACTGTGGTCTGAGAGACAATTTGTTATAATTTCTGCTCTTGTACATTTGCTGAGGAGTGCTTTACTTCCAACTATGTGGTCAATTTTGGAATAAGTGCTGAGAAGAATGTATATTCTATTGACTTGGTGTGGAGATTTCTGTAGATGTCTATTAGGTCCGCTTGGTGCAGAGTTGAGTTCAATTCCTGGATATCCTTGCTAACTTTCTGTCTTGTTGATCTGTCTCATATGGACAGTGGGGTGTTAAAGTCTCCCATTATTATTGTATGGGAGTCTAAGTCTCTTTGTAAGTCTCTAAGGACTTGCTTTATGAATCTGGGTGCTCCTGTATTGGGTGCATATATATTTAGGATAGTTAGCTCTTCCTGATGAATTGATCCTTTTACCATTATGTAATGGCCTTCTTTGTCTCTTTTGATCTTTGATGGTTTAAAGTCTGTTTTATCAGAGACTAGGATTGCAACCCCTGCTTTTTTTGTTTTCCATTTGCTTGGTAGATCTTCTTCCATCCCTTTATTTTGAGCCTATGTGTGGCTCTGCATGTGAGATGGGTCTCCTGAATACAGCAAACTGATGAGTCTTGACTCTTTATCCAATTTGCCAGTCTATGTCTTTTAATTGGACCATTTAGTCCATTACATTTAAGGTTAATATTGTTATGTGTGAACTTGATCCTGTCATTTTGATATTAGCTGGTTATTTTGCTCGTTAGTTGATGCAGTTTCTTCCAAGCATCAATGGACTTTATATTTTGGCATGTTTTTGCAATGGCTGGTACCGGTTTTTCTTTTCCGTGTTTAGTGCTTCCTTCAGGATCTCTTGTAGGGCAGGATCTCATTGGAATGACAAAATCTCTCAGGATTTGCTTGTCTGTAAAGGATTTTATTTCTCCTTCACTTATGAAACTTAATTTGGCTAGATATGAAATTCTGGGTTGAAAATTCTTTTCTTTAAGAATGTTGAATATTGGCCCCCACTCTCTTCTGGCTTGGAGAGTTTCTGCCGAGAGATCTGCTGTTAGTCTGATGGGCTTCCCTTTGTGTGTAACCCGACCTTTCTCTCTGGCTGCCCTTAACATTTTTTCCTTCATTTCAACTTTGGTGAATCTGACAATTATGTGTCTTGGAGTTGCTCTTCTCAAGGAGTATCTTTGTGGCATTCTCTGTATTTCCTGAATTTGAATGTTGGCCTGCCTTACTAGGTTGGGGAAGTTCTCCTGGATGACATCCTGCAGAGTGTTTTCCAACTTGGTTCCCTTTTCCCTGTCACTTTCAGGCACACCAATCAGACATAGATTTGGTCTTTTCACATAATCCCATATTTCTGGGAAGCTTTGTTCATTTCTTTTTACTCTTTTTTCTCTACATTTCTCTTCTTGCTTCATTTCATTCATTTGATCTTCAATCACTGATACTCTTTCTTCCAGTTGATCGAGTCGGTTACTGAAGCTTGTGCATTTGTCACATAGTTCTTGTGTCATGGTTTTCATCTCTCTCAGTTCTTTTAAGGTCTTCTCTGCATTGATTATTCTAGTTATCCATTCATCCATTCTTTTTTCAAGATTTTTAGTTTCTTTGTGCTGGTTACGTAGTTCCTCCTTTAGCTCTCAGAAGTTTGATGGACTGAAGCCTTCTTCTCTCAACTTGTCAAAGTCATTCTCTGTCCAGCTTTGTTGCATTGCTGGCAATGAGCTACATTCCTATGGAGGGGGAGATGTGCTCTGATTTTTTGAATTTCCAGCTTTTCTGCACTGCTTTTTCCCCATCTTTGTGGTTTTATCTGCCTTTGGTCTTTGATGATGGTGACGTACTGATGGTGTTTTGGTGTGGGTGTACTTTCTGTTGTTAGTTTTCCTTCTAACAGTCAGGACCCTCAGCTGCAGGTCTGTTGAGTTTGCTTGAAGTCCACTCCAGACCCTGTTTGCCTGGGTATCAGCAGCGGAGGCTGCAGAAGATAGAATATTGCTGAACAGCGAGTGTTGCTGTCTGATTCTTGCTCTGGAAGCTTTGTCTCAGGGGTGTACCCCGCCGTGTGAGGTGTGAGGTGTTGGTCTGCACCTAGTGGGGGATGTCTCCCAGTTAGGCTACTCAGGGGTCAGGGACCCACTTGAGCAGGCAGTCTGTCCTTTCTCAGATCTCACCCTCTATGCTGGGAGAACCATTGCTCTCTTCAAAGCTGTCAGACAGGGACTTTTACATCTGCAGAGGTTTCTGCTGCTTTTTGTTTAGCTATGCCCTGTCCCTAAAGGTGGAGTCTACAGAGGCAGGCAGGCCTCCTTGAGTTGTGGTGGACTCCACCCAATTCAAGCTTCTTGGTGGCTTTGTTTACCTACTTAAGCCTCAGCAATGACGGGCACCCCTTCCCCAGCCTCACTGCTGCCTTGAAGTTAGATCTCAGACTGCTGTGCTAGCAATGAGGGAGGCTCTGTGGGCATGGGACCCTCTGGGCCAGGTGTGGGATATAATCTCCTGGTGTGCTGTTTGCTAAGACCCTTGGTAAAGTGCAGTATTAGGGTGGGAGTTACCTGATTTTCCAGGTGTTGTGTGTCTCAATTTCCCTTGGCTAGGAAAAGGAATTCCCTTCCCCCTTGTGCTTCCCAGGTGAGGCGATGCCTCGCCGTGCTTCAGCTCTTGCTGGTTGGGCTGCACCCACGGACCAGTATTGACTGTCCAATATGCCCCAGTGAGATGAACCGCAAACCTCAGTTGAAAATGCAGAAATCACCTGTCTTCTGTGTTGCTCACATTGGGAGCTGGAGGCTGGAGCTGTTCCTATTCAGCCATCTTGGGCGTCCCCTGCACTTTGCATTCTTGAAAGATTAATGTCAATCAGTCCACTCCTCTTTATAGTTTTTCAATTAAATAGTTTGGAATATTCAGCCCCTCATAATTATAACCAAGGACTAAGTTTATTATTAGTTTAAGTTTATAATTTTTATTTCTATGGTATACAAACACATTTAATTATGTATTATGTACATTTATCTTTTGATATAAATGGCCTGATTTTATAGATATGATCCTGTAGCCTCCTCCTTTTCCCCATTTGGCAATGTACCATGAGCATCTTTGCATGTTAATGCTCATTGCTCTACTTCATTCTTTTTAAAAGCCACATGGTCTTTCACTGATGCATACACAGTAATTTATTTAACCCATTTCCTTCCACTTTTTTTTGAGATGGAGTTTCACTCCTGTTGCACAGGCTGGAGTGCAATGGCATGATCTCGACTCACTGTGCAACTTCCAGCTCCCGGGTTGAAGCGATTCTCCTGCCTCAGCCTCCTGAGTAGCTGGGAATACAGGCATGTACCACCATACCCAGTTAATTTTGTATTTTTAGTAGAGACAGATTTTATCTAAGTTGGTCAGACTGGTCTCAAACTCCTGACATTAGGTGATCCACCCATCTCAGCCTCCCAAAGTACCTGGATTAAGGTGTGTGCTACCATGCCCAGCCTCCTTCCACTTTTTATTGATGGGCATTTACAATTTAAAATTACAACCAAATGAAAATTTCCGTAACATATATTTTCACATTTATGCAAGGCCCAGTGCTATTTCACAAACACATCAATTGCATTCCTATCTCAACCTTTTCAGTTTCTTTCCCCTATTCTTGGAAAGTTCTCCCAGAAAATTATATGACTCACCCTCACTGAGACCTCAAACAAGTCTTTCCTGGCCTCATTGTCTGCAGTAATATGTCTCCATCTCCATCTACCCCTTCGCCTGCTGTGTTTTAACCAGAGCACTTCTTACTAACATTATATTATATATATTTTTGTTTACTGAATGCCTCCCTGACTAGTGCAGAAGGCTAAACAGAGACAGAGACTTTATTTTATTAACATCTGTGCCACTAACATCTAATATGCTCTTGGCACATAGCAGTCAAAAATAATTTTTGACTAAACAAAAGAATGAATTTATGAGCTGGGTAGAATTACTGGGTCAGTCGTTATTAATGTTAACAGATATTGGCATGTTGCTGCTTCAAAAGGTTTATATTCTCACCAACAATGCCTATTTTGCTCACCTCACCTCACCCATGCCAGAATTGGGTTATATAAATATGTTTGGTTTTGCTCATGTTTGGTTATTAATAGATTAGCAAGGTTATGCCTTTTTTTTCTAATTTATTAGGAAATTGTATCTAGTGTTAAGTGCATAGTTCTTCTTTCCCTATGGTCATTTTCCTATTGAGCTCTTTCTCATTTTCTTATTGATCTGTAGGTTTTCTTTTTACTACATGATTATTAACTTTTTTGTTAACAAACATTCTAATCAACTTCCTGGGCTGCCTTATGCCAAAGAAAATGTGTATTGTTTTATTATTTTGGTTTTTTCTCTTGTTTTTATTTTTATTTTTTAAGTTTTAGGGTACATGTGCAGGACGTGCATGTTTGTTACGTAGGTAAACATGTGCCATAGTGGTTTGCTGCACCCATCAATCCATCACTTAGGTAATAAGGTCAAGTCTTAGGTCTCTTCTCCTATAACCATTTTTAGTTTGGGACATATTACTGTGATGGTCATTTATAGAATGGGAAAGTCCACAGAGCACAGTCAGAGACTGTTCTGTATCCACTACAAATGGCAAGGTTCTGAACTGACTGTGGCCTTGTGCATAGGTACTAGGCCCCACAACTCCACCTGCTTCACCAGCTTGGAATCTTCAATCTCTGCCTCATTGGGTCAGCACACGTGCCTCTTTCCACTTGAGCTCCATCCTCATGCTGTGTGGTAATAAACATGCCCCACGCAGGAAGCCAGAATGAACACTGGGCTTCTCTCAAGGATCTTTTGTCCCAAGAATACTGTTCCGTTTATTGGTAACTTCATACATTTCATCTACTTGCATAGTTGTTTAAGATAAAACAGTAAGTTATGGCTGTACATAGAAACCTGATTTTTATATCTTTTTTAAATTTTTCCCCAAAAATTAGATTTTACGTGAAGTCTATTGTGAAAAGTAAACTCAATCAGAATTGTTCTGTTTGAACAGAATGTAAGAGGTGGTGCCTGAATGTCCCTTTTAACATGAGGGCTCCTTGGACATAGTTTAAGACCACTTCCACTGAAGACAGGGAGCAAATGAAGGTGAGAGTGTGGATTATTTCCAGAAAGGCATGAATGAGTCAGTAGGGTCTGGACCAAGGATAAAAGAAAGAAAAAATACATTTTTTAAATGTTTCAAGGGACTTAACTGACATTTGAAAGGAAAGAGGGAAGAAGAGAAAGGAAAGTCAAAAATGTATTAGGTTGTTGTAAAAGCAACTGCGGTTTTAGACTGAATTTTAAATCATTTAAACTAGGCTCAAACATATCTTTATTAATCAAAATAGGAACCATTACAATCAACACATTTTTGCCAATGAGAAATAAGTGTTTTTATTCCTGCAGCATAAAAATCTGTGCTTCTGGATTCAGTGAATTCTTGGAAACCATTTTCTGCATCCTGCTGGTTGTGGAAGCATTTGCCCTGCAAAAAAGTTGTTGAGATGCTTGAAGAATTGGTAATCCATTGGCAAGAAGTCAAGTGAATATGGTGGATGAGGCAAATCTTCGTAATCCAATTTGTTCAACTTTAAAGTGCTGGTTGTGTGACATGCAGTCGGGCATTATGGTGGAGAACTGGGCCCTTTCTGTTGACCAATGCCAGCTACAGGTATTTGCAGTTTTCAGTGCAGCTCATGAATTTGCTGAGCATACTCCTCAGATGTAATGGTTTTGCCAAGATTCAGAAAGCTATAGTGGATCAGACAGGCAGCAGACCACCAGTGACCATGACCTTTTTTGGGTGCAAGTTTGGCTTTGAGAAGTGTTTTGGAGCTTCTTCTGGGTCCAACCACTGAACTGGTCATTGCCGGTTGTTGTATAAAATCCACTTTTCATTGCATGTCACAATTCGGTAAAGAAATGTTTCACTGTTGTTGTGTAGAATAAGAGAAGATAACACTTCAAAACAATTTTTTAAAAATTTCGCTCAGCTCACAAGACACCCACTTATCCAGCTTTTTTACCTTTCCAACTTGCTTCCAATGCCGAATGACCACAGAATGGTCGACATTGAGTTATTTGGCAACTTCTCGTGTAGCTCTAAGAGGATCAGCTTTGGTGATTGCTCTCAACTGGTCATTGTCAACTTCTGATGACTGGTTACTATGGTCCTCATCTTCAAGGCTCTTGTCTCCTTTGCAAAACTTCTTGAACCACCACTGCACTGTTTGCTCATTAGCAGTTTCTGGGACAAATGTGTTGTCGATGCTGCAAGTTGTCTCTGCTGCTTTATGACCCACTTTGAACTTGAATAAGAAACTTGTTCAAATTTGCTTTCTAACATCATTTCCATAGTCTAAAATAAATACAAAATGCATCGCAAGTAATAAATCATTGGCAAAAAAACAAAGAAGTGTTCATTAAAATGATGTATAACATAACCACATTTATTTTAAAATATATTCCAATATCAAACAGGACATTTCAGGAATTCAAAAACTGCAGTTACGTTTGCACCAACCTGATATGTTGTATTTGGGGGAGGAGGAGGATGGTTTCTCATGGACCTTCTGAAGGTGGCATCACCATCACATCATTTTAAGCATTATCATGGCTACCATTGACTGAACCAATGCAATTTCCTAAGTATCTTACTAGGATTGTCTTAGTTCACTATTACAACTATTAGGTAGTGATTTTTATTTACATTTGTTCAGGGGAGAAAACTGAGTCCAGAAAGTCATGACGAGTAAAAGAAGCTTCCCAAGTACAAAGCTATTAGTTGGAAAATCAGCAGGGTGCCTGAGGCAAGATAGAATTTTAATACATAAATGACCCATGAAAGGCACGCTCCCCTCCCTCTCTGAGTAGCCCTCTCATCTTGTTTGCTTCTTATGTTCTTTGCTTCCTTCTTTCTTTATTTCTTCCAAGAAAAACTATGATGGCCATGTCTTTAAAGAGACATAGGAAAGAAGGAAAAGATCTATTTGGATCTGCCTGAAGGTAAATGCAAGTTTTTCAGCTTAATATTGGCTGCTAGGTTATCTTAAGCAGCATATATGCTCTGGGAATTTGAAGTGTGGACAGCCATCCATTGATTAACTTTCTAAGCACATGTAGGGAAGCACATACTATGTCAGGCACATAGCATTGTGCAGAATGGAGCATACTTCTGCCCTCAAGGGTAACTCATATGTTAGACTCCTTTTCCTTTCCCCAGCACACAGGATGTGATGTAGCTGGGGAGGGAAGGCTTGAGAAATGCCTTCATCCTATAACCACTGAGATCCTCATCTCCAGGTGGATTTTCCTCACTGCCTGGCTGTCCTACCTGCTGTACACACAAAGTCACCCACATTTCTCCAATGTAATGGCACCTGACCCCAAGAGTGGTCTTAATAGAGATTTTACATAAATGGGTTTGGATGCGCAGGTCAGTGAGGCAGGTTGATATGCATGGAGATTATATCCCTAAAACTGCACTGTCTATGACTATGATTGCATGTTAAAAGGAGGGGTAAATATTACCATTTGGGGTTCAAAAATGGAAGAAGTTATTTTCTAATGGATGGCAGAGAGGAAAGTTGACAAGAAGAACCTGACATCTGGTCTGAGGTATGTAAGTAAGTAAACACATGAGCAAATAAACAAACAGTTAATACTTTGGCATAAGGAGAAAAGCACTCCAGGTTTGGGGCATGTTGTAAACATGAAATGAGAAAGAGCAGACATTATCTAAAAAGGCAAAAAGGGTTTGGGGGCACCAAAGTCACACTTTGCCACCTTTCCACTTTTTCCCTGGAAAAGGCCAGATCCCATAGAAATGTGAAACATTTCTACAGCAGCTCAGCCAATTCTATCTTCAGAGACTCAAATGGTCCCTGGACAGCCATCCTCTCCTGCAGCTCTGACCTGATTTTACAGCTCAGCAGGTCTCTTTGGCCGCTCCTTCTGTGATGTGGAGATTCTTCATCCTTAGGGACCATAAACTGAACTGTACGAATGCTATTTGTTCATGGAAGATTAAGACACACAGACTCCCTGAAGTCTGAGAGAGTTTCAGAGTAAAGCTTTGCCACTTTGCAATGAGAAACAAGCGTCTCATTCTCCAGAGGGAAAACAAGAGTAAGGACCCACCTGGTTCCTGCTTCCTGTTGTTTCCTTTTCTCAGGGCTGGAGACGTGACTTGCACATGGCCAGGTCAGCTCCACACTGGTCCCTAGGCCAGTCCTAGAGCCAGAGACAGGATGCATTTAAGATACTGGTTTTCAATGCCAGCACTCAGCATAGCTCATTGTTGAGACTTCATGCCTGGCTCTGGTATCCAGACCTAAGTCTTGCTGTTTTGGTCTCAGTCCCTATTTGAGTAACAACATCAGAGCAACACTCAATGCTTGGTGTATAGAATTCCACTCTTGGGATCTAGAGTCCCATCACTGAACTAGACCTTAGTTCACGGAGTCCCCTACCTGTCAGGAGACCACCTTGATGCGAGTCCAACTTTCTTCCTGAATGCTATCATGATTCCTACCATTCACTGAGCATGCTCTCAAGAGATACAGCTGAACATTTCACAAGCTCAGCTAAATTTTAATTCTCACAATAGTCCGATGAGATAAGTATAATAATTGTCTTTACCTTGTGTATTCAGTTAGAGACAAAACAAAATATGAAATTAAGATGGGATAATTTTGGCCTTTCAGTTTTATTAAACTTTAAGTGGAAGAAAATTTGATTTGGGGAGTTTTAATTCTTCATTAAAAAATGTAATAATAGAAGTTCATATAGCTTAAATTGGGTATATTTTATTTTGCTGACCTTGTATTATTTGGAATATTTTGCCACCATTGTTTCCATTCCATACCTACTGGCCATCTCTGTCATTCAATGTACCTGGCATATTTTGAGATGGAAAACAGAATCAGGAATGGTTTCTTTGTGCAGAGTGCATTGTGAACTTAGGGTTAACTCATGTAACATCCTGTCCTAAGAGTTTGATATTTCTCTTCCTCCGGGCTAGTTAGGCTCTGATAAAACCCAGGCAGGTTAGGCTCTGAAAAGTTAGTTTTTCTTGTGGGCAGGCCTTGTTAAGATCAGAGGCTCTGCATGTATTTTAACATGGCTGCTCTTTCCTTCTTCCTGCCAGAAGGACAAGGGAACTTTTCTCCTTTCTTCACTGTGAGAACCTATTAGAACCGTAAGAGGTAAAATTCATGAAAGTGTGGCGGCACCCAAAGATTGGGGCGCCATGAAGGTTTTTTCTGAGCAGAAAGCAGAGAACTCTCACCTACTCCTGCCCCACACAGGTGCAGCCTGCCCCACTACCAACGTCCCCCACCTGAGTGCAACATCAGTTACAATCAATGAACCTAGATTGACATGTCATTATTACCCAAAGTCTCCATAGTTCACATGATGGTTCACTCTTGATGTTGTGCATTGTATGGGTATTGACAAATGTATCCAGCATTACAGTATCATATGGAGTAGTTTCACTGGCTGAAAAATACTCTGTGCTCTATCAGTTCATCCCTCTCACCTCCCTAACCCCTGATAACCACGGATCCTTCTACTGTCACCATCGTTTTACCTTTTCAGGATGTCATATAATGCGAATTATACAGCCTTTTCAGATTCCTTCTTTCACCTAGCAAAATGAATTTAAGATTCCTCCATGTATTTTCATTGCTAGACAGACCATCTCTTTTTAGCACTGAATAACATTCCACTGCTTGGATGTCCCATAGTTTACCCATTCACTTACTGAAGGGCATCTTAGTGGTTTCCCCAAGTTTTGGTAAAGGTGAATAAAGCTGCTATAAACATCATGTGCAGGTGAAAGAAGGAATCTGAAAATGCTGTATGATTCCCATTACATGACATCCTGATAAAAGGAAAACTATGGTGATAGTAGAAGGATCCGTGGTTATCAGGGATAAGGGAGATGGGAGGGGATGGACTGTTGGATCATATGTTAAGAGCATGTTCAGTTTTACAAGAAACTACCCAGCTGTCTTCCAAAGTGCCTGTGTCATTTCCATCCTCACCAGCAGTGCATGAGAGTTCCTATTGCTTCAGGTTCTCACCAGCATATGGTGTCAGTGTTCCGGATTTTGGCTATTCTAATAGGTGTGTAGTGTTATCTCATTGTTTTAATTTGCATTTCTGTTATGACATATAATGTTGAGCATGCATTTATTTGTCATCTGTATATCTTCTTTGGTGAAATGCCTGTTCATATTGGTCATTTTTTAATCAGGTTGTTCTATTTTTTGTTGAGTTTTAAGAGTTCTTTGCATATTTTGGATAACAGTTCTTTATCATATATGCCTTTTGCAAAAATTTTCTCCCAGTCTGTGGTTTATCTTCTCATTTTCTGGACCCCCCCTCTGGGTTTTTGTGTTCAGACTAAATCTACAATAATTCCTCAAATACAGATTAGGTTTCCTTATTGGTTCCCATCGAGTTTTCTGCCCCTGGGATTCTTTGTATCTAATTGTCAGCCTCTGCAATTTTCAAGGCAGTGGGTTTCCCTATCACCTTGGTTCTGTGATGGATCTAAGAAGAGTTGTTGATTTTCAGTTTGTTCGGTTATGCCTTCTTATGTGAACCTAAGAGATGACTTCCAAGCTCCTTATATGCTAGACTTGGAATCAAAAGTTTGCATAGTCTTACCTGTTTATAATTTAAATAACTCTGCAAGTCAGCGAAAGCTGCTTGCATTATATCCTATTTATAAATTTGAAAACAGAGTTGAGAGAGACTAACTTGCTGGCCAATAGTAACACTGATCATTGTTATCCAAGATAGAATGGAAAATCAGGTTTTTGGCTTCCAATTCAGGGTTCTTTGTACTGAAACTAGCTGCTTGGCATCTACCTGTTGTGTGACACTATGCAAGTCATCTGATTTCTTTGGATCTTGGCTTTTGCATCTGTGAAATATTTAAAACTTTTAACATACTTTATAATATTATATTGTGCCTAAATAGTTTTTATATCCCCACAAGACCTCTCTCATTGTGAAAGGAATGGCTTGTTATAAGGTAGGTCAGCTGTGTTCTCCTCAAATCTCCAGCTTTAATAATATGATAAGGTGCCTTATAAAGGGAAGTCACTCTGTCTTGTGGACATGGAGAGGGAAGAGTGGAGCAGTGAGGTGGGAGCAGGTGTGGAGCCCATTAACTGGGCTCAGCCCACATCTTAAAAAGCCATGATGTATGGCACTGCCTTGCAGCCCTCACTTTTTCTGTCTTTTTAATCATTAACCTTGCAAGCAGGAGACTTCTTATTTTAATCTTCAAGGTTGCAGTAAGTCTTCCCATCTGTAACTGTTGGTTCCCAGATGGAAGCCAACAGAAGTTCTCTCTGCTGTCAGCTCAGCAACATGATGCCTTTGACAGATCTTTTTCTAAAAACAGAACTTGCTGTTTCCAAGGAGCAGTGGAAGGGACACTAGAAGAAGAATGCCAATTCCAGAGGGGTGTGAAGATCGCACTCAGAAGATCTCCTGGTGTGCCAGCTGCGGGGATTGAGGACAGGCTGATTTGAGAGTTCCAGAGAAAACCAGTGGTAGAAGAAGAGATCTGAATTTGAAGGAAGATTTGGGTTCAAATCCTGACTTACCTGAGTGGAATCTTGGCAAAGACAACTTGTTTATTCGTGAGCTTCAATTCTCCCATCTATCAAATTGAGAAAATAATACCCAAGTCACAGGTCTTTGCCAATATTTGAAAAAGAACAATATTTACATGTGTGTCTTTCTCAATGCCCAGAGCATGTTTCCTCCCTTCCTTTGTTATTCCTTTCTTCCAATCTTGTTCCTTCTTCGACTATATCTGTATTAGTTCGTTTTCATGCTGCTGATAAAGACATACCCAAGACTGGACAATATACAAAATGAAAGAGGTTTATTGGACTTACTTCCACGTGGCTGGGCAGGCCTCACAATCATGGTGGAAGGTGAAAGGCCCATCTCACATGACGCTGCCAAGAGAGAAAATGAGAGGCAAGCGAAATGGGTTTCCCCTTATCAAACCATCAGCTCTCGTGAGACTTATTCATTACCACGAGAACAGTGCAGGAAAGACCTCCCCTCATAATTCAATCACCTCCCACTGGGTTCCTCCCAGGGCACATGGGAATTGTGGGAGTTACAATTCAAGATGGTATCTGGGTGGGGATGCAGCCAAACCATATCAGTATCCTTCTTCAGGGATCCTTTTAGGGCAAAAGCAAGATTGGAATCAGTCATGAAAGGTCTTAGTGAGTTGCCTCCTCTGTTAGATGTACAGTTCGAGATCAAGGGTAAGAAGGGAGATTAGCAGTGTCTGTGATGGCTCATCGTGACCATTTCAACATCAAGGTAATTTGCCAGACAGAGGCACAGGAGAGAGGAGTCCAGTTTTGTATTTTTGGGCAAGTCTAAGTCTGAACCATATGCTCAGTTTCTACATCCATGAAAAGAGACTATATATGCAATTCTTGAGAATCAAGAAAATTGACAAGTATGTTTTGTTTTGCTTGAGAAAACTGAACACACTATGCACACATGATATTTTACAACTAACATCTATTGGTTGGCAACTCTTTGACCTGGAGCCAGGGAAAGTCAATGTAGGAAACCATTTCGAGTTAATCAGACAAATTGAGGCTCAAAAATTCAGTTCAAGTGACTTTCACTGAATTATAGAAACTTTCATATATCTTATCTTTTCTATAAGGGTTGACCCAGTATCAAAAAACAATCAAGTGCCCGAATTTGTCTAGAAATCCTAACCTATCTGAGAAATTCAGAAGCTTGATTATTCCATGACTATTCTGGTTTAATTTTTGTTATTTTCAAAAATGATGGCTTAAGTATCTGACTAGATGTATTTTTTTAATTTTAACAACATTATTATGCCTAAAAACTAGCAGCATTCCTTAATATCATCAAAGATAATTTTTTAGATATTAGTTTGGTGCAAAATTAATTGTGTTTTTTGCAATTACTTTTAATGGCAAAAAAAAAAAGCGCAATTACTTTGGCACCAACCTTATACACACACACACACATATATGTAGATATAGATAGATGTTCTAATTTATAACAGGATATAAATAATATCCACACATTTCAATTGGTTGAAATAGCTCTCAAGTCTTCTGAGTTTGTCCCCCAACTCCACTCCCACCCCCACCATCACTTTGGCAATCTACTATTGAAGGAACCAGGTCATTTATGCTGCCAAGGTTCTCATAGTTTGGATTTTGATGACTACACTCCCTGATGTCCATTAACTTTTTCCTCTGTCCTCTGTATTTTCTGTAAACTGCTGAATCTGAAAGCTTGATCAGATTCAAATTTCATGGTTTTGGCAAGGCTACTTCACAAGTGGCATTGTGTCCTGATATGACTAGGCACATAATTCCTGGTGGCCTCTTTTATGATATTTGCAGCCACCAAGGCTCAGTGCTTAGATCCACTAGGGTTTGAAAAATTGTGATAATCCTATTCTATCATTTGTTCTTCACCTATTAGCTGGAATAGTTTTATACAGAAAAACTTGCTGTCATCAACTATTTGGTACTCAATATACAGTCAGGGAGGAAAGCCAGAATAATTGCTTGATTCATTATCATTTTCAAGTGATACATTGATTCACTGGAATCTATCACCATGTAGTCAATTTAGGTTTTTGTTTTGTGTCACTGTAAACTAAAGGATTTAAACATATTGCATTTCTCCTTCCACTGATGTTTCTTATTTTTGCTCAAATCATGCCATCTTTGGCCAGTGGGAGCCACTGCAAGTGGGTCCTACATCCTTTAGACATCACCCTAGTAATTGGATTACTTCCTTGTTCTCTCATTTGAAATATGCTCAAGACTCATCTTGAACATTTCCAAAAATTTCTTTCCTTTCAGGAAGGAATGGTATTTCCAAACCACAATCTGGGAACTAAGGATATGCACCCTGCCAATGGAGAGGTGACTGCTTTCAATGCCTTTCAGAGAACAAGGCTAGGAAATAGTTCTCAAAATAAAACACATTGTAAATACACACTGATGGTTTCATTTCAAATGCCAAGCTTCAGGGTTTTTACTTAAGTTTCTTAACATAAATAATTATCTCTTTTCTTACATACTATACTAAAAATCTAGATATTCAATGGCACTGGAAAAGATGGTATTGGGAATATCACATAATTACTCATTTGTTTCATGTACTATGCAGACAACAGTCTTAGAGTAAATAACAACATACCACAAATATTTATGATTCATTTTCTGGATATCAAGCCATAGTAATTCATCATGTAGACTATCTTATTTGCTGTCTCTCTCTTGCTCTTATACTCATATTTTTGGTTATTTAGCAAAAATTGAATTTTGTTCTGCTGGTTACCTTTCAACTAATACTCTTATAATAAACTTTGTTATATAGTCAGTACTCCAAAAGGAGAAATATTATGAAGATGAGTAATTAATACAGAAGAGTTGTCTCTTAAATCAAGACACTACTACTTACAGGTGGAGCCTTCATTTAAACCCAAGTTTGCCTGACTTCAGAGTTCCTTTTCTTTTTTTTTTACAATAACGCAAGGTGACCTGGAGGGATAATGCTTCATATGTTTCAGTCTTGGAAGTATTCTCAAAAGAAAAATATTTTTAGGATATTTTAAGATTCACATACTTTATCATCCAAACCACAACACTTTTAAGAGTAAAAGTGCATTCTAAAAGTCTGTATGTTTGTACATATATATATCCATGTTTGGATAAGCTCACATATATGTGTGTGTATATATCACATATATGTATGCACACTTCTAAATATACATATGAAAAAAGAAACAGTATCATATTGGTAGACCTATGAAAGAGTTCTAGACCAAAACTATTTTCTAAAACAAAATTTTTTTCTAACAATTTTAAGTAGCATAGATTCATACATTTTAAGAGAAATATTATACATCTTTTTATATTTACACATCTTTTTATATTTTTATCTCAACATTAACACTAGCAGAAAAACTTATCTTAGTACATTTTCACAACTTAAATACAATGCATAGCCACATCTGATTTTAATACAGTATCAGTGATATTTTCTGACAAATCTGTTTTTTTTACATAAAAGTGACTGAAACCTTTTCCAAATATGCATTATACAGATAAAAAATTTGCAATTGTTAATACCTAATAATTAACGTAGAGATCATAATAATTTTAATTGAGAAAACTTTCTTGCTCTAGGGAAAAAAGTCCTCTTGTAAGCTCAGAGTAGATTCTACTAAATGAAGATTATTCTTCATTCTGTTTTATACTGAAATACATAAAAACATTGGCATATATGTTTTTACCAGTACAGCCATTTTGCCTCTGTGCAGAGTGCTTTTATACAATATATATTTTTATAAGACAAAATATGTCAAGTAAATTGTATGTATTTTGATTTTGTTTGAACATTTTGCTAAATGTAGAAGCTGCAAAATTATAGGCTTTTTCAATCTAATTCCAGTTTAGTACAATATATCAATTATCTAGTATTAGGAGATATACTTAATGTAAATGATGAGTTAATGGGTGCAGCACAGCAACATGGCACATGTATACATATATAACAAACCTGCACATTGTGCACACTCACCCTAGAACTTAAAGTATAATAAAAAAATTAATTAAAAGTTAAATAAAAGGATTTTTCCCTAAATTGAACAATTTTCACATTTCAAAGTGAAATATTATATAGCCCTTTGAGCTCTTATCACTTAAATATTTTATTTCTTCCCCTGCCTTTGTAAGGATACATTTTAGTATCTTCCTGTTTGCAAGTTTTGTTTTTGGTAATAGCAATTTGCTTTTAAGTCTCAAATTGCTTACTTTTTAAAGTGTCTTGAATAAAGATTTCTAAGTCAAGTTCTAAAGTGCTCTAAGACACTTAGGTTTATTTACAAAGTAGTTCCAATTTTGACAGGTTTTTAAATTGGATCAATTTTAAGCAGCAATGAAGGAAAGCAGATAGATGGTTGGTAGGTAGGTAGATGATAGATGATCTCCCTCACTTGTTTAAATAGCATTTTTAATTATGTAGCTCTGTGACCAAGATCAAGTATATTTCTGCCTCATAGTTGTTTTTCTTAAATTTATTAACATTATTTGTACCACAGAACTGTTTTACAAAAACTTGTATTCATAATATTAACAGAAAATTTATATCTTCCATGTTAAATTTTCACCGAATTTATAATGGTATTCACAATAATATATGTTTCACCTTTGAAGAAATGAGTTTGCAAAGCCCTCCTTTGATTCCACGTTTGTATAAAAATATTAAATATCATTGAAATTAACTGACTTTCTGTATAATTTTATCATCTAAGTGTTTGCAAAGTTGCTCTTTTGATGGTGGTAGCATATTAGCCATCATTTTGTCCCTTTTCAAACATTCACAAGAAAACATGACATCAAATATGAGTGAAAATAATTTCTAAAAATCATTTGATCTAAATGAAAAGTCATGCTTTACAGAGTAAAGATGCTCTCTGAAGCTGCATGTGTGTCTGTTATATGTGCTGCCAATTTTCAGGCATGGTATTAAAGTATAATCACTAACTTTGAAGTAGATACTGAAGTTTCTTCGGCAGATCTGTATTTTCTGGACTTAAGTGGTTGTCAGTGATTTCATTATCAGCCTTGTGGTGGACGGCAAACTGACATTTTTTTGTAAGGAACATGTTTCTCATTAAGACTTTTTGGGGAAAAATGGAAGGCAGGATTAAATTTCAATTTCCTTGAATGTACCCTTTAGTTTGGGGAATAATTCCTGGAATTAAATGTTTTTTACAAAATAAATAACAAAGCTTAATCAAACATAAAACAATAAAATTATGGTAGTTGTACACCATACAATAAATGACAGAACCAGTGGATCCAAGGCATCCAGCTCATTCCTCATGTTCTCTATGGAAGGACTGCGCAACCTCTTCTCTACACAAATATCTTTTGTATTCCTCACTATTATTTCTCCATGCTCCCCACTGATCTGCCCCCTGACAAACTGACAGCTTTGTGCATTTCACAGGCCGTTGCCCACAGTACAACTGGCTAGCACATTACATAGCTGGAAGGTACAACAGGTTCAAATATTTGTTCCCCCTATCACCCATGACCAGAAGGAATCACAGGAGCGAGACCCTAATTGCTTGTGTTAATTAAGTTGCATGAGCAAAGAGTCAAGACAGGAAGAATAGATTATAGCTGGTTGTCTTTCAGATTTGACAACATGTTAAGAGAGAACTTGGGTGCTCGATTTGGCAGCACATGTTCTCACTTTGGCAACATAATACTAACATTAAAATGATACAGAGAAGTTTGGGTAGCTATTCTTAATGTCAGAAAAACAGACTTCAAAGCAATAACAGTAAAAAAAAAAAAAAAAGATGAAAAAAAGCCATTATGTAATGATAAAAGGATTGATCCAACAAGAATATATTACAATCCTAAATATATATGCACCTAACTCTGGAGCTCCCAGATTCATAAAAAAGAACTACTTAGACCTAAGAAAAGAGACAGACAGCAATATAATAATAGTGGGGGACTTCAACACTCCACTGACAGCACTAGACAGATGATCAAGACAGAAGGTCAACAAAGAAACACTGGTTTTAAACCACTTTAGAACAAATGGTGCTAGTAGATATTTATAAAACATTCTACCACAGAACTGCAGTACAAACAAACATTTTTCTCAGCAGCACATGGAATATTCTTCAAGATGGACCACAAAATAAATCTCAATAAATTTTCAAAATTTAAAATAATCTCAAGTATCTTCTCAGACCACAGTGGAATAAAACTAGAAATCAACTCCTAAAGGAAGCTTCAAAACTATACAAATACATGGAAATTAAACAACCTGCTCCTGAACAATTTTTTGGGTTAACAATGAAATCAAGATGGAAATTTCAATTTTTTTCAAAATGAATAATAGTGACACAAGTTATCAAAACCTCTGAGATACAGCAAAAGTAGTGCCAAGAGGTGACACAAGTTATCAAAACCTCTGAGATACAGCAAAAGTAGTGCCAAGAAGAAAGTTTATAGTGCTAAATTTCTACATCACAAGGTATAAAAGATTACAAATTGACAACCTAACATCACACCTCAAGAAACTAGAGAAACAAGAAGAAACCAAACCCAAAGCTAGCAGAAGAAAAAAAAAAAAATAACAGGGCCAGGTGTGGTGGCTCATGCCTATAATCCTAGCACTTCCAGAGGCCGAGGCAGGCAGATCATGAGGTCAGGAGATTGAGACCATCCTGGCTAACACGGTGAACCCCGTCTCTACCAAAAATACAAAAAATTAGCTGGGCGTGGTGGTGGGTGCCTGTAGTCCCAGCTACTTGGGAGGCTGAGGCAGAAGAATGTTGTGAACCCAGGAAGCGAAGCTTGCAGTGAGCCGAGATCATGCCACTGTACTCCAGCCTGGGTGACAGAGCAAGAGTCTATCTCTAAAAAAAAATAATAAATAACAAAGATCAGAGCAGAACTAAATGAAATTGAAACAAAAAAATACAAAAGGTCAATGAAATGAGAAGTTAGCTCTTTGAAAAGATTTTTTTAAAATGATAGACCATTAAGTAGATTAACCAAGAGAAGAAGAGAAGATTAAACTCAATTAAAAATGAAAATAGAGATATTTCAATTGCCACTACAGAAATACAAAAGAACATCGAGATGGCTGTGAACACTTCTATGCAAACAAACTAGAAAATCTAGAGGAAATGGAAACCTAGATGAAATGGATAAATTCCTAGAAACATACAGTCCTCCTAGCTTGAATCAGGAAGAAATAGAAATCCTGAACAGACCAGTAACAAGGAATGAGATTGAATCAGTAATAAAAAACAAATTGCCAACAAGAAAAACCCAGGTGAATCAGACAGACTCACAACCAAATTCTAACATATATTCAAAGAAGAATTGATACCTATCCTACCGAAATGATTCCAAAAAATTGAGAAAAAGGGAATCCTCTCTAATTCATTCTATTAAGCCAGTATCACCCTAATATCAAAGCCAGGAAAAAAGGTAACAGAAAAAGAGGACTACAGACCAGCCGGGTGCAGTGGCTCACACCTGTAATCCCAACACTTTGGGAGGCCAAGGTAGTAGATCAAGCTCCATTACCCCTAGTCAAAACAAGTGTGTGTGTGTATACGTTTTTTACATTTTTACATTTTATATTTAAGCCTCTAAGAATTAATGGACTGCCATGTTCCAATTTTGAGGCAGTATGTATGAGTGAAAGAGTACTGCAGTAGGAGAAAGATGATCTGATGCTAGTTCCAACTATTTACAAACTGTATGACTTGGAACAACTTCCTAAACCTTTCTGAGCTTCAGTGTTCTTATAAAGAAACGTATTTTTTAAAATACTCATAATTTGTGTGAAATATGAGTGAAAAAGACAATGTGTTTAAAGGAGGCTTTCACCTGCAGGGAAGCTTTGATGGAGCAGAAGAGATCTTGCTTTTCCAGCTCAACATGTATTCCCAGTCTCATCTCCCATCACCAACTCTGTGCATTTCCTATCCTTCAATAAAGGACCCATATTTGTCTTCAAACATCATCTACTCTTTCACAAATTCAGGATGAAACACAGCTTCTCTTCTACGTTGGGATGCCTTTATTCCCTACTGTTCACTGGAGAGAAGAGAATATTTCTTTCCTGCTCCTTATGAGTAGAAAGAGTCTCCACTCAATCTTTTCCAGCTATTACAGGACTTAATCTAATTGGTCAAAACTGGAGATGTTTACTAGGCTGTGTTCACTAGGAGGCATAATCATTAAAGACAGGCCTACTCATGCATTCTCTCTCTTACAATTTCTACCTAAATGTGGTAAGCAGACCTTGGCAGGCCCTAGTATCTCAGGGCAGACAGCTGCCTTCTTTCCTCCCTCTTCCAGCTTTCATGTGGTTAGGTGGGTAATTAAACCCAAGAGTCCACTTGAATAAGATTAGTCTTTCATTCTCCACAAACAACCTAAGCGTGCCAAGAATCAAATGTGGTGGTAAGGGCAGTGAGGATGGAGAGGACGGCAGAATGAGAAGCGCCAGCATTGCTTTGAGCCTTAGTTTCATGCTCTATCTCAACCTTTAGAAGCAAGCTCCATGTTAAGGTATTGCATGCTGCATAGCTCTTAACAAAACGGTTCTATTCTTGTTCTTTGTATGTTCCTCTCTCAGAGATGCAAAGGAAACTACTGGGATGATTGACAGAGTGGGATGATTGACAGGGTAGGATTCAGTCACTCCTGGTCCCTGTGTCTGTAACACCATCACCCTCAACCTTTACCTCCAGTGCGACCCTTCCAGGCTGCACTCAAATGCCAACCCCATGAACCCTCACTCAACCCCTATTCAGAATTCCCTGCTCCCAGCTAGCCTCCCACAGCACTTTGCTCACACCTCCAGTACAGCCTACATTTTATTCCCCAATGTTCCACTGATTTGTGCATGTCTGCCTCCACTTTCATACTTGAAATTCTCCAAAATTTTCTATTCTGTATACATCCTCCTCAGCTCCCACAGCTATGTCTGGGAAACAATAAGTCCTCAATAATTGTGTTGAAGGAATATTAATTTAACATTACTTAAATGCTATCTGCATTTATTCTCCACAAGGGAATTCATATATGCCATCTTTATAGTTTATCTCTTGAGAGAAAGCTGAAAGAAAAGGCCCCTGAAAGCCTCTCAGAATTACTGAGCTAACTTAGAAAACCCTGAAATCACTGTAGCATTTCTTTTCCATTTTCCCTGAGAAACTTTTATAACTTCTTGTGTGGGCTTTATTCAGGCTTTTAAAGCTTATATGCTTCTTCTAGTGTCACATATCTTTCTAGAAGTTTCATAATATCATTGCAGATTTGTTGGGAGAAAATTCTCCCATCAAATTCTCCTGCCTGGTAAACAGTCTTCAAAACATTTGTAGTTGGAGTTTCCATTGAGCTGAGTGGCCAAAAGTTCGTGTGTTAACCCTAGCTTGCCTGGGACCTGTGGCTGACTGAGCACATTAATTTGGGGCCTCTGCTTTCCCCCTACCTGCTGCAATTTGAGGATTTTTTGCTTACTGTCAAGGAACAGCTATCTGCTCAGACCGATGTCAGCACTGTTTTCAGGACTTTACATGCAATAAAACACAGCCACCCTCTGAAGTAAGAGCTGTTAACTATCCACATAGGGCTGACAGGGAAACTGAGGCCTTGACTTTTTTCACGGCTCCCCCAAGGCTGCACAGCTGCAAATGGCAGGAGGAGGTTCGATTTATAAGGCCCCGCTGTGTCTCAATCAGGAGAACACAGACTCTAGGGTCAGACAAAATGGGTGCTGTGTAACCTTTATAAGTCTTGAATATCGCAAACTCAGGCATGCAAGAAATGTAACCTTAATTTTTTTGTCTCTTTAATTTTTTAATGGGAGCATAATTTATAGACGGTTAAATACTCAGATCTTAAGTGTGCAGTTTGATAACTTTTGATCAATACTGGCACCCATGTAATGTACACCCCTTCAAGATATAGTATGTATTTGTCATGCCCAGAAAGTTCTTTGAACCCCATCCCAGCCAGTTCCCACCCCTCCAGGAAATTATTTTGTTTTCTGTCTCATAGGTTAATTATTTAATTTGTTATTTTTAACTTGACCTAATTTCTTCAAACTCCCATTCCGTGTAGTATCAGAAACGTCACCTCAGCCCATCTTCGGAGCTCTTCCCATTCTGTTTACCTGGGGTTCTCTATAACACTTAGATTAGGTTGGGATACATGGCTCGCATTTTGTGAGATGGTGGGAGGTGCTCTCCGTTGCTGCCTATACATCTGATCTCTGCAGAACAATCCCTGCCCTGCCTGGTTCTCAGCTACTGGCCCACAAAGGATGCTGCTCTATTTCCTTATCTCCAGCATCAAGGCCTCTTGAGCCTGGACCCTTTCTCAGTTACACCCATGCCTCTGAGTACAAAAGACCATTTACAGCCCTGTGGCCACAGTTCTGCCCCATACCACTAAGTGGAGGATTCCCTGAGGCCCTCAAAGGCCCTCTCTTCCTAGACCCACCACAAAGCTACACCTTCTCTGACATACTGTCACCTCTCCAGGTACAACTGGGAAAAGTCACCTCTTCCCTTGGATCTCACAAAGCAAAGAGGGTTTATCCACCATCATCCTTCTTGCTTGGTCTATGCAGAGTAGAGCAGTATAGAGCAAAAGACTACTTTTTTCCAAGGGAACCCCAATACTTACTCTCTTCTTCCCTTTAATATCCTCCCTAACTCTTGAGAAATCTTTCAGAGTCTCAGGATTAGACACATCAGACATCTCAGTGTATTTTTGCTGTTCCTCCAGAATCACCCCTTCCCTGAGGTAAGAGATGGGCATGGTGTCCCTGTAGCAAGGAGGAAGAATTTCAGTGTAGCAGAAAATCCAAAGAAAAGAACCACATCAGTTAACAGATTGAAATCTCATCCCAGTGCAGAGAAAAAGAGTGGTGTAATAAGACCATAGGGCTGTTGCATTAGTGAGCTGATTCCTGCAAAACATTGATGTAGTTAGCACTTAACAGATTGGCATTATTATTATATCTAGATATGGAGAGTGTTATCAAATTGAACTTGAACCAAAAATCTTTACTTTTTGTTTTCTGGGTATTGTCTACAGGTAGGACGGCCCTGAGCTGACAATGGCACCTAGAAGGATATTGTGAAACACTGGACTGACAGGAAGTTTGGAAAGCCCTGAGTAGCTGAGATGGAGGAAGTGAGTGAAGGTAGTAGCAAAGAAATGTGAAGTATGTCTTGGGTCATTGCCGACAGTTGCAGTCACAGCCAGTGAAAATCGAAGAACATACAAGCATACAAGTTAAGCAGGCGAGCGAGAGTTACAGCGAGAGTTATATACCTAGTTGCCTCGACCCAGAGTTGCACCAGAATCTTTTTGAAAACTGAACAGCTAATGAATTTCCATCTTCATGGTCATATCTCTCCATGCCAAATAATATGCTATTAAATTAAGTTTAGCCTTAAGCTACCTCCTTACATATTTTAAGTTTGGCCTAAAGATTTCTCAGTACTTAGTGAATTGTAGCCTAACTGGATGTGTAAACAGATTGTAACCTACTTTTGTACCAGTCATTGAGATTTAGCCAAACAAAGGCAGCCAACTGTTCAACCCAGGTTCAAATAAAATAAACATTCAGCTGTAACCAATCTGGCTGTTTCTGTACCTTATTTCTATTTTCTGTATGCCATTTTCCTTTTTCTACCCATATATCTTCAACCATACAGTAGCACTGGAACCTCTCTGAACCTATTCTGGTTTGGGGGCTGCCCGATTCACAAATCATTCTTTGCTCAATTAAACTCTGTTAAATTGAGTGTGTCTAAGGTTTTAACAATGCTATGGTAGAAGAACCCAAGCCAGGCACCTCTGGGTGTGAGCTCAGCAGCCCAGCATGGTTGACTAACTCTAGAGTCAGACTCCCAGGCTCTGCCACAGAAGAGTTATGTAACCTGGGCAATTTACTTAGCTGTTCTTTCCCTCCAATTCTTACTCAACAAAATGGTGAAAATGGTTAGGGGTACAAAGGAGATCCTTTCTCTTCACCTTTGGTTTCCAAGAAAGAGATTGTCCCTAAACACTCCTGGGTGCTTGGTCCCATCATCTCCCCCAATCAGAGATGGATTGATTTACCTAGTTGGTGAATGGCAGCTGTTGATACACATTTTTTGTGTGTGGGTGGAGCTTATTTATCAAAGTCCGAAGCACAGAAGTTTCTATCTCTCTTTGGACGCTACCTCACCTGGATAAGTGAAAGGGCATCATCATGCATATGTCTGCTCCGCAGACCCCAATATCAATTGAATGGGCTTTTCCAAGGTCTAATTTGCATACAAGAGCATTAGAAAGTGCAACATTACCACTTGTCTAAGCCTTGTTCTCTAATTCAGTTTTCATCAATATCTTAGCTGATCCATTTACTTCTGTCTGCCTCGCTGCTTTTTGTACTCATTAGTCCCCTCAAACTCCAGCAATAATGATGCTTCCCATATACAATCTTGGTGATGATGACTGAGATAATAAAGGTGTAAAGTGTCTGAAACATATTACATGCTCAATAAATGTTTGTTATTACAATTATTAATGGATAATTCACTTCTACAAATGATGTAAATTCCTATTCTCTAAGTTTTCTTGTTGTACAAATGTCATTAATAATTGTATGGCTTAAATAAGAAAATGCATATAGGTTACTTGGCACGTGGATTGGCACTCAATAAACAGTGCCGCTCCCCAATTCCAGTTGAAATGTATTAGAAGAGCATTTTGACTGTTCCATGGCACAGCAACAAACAATAAAACAATGTTTTACAAATCCTCTACTACAGAATGGGTTTCCCAAATTGTATGTAACATGTGTTCCCATGCAAGATAATTGATGTGCTATATAACCCTCCCTCAAGGCCCTCACCAAATGTTCTCTCCTCCATAAAGACTTTTGCAGATTACCCAAAGTCCTATAGAACCTGTAGAACCTGTCTGCTCCCATCTTACCCCATATATAAGAGAGATTTATTTGAGTATTTACCCCAGAAATGGCATGAGATTTGAAGACAGAAGATCCAACTGGATTTGTCCCTTACGTAATATGTCATTTAATGTCTCAGTTGGTTTATATATAAAATGGGTGTTAATAATGAGATGCATCGCATAGCATTGCACTGAGAAGCAAGCAAGAGAATACACATGAAAGTGCTTCGAAAACAAGAATGCACTATAAAAGGTCTCTGCATATAAGAATATTATGTTAAGGGTGAATCTAGGTTAACGAGAAGCACCATCTGTTTGTGGGCAAACTAGTTAAAAAGAACACAAATCTCAAGGGAATGGATGTCATCTGTGCCTGTTGTGAAATACACAACAAACTGTCTTCTGATGGAGTCAATTTACAAGACATCAGAAGTTTTAAGTGCTTCCATTTATGGATTTCATGACTCTTGGGATATTGTTGCTATTATTATTATCATTATCATCATCACCAGACTCATATATTATGCTAGAGCAGAGGGAAGGTAGACAATTTTTAAAACATAAACTGACAGAAGCTGCTGCTTCCCTCCAAGGGAGTGGCGTAATTCAAGGGAATATAAGGTACAATTGTATATGAATCATCTTGATGTGTCCTTTTGTAGGAGAAAAAGTGAGACCCCTGGGCTGAACCCAGATGAGAAAGGGGAGGCAAAGAGAGAGAGGAATTGCTCAAAATCCTAAGGGAAAATAAATTTTGAGTTACAAAGGGGCAAAAGCAGAGAAAAAGAGTTTGGAACCTCATAAATTAAGAAATGGAGGGAAATGAAAGGCATTTGGGAGAGAAGAAGGGGAAAAAATGAGAAAGAGACAAAGAAAAGTGGAGAGTGATAGAATCAGAGACCAAAACAACATGGCAGGGAGGGGTGGAATCTACCTCTTGGATTGGAAGACAGTGATTCTCATCACTCCTGTGCAAAAACGAAGTGAGAGGGGAGCGTGGATCTGGAATCCCCCGAACACTCCCAACTCCAGAACCTCAGAAATCTTGGGGAACGGACACACTACATGGGGACTCAGATAATTGTATTTAAATCTTAAAAATATTCCCAGAATATAACGTAAGCCTCTGGGAGGTGGATTCCTGAGCTACACTGAATTGATTTCCATTACTTTTCAAACATGAAATAGGGAGGAAGCACAGAAATCACCAGATGCAACGACCTCAATCTGGCAATGAAGAAATGGAGAAAGACCCAGAGGCACTGGGCAACCTGGCAACCAATTCATTACCGTTGGCTTATTGAACCAGGTACATTTGATAAGGAACAGTAACAAGGTTTCGTATCTTTGTGTGTTGTCGTTTTTACTGTTTTGGCACTACCTCAATCTGTTCTGTTGCATCTCCCTGGTTTTCCCCTTAACAGCATCTCAAGCAGATACTAAAGATGTTTAGTCATTTTCAACCAAAAAGAACAGTTCCATGTTCAGGTATCAGAAAATCTAATCTTGCTATATCAACCCTTTCATCTCAATGTTCTTTGGAAGCTCCCCCTCTCCTATTTCTCAGCTCTGGAACCAGCGGGGAGCAGGGGTGAGGGACATGCCTGGTTCCACCTCCTTCCTTGCTCCATATCTCCCTCCACTACACCTGCTCCTTTGGGTTCCTCCAGTGTCCAGACAAGAAAAGAGTGAAAGATAAGAGGAAATACACAAAAAGTGTTTTTACTTAGCTTAAGTATTTGAAGCCCTCTCTGGACTATCAAATGCTCTGTGATGGCAGGCATGCAAGGCTAGCTCTTTCCTCTGGGGGTCTTTGTGGGGCACTGAACATCCTCAGCCTACAGCACAGAGCAAGTTCACCAGGCACTGAGTCAGTTCCTACTTAGGGTTCCTCATCGTCAAGTTAGACTGTGGGACCACACCTCCCTCCTCTCTTTGGCACAAAAAATCCCAATTGCCATGTCCTGTGTTTCTCATAACTGCCTTCAAAGATGCCTTCGCAATGGCTCTCCAGCCATTTCTGCAAAGCAGGGTTGATGTTCACTGGATCTGCATGGGCATTCATGGTGAAACTGTGGAGACAAGTCTCAGACTGCATGGGGCACCTGTCATCCATGGTGATCTTGGCCAAGTTGCCTCTCAGTCTCCTAGTTTCTTTGTTGATGAAATGGGCACGATAATAACAGTACCCATCACAGAGGGTGTTTTAAGGATTAAGTGAGGAAATATATGCAAAGCTCTAACAGCAGTTTCTCATCCATAATTATAAATGTTAGCTATCATTTTTCTTATTGTTCCCGGCTCTGGATCCTCAGCCAAAACTCTGAAGCCACAGGAAATAACCAATCAAATGCCATGTTTCACCCAGATGTCCCCCAGTTCAATCAGCTCATCTTCCAATGAGGAAACAGAGACCCAGAGGCACTGGGAAATAAATCCAACCCTGAATGGTGTTTCCCCTTCTCAGTGTCCACAACATTCATTACCCAAAATATATATTCTGGAAAATGATTGCATTTGGTTTAGCATTTGATTATAGAGTGTCTAATCCTTTTCTCTAAAATAGCATGATGAATAAGAGTTTTCCTAAGAATTAAAGCTTAGAGCTGAGAACAAGGAAGCCCTAATTACCCCCACATTCTAAAGAGGGCTGTAAGCAATTAGGCCTGTACTTCTCTCCCAGGGATTACTAAGAAGTATAAGAATCTTCCCTGTAAAAGCCTTCAAGCATCCCACCCTTCTTATCATGGTATAAAAGAGAGGAAGAAAGAAAGGGCAGGAATAATTGGCCTTGCAGATGCAGTTACTAGATAAAATACAAGGCACACAGTTAAATTTAAGTTTCAGATCAACAGGAATAACTTTTCTTACTATAAGTATGTTCCAAATATTGCATAGGACATAATTATACTAAAAACTTATTACTTGTTTATTGGAAATTTCCATTTACCTGGTTGTCCTGTATTTTTATTTGCTAAATCTGGCAACCTTAGTAGGAAGAGCAGTGTTTCTTATAAGAGTGAACTCTGTCCCCTCTGAGATGGCCAGAATAACGCTGAGCACCCCTCAGAGGACACCACACGCACTCTTCAGAGGCCACCATCTTTGATAAAATTGCCAAGAACAGGTCAAACCACACCAAACCAGAGAGTAACAAGGAATGTTTCTTCACTGTTATCACATGGTCATTGCAAAATAGAGTCCCTGCCTTCTCTAGCTCCAGAGAAGCTGAATGAAGATGAGGAGAAGGAAGGAGATGTGTGTGTGTCTCATTTGGGGACAAAACAGATTATGATCATCTCACACCTCTCTCTCTCAACTCCAAAGTGGAGGAGAAATGAAACTGCAGATCTCATGATAACACATCTCTTCCCATTTCAGGTCACTCAATACGAAGTTTAAAAATATACTTTGGATTAAAGCTTTAACCTGGAGCACACTTTTAAAAATTAAAAGGGGGATGTATTAGTCTGTTCTTGCACTGCTAATAAAGACATACCCAAGACTGGGTAATTTATAAAGGAAAGAAGTTTAATTGACTCACAGTTCCACATGGCTGGGGAGGCCTCATAATTATGGCAGAAGACAAAGGAGAAGAAAAGACCGATTTACATGGTGGCAGGAAAGAGAGCGTGTGTGGGGAACTGCTCTTTATAAAACCATCAGATCTCATGGGACTTATTCATTACCATGAGAACAGTATAGGGGAAACTGTCCGCATGATTCATTTATCTCCACCTGGCCCGACCCTTGACATGAGGGGATTATTACAATTCAAGGTGAGATTTGGGTGGTGACACAGCCAAACCATATCAAGAACAGAACTTCTGCTTTCAGAAAGATGAAGTAGATATATTCTATCCCATTCTTCCCTAAGTACAAACAGAAATCTTGGATATGGCATATATATATATTTTTAAAAAAGGACAAAAGGGTGGAGAGAGGAAGACAGATAAGCTAGGAGCCTCAGGACCTGAGAATGATGCCATGATGAGTTCTCTATTTTTTGTTTATTTGGTTGGTTGGTTTTGCTTCATGTATCTCAGACTGTATACTGGAGAAGCCAGCAACTCAGAAATACCACTGACTCAGGAAAAAAAAAAAAAAAATGCCACATGGAAAGCTTGCTCTTTCTAGCCAAATGATCCAAAAAATGGGCAGCCTGGCAAGGTAGAAGGCTTTCAGAAAATGATTTCTCCACTCTAGCCAAACACCACTTTGCTGGTAACCCCACCAATAAAGAAAGGTAAAGTGGAGAACATAGACCTCACTCTTGCTGGGCTATAACAAGATGCCCAGCTCCCTTGCTGGGGTACATTCAGAGATGGTTGAGTCAGGAATCAAGCCTTTCATCACTACTCAGCAATAAGGAGGCCTCTCTCCATTCTTCCTCACCTCCTCTGAGGTATCAGTGGGGTCTACATGGGGAGGCTGGACTTCCACCCCCACTAGATAGTAACAAGAAGCTTCTCCCCCTGTCTACCATCATGGTGTCAGAGAAGGTCTCGTGAGATGGGAGAACTTTAAATACTACTCATGAGTGCTGAGGCAGGCACTCTACTGACAGAGTCAGGGGAGGCCATGTGGGGAGTGGTAAGAAAGTTCCCTGATGGGAGACAGAACTCCCACACCCACCCAGCAGTTACAAAGAGCACTTTCCACCCACAAATGTCAATGGAGGCTGAACGGAGAAGTTGTAATTCAACCCCACCTGGAAGTAATTAGGTGGTTCCACACTTAACCCATCAGACTAGTTTCAGGATGTGCCTGCTAAAATAGAAGGAATAAATAACATCCTTAGAAGAGTCACAACATAATACCCAAAATGTCCTGGTTTCAACTGAAAATGACTCATCATGTCAAAAATGAAAAAGATCTCAAACTGGGCAGAAAAATAGAGATGAACACTGAGATGACAATGATGTTAGGATTATCTGACAAGAACCATTAAAATGAGCAATTATGAACACACTTGAAACAAATGCTAAAATGGAAAGCTTTAGCATATAATAAAAAGCTTCAGCACACAAACAGAAGACATAAAGAGGAACCAAACAGAAATATTAAAACTGATAAATAAAAAAATGGATAAAGGAAGTTCTCTAAGCAGAAATAAAAGAAGGAAACTTGGAAGATCAGGAAGAAAGAACAAACAGGAAAAATACGAGCAAATACAATAGACTATCTTTCTCTTCTTGAGTTGTCTCAATTATGTTTGATGATTTAAGCAAAAATTATAACATTGTCTGATGTGGTTCTCAGTGTATATGGATTATAGCATAAGTGAAGGAAGGTAAAGAGACATACAGGGAGGTAATATCTTTCTGCACTTCATTTAAACTAGTGAAGTGTTCATACCAGTAGGTTGTGACAAATTGTAAATATGCAGTGTTATACCTAGAATAACCACTAAAAACAGCTAATAAAATATATAGATATTTACAATAGCGAAGACATGGAATCAGCCTACATGCCCACTGATGGTAGACTGGATAAAGAAAATGTGATACATATATACCATGGAATATTATGCAGCCATAAAAATGAGATCTTGTCCTTAGCAGGGACATGGATGGAGCTGGTGGCTATTATGCTTAGGAAACTAAAACAAGAACAGAAAACCAAATACTGCATGTTCTCACTTAAAAGTGAGAGCTAAATGATGAGAACATATGGATATATGGGGGGGATACACTGGGGCCTTTTGGAGGGGGGAGGGTGGGAGAAAGGAGAGGATCAGAAAAAAACTACTAATGGTACTAGTAATACCTGGGTGAGGAAGCAATCTGTTCAACAAAGCCCATGAAACAAGTTTACCTATGTAACAAACCTGAGCTTGTACCCCTGAGCTTAAAATAAAAGTTAAAAATAAATACGTAAATCTATTTCAGTTAAAAAAATAGATAAAAAAATGGATTTACAAAAAGCATTCAAGTAACTCACAGATAGGTATAAAAAAGAAAACAGAGAAGCGAAAAACAGAACAAATGGGGCATGGGGAGCAGACTTAAGCCTTAACATATTAATGATTACATAAAATGTAAAATGTTGAATTACACCAATTAATACATAAAAACTGAAAGAGTAGATAAGAAAAAATATGACCAAACTTATGCTGTCTACAATAAATCATTTCAAATATAATGATATAGATAGGTTGAAAGTAAAAAATGGAAAAAGGTGTAATACAGAAACTATATTAGTGTGTTCTCACACTTCTATGAAGAAATACCTGAGACAGGGTGATTTATAAGAAAAGAGGTTTAAGTGACTCACAGTTCCACATGGCCGGGGAAGCCTCAGAAAACTTACAATCATGATGGAAAGCACCTCTTCACAAGGCGGCAGGAGAAAGAATGAGTGCAGAGTGTAGAGAGAAGTCTCTTATAAAACCATCAGATCTCATGAGAACTCACGCACTATCATGAGAACAGCATAGGGAAACCACCCCCATGATTTAATTATCTCCACTGAGTCCTGCCGTTGACATGTGGGGATTATTACAATCAAAGGTGAGATTCGGGTGGGGACACAGAGCCAAACCATATAATTCCACCCCGGCCTCTCCCATATCTCATGTCCTCACATTTCAAAACACAATCATCCCCTTCCAACAGCCCCCACAAAGTCTTAACTCATTTCAGCATTAACCCAGAAGTCAACAGTCCAACGTTGCTTCTGCCTATAAACCTATAAAATTGAAACCAAGTTAGTCACTTTCTAGATACATTGGGGGTATAGTCATTGAGTAAATACACCCATTCCAAATGGGAGAAATTGGCCAAAACAAAGGGGATACAGGCCCCATGCAAGCCTGAAATTCAATAGGGCAGTCATTTAAACCGTAAAGTTCCAAAATAATTTTCTTTGACTCCATGTCTCACATCCAGAGCACACTAATGCAAGAGGTGTGCCCCCAGGGCTTTGGGCAGCTCTGCCCCTGTGGCTCTGAAGGTTGCAGCTTCCCTCTGGGCTGCTTTCATGGGCTGGCATTGAGTATCTGTGGCTTTTCCAGGTGCATAGTGCAAGCTGTCAGTAGATCTACAATTCTGGGGTCTGGAGAATGATGGCCCTCTTCTCATAGTGCCACTAAGCAGTGCCCCCCTGGGGACTCTGTATGGGGGCTCCAACCCCACATTTCCTTTCCACACTGCTCTAGCAGAGGTTCTCCATAAGGACTCCACCCCTGCAGCAGACTTCTGTCTGGACATCCAGGCATTGCCATACATCCTCTGAAATGTAGGTGGAGGCTCCCAAAACTCAGTTCTTGTCTTCTGTGCATCCCCAGGCCGAACACCACATAGAAGCTGTCAAGGCTTGGGGCTTGTACCCTCTGAAGCAATGACCTGAGCCATACTTTGACCCCTTTTAGCCATGGCTGGAGCTGAAGCAGCTGGGATGCAGGGCACCATGTCCTGAGATTACATAGAGCAGGGGGGCCCTGGGCCCAGTCCATGAAATCATTTTTCCCTCCTAGGCCTCCAGGCATGTGATGAAAGGGGCTGCTGTGAAGGTCTCTGACATACCTGGAGACATTTTCCTGATTGTCTTGGTGATTAACATTCAGCTCATTACTTATTCAGATTTCTGCAGCAGGCTTGATTTTTTTTTTCCCTAGAAAATGGGATTTTATTTTCTATCACATCATCAGCTTGGGAATTTTCTGAACTTTTATTCTCTGCTTCCTCTTGAATGCTTTGCTGCTTAAAAATTTCTTCCACTAGATACCCTAAATCATCTCTCTCAAGTTCAGAGTTCCACAGATCTCTTGGGCAGGAGCAAAATGCTGCCAGTCTCTTTGCACAGCAAAAGTGGCCTTTACTCCAGTTTCCAAAAAGTTTCACCTCTTCATCTGAGACCACCTCAGCCTGGACTTCATTGTCCATATGACTATCAGCATTTTGGTCAAAGCCATTCAATAAGTCTCTAGGAAGTTCAAAACTTTCCCACATTTTCCTGTCTTCCTCTGAGCCTTCCAAGCTGTTCCAACCTCTGCCTGTTACCCAGTTTCAAAGTAACTTCCATATTTTTGGGTATCTTTATAGAAGCGGCTTACTCCCGGTACCAATTTAAGTGTTAGTCCATTCTCATGCTGCTATTTAAAAAATACCTGAGACTGGTTAATTTATAAGAAAAGAGGTTTAATTGACTCACAGTTCCACATGGCTGGGGAGGCCTCAGAAAACTTACAATCATGGCGGAAGGCACTTCTTCATGCAGTGTCAGGGGAGAGAATGAGTGCTGAGTGAATGTGGAAAGCTCCTTATAAAACCATCAGATCTCATGATAACTCACTCTCACAAGAACAGTATGGAGGAACTACCCCCATGATAAAATTATCTCCACCTGGTTCTGCCCTTGACACATGGGGATTATACCAATTCAAAGTGAGATTTGGGTAGGGACACAGAACCAAATAATATCAAATATTAATCAAAAAAGCAGAAGTAGCTATATTAATATTGCATAAAGTAGCCTTTAGAAGTAAATTACCAGAGACAGAGAGGCATGCTTATGCAATGATAAAAGAACCAATTAGCTAAGAAGACAGAGCAACCCTAAATGTATATGCACAAAACCATAGAATTTAAAAACAATGTAAAGCAAAAACTGATAGAAATGAACAGAGAAATACACAAATCTAAAATCATAGTTGAACACTTCAACATTTCTCTCACAACAATCGAAAGAACAACTAGAGAAATTACCAAGAAAATAGAAAAAGTCAACAATGCTAACAGGATATAAACACACTTGTAAAACATTCCACCCAACAACAGCAGAATACATTATCTTCTCATGTGCTCACAGAACATATACTAAGATAGATGATATCATGCCCACAAAACAAACCTCAACAAACTTAAAAGAATTGAAATCATGTAAAATATGCTCTGTAACCAAAATAGAATCAAATTAGAAATCAAGAAAAGAAAAATAACAGAAAATGTTTCAAATACTTGGTATCTAAACAATACACTTCTAAATTATCCATGGATCAAAAAGAAAGTCTCAAGGGAATAAAAAGTACATTGGCCTGAATAAGAGAGAAAATACAACATGTTAAACTATATGGATCCCAGAGCAGTACTGAGAGAGGAACTTATAGCACTACATATTAGAGGGGGAGAAGTCTTAGATCTATAATATAATCTCCCAACCCAAGAAATTAGAAAAACAAGAACAAAATCAAAGTCAGCAGAAAGAAGGAAATAATAAAGAGCAGAAAAAAATTGAAAACAAAAAATAAAAAAATCAAGAAAACAAGATGGGTTTTAAAAAAAGATCAATAAGATTGGCAAAATTTTAGCAAGATTAACAAAGAAAAAAAAAAAAGAGAGAGAGGACACAATTTACCAAAACAAGGATATCACTGCATACCCTGAAAACAACAAAAGGATAATAAGGGAATATTATGAAAAAGCCTATCCAAAAGATTTGACAACTTAGGTGAAATGAACCAATTCCATGGAAACAAGCCAACAAAGCTTATTTGGTATGAAGTAGATAATTTGAAGAGTCCTATGCCTCTTAAAGGAATTTAATTTGTAATCAAGAACTACTGAAAATAAATCTTCAGATTCAGACGGTTTAACCAGAGAATTCTACCAGATATTACAAGAAGAATTAACATGAATTATACACAGTCTCTTCCAGAAAAATGGAGGAAAAGAGAATGTCACAATTTGTTCTGTAAAGTCAGTATTATATTATTACATTCATACCAAAATCAAACAAAAATATCATAGGAATAGAAAACCACAAACCAATATACTGTATGAATACAGATACAAAAATTCTTAATATAATGCTAGTCATTGAATCTAGCAATATATAAAAGAAATTATATACTATGACCAAGTGAAGTTTATTTCAAGGATGGAAGGATAGTCCAATACATAAAAATAAATTGATGTGGCCAGGCGCAGTGGCTCAGGCCTGTAATCCCAGCACGCTGGGAGGCCGAGGCGGGCGGATCACGAGGTCAGGAGATCAAGACCATCCTGGCTAACACGGTGAAGCCCCATCTCTACTGAAAGAAATACAAAAAAGTAGCCGGTGTGGTAGCAGGCGCCTGTAGTCCCAGCTAGTCGGGAGGCTGAGGCAGGAGAATGGCGTGAACCCAGGAGGCGGAGCTTGCAGTGAGCAGAGATCGTGCCACTGCACTCCAGCCTGGGCGACAGAGCAAGACTCCATCTCAAATAAATAAATACATACATAAATAAATAAATTGATGCAAGTCATCATATTAACAGGCTATAGAAGAATTAAATGATCATATCAATTGATGCAGAAAAGATTCCACATAATCCAATACCCATTCATATTTAAAAAATTATCAATAAGAATGAACTTTCTCAGCTTAATAAAGGATACCTACAAAAATGTACAACTAACGCCATACTTAATGGCTTAAGAATGAATGTTTTTCCTTTAAGACTGGGAATAAGGCAAGAACATTTACTCACACCAATCTATTCAACATAGTGCTGAAAGTTTCAGCTGGTGCAATAAAGTCATAAAACAAAATGAAAAGCAAGCATACAGATCAGAAAATAAATTGTTTCTATTTGCCAATGACATAATTGCCTCTATATTATAATTATGCTGAGGAATCTACAGTCTGCTGGAACAAATAATGAATTCTTTAAGTTCACAGAATGCAAGATCAATATACAAAAGTCAACAGTATTTCTATATACTAGCAATGAAATGTGGACACCATAATTAAAAATACAATACCATTTACAGTTGCTCAGAAAATAAAATTCTTTGGTGTCAATTTAACAGAACATGTATAGAATATTTATGTTGAAAACTACAGCACACTGATAAAAGAAATTTAAAAATGAAGTAAATTTATGGAGATACATACCATATTCATGGATTGGAAGATTCCATGTAGTAAATGCATCAATTCCCTTCAAGATGATATGCGTGTTTAATACAATTCCTATTTTTAGCTGTTTTTAGCAGCTTTACTTTTAATAGCCAATGGAACAGAAGTGATAACCCAGAGATAGGCACACATAAGCATGGTCAATTGATTTTTGACAAAGCTGCAAAAGTAATTCTATGGAAGAAAGACAGTGTTTTCAAAAAATGATCTGGAAGACTTGGGTAACCAAAGTCAAAACAATAAATAAATAAACCTCCACCTGGAAACACTCAAAACGTCCCTCAATAAGTAAAGGCCTAAACAAACTATGGTACATCCATATAATAGAATTATATGGAATTCTACCCATCAATGAACCATTAATACACACAACAACTTGGGTGGATCTTAAGAGCATTATGCTGAGTGGAAAAAAAAATCCCAAAAGATCATATACAGTATGATTTCATTTATATAACAATTTTTGAAAGAATAAAATGTAAAGATGGAAAACAGATTAGTGGTTACCAGGGGTCAGGGATTGTAGGAAGTGAGAGTCAGTGTGACTATAAAGAAGTTGCATGAGGAAGATCTTTGTGGTGATAGAAGTTTTCTGTCATTATTGTGGTTGTGGTTACACAAATTTATTTCTTTTAAGACTTGAGGTCCTGGGTAATTACTTTAAATTTTAGATTCCTCATTTTTAAATTAAAAGGTAAGATACTGTTCTCATAAAGTTTGTCACCATTCAATATAATACCCAGATCTGTCTGGCTTCCAAATCCATGTGCATTCAATATGTAATGCAGGACTGGAAGTCACTGATTAATTATGAATACTTTAATCTTATTTGGGTATGTGAGTTGGCTTGAGGAACATTGACCCATAGGTGTAGAAAACAGAACAGGTAAGTTTTGATTGCTGAAGGATGAAGCAGGAAAAAGTGTGCAGATGTTTCTTAAGTGGGTTATTGCTCTGGCATTTCCTGGGCATAACTCAGTTTCTTATAGAAGTTTAGGCATGACCAGGAGAGGCAGTGATTTGGAACCAGGGCATGATAGATTCCATGGCAATAGCCTTAGCAAAAGATGCTTTATAAGGTAGAAGGAGCACAGTTAACTCCAGAGGCAAAGCCATAAAAATCAATAGTACTGTTCTGTTCCATTAAGCAAATGCTCATTGATTACCTGCCTTATGCAAAGGCATTGTGTGAGACCCTGGAGAAAACAAAGATGTATAAGGCAGAGTCCCAGCTTTTCAAGGACTCTCCCAGCCTCATGGGAAACAGATTAGCCCAGATAAACCAATGTGACTGCAAGTGCCAAGTTAGAGGAATCTTTGGGGAAAGATGGGACTTTGGGAAAGCGATGCTTGACATCATCTTAAAGTTCAGGCTATTTCTTGATGTGATCTCCAAGGCAAGATTCATACACATTTACCCTCAAATTTTAACTAATTGAGAAATAGACATGGATATTACACTAGGATAGAAGCAAAAGAAGTGGTTGCTTGTTTTGGTAACACTATACTGTGTAACTCCACTTGAATCTGTAGTCAAAATCACTCTGAACCTTGGAATGAACAGGAGAGAATCAGATCTCAAGAGAAGACCACACACCTGGAGAAGCTCCAACTGCTTCACACCTGACAAGAATTAAGACCTCTAAGAAGAGGATGATCTACAGTAACAGCTGATGTGTTACTCCCTCTCTGAATTCTGGCTTTACTTTTTTTTTTTTTTTTTTCAAACGATTAGGGGAAAAGATGTGATTGGCACTTCTGAGGGCCCTAAAGACACTTAAGCTGTGTTGAAAGATTAGTAAAAGTGAGCCACACATCCTCCTCAGGGAAAATCACATGGCATTATAAGACATCACAGCTTGCACAGGGAACTTCACGCTGTTTGAAATTACTGAGATCTTATATGTAAAGCAGGAAATTCAGTCTGCGATGAAGGTCTAAAGCTAAGTTACCAGGAGGGTGGATACTTGTAAGATGGGAAGACCATGGGGATGAAGAATTCAGTGCAAGCTGTTAGCTTTCCCAGTCAGGAAAATATAGCATGTTGGAGCTAGTGGAGTCAAGTGGCTCCTGAGGAGGGCTTAACAACTGGGAGAAAATATGACATCATGGGCATCTGAGATGATACCATGGAAGGGAAACCCCATCTGCTTAAGGGCTGTGTTTGCTAGGCACACTCTCACCTTGTACTTCCTGTTCACAGAACAAGAACTAGACGTGGGTCTAATAAATTTTGAATTAAAGAGATTTTTTCCTCAGAGGTAATCACTACTAACATTCTCTATGAAATCACTTTCCACTTCCCTTCTTTCCTGCTTGTCCAAAAGCAAATCTTACAAAAGAACCTCTTAAGAGTGGCATCTGTGGTGCAATCTGCCACTTAATCCCTTTCAGAATCATTAGCCCAGTTGAAATTCATCTGCTCCTCTCAAAGTCCCTGGGGGGAATCCACAATAGCTGGCATCACCAAGCACTTTTCTTTTCCAACTCAACTGTAAACTCACACTTTTCAAGGGAGTGACTTGACTTTGCCATGCCTTTTCATTGGTTTTGGCAGAACGTGAGTTTGAGTCCCAGCACAGACGATCAGTATGATCTTGGACGAGTCTCCAAAATTCATTGATCATTTGTTTCTTTATGTATAAGTTGGATATGAGAATGTCTAGAATTACGTGGAAGATTAGAAAAAATAGTATTTATAAAACATCACTTAAAGTGTTTGGCACTAGTAGGTGCTCAGCAAATGTATCTGAAGAAATGAAGCAACAGCTTCCTCATGGAGTGCTCCAATTACTGTGTAACAAACCATCTCAACATTTAGTAAAACAACTACCATTTTATTGTGCTCACAGTTTTGTGGATCAGAATTTGGACAGACATAGTAGAGATGGTTTATCTCTATTCCACAATGAGTGGGCCTCATCTGGGGTGACGCAAATGACTGTAGATGGCTGCAGTGGCTCAATCGGGTCTTACATCTGGAGCTTCAATTCTTGCTTCCAACTGCGTGCCCTGGTTCTTTACCCATTGTGTCTGGAGGGACTGGAGTGACTCCTTCTTCACCTTTATGTCTGGGGTTATGACTGGGTTATCTGGAATATCTGGAAGCTACCTAGGCATCTATCTCTTTCCACATAGCCTCTCCATATGGCTATCTTGGGCTTCCTCACAGCATGGTGGTGTCAGCATAGTCAACTATTTTACACTATGGCTCTCTTTTCCCAGAGTAAGCATTACAAAAAGCCTGGATGTAAGTTGCCATGTCCTACTGTCATCTGGCCTCAGAATACCAGAAGCTTCTATTGGTCAAGCAAGTCACTAGGGCCAACCTTAACTCAAGCAGAGAGGAATTAGATGCCACCCCCTCAAGTTATGGAATACAAAGAATTCATAGTCCTCTGTTTAGATGCTGAAATTTGGAGCTATCTTTCTAGTCTCTATGGTACCCATCACAAAATGCTTTAAGATGTCCTTCAGTCGTACTGTTGGAATTTCTCGGTCAGATTTATTCCTTGTCCTCTCTTCTCAAATTTATTATAAATCTTATGTTGCACACATTTCTTTCTACTATTTACATATTAGAGGCAAGTCAATATACATTATGCATTTATGGCCCTATAAAGGAAATAGAAATGTCAATTCATCAAATACATTTTGCGTCTCAGAGAAACAGGGCCTTCACATAAAAGGATGGTGGGGCATGTGAGGCATGGAAGTGGGAGAGATTGTGGCAAAGAAGTTAAATCACCCAGCTCAGATCATAGAGCATTTTAGCAGCCCAGCTTAGATAAGGACAGTAATAGCCTAAACTTTTTATCTGCCTCATTTTCTACCATCTGTGCCTTCTCCCTCATTCTCAGACATTTGCATCCCACTGGAAAAGTTGAACTCATTCATGAAAAGGTCCCAAGTTCTCTCCAATAAGTATTTGACTAGATTTAATTATGTCCCCTCCCTCCTTGTTTTTTTGTTTTTCAATCACGTATTAATTAAACCATAATTACCAAGTCCCAACCATATATCAACCTCAGTTCTAGCCACTAGGGTATACCAGGAAGTAAGAGACAAGGTCTCTGCTTTCATGGATTATTTATAATGAAATAATAATAATAATAGAGTGCTTGGAAAAGTGATAGCAGGTCACACACACACAAAATCAATTTAATGTGGATGTAATAACATAAAAGCTTAGAGGATTTGCAAACTATAAGAAATTTACATTCTCATTGTTTTCAAGGTCTTGCTCCATATTAAAAATAAGAAGAAGAGGAAGAGGAACAAGAGGAGGAGGAGGAGGAGGAGGAGGAGAAGAAAGAAAGAAAGAAAGAAAGAAAGAAAGAAAGAAAGAAAGAAAGAAAGAAAGAAAGAAAGAAAGAAAGAAAGAAAGAAAGAAAGAAAGAAAGAGAAAGAGAGAAAGAGAAAGAGAGAGAGAAAGAAAGAAGGAAGGAAGGAAGGAAGGAAGGAAGGAAGGAAAGAAAGAAAGAAAGAAAGAAAGAAAGAAAGAAAGAAAGGAAGGAAGGAAGGAAGGAAGGAAGGAAGGAAGGAAGGAAGGAAGGAAAAAAGAAAAGAAAAGAAAAGAAAAGAGAAAAGAAAAGAAAAAAGAAAAGAAAAGAAAAGAAAGAGAGGAAGGGATGGGGAAGGGGAGGGGAAGGAAAGGGGAAGGGATGGGGAAGCGGAAGGGAAGGGGATGGAAGAACAAGAACAGAGGTGGAAGGGAGAAGGGAGGGGGAAAGGGAAGGAGGAATGGAAGGAGGCCAGGAAGGAAGGAAGACAAAAACTGAATATCCAAGCCAGCGTAGCCTAGGTATAGTTGTCTACAAATCTGTAGAGTTGTGTCATAGTTAAAAAGGCCTCTTCAACTCCGTATAAAATTATTATACTGTAGTTTCTTATTCAACTTTAATGGATTTATTTTAAACCATTCATCTTTTTAAAATTCATCCTTTGTAAAGTAGAAGGTAAGGATCCCACTTTAATTGAGATTGTTATCCAGTTGTCCTAACAGAATTAAATGAATAACCCAATTTTTCACTTACTCATGCATTCAGCAAACGTTTGGACATTGCTATGCACCAGGCATGGATCTAGTATGTAGAAACACAGCAGAACAAAACAGAAACAACTCCTGCCCACATGAAGTTTAACTGATTTGTCGAATTTCTGTGTGCCTTCAGGTCTATTCCTAGACTTTTTGTTTTATTCTCTGGAACTATATGTTAATTTATGTGACAGTACCATAAGATTTTCATTATTGGGGCTTTTAATTAATGTATTTAATATCTGATAAGGGTAGTTGATCCTTAGTATTCTATTTCATAATTTTCCTGGGTATTCTTACCTGTGTATTTTTTCTGCATGATGCTCACAATCAGCCTGTCTAAAACTATAGGAAAATGACTCTTTGTAATGTCATTGGAATAACATTTTAGATTCAGAGGGAACATGTGCACGTTATGTGGGTGTATTGCATAGTGCTAGGGTTTGGGCTTCTATTAACCCACCACCCAAACAGTGAACATAGTATCCAATTGGTAGTTTTTTCAAACCTTCCCCCTTCCCTCCCTCCTCTCTTTCAGAGTCTCTAGTTTCTGTTGTTTCTGTCTTTATGCCCACGTGTAGCTCCTACTTATAAGTGAGAATATATGATATTTGATTTTCTCTTTCTGTGTTAATTCACTTAGGATGGCCTCCAACTAAATCTATGTTGCTGCAAAGGACATGATTTCATTCTTTTTGTAACTGTGTATTATTCCATGCTGTATATGTACATTTTCTTTATCCAGTCCACTGCTGATGGGCACTTAGGTTGATGAAATAATATTAAATGCATAATTTTTACAAGAGAGAAGAGATATATTTATAATATTGAATCTTCCTATTCAAGAACATATCAGATATTTCTATGGAAGTATTTTTAGTTTTCTTCACAGATCTCTTTCAAATTACTTGATTGTTTCTAGGCATTTTATCTTTCATGTTCCTATTGTAAATGATATTGTTTCCTCGATTCAATGAACTAACTTGTCATTTTGTATATGTGAAAAAATATGATGTCTCTGTATTAATTTCATCCTTAATTGAATTTGCTGTTTGTACTACCTTTTCCATTGATTCTCATATTTTCTAGGTATATAATTATACTATCTATAAATAGTAGTAATTTTACAAAGACTACTTGTAAAGCAGCCCAAATGTTCTACTGCATCCTTGCTGGTACCACCTTCCAACCCAGTTTGCACCTGGCAGGTAGCATGAACTTAATAAACCACAAATGTTATTATGACGCATACACTACTCCCTCCATTGTAAATGTTTCCCGTTTTTCTTCAAATAAAGACCACAATCCTTAATACCATGGCCCTACATAAATCACCCCTTATCTAAGTTCCCAGCCTCATTCCACCCAGAAATTGTCCTCCGTCTCTTTTCTCTACTTCCTGGGCTGTGCCAGGCTCCCTACCCCAACATAAAGAATTTACCGGCCGGGCGCAGTGGCTCAAGCCTGTAATCCCAGCACTTTGGGAGGCCGAGACGGGTGGATCACGAGGTCAGGAGATCGAGACCATCTTGGCTCACACGGTGAAACCCCGTCTCTACTAAAAAAAATACAAAAAACTACCCGGGTGAGGTGGCAGTCCGTCGTCCCAGCTACTTGGGAGGCTGAGGCAGAAGAATGGCGTAAACCCGGGAGGCGGAGCTTGCAGTGAGCTGAGATCCGGCCACTGCACTCCAGCCTGGGTGACAGAGCAAGACTCCGTCTCAAAAAAAAAAAAAAAAAAAGAATTTACCAATAGTTTTACCTTTGTCTCAAATACTTGGATACCTACTCACCAACTACTCATTCTCTTGATCTCAATTTAATCATGATTTATTCAGGGACTGTTTCCATTGACTCCTGAATTCTGGATCAAATCCCATTACTCATTTCCATATCACCACATGTCTACCCCTCCAGGTGCCTACCATAGTTGTAATTTTCCAACTGGCCATCTTCTCCCTAATGTTCCATTAAAGAAAGGACCATATCTAATTTTTCTTTTCATTATTTCCCAGATCTCTAGCATTGTGCTTGCCTGACACAGAGGTACCTATCTGTGCACTCCCCAGCAACACTATGAATATTCAGAAGGAAGGACCCACATCTTACTCATTTTTGTGTTTTTCACTGCAATACCTAGTACAATCTAATACAAGCAATTAATTGAAAATAACCTCTAAATTCATAAGATTAGCTCTTACACATAAGAAGCTGCATAAGGTACTAATGTTTCATTTCCATGTAGAGCCAGGGAATGAAATAAAGATGGACAAAAGAAAAAATAGAAAAAAAAAGGAAATGGATCCAGAGTCATGAATCTATACAGAATGTTTGGGGAATACCAAAGAGGAGCATGAAGTTGACTAATGTAATAGCCTTTCTGTGTCAATGATCAATCTATGGCTTTTCATTAATCTTACCTCTACCAACCAGACCCCCTCTCTATGTCTTCATTTTTCTTCAGGATTTGGAAAACATTTATTGCTTTACTAAGTATATATTGCAGATATGTTCTGGCTCTAGGGACCCAAATTTGAACAAATGATATACCGAAATTCTGAACTGGGCATTGAAGAGTAAATTCGAACCATTTATGAAGCTTTGATTAAAATTAACACCTCCCCATGAGACTCATCCCAGGGATGCAATGACGATTCAACATATGCAAATCAATCAATGTGATATATCATATCAATAGAATAAAAGGACAAAAAACATATGATGATTTCAATTGATACTTAAAGAGCATTTTATAAAATTCAACATTCTTTCATGATAAATCGCTCAAGAAACTGGGTAGAGAAGGAAAATACCTAGACACAAGAAAAGTCTTATACAACAGACCCCAGCTAGTGTCACACTGAATAGGGAAAAACTGAAAGCCTTTCCTCTAAGATCTGGAGCAAGACAAGGATGCCCACTTTCACCACTGTTATTCAACATAGTACTGGAAGTTCTAGCTAGAGCCATCAGACAAGAGAAAGAAATTTAAAAAAAAAATTGGAAAGGAAGAAGTTAAATTATCCTTGTTTGCAGATGATATGATCTTGTATTTGAAAAATACATAAAGGCTACACCTAAAGATCTAAAAAACTATTAGAACTTATAAACAAATTCAGCAAAGTGGCAGGATACAAAATCAACACGCAAAAATTAGTAGCATTTTTATATGTCAACAGCAAAAAAAATGAAAAATGAGGAAAGTAACCCCATTACAATAGCTACAAATAAAATTAAACCTAAGAATAAACTTAACCAAACAAGTGAAAGACCTCTACAATGAAAGCTGCAAAACAATGATGCAAGCAATTGGAGAGGACACCAAAAAAGGGAAATATATTCCATGTTCATGTATTTTAAGAATCAATATTATTAAAATGTCCATACTACTCAAAGCAATCTATAGATCCAATGTAATCTCTAGCAAAGTAATAATGACACTCTTTACAGAATAGAAAAAAAAATCCTAAAACTTATATGGAACCACAAAAGAACCAGAATAGCTAAAGTCATGCTGAGCAAAAAGAACAGAAGAAACACACTACCTGATTTCAAATTAAACTAGAACTATAGTAATCAAAACAGCATGGTACTGGCATAAAAGCAGCCACATAGACCAATGGAACAGAATAGACAATCCACAAATAAATTCATACATCTACAGTGAACTCATTTTTGACAAAAGTGCCAAGAATATCCACTGGGAAAAAGACAGTCTCTTCAATAAATGGTGTGTGAAAACTGGCTCTCCATATGTAGAATAATGAAACTAGACCCCATCCCTCTATCTCTCTCCATACACAAAAATCAAATCAAAATGGATTAAAGACTTAAATCTAAAACCTCAAACTATGGAACTACTAAAAGAAAATATTGGGGAAACTCTCTAGGACATTGGTATGAGCAAAGATTTCTTGAAAAATACCCTAAAAGTACAATTAACCAAAGCAAAGATGGACAAATGAGATCATATCAAGTTAAAAAGCTTCTGCACAGTGAACAAAATGCTCAACAAAGTCAAGAGACAACCTACAGAATGGGGGAAAATATTTGCAAATTATCCATTCCAACTAAAGATTAATAACCAGAATATGTAAGGAGCTAAAATAATCAGAAAAAATATATGATAATCTTACTACAAAATAGGCAAAATATCTAAATAGACATTTCTCAAAAGAACACATACAAATGGCAAACAGGATTATGAAAAGATGCTCAACATCACTGATTATCAGAAAAATGCAAATCAAAACTACAATGAGGTATCATTTCACCCCATCAGTTAAAATGGCTTTTGTCCAGAAGACAGGCAATAATGAACGCTGGCAAGGATATGAGAAAAAAAGGCAACACTCGTATTCTGTTGGTGGGAATGTAAATTAGTGTTAAATACAACCATTATGGAGAGCAGTGTGGAGGGTCCTTTAAAAACTGGAAGTAGAACTACCACAGGATTCAGCAATCCCACTGCTAGGCATATACCCAAAAGAAAGTAAATCTGTTTATCAAAGATAAATCTGCACTCCCATGTTTATTGTGGCACTATTCACAGTAGCCAAGATTTGGAAGCAACCTAAGTATTCGTTAACAGATGAATGGATAAAGAAAACGTGGCACGTATTCACAATGGCGTACTATTCAGCCATAAAAAAGAATGAGATCCTGTCCTTTGCAACAACCTGGATGAGACTGGAGGACAGTAAATTAAGTGAAATAAGTGAGGCACTGAAAGAAAAACTTTGCATCCTTTCACTCATTTGTGGGAGCTAAAAATGTAAATAATTGAACCCATGGAGCCATGGAGGTAAAGAGCAGAAGGATGGTTACCAGAGACTAGGAAGGGTAGTGAGGAAGAAGTGGGGGGAGTGGACATGGTTAACAGGTGCAAGGATACAGTTAGATAGAATGAATAAGATCTAGTATTTCATAGCACAACAGGGTGACTACAGTTGGCAATAATTTATCATACATTTTAAAATAACTAAAAGTATAATTGGAATGTTTACACAAGGAAATGATAAATGCTTGCGGTGATGAATACATCATATGATTATTATACATTGTATGCCTGTATCAAAATATCTCACATACCTCATAAATATACACATCTACTATATACCCATAAAAATTATTATTTTTTTAAATTACTACAACCACCCTCTTTCTCCCACTCCCCAGCCACAGGTTTTTACATACTTTCCATTAGGAAAGTACCACTCCCATCATAATCACCAGGAATGGATACAGGTTTATCCTATCTCTCAGGTATGTTGGGACAGGGAAGCAAAAACTGAGGACCTCTGAATTACAGGAGTGTTATGAGAGGATGAAGCATGCCTCATTACAGCTCGACACTTACTGAGGACCAATCATGCCCCAAGTGCTACTTTCTAGCACCCAGAGTTCAAAGTCTACAAGATAAATTTGGTCCTAATTGAGATCAGAGTTGACTAGAGCAGAGGAACCAGTAAGTGGAAAGGACAGAAAGTGAGGGAGCAAAACAAAAAACAAAAAAAGTGGGCATGTGGGGACTATCTGTGTGAGTATACTTGTTTTATCTAAATGGGTTGGGTGGGGTGTAGTTGAAAAATTGCCCAGACTAAATGCATCTTAAAATATTGGAAATCCTTCCCCAGTCCTCTTCTCTTTCTGACCCTGTTGCTGCTGCCCCTGCTGAATTTGTAATTCCTCCTACTTGCAGATAACACAGGCATGGGTCATTCCATGGGCTATGGTCTGAATGGCTCCCACAGTTTAAGTGTTGAGCTGTAATTCCCATTGTGGTGGTACTAAGAGGTGGGATCTTTTGGGAAGTGATAAAGTCATGAGAGCTCTGCTTCAATGAATGGACTTGTGTCTTTTAAAAGGGTAGAGAGGAACTAGCCTAGGCTTTTTTGTTCTTTTGCTCTTCTACCATATGAGAACATATTATTTATCCTGTTTTGTCCTTTCCATCCCTTTGGCCACATCAGGACACCTAAATAGTGCCACCTACGAGGAAAGAGACCTAACCTGATGCCAAACCGGCAGTGCCTTGATTTTGGACTTTCCAGCCTCCAGATCTGTGGGAAATAAATATCTATCATTCATAAATTACCTAGGCTGTGGTATTTTGTTGTAGGAGTACGAACAAAACTAAGACAATATGTCACCATAAATAACCAAGAGATAAGGTAAAAGTTGATTATTTCCCAATACAACACACACACAAGATTACCCTGAAAAAATGTGTCATAACAATAAATAATATAATTTATTGAGTCCTTACTATGTATATAGGTATTATACAAAGGATTTTTTTTTTAAAGAAGTCTCACTCTGTTGCCCAGTCTGGAGTGCAGTGGTGCAATCTCGGCTCACTGCAACCTCCACCTCCTGGGTTTGAGCAATTCTCCTACCTCAGCCTCCAGAGTAGGTGGGACTACAGGTGCCCACCACCACTCCAGGGTAATTTGTTGTATTTTTAGTAGAGACGGGGTTTTATCATGTTATCCAGGATGGTCTCCATCCCCTGACCTCATGATCTGCCCGCCTCACCTCCCAAAGTGCTGGACTTACAGGCGTGAGCCACCGCACCCAGCCTATACAAAGCATTTTATGGCCATTAATACATTTAATTCTCACAACAATACTGTAAAGAGGTATTATCCCTACCTAATGAGCAGGAAACTAAAGCTCAAAAAAACTAAGCAAAATTCTCAGTACTATATAGATAGTAAACAGGAGAGCCAGGATTCTAACTCAGTCTGTAATTGTGGTTTGATGGGTCCAAATAGAACACCCCCACTGAGTTCAAATCAACTGACAGATGGTGATATGAAATCAGACAGATGGAAATCCTAATGCCAGTTTCATGACCAGCGAAAATAAATTAGGAAACAGAACATGGCTAAGCTGGGCAACCAAACAAACTTATAATGTTCCCCTGAATTGAGGTGGCCCTTCCTCCAAAATGCAGGTCCCTGCGGCCTGGTGTACTTTACAGAGCCCAGATTAGAATGCTTTCTCTTTGCAGGTTCACCCCAAAAAGAGAGGAGGCCACAAGTTGGGGCCCCTCAAACCCAGTGTGTCCACTGGGCACAAGGGGCCATGAGTACTGTGTTGGGAAGTCTTCTAAAGCAAAATGAAGGAGCAAGAAACAAACAATCCACCTTCACATTTCCTTGAGCTTGGCCCCCTTAGTTCACTGGCGTTTGATTTTTAATCTAACCTGAAACAGGAGTGAGGCTATGCTTTTCAGGGGAGGACCTCACATTCAACACTAGCCACTCTTTCAGTGTCTGGAACTGTGGATGGGTAATTTAGATTTTGTTTGTAAAAGGTTCTAAAATTATCCGAATAATCAATTCATTACATGAACTTCAGAAACCTCTACATACAAGCTGAAAATGTACTCCTAGTTCTTTTTCCCACCTCCAGTTATGTTGAGACAAATTGTCTTAATACTGCTCATGGGAGATTCTGTGATAAGTTTTAAGAATGACAGAAAGATACTCTGATAACCTGAAATCACTTACATGGAAATGCCCTAAAGTTGAATAAAAACCAGCCCCATTATCGTATTTGCAGAAAGAAATTAAACTCCAAAGATTCAAGTCCTTTTGCAAGATAAAACATGAAGAACTTGTTGTGTAAAGGAAGTAAAGGCCCAAATAAATTATCCTGCCTTTGTCAGCTAAAAGTCTGTGGTCTATGGCAGAGCTTTTCACTAAGATTCAAGGTTCTGGCTAGGCGCGGTGGCTCATGCCTGTAATCCTAGTACTTCGGGAGGCCAAGGTGGGTGGATCACTGGAGGTCAGGAGTTCAAGACCAGCCTGGTCAACATGATGGAACCCCGTAGCTACTAAAACTACAAAAATTAGCCAGGCGTGGTAGCACATGCCTGTAATCCCAGCTGCTGGGGAGGCTGAGGCAGGAGAATCGCTTGAATCCGGGAGGTGGAGGTTGCAGTGAGCTGAGATTGTGCCATTGCACTCCAGCCTGGGTGAAGAAGTGAAACTCTATCACAAAACAAACAAAAATAAAGATTCAAGGTCCTCTTTCATGATATAGAATTGTTATTTGGAATTGGCTGCCAATCCCACATTGCAGACTCCCTTTCATCTAAGTGTGGCCAAATAGTTGAGTTCTGCCAATGAGATGGGGGCAGAAGTGATATGTTCCTCCAGGTCCAGACCAGGTTCATAAAAGCCTGGATATGTTCCTCCATTCTCCCTCATTTGTCCCCTCCACCTGATGAATATCTACATCAAGAATAACCCTAAAGATCATGCAACCATGTTACCAAAGTCTTCATCAGAATGAGTTTTCATAGGACTGTATAGGGAAAACACTCTACATCACCACAACAGACAGAATTTCATGTCAAAAGTCCAGGGTTTGCTTGTTATGGCAACTAGCATTAACATAAACAAGAGAAAGTTTTTAAAAGTCAAAAATTCAACATCCCTAATTTTTGTTTTATTATGCTCAGCCTCAGCCTAGACTTTCATTAATAGGTATAGCTGAAGTAGAGATAAGACTGAGGTTCCTTCAGAAGTCCAGTCTGGGCTGTTGGCTTAGACATCCATTTATTTAGGACCACAACAAAAAAATGTTCTTTTGAGCTTCCTTATTTTAAGAGTCTAAACTGTTAACAGAATGCATAAGATTATCACAGCCCTGGGCCCACACTCATGACATTGAGAAAACAAGTAAATCCCTAGTTCCTAGGGCAATTTTACCAAGCAAAATGATGTTTCCAGAACATAAGAATGGATAGCCACCAAAAATGAAACTGAGAGAAGGGGAGGGTAGGGGAAAGTGATCTTTCTCAACATCATCATGGCCAACTCACTGCTCATTCTAACGATGATTGTCCAGGGCTCATGACCTGTGAGACTAAACACGGCACTCTCTACCAGACGGAGTGTCATAAAACCATGTTATGATACCGGTTTGCCATACTGAGTAGGGAAATCCACCCATGCAAGCTTTTTCATTTTCCAGAGAGTAGCATTTAAGACTGTTGCCAAATTAGCAGTTTCAAATGTTACGATGGTGACACTCTCAGTCATCAGATCTTACTCAAGATGTTTTTCCTTTCCATCCTGCATCTTCCAATATCTCCATTTCCATTTCCCTCTGAGTCTTAAGGGTCTGGCACCCCTAGTTTTAAATTGAATAAGCATTCCAACTTATTGGAATAAGCTCCACAGTCTCCTGGGAGCATGTCTCTGCTCCTGTGTCCCAGCGGTTGTCTACTCCGCTTCCTAGTTGGAATTGCTTACATTCAAGACATAAATTTCATAGGGTATTTTTTTCCTCTAGTTTCCACATTTTTTTCTCATTGGGGAATCATCTTTAATGGGTTACTGAACAGCAACCATTCTTGATGTTCCTGAGGCACATGTCCCAGGGAAAGAGGGAGGACAAATACCTCTTCAACGTGCCCTTAAGATGCTGCCTCGGGTTTTTAAAGTTCCTTTCTTGGACAACCTTTCTTTCTTCCATCTCTCCTTTTATTTCTTGTCTATTTGGACATACTACCACTCATTCATTTCCATCTGTTGTTCACCTGCTTAGACTCAGCTGAGTTTCTAAGGGTTTAACCTGCCTCATAAGTGGGCCCCTTTGTCTCCCTAACACACCTAAGCTAGCTCATTTACCAGAATGAAGTGCCTTTCTTTGTTTTGCTTCCCCTTAGCTTTTGGATAGTAAAATATACAGACTTCTAGAGCTTTTCTCAACAAAAATGACACTAATCCGCATCTTCTCCTCATTTTGCTTTGAACTCATCTTTCCAGAGGGCACAGGCAGCAACAAGGAAGAACATTGCCCCACCATTCACTGATGAACTTGTGGTGGTTCCTACACTGGCAAAGTTTCATTAAGCACTTCAGCACACTGGCACAACTGCTGCCAACAGTTGGGCTTCAGCACATGTCTCAGCAGCATCCGGGAGCTGACGCCAGCCAGCCTGAAGCTCTCACCACCACTGAAATCCTCCAAGGAAGTGCCATGCATTGCCAGCAGCTGCTTTGATGACTTGCAGACATGTAGGCTGGATTTGTTAGCTCCTTATCAACTTGCAAATGACTTTGACAAATTTTCTTGTTTTTTTTTTTTTTTTTCTTTTGAGGAAATGTTTGGATTTCCATTGAAGAGTCTTGTTTACATGGCAATTAAAGCAGGAAGCAATTATCATCAATTATCATGTAAGACTAGCTACTGTCTTGTAATTACTGTGTTAATTGGCATTAAGTTTAGGCAGAAATTATTGTTGCCCACTTCCAACTAAAAACTAAAGAATGTCATGTCAGGAGTGAAGAAAGTACATCTAAAATATAGTTTTTCCCTTCAAAGAAATTTTATCTAGAGAGCACTTTTCTTAATGTTTGTATATTTCTCATTGCTTAAGTCATTTGTTCATTCAAAAGTTGATGATGATGATGATGATGATGATGATGATGATGATGTGATAGACAGCTTCCAAGATGGCTTCCAATAATCCATGCTTCCTAGCTTTCATGCCCTTGTATACAAGTGACTCATATAGCCAATAGGATATAAACAAAATGATGGCATGTGACTTCCAAAGTTATGGCATGAAAGTTATTGTAGGGTCCACCATGCTTTCTTGGATTTCTCAGTCTATAAAAAGTTGTCGAGAGGACCAATATGTCAAGAGACCCTTATCTCTGTGGAGAGATCAACATGGCATTGAAACTGAGGCCACACACCAACCAGCCCATACCAACTTTCATCCATGCCAGCGAACCACTGTAGAAATGGATCCTGCAGCCCTAGTCAAGCCTTTGGAAGACTGCAACCCCAGCTCACAATGTAGCTCAACCTCTTGAAAGACTAAGTCACATCTACCTAGCTATGCAATTTCCAAATGACTGTCTCACAGAAATTGTAAGCAAAAATGAACATTTGTTGTTGTAAGTCACTAAATTCTGAGGTAGATTATTATCCAACAGTAGATAATTGATACAGATGGTGATTATTATTGTTAATGGCTATGATGGTGATTCCAACTCTTATCCCCTAGGAAGAAAAAATGTACAATCAGACATAGGATTTGCCCTTTAAGAAAATGACAGCCTTAATAAAAGGTAAACCACAAAGCAACTAACTTAGCACTAAAATAAGATTACTTATTTAGATTCTGGTTTTGTAGTTGCATTTCTTTTTTTCCTTTCTTTTTTTTTTTTCTTTTTTTTTTTTTTTTGAGACAGGTTCTCACTCTCTTCCCCAGACTGAAGGGCAGTGGTGCAATTGTGGCTCACTGTAGCCTCAATCTTCCAGGCTCAAGCCATCCTCCTACCTCAGCCTCCTGAGTCCCTAGGCCAAAGGTGCATGCCACCATGCCTGGCTAATTTTTTTTTTTTTTTTAAGATTCAGTATCTCACTATGGTACCCAGGCTGGTCTTGAACTCCTGGGCTCAATCTTCCTGCCTCGGCCTCCCAAAGTGTTGGTATTATAGGCATGAGCCACCATGCCTGGCCTATAGTTGCATTCTCTTAATAACGAAGTAGAGTAAGTACCGAGATATTTTGACAGCAGGACAAAAAAAAAAAAACCTTATTTTCTAACTAAAGAGGAAGAAGCAAAGTTCTTGGAAAGAGGAAATGTGACAGGGCTCTTCTATCACCCATATAGATTTTCTGTGCTGTATTTTCTACCATCCAGTGCAGAAAAGATAAGATCTCCCTTACTGTCAAATTGTTTTATTACAGAACTGTCTTTGCCCATCTGAGATGTAAACCTGTATGCTTGTACAAATGTTAAAGTTGGTGAAACATGTTTTAGATAATTATATACAATTATAAAACATAATTCTCAGAGAAGATATAATTTTTATAAATCACTCCTTTTGTTAATTCAAATATAATTGAACTTAAAATAAACGTATTTTGTTCTGCTTTTCCATCTTATACTGACACTGGTGATTAACACACTACTATTAAAAATAAAGTATAATTCAGTATACATCTGGCCTTTTAAACTGTTGTAATTTTCTGCATTATTTATTCAGTAGTTCCCAAAAAAGATTTGATTTAAATAATCGTATACCTCTAATTGTTTCCTACTCTAAAACATAGTGTGAAGTTTTGTTCCTCTATACATGAGTGTAGTATTTTGGGGTTTAGAGAGTATTTCCTCACACGTTATCTCATGTGCAGAATATAACAAAAAAAAATCACCTGATTAGGCACCTTGATGCTCATTTTACAGATAAGTAAACTGAAACCCTGAAAAGTACAGTAACCTACAAAAGGCACAGTTAAAACTGGATGCCAAGCTTAGTAAGGGCCAGAGCCTGGAGTTGAACCTGTGGTTGCCTGACTTTAGGCTGCTGTTACAAGTTGAGGTAAATAGAAGTACTATTAAATGATATTTTATTCAGAGTGCCCAGGAATTTGCTAATTCAGCAAGGACATATCACCATACCCTGCAAGGTTCCCAAGGAAGATAGGTGCACAGAGCCTACCTGGCAGAGCAAAGCACATTTCATTAGTTGTGATTTTGTCCCCAGCCTCTAAGACAAAACACTAATACATCAAGTGGGATCATGTGACCTAATTTCCCCAAAGCCAAGGCTTATTCCTCATCTTACCATTGCATTGCAAAGCAAAGTCAAAAACATATATTCAGCTACAATGAAGAGAAGACACAAAGCTCTTTAGAGAGTGCAAATGTATCTTGCATGGAAAGTCCCAAGGCATTAGCTCCTGGCCTATCATTTAGAGCTGCAGGATTGTACGATTGGGTGCTGCATTGGAAGAAGAGCAAGCTTCCTGATACAGCATGAAACAGGCACACCATATGAGACAGAGCTGACCTTGCTCTCCCTCTCTCCAGCATTTGGTCTACATGGAAGGAGTTGATGGAGGAGAGTGTCTGTTAGAACTTGGTCTCTATTTGCTTTTGAAGCTTTACCATGAAAATGTAGCCATGTCAGTTCCATAGGCACTGATCTAACCTAATCAGACTCCTGCCTCTGGTTTTTGGGGAGTGTGGCCCCTGATCCTGCCTCTTTCTTAAAAAAGCTAGAAAAGGAGCTACACACTCTCTAGGGGCCAATGTGTTTTCCATCATGCCGCTCTCTTCTGAGGAACAGCATTTCTGCCATGATTTCCATTTTCCTGGCTGTGTCCTTGCTACCTACTGAGAGATGTCCCAGATGCTGACTGGCCACTAATAATAGTCTGGCTGCCTGTTTGCCATTTGTTCCTGAATTAGCAGCTGCCATTCTCTACCCATTTCCACCACATCCTGGGTTGGATCTTAGTGAAATACCAATGATTACACCAGCCTATCCACAGCCAAAACTACCTATGGCGTGACCCTACAGAGTCTTTATCCAGCCTACTAGGCTGTCCTTCTCTCTGCATCCATAGAAAAGTCTCTGCCTCTGTCCTCCTCTTTCCATCTCGACACTGGTCAGGCACCACCTATCTCCTGGATGACTATAACTGGTCTCCCTGCATTCTGTGATACCTCTTTACAATCTATTTTCTAAACAGAAGCTGAATAAGTCACATCACCAGTTCTCTCCTGAAAGCTCTGAGGCATCTAAATGAAATATAAACTCCTTACCATGGCTGAGGCTCCAAGAGCTGAGCCTCCATCTTCATATCCTTCATGTCAGTTTCTACCTGGTTCCTACATTTTAAGCCAGTGGCTCTCAAATGTTTTGACCAAGACCCACGGTGAGAAAGAAATTCTGCATCATGAATTAGTCCATACGTGTGTGTACTGGATATAGTGTTGTACACACACACAAACACACACACACAAGAAAGAAAAGTTCAATGAAATAATACCTTTCTAAGTATTTAATCTAAGTATGAAGCACTCTGATATATTTAAGCTGGTTCTATTTAAATCTATTCTTTCTATTCATCAATTTCTTTCTATTCTTTTATGTTTTTATTATTAATGCAGGTGTTGACTCACTTGACCCACTAGTATATTACAGCTTCTGCAATTTGCCCCATACTATCCACAACACATTTCTTCAAAAATACCAAACTTGGGGCAGCAATGGCATCTTTCCAATGATAGTTTCCACTGTGGTTTTCAGTGGGGCTCAATTGGCATTTGGGGTTTGATATGGTTTGGCTCTGCCCCCACCCAAATCTCTTCTTGAATTGTAGCTCCTATAATTCTCACATGCCATGGGAGGGACCCAGTGGGAGGTAATTGAATCATGGGGGTGGGTCTTTCCCATGCTGTTCTCATTATAGTGAATAAGTCTCATGAGATCTGATGGTTTTATAAAAGGGAGGTCCCCTGCACATGCTGTCTTTTGCCTACCACCATGTAAAATGTGGCTTTGCTCCTCCTTGCCTTCCACCAAGATTGTGAAGCCTCCCAAGCACTGTGGAACTGTGAGTCAATTAAACCTCTTTCCTTTATAAATTACCCAGTCTCAGGCAAGTCTTTATGAGCAGCATGAGAACAGATGAATACAGGGTAGAACAATTTTTTATTGTAAGTAACTGCCTAATTCATTTTGGGATATATGGTATCTTTAGCCCCAAATCCACCCAATGCCAGTAACATCACTAATCATTATGACTATGAAAAAATGCTTCCATACATTTCCAATGTCCCTGCTCCAATTGAGAACTATTAGAACTAATGCTTCACCTTAAGATTTTTGCATAGGTTGCTGTTCTTTTTACTCCACTCTCATCTTTCAAATTCAAAGCTGCAGAGAGACCTTCTCTGACCACCTAATCTAAATTTGCCAGTGCCCATAAACTCTGTAATAATACCATGTTTTAATTATGTCATAAAAGCTTTGATTATGTGAAATTATTTTATCCATTAAGTGACTTATTAGCTCTCCATGCCCCCTCTCCTTTGGAGAGTTTAGGAAAACTCTCCAACTGTGGGACATTTGCTTGACTTGATTTCTGGTCTGTCCCCAATATCTAAAAGATCCTGACCCACAGTAGGTGCTTTCTGAATAAGTGAATAAAACTCCTTGAATCCTGGTATGACTCAAGGCTCCATTTACTTGTTTCATTTTGTCAATCTTCTTCACTCCATTTATATTTATACATATGAGCCATACCAACCATGAACCTTGTTTTTGTTTTTGTTTTTGTTTTCAGACAGATATAGTTCGATGCTTTTGCTTGACATCTCTAAGAGCAACCCCTTCCCCCACATTCCTAAAAACCTCTTGACTGTTTGGGGATGCTGTCCCTGAATTTCTGCAGCACTATGATGTAAGGGAATGAGCACAAACATAGGAGGCAGACAGACACGCACATAGCTTCAGTCTTGAGATGGGGCTCACCAACTGAGCAATACTGCATAGATTTTTAAGTTTCTGGTTTATCCTCTGAAACAATGAACCTTAATAGCTAGGTCTTGAGATGATTATAAAGGTTAATCAAAACAATATATGCAGAATATAGTAGTACTTAATAAATGATCATTCTGTCCCCAATCCCCTCCCAAGGGTTTACCTACACACTGTCTGAATGTCCACATTCCTGTCCAAGAGAAAATGTTTATTTTTAGAACTCTTTTTTAACACTTTCTGTAAATAACCCATTCAATAGTTAAATAAGGAACTCATATGAAGTAAGCCATGTGTGGAAGCCAAAGGACAGGGCAGTTTTAGCTTGTTTGCCTTTAGAATCTGCAAAGCTAAGAGCTGCCATAATGATGACCATCAATGTAGCAATATACAGCTGCAGTTGGGGCCCTACAGTTTTGCTTAATAATTTATCTTTATTAAATGATTTCATGAATTCTCCTAGTTAGACATTTGTAGCTTTCTTTTCTCTTCATTTGCTGTATAAAGGTCAGAACCTTGTTTCTGCTTTAATTCTGCTCATTCTAACAGTTTTATGTAGCAAACACCCTCAATTCTACGCACAGAGATATCATGGCGCAATAGATTTTAACAAGGGATCTGAATTTTGGGAAAATCTTTGTGACTAACAATATGATGTTGAACAAGTCTGAATTTTTCTGACTCCCAGTCAGCTCACCTATCAAATGAAACTAACCAGCTCATGAGATTGTTGGGAGGAAAAATGAAATAATATATGTGTTAGCTCTGTGTGAATTATTAAGTACAGTAGTCAATAAGTATTTGTAAAATAGATAACATTTTTTAAATGAGTAAGTAACTTACCATGTAACCATGTGCCTTCCCTACTAAACTCTTCTAAGGGGTCAGCTTGGCCTTTGGGAGAAAATCTAAACTCAGTAGAACCATGCCAGTTGGTGCCTCTCTGTTCATCCTTGATCCCTGAAATTCTGTGACTGTGCCCTGAAGCTATGCTGCACCTTCTCGCTCTGATCCATCCTGTCTCCATGTCTTAGCATATGTTTTTCCTTTGGAAAGTTCCTCCTCTCCCAGGGCCTCCCTGGATTTCCCCCCATCTGAAGGCTTCTCCAAGTGATATGGTTTGGCTGCATCCCTACCCAAATCTCATCTTGAACTGTAACTCTGACAATTCTCACATGTCATGGGAGGAACCTGGTGGGTGGTGATTGATTGAATCATGGGTGCAAGCCTTTCCTGTGCTATTCTCATGATAGTGAATGAGTCTCATGAAATCTGATGGTTTTAAAAATGAGAGCTGCCTGCACAAGCTCTTTTTTGCCAGCCCACCATCCACATGTGACTTGTTCCTCCTTGCCTTCTGCCATGATTGTTAGGCCTCCCCAGCCACAAGGAACTGTGAGTCCAATTAAATATCTTTATTTTGTAAATTGCCTAGTCTCAGGTATGTCTTTATCAGAAGCATGAAAACTGACTAATACAGTAAATTGGTACCAGTAGAGTGGGGCATTGCTGAAAAGATACCCAAAAATGTGGAAGTGACTTTGGAACTGGGTAACAAGCAGAGATTGGAACGGTTTGGAGGGCTCAGAAGAAGACAGGAAAATGTGGGAAAGTTTGGAACTTCCTAGAGACTTGTTGAATGGCTTTGCCCAAAATGCTGATAGCAATATGAACAATAAAGTCCAGGCTGAGGTGGTCTCAGATGGAGATGAGTAATTTATTGGGAACTGGAGCAAAGTGACTCTTGTTAAGTTTTAGCAAAGAGATTGGTGGCATTTTGCCCCTGCCCTAGGGATTTGTGGAACTTTGAACTTGAGAGAGATGATTTAAGGTATCTAGTGGAAGAAATTTCTAAGCAGCAAAGCATTCAAGAAGTGACCAGGGTGCTGTTAAAGACAGTCAGTTTTGTAAGGGAAGCAGAACATAAAAGATCAGAACATTTGCAGCCTGACAATGCCATAGAAAAGAAAATCCCATTTTCTGAGGAGAAATTCAAGCTGGCTGCAGAAATTTGCATAAGTAACAACCGAATGTTAATGCCTAAGACAATGGGGAAAATATCTCCAGGGCATGTTAGAGGTCTTCGAGGCAACCCCTCCCATCATAGGCCCAGAGGCCTAGGAGGAAATCATGGTTTCCTGGGTCAGGCTCAGGGTCCCTGTGCTGTGTGCAGCCTAGGGACTTGGTGCCCTGTGTCCCAGCCACTCCAGCCATGGCTCAAAGGAGTAAATGTAGAGCTCCAGCTGGGGCCTCAGAGAGTGCAAGCCCCAAGCCTTGGCAGCTTCCACATAGTGTTGAGCCTGTGAGTGCATAGAAGTCAAGAACTGAGGTTTGGGAACTTGCACCGAGATTTCAGAAAATTGATGGAAATGCCTGGATGCCCAGGCAGAAGTTTGCTGCAGGGGTGGGGCCTTCATGGAGAACCTCTGCTAGGACAATGCAGAAAGGAAGTGTGGGGTTAGAACCCCCAAGCAGAGTCTCTACTGGGGCACCACCTAGTGGAGCTGTGAGAAAAGGGCCACTGTCCTCCAGACTCCAGAATGGTAGACCCACTGACAGCTTGCAATATGTGCCTGGAAAAGCCACAGACAATCAACACCAGCTTGTGAAAGCCACCAGGAGGGAGGCTGTAGCCTGCAGAGCCACTCAGGTGGAGCTGCCCAAGACCGTGGGAACCCACCTTTTGCATCAGCATGACCCGGATGTGAGACATGGAGTCAAAGGAGGTCATTTTGGAGCTTAAGATTTGACTGCCCTGCTGGATATTGGACTTGCATGGGGCTGGTAGCCCCTTTGTTTTGGCCAATTTCTCCCATTTGGAATGGCTATATTTACCCAGTGCCTATAACCCCATTGTATCTAGGAAGTAACTAACTTGTTTTTGATTTTACAGGCTCATAGGCAGAAGGGATTTGCCTTGTCTCAGATGAAACATTGAACTGTGGACTTTTGGGTTAACGCTGAAGCGAGTTAAGACTTTGGGGAACTGTTTGGAAGGCATGATTGGTTTTGAAATGTGAGGACATGAGATTTAGGAGGGGCCAGCAATGGAATGATATGGTTTGGCTGTGTCCCCACCCAAATCTCATCTTAAGTGGTAACTCTAACAATTCCCACACGTCATGGGAGGAACGTGGTGGGAGGTGATTGAACTATGGGGTCAGGTCTTTCCTGAGCTGTTCTCATGATAGTGAATGAGTCTCATGAGGTCTGATGGTTGTAAAAACAGGAGTTGCCTGCACAAGCTCTTTTTGCCTGCTGCCATCCACATAAGATGTGACTTGCTCCTCCTTGCCTTCCACCATGATTGTGAGGCATCCCCAACCACATAGAACTGTGAGTCCAATTCAACTTATTTCTTTTGTAAATTGCCCAGTCTCAGGTATGTCTTTATCCGCACCATGAAAACGGACTCATACACCAAATGAGAGCCTCTTCTCTGGTGCACTCATATTACCTTAATGACAGTACTCACCACACTGCAATTTTTGACTAAAACTTGATCTTCTTGGCATTATATTTTTGCCTCCCAAGTGACATAGGGTTGCAATGCATTGGTCAACTTCTAGAACATTGTATCTAATTCCAGTGAATGGTGATAAAATTTTTATTTCTCCATATAAATGGGACAGGTCAGTGCACATGGAGCTGGTATGTATCCCTGTGCTCTCGATTTATTCCAAACAAATAAAGAGAAAAGTATAGTCCAAAAATTGCTGCACTAACCTTGAGAAGACCTGGAACTAGGTGGAACTGAAAAATGAGGCAAATTCTCAGAAAAAGTGAAGTGGTCTACAAACTACTCTGCTCATGCCTCCTATCAGTAAAAAATTATTTAGCAGGTACCCCAATGTATACTTGTTTGCCTATTAACTAAATATGACTAATGTTTATATATGCATATTCTAAGCTGTATATCTATATCAATTAAATGCCAATGTGTTATATATTTTGTGAACATATATGAAAATAGAAGTTAATTGAAGATAACAGTATCAATCCATATCTTAAGTATCAAAAAACTTGATTCTGTTTTTCTTTCAGATAAAAAATAGCCAACTTCTGGCAAAACTATGCAGAACAAACAAGTTTTTATTCCATTTCCTCATAAAGCCCCTGCTAAGTTACTATCAGCAAAGAAATAAAAATATATAAACCCACCCAGATATAGAGAATGGAAAGGAAATAGCATAGTCCCAGCTGCTTGGGAGGCTGAGGCAGGAGAATGGCATGAGCCCGGGAGGTGGAGGTTGCGGTGAGCCGAGATCACGCCACTGCACTCTAGCCTGGGCAACAGAGCGATAATCCGTCTCAAAAAAAAAGCAGGTTCCAAATATGTAAATCAAAACTGTGGTTCATAACTAAACTAGCAGATTACAGAAAAAAAATCTAAATTTTTGTAGGTTGGAACACAAGAATTAAGCATTTTTGAGCTGCAAAATCCTGGAAAGTCTCAGGAATTAGAAGTGTCAAATAGTTCTGAAGGCAGCCACTAAGCGGTGGAGCTAAAAGCAGGAAGATTGGGTGAAAGGCAAACAAGAAGCAATAAATCACCCATACCTATGATTCTACACCTCCCTCCCTACTCCTTTGCCGTATATATAATCAATAAAATATTGGTATCCATAATTTGGAGAGAATTCCTACAAATTCATAAGAAACTCAATAGAAAAAAAGACAAGAGGCAAGAATGGGCCTTTCATGTAAGAGGAAACACCAATGATGAATATACTTACTTCAGTGGCAACCAAGAAAGTGCAAATCAGATCAGAATGAGATAATATTTTATACTATTCATTGAGCAAATGTTAAGAAGCCTTAATATAACAAGCGTTATTGAGGATATAATTTGGCAAAATTCTTATAAACAGCAAAGTGAGAGCATAGTTTAGAAAACAATTTGGCACATAGTTTAGAAAACAATAGTGCATTAGATTGGCTAGGCTAATAACTATAAAAACCAGCTCCTAAATCTAAGTGACTTAACACAATAAAAGTCTAATATAACAAGTTTCTAGTCTTTCATGTGAGTGCTCCTAATTAAATGGTTCTCCTCCAACTGGTGGACCTAGAGTTCCAGGCTCTGTTCATCAAACGGTTCTGCCATCTCAGAGAATTGTGCTTCTGGTTTGAAAGATCACGTGAAATGTTATGGGGCCAGGTATGCACTGGGTTAAATTACTTTCACTCACATTACATTAACCAAAGCTCAGGCACATGATCCTATGCTATTTGCAGACAAGGCTGGAAAATGTAGTCTTCTTGTGTAACCAAAGGAATGGAGATTTGTGAGCACCCAGAAGGTCACTGGCATATCTTGTAAAGTTGAGCATAAATACACCACACATACAGGAAAATGCCCTTCTGGATATGTTGGAGTCACTACTTGGAGACCCCAGAGGGATTCTTGCACATACAAACATACAAGTATGTTGATGAAAGCATTGTTCCTAATAGCAAAACCTGGAAACAACCCAAAAACCTTGAAAAGTCCAAATACCCAGCCATAAAAACCTAGCAACAATCCAAATCAACAAGTAAAGAAATAGCTGGGCACAGTGGCTCATGCCTGTAATCCCAGCACTTTGGGAGGCCGAGATGGCTGATCACCAGAGGTCAGGAATTTGAGACCAGCCTGGACAACATGGTGAAACCCCATTTCTACTGAAAATACAAAAAAATAGCCAAGAGTGGTGGTGCGTGCCTGTAATCCCAGCTACTTGGGAGGCTGAGGCAGTAGAATTGCTGGAACCTGGGAAGCAGAGGTTGCAGTGAGTCGAGATGGCACCATTGCACTCCAGCCTGGGCAATAGAGCAAGACACTGTCTCAAAAATAATAATAATAATAATAAAATAAAGAAAGAAAGAAAAGAAAAGAAGTAATGGCTTATTCACCAAGTGGAATGTTTTATAACAGCAACATGAATGAACTGTAATCATAGACAGTGAAAAAGGTGAATCTTATAACAGATGTTGAGCGGAAGAAAAGTGAATCACCAAAGAGTCCCTTCAAGTATACTATTTTTAAATAAAACTTAAAACCTAAACGATTCTAAATCAATTTGTATAAGGGATGTATTTGTGGTTTCTAAAATTATTTTAAAGTGCATAAGATGATGATAAACACAAAAAGGAGAGAACCTATGGGAAATTCCAACACAACCAGGAATACTCTAGTTATGAGTCGTTATGAAGGTTCATGGGTAACCATATTATTACTATAATGTTTAACTCATATATATTCTAAACTTAGGGGGAAAGTCTCTATTTGCTTAGAAGTCATGCTTATTTGCTAACTTGGTATGTTTCTATCTTTAAGTAGGGAGAAACATGAAGAGGAAGACAATAGAGGTTGGATGAGCTGCTGCCCAGAGCCCTTTGTTTCTGTCCTCAGGTAAAAATATCCTCTAGACCTGATTCCCGTTGGATGGCAGCCTTGTGGACCCTGCAGAAATTTGACCGTAGGAGATCCTTCTGTCGTCTACCCCCAGTCATTAAAGGAAGGATAGAAGGATCTGTGACCTGGAAGTTTAGGACTTTGCAGAATCTGACTTTTAGGATGAAGGCTGGAAACAGTGCAAATAACATCTGGACACTGTTTCACACTCTGTTTATTGCAAAAAAGGGCACTTAAAACCCTCTCTTTGATGTGATGAGATTTCCATTGCATTGACATTTAAAAAAAAAAATCAGAGTACAGCCTGACCCAGAGAGAAAAGGAAACTCCAATATGACAGATCCTAAGACTAATGCGCTTAAAGTAATACCTGGAATCGTAAGTGCATTTAATGCATGTTTGTTGCTATTGTAATTATATTAATATTTATTATACATATATGACACATATATATAAGTATACATATGAAAATATGTATTTATTCAAGCCTTTCATTATTACAGACAACAGGCTCTCTTCTAATCATGGGAGAGGCATAAAGTCTAGTCTCCCCATCACAGTACTTTCGATCCCCATTCTCTACTGCTCTATCATGCTGTCTTCATCTTCGTCTTGAGCATCATTTCCTGATTCACAGCATCCTTTTCATGCTGATTACAACCGTTTTCATACCTTCTTTCTTTTCTGTTTCATTTTTTTAATGTAAGCGTTTCTACTAGAAGAAGAAACATTTACTACCTCTATAATTTGGAGGTTAACCAGTTATTTCCTATTTCTGTATCTTTTTGCCATTGTATTTGCATAGAGCTTAAAAATAAAAACAGAACCTTGAGAGTCATTGTGTTGCAATTTGTAAAGAAAGACTTAGTTGCTGATAAGACTATTCAGCAACAAAATGTGCAGAGAGGAAAGTAGTTAAATAGAATGTCACCTGGTGTCCCTTCAAAGCCTGTGGTCTTGCCAGCTCCTTGAGAATAATGACTATATCGTTCACCTTCATATTTCAGGTCTCCACAAAGTTCCTGAAATTTTCACCCAATAAATGCTAAATAAATTAGTGAATTAATAAGCGGAGAATTGATCTTTAGAAAGAAATCCTTTCCTAAAGTTTGATGGAAGGTACAAATAGTCTATCCCAGGCTTAGGAAGAGAATAGAGTCTTACCCACCTCACTTCATGATGTTCCCCATAAGGATTAAGGAAGGGGACCCTACTTGCAATTGAATACACCAAAAGGCATTGAATATATCATTATATGAGATACTCCAGTTTGCTTTTGTATACTTGGAATTATTAGAAAGTTCTCTTTTTCCAGTATTAACCTATGGGAAATTCCAACACAGCCAGGAATATTCTAATTATTCATTGTTTTGAAGGTTCATGGGTAACCATATTATTACTACAATTTTTAACTCATATATATTCTAAACTTAGGGGGAAAGTCTCTATTTGCTTAGAAGTCATGCTTATTTGCTAACTTATTTTGTTTCTATCTGTAAGAATGGAGAAACATGAGGAGGGAGGCAATAGAGGTAGAATGAGCTGCTACCCAGAGCCCTTTGTTTTTGTCCTCAGGTAAAAATATTTCCTGGACCTGATTCCCATTAGATGGAAGTCTTGTGGACCCTACAGAGATTTGGCCATAGGAGTAACACTTAACCATCTGCTGTGGTGGAAACAACACTCACTGTAGGGTCGCTCTACCCTGGATTCTAATCTCAGTTCTTTATTTATAAGGTGAGTGCCTATAAGTAAGTGACTTTGACTTTCAGAGCCTGAAATTCTGTATCTATACAATGGGGGAAGTAATGCCTGCCACAGTGAAAAGCTTAAATAAGATAATCAGGAAGTTCCTCGTTTAAGGAAGGAGGTGAATGTATGTCATTCCCCCTAAACTTGTGCCCATTTGCTCTGGTTCAAGCTTACTATCCAACAATAAATATGTTCTCTTGCCTTTCCAAATGATAGCCACTCTAACTATTAAGCACAACCATACTGTCACCATTTATGATCTACTCCAAACATAATGGACCAGGTTCCTTCAAACATCAGTAATATGGCATAGTTTATCATCCTTTGGTGATGACACCATAAAAGGCAAATATGACACCACAGCAAATAAGAGAAGTGAGCCTGACAGGCTTCATCTGTAGTTCTTTAGGGAGAAACAGGACTGTAGGAATGAAGTCTGGCTTCTCATTGTCCACACGCTGCTTGGTCAGTGGAGGGCTAGGCCTCCCAGGTCATTCCGGTACCCTAGGGATCCATGGGGAAAAGTGACCCTCTCCATCATGAAGATCATTCAGCCAGTTGCAAGGAGAACTGGAGCTAGAAGCCAACCCCACTCCTACTTCCTACCTATCTTCTTTCTACCTGCTCCTTCCCTATCCTCCTGCTTGCCTATGGCAGACACTGTGCTTTTAAGGTACACTTTTAAGCCTAAAAATGAGAAGTTGTTTTTACACAGTCTTGCTATAATTAAGTCATCAGCACAACTCATGAAAACATAACAGTGCCTTTTTAATTAGTGTCTTGAATGTGAATGAATGGTTCATTATTCTTTCCCATCTCAAGCTGAGATCATTATTAAAGTCTGAAGAAATAATAAATAGCCAGACAGGGAAATTCAGAACTGCTTGGTGAGGGTCACCTTTCCCCCTGGGTCCCCAGAATACAGGAATGACCTGGGAGATCTGTCATCTGACAAAGCAGCATGTGGACAATGAGAAGCCAAAGAAAGCTCCTAATATTTGGGCTTGGGTCACCCTCAGAGCAAAGGCATACCATTGAAAGAATAAGGGGACTTTCTAAAAATGCTCACCTGCTTCTCCTTTGAGGTTTATTGGATTTAGATAAATAAGAAGTCCTATGTAAGTTCAATATCTTGACTATGGGCCAGAGAAGTCAGAATTGTCTTTTACGTGTCTACTCTACCAAAATGTGTTGAGAACCTAGCATGTACTAGTTCCTGTGCTCAGTGCTGGGATCCAAGACAACTAAGACGCAGTCCTTGACTTCAAATATCAGATTCAGATATATGTGAATAATGATTGCAGTACTCTAGGACATGTCCATTCAGGAAGGCTGATTGGCTGTTGTCCTGATATATAGGAAGGTCTTGCCAAGGAGTTGATGTTTAAAAAACCAGGTCTGGAAAATTGAGTAGCTGTGCCCCTTCCTCTATACAATGTTATATAGCAGAACTTTTTCCTACATCCCTCTACATATTTCATGACACCTACTAGAGAGAATCTGCCATATAACCATATAAAGAAGTAAAGGAACTGATTTTAATTTCAACTGCATTTATTGAGCACCTTTTTGGCAAGACACAGAGGGGGTTATAAAAGATACAGCTTCTGAGTGTTAGCCCGTAATTGGTGGCCATTGTTCTCTATATAAAGAAGTCAAACTGTAATGATTACCACATTCTGTGATTAACCGAGAGACAGCCTAGTCCCAATTATAAAACTAATTTGGGCAGGAGACTTTCCCTCCTGGAGTCTCATCTGTAAAAATGAAGAGGTCAAACACAGAGGCCTGAAGCTTACCGCGCTGTGAGTCTATGGTGTTATGATTTCTGTGAAATATGCTTCTGCCTTTAAAACACAGTCCCTGAATGATTCCACCTTCAAGGATAGCACCGAAAACTCAGCTAAATGCTGGAGTATCTGATGGTCAAGAACAAAATCCATTATCCCAGAACGTTCAAGGAGAATTGAAAAATTCCATCCAAACGTAGCCCGCAACCTTGCTTGTAATGGTAAGAAGACAGAGACAGAAGTGTGTGCAGGCCCAAGGGGATGGGTTGTAAGTGAAGACACGTTAGCTGAATGAAGTGCTGGCCAGGAGCAGGGACCCATAAATATTCCGTGACACCCAGCTGATTTATCAAAATGGGTTCTAGCCCTCATTTGTGAAACCAGCAATGAGTCTTTTGGTTGTTCTTTGGCGTCTGCCATCCACTATGCTCTGTCTATGGCTGAAGTTCTTCAGTTCCACCCAAGAAAACCAACCTCAGTCTACTCTCCCTTAACACTACCAAGCTATCGAAGTTTTCCAGCATTTGACTTATGAAATATTCACACCACGTGTAGCAGGACACTTGAGAAAATGGAGGCAATGGAAATTGACGGAGGTGATGTATGAAACAGCAACAGTGCTCAAAATGGAATGCCAGATTTTCCTAACACTTGAGTCTGGACTCTTTTCATTTAGAATGCCTCTCAACTTTGTCAAGTTGTGGCACACAAAAACAATGTTAACAGCTATCTGGCACGGTGGAGTTAATAGATGAGACTCCCTGAAACTGAATAAGATACATGCAGAAGTTCCCAGGTATCCCACCCCAAGGACTAAATGAATAGCTTCACACTTTTATTGTATTAGTCAATTTATGCCAGCTGTTATAACAACCAAAATCTCAGTAGATTAACACAAGCAAGGTTTATTTCTTATTTGGGTCATTCTCTAACTAGGCATTCCAAGTAGCAAGTGGTTTTCTAAATAGTGGTTCCGGGATCACAGCTCCTTCTATTTGTGGCTCTCCCATCCTCTATACTCTCCTGGGAATTCTCCATTGGATGATTTATATACAGCCTGCTGATAAGCCAAGAGAGAGAAGGAGGAGAATCATAGGACATCTTACAGGCATCCACCACTGTCTCCTATATCCCACTGAGCAGATACCAGCCACATGGTCTGTATGGCAAAAGATCCTAGTTCCCCTGGCTATCCAGAGCAGGATGAGGTGGCTGAGCATCTTCCTGTTATCTGTCACAGGCTCAGCCAGGCTCTTCCTTAGACTTCAGGTCCCCAAAGTGTGCTCCATGATTAGCAGCCCTGGCAGCACCTGGGGCCTTTTCAGAACTACAGAAGCTCAGACCCTAGCTTAGGGCTGTGCATTTCAATAAGATCCCTAGGTCACCTTGTTTTGAGAAATATTGCACCAGACCATTGACACATCTAGTGACCATCAAAACTGCCAAACCCATCAAAACAGCAACGAATTTTAATCAATAGGTTTTCTATGGCCATGAACTCCCAACTCAAAATTATGTGCATACATAAAGAAAGGCACCTATCTTGCAAGAGCATCAATATGTATTAATCATGTATTTAGTGTCAAATACAAAACCAGAAACACCACACACATTATCTTATTTAAGAGCTACCATAATCCTGGCTTGGCACAGTGGCTCATGCCTGTAATCTCAGCACTTTGGGAGGCTGAGGTGGGCAGATCATCTGAGGCCAGGAGTTCGAGACCAGCCTGGCCAACATGGAGAAACCCCATTTCTACTAAAAATACAAAAAATTAGCCAGGTGTGATGGCGGGTGCCTGTAATCCCAGCTACTTGGGTGGCTGAGGCAGGAGAATCACTTGAACCCGGGAGGTGGAGACTGAAGTGAGCCGAGATTGTGCCACTGCATTCCAGCCTGGGCAACAAGAGCAAAACTCCATCTCAGAAAAAATAAATAAATAAAATAAATAAATAAATAAATGACCACAATCCTGAGGGAGGAGTCATGATCTTTGCTAAAGAAAGTGAGGAAAAAGTAAGTTTGATATGTAAAGAAACTTACCCAAGACCCCCCAGCTGGCTAGTGAGACAGTGAGACCGTAATTCAGAGCTACGTGTTTCTAATCTGGGACTTTCAGCGTTCTGCCATGCAGTAGTTTAGCTGCATTTCAAGCTCAGTCTTTAGACAATGGCCCCGTCGATAATAACTTGAAAAGGGCTCTAGAATTATGTAATTTGGAGAAGAAAATGAAATGCTCAACAGAAGCTTAAAACCTGCACATTTAAAATTTTTAAATTATTCCATGAAAAAAAAAACAGATTTTCTTAAAGTTAGATTAAAAAGAGATCTTACAGACTGTTCCAGTTAATTTTAACCTCAGTGAGAAATGTCACATTTCCCATGCACATTTGATTAGGCATCCAGGAGTGTCAGGACGTCCTGTCCCATGGTGGATTTCTGTGAGAATTATGTGGTCTATGGAGATAATTATAAAACAAAATCTCATCTCGATGTGAACAAGAGGAAGAAAATGAACCACTAATATTCTGATATTCCAAGGACATGACAAACCAAGATACACTCTGAGCTCTGAAATGCCCTTTCATCCTTACACTTCTCCTGTTTAGTAATGCTTGTTAACTCATGTGGTAATTGTTTGCATCTCACTGGGGGTATGTTTGAATTTATTATGATCTCGACAGGCAGAGAATTTCTCATCGTGTTGACTAGTAGTTCTCAAAGGTAAGTGAACATGAGGATATTGGGAAAGACTATTTATATGTATATTCCTGAGCCCCATCCCCAGAAATTCTGACTCAGCACATGTGGACTGGCACTCAGGAATCTAAATGCTTAAAATACAGCCTAGGTCATATTCCTGCAGGTGGTCCATGGACCTCACTTTGAAAAACAAGAATGTCTTCTGCAGCCCTGCAGTCATTCGTTTGTAGCCTGCTCACTCCTTCCTGTCATTACGGTAGGGCCCCGTTTCTCATTCTCTTACTTCTTAAAGCTCAGATCCTTGCCTAGAATCTTAGGACACAATTATTTTAATCTATAATTCTCAATAAACATTTGCTTAATAAAGGAAAATAAGTGTATAAAATAAAGAAGGTAAAGTGGATGAATGAATAAATGAATAAATATCAAGTACAATGGGCTTCATTGCAACTCGTTGTAAGGTACTGCCCCTGTCTTCTGGAACCTACTGGGGATTGAACCAACATATTTTTCTGTTTCTGTGCTAAATAATTCTGGGACAAAGCATATTTTCCTGTTTTGTGCTAAGCAATATTGAGATCAAACAAAAATAATTTATCCTCATTTCCAATATATCTTCTCTTAAAAAATAAGACTATGTCCTAATTGATCAGCTTACATATCAGGGCTAACAGCACCAATATGCACATCAACACCCTCACCCACCTCAACATGCACAGAAATCAAGTGTTCACATTATAAACTCTGCTCAATCCTAACTAGTTCCCCACCTTGCAACCAGTTCCCTAACACTCAAAAGATAGTGAAGACTGAAACCACGGTAGATATCACCTACTCTGAAATACTACTAATCCACTCTCTTTATTTCTTATTTTGAAGATACTATGAGACTGTTGAGGTGATGTCCTTTTTTGTTAAAATAAGCTTAATAAACTTCACCTTCCTTGATCGGAATGTTTTCTGTGGAGTGAACAACCAATACTACCAAGCCTCTTTGCACAGAACTGTATAAAACCCAGCAAACAATGAACCTGCAGTCATTGCTCTAGACTGGACCAAGAACCCTGACTTCTGTTACATTACTATGAGTAACCCTATAATATATAATATTACTCTGGGTAACCCTATAATAATAATATGTAATAGATTATAAATATAAATATATTATAAATATAATATGTTATATATTATAGGGTTATCCAGAGTGATTTTCAAGCCAACCCCTTCTAGGTTGCCTAGGTTGGAGAAAACAGAAAGACAGAACATTTTGTATTCATTCATACATTTATTTGTGCATTCATTTGACAAATATTTATTGGAGAATTATATTGAGCTGGGCATTAGGGATAAAATACTATTCATTCGCTGTCTAGCAGAGGAGATAACTATGTAAACTGATCAGTGTAATGACGTGTCACAAGGTCTATGTGAGTCTATTGGGAATAGTAGGAACATGAAAAACAGAGCAGTCTGTTCTACCTGGAGAGGGAGGAAGTGCCACTTTGTGCATAATGGACTTGATGCTTGAGCTGAGATTTGTAAGATTAGGTAAGATTACAGTTTACTAGGAAGATGAGGTAAGATAAACATTTCATTCGGAGAAGACAGAAGGAGCAAAGTTCTGGAGGCATAAAGAGGCTGGGGTCAATGGAATTGTAAGTATTTTGTCTTTTCTGGAACACAGAATTTGAAAAATAAGTATGGAAAAGTTAGTAAGGGCCAGATAACAAAATGCCTTATCTCAAAAGGGTATTTGACTTGCTAAAAACACTGATGGGTTTTTATTAAGATAATGACAGGACAAGACTTATATTATAGAAAATTCCTTCTGGTGACAGAATAGAAAGTGAATTGTGAGGCAAAATGACACTGGACACAAGGAGAGTAGTTCGTAAGCCACTACATTTGTCTCGACAAGAGATAGTGAAGGTTGCAACCAAGGTGTTGTGGAATGAGCAATCTGTCCCAAGAAGGTAAGTTCACCTCCTAACCAGTGTATGTGAACACAATCTTATTTGGAAATAGGGTCTTGCAGATGTAATCAGGTTAAGATGAGGTCGTAACTAACAATGGTGTGCTCCAATCCAATGGCTAGAGTGCTTAGAGGAAGAGGAAAATTTGGACACAAAGACATACAGAGGGAGAAGATCATGTGACAATGCCAGTAGAGACTGGAATGATGTGTCTGCAGGCTAAAGAACACCCAGAATAATTGCCAGCAACTACCAGAAGCTATGAAGAGCGAAGGAAGAGCCTTCTGAGAGAGCAGGGTCCTGGCCACATCTCAGTTACAGACTTCTTGTTTTTAGAGCAGTAAGAGAATAAATTATTGTTTTTGGTTTCATTTTGTTTTGTTGAGACAGAGTCTTGCTCTGTCACCAGGCTGGAGTGCAGTGGCGTGATCTCAACTCACTGCAACCCCCGCCTCCCAGGTTAAAGCGATTCTCCTGCCCCAGCCTCCCAAGTAGCTGGGACTACAGGCACCTGCCACCACGCCCAGGTAATTTTTTGTATTTTTAATAGAGATGGGGTTTCACCATGTTGGCCAGGATGGTCTCGATCTCTTGACTTTGTGATCCACATGCCTCGGCCTCCCAAAATGGTGGGATTACAGGCATGAGCCACCGTGCCCAGCCAAGAATAAATTTCTGTTGTTTTAAGCCATGTAGTTTATATTATTTTATTATAGCAGCCCTGGAAAATTAATATAAAAGCAAATTGTAGTAGAGAGTGGGATTGGGGGGAAAAACAAACTATGGTTAGGGAATAGAAACTTTAGGGCTCAGAGAAGATTGAAAATGGGATTTAGGAAACATGGGGGGTGGTCAAGGTGAACCCAAAGCTCTGTACTTTTTTCAGTGTTGGACACAGTGTATGTGAATATCTAAGAGTTTTCCAACTAAAGGAATCTGACAGGAAAAAGTGCTGGTCTGTGGGCTAGGAAGAAGGGGCAGACTGGAGGGTGCCAAATGGCCACAGGAGAGGGAGCCCATCCTAGGCACAGCGTACAACCTGAGACACCTGAAGAGTACTTTGGAGAGAAAAATGTACACTCTTCAATATCATTTGCCGTGTAACTCAGGAATCAGATGTTTCTCCTGCCTGTCCTCCAATATGAGGGCTAATGCATTTTAGTTAAGCCTTGACAAATGTCATTTTATTCAATTGACTGTCTTGTCCACTTGTGTAACATGACTCTCACTCCAACTGTATCTTCTTGTGGTAGCATCATTCTGTCTGTTTTTCTCCCTTAACATTTTTTACGTGGCTCTTCTCCACTTTAGTTCCCTAGCTATTGCCCCAGTTCCAGTTCTCACTATGATTTGGCCTCCTAAGTTTTATTACCTACCTCTAGTCTTCCCCTTCTTCTTCTTTGAGACAGAGTCTCACTCTATCACCCAGGCTGGAGTGCAATGGCACAATCTCAGCTTGCTGCAACCTCCGCCTCCTGGGTTCAAGTAATTCTCCTGCCTCAGTATACCGCGTAGCTGGGATTACAGGTACCCACCACCATGCCCAGCTAATTTTTGTATTTTTAGTAGAGACAGAGTTTCACCATCTTGGCCAGTCTGGTCTCGAACTCCTGACCTCAGGTTATCCGCACACCTCGGCCTCCAAAAGTGCTGGGATTACAGGCGTGAGCCACCGTGCCTAGCTCCTTCTCTTCTTTTATCCCCAAATCCATCCTCCAAATGCAGTCCAGAGATTGTTTTCTCAAATACAAACCTAATTATGCAGTGACGCTCCAAGACTTTCAGGAGTGAGTCCGACTTCCTTTGCCTGTCGAGTCCTTTCACATCCAAATTCTTTATACTTCTCCAGTCTTTCTCTGAGTGTGTCCCTTAAATTTCTGAGTCTTATTATTGTCCCGCTACTCATAGCTCTTCAAACTTCATTCTACTGTGATTGCTATTCCTTCTGTCCAGATTTATCTTTGTTGAACCCCTTACTCATGTCCCTAAGTGTTACCTTCTTTATGAAGGCTACAGAATTCCTAACCCAATGCAAGAACTGACCACCACCTCCTTTGTGCACACACTGTGAACATTTCTTGGGATTTCTCTGCAATCTGGGACTATACATATTATGACTCTGTCTCTCTAGACTACAGTCACAGAAGAGTGTCTGCATCATATTTATCTTTATAGTTGTGGCACCCAGCTAAGTGACACAGAGTAGGACCTAAAAAATAGTGATAAATGAGAACAACGAAACTATTTAAATCCTGTTTGAAGCCTGCTCTCCAAGATAAATGCATCCAGTGTCAGTCCCCTGAGATTTTCCTATCAAGGCCGGGTGATTTACAAGTTGTATGATTTATCAGGCTCCGTGTACCAGGTGTCACCTCTGTATTCAGCTTCACTGATCAAGGAAATGAATTCTATCCTGGATCTCTGTCCTTCCGATAGCAGCTTGCCTGGAGAAGTCGTTAATGTGGTAAATTATCTTCCCAGCTGTTAATATCGTGTACCCATCTTGTTTCCCTTCTTTTAGTTCAGCTGAGCATCAATTTGTGCCATGATATTTACATGAATATCTTCATTTCTTCAGTACCATTGTCCATCTGTTTGGCTGAGGGCTGAATTACTAAGCTGTGGCCAGGAATGGAGGCATTAGGCAGTCTAAATGCTAACTTCTCCCAAGAGAGAAGGGCAGTTCCGTTTTCAGTTTTCCTGCCCCTGCTTACTGCTGAAATGCAGACCAGCAGACACAGAGCAGGAATTAGAAAAATCATCCTTCAACAGAAAGTTAGAAAACGATGAGGGGCCGGGTGCAGTGGCTCACGCCTGTAATCCCAGCACTTTGGGAGGCTGAGGTGGGTGGATCACCTGAGGTCAGGAGTTTGAGGCCAGCCTAGGCAACATGGTAAAACCCCATCTCTATTAAAAATATGTAAATTAGCCAGGTATGGTGGCAGGCACCTGTAATCCCAGCTGCTCGGGAGGCTGAGGCAGGAGAATCACTTGAACTTGGGAGATGGAGGTTGCAGTGAGCCAAGATCATGCCACTGCACTCCAGCCTGGATGACAGAGTGAGACTTCATCTCGAAAAAAAGAGAGAGAGAGAGAGAGAAAGAAAGAGAGAGAGAGAGAAAGAAAGAGAGAAAGAGAGAAGAAAGAGAAGAAAGAAGAAACAGAAGAAAGAAAATGATGAGGTATTTGTCTTCTCTAAGATAGAGGCTATGCCATGAAAGCTGAGTGCAGAACATGAAAGAAGCACCCTGGCCTCCTTAGCGGAGTCCCTAGTCTGCAGCCCCAGATCTAACAAATACACATTATTCATTCATTTAAACATAGTTAACATGAGCTTACTACAAGCCAGACACAGTGGACTATGAATGCAAAATAGTCTTTGAATTTACGACTCTTCCATTCCATCAAGTCAACAAACATGTCTTGTACATCTACTGTATACCAAGCACTATGCTAAGTCCTGGGGATGAAGCACTGATTAAACCAAGGACATGCTCTGAAAGACTCAGAAGGTGACGTTTGACAACCACATTTGGAAAAACAACTTTCCACGCAGAAAGAATGGCTCTTGCAAAGGCTCCAGGACAGAAATGAGTTTGACACATTCAAGGCGCAGAGAAAAGGTGGAGTGGTGTGGGTGAGCAGGAGGAGTGGAGGTGGGGGTTGCGGACAGAGTCTAAGGGATGGCAGTGGCCATGGCGTGTCTCGGGTCTTACTCTACATGTGATGAGAACACATTGAAAAGTTTTAAGAGAAGCACTGCCATCACGTGTATTACCTTTTAAAAAGATCATCTAGTCAACCCCCTCGTGGAGAATGGGGTGCAGAGGAACAAGGCTGGAGGGAAACCAGTTAGAACTATTTCATTTGTCAAGATGAGAAATAAGGTAGCTGGAACAGGGGTTGTTACAGGGAATATGGTAAGAAGTGATTGAATTGGGATGTATTTTGCAGTAAAGTGGCCAGGACTTTCTAATGGAAGAGAATGAGTTACATGTGAAAGAGAGAACAAAGCTAACTCTGAGGTTTGTGGAGTAAGCAACTTTGTGGATGGCAGCACCATTTATTTAGGTAGGGAAGTCTTGGGAGTGGGGAGCTGATTTGGAGAGGAAAATCAGTAAGTCTGTTTCTAACACGTTAGGTTTGAGATGCCAATCAGACATCCAAGGGAGGATGCCAAATGTGCTTACGAAAGATGGAAAGAAGGAGGCAGCCAGGTGAGGACATGGAAACAGAAGTGCAGGGTGGCACAGAAGCATTGCACAGATTGAAACGCAACTCATATTGCTGAGCATCTGCCATGTGTCAGGCATCAGACTTTAACTCTCAAGTGCATTATCTCATTTCACCCACAGTACAAGGGAGGTGTGATTTCCTGAATGATGGAGGGCTTCAGAGTGAGAGCACTACAGTCTACCACATTTGTATTTTCTGTCTGTGTGACCTTGAGCAAGTTATTCAACAACTGCAGGTCTTTTTTTCCTCATCTGTAAACTGGAAATCGTAATACAACCTTTATGAAGAGTAAAGAGGTAATGCATGTAGATATCAAATTACAGCACACATAAATAATTACCAAATAATAGGCATTATCATTATCATTCCTTATGTTTGTTCTGTTGTGGTTTAATTGTGTCCCATAAAAATATGTGTTCTATTCCTAACTACCAGCACTTGTGAAGGTGAACTTAGGGAAATATGGTCTTTGCAGAGGCAATCGAATTAAGATGAAGTCATACCGGATATAACTGACTCCTAATCCAATGACTGCTGTCCTTAAAATAAGAGGGAAATTTGGACACAGGAAAATACAGGGAGAATGCCAAGTGAATATGGAGGCGTGTTGCCTCAAGCATGGAATGCCAAAGATTGCCGACAACCAACAGAAGCTAGGAGAGAGACGTGGAATGAATTCTCCCTCAGAGCCTTCAGGAGGCTCCAACCCTGCCGGCACCTTGATTTCAGACATACAACCTCCAGAACTTTAAGCGAATACATCTCTGTCATTTTAAGGCACCCACTCTGTAGGATTTTGTTACAGCAGCCCTGGGAAACTAATACAAGATCTATTTTATGAAAGAGGAGATGAAAGTTCCAAAGAGGTGACGTGGCTCTCCTAAGGTCAAGTGGCAAAACGTCGGCATCCCTGAACCCATGTCAGAGAATATGCTCCCCCCACTCAGCCCCTGTGAAGGGTCAAGTGCACTATTAAAAACTCAGCTTGCAAATGATTTAGTCATGCCCTACAGGGACCTATAGTCTACGGATGAGACAGGCAGAAAATTGAGCAAAGGGAATGATTTGCTGACACCAGGGTACTAAGAAAGGTTCATGGGAGTATAGACTAAGGGAGCCATTCTGATTTGTGCAGGGGTCAAGAATTTGAGAAGGCAGGTGAAACAATGGCTGGATTTGGAGCAGCAGATGTAAGAGTGGCCAGTCCTTGTAAGACTTGGGAAAGAGTCAGGACAAGTGGTACTGTTTGCACAAGTTGCCGGCACTGTGCAAAACATAGACAAGCATCATCTCACAAAGACCTCATGCCAGCACTTTGAAGGAGGGTATTATCAGTCATGAATTCAACAGTTAAGAACACTGAAGTTTGAGGGTCTAAGTCACTATCCCCAGATCACATAGTCAGTGTCTATGGACAGAAACTGTAGCAAATCCTTGGTCCAAGCCTTCTGCTGTGCTGGTTCTCAGTTACTAGCTGCCTGACTTTGAAAAGGCAATTACCTTACCCTAGGCTCCTTATCTGCAACCCAGGAATGGCAATAATCGTAGTTGATGGTCAGCATGCACATTATCCCTCCAGCAACACCAGTCTAGTGGTCTCAGGTGGGCCTCCTCAATGCTAGTGAGGCCATAGAGACACAAGATCAAGAATGATTCTTACCAGAATTCTCCCCGTTCCTTCTGAACATTAATAGTGGACAATGAGGTTGCCGGTCTTTTTGCAGCATCTTGGGGGGATCAGAGGCAGGAAAGGCCAATTATAAAATATTCTGAGAGTTGGTCACAAACACCAAAAAAAATGATAGAGAAATTGAGTGTTAAGTGTTTCTAACAAAGAGGAACAGATGTAGCAAACTGGGTTCACAGACACAGGGCAATTTCATCTCAATTGGATGTTAGACAGCTCTAGCCTGTTTAACAAATACACCTGCTGCCTAAGGAGATCGTCAATTGCACTTTAAAATGAGTCATAGAGGGGTGCAGCAAACTAATCTAGGTCTAGGTAGTTTTAAAAAGCAGAAGGCAGTTGGCTGAACTGTGGGAAAATGAGATAGGAGTATACCATGGACGGCTCCACAGATAGGAAGCATGACTTGGATGTGGAGCCATGTCATCCCAAATACTGTCCTTAAACAGAGATGCAATAAGAGACGTTTATCGATTGCTTATCACATGCTTGGAATATTCTAAGCATGGTTACACTCCAGTAAAGAAGATGTTATTTTTATTTCTATTCTCTATACATTAGGAAACTAAGGCAGAGAGAGATTTGGACCTAAGGAATCTTCCTCCCAAGTGTGTGCTCTTAATCACTATTCAACTCAACTTCTTCAAGTCTAGCCCACAGGAAGGCACAAAGAGATGAACAGGATTTAAGTCAGCTGTTGGAGGATGCCAAGCTAGGCTTTCCCTCTCCGAACATAAAACCCCAGATGTGGGTAGAATCAGGGATAAAAGTGAGCAGAGAGTCTAGTAATTCTGCAGAAGCCCCAGGGGCTGCCATGAAGTTTAAAGTTTCCAGCATCAGTAGAACAGCCCTGAAAGCAACTCCAATCTATCCTGCCGAGAGTTTCTGGCACTCTGACCAGCTGGGTACAGTTGGTTGTGGGAGTGGGGCCTGAAGCCTGCATAGGACTGGGCTCACTTCTGCTGGATCTGGGATTTTATGGGAGAGGGTACTCAGAAAGGAAACAGACTGCTGATGCTGTTAAATACATTATTCAATGTGTTTCTTACGGAGACTGTTTGTGCCTACAATGATTTTGTGGTGCTTTGATCAGATGAAGACAAAAAAGTGAAGAAAATCTAAATATCAGGAAATCAACAGATTCTACAAGATGGTGTTCCCTGTATCTTCTAACAAGCAACCTGTATATAGCAAGATTACCATGAAGCGGAGTGCTCACTATGTTTGAGTCATGGCTACTGCATGCATGATATATCAGAGGAGATGTTTAGTAACGTGGGAAGGAGCAAGCCTTGGCAGCTCTTGGGAGCCAGACCAGGAAGTGCAGAGGAGGAAGCTCTTGGCCACCATTGCATTCATGAGCTGTCTCTACCCATGTGACTTTCTTTTTCAACATTGGTATGGAGTCTAGAGGCTAATTTTGGAAGCCCTAGAATTGTCCAAATACAAAAGGCTAGAATAAGGCTCCAGTTGTATGATTTTAGGTGAGTTATTTAAACTTTCGAAGCTTCAGTTTTGTCTACTCCAAAATAAGAGTAATAATAGTGGGTGCAGTTGCAGGGATTAAATCACATAGTGTACATTAGATACTTAAGGGGGTACTCAATAAGTGGAAAGTAATAACTTTTGTTAATGAATTTTTGCTGTTGCTATTAATGAAGTTCTGTACAAGAAATCCTGTGCTTGCGTGTGTGTGTGTGTATGCATGTGCATGTGTGTGCACATGTGTGTGTGTGCGTGTGTGTGTGTGAGTGTGAGTGTGTGGCTGCATGGACGTATCACTGACAATAGACCAATATTACAATGTACTGTTGTCTAATTTTCACTGGAAAGCCATCACGAAGGAAGTAGCTTTTAATCTGGGCTTTCAAAGAAAAATTGACATTGATCAGAGAAAGAAAAGGGTGAAGAGTTTTCCAGACAGAGACACCTGCATGGACAAAGTGCAGAATTGCCTGATATTTATCCCATGAAGCCTGACACCTCTGTGGGGGAACTGCCTTAGTCCCTGATTGTTTTAGAAGCGATGCTTTCTTTTCTAAATGACAGAATAAAGACTCAGCACATGCCACGTTTTCTATCTCTATTAGAGAAACTCTAGTTTCTCTCTTCTGACCACAGCACTTCAGTTCAAATGGTCACATCACGGACACCCACAACCAAGTCTAATCTGTGTCCCTCCCTGTTGCCCAGATAGACCAGGCTGTAAGAAACCTTCTGGAAAAAAAAAAAAAAACAATCCTGAAGGAAAAACTCTTGACCTTGATCTGCAAACACCTAGGTCACAGTGAGGAAGTATGATTTGGGGAACAGCTGGCATCTCCACTTCCTCTCTGAATCTGTTAAACTTCAACTACTCCTTCAAGCTCAAGATTCAGAGTGCCCAAATTACAGAGATGACTGAAAGTAAAGCGGATGTGTGGCATTGGGAGGATGCTGTGTACGTCCAAGCACCAGGACAACGCGGGAGGAGTCTCTTCTGCTCCCACACAGAACGGAGTGTGGCTTCAGGACAGTGGGACATCCAGACCAATCTAAAATATACTCAGGGAGGCACCAAGAAACTGGCATTCTTAGGGGGAAAAAAAAGGACAAATGGCAAGCACCAGCCCAGCATCTCTAGGGACAGTAGCAGGCACACCAGCAGGGACTAAGCAGTGCCAGCAGACGGCAAGGGTGCAGCAGAGACAGCGGCCCTCCAGGAGCACCAACTGGCAGCAGGCACCATGGTGATGCTATAGGATCTTTGGGGTATTGTTTTTCTGGCCAGAAACCTATGGCCAATGGCATCTTTGCCCGAGTTTTGCTCAGGCCCACTTGGGCTCATTTTGACCACTTGGCTTGGCAGGTTGTGCTTGGCTCATGCTACTGGCCTGGGTCTCATGCCTCCCAAGGGAAAGTCAACCTTGGAACGGTATGGGGAATGTAAGACAGCACGGAGCCCAGCCACTGTGCACAGTCAGACATGCCAGCTGCTGCAGCAGGGCAGGCAGCTCCAGGTGCCAGCATGGACGCCGGCTCTGTGAGGTTGCAGCTGGACCAGGTGCACCACAAGCAGCTTCCATGACTGTCACCAAGGAACACGGTGGTGCCCGGAAGCTTGCAGATACCAGGAACCACAGCCCTCAAAGAGCGAGTCACAGCTCTGGATCTGGGAGCTCCCAGGTCTTGGAGGGCCACAGCTCTTTTTTCCTTATCTTCACCCACAATGTGGTGAGCAAGGGGCATGTCTCAGCCCTGTTTGTGACACAGCTCTTTTAACCTTGCATTTTGGTGGGTCCCAAGTTCTTGTCCTGTGGCCAGGAAGAATGAGGTATGCAGACAAGTTAAGGGTGAGCAAGACCATGAGGAGCTTTATGGAACGACAGAAAAGCTCAGGGGAAACCCTCAGGGGAAGCTCCTTTCCAGTCAGGGTGTGCCAATGAGTGTTTAGCTCCTAGAAGAGAGGGTGTCTTTTCTCTGCTAGGCAAGTTGTCCCAACAGGTGTCCAGCTATCAGCAGATAGGGTAGCTCCTCTCTGCAGCTGGTCATGCCATTGTCTGCACAACTCTCAGCAGAGAGGAGGCCCTGGAGTGGGTTGCTCCTCTCTGCAGCAGATCATTCTGACATCTGCTCAGCTCTGGCTGAGCCCGAGGTTTTTATGGGCCTCAGAGGGGAAGAAGTGCACATCCATTGGTCCATGGGTGGCTATGAGTGGGCCCAGAAAAGACACCACAAGTTCCTACTCTGGTCTGCGGGACTGGCAGCACGGTCCCCAGCTTTCGGGTCCTCCCTGGCCTGAAGGTTGGGCTTCACCAGGAACCCTCCCACCTCTGCCCAGGAACCTGTCTGCCTCCTGCTGCCATTTATGGTGCCCAGGCTGTAGATGCCAAGGGATGCCTGCAGGCACCAGTGCTGAACTGCTGTCAGTACCCCCTAGGGTTCGTTCCTATGCTTTTTGGTGCCCAAAGTCCAGAAGGGGCCAGGGTGGCAGGATGCTGGCATGTCAGCATTGCCCTGAGCATGTGCATACCCAGCCGGGCCATGACAGTGCCCAGGCTCAGCCCCCACTTTGCTCCAAGGTCAGAACAAGTGCTGACAGCAGGGAGAAGCCAGGCAGCAGGAGCAGGCACTTCTGAACTTGTGAGAGTGGGGAGTGCCTTCCAGGGCCCCCAAGAGTGCAGGGATGCCTGAGTCTGTAGCCATAGTCTGGATGGCTGCAGCTGTGCCAGTGGGGCAGGGCTTCTGCCTGCTCTATGGAGCAGGAAGCCCAAGTCTGCAGCTGTGGTTTGGGCAGCTGCAGCTATACTGAGGAGGGTGGGGCTCCTGCCTGCTCCTGGGCCCCAAGAGCACAAGGATGCCCAGGTCTGCAGCCATGGCTTGGGCAGCTGCAGCAACACCTAGGTAGTTCCCTCCCTAAGTCGGAAGGGTGGGGCTCCCACTTGTCACCAGCTTCTTCCAACTCCCACCAGCTCCATGGAGCATGCAGCTCTGGCTATGCCTCTCTGCTGTAGCTGGAGTGATGGCAGTGGTTGCTCCAGATGGCCTGCCACTGCTATCAGTGAGAAGCTCCCTGGGCTCAGTGGACACTGGAGGACCCAGCAGTGGGTGTGGCCAGAGGAGAGAAACTGGCAATACGAGTGGCATTTGAGAACTTAGTCCTTCCTTTGGGTATTCCGAATAACCCAGGAGGTGAGGACACAGAGTTCCAAAAATCCTTCCGGTATGAGTGACAGCCAGAATATGAGTAATTATTGTAATTTATTAATATCATTTAATAATGAAGAACAATATTCTTATCCATTTGCTTATTCAACAAATGCTCATTGAGCATCCACCAGTGCCAGACACTATGCTGAGCACTGGGAACATGCTGGTGGATGAAAGAGACACAACCCCTTCCATCATTAATGTATAGACCAGTGGGAAAGACAGACACTAACGAAACAAAACAAAAACAAAAACAAAAGAAAAAAACAAGTAAATGAGCAACTAATCACAAACAGATGATGTCAAGTTACAGAAAAATAAGCCAAGATGTGGTAATGGAGAATAAAGAAGAAGGCGCATCTACTTAGACTGAATGGAGAAGATCTATTCCAAAGGTGACATTTTAGATTAATTATGAAACACTGAAAAGGAGCCGTCATGAAAACATCAGGGGAAAGAGAATTCCAGGAGGCCTTCAGATGGGAAAGATGCATTTCAGGATCTAAAGGTGGCCAACATGACTGGCAACAGGGAGTGATCATTTTACCTGCAGGCTGCTATAACCTAGAGAAGAAAAGAATGCAATGAAATACTAACAATGTCCCTCTAATAACAATGGCAACTCCCACTTAGACAGTTCTTTCTGTTTCACAATGCATTTCCTATTTACTTTTCCAGTTCCCAGTCCACACTCCTGTAAATGATAAAGCCAAGGCTAATGTGTCCATTCATATGAGACAGCTGAGGGCTGCAAAATGTGACTCACCCAAAACATAATGGTGGAGATGCCAGGCAGTTGACTTGGGTCTCTAAAATTTCAGTCCTGACTCTTCCCCAAGTCGTGTTGCCTTGACTCACTGGGGTCCTAATTTGATGACATAGGTCCCAGATTTTAATCCTTGTCTTCAATAAGTCGTGGGTTGCCCATGCAAGCCACAGCTCCTTGGTGGAGACTCTTACCTCTGGACAAACAGGACCTGTGAAAAGCTCCTGTCTTCTACTCTGGATACTTCCTGTAAATGGGACTCATTTTCAATGTGACTCTAATAATCAAGAAAATAAATTAGATCCCAGAATCTCTCTCACTTTGGATAATAGCTCGTTCCAGGAATTCATTAATGCAGTAAATCAAACTCACAACTGTTGACACCATGAAAGTGAATTGTTTACCTTCCTTTGATTCAGCTGAGTATCAATTAGCTCAGTGATATTTACATAAATATCTCGATTTGGAGGGCGGAATTGTCCATCTGCTTCTGGAAAGATTTAATTAGGTCTGTGTTGCTAGAGAAGAAATTAATCCTTTTCAACATTAACCTTTTCAACTAATATATGTTTCGCGATGTATTGTGTAACATGCCTTGTTATGTAAATTGGACAAACTGAAATATTTCAGGCTGGTGAAATGATGTCTTTTAAACTGAAAATATATATCTCTCTCCAAATCTTGAATGCAAGTGCATCCTTTTGTGCTTTCATATATACAGTGCCTCTTGGTGAGGGTTCTTTCAATCCAACGTCATGAACATTGTCTTCAATGTTGTATATGCTCTCCAGTCTGCAGGGGATATTGGTGGCATTCTCTGAACCTCACTCCTGCTGGGACTCTCACCTTCACATTTTCTTCTTCCAGCTGTGAGGCTTTCTTGGGATCCCTGAGTAAGATCAGGACCCCGTGTCATTTGTGTCATTTTCCATAAGGGAACTCCTCACTTGAAGTGGCTCTTTTACGTATGTCTTACCCACAGAAGTGACCACTCTAGGAATATACAAATCATGAATTCCTTGTCTGCTGCCATTTGCCTGGTGCCTAGCAAATTGTGCATTTCATAAAAGACTCTCACTAAATGTATATTGAAGGAATGAATGAGCAAAACCAGAATCATTAGGTTACAGTTTCACTGTGATCTCACAGCTCACCACCCAGCTCACAGAACCAAACATTTTGTTAAAGGTGTGGATATTATTAATACAAAAGTCGAAATGGGTTTAAAGGTAAAGCATTCCCCCTTCCTTTTATCTACACTCTGACATGAACAGGTGCTCCTGCTTGCAAATTATCCCCTTTCATGAGCCCTGTACAGCCAGGTGAACTCACTGAGGACTCCTACTTTGCTCAATTCAAGCCCTCCAAGGTCTCACTATTCAAGAAAAAGGTCTCTTCATCTTCATTCCTTGAAATATTCATCTCTTCTCCCTTGTCTACAATCAAGTGTTTCTCACCTCTTAGAAGCTTTCCATGAGGTCCAAATGTTTTCATATAACTTCCCAAAAGCCTCCACTCAATCCAAGGTGGGGAGGATACTCGTAATAATTACAGTCACCACTTATCAGATCCCTACCCTGTCTCAGGCACTTCTCTGGATCCTTCCTACATAAATCCCTAAGCTTACAAAACCCTGAAATTTAGGCATCACTGCACATGTTTCCAGGTGGCAAAACAAAGACTCAGAAAGGAATGTGATTGCCCAGTCACATAGCAAGTAGCGTAGTGCCTGGATTTTTAAACTCAGACCTGTCTACCTCAACAGTCCTTCCCCTTTGCCCTTAGACCATCCTGTCTTCAGAGTCCCTGCGAACCAAAGCACCAGTGCTGAGTAAAGCATTAGGTCTTCAGGTGCAATTCTGTTAACCCAATTGACCAGGATTAAAATGACTCAGAATAGGTGATCTCAAAAGATGTGACTCTGTTTGCATCATTGCCTCTATAATAAATCAACCCTCTGTAAACTGGTTAACAAAATATGGACATATAAAGCAAACAAAGATCAGTAAACTTCTTCTGTGAGGAGCCAGATAGTAAATAGTTTGGGCTTTGCAGGCCATACAGTCTCTGTCGGGACTTCTCAACTCTGCCACCATAGAAAGCAGCCACAGACAAAACATAGTGAATGGATATAGCTGTGTTACAATACAACTGTATTTACAATAGGAGGCAGGATGAATTTGGCCCACTGATTTGCAAACCTCTGAAACAACACGAAGGTAGATGGTGTTTTTTTACTACTCTATATTAAGAATGCAATTTAATCCTCATGTTAATGTTTGAAAGGAGGTTGAGTATTATCTCCATTTTAAAGACAGCCATCCCATTACTGGGTATATACCCAAAGGATTATAAATCATGCTGCTATAAAGACACATGCACATGTATGTTTATTGTGGCACTATTCACAATAGCAAAGACTTGGAATCAACCCAAATGTCCATCAGTGACAGATTGGATTAAGAAAATGTGGCACATATACACCATAGAATACTATGCAGCCATAAAAAAGGATGAGTTTTTGTCCTTTGTAGGCACATGGATGCATCTGGAAACCATCATTCTCAGCAAACTGTCACAACAACAGAAAACCAAACACCGCATGTTCTCACTCGTAGGTGGGAACTGAACAATGAGATCACTTGGACTCGGGAAGGGGAACATCACACACCGGGGCCTATCATGGGGAGGGGGGAGGGGGGAGGGATTGCATTGGGAGTTATACCTGATGTAAATGACGAGTTGACGGGTGCTGATGAGTTGATGGGTGCAGCACACCAACATGGCACAAGTATACATATGTAACAAACCTGCACGTTATGCACATGTACCCTAGAACTTAAAGTATAATAATAATTAAAAAATAAAACAAAGAAAGAAAATTGAAGCCCCAGAGGACAAAGAGGTTGAGGTCCAAGGTTACACAGCTATTACATGTACATCTACAGCCCCTGGGCACAAGTAGGTCTTCAGCTTCTCAGTCTGGGTTGTTGGTATTATTTGTTTGCTTGTTTTTTCCTTTAAACTAAGAATAGCTTTAAACTGATATTGTGTCAGAATCCGTAGCCCTTCAACTTCCCGATATTCAAAGTGTCTCTCTTTCCTTCTCCAAGCCCTTTCGCCTGTGGTGAGGGCAGGAGATGGTAACCTGTTATACGAAGGTATAACAACCACTTCCTCTAAGAAAGTGACAAAGGTAACACGTTATACAAAGGTAAAGCAACCACTTTCTCTAAGGAAGTGACAAATGACAGCTCCAGACAGAAAGGAACTGCCTGGCACATAGCAGGTAATCAATAGTTCCATATTGAATGATTTAAGTGGATGAGTGAAACTGACAGAAGAACACAAATTTTGTTGCCTTGGGTTATGGCAAATTATTAGACAATTAATGGGGCTTTGGGTCAGACGTACCTCCTCAAAGTCTTGATTTGGCACTTAGAAAACAAATAGCCTAGGAAAAGTTACTTAGCATTGATGAACCTCAGTTCCCTCATCTGTAAGAACACCAACAATGCCAGTATCACTTTAATAAGTTGTTATGAGGATTAAATAAAATAATTCATGTAAGATACTTAACTCATAATTCAACACGTGGCAGCAATGCAATGACTATGTTTGGCACTGTTACTTACTGCATTTGCATTCTGAGCTCTCACTGGTTTCTATATCCATCATTTCCCATCCTAGAGACAAGAACCATGTACACTGGTTAAGGATACTAGGTATAATATATTGAATCACTAAATATGGTGTGAGAATAGCTGTATCTATCACCAAATGCATCCTCAAAGACCAAAATTCTAACTTTAAAAATCTCAGTAAAAAATCATGCCAATATTGGGATTAAAAGAATGCAAAAGGATGGACGCACACCAGTGTAGAGACAAAAGGGGAATATTAACTAATACAAACAGTTTTATTTACCAGGGATTATGAGATATGTTTTTCCATTTTTTGTTTTTATGTTAGCCACAAGGTTACTTATGACATAAGAAAAAGTAACAAAGAAAAAATTCAATGAAATTACATTAAAAAATCAATGATAGCAGGAAAAACTTTGCCATGTTCTAAAAACCGAAATTACTTTTGTTAACCTAAGCATTCATGAGATCACAGGTTCATTAACTTGACTACAGAGTCTGTTAGTTACTTTTTCTTAAAAATCCCATGAATTTCTGCTTTACTGCTTGAGATCCATACAACAGACTACTTGGCTGGTTTCCTTTTACTTGCCTCCCATGTTTATTACTGATTTCCATTCAACAGAGGAACAGTGAAACAATGGGGCTATTCATAGGAAACACTGATGATTATTTTTATGAATTGCATCTGTCCCATCAGATGAACTCCATCAGAACTTCCCAGAACAGTACAGATGGAAGGTTCTCAGGCTCAAGGTCATTCACTTGTTATTCCAAATAACCAGGCACCTCACTGACAAATTAAGCAACACGCCTTGAGTTTTCTAAGAGTTATCTTGTTTTACAAAATTTGTTATTCCCACAAAGACCTTTAGAGAATTATTGTACGTCAATACTTACTTGTTCCCAAAACAGCATCCTATATGTGGTCAGCAGAGCTGGGTTTGCATCTACTTCTGCTATTTAGTAACCATGTGACCTTGGATAAAATACTTAATTTCTCTCAGTTTTAATTATGTTAACAGTCCTACCAACCTCCCCAATATCATGTATATAACTTTTTTTTTTTTTACCATAATTATATTTTTTCCTAAAACACAAACTGAGCACTTACTAGGTATCAGACCTTCTGATGGGTGTTTAGGAAAGACACAGGATCTGTATCATTAGAGAAGACAGACACACAGATGATCAAAATACAGGACACTGTGAGACCACAGTGGGCAAGTTGTGGGGTGGGGCACCCGACCATCCTCAGGGCATAAAAGGCTTCATTAGACATGATATTTCCCTTTACTCTTGGATAAGAGGGACCGAGACAGGAAGGACAGTCTAATTAGTGGAAAGAGCATGGGGAAAGATACCATCACGTCAACAAGCCCAGCACATCTGGGGAAATGTGCTGAGACTCATCAGGGCTGGAGTCCAAGGGAGCATGAGGGGAGGACGCAGGCAGGATAAATGTAAAACTGGAAGGGAAACAATCACATTGATTATTGAGACTTTATCGGCAACACTAATAAAAATAATCCTTAACATCATTGGGCTTTTGTTCCCAATTAGGTATTCCACAAATTTTTACATTCTTATTTATATCACTACCACAATCCTATGAGGTAGGTCCGTGACTATTTCTATCTTTCAGATGAACCAACAGAGGCCTAGAGGGTTTAAGCACAACAAATGACCAATTCAGGACTCTAACTCAGTTCTGTCTGATGCCACAGTCCCTGCTACTCCTAACCATTGAGTTCTGCCCCAGCTGAGGGTCTGGGATTTATTGCATGGTCAGTGAGGGCCTGTGCTGAATAGACTGTAGGGGGACCCCATGACCCACCTCTTGGTAGTTGCCTGTGTAATCTCCTCCTATGTAATCATCTCTCTTGAATGTAGAATGGCCTAATGAACTTTTTCTAACTGATGGAATATAGAAAAAGCAATGAAATATCACTTTCATAATAGAAAACTGTGATGTCCCTCTTGCTAGTAGACTCTTCCTTGTTGACTATGATGAAGTAAGAGACCATGTTGGAAAGCCCCATGAGGCAAAGAACTGGAGGCGGTTTCCACTTAACTACAATGAACAGAATCTCTCAAAGAGCTCTCCGAAAGCTGAATGCTGCCAACAATTTGAGTGAACTTGGAAGTGGACCCTTCCCCAGTCAACTTTTCAGTGGAGACCCAGCACTGGACAACTTGACTGAAGACTTGTGAGAGACCCTGACACAGAGGGGTCTCTATAAAAGCAGTGTCCAGGTTCCTGGCCCACATAATGGTGAGATGATGAACATGACTTCTTTTAAGTCACTAAGTTTGTAATGATTTGTGACACAGCAGTCTATAAATAGCACAGAGCCTTTGAAGGGTTTAAGCATAGGAATGATAAAAAATAGATCTATGTTTTATAAAGTCAGTTTTGTCAGCAGGGGACAGAGTAGATTAGAGGAAGACAAAGAGAAGAGACTGGCTAAGAGGCTATTTCAAGGCAAGACATGGTGGCATCCTAAATTAAGCCAGTGAAAAAGGGAAGGGAGGAAGAATAGGGGAAGTTACAGAAGAGACACTGGAGGTAGATTCAGCAGGACATTAGATCCAACTTGATATATAGAACAAGGGGAAAGGAGCATTGAGTTTAAACACAACGGGAGTCACTGCATTGGCTTCACCCAGAGTTGTAGACCTTACTGCTGTCAGAAGCTACTTGGAGCAGCAGTCTGACTGTCATCAATGCCAACAACAGAGGATCCACTGAACACCTATATGGGACAAGGGAATTTCTTAGGCCATTTGGGTACCAAATTCTAAAAGCCTCATGCTGAGAAAATTTGACACTCTTTAAGACCACAATAAGAGAATCATCCTCTTCAAAATTCAGCCCAGAGAGGAGTCCTGGCATCAGGGTACTACATCTAAATGCCCCCTGAATGAAGCAGTTCACTTTGGAGAGAGCCAGAAGCAAATAAAGGGCGTCTTTGAAGATGAAGATGCACCAAGTGCCTCCATTCCAGGAGGATATGTAGCTGAAAGGATGGCTTCATGATCTTAGCCATTCACTAAGTTGTGCCGCCTCCTTACTACTGCGACTTCTTTACTCAAAGTAACCATGCTTATGGCTATCCAGAATTAATAGACCAAAATGAGGTAAGAGCACTGAAAAGGGAAATGCACTTTTTATATGACACCTGATCCTAACATGATATCAGAACTGAACTTCGAAAAACTTGAAACATAATAGAATAGCTGGCCTTTTTTTCTGTGTTAAACTTTAGTACTAGCAAAGGGCCATTGCAAGCATCAGCTGACTTTATCCTCATGACACCACTTTGGAGTAAGTTTTATCTATATCTCGCACAGGAGAAAACTGAGTCTCAAAAAGATTTAAGTTTCCTTATGAATATTATTTTGGGGGGTGAATTATGTGCCCCTTACCACCAAAATAATATATGTTGAAGTCTTAACTTCCAGTATCTCAGATTGTGGCCATATTTGGAGATGGGGTCCTTAAAGACGTAATTAAGTTAAAATGAGGTCATTACAGTGGGCCTTAATCCAATCTAACTGTTGTCCTTATAAGAAGAGGATATTAAGATAGACACAAAAAGAAGGAAGGTGATGTGACAATGTGAAGACACGAGGAGAAGACAGCCATCTACAAACCAAGGAGAGAGGCCTTGGAAGAAATCAATCAATGTCAAAACCTTGATTTCAGACCTCTGCCCTCCAGAATTGTCAGAAAATAAATGTCTGTTGTTTAAACCACCCAACTGTGGTACTTTGTTATGGCAGCCCTAGCCAACTACTATAATTACAAAGCAATTAGGCTCTGAAACCAATTAAAGTACATCTCTGCCCATCAAAAATCCGCCCAATTCTTCTGTTGGAATCAAACGTCAGCACTGGGGTGCAAAAAGGCACTGGTGGCTGGTCCCAAAACCCTAAATAGTACTGAGCAACGAATTTCACCCTCATAACCACTCAGCTTAAAATCTTTGATTGACAGCTGAGGTCAGGACAGGACTCTAGAGTAGCAATACTTGAAGCATGGTCCCAGCATCACGTAGGAGCTTATTAGAAATGGAAACTCACAGAGCTCACACCAGAATCAGAATCTTTCATCTTGGCGCTCAGAAATAGATGTCATAACAAGCTCTCTAGCTGAATCTTACATATCCTAAATTTTGAGAAGCCCTGGGCTGGCGGAAAGGTGTCTAAATTGTGTAATGTCCTCCTGCACCTCTAACACTATGTTGGAGGTGGCCAGGGAGGGGCATGAGAGATGTCTTCTGTGGGGTGTTCAAGGCTACAGTGATGAGGAAAGCATAAACATCTTATTGAGCAACAAATATTTATTGAGCATTTACTATGTTCCAGGAACTATGCGATATGCTGAGGATACACTGGAAGTAGAAACAGACTGGACCCTCAATTCCTCAAGTTTACAGTCTTACAGGTCATATTAAGTAAGGAGTGGAGAAGACAGGAGAGAGAGTGGCAAGGCCAACGACTTCCAGGGTCAGGAGAGGTGACCACCCTGCCTGCAGAGTGCCCCCATGTGGTCCAGATGGGAGGTGCTGGGGGAGAGGCTGAGGCTCTTTCAGGCAATACCAAGGGCCCCTGCCTGGAGCAACCCAGCCTACAGGTGCCAGGTTCACTACCCCAAGTCCACCAGTGGCTATAGCACCATGGCTCTGTTCTAATGAAAAACACCCTATCTCCATCACCTTCAAAGCCACCTTCCAGTGGTAGTCTTCCCAGATCTCCTCTATCATAGGTACTTCTCTACTTCCTCAGTATTTTGATATATTGTCTTTAGTTTGCACTCCCTCTGAAGCACGCCCTAAGATAGAAATTTGGTGCAGGTGCCTTATTTAGGAGAAATTTGGTACAGGCGTCATATTTGGGAGATGATTCCAGCAAGCATGGCGCATGAATGGGGAGGAGAGACAATGATGAGAGGAAAGCTAATAAGGCTAGGGTAATGAGCAGGTCACCACTGGGGGCCACTGGGACTCAGTCCCACAGGGGACCCTCTGAGAGACTGCAAAGCACAGTTCAGAAGTGGACTCTCCAAAGGCAAGGAAGCTGGAGTCCTTACCTAGCTCCTCTCCTCCCTCATGGGCTGAGGACTTCTTCAGAGATTTAACCTTCCACTCTTCCAACCTGTCCTGCACATGGACAAAGCATCCTCCTATGGGCCAAGGGACTCATGATGCCACAGATTGGGAAAGAAGGGTCCGCAGGTGGCCTCAGGGAAGCAGAGGGTTACAGATGTGCACCAACATTTATCCTACAAGACGCTTCACCAGAGCAGCTCTTATAAAACCACATACATGCATCTTGTATCTGAGCCCTGCAATATTGTCACCACCAAGAAAATCTACCATTCTCTTCTGTTCATGAGCCTCAAGTTGGGCAAAATATAGTGCTCTCTGTTGGTTTCTTCAACCATCCTGTCTTATGGAATAAAGTATGTGTCTTCCAACGAGGTATGCAGTGGTAAAACACACAGAGGTACTATGATTCCAGGCAACAGCAAATAAATGATGTTTCCATTCTCCTGCACAATGCTATTATGGTTAAATATAAGAAGACATTGGTTAGGATTTTAAAATACTGAAAATTACTAGTGGATTCCAACCATTGCCTACAAAGACTCGCTAATGGTCTGTGGAACCACTGCAATCTCCTGGGGCACAGGGACTCTGTCTCATTCCTCACTGCCTCCCCGGCACCCACAGCAGTGCCCACACAAAGGGGAAACACCCTGTCTGGGTGTAGTTTGCTGACTGAGATCGACTTCCAAAGCTTTAAAGGGCTTTGGGTGTGCTTCATTCCACATAAGTCTAATTTCACTTAAAAATTCTTAGAGTTTCAAACAGACATGTTGAAAATTCACCCTTTCATTCACTTTTAACGAGAACTTTCTTTTTTCAAGAATCATCTGCAGGCTGCCTTACAAGTAATTCCACAGCCATCTGGAAGACTTGTGTCGCTACTTAGAAGTGCTAAAAGGGATATATATGGAGGCTGGCTCCCGACAAAATTGGAAATGAGGGGAAGCTCGCTTCAGCAACACATGCCTCCCCTCCCTGCCTCCCGTGAGTGCCCAGAATCCTGGGCACAGCCTACATGCACGCCTCCAAGTCACACACATGTTTCAGAGATTTAAGACACTGCTCTTCCCACAAATATATTTTGTTTTACTGAGAACACTAGAGGATGAAATACTTATTTTGCAAGAACAGTTCAATAATGGGAGCATTTCGGGCATCACGATTCCAGACAGGAAAGATAGCCAAGGACAAAATAATCTGTCCAGGGCTCTAGAAATCAGAAGACATCAGCCAACTGCATCCATTCATAAGAGCAACCCTGGCTCCCAATAACCCCGTTCAGCACACATCCTCAGAGCATTTTACTAGGTGTCAGGAACTGAAGAAATGGAAATGAGAAATCCATGACCCTGCACACAAGCAGCACATACTCTAGGGGCATAGAAAGCTCATCACTCAGACATCCAAGTGTGCTGGGGAAAGAAATAATTACCTAGCTACAGATACATACTAAACTGTCTTTTATAAGCATGGTGCTGTGGGAGGCCAGAAGAGAACACCTCAAGCTCTGCTGGGATGTCTGAGGAGTCTGGTGAAGCACATAACAGTCAGGCTAAGCCTGAAGACCACAGGAGCACAGCAACAGGAGAGAAGGTAGAGAAAGCATCATTGACTCTGCAGCTGCAAACCAGACAAGCAAAAGACTCAAAGGGAGGAATTGCAGGGCAGGTTGGAAGGACAGAGAATTGTCCCCTGTAGTTGATTTATCAGGATGAAAATTTAAAGGACCTCTGGTGGTTACTCCAGACAGGAAATTTAGTTTAGTAGTTAAGAGCTGATATTCCAGAAACAGACTACCATGGTTCAAAGTCCAGCTCAGCAATCCATCAGCTATGTGACGCTAAGGAATCAACTTAACTCTTCTTTGCTCCAGTTTTCTCATCTTTAAAATGGGATTTATAAAAGACATTCTTTCTAAGATTGCTATGATGTTTAAATGAGCTAATGCATTTAAAGCACTTACATTATGCCATGACATTGTTAGTTATCATTGCTATTATAAAGAATGTGGACAACAAAGGCAGTGCTTTGTTTCTGGTGTCTGGAAAACTGGTATGTATGTATTTAGTTATTCATTCAACCAACAATCATTAAGGATGGATGAGAGCCAAACACCGGTAGATGTGTCTCTTGCCCTCCAGAGGCTCATGGTCCCATCACAGGAAGACAAGCCTTGTTGGGTTATTATCAATGTCAGCAGAGGACAGTGGGAGGGAAAGCACAAAACAAGGAATAAATTGGCTTGAAGTAGTGTGGAAAGGCTTTGATGTGAGACTTGGTTTGTGGGCTGAGCTGTAGGACATCCACATTCAAGTGTTTGTCCCACCCAGTGGGACCCTGGAATAACAGAACAGGGAAGAGTCCCCTGTGAGCCCAGAATGAGCATGGAGATCAGTTAGGAAGGGATCCTGAGTGCTTGTCATCTCATATTTACCTGAAACACACCACGGCAGCAGAAGCAGCTGGTGAAAGCCCACGGCCTTTCTGAGTGGACAGCGCTGGTGCCAACACAGTGCTGGTGGAATATTTGGACTGGGCTTCTGAAACTCTTGGATGAAGAGACATGGGCACAGAACTCACAAAGTTCTGGGGAAAAGGGGAAATGGAAGAGAATTCATGCTATTCTGTAAAGCCAGGAAACTCTATCTGAAGGCACAAATAAGGCCCTGTGAGCAGAAAACATAAAATAAAAAAGCTACAAGGAGAGATTGCTGAGGGTTGTAGGAGGGCCTAGGCTGTCATGCAAAGCAGAGTGTGAGTTTGTTAAGTTCCATTGATGTGATCAATGCTTATACAAGCCTGTCATGCTCAGTTCAACACACATGTCCGCAGTGCTAGACAAGTCACCTCCTATGAGGGATCCCCAAATTACGGTCGGGAAAAAGACTCTACACTTTTGTTTGAGAATATTACAATCCAATCATGTTAGATAAATGTATCTAGCTTCTAAGCTTTATTTCTTAATCACTGTGGGAGGTGGGGGTGGCAAGTGGTTGGAGGTACATCAATGAAGGAGAGAGATGGAAAAAGAATGGAGGAAAAGTGCAGCACATTTGTGTATGTCTTGACTCCCTCAATTAAGTAGAAAGTTCCTGTGGTTGAGAATTATGTTTTGCATTTCTAACTGCCCCTCCCTGGCTCCTACCATGAGGCTGAGTGCATAGTAGGTCCTTAAATCTGCTTCCTGAGTTTAAGGTGCAAAACTCCCCCCTATGCAGAAGCCTGGATTTTGCACACAAACAGCTCTAAAGATAAAGCTGATATTAGTTTGCCACAAATAATATGCGTGTTCTTCTTCTAGCTGATGAATATTTCTCCCCTTGAGATTCTTGAGTGATTCTAGCCCACTGGCTATTTTAAGACCCAGATTTATTATTTTCGTTCGTGTCCCTAAAAGATTTTAAGAGTCCTATCCTTCTCTTTTATTACCTTCACGCATCCTCCCACCTAATTCACGAAAGGAGAATAATTTGGGGTCACATTCCTGTGCCAGCCTCATCTAAAGATAATCAACTGCACATTACAAAAACAACACAGTCAGGCTAAGGCCGGCAGCCTATGTGTCTTAGGTCAGCAGATGCATTGTGGGGCCACAGGAGCGCAGGGGAGAAATGAGGCTGGTGAGCTCTGTTTATGGTAGTTGGACTTTGAAAGTGCCATTTTAGAAGAGCATATTTCAATCGAGAAAATGACATAAATTTCATATGACAAAGTAAGTATGTTGTGATTAGAGAACAATGAATGCACTTCTAGCATTTTCTGTGTTTTCTGATGCAGCGCTACAATTAGCATTTAGCAAAGGGAATGACAAAAATGTCATCTTATTATAAGAAACTGACATTGTAGCCCCTAGACTATTTGTTAAAGATTAATAAGAAATAGATTCTCATTTTTTTTCTTGTTTTGGTCCCAGCTCAGAGGTCTTTTTTCCTGGAGAAATAATATAATAAGCAGACACAAATCCTAAAAAGGATTTGAGGAAACCAGGAGAAAGGCAGACATATCAAAAAAGAATAACCAATAGTATTCACATAATAAAATGAGGCTGATGGAATTTAAAAATTGCATTTTAGCAACCACCAATATAATAATTGATTCAGGGAAGAATCATCAATGAATGCTTTTCAGTTACTACTAGAGCATAGCAATTACCCCACATCTCTAGGGCTAAAGCAACCACCTTATTTGATACATGATTTTGTGGATCAAGAATTTAAGACACTGTCTGGGCAATTCTTGCTTGCAGTCATTCATGTGGTTACAGGTGTCAGACGGAGCATCAGCCATCTTTAAGGTTCAGTTCGGCTGTAGCATTTAAGTTTGGTCACTTGTATGGTGGCAGTTGGTGCTGGCCATTGGCTGGCAGCATGGCTGGGCTGTTGACCACAGCATCCACTCTTGGCCTCTCTAGCATGGCAATCTCAGGGTGGTGGGACTTCTCATATGCTGCCTAGTTCTTCCCAAGGCCAGCAGCCCAAGAGGACAAAACACAAGCTGCATGACCTTTAATAAGGTAGCCTTAAAGGTCACACAGCATCACTTCCCCTTTACTCCAGTAGACAAAGCCGTCGCAAACTCACCCAGATTTGATCGGAGAGAATGTAGACCTCTTCATAGGATGAATCTCAAAGACTTGCAGGGCCATATTTTATAAACTGTCATGTACTGTTGCCTAAGAGTTTACTAGGGAAGAGGATATTTTCTCAGTCTCAAAGTATTTCTCATAGATTATCTGTTTATGAGTAAGGGAAAATAGTTGTATTTATGGTGAAGAAATCTGGCAGACACCACCTTAGCCAAGAGATCAAAGTTACTGGGATAAGACATCAGTTTGAAAAGAGCTCCCACCAGAATGGTGAAATCACTGATGATTTATGAAAAGTTTATGAAGACAATGCTCCAAATAAAGCAGCAGTTTGCAAATGGATAACTCATTTTAAGAAGGGACAAGATGGATTAGAGACTTAAATGTTAGACCTAAAACCATAAAAACCCTAGAAGAAAACCTAGGTAATACCATTCAGGACACAGGCATGGGCAAGGACTTCACGTCTAAAACACCAAAAGCAACGGCAACAAAAGCCAAAATTAACACATGGGATCTAATTCAACTAAAGAGCTTCTGCACAGCAAAAGAAACTACCATCAGAGTGAGCAGGCAACCTACAGAATGGGAGAAAATTTTTGCAATCTACTCATCTGACAAAGGGCTAATATCCAGAACCTATAAAGAACTCAATCAAATTTACAAGAAAAAAACAAACAACCCCATCAAAAAGTGGGCAAAGGATATGAACAGACACTTTTCAAAAGAAGACATTCATACAGCCAATAGACACATGAAAAAATGCTCATCATCACTCGTCATCAGAGAAATGCAAACCAAAACTACAATGAGATACCATCTCACATCAGTTAGAATGGCAATCATTAAAAAATCAGGAAACAACAGGTGCTGGAGAGGATGTGGAGAAATAGGAACACTTTTACACTGCTGGTGGGACTGTAAACTAGTTCAACCATTGTGGAAAACAGTGTGGCAACTCCTCAAGGATCTAGAACTAGAAATACCATTTGACCTAGCCATCCCATTACTGGGGATATACCCAAAGGATTATAAGTCATACTGCTATAAAGACACATGCACGCGTATGTTTATTGTGGCACTATTCATAATAGCAAAGACTTGGAATCAACCCAAATGTCCATCAGTGACAGACTGGATTAAGAAAATGTAGTGCATATACACCAGGGAATACTATGCAGCCATAAAAAAAAGATGAGTTCATGTCCTTTGTAGGGACATGGATGCAGCTGGAAACCATCATTCTCAGCAAACTATCGCAAGAACAAAAAACCAAATACCACATGTTCTCACTCATAGGTGGGAAATGAACAATGAGATCACTTGGACACAGGAAGGGGATCATCACACACCGGGTCCTATTGTGGAGAATGGTAGGGGAGGGAGAGAATTAGGAGATATACCTAATGTAAATTACGAGTTAATGGGTACAGCACACCAACATGGCACATATATACATATGTAACAAAGCTGCACGTTGTGCACATGTACTGTAGAACTTAAAGTATAATAAAAAAAAAAAGAAAGAAAAGTATCTTGTACCTGATGGAGCCTATTTTGATAAATAAAGTTTGTATTTTTTATTTTTATCTTTTAATTCCATTTTCCATGAACTTTTTAAAGTCCCCTTATATTAACAATTAGTGACTATGAGTGTATTATATGGGTGTTAATTGTTTTCTTCTTGCAATTTGCTTAATCTTTTAAAACTATCTTAAAAAGTTACAAAATAATACTAAAAATTCAAAAAATATATTATAAATGTAACAGAAATCAGGAGTGTACCAAAAAGAAAAGTATCTATAGCTGAAACGGTTTATTTTTAAATGTAGCTATGACCTTTCCAGCAGATCACAAATGTCTAATACTGGAAGAGGTGGAAAATGCTAAAGATATGTCAAGTATTTCTCAAATGTTATAAATGTGAAAATGTAAGTCTTATAGTGGGTTATTAAGGCAAATCATAAAGGAAATGAACATTTTTTATGTTGCCAGATAACGTACATACATTCTCTCCCTTAATGGTAATGTCCATGTGACTAGGGTTTATAGTTTTTGCATTGATGTGAACTGCTATGAATTTCACAGAATTCCCACTTTGCTTCAACATGCGAAGGTATTATTTCTTCAGGCTCAGAAAGACCAGACAACTTGCCCAAGATCTCACAGCTAAAACATGGCAGAGCCACAATTCAAAACTTGATTTGTCTGTATCAAATAGTTCACTTTTTCCTACTCAAATGCCATACCCCAATTCTCAATGAAGATATGGGGATGTTGCTAGCCCATGTCTAATCTTTGGTCAACCTAAGCTGTGATATCAATGCAGGTAATTATTACATAGTCACCATAGACCTGCATGAGCCACTGGGTGGACTTCATGAGGCAGCCCTATGTTAGATGAAGGGATAAGTAGATGATAGGAAATGCTCCAGTGTGCATGGCTATTGTGAATTTCTATACTCTCCTCCTTCTTAAGGAAAGGAAGCATTCATGTGGTGGCTGCAGATCTCTCCTCATGAATTGCCCAAGTGTCTCGGTGGACTGCAAGCTCACCATGAGTCAAAACTATGGCCAAGAAAAATTAATCTGATTTTGAATTTGAATCCCTGGAGATTCAATGAATATTATTATCTAATAGGACTCAGAGAAACCTTAGCAATCTAACCTGCTAATTTTTACAGATGAGGAAACTGAGGCCCAGGGGAGAAGGATGCCTTGGTTGGGGCAGCAAGCTAATTAGCAGAAGAGGCAAGCAAAGAGCCATTGGACAACTCAGCTCTTACTCTCCTGGGAAGATTTGCTGGTATTCCCAGGCTGAATTTTTCTTTATTTTTTAAAAATCATGTTCTTCCCCTTTTATTGAACTAGAAATTTTCTGACAAGCTTGGAAATGTTAATAGACCATCTGAGAGAGCTGGTACCTAATGCAGCTAAAAATATCAAAAAGGATGGGCAGTGCTCTTGACTTCTCTTTCCCTTCAGTGTAGCTGATAGGTTTCCAAAAGGAAGTATTGGGAATGGGTTTGGACAGGGCCCGGTACAGCTATTAACGACCTTTTAACACAGTCTCATGGCTAGGCAGGCTCTGCTAAAGAATCTGTTCAACTGATCATAGGAATGAGGAGGTCAAAGGGACCTGGGACAGAAGTAAATTCCCCTGAACCAAACTACGAAAGTAGGCACCACAAATATCAAGAAATAGAGGGCATCTTCATGCACAGCCTTACAACATTGGAGGAAACCAGGTGTCTGAGGGTTTGGAGGGATAAGAATATATTGTCTTGCAGGGAGCAGGGTATAAAATCTCAAGGACAAAGAAAAACCATGGCCAGATGTTCATGTCTGGAGGGGGAGTGATGAGGCAGTGTGTTTTTTCTGCAACTGATCTAGCAGAATTTGATCTGTTCAGTTTTTTAAATGATGCCCAGATAAAATCTCACTTAACTATATAAACATGTATATGTGTGTGCATGTGCATATATGCATATGTGTATATATGTGTATTGTGTGTGCATATATATGTGGATATGTGTGTACTGTAGTATGTGTATTGTGTGTGTGGATACTTCGTGTAAGCGTGTATATAGGTATTGTATGTATGTACATGTGTGCATGTGTGCTTTGTGTGAAGTTTGTATTATATGTACATATACATGTGTATGTGCAAATTGTGTATTATGTGCAAATTGTGTATTGTGTATGTGTATTGTCTCTAGATCCTAGTCGCTACTCCCAACATACTCTTCTTCTCTCTTAGCTAAGGTCTGGAAAATAGACCTAAAAGTCTAGCAGTTGGAATCCTGTTATTTTTCCTCTTCCCACTTGGGCTATGTGAGATGAAATGCATATTTATATTTGAAAGAAGTCCAATTAGCAGAATAATTTGGAAATTGCCCACTATTTGGCCCAGATTCATACACCTGGGCATTAAAGCAACTCTGAGACTCATTTCCAAGGCACCACTGCCAGGTGCTTTCTGGTAAAAGTGACTGATGCCCACAGCATCCAGAGTGTGGACATTTGCACAATAACTGGGCAAACTTTGGGTTTAAAACCCATCCACAACCCTGTGCATTGGACCTAGTGGTGGCAGTGTTTAAAATGTGTGACCGTGTTCTGAGGGATGATAAATTTTATGAAGCAACCATCAAACTGACGTGCTATTAGGCTCCATCAGATATGCCAACATGATCGATGTTTGCCCATCAGTACAGCCAAGATACAATGTGTGGGCCCAGCATGTGTAAGCAAAACATTACCCACTCAGAGTCTTAAGACCTGATGAGAAACTTTGTAGGGGGCTGTTTTTATTATTATTGCTGTTATTATTCCCTCAAGGGGCCTCTATGACTACTGAATTATAACTGATTTATCTTGCCGTTTATTGCAATTTGCCACTTTGCTCCTCATGTCAAAAACCCAATATAAGTTTCATCCAAAAAAATCAGGCATGACATTATGATAATGGCATTAGCATTTCATCCATCAGCAGAAACTGAATGCATTACTTAACGCATTTCAGAGATATTCATGACAAATTTGAAAAGCTGATCTTTTGGAAGTGTGTACTTAAATCTTCGGATTATCGTCTAGGTTTGGGAAAATCCTGGCAGCCTGGCCTCCTGGAGATGAGGTAGCCTTTTAGAGAGTTGCCAGGACTGCCTCATCTCCAGGAGGCCAGGCTGGCCTTTTAGAGAGTTGCTCACTGATAGGCCAGGACAGGGATAATAAGAATCAGCTGGAAGGAAGTTTACAATCTGGGCAATGACTGCTCCAAATCCCAGAGTCACTGGCTTTGAAAAGCCATCTGCCTAAAATTGATTGGCTCAGAATGCTGGCACACAGAGATAATGAATCCAAAGTTATAGGGTCAGGTTCATGTGCATCTGAGCCAACTAACTTGGGGAGGGTGGTAGGGAGCTATGAGACCACAGCCTCTGGATCTCCTCCAGCCCTGTTGGCTTTACATACATACGGCATTGGTTGCCAAGAAGAAAACTGGCAGAAGTGGGGGTGGGGGCGTTGCTGGTTCACTCAATTCAAAAAGCTTTGGTTGAACCACTATTTGAAAACATTATTCGCTCCCAACTAAGTAGACTTAGCAAAGATAACAAGGCCTAACCCCTGTCCTCAAGAAGCTTACAGTCTAGTGGTTGAATCACACAGTTAAACAAGCAATTCTCATGAAAGTTAGAGTAAAGGAAGAAGGTTGAGGTATAAGTATACCCCAGGTATCTCGTGAATGGTGACCTCCTTCCCCTTCACTACAGGTCTCTGCTGCTCAAAAGGACCCTTCTCTGTAAACCCTTTCCAAGTTTCAGTAACCAAACCACTCAACTTTGTTTACTCATCATGGCCCAGAGATGACAGTGCTTCTATTCAGGTCTCTTCACAAGCATGCTCTAAGCCAATAGTCAGCAAACATTTTCTGTAAAGAGCCAGATAGCAAATCGTTTCACCTTCCCCAGGCCAAGCAGTCTCTGTTCAAGATACTCAGCCAACTCTACCCCTGGAGTGCAATAGCAGCCACAGACAATACATAAAGGACTTGACATGGCTGTATTCCAATAAAACTTTATTTACAAAAACACAGGCAACAGACTGGATTTGCCCCATGAACTGTAGTTCCAAATCCTCAGACTGGGAAGTTTAACCTCTGGCCTCAACATGCTTGGCCTCAAAGTCTACTTTGGAAAACTAAAAAAAGGAATTCCCCTGCAGACTTCTGCTGCAGAGGTTCAGTGACTATGAGTGAGTTACTTGAGGAAAAGGACAAGTTCTTATTTACCTGTGTCCCAAGCACCAACTCCAGTGGGTAGAGCTTTGAACGTATAAAACAAACAAACAAACAAAAGGTGCTTCTTGAATAAATGACAAATACAATAGATGTTGGCCACTAGAAGTCAGGCTGGCCCACATGGAAATGGTGCAACGATCCCAGGAACTTTTGGAGAGCACCGCCAGTGTCTAGGACAGTCCACCCCTGCACCACTCAGATCCAGCAGTGCCTCACATGAAGTTGACTCCTTCTTAAAACTAATTACTCTCAAGAGTAACTAAAATGTCTCACCAAAACAGCATTAGTGGGATGTTGGACAAGTTACAGCCTCCACTACTACAGCTAAACCCAAGACCAGAATTCATATTCACCATCTCCCTCCTCTCCATCCATTCTCGATTTCTCTCATCCTCAACCAACACTTTTGCCAAACTAGGCTATTTGCCAAATGGGGTAACCCTAACCTTAATTTTTTCTTAAGAATGCACATGTATTACTCTGAGGACAAAATCTTTTATAAAACAAAATATTGACATTAATGATCTTTTAGCACATTACAGGTGCTCAAAACTGTTAATTCCCTACCCTCAAATTATACTCACACGTTGAATGAAATGTATTTATTTCACAACAAAATAGAACTCATTAAAAAAAAATTTTTGAAACGCTCTTTCTGTCTGATTGCACATGCTGACATGTTCTTGCCAAATTCAACTGTTGGCTCATCAAAAAGAGTTCATTCGTGCTGATTCTTCTGGCACTTCCCTAGTAGATACCACAGTGTGCCTCTGGAATAAAGCAGTAGCATTGCTGGCTGATGGTGCCCAAAGCCAGGGAGATGATCCTCAGTCCAGAAGCAATTTCCTCCCTGTCACATTATCTGTTTTTCTCATCAGTTGCCCTACAAAGCCCTACTCTATAAGGGAGAACAGTTCTTGCCCAGGCATTACTGACTTTCCAGAACCCTGGGGGGCTTCCAAACAGCACATTTTCAGGCTCATTTCATGTCCTGCCTTTGATTCAATAGTCTGGAAAGGAAGGCAGGAGAATGATGCCCAGGCCTTGGATCAGAGGGCTTGCAGAGGCCATGACAGCCAAGTTAATGTCAATCTCTTTGGCAGGTTCATGATGGAGGTAGTATCCCAGGGTCTATTGATGCTGAATGGGCCCATGCACAGCGGCTGGTAGAATCGGCCTTTTCTGGCTCCTGCTGTGGACAAGGAGAAGCAGGCCCTCAGGAATGAGTCAGCATGGCCACAATGAGAGTCTGCAGAGGAGAAGGGGCTTGCTCTCTCCCACCCCTCTTCCTAGCACAATGATTTGGGACTAACTCAGGAGGGAGGTCCAAAGTTCAGGAAGACACCGTTGTGCAAGGCACCCAGTAATTGAGGTGGCACAGGAGATCCCAGTACAGAACCCTAGGTGGTCTCCGGGTTCCATTTTCTACCAGCTATGTCACTTGGGCAACTCGCATCTGCTGGTGGCCTCAGTATCCTCACTTAGGAAGGAATTGGCAGTACATGCCCTAACCATCTCACCAAGATTCTTGGCAAAGACTTAAAAGTAAGATCATAGATATTTAACTGTCTTGTAAAATTTCAAACACCTTGTAATTGCACCCCATTAGGATGAGTCTAAAGATGGCTTCAAAGAAAAAAACCCACATTCAGAAGTCAGGTTTGAAGCCACGTTCCATTTCCAATTAGTTAGAAGGCTTCAACATTCTTGGCCTCAAAGTCCATTATGGAAAACTAAGAAATGAATTCCTCCTGCAGACTTCTGCCAGGGCGTTTCAGTACCATGAGGGCAGTTAACTGAAGAGAAGGACAAGTTCCTCTCAAGCACTAACCCAGCGGGTAGAGCTTAGAAAGTATAAAACAAAAAAGGTGCTTCTTGAATGAATGAGCAACATTTTAAACCAGGGTAACATAGTCTAACATTAACCATGGCAATAATAATGACAATGATACTACAAATTTTGTTCAGCTGGGCAACATTCTAAACACTTCACCTGCATTATCACATGTAATCCTCATGACAACTGTATGAAGTCATTCTGTTATCAGCCTGAGTTTTTAAATGGGGAAGGCAAGTCTTAAAGTGGTGAAGTAACTTGTCCAAAGCCACCCGAATTGTCCACAGAAAAGCCAGAATTCAGAAGCACCTCTCTCTGACTCTAAAGATAGTGTGCTTTAGGACAGACAGACCCCAAATACATGCACTGTGGACTTGTAAGGGCAGGGCACAGAGCTTCAGACACGCGGCAGTAATGGTTAACCCTTTCTGAGTACATGCAGGCACGCTGTCGCTACTGACCTTTATAAGGTGCTATTATAATTCTTATTTTACAGATGAGAAAACGGAGGACTGGTAAGATTCAAGGGCTTATTGCAATCTCAAGACTAAGTGGCAGAGCTAAAATTTGAACTCAGGGAGTCTGACACCACAGCCTGTGCTTCAACCAATCTAGATATGGCTTCAGAGATGTGCAAACTTGGAGGTGCATGGACACACACACAGACTTCTAATCATGGACTCTTCTCCACCATGGTGTCTTCTCATGTGCTACCTACCAGGCCCTCAATGGCATCAAAGGGAGACAGAGCCTCTGTCACAGTCAGGAGTTGCCTCTCTGGTTCTGTGGGACGGAGCCCCACTGGAGGTGGGAAGCTGCAGAGGAAGAGGAAGTGGGTTGTCTGGAAAAGCAGGGCTGGGCCACAAGCCTACAGTTCTGCAGGCTCTGCTGCTGGTGTGAGTTTCTTCCAGATTCACAGGAGAAGGAAGCTTAGGAGCAGCCGGCCTCCCCCGGCATCTCTGCAGGGGCCAGACTGCGTTGCCTTTTATGTTGCTTGTGCCCCATCAGCAGTTTCTCTTTGCAGTGGAAAAACATCCCACCTTCAGGGAGGCCTCTCAGCTCAGGGGTTTTTAGTGACCTCAATGAGGTAGAAAAAGTGCTTACATCTCTGCAGAGGAAAGGGAGCATCTCAGAGGTGAGAAGAAAGAAGCCCAGCAGAGGCCAGAACTGCAGAGGCGCAGACCCAAACGGATGCACCAGTGCCACATGACATTAGAGGCTTTTGTCTCCCATGCACCCCACCCCATAACCTTCACCTCCATCCCCCCTAAATCACGCCTCCTCACAGCCCCTCAGGTCACCCCTCTGCACAAATCCCTCAAGGCCTCTCCATTGCCCTCAGAAAAAGTCAAAACACTTCAGCATGGTTGAAGAGGGGTGGTCAGCCCACCTCTCCCTCACCTACCACACCCCAAGCATGCTAAGCTGCTTGGGCTTTCTCAGCAGGGCGTGTGCAGCCTCCACACCAGTATCCCAGCTGTGGCCTCTGCCTGTGACACCTCTTCCTCTGCTGGACATTTCCCAAATCTCTGCACTTCAAGATTCCACTCAGTCATCTCTCCCCTGACTACATACACACACACCCCTCCCGGATTTTAGAGTCCCTCCTCTGGATGCCTGTTCTGACAATGTTATAAAGAACTACCTGAGACTGGGTTATCTATAAAGCAAAGAGGATTAATTACAGTCACACAGGCTGTAAAGGAAGCATGGCTGAGGAGACCTCAGGAAACTTACAATTATGGTTGAAGGCGACAGGGAGGCAGGCACATCTTACTTGGCTGAAGAAGTAGAAGGAGAGTGAAGAGGGAGGGGCTACACACTTTTAAACAACCAGATCTTGTGAGAACTCACTCACTATCAGGAGAACAGCAAGGGGGAAGTTCACCTCCACGATCCAATCACCTCCCACCAAGCCCCTCTTCCAACATTGGGAATTACAATTGACATGAGATTTGGGTGGGGACACAAATTCAAATCATGTTAGTCCCCCAGCAGCCTGCAGGGTCCTCTCTTGGAACAGGCACCACACTGTATGATAACCATTGATGCAACTAGAATCTGAGCTCCTTAAGGGCAGGACTGGAACTGATTCACGCCTGAATTCCCCACACCACACACAGGATCTGGTATGTACGACACGCTGAATAAATGCCTACAAATTATCCTAATTCACTGCATTGTTTGGATCAAATGAGATGACAGATGCAGAACATTTGGTAACCTGAAAATAATTATATAAGTTACATGTACTACTTCATAATGACTGAGATAAAAGAAATTTTACCCAAAGCCATTTCTAACATAAAAAATGTCAGACACTGTTAAAGTACTATTTCTAATCAGCAATTATTAGCAGGGTTTTTCTTCCTTATTAGCAGGATTGTTTTCCTTATAATAAAGAGGTTTTAGGGTTTATTTCATTTGTATATATTGATGGAGCTTTTATTTTTATTTATATTCCTAAATCCAAAAAGATCTTAAGGCAACTTTTAAAGGGGTTAACATTTTCTGCATTTCTCACCACCCTCAATTACACTGCATAACTTTTGGAATATTCAGAAATAATACTGAGAAACAATTTTGTTAGGGAGTTTTTCTGACTGGGGTCCACAGTGCCAAGAGACCTCAGAGAAGGGAATGGAAAGTAACCCCAGGGTTGACACTTGGTCCAGGCTTTGGATTTATTTGAAAATGATAAACCTGGGCCATTGAATCCTTCTTAGAAAGTGAGTGGTCAGAACTGCTAGACACTGCAAAATTACTTTCATCAAAACATACTAGAGCCCTGTGTTAGATGTTTCCCATACCTTTTCTTGTTTAAATCTCACTAGGAGGAAGTCCAGTTAGTTCCTCATTTTGTATTTGAGGAAGCCAGTGTTCAGGGGGACCTATAAGCTTCAGGGTGGGAGCTGCACCCAGGACTTGGCCGCACAACTGACAACCTCAACCATTGTGCTGAACTCTGGCTGCCATTGATATGTTAAGGTGGAGGAAGCCTTCAGCTCACCTGTGCCACCTGACCTGAGATATAAACTGCAAGAGGACGAGACAGCTGTGAATGGCCACAGCTGAGGTTAAGGGCTCCTCAGGTGCAGAAGAAAGTCTAAAGGGAAACTTCCATCACACAGTGGGTATAGTAGAAGAAGAATAGACTTGGAGTTCAAAGAAACTAGGGTTCAAATCCCTGCCCCTCCACTTAGAAGCAAGTACCATAACTGTGGGCAATGACAATGCCTTAACCTTTACTTCCTCATCTGTTTAAATAAAATGAAACCATTTTTAAAAACGAATTATCCTTACGCTCCTACAAGGATTAATTAATCCCATGTACTTAGAGCACATTTCATATTGGCTTTCTTGGTTAAAGTGGATTTCTCAGCCTACACACTATTGACATTGAAAGCTGGGTATTTCTTGGTCATGAGGGTTATCCTGTGCATTGGAGAATGGTAAGAAGCATCCCTGGCCTCTACCCACTAGATGATATCAAACCCCAGTAGTGACAACCAAAAATATTCCAAATGTTGCCAACGTCCCCTGAGAGAGGGCAAATCTAGCCCTGGAAGAGGACCACTGGTTTAGATAAAAATTTGCTATAGCCATCAGCCAGGGGTGGCCCTTGCAGCCAAAGTTAGCAATCTCCACAAGACCAAGGCCTCCTGCCAGTCAGTCACACTTATCAATGCTGCCCCTGGTAATGTCATAGCTGGATGCTTGTGATGGTTTTTTTCATATGTCATCTTGGTTAGGACTGTTTAATTGAATAACAGTACTAGTCATTCAATCAAAGGTGAGTCTAGGTGTTCTGGGCAGGTATTGCATAGATGTAATTAAAGCCCCTAATCGGTTGTCTTTAAGTAAGTGAGATTGTCTTGGGGGCTGGACACTGAATGAATTGGAAGGCCTCAAAAGTAGGTCTGAGATTTTCCTAGGCAAGAGAAGAAATTCTGCTTGTGCATGAGAGGTTCAGCCCATGCTTGTGGGTTCAACCCTACCCAGGGTCTTCTCTTTCTGACCTTCTGCACTACAGATTTGGGACTTGCTTAGCCAGCCCCCACAATCACATAGTGAACTATTATATGTGTAATAAATCTCTATCTCTCTCTCTCTCTCTCTCCCCCATCACTCTCATACAATGAATATTTGTATATACACATTTGTGTGTGTAACTGTGTTTGCATGTGTGCCTGGTTTGTGTGTGTACTTGTGTATATATCCTGCTAGTTCTGCTTCTCCTGTTGAATCCTAAACAATACAATGCTATCACACTACATAAAACATTGAAGTTGAACCTCATTCCCACTGAATAAGGGGCAGCTCTGCAGGACTTCTGTGTTCAAATTCAAGTTGTCATTCTCAAAGGAATCCTGGAATTCTTTTCTTTCCTGAGAACCATACAAGCATGGATTAGATTCCAACTTCAAGCAGCTATGTAATCATATACTAGTAACTTAACCTCTCTGGCCGTATATTGACTCATCTATAAACCTCTTGATTTGTAAGAATTCAATGAAAGAATAGTGCCTAAAAATACAGTTTTCTACATCTGTTAGATACATTCAGACCTTAAAAATATTTTAGCAATCTTTCAAAAATGTAAATTATAATAAAATGTAAGGTAAATATATTTCCATAGAGAGAAATATTAGCACATTGTAGCTTATTTTGAATAAGTTACTAATATTCTTTTAAACTTAGCTGTATAATGAAATACACAGCAATTAAAGTTACCTATAGAAATGTCCACATTGAAAACAATGACATGTATTTAAAAGGTCACAGTAGTGTCACTTAAAACATCTAGGATTCATTAAGGAATCCAAATATTTGTCTGGGGGAGAATAACATTAATAATCTCTTTGTCCATTGAGATTTTCAATCTTTAGAGTATTCCATATGAATTTCTATTGATTATTGATTTGGACTCATTTGCATTTACAACATCTTTCTGTGTAAGCAGGGTGGATGTTGCTGCTGTAACTCAGGAAGGCATACAGAGGTGGTGGAGGTGGGTACACAGGGTGAGTAGGCTGCATTGTACAGGATGCAGTAATTGATAGGAAATGGGGCAGGGATTCATTCAGGTTTAGGAGATTGTGGGTCTGCCAAGAAGCATGGCAAAAGAATAAGGAGAGATAACATGTTTTAAGAAGAAAATAATACATTTGATTTGTGCTGGTGGAGGTGTTTTTGGGGACAGTCCACAGGGGGATTCGGACCCAAAAAAATGCAGCTTGCAGAGCATCTTGGTGGCTTTGATGGTAGCATTTAACAGCTGCATTTTAGCCATCTGTGGGCGAGCTCCTTCTTCTCTGGGCTGTGAACACCTTGAGGGAAGAAGCCACATCTTCCTGCCATGGTGTCCAGCAGACATGTACAGACACTCCATGACAGTGGACTATAAGAAAGGCACCATCAGTCAGTGAAGCCTGCAGAAGGCTGCTGTGTCTCAGGCCAGAACTCCAAGACCTAAGGAAGACTGGTTCAAATAAGGCCAACATCCTCAGTGGACTGACACTTCCAAGGCAGCTGATCTCCAGAGGGGTGTAGGCTCATGTAATAAGAGAATTAGCAGGTTTCCAAGACCAGAGACAGTTGGCTCTTGGTAACCAATCAAAATCCAGGCATAGAACCAATGGCAAAGGTTGGCCTCGGGGCCAGGAGGACAGGAGTGGGTGTGGCATCCTTTAGAGCCGGAGCTGAGATAGGAGTGCACCAGAGAAAGCTACATTTCTGAATTGTGCATTCAATTACAGTTGATCCTCATCATTCATGGACAACCCATTTGGAATTCATCTACTTGTTAAAATGTATTTGTATCCTCCAAACTAATGCTTAATGAAGCTTTTGTGATCATTTACAAGCATGTACAGAGCTGTGAAAAGCGTGAATCACTCAATGTGCATGTTCCAATGTGCATGTCACCTTGAGATGGATCAAGGCAACACCCTGCCTCCTTGTTTCAGCTCTCATACTGTAAAAAAGTGCCCCTTTGACAGCTAGTTAGTGGCACATCTTTCACATTTGATGGTTTCTTGTCGGTTATTTTGCTATTTAAATATATTTCTATATAAATATATATGTGCTGTCCCGTGTTCCCAAGTACTAGGCTGTGATGTGCCTTATGCGGTAGATAAGCTTCGTTCAGGCATGAGTTGTTGGCTGTGTGTTTAATGTTAACAAATCCACAATCTATATTAAATAAAATGCTTTCAAACAGAAACACATGTAAACAAGTCTATGTATTGATCACTTGACAAAAATGCATGACCAGGGGCTCATAGGAAACTAACCCCATATGTACCCGAGGAGTAATGGCTCAGTATTTGCTAATTCTGTGTTCGCAATGACTTTATGAAATAGGACTACTGTGAATAATGAGAATCGACTGTATTTTGTTGCCTGGGATGAGGCTGTGTAGGTAGGCTCTGAGTAATAATGCCTTCTCCATGTTTCTAAAGAGGCCTTGCAGGAACAGCTGCAGCATATCTTCTCAGTGAGGCATTTTCTCTTTCTGCCTCAGACATCCCATCACCCAAGGGGCAAAAATAAGAATTCATCACCCCCAAACCTTCATCCCCTTGCCCCATCTCTGGCAGCCAGGGCAGGAGGAGGCTGGTCAGACAGGAAAGTACATCCAGCAGGTAACAATTAAGGAAAGCAATCTTGTGCTTCCCTATCGCTCAGGCAAAGAGAGACAGCACCCACCATACCACAATTACTGTCCTTGCCTCTTTGGGGTTATTATACAGCTCGATCATAACAATAAAAAATAATCTATACCTAGCTCATACTGCAGAGAGACAGCCTCAAAGGAGCAAAGCAACTTCTGTACCCTCAGAGGAAGACACATTTAGTGAAAGTGTCCAGGGCGGCAAGAGTCCACGACTGAAACAGGAGTAGATGGCAGCCTCCCAGGCCCCATGATTTGGGGTGACTTTTAGGTAATTTTATTTGTATCCCTGCCACAGCAAAGACCCATCTCCTCATAGCTCTTTTCCTGAAGACAATTTAGTAACATCAGGAGCTGGATCTGTCTTTTATATGATCTTATAAATAACAACCGTCTAGAGATGGCCTTGGCTGCTGTTCTCTCCAAATATTAAATTAGCTGCTGTGGTAGAAAGTAAATTTAAAAGACATGCCTTATTGTTTCTATAAAAGTGAGGAGAATAGAGAGTAGGGTCTGGAGGAGGAGGGCAGCCCAGGCTAGAGAGAGGAGCACTTCATGTGGTCACATCCTCTGCCCAAAGTTCTTAGACCACTTTTATACAAATTCTCAGATCATGGGTTCCTTATTCTTTCTCATTGGAAATGAATAATAATGCCTTCTCAATGTTTCTAAGGAGGCCTTGTAAACTGGAGACCCAACATCTCTCAGCTTTTGCTTTCTATCTGGCTCCATGCAAGTTATTTGGAATAAGAGTACAATTATATGCCGGGACCAGCTCTTCTGGAAGGAATGAAAGACCAGCTTTACCAAGAGCTCCTGCCCATATATCAGAAGGGTCCAAAAGTAATCCTTGTGACCCTTTGCCTGAAGGTGGAAGCCCTGAGTGCTTTCACGCATGCATGCATGCATTCATTCATTTCATAAGTATATATTGTGCACCAACTGTATTCTTGGCACAGTGCTGGGCACTGGAAATACAGCCAGAAGCAAAGCATTGTCCCTGCCCCCAGAGATCTCACAGCTGGGTCAAAGAGAAGGGCATTTGGAAAGACCATTACCATTGAATATGTGTGCTGTCAGATAGGAGAGTTAAATGTGTAGCGGAAACAGAAGAAGGGCGCCCAACCCAGTCTCAACTGATCAGAAACAGCTTCCCAGAGGAGGTGAAACTGAGGCCCAAAGAATAAATGTGAGCTGCTTGGGCAGGAGGGAGAAACAACATGTGGCAGCAAGGCAAGGGCAACAGAGAGCCTCCATGTTCCCGGAACATCATCAGATTGGCCCATGGAGCTTGTAGGGGACAGGGAGCGGTGAAAAAATGACAATGGAGACGTCAGTGGAGGTCCCATCATGCAGAGTCTAAAAACCTGGCACCCATGCTCAGTGGCAGATTGCTGAATTTCCCTAGAGGGCAACCAGGTTAACTGTCCTGTAAGCTCTGCCAGGGTCTACCAGGTGCACTGTGATCCTGGCTCATACCAGCAGTCCCTGGAAGACAGGACAGTGTGGTGTAGCCCTGGCAGTTGTTCAGAGGTGCTTTCCTCTTGCTCTTGGAAAACACTCATTTTCCTAGAATTGAATCCTGCCCTATTTGGTGATGGGATTTCTGGAGCCACTTGGCTTGCACATGCTCAAATTTTTGTTCTCTGTACTGCCCCACCTGCCCATCTCAATTCCTCACCCTCAGTGGGTCCTCTTGGTCTCTCTGAGAAGAGCACATGCAGATGCAACTGCTCCCCATGTCCCTAAATTCCTGATTCTCTCTTAGTAACTCCTTCTTCCCCAGATCTCTCCTTCTCATGCCCTCAACGGGGGTCCTGGATCCTGGGGAGGGTATCCTCAGCCAGAATCTTCAAACTGAAGATTCTGGCATGAAGCTTGTAGAGGCTAAGCCTTACAACTCCACGGTTGCATGCATTTTACACTTTGAAGCTGTCTGTCATGTTACCCCACAGCAGCCCAGGGAGAGGGTGTGAGGGGCCAATGAGGAATCCAGTGCCTAGAGAGGTGTCGTGACTTCCTAGGATCACACGGCCAGGCTCGAGGAGACAGGGCTCAAACTTCCATCCCCCAAACCATCATTCAGTGTTCATTCCACTCTTTCCAGCTTTAGTCACACTCAGTAAAATGTTCCTTTCAAAAAAAAGATAGTCAACACCTTCCAAAGACCTGACCTTGTCAAATGGCTGTTTCATTTTAAGACCAGGAATTTGTGATGTCAACTACATCTTAGAAGCCAAAGAGAAAATACAAAGACCAAAATAAGTACTATTTATTTACTTATTTGTATATCTATTTATCTATTTATAACTCGAGGTCTATCAGTGTGCTGGTCTCAGGCTATATAAGAGCATTTGTAACCCAGGGAAGAGCCTTTACTTCCCAAAATGAGGCTCCATTCATTGCCAGATCATGGACAAGTCAATCAACCAGATCATGGGGAACAATCTACTGACCCAGATGATGAAGACTGTTTATTACAAATGCCAAAGAATATCAAGGTTTCTGAGGTTCTGAGGCAAAATAGAAACACGGAGAAACAACTGCCACTCAAACAAGGAGGCAGCTCCACTTCCTGCTGAAACACTCCCTCCCACACGGAAGATGCAGCAATGCACTGATAGCAAGAACTACTGTGTGTGACACACAACAGCAGCAAAGTTGTGTGCTCTCACACCTCCTGGAGTTGCCCATGACATTAATCCTGCCTGAAGTGTGCCCCTTCCCTACTTTGTCACTCAGCAAACTTGTCCTCCTTCTTTGAGGCTCAGTATAAATTGCATCCTCTATATCCCCACCCCCTCCTACCCTCTATGGCAGAATTAGTTGTTCCTGTACCTGAGCTCTCAGAGCATTTTGGTCTTAACACTAATGTAGCTTAGGTTCATGGAGGCTCCAGGAATTATCATGTCTGTTGTCTGTGACATCTCAGTACCTAAAGGAGTTCCTAGACCATGGTGAGTCTCAAAGCAACATGTCTTGAATGAAAAAGAGAGAGAGAGAAATGAAGACTTCCAGTTGGAAGTTATGAGTTCTGGTGACATGATTTGAGGAGGAGGATTTGCCGTCTGTTACATACCAGGTGCTTTGCTCTCGCTAACTTATTAAATGCACCTCTCAGCAAACTATGCAGTAAGTTTAACATTTTTATGATGCAAATGAAAAAGTAGAGGTTTAGTGGGTATAAGTAACTTGTACATAGTGGAACCAGATTCAACTCCAGGTCTAGCTTGACCCACAAACCTATGCTGGTTTCACTATACTGACTTACTCCCCAAGCATGATCCCAAGGATAAAGAAAGTAAGATTACTCTTGTTGCAATTGCTTTTGGTGTCTTTGTCATGAAATCTTTGTCCGTTCCTATGGCCAAAATTGTATTGCCTATGTTGTCTTCCAGGGTTTTACATTTTACAAGTTTTGGGTTTTACATTTAATCCATCATGAGCTGAATTTTTGAATATGGTATAAGTGAGGGGTCCAGTTTCAATCTTCTGCATATGGCCAGCCAGTTATTCCAGTACCATTTATTAAATAGGGAGCTTTTTCCCATTACTTGTTTTTGTTACATAAAAGCTAAAAAAAAAAAAAAAAAAAAAAAAAGATAAAAAAGATTTCTGCCGCAATTGTTGTATCTGGAAAAGTCATATAAAGGCCAAATCAGTTGAAATTTTAAAAAAGAAAGATAATTCATGCTCCACTGCTTGTTGCATGCAAGCAACTTAGGTATTTGCATGCAAATATCTAAGTTAAGTCATTAAATTTTTTCACTTCTCAATGGACATATGAGTTACATCTACTCCCTCACCCCATCAGGCTTCCTGGAAGATGCTGCATGATACCTACGAGTTTAACCAAAGGAGCAGAAAACACCCAGGGAAACTTATGGTGTCAGAAATTTTCTCTAAGGGGGTCTTTGTTCATATTTGAGAGCTTTGGAGTTATATTGTCAGGAGGAAATTTCCTCCAGGGTCCAGCTCAGGGAAGCACCAAACTGTTCCTTTTAAAACTGACATTCCAGAATCAATCATATTTGCTATTCTGATTACCACAGTTTCTCTCTTAGGTATATCATGAAACGTTCATAAAGCAAAATTATTGCTTTTACACTTCACACTCTTTGGCCAAGTTGATGCTTGTGAAAGGCTGGATCAAATCTCACTTCTATAGATCAGCCCTTGGAATGAGTTAATCCATAAAGTTTAACATACGTATATCGGAAGATCTAAAATGCATAAAGTTACTAACACACCACACAAGTGCACGCGCACGCACACACACACAATCTGGGTTACAAATCCAAGTGTTTACAAGGGTAAGGCCAGCCACAAAAAATAAGTGAAGCTGGCCCAGTGAGGACTGTGATAAACTAAAGAACAAATGACCATCTAGAGGTACCAGCTACATACATGTGCCCACGTGGAAATATGAATCCCACACGTTAATACCTCAGCCCACCATCAGTAACTTTGCTCCACCACTTGGCCTCATTGTCCAAAGCATCTCCCTACTCCCTTATGTTCCCAAGCTGACTGGGCAGCTCTTGTGTGGTTTTACCAACTAGATTCCATCCCAGATGTTGTTGAGCTTCACACAACCCAACACAGACCCATGTAACAACCCAAAGAGTAGAAAACCTCTTTCCCAGATGGGGATCCCACACACTTTTTTTTTGAGACAGGGTCTCCTTCTGTTGCCCAGGTGGGAATGCAGTGGCACCATCAGAGCTCACTGTAACGTCGAAGTCCTGGGCTCAAGTGATTCTTCCATCTTGGCCTCCTGAGTAGCTGACTATAGGCATGCACCACCATGCCTGGCTCATTTTTATTTTTTAATTTTTTGTTGAAGTGGGGCCTCACTATGTTGCCCAGGCTGGTCTCAAACTCCTGGCCTCAGGCAATCCTCTCACCTCAGGCCTCCCAAAGTGCTGGGATTACAGGTGTGAGTCACGGCACCTGGCTGCTCTCACACTTTTGTAGCCTGAGTAACCAAGGCGGAAGTTACAGAGAACATGCCAAGTTCCAAGACACTAACTGGATTTGTAAATATTAACCTCCTTATTAAAAAATAAAAAGGCTGCCTTTCTATTTTATAGACTGCAGATGACTGGTAAACTCGCCATTGTAGGACTCACATAGTTCAGGTTAATAAAGTGTTTGCCATATTTTGAAAACACAGGTGCATCTCAACCATCTTTCAGCACACTTACTCTGCTCTTTGAAACTCATAGCGGATCCATGGCCCTTCTCACAGACTAAGCTTTTCCAGATGACTGTCATTGTTTTCATTTTTGATGCCAAATTGTCTTCTCTATACATTTTATAGTACATTTATAATCATTTGCAAAGAGTTCTCTCTCTTTGATATTTTCCTAGCTTCTCTTTTGTCTTCTTCACCTTCCTTGCCTCCTGAGCCTCCTCAATAAGAGAGTAGATCCAGCATCAGGACTCAGGCATCTGCAGGGAATGCCAACCATTCCACTTACAAGCCACCTTCCTCATAAGGAAGCCCATCACTTTTCCAGGCAAGAGAGGCTATTTTGGTTTCCTTCCTCCTAGAAGCCTTTGCAGACTTAGTACAGGGACTTTAACTAGATTAATTGCTACCCCTTCACTTCCACTGCAATCACGGACTGGACTGATATTTACAAGCATCCTTCCTCCACCACACTTTTCTAATGCTTCCATTAATATCATGTCCAACCCCTGTGACAAGAGCTGTCTTGTCCTAGGCTCCTGCTCACAACACAAGAACAGACACGGTCACCCCTCCCTTATTGCTCTGTTACTCACCAATCCAAGCACCTGTGACTCTGCTTTCTGTGGCTACAAGGATGCCTTCCGCCTGCATGTAGGGAAGTCCAGAAGTGCTAGGGAGTCAAAGCTTTCAGGAGCTTAGGTTATAATGGATGAAAGTAGGGGTATAAATACAGTTTTTCGGTTTTTGTTTTTGTTTTTGTTTTAAGATGCAATCTCACTCTGTTGCCCAGGCTGGAGTGCAGTGGTGCAATCTTGACTTACTGCGACCTCTGCCTCCCAGGTTTAAGTGATTCTCCTGCCACAGCCTCCTGAGTAGCCAGGAATACAGGCGCCCACCACCACGCCCGGCTAATTTTTAGTAGACATAGGATTTCACCATGCTGACTAGGCTGGTCTTGAACTCCTGACTTCAAGTGATCTGCCTACATCTGCCTCCCAAAGTGCTGGAATTACAGGCATAAGCCACAGTGTGCAGCCTAAATACACTTCTTGAATAAGAACAGCATGTTCTACACTGTCTCTCAGAGGTCCCAGTGGGATTGAGCCCTGGTTACATGTAGAAGTAACCTGCTCATTCATGCATGCTGAATTGGCTTCCTTCCCTGCTAGTCTCACTTTTCATCTTACCTACAGGAATTTCTTGGGATCACTTCCCAAGTAAACTACTTGCAACTGAAATCCTGCCTCAGGCTCTTCATCTAAGGAAACCCAACAGAAATCATCACTGTTCTCTTCCCCTGTGCATTTCACTTCCTACTCCACCAACTCATACCCAGCTTCCTCCAGGGACGTGGAAGGGTCATACCCATTTGCCAGCCTGACCTTGTAATAAATTGAACACTGGCCCAGAAACAGCATCCCTTTGAGAAACTCAATCCTATGCTAACAGACTCACAGTTCATACTGGCTCAGTCCTGTTCAGCCACATGCCCCTCAATGTGGGTCACTTGAGCTCGATTACAGGGATCCCTATGGAACCATCTTATCTACCTGCTCACTGGACCAAATAGCTGACACTCTATTCTATTCATCTTTCCATTCTCTAGTTGATGGCTAGGGCATGGAGATTACTTTAAGGAGCAGACAACTACAAAGGTGCTAATATCGAACTAATTTTCACAGGGCACCAGGTGAGTGAGCTGAATTTACCAGAACATGTTGCTTCCTGAATGTGTTGTTGGTGAGTAAAATAGAAACCACAAGCTGGATGTGCACCTAAATTATTTATTATCTACAGCATCATAAATAAGTCAGTGAAACAAGCACACAAACAGTCCAAAATTCTCTCTCAAGTGGGGAGGCTCAAGTTCACGTGCCTATTGACAAATCAAATTACTTTCTTTTTGACCTCATTCTTTAGCTGTGGCATAAACCCTGCTGAGACCCCCATCTAGATATTCTCCAAAGAGGCGCTGGCGAGACAGACTCTGTGTCTAGTTGCCGCTTCCTTCATTTGTATGCAGTTTCTTCATGACACTGTCATACTTGGGTACCCATTGTCAGAACTGCTAAGAATGAGGTTTAGCAGTTTCATCTTTCAATGAAACTAAGACCTTGCACCTAGCCAATTTATCCTGTGGTCAAAACAAGCCAAATCATTTCTCTCTTTTTGTCATTTTTTTCTCCCTCTTTTGCTTCTCTCTTTCTTGAAGAACTTGCTAATTTAACTAAGTTAAGTTACTTTAATACGTTGCCCTCCTCCGACATAAAAAACTCCCACTAAGAGTTCCCTTTCCGACCAATAATGCCACTCATTATTCACATCTTTCTTTTCTTTAAAATAATTGTAAAATCTTAATCTTTACATAGAATTTTCAGATTTTTGAATGTTGACAGTAAAATAAAATAAATAAATAAGTCACTCTTAAGTCCAAAAGGAGCACATCTTCAGCCTGACTGAGGCCTGCTTTAGTTGATCTGTAGCTTCTGGTAATCAGATGAAAATATTTTATTTGCCTGTGGTTCTGCTAATACATTGTGATGCTTCAGAATTCCCTGCTTTCTTTTTGACTGTTCCTTTAATCTAGAATTTTCCTTCTCTCCTCAAACTGGATTATTACTTCTAAAAACCTTCCTCAGTGAGGTATTAGCTGTGAAAATGTCCCTTCTTCTCCCACCCCATCAATCTGAGTCTATAATTCTTTCTCTATAATGCTTAGCTCTTCCACACACACCATCAGCTCTTTTTAACATGCCATGTGGCTTCTTGGGGCATTTTGGTTTATTCTACCAGACAATTCCTGGATCTCAGAACCTTGTACTATACAATCAGTGTATTTTCTTTCTTTCTTTCTTTCTTTCTTTCTTTCTTTCTTTCTTTCTTTCTTTCTTTCTTTCTTTCTTTCTTCCTTTCTCCTTCCTTCCTTCCTTCCTTCCTTCCTTCCTTCCTTCCTTCCTTCCTTCCTTCCTTCCTTCCTTCCTTCCTTCCTTCTTTCTTTCTTTCTTTCTTTCTTTCTTTCTTTCTTTCTTTCTTTCTTTCTTTCTTTCTTTCTTTCCCTTCCTTCCTTCCTTCCTCCCTCCCTCCCTCCCTCCCTTTCTTTCTTTCTTTCTTTCTTTTTCTTTCTTTCTTTCTTGTTTTTTTCTTTGGAGATGGAGTCTTGTTCTGTAGCCCAGGCTGGAGTGCAGTGGTGCAATCTCAGCTCACTGCAACTTCTGCCTCCTAAGTTTAAGTGATTCTCGTGCCTCAGCCTCCCAAATAGCTGGGACTACAGGTGTGTGCCACCACACCTGGCTAATTGTTTTGTATTTTTGTTAGAGACAGGGTTTTGCCATGTTGGCCAGGCTGGTCTCAAACTCCTGACCTTAGGTGATCCGCCCGCCTCAACCTCCCGAAGTGCTGGGATTACAGGAGTGAGCCATCGCACCCAGCACAATCAGTGTATCCCTATTTCCAACACTTGGACATATGGTACCTCCAGATACTTCCAGGTACCAAAATATAGTGCCTGGCACATTGATGGTACCCAATGAACATGAATTGGATAAAGGATGAGGAGAATGAATGGATAAAGTTTCTTAAATATACTACGAATTACAGTTCTTCATAGCAAAGAATATAGTATCTAGTGAATGGGGTTGGTTGCGTCTGCCTTCAAAAGTGTGATGTTCAATTTGAGGAATAGCAAAGGGGCATCCCTAACATCTTGCTGCTTACCCCATCTCAACAACCCCCACCTATTATTATCAGCACCTAGTAACTTGTTTGCTTCCTCTAATCCAGTGGTTCTCTACTGGGAGTGATTTTGCAACTCAGACAATATTTGGCAGTGCATGGAGACATTTCAGGTTGTCACAGTTGGGGTTTACTAGTAGCATCTAGTGGGTAGAGACCAGGGATGCTGTTAAACTGACTCAACACACAGACAGCCCCTTACAACAAATAATTCCCCAGTCCAAAATACCATCACTCCTAAAGCTGAAAAACTTTGGCCTAAGAGACACTCACTTTTGCTGCTGCATTAGTAGGCACCCAAAGAATGTTTAACAAATTGAGGTAATTAGCAGATCCATGATGATTCAGAACAGAGAGTGAGATGTAGAGGTGACAACTTGGAGATGTACTGGCTTAACCTAGAATTTTGTCAAGAAGAAGCTGCCAACACCCTGACCTGAGCTTGCTCCTTTCAGAGCTCACAGAATCTCTCCAAGACTTCAGAATTGCTTTGTGCTATACGTGATTGGTAGACGACCTTTTCAGATGAATTCAGCTTGAACTGTGCAATTGACATTAAAGAAACAAATGGACTAGGTTTTCCCCTGTGATTTTAATATGGAATTACAGCAGTTTCCTCTATAAAAGTTGACACCTTCTATCTGGCTCATGTGGGAAAATACCATTATTATACCAGTAAAAAACGCCTTTTACTGAGCACTTACTGCTGTCGGTTAATAGTGTCCTCCAAAAAGGGATATTGACATTCTAACCCCCAGTTCCTGTGAATATTTCCTTCTTTGGATATAGGGTCTTTGCATATGCAATTAAGTTAACATGAGGTCACATTAGATTAGGGTGGTGTCTTTATGAGAGAGAGAGATTTTGAGACACAAACACAGAGGGAAGAAGCCCGTGTGGTGACAGAGGCAGGAATCCAAGTGACGCAACTGCAATAAGGACTGCCAAGCAGCCCTTGGGAGCTAGGAAGAGGCAAGAAAGGATTCTTCCTTAGAGCCCTGATTTCGCACTTCCAGCCTCCAGAACTGTGAGAGAATACATTTCTGCTATTTTTGAGCCATTCAGTTTGTAGTAATTTGTTATGGCAGCCACAGGCAATGTATATACTTACTATTAATATATGCCTGGGGCAGTGTATGTATTACCTCACTAAATCCTCACAGCCACCCTTAAGAAACATTATCTCGTTTTACGTGGGATGTAATTGTGCCACGAAGAAGTTCCATCACTGCCCCATGGCTCCATAGCCAACAGCAATAGAGCCAAGATTCAAATTCAAGTCCATTGGATTTCAAGAGCCAAGCCCCAACCACACAGCTCAGTAGGTTCCATGAAAACCAGTTTCTCCCCTCCATGCCCCTGACCCTTGAAAAGTCAGAATTTTGGTCTGAGCCTTGCTGCTTCTGTTTTTCCATCAACATGTGGGGTGCAGTCTCCATGGAACCTCTCACTGGGTTCCATTTTTTAAAAACTAAAACATTCTTATCTAAGGTTAACTCTTCAGTTACATCCTTCACAGTGAGTCATCCATTTGAATTTCCCACAGCTCCACCATCTTGGACAGCCTTTGCCTGGGGCCATGGAGCTGGGGCAGTTGCTTCCTGTTTGGCTGCCCTCCCCAAGCAGGCTTGAGGTGAGACCCCAAGGTGACACAGAAAGTCTCTGGGATTTGATTCCACAGACCTGCTGGGATCAGAGTCTCCACTCAGCCTCTCCTTGGCTTGGCTCTCTGGTTTGTGTTCACAGATGGGGACCAGAGAGCCAAACCAAGGACAGACACGAAAAGGGATCCTTTCACCTTGACCAACTCTTACCTAGCATCTCATCACCTACAAGGGTGCTCAGGACCATAGCCAAGCAGCTTAGGCAAGGCATGGTGAAACACACCCTCTCTATTTCAGCCCTGGACTTACACCATGTCTGCATCTGTTTCCTCACCTGTAAGCTGGAATGCTGAACGCAGAAACCCCAAAAAGGTTTCTTGTACCTCCTAAAGCCACAGCCACAGCCAGAACCAATGCCAGTCTCAGCCTCTCAAGCCTGATGTCCACTTTCCTCACCTCACCAGGAAGCACTTAGCACCCAAACCAAGCAGAGGAACCTGTGTTCCTGGTGAGCCAGCCATTTTCCTGCAGTATTGACCACTTGATGGAGGTTGTGGGACAAGTGCTAATGTCTTTGACTCTTTCCAGGATTCATGAAGGAACCCCATGTGTATGAGTCTTTTTTCATGCTGCTTATAAAGACATACCCAAGACTGGGAAGAAAAAGAGGTTTAATGGACTTACAGTTCCACATGGCTGGGGAGGCCTCACAATCACGGCAGAAGGCAAGGAGGAGCAAGTCACATCTTACATGGGTGGTGGCAGGCAAAGAGAGAGACCTTGTGCAGGGAAACTCCCGTTTTTAAAACCATCAGATCTCGTGAGACTTATCTGTTATCATGAGAACAGCACGGGAAAGATCCGCCCCCATGATTCAATTACCTCCCACTGGGTTCCTCCCATGAAATGTGGGAATTGTGGAAGTTACAATTCAAGATGAAATTTGGGTGGGGACACAGCCAAACCATATCACCATGCCTTGGGCCACTGCTCGCACCCCAGGCCCTCCTTTCTTCCTCTAACCCTCAGCCTTCCTACCCCTCCTCCAGCAGCTGCCACGGCCCCTCCTACCTTCTGAGTTTCCCTGCAAGTACTAATTATAAGACCTAACATTTTGGGGGACTTACTCTATAACCACCAAACTTCTAAGCTCAAAACCATCTCACATAATCCTCACCACAGCCCACCTGGCAGGCATCATTATCATAGTCTTTGGGTGGGCTATACCCTCTCTCTAGAAGGTGACGGGCTGAATAATGACCCCCAAAGATATCCAGGTCATAAGCCCTAGAACCTGTGGCTGTTGCTTTCCATGGCAAAAGGAACTTTGCAAATATGTTTAACATCTTGCAATGGGAAGATTATCCTGGATTATCCAGTGAGTCCTAAATACAATCACAAGTACCCCTATAAGGGGGAGGTAGAGGGAGATTTGACACAGAGAAAAGGAGGCAACATGAAAAAAGCAGAGAGAAAGTTGACAGTGCTCTGCTACTGGCTTGGAAGGTGGAGGAATGAGACATAAACCAAGGAATGCGACTTGAAAGCTGAAGTGGCAAGGGAGCCAATCCCCTCTGGAGCATCTGGAGGCAGCACTGCCCTGCTGACACCTGAACTTCAGCCTAGTGACACTAATTTTGGATTTCTGGCCTCCAGAACTGTAAGAAAATAAGTCTGTGTTCCTTCAAGTCACTAAATTTGTGGTAACTTGTTACAGCAGCTGCAGGAACCTCCTGCTGAATTCCTCAACTGGGTTTCCCACGGCTGGCTCCTCCTTCTTACTCAGGTCTCCATTCAAATGGTGCCATCTAGATAGGCCCCACTGACTGACAACTGAAGGACCTGCCTCCTCCCCCAAGCCACCTTTTGTCATCCAGCCTATTTAGTTTCTCACCTGGAATGGTCCTGTTTGTGCATTATTTTTTTCTTCTAAAAAAAAAAAAAAAAAACAGGATACACATGCAGAATGTGCAGGTTTGTTACATTGGTATATGTGTGCCATAGTGGTCTGCTGCACCTATTGACTTGTCCTCTAAGTTCCCTCCCCCCAACCCCACCCCTCAACAGGCCCTGGTATGTATTGTTCCCCTCTCTGTGTTCTCTTGCTTTTTGGCCCTCTCCACTCACTAGGTTGCATTTTGTAAGGACAGGGATATTGTCTTCTCCACCACCCAATCTCGAGAGCCTAGAAGAGTGCCCAGCACATCACAGGGCTCCACGGAGGATTGTTAACTGAATATATACTTTGAATATACAGAAACTATAGCTCAAAGCTGCCCCAAGCCACCCAGTGAGGAAATGACAGATCTGGAGCTCAGACTTAGCCACCAAGTTCTTCCCTCTGCCCACCACTGCAAGGGGTCTCACCAACAGCTCCAGTTCCCCCTGGGATGAGGTAAACAGTGCAGGGGTTGAGAGCATGGATGCTGCAGGGAGGGCAAATGGGTTCTCATCTTGACTATGCCGTGAACTAACTGTTTGATTTGGGGCAACCAAATGCACGGGTCTGTACTATCATGGGGAGAATGATAGGACCAAATTTACAGTGTTGTTGTGAGAATGGAGCAGTTAGGCATGTGGAAAGCCCTGGCACATCATCCTATAAGGAAAGATTAGCTCTTCCTATCATTCTATGCCATTCCCAAAGGTGAAACCACGAACCTCTAGTTTATGCCAAGCACAGGAGAGATTTGAATAAACTAACTTCTAAAGTCTAAGTGTAAGCACTAAGAAGGGGGAAAGAAGGGAGAAAGCTCAGTAATTTGAACTTTAACAACTGGATAATAATGGACGGAGCACTTTGGTGTGGAGAAGAACCTCTTCAAATGGACACAGATGGGCTGTCACAGCTTCATTCTTGGGTCATGGTTAACAGTAGGGATCTCAGCATAGAAATATTACTGCCCTGGGAGGCCCACTGTAGCAATCTTCAGTGATTTTCTACCATGCTTCTGTGAAACCCCCAGTATGTTTTCCATCAAGATCCACTCTGAATGAAATGATGCCAATGTGGGTAACGTACTCCTCAGCCCCACAGAACTGCACATGGAGAAGGGGTCTCTGGGGCTGCAGAGAGAAGTTCCACAGCTTCAACTGATGACCATGAGGTTCCACTTGGCTGGGAATTGTGAGACTGGGAGGGACCCATTGTCTCAGCTGAGGGCTCAGTGCCTGCCCATGGCTAAGAACATGGATTTGGGTTCCTAGATTCAATGTTAGGACTTTAGAAACCTTTAATAGACATATACTTTTCCAAAGAGAGAGAGAGAGAGAGAAAGTCAGAGACATTGAGATTTTTTTCATGTTTTTATTGTTCCTAAAATCATTTGAACACCAGGGCTTACATGTAGCAATGGACTTGCTAATTTGCACACCCCATCCCAAAACACAGGCCTCCCACTTGGAGAGGAAGCCTGTCCCACTGGGTTGTGTGGCAAAGAGGGGAGATTAGATTGCTCTGCTGTACAGAGATAGATACCAAATGGAGGGAAAAAGAAGGAATTGAGGCAAGAAGCACAGTTAATTCTCCCAAATCCAACCTTCAGGCAAGCCACTCCCTCTTATATGGGGAGGAGTCAGAGGTGAGTGATGGAGCAAAATCCTCCATGGAGGCTGCTCCACTGTAAAGATTAGGAAGGAAGATAGGTGTCACCTACCTAATCTCTTGGAGTATCATTTTTATTATCTTTAAAATCATACCCACATCACAGCATTGGAGTGAAGACAACATATAAGAAATGCAAAGTAATTTAGCACAGCATCTTGCAGATAGTATGTACACAGTGAGTCATTATTACATTTATTTGTATCTTTACATATGACGGAAGGACTTGAAGGCACCATTAGGTGAGAAGAGAACTAGTATGTTTTGAGAACTTTATATATTTCAGTTATGTGCACCCTAATTTATTCCCTACTCAGAACAAAGCAGTAAGGTGATAATCTTCCTTTTTACAGGTAACAAAACTGAGGCTGAAGGAAACATGGACAAGTAATCACATGGGGGTCAGAACAGATCCACCTGCTTTCCACTGTCGAAGTAAAAAAGAAGACTCGGGAGGTACAATGTGATTCAGGAGAAGAAGTGATGGGATGGAAAGTACAGCCCATTACAGAGCACTTCAGTTTTGGGAGACAATGATGGCTAAGAATAGGGCTGAGAGAGGGGCACTGCAAAGGGTAGTAAAGGCCACTGGGTAAGAAGGCTCCTAAGGTTGAGGTGCTGATGGGTTCTCACCATGGGCATGAACATCTTCTGGAATGAGATTGAAAGTGGCATGCAGGAAAACACCTACTGGCAAGTAGACAGATCTTGAAGGATTTTCAGCAGTAGTCTGGGTAAATAACAGATGACTACGCTGAGATGCATGCAGAAAAGCAGGATGAGAATTAGGTTATATATCTTCCAATGAAGCAACACTCACACTCTGCATAGACTCACTATGCTCTCAGTCTCTATTTCTCCAAATACTCATTACACACCATCCATCCATCTACCCACCCATCTACCCATCTATGCACCCATCTACCCATCCACCCACCCACCCATCCACTCATCCATCCATCTAGTAAACATTGCAAGATTGCCCCATATTCATTAGGTGCTGTGCTGGATGTTGAGGTTTTGGCAGAGAATACATAAACAAAGGTCCTGCTCTCAGAGGCCCCCCACCGTCTAGTGAGAAAAACAGAGGATAAACTAGAAATGACGCTAAATGGAGTCCTGGGTCATGCTAGGAAGAGCACGGGGGACTCTGTAAGCACAGAACAGGGTATGTAAGGTGAAATGTCAGAGAGGCTGTTTCTGAAAGGGTCATTTATGTTAATTCCTGAAGGACAAAGAGCAGTTATGCAGATGAAGAGACAGAGAAGAGCCTGTACCAAGGACAAGAGGCAAATGGAAAGGTGGTGTGGCCAAGAAAATGAAAGCTCAGTGTGGCGACACCATAAACTCAAGGGGCCCAGGCATAAGAGAGAACCCTGGAGAAGTAGGTCAGTTTAGGCAGGGTCTTCTGAGGCATTTTAAAGAGGTTAAACTCCACAGCAATGGGAAGCCTTTGAAGTATCTCAAGCAGACAAGTGGTATCATCTGATACGGTTTTGCTGTGTCCCTACCTAAATCTCAACTTGAATTGTATCTCCCAGAATTCCCACGTTTATAGGAGGGATCCAGGCAGAGGCAATTGAATCATGGGAGCCGGTCTTTTCCATGCTATTCTCCTGATAGTGGATAAGTCTCATGAGATCAAATGGAGTTATCAGGGGTTTCTGCTTTTGCCTCTTCCTCATTTTTCTCTTGTTGCTGCCATGTAAGAAGTGCCTTTCACCTCCTGCCATGATTCTGAGGCCTCCCCAGCCATGTGGAACTGTAAGTCCAATTAAACCTCTTTTACTTGCCAGTATTGGGTATGTCTTTATCAGCAGCATGAAAATGGACTAATACAAACCGTATCTGCACATTAGCATGGTCATTTCGATAGATATGTGGAGAAGAAGAACATGACTTGAAACAGAATCAGTCAGGATGTTAGAGACGATGTTGGCCTGCACAATTACAATGATGTGGAATTGACAGAAGCTTCCAGAATTGAGAGCTATCCAGGAAGTCAACTGATAGGACTCATTAGCAAGCTATGGTAGGAGCAAGAGGCCTCCCACCCTTCTCAACTCACACCTCACATTTATATATTGATTTTTTAGCTATCTTTTTCTTCATCATCCCCTTGTCAGGTCAAAGGATGAGAATTATCAACTTCAATTTGATCATGGGAAAACCAGGATGCCGACAGTTTAAATAGAGTCATTTCTCCTTACTGCTCTTCTTTGCTGAGCAGGATTACAGCTTCTGAGCAATTTTCTAAGGGAATATCTTTTCCTCATGTGTATGAGACAGATTAGTTGTTCATCACGCTCTTTTCCATGCAGATGGACTACATGTCCCAGCCTGCCATGCAGTTAGGGGTGGCCATGTGACTGAGCTCTGACCAATGAAATGTGGGCATGTGATATATGTCATTTCCAGGCTACTCCCCTATCTTGTAATGGGAGGTGAATGCCCAGCATGACCTCAGAAGTCAGAGAGCCAAACAAAGGTTTAGGGTCTCTGAATAACTGCAGGCAATTCAGTTTATCCTCCCTCCCCTTGCTGCCAAATCGACAAATGGTGAACAAACTTTTATTGTGTTAATCCACTGAGATTTGAGGGTTTATCTATTAAAGGAGTTAGCATTACCTCAACTGATGCAATTTCCAAATTTTCTAGTCCTCCACATATTATTTTATCTGAAGAAATGCCTCAGATAAAGAAAATGCCCTTTTGACAGCAATATTTTCTTAGGATGAATGTTAACGTTGCTTAGCATTATTCTCTTACATTGGCAGCTCATGATTTCTGTGGGTATTTTTGAGGAGCACTGTGTATGCTATATATGACGCTGCAGGGTCTCCAGGAGCTCCAAACATGCCCCTGGAGCATCGTTTATGAAAACAAGTCAAGGAAGATGTTCTTCATGCTTCTGAGTGTTATGAAATGCCTGCAGTGTGCTTCCTGCAATGCTTTCCAGAGCTCTTGGCTCTGGAAATCCTGTTCTGAAAGATCTCGGTCTCCAGAGGAACAAGTACTGCAAACAGTTACAATTCAGAATGGTTAATGCTTTGGACAGAGTACATTATCAGTCAACTTTTTCCTGTGGCATCACCAGACAACGAACAATCCTCAGATCCCAGTGTCCTAACGACAAACATTCATCTATTTTCACAGGTCTGCAGAGAGACTGTATTTGGCTGATCTTGGGTGGATTTGTCTGAGCCTGGTTAATTCTAGGCTTCAGGTTGGGGTCAGATCTGCTCCACATCTCTACATTCCAGGACCCAGGTAGAAGAGGCAACATCTGCATAGGGAAACTTTCTGTGCCTCTTTCAAGCTCTTGCTCAGAGGGGCACACTGTCACTTCTGCCCACATTCTTTTGGCCAAAGCAAATCAGATTACTAAATCCAACTTCAAAGGGTCAACAAAGCATATTCTTTGGAGGCTGGTGAGAGAGACTGAGTATGTGCTGAACCATAATCTAATCTACCAAACAGAGAGCATATACTGCATAATTAGCAGTAACAGCATAGGGAAGGCAGCATCTGTTGGCTCTGTGAAGTCAAGAATGGCCAGGCAAGGGAGGGGACATTAGATTCGAAACTTGTGAGACGAATGGAATTAGGCCAACTGGAAGGACAGAAAGAATTCATTTCAGGCAAAGGAAACAGTATGTACAGTTGGCAATACTATCTGTAAGAGAAAGCACTTGGAAGTTCTCTAAACATCCATCAATAAGAGATTTGTTTAAAACATACATGGAATGACTAAACTGGAATACCATGCATGAGTTAAAAAGGAATTAAATTAACTTATATAAAACGACAAAGAAAGGTTTTCAGGACACATTGTTAAGTGAAAAAAACAAACTTCAGAACAGCACATGGAAGATAGTATCACGCAAATAAATCCTATACATGAACACAATAAAAATGCTTTATATACAGATAGACATGTATGTATGTATGTATGTATATGTGTATATATACACACTCAGAGACAGAGAAAGATTGAGAGACAGAAAAAAAGAGAGATAGAGGGGTTTTTATATATGTAAAATCATACCCTTTCCAAGAAACCATCAAGAGGAACACACATCTAATGGCCAGTGCAGCTAGAGATGAGGTTTCTAGAGACTGCTGAGTGCTGTCCAGGGAGGACTCTAGCTTTCTCTGCAAAGTTATCACTTTTTACCAAAAGATGTGCTTGTTTGTAACCATTTCACTAAACGGGCTGGGGATGACAGGATACAAGCAAACAATGCCTTAACCCGTATCCTCCACTAAACTTGCTGTCTTGAATCCTCCTTTCCCTACCTCCAGATGGACCTCAGGCAGGTGCCAATCACTGTGGTCGCTGTTAAACAATAAAACATCCTCCCGTCACTTTGTCATAGGAACGGTCCTGGTTTTTAACAATTTAAATGCACCCAGTGTCGTAATCAAAACCATGTCTTGTCCTATGTCATGCTTCCCCCGACACTGCAAACCCCAGGCCTGTCATAGGAGAGGGGAGTGTGAGTGGGACATTTTTCTCTGTCCCTCACTCACCCACTCTCCAATTTCTTTGCAGCTCTTTCTGACACCAGCAGGAAGGGGAGAAGACAAGGTGATGAGGGGCAAGGGCACGGGACAGTGTGGAGGAGACAAAACCCAGAATCTGCTCCCCCTGAGGGTGGCAGATGCACATTGGAGGCTCTTTCTGTCATAGGTGTTTCTACGCGGACTCTAGAGAGCCCCCTCCCCAGGGGGGACCTCCAACTACAGCTCTTGTTGCAGAAATAGCTGTTCATCTCTCAGCCTACTTGCAACCCGGGCTCTAGTGTCCCAGCTCTCCACTGAGTTCCCACTGCTGTCCTCTGGAGTTGGACTCCACATAACTCTTCTTGGTTTGCACAAACACTAGTGTATTTAGGTCCCATTTTAGGGTAAAGGGCAATTCCCAAAATTGCAGCACTTCTCCTTCCCTACTTCTAAACAGGCCACCTGCTACACCCTTGCTCCTTTTGTCTTCCCAGATGGGATTCACACCCCAGGCCTTATGATTCCTGAATTCCAGGAGACATTAGGCTGGCTCTCTGATTTTCCTCCATGAAGCCCTGCCCTCCCCCGCCCCCGACTCAGCCTGGGGTAAGGACCAAGTGCAGAGGAAAAGAGAAATCAGTAGGGGCGCACACACCAACACTTCCTCCAGATAAATCCCTTCCAGTTGTTCATGCCACCTCTTCAGAAGGTGGATGGATGGCTTCCAGTGGTGGTGAGTGGAATTTCCATCTCTTAGCATCTCTGCATAACTGACCCAACATCCCACATTAGGGTGTGGATGATCTGGACACTGATTGCATTAGCCTTTGCTTTCTCAGCCAAAACTGAGACAACTAGTCCTTTTTCAATACCCTATTACACCAGTATAATGTAATAATCAAAGACTAAAAGATTTAAGTGAGAAAGAGAAGCACAGGAGAAAGATCAGAGGTTTAAATATGCTTCTCCCCTCACCTCACACTACATAGACACACACGTGCATACGTACACACAGGCACACACATGCTTGCACATGCACACACAAACGCAAAAGACCAGGAGAGAGAAAAGTTCTGATAAGCTCTGAAAACAAGGAAAAGTTCAAATTTGTGAAAAATAAAGAATCCAGAAGAGTTCAGATGGATGTGCAAGATTTATACCAAGTCCAAACATGGCTTCCAAATGTCTTTTGAAAGATATATAATACCTAAAAGAAATGGCCAGGCATGACGACTCATGCCTGTGATCTCAACACTTTAGGAGGCTGAGGCAGAAGGATCTCTTGAGGCCAGGAGTTCAAGGTTACAGTGAACTATGATTGCGCCACTGCACTCCAACCTGGGTGACAGAGCAAGACTCTGTCTCTTAAAAAAAAACAAAAAAGAAAGAAAGAAAGAAAAAGAAAAAGAAAAGAAAAAGAAAGGAAAAAAATATTTGGTATTTTGACAGAACCCAAAAGTCTGGAGAATTGGAAGTTACAGTTTGATCAGGTTTTGCTTACTATATAAAATTCATTTCTTTTGAGCATGCATTCCCTTGGTAAGCCTTTACACCTTGGTTGCTGGCAAAGCTGCTTTGGGCTATGTAAAATGTGAGTTGATGCAGCATGCCACTCGTGGTTGGGCTGAAAGAGAACCAAAATGCTGCCATGACATCAGACCTTTGGGGGCCATGCACAGAGCACCTCACCCTTAATTCTGGGTTTCATCCTATCACCACCTCACCAGTAGTGCTGAAATGAAAGTCTTGTTTCCAAAGTGTGATTATTTCTGTACTTCATCATACAGTGTTCTCCAAATATAGTCTGCTTGCCCTGGCTCCCCACCCAGGCTTCTGATTTGGTCCCTTTTGTATACCCAGCTTCTCAACTGGGACTGTAACTCAACCTGTTTGACCCACTCTGTGTATTTTTCCTCAACACCAAATACTTATTATTTTTCCACACTAATAATTGATTATCCAGTTCCTCCACACCAATTGGGTGCTCGACAATTCAATTCAGTTCCAATACTAACTACCCAGTGTTAGCAGAAGCCACAGGTAAAGGCTCAGTCCTACAAGACTGTCCATCCTCCGACTCCAGCCACAAATGGAGTTCCCAGACTACCCACATTTCTTCCTGGCCAGCTATAAATTTGGAGGTTCCCACGACCCCCTCCTCAGGTTTGATAATTTATAAGGACTCACAGAACTCAGGAAAATGCTTTACTAACATTTTCAGTTTATTATAAAGGGTGGAACCCAGGGACAATCCAATGGAAGAGATGCATAAGGTATGAGGGTGAGCTCCCCTAATTGATTAGGCAAATCACCCTCCCAGCACATGGATCTGTGCACCCCCTCAGAAGCTCCCACACCCTGTCTGTTAGGGGTTTCTACTGGGGTGTCATCATGTAGGCATGATTAATTAAGGCATTGGCTATTGGTGATTGAACTCAACCTCCAGCCTCTCTTCCCTCCCTGGGTACTAGGGGTTGGGGCTGAAAACTCTCACCATGAAATCACTGAGTTGGTTTTTCTGGCAACCAGCCCCCATCCTGAAGCTATCTAGGGCCCTCAAGGAGCCGCCTTATTACCATAAACTCAGGTATGGCCAAAAGGGGTTCATTATGAATTTAAGAAAAGACATTTCTCTCTTTCAGGAAATTCCAAGGGTTTTTGTTGCTCTGTGCCAGGAATCTGAAACGAAAACCAAATAGATCTTTTTATTACACCACACAGGCCAGCCAGCCAGCCAGCCTCCTTCCCTAATGGATCCTGCCCTGCTCTCCAAATCCTGGGTTTGACTGCAGATTTTCATTTCTGGGAACATGCTGTGCTCTCTCCCCTTCTGGTCTTCACCATCGCCCATTGACCTTCACCAGTCCCTCTTGCTAGTTTGCTTTGCCCCTCACACCCAATCCTCTTAAATGCTGATACCAGCTCAGGTCAAACCTGAGGGCACCACATCTCTGTCTCCCAGCCTGCTCCCTCTGAAGGCTCCCTCCCCTCCAGAGTGGATACAGATAATATAATCTGAGTGGAACCTGCAAGAGAAATTGCCTCAGTTAGCACAGCTAAGCACCTGGCACTTAACATCCATATTATCAAGATTTGTCGGTAATCAATTAGGCAAAACAAGGGTCTCTTGGGAGGATGGTTTCTGTGTATCCAAAATAACAGTTTTCCAAAGCTGATCTCATTCTTTGTTTTTCTGGCTTTTTAAAAAATTTTTCCTGCAGGAAAAGTAATACGTTCATAATGTTTTTTAAAAGGATGATTAAAGTAAATATCACCTGCTATTATTCACCCCAGAGAGAAGAGCAGTTATCACTGTAACCATTTAGAGTATTTATTTCCATTGCATGGATGCACCATGATTCCTTCCACCACCCTCCTACTTTGGACTGTTGCTTTAACAGAGCTCTCAATAATTAGGGTCCTTTCTGTAATCACCCAAGAATCTTTCACTTAATGCCACTTACATATGGTCATTGCTGTAAGAAAATATCATTTCATGGGCCATTAATGGGCTTAACAGTCTTATTTTAAAAAGTAAAAATCGTCTCACTTAATATTTTTAAGTGGGGTTGAAGGAAAAGCAATATGCCATGACCCCTCATTTCACTCCAGCTAATATTTATTTAACACCTTCTTGGGCCTGATGCCCTGTGCGTGCTGCGCCATTTAACTCACCCAGCAGCTAGGCATTGCTGCCCCTCAGAAAAGGAGAAGTGAGTGCAACAAGGCTAAGTTACTTTGCAAATCTCATAGTATGAAGAAATTGCAGAGCCATGGTTCAACCTAAGCTGGGTCTGACACCAGAATCTGAGCTCTTTCCACTGTAACAGGCAGCCCCAGATGAGCCAATGGAGGGGAGAGAAAAGTAACTCAATAACTCTGGTGAAGAACACTGAGTCTGGAGCCAGGCTCTTGGATTCAGTGGTTCCCCCCTGGCATAAGCAAGCTGTTAAGTTAGCCTGTCAGTGTCTCTGTCTCCTCAGCTGTAAAATGAGAATAATAACAATGGTGACCCCATCAGACTGTTTGAGAATTAGATCGTGCACATAAAGCCCTTTGAAGGGGCCTGGCACGCACCGCGAGCATTCAGTACACACACCCATTGTTGTTATCACCAACTCCTTAGCACCGAAGCTTCCACGACAGAACTAACCAGCTGCGCATGTTTCACGTACAGTGTGGGGACATTAACACACCCTCCAGGACTCCCTTATGTGCACTCATGGCAATGGGTATGATCCGGGTTTAAAATCCTGATCCTATTTAAAACTTTTATCTTATGTTTCCATGCTTTGTGTATTTGTCTTCTAGCTCATCAAGAACTTTTACAGAAGAAAATATTCCATCCTTTCTTTTCGCACACAAATGAAGATGTCAGGTATCCTCTCCTCCCCTCCCCAACCTACCCCAGCTTTTACGATCTGGAACACTCTTCCAATCCCCTTCTCCTAACCAGCAGCCACCACTTGTTGGAAGCCTTCCCTGATCCCCATCCTTCACTCCTTCCCTCCCCTGGCTAGTCACCATGTCTCCTCTGTGCTTCCACTGGTTTGGATCCTTACTTTTAAAGCAAATTTTCCTTCTGTCTCAACTGTTTGTAACTTTCTCCCTCCTTCCATTAGACAATACACTGATTGTATTCTAAATGCCAACGAGTTTTATAATCCTGTCTCCAAAAGATGCATCCTCCTCACTCCAGACTCATGCTTATATTGACATACTAGTTATCACCACAAGAATGTTGCAGAGGTACTTGAACCCTCCTGTGGTCAGCCATAGCCCTTTATCCTCTGCTGTGAGAACATAATATCTCGAATAAAATCTACACCTTCACACTGGGTCCCAGAATGAAGAGGAGACTTGGAACAGGGCTAATGCCACACAGTGTGAGCAAGAAATAAAGCTTTGCTATGGGTGCCACCAAGACATTGGGGAGATTGTTTCTGTATCTTATTCTAGAGAAAGCCAATTACTATGTCTCTAAATGGTCCCATCCCCATGCACTCGGCTCCCATCCTCTCTCTCACTGCTCCAACGGTGATGTTTTAAAAATACAAACCTGATTCTGTTACTCCCCTATTTAAGAGCTTTCAGTGGTTTTCATTGCTCTCAGAATAAACATCAGGGCTTGATCATGGCTTTCATGGCTCTCGTCCCAGTATCCCTCTCCAGCCCCATCTCATCCCACTCTGCCTGTCTTGCCTGTGTTGCCATCACAGTGCCCTTTTCATTCCCGGAAGGTGTCACATTCCCTCCCACCCAGAGCCTTCGCACATGCTGCTTCTTTTTCTTGGAATTCTTCCCTTCTTTCTCTCTGTATCTACTTAATTCCTGTTCATCCTTGGACCTCAGCTCCAAGGAATTTATATTCACTCAAGGGGTATTTCCTAAGAGTAATGCCATGTACTCTTCTAGCCTCTTAGGATACACTAACAACATTTAAACCAACCAGGGAAGGTTGTTCTTTTGTTTGTATGGCGCCCTGTACTGTTTTACCGTGGTCCTTATTGCACACGTAATCTCATATATGTAGATATAATCTGTGCTCATTTGAGTAATGACTGTCCTCCTCACTAGACTAGATGGTTCATAAAAATGGAGCTTAAATCTGTATGATTCCCCACTGTGTTGCCCGTGTTTAGTACTGAACTGACACATGGTAGATTTCATTGAGTATTTTCCATGATACAGCACTTGCCATGTGGCAGGCATCCCTCATAAGAACCATACAAACTAGGCACCATTATCATCACCATTTTATAGTGAAACACACAGATGTTAAATGACTTGCCAAAATATTCTGCTAATATGAGATGGAGCTGAGATTCAAATCCAGGCAGTCTGACTCCTAAGACCACACCCTTCACCACTATGTGAATGAATAAATGGAAGAATGAATGAATGCATGAATGAATGAATGAAGCTCCCTGGAGCATAAACTGTATGCCGTATGTATTGCTGCAGCCACAGTTCTGTCTCTGACAGCCCTTAGTATTGAACAAGGACTTGCTGAACAAATCAATCAACCCATGGGTGAACTAACGATTGAGTTGCCCCAAGTGGTTTGCTATTTCATGAGTGGCAAAGTGGCAAATGTCTTTCCCTGGAACTCAACACACAAACACTTTCTGAGGCAGCATAACACCTAAGTCCGCATGTGAATTACAGGGACCTTTTCTGTGGGAAACGAAAGGCCCATGCATATGAGGAGACACCCAGAGGGCCTCTCCTGTGCCTTGTATACCTCTTAGATGCCACCTCTGAAGACGGTGTCTTTTCAGGGGAGGTAGGGAGGAGAGTGTCATCTATAAGTTACTTTCACTCCTCTAATCATCAGGGAAAGGTGCCCTGCCCGAGTGCCCTGAGCCCCTGGGGACACCAATCAGCAGCCATTCACAGGCCTAACTTCTGAGAAGACGCTCAGCCTCACAGGTCCCAAAGGAGGGCCCAGGACAAGCTTTTGGCATTCCAGTTTCCACCAGGAAGCAGCTAAGGAAAAGCTACTTATAAAGCATTCACTTCCCCTGAGGAAGTCACATGTCTTTCACTAAAGTAATCTGACATGAGTATCACACAAATACCCTTGGTCTGATTGGTCACATCAATGCACCTTGTTTTGCTTGGTTCCTGAAAAGGAGTACAGCAGCATCGTCAAGTCAAAATGCATAGGAAATGCACTCAGAAGATTTCTTTCCAAAAATGTTCGGGCCATTGAGACACAGTGCTGGGGCTAAAGATATGCCTAAGACTCTGCATCAGGCCTCAGAGACTGGGCACAGGAGGAGACAGACAAGTTCACTAGCCATTTTGAGCAGAAAGTGTTGTGGGAGCCCAGAGGAGCGGAACACCCCTTAGCCTAAAGGAAGGCTTCCTGGAGACTGTGATTTTGGAGTTGACCCTGTACTTCCTACATTGAAGGCCTTAATCAAGAAAAAACAATGCTTTGTAAAACAAAGACTTATCTTTATATTTTAAAAAATATTGCTCTGTTATTCAGCAATAATAATCATCATACCCAAGGCACATTCTGACCCAGCACAGCCTTACTTCCCGCCACATCCCTCACTGCAGCCCCTGACTAACATCCAGCCTTACACACCTACCTGCAGCTCTCCAACACCAGAAATGCCAAGCCTACTGTTGTGTTGTACTGTTGACCTCAAGCAACCCTCAGGGTCAAGCTTTGCTGTAATCTTCAGGAACTGACCAAGGCTTCCCCATTCTCAGAGCCTCCACAGGCTTCCCTGGGAGGGACCAGACATCTACAAACCCTCACATGATCTTGAATTCACCCTGGCTGAGAACTTGTCACAGTACATGGTAAGGCCATCAGCAAGGGGAGAGCAGGAACCTCCCGTCCACCTGGCACACAGGAAGCACCAGTGTCTTTTTGCTGAGAAACAAGTGGTTTGATAAATTGATGGGAAAACTAATGACTGCATCTAGCCATCTCACTTACCTGAAATTCTAAAAATCAAAAGGGGGAAAAAATTTCACTTGGCACAGAAAATACAGAACTAACCAGATATTCCCATTTCTGTGGTCCATTTGACTCCAGAAAGGAACCCCAATCCACAGCCCATGTACTGTCCCTCTTGAAAAAATTCAAACATATCTTAGAGCCCATCGGTGTCAGTTTCAAATCCCAACTCTGCCTCTTCAGTTTACTGCCAAAGCCACACTTTCCTGTTCTGTGTGTTTATAACAATGGTACATGCATTCATTCATTCATCTGAAGCTTCAAATAAGTGCCAAGCACTGTTCTAGTCCTCAGAGATTTGGCAGTGAACAAAACAATGTTCAAATAGAGGAATAGAGGCAATGAACAAAATAGATCAGTAATATATTGTGTGTTAGATGGTGGATGCATTGAGAGAAACACTGCAAGGAAGGTGGATAGGGATTATGGATAGCCAAGGCAGGCTTTTGAGCAGAGACCTGAAAACGGCAGTGTCTTAGTCTATTCTGGATGCTATAATGAAATAGCTTAGACTATGTGCCTTATAAATAACAGATTTATTTCTGACAGTTTTGGAGGCTGGACATCTAAGATCAAGGCACTGTCAGATTTGGTGTCTGGTGAGAGCTGCTTCCTGGTTCACAGATGGTGCCTTCTCACTATGTCCTCACATGAGGAAGGGGCAGGGGATTTCTAATGGGCCTCTTTTACAAGGGCACTAACCCCATTCATGGGGGCTCCACACTCATGAGCTAATCACCTCCCTTCTACTACCATCATCTTGGGGGTTAAGATTTCAACATATGAATTTGTGTGGGACACAAACATTTAAAGCATAGCAGGGAGTGAGTGGGCCATTGGAATCCTAGGGGAACAGTGTTCCAAGCAGGGGCCACACTGCGTGCAAAGGCCCTGAGGCCCAAATGAGATGGGTGAGTTTAAAGTACAAGAAAGAGGCAAATATGGATGATGGTGATTAAACCACAGGAGGGGAGGAGAAAGAGGAAATGAGAGCAGGACATCTGGACTCAGGGGGCATGTTAAGTACTTTGCCCTGTGCTCTGGGTAAGAGGGGAAGGACATTCACAGGCACTGGAGCAGGGGAGTAAGATGAACTGATTTATGCCTCATCTGATCACTCTGGTTGCTATATTGATAACAGACTAAAGGGGGAAACCCAGAAGCAGGGAGGCCAGGTAGGCAGCCACGTGAGAACTGATGGTGGCTTGGACAATGTGGTGCTTACGAGCATGGTAGGAAGAAATTGGATTCCAGATATATTATGAGAGTAGAACCCACAGGAATGATTATGTGTGTGTAAGATGAAGAGTGGAGTTGAGGATGACTTCAAGATTTTGACCTGCCTCATAGGATTATTGTAGGGACACGGAGGAAAAAATACCCTTCAAAAGCACTTAGCAGGGGACCTAGCATATGGTAAGTACCACAGACATATCAATGTTGTTATTATGACCATGATTTAATTTTTTACAAAAAATTAATTATCTCTTTAACTGACCCACAGCAAGGTAGAAAAGGCAATTCAGGGGAGAGAGATACTCCTAGAAGACATCTGATTGCAAGAAAAAAAGAAATCCCAGTTAACAGTAGAAGAGAAGGCTGAACAAATTCATTAAGCAGAGACACAAGAAGTCGGAAAAGCGACAGCTATTCAGACCCAGTCAGTAGGAAGACCAACATTCCTACATGCCAAAGTACATTCTTGGGAATCATCTTATAAATGTTAATTTTCTTAATGCCAGTGAATCATTCAGAAGATCAAATTATGTTTATTGTATTCCACCTAAAAGATCAGTAAACTGCAACCCATTATAGGAAGACTTTCATCTAAAATGCTTAAAGCAAAATACTTGGCACTTAAAAGAGTAATTCCTCAGAAACCTAGAAAAGAAATGGCTGCCTCAAAATTCTAGGAAGATGCATCTTATTGTGAGCACATAAATTCACTTATATTAAAACATGAAAGACACATTCACATCCATTACTTCCTTTGATGCTCATAAAAGCCCTAGGAGATAGATAATTATCCTTAACTTCATAGTCATGAAATGTTATAGGCCCAGAAATATGAAGTGATTTGTCTGAAGTCACACTGCAGAATAGATTGAGAGCCAAAGTTAGGAACGTGGAAGAAGGATCCTCCTCCCTCAGGTTCTCTTCACTGGCCCATGCCTTCCCAGTGTCCATGTGCCTACGAAAGCTGCCCACAGTGGGAAGAGCCAGATCCAGAATTGAAATCTCATTCTGCCACTAACATTTGTGTGACCTTTCATGATCTAAATAAGGCATGGCCAAACTTTCATTGCATGTCAAACTTAATTACTCTATAACGGCTTCCAGGAGTCCTGTGTTGAAGGAATCCATGATCAGACAATCTGCCCTGGAAAGAAATGTGAGTTTGATTAACAATGTCTGCCATGAGCACAGACTGGGGAATGGGGGCATGATGCCTCATGTCTGTCATCCCTGGGTTAGATGATCTATAAATTCCCTTCCAAATCTCATGTCAGATGATTATAACTAAACAGAAATGTCTGGATCCATGAATAAAGGAGGAATGGAAATGCATGAATACATATATATACATATATATGTTTTATATATATACAAATAAATAAATAAATAAATATAAACTTTCTGCAATACCAGAGAGACTCTGCCAGAGGCTTTCTGTATCATAACAACATTTTCAAATATTTATACTTCACATTTTTAGAATATCTTCATGCTGAGAAGCTCAACGTAATATACCTTACTAACACTTTTGTGTATTTTCCAATTGCCATTTGTAGAAATTGTATCTTAATCTTAAACTATAGCCAACAGGAATTTGCTCATATTTCCAGGATGTGTATTGTCGTTAACAGTGGAGGTAGCTTTATTGCCTAATCAGTTACTCTACAAATTCCATTTTGTTGAATATATGACATTTTGCAGAGAAATAAAACCATGGCCTAAAAGTAATAAATACAAACTATAATGGGAGAAAGATTGTACTTTTTATACCTAACTCTACCAAGAATAATCATCACACTAAACAACATATGTTATCTTTGGGATGGTGGTTTCTGCAGCTTAATTGTGACATCTCACTTTGGATTACTTTGTTACAATATACATTATTGGTATGTCTATGTAACAAAGGTCATCTTTGATCATCTCGAAAGGCAAAAGTCTATGCACAGCTTTTTGGGCACTGCTTTATTCTAGAAATAATCTATTATTGATTGTTCTGAACAAAATATGCTGTGAAAGTAACTTGCAGCAAGCAGAGAAAAAGTCACTTTTTTTTTTTTTTTTTTGAGACAGTCTTGTTCTGTTGCCACAATCTCTGCCTCCTGGGCTCAAGCAATTCTCCTGCCTCAACTTCCCGAGTAGCTAGGACTACAATCATGTGCCACCACACCCGATTACTTTTTGTATTTTCAGTAGAGATGGTTATGCCACGTTGACTGGACTGGTCTTGAACTCCTGGCCTCAAGTGATCTGCCTGCCTGGGCCTCCCAAAGTGCTGAGATTACAGGTGTGAGCCACTGTGTTCAGCCAAGAATTACATTTTTTGAGCCACAAATATATATCAAGGTGAGCTGTATCCCACTTAATTTAATACACACAACATTCATGGCAGGTTTTTCTTCCAAACCTTGCTATTGAAGGAAGATAAGGAAACAGAGGTAAGCTCATTTACTCAACAAATATTTCTTGAACAGATATTAGGTGTCAGATGCCTATTATAAAACAAGTTATATAACCAGTAAGTAACAAATGACAGTAATGTAATTCCTAGATTAGAATTCAGCCATCTGATTTTCTTTTCTCCAGCCCAGCGTTTCTCACAGTGTGATCTGATGTGGCCCACCTACACCAGAGTCAACCAGAATATTTGTAATAAACATATCCTCAGCCTTACTGAATCAGAATCTCACGGAGGAGCTTCAGAATCTGCCTTTTACCAAGCAACTCTGCTGATTCTACACACAGTAACATTGAGAACAACTGTTTTTTATTACATCATATCCCCAAGATACTTTAAGCAAGAAGACAGTAGGTATGGTTCCTGGTGGATTGTAGGCACCTGATAAGTGTTTATTGAATAACTAAACTATTGCTGCATTTGGTGCATTAATTATATTAAGATAGCTTTAACTAGGAAACTAGCAACATTTTCTTTATTAAACAAAGAACAGAGTAAAAATTTTGTGATGCCTTCCAAATAAACAGCATATTCACACAAGTACCTGATTTAGTCTCCACGAAATATCTTATCAGTGGAAAAGTTAATTCAAATGGTTTCTATAAAGGAAACGACTAAAATGCTAGATAATTTACTAAATTTTTTTAAATTTAATTTTAAGTCCCAGGATACATGTGCAGGATGTGCAGGTTTGTTATATAGGTAATCATGTGTCACGGTGGTTTGCTGCACCTATTAACCCATCACCTAGGTATTAATCCCTGCATGCATTAGATATTTATCCTGATGTTCTCCCTTCCCCTGCACCCACCCCAACAGGCCCCAGTGTGTGTTGTTTCCCTCCCTGTGTCCATGTGTTATCATAGTACAGCTCCCGCTTGTAAGTGAGAACATGAGGTGTTTGGTTTTCTATTCCTGTGTTAGCTTGCTGGGGATAATGGCTTCCAGTTCCATCCATGTCCCTGCAAAGGACATGATCTCATTCCTTTTTATTACTGCATAGTATTCCATTGTATATATATACCACATTTTCTCTATCCAGTCTACCATTGATGGACATTTGGGTTGATTCCCTGTATTTGCTATTGTGAATGGGGCTGCAATGAACCTACAAATGCATATATCTTTGTAGTTTAATGATTTATATTCCTTTGGGTATATATCCCATAATGGGATTGCTGGATAAATGGTATTTCTAGTTCTAGGTCTTTGAGGAATCACCATACTGTCTTCCACAATGAGTAAACTAATTTACATTCCTACCAACAGTGTAAAAACATTCCTATTTCTCCACAGCCTTACCAGCATCTGTTGTTTCTTGACTTTTTAATAATCACCATTCTGACTGGCATGACATGGTATCTCATTGTGGTTTTGATTTGCATTTCTCTAATGATCAGTGATATTGAGCTTTTTTTTCATAAGCTTGTGTGGCCGCAAAAATGTCTTCTTTTGAGAAGTGTCTGTTTATTTCCTTTGCCCACTTTTTAATGGAGTTGTTTTTTCTTGTAAATTTGTTTAAGTTCCTTGTGCATTCTGGATATTAGACCTTTGTCAGATAGATAGATTGCAAAAATTTTCCTCCACTATGTAGGATGTCTGTTCACTCTGATGATAGTTTCTTTTGCTGGGGAGAAGCTCTTTAGTTTAACTAGGTCGCATTTGTCAACCTTTGCTTTTGTTGCAATTGCTTTTGACATTTTCATCATGAAATCTTTGCCCATGCCTATGTCCTAAATGGTATTGCCTAGGTTTTCTTCTAGGGTTTTCATAGGTTTGGGTTTTATATTTAAATCTTTAATCCATCTTGAGTTAATTTTTATGTAAGGTGTAAGGAACGGGTCCAGTTTCAATGTTCTGCATATGACTAGACAGTTTTCCCAGCACCACTTATTAAATAGGAAATCCTTTCCCCATTGCTTGTATTTGTCAGGTTTGTCAAAGATCAGATGGTTGTAGATGTGCAGTCTTATTTCTGACATCTCTATTCTGTTCCACTAGTCTATGTGTCTGTTTTTGTACTAGTACCACATTGTTTTTGGTTACTGTAGCCTTGTAGTATAGTTTGAAGTTGGGTAGGCTGATGCCTCCAGCTTTGTTCTTTTTGCTTAGGATTGTCTTGACTATATGGGCTCTTTTTTTAATTCCATATGAATTGTGAAGTAGTTTTTTCTAATTCTGTGAGGAATCTCAATGGTAGTTTAATGCAAATAGCATTGAATCTATAAATTACTGTGGGAAGTATGGCCATTTTCATGATATTGATTTTTCCTATCCATGAGCATGGAATGTTTTTCCATTTGTGTCTTCTCTCATTTCCTTGAGTAGTGGTTTGTAGTTCTCCTTTAAGAGGTCCTTCACTTCCTTTGTTAGCTGTATTCCTAGGTATTTTATTCTCTTTGTGGTACTTGTGAATGTGAGTTCATTCATGATTTGGCTCTCTGCTTCTCCACTGTTGGTGTATAAGAATGCTTGTGATTTTTGCACATTTATTTTGTAACCTGAGACTTTGCTGAAGTTGCTTATCAGCTTAAGAAGCTTTTGGGCTGAGACAATGGGGTGTTCTAGATATAGGACATGTCATCTGCAAACAGACAGTTTGACTTCCTCTCTTCCTATTTGAATATCCTTCATTTATTTCTCTTGCCTGATTGCTCTGGCTAGAACTTCTAATAATATGTTGAATAGGAGTGGTGAGAGAGGGCATCCTTGTCTTGTGTCTGTTTTCAAGGGGAATGCTTCCAGCTTTTGCCCATTCAATATGATATTGGCTGTGGGTTTGTCATAAATGGCTATTATTCTGAAGTTATTTTGAAGTATGTTCCATTAATATCTGTTAAGAGCTTTTAACGTGAAGGGATAATTTTATCGAAGCCTTTTTTTTTTTTTTTTTTTGCATCTATTGAGATAATCATGTGGTTTTTGTCTTTAATTCTGTTTATGTTACGAGTTACATTTATTGATTTACATATGTTGAACCAACCTTTCATCCCAGGGATGAAGCCAACTTGATCACAATGAATAAGCTTTTTGATGTGCTGCTGGATTCAGTTTGCCAGTATTTTACTGAGAATTTTTGTATCAATGTTCATCAAGATATTGGCCTCAGTTTTCTCTTTTTATTGTATGTCTGTCAGGTTTTGATATCAGGATGACGCTGGCCTCATAAAATGAGTTAGGGAGAAGTCCATCCTTTTCAATTGTTTGGAATAGTTTCAGAAGAAATGGTACCAGCTTCTCTTTGTAGCTCTGATATAATTCAGCTGTAAATCTATCTGGTCCTCGACTTTTTTTGGTTGATAGGCTATTTATTACTGCCTCAATATCAGAGCGTGTTATTGGTCTATTCAGGAATTCAGCTTCTTCCTGGTTCAATCTTGGGAGGATGTATATGTCCAGGAATTTATTCATTTCTTCTAGATTTTCTAGTTTATTTGAATAGAAGTGTTTATAGTATTCTCTGATGGTTGTTTGTACTTCTGTGGGGTCAGTGGTGATATTCCCTTTAGCATCTTTTATTGTGTCTATTTGATTTTCTCTTATTTCTTCTTTATTAATCTAGCTAGTGTTATATCTATTTTATTAATTTTTTCAAAAAACAAGCTTCTGGAAACATTGATTTTTGAAGAGTTTTTCATGTCTCTAGCTCCTTCAGTTTCACTCTGTGGCTATTTCTTGCTTTCTGTTAGCTTTCGGGTTTTTTTGCTTTTGGTTCACTAGTTCTTTTAGTTGCAATGTTAGGGTATTGATTTGAGATCTTTCTAGCTTTTTGATGTGGTCAGTTAGTGCTATAAATTTCCCTCTTAACACTGCTTTAGCTGCATCCCAGAAATTCTGGTATGTTGTCTCTTTGTTCTCATTGGTTTCAAAGGACTTCTTGATTTCTGCCCTAATTTCATTATTTACCCAGGAGTCATTCAGGAGCAGGTTGTTCAATTTCCATGTGGTTGTGTGGTTTTCAGTGAGTTCTTTAATCTTGAATTCTAATTTGATTCTGGTCTGGCACTGTTTGTTATGATTTCAGTTCTTTTGCATTTGCTGAGGAGTGTTTTACTTCCAATTATGTGATTGATTTTAGAGTAAATGCCATATGGCGCTGAGAAGAATGTATATCCTGTTGTTTCTGGTTGCAGAATTCTGCCGATATCTATCAGGTCCCCTTGATGCAGAGCTGAGTTCAAGTCCTGAATATCTTGTTAATTTTCTGTCTCAATCTGTCTAATATTAACAATTGGGTATTGAAGTCTCCCACTATTATTATGTAGGAGTCTAAGTTTCTTTGTAGGTCTCTAAGAACTTGTTTATAAATCTGGGTGCTGCTCTATTGGGTGCATATATATTTAGGATCATTAGCTCTTCTTGTTGCATTGATCCCTTTACCATTATGTAATGTGCTTCGTCTTTTTTTATTTTTATTAGTTTAATGTCTAGTTTGTCAGAGACTAAGATTGCAACCCCTGCTTTATTCTGCTTTCCATTTGCTTGGTAAATTTTCCTCCATCCCTTTATTTTGAGTCTGTGTATGTCTTTGCATGTAAGATGGGACCTTTGAATACAGCACATCAATGGATCTTGACTCTTTATCCAGCTTGCCATTCTGTGTCTTTTAATTGGGGCATTTAGCTCATTTACATTTAAGATTAATACTGTTATATGTGAATTTGATCCTGTCATCATGAAGCTAGCTGGTTATTTTGCACACTAGTTGATGCAATCTCTTCACAGTGTCATTAGTCTTTGTACTTCAGTGTGTTTTTGTAGTGGCTGGTATCAGTTTTTCTTTTCCCTATTTAGTGATTCCTTCAGAAGTTCTTGCAAGGCAGGCCTGGTGATGATTAATTCCCTCAGTATTTTCTTGTGTAAAAAGGATGTTATTTCTCCTTCATTTATGAACCTTAGTTTGTCCAGATATGAAATTCTAGATTGCAAATTCTTTTCTTTAAGAATGTTGAATATTAGCTCCCAACCTTTTCTGGTTGGTAGAGTTTCTGCTGAGTGCTCTGCTATTAGTCTCATGGGCTTCCCTTTGTAGGTGACCTGGCTTTTGTCTCTAGTTGCCCTTAATAAAAGGATTTTTCCTTCATTTAGACCTTGGAGGATCTGATGATTATGTGTCTTGGGGTTAATCTTCTCATGGAGTACCTTACTGGGGTTCTCTAGATTTCCTGAATTTGAATGTTGGCCTATCTTGTTAGGTTGGGGAATTTCTCCCTGATGATATACTGAAGTATGTTTTCCAACTTGGTTCCATTCTCCCAATCTCTTTCAGGTACCCCAGTCATAGATTCAGTCTTTTTACATAATCCCATAGTTCTCAGAGGCTTTGTTCATTCCTTTTCATTCCTTTTTCTCTATTCTTGTCTGCCTGTCTTATTTCAGCAATATTGTCTTCAAGTTCTGAAATTCTTTCCTCCACTTGGTCAATTCAGCCATTGATACTTGCATTGTGAAGTTCTTGTGTTGTGTTTTTCAGTTCCATTAGGTCATTTATGTTAGTCTCTAAACTGATTATTCTGGTTAACAGCTCCTGTAATGTTTTATCATGGTTGTTAGCTTCTTTGCATTGGGTTAGAGCATGCCCCTTTAGCTCTCAGCAAAGTTCATTATTACCCACCTTCTGAAACCTACTTCTGTCAATTCATCCATCTCAGCCTCCGCCCAGTTCTGTGCTCTTGCTGGAGAGGTGTTGCGATCACTTGGAGGAGAAGAGGCACTCTAGCTTTTTGAGTTTTCAGCATTTTTTCATTTATTCTTTTTCATCTTTATGAGCTTGTCTAGCTTTCATCTTTGAGGCTGCTGGCCTTTGTATAGGGTTTTTGTGGGGACCTTTTTGTTGATGTTGTTGTTGTTGCTTTCTGTTTTTCTTTTGACAGACAGGCCTCTTTTCCATAGGGATGCTGAGGTTTGCACAGGGTCCACTCCAGACACTATTCATCTAGGTCCCTCCTGCACCTGGAGGTGTCACCAGTGGAAGCTGCAGAACAGCAAAGATGACTGCCTGCTCCTTCCCAGAGAGACACCAAACTGATGCCAGCAGGAATACTCCTGTATCAGGTGTCTGGCAACCCCAGTTGGGGGTTCTCACCAAGTCAGTAAGTTTGAGATCCATGACCTGCTTAACAAAGCAGTGTGTCTGCCCCCTGGGCAGTGGGGATGTACTGTGCTGGGTAGAATCCCACTCATCCGGGCTGCCTGGATTCCTCAGAGCCAGCAGAGGAAAAGACTAAGTCTGCTGATCCCTGGAGACCACAGCCACCCCTCCCACCAGGCCTTTAGCCAGAACTTGAAGACTATCTTGCTGAAATAAGACAGGCAGACAAATTATAGAAAAAGAATGAAAAGGAATGAACAAAGTCTCAGAAATCTATGGGATTATTTAAAAAGATCGAACTTCCAACTGATTGGGGTACCTGAAAGAGATGGGGAGAATGGAACCAAGTTGGAAAACATACTTCAGGATATCATCCAGGAGAAATTCCCCAACCTAACAAGACAGGCCAACATTCAAATTCAGGAAATCTAGAGAACCCCAGTAAGATACTCCATGAGAAGATCAACCCCAAGACACATAATCATCAGATTCTCCAAGGTTAAACTGAAGGAAAAACTTTTAGTGAATAGGATGTCGTTTCCCCAGTGTATATTTCTGTTGACTTTGTTGAAGACCAGTTGGTTGCAGGTATGTGGCTTTATTTCTGGGTTTTCCATTCTGTTTCATTTATCTATGTGTCTATTTTTATACAAGTACCATACCATTTTGGTTATTATAGCCTTGTAGTATAATTTAAATTCAGGTAATGTGATGCCTCCAGCTTTGCTCTTTTTGCTTAGGGTTGCTTTCACTATTTACCAAAGCCCCTTTTAAAGCCAAAGATAGCAGTCAACTATTCACAGAGGATTTATGGAATTTGTATTAATTCCATGTGAAACTTAATTGATATTATAATTGGCACCTACTTACATATTGCCATATAAAGTAGAGCAGTAGAGCCATTATCAGGCAGTTAAGGGACCAAAAAAAAGGAGGGGAGAAGACCATGCTTCATGCCTGCTATCTAAAGCCCTTTGATGATAAAGTGAATAAGACTAAGGTGAAATGGAGGTAAACACTATGTTCAGAAAGATCTCCCTTACCAAAAAAAAAAAAAAACCCAAAACCAAAAAACTACCAAACATTCCAAAACCAATATGAAAAGAACACTCAAGAAGAATATCATGAAAGTATTAATCCAATGAGTTGGAGGAAAAGCATGTCTCTGAAAGTTATTTACTATAAGAAATAAATATTCCATACATGAAGTTTGTAAACATGAACCCATATTATTTTGCACTCTCTATTTTGCACCCTTTGGTAGTTCTTTTCCATACTAAATTCTGGGTTAGCTTTGGACTTAGTCTTGACTAATGAGACATTAGCAAATGTGATGCAAGCCAAGTCTTAAAAAGTATTTGTGTATGTGTACTTGTCTTCTCTTGCTGCTCTATGGAACCTTGGGATTGCCATATGCAGAAGTCTGGGCTAGCTTACCTTAGTATAAGACATGTCTCAGCTGAGGCCCCCAAGAATAGCATTCCTGTCAACTGGCAGACAATTGTGTGAGGCAAACCTAGACCACCTGCACCCAGCCAAGCCAACCTGGAGCAGAAGAATCATCCAATAAACTTAGCAAAGAGTAAGAAGTAATAATTATGCTGTTACATGACACTTAGTTTTGTGGCATTTATTTCTCAATGCAACAAAATATGAACTGATAAACATTTGCTTAGTTTCTCAGTAATATGCAAAACACTTTTTAAAAGACAAACAAGAAGCCATTAAAAAGAGTACTAGAAAAGACAATTGACTCCTGTAAGGAAAAACTGCAATGAGACTGAAAATATAATAATTATTAAAATCAGTAATGCAAGAGAGTAAAACAGATATAACACTGCAAGAAATTAAGCAATGTAGAGAACAACCTATAGCTTTCATCTCAGAAAAGACAGAAAAAGAAATAAGAAATTAAAATGAAAGAAAGTTGATGTGTAAGACAAAGTTTTAAATTATGAGTAGTGCTAATTGCAGAAGAAAAAAGAAGAAACAACCAATAGAATATTATCCAGCCATAAAAAGGAATGGAAGATACATGATACAACATGGATGAACCTTGAAACATTATGTTAAGTGAAATAATCCTGACACAAAAATTAATGTATGATTCCATTTACATAAAATGGCCCAAACAGGCAAATTCTCAGAGATGGAAAGCAGATTAGTGCCTCTATCAAGAGCTAGTGGGTGGGGAAAATAGGCAATAACTGTAAATAGGTTAGGGTTTCTTTTTGGGGTGATAAAAATGCTCTAAAATTAGATAGTGGTGATGGTTGCGCAGCAAAATTACTACATTGGAAATTTTAAAAGGATAAATTTTATGGCATATGACTTATATCTCAATAAAGCCATTTTTAAGTCAATTAGGAACTAATGACTCTGGGATAGACAGCAATATCAATGAAACAGCACATAGATCAGAAACAGACACATACACACACGCACACACACACACACAAGAATTAATATAAAAGATGAATAACAATTACATGGGTCTTGTATTAGTCCGTTTTCATGCTGCTGATAAAGACATACATGAGATTGGGCAATTTACAAAAGAAAGAGATTTAACTGGACTTACAGTTCCATATGGCTAGGGAAGCCTCACAATCATGACGGAAGGTAAGGAGGAACAAGTCACTTCTTATGTGGACGGCAACAGGCGAAGAGAGCTTGTGGAGGGAAACTGCACCTTATGAAACCATCAGATCTTATGAGACTTACTTACTATCACGAGAACAGCACGAGAAAGAACTGTCCCCTGATTAAATTATCTCCCACCGGGTCCCTCCCACAACACATGGGAATTATGGGAGTACAATTTAAGATGAAATTTGGGTGGGTGCACAGAGCCAAACCATATCAAGGATCAATGGATTATTCAAGACATAGTGTAAAAAATGGCTTTTTCTTTAAAAGTACATCGAATTTAGATTCTCATCACCAGACAGCAAAATAAATCCTGTTTAGATTAATGATTTGGACGTATAAAGAAAGTAGGTACAAACATAAGAATATTTATTGCCCTATAGAAGAAGATAGACTTTCTTAGCATAAAGGCAATGGAAGCAACCACAAATTAGAACACTGAAGGATATGCTGTCTTAAGACATAAATAAACATCTATAGAACAGAAATGTCCACAAAATTTAAAGGACAGTAATAAAACTGAACAAAACGTACCTCATAAATTCCTCACACAAGAGTTTAATGTTATTTTTAAAAATACATTAAAATGGATGAATCCTTAATTAGAAAATGAATAAAAAATATTAACAGAGAGAAGAAAATCAAATTGCTAATGAATGTTAAATTTCACAAATAATAACAAAATATGGGGGCATTTTTCTACCTATCCAGCTGGAAAATATTTATAAATCAGTGCTGTTGAGTTAGAAACTCTGGTAGAAGTACAAATCAGTACAGAAGCAATCATGCAATATGTAACAAGTTCTTAAAAATTTTAATACCCAGTTAAACATGTACCAATTAACATCAATTTATTAAAATAAAATTTATACTTTAAAATAATATATTATCAGATACACTTCTAGGAATCCTCCTAAGAAACATTTCAGATATGTACAGAAAATGATGCATGCATATTGTATTCATTTTTGTTCACAAATATTAATTAAGCATCTACTGTGTGTCTGGGTCTGTTCTAGTTAATAAGAATAACAGTAACAACAAAATGGACAAAAGCCCTGACCTTACATAGCCTATATTCTGGAGAGACAGTAAACAAAATACACAGTCTATTTGATGTTAAAGGCACTGACGCAGCTGAGAAGAGATACTGGAATACACAGAAAAGTCTCTGGTCCACTTGCTGTTGAGGTCATTGCTGTGGATGCCCTCAAGCAAGCATTAAAAGGAAACACAAAGATTCTCACGTTTGATACATGCTTCCAAGAGACTTCTCAAGCCTCTTCCCCAGGTTCCCTGGTGCCTGTTCTCCTAATCTTCCTCCATCTGGGTCCCTGACCATCTAGTTATGTGTCTGAGTCTATTTTTTATCTCAGCTCCCTCTCCCGCCACCCAGTGTCAATGACCAAGTGTGCCACTGCAGCTCTGCCTGCTTGGAGGGTGGCTCTTCCATCATCATTTAGGGCCACCCATGAGTGGGGCTGCAGTATGGCAGTCATATTTTTAGTTCACATCCTCATCTTTCACACTCTTTCTTGCTGGCCCACCTATTAAATAGGTGAGCCATGTCTTGCCCCCTCTGTCAGCCAGTGGTAGGGAATTTGAAAGGTCTGGTTTCTGCAGCATATGTTTCCCCTGGTAAACGGCCTCAATTTGTTTGGAAAAACATTGTGAGCAATTGCTACTACATTTGCTTGCTGCAGTTTTGCAGGTTTCTTCCTTGAGGAAATGCTATCTTCCCTTCAAACAATGGGCTCAGGGTATGAGAACTATTTCAGAGCTGGAAACTGGGTGACAGACTACCATCTTTACATTGCAATGACTGGCTTCAGCCCCCTCTTCATCAGCTTTTGATTTTTTCCAGTTATGTAAGCCAAGTTATGCCTTCACAGGTTACCTGCACATCTCTATTGCTCCCTGGAACATCATGGTCTATCAGCCACTGATTTAGATCCTGTAAAAGTCCAGGGCTACCTGGTTGTCCCTCTGGCCTTGCTGTGCCCATATAGTAATCATGTCTTCCTAACTCTGCTGGCTAAGGGCTGACACCAGGCATCAGTTAGTGTAGAAACTATTTTGCCCAGTTCAAAAGCATCGTCATCCAATGTGAAACCATAAATAACACTGAGCTTTTCAAAGACTCTCTTCCACCCTAAGTAGTGTATGGTGGATTCCTCATTGGCCTATGCACCTTCCCAGGGAACATAATTATACAGTGTGCTCTCTGGACTCAAATAAAAAATCCAGTCTATTATTCCCATCCCTTCAAGCGTCTGACTCCCTCCTTATTTCTCCGCTAAGATTGTTCTGGCATTTCCATCTCATTAAGCCATCATTGTTTCCAAGTCTCAGGAAGTCATCCCAATAGAAGATTAGGATTGACTCCAAGGTGTCTTTGCCAGGACGTTAAATCTTGAATAATAGGAGAATGCTCCTTTATTAATAAATTTCCTCCTATCCAGCCATGTGCACTCCAGAACCATCCTTGCTTGCATTGCTGTGGTTCCAGCACATGCGTATGATCCAGATTCTGCAAAACCACAGTAACTAAGTGGTTTCCTCCAAGAGCAGGCACTGCATTCCCTGTTTAGACTCTACTGAGGCCTGCCTCTATTTATTGATATGAAGATAACAAGGAGAAATGGCACAGACCTTGAGGGGAACAGAAAACATGTTCCAACTCATCTGCCTCCTAGTCTCTTCATAGGTGTCTAGGCAAGAGCAAGCTTCTTTCCTCTACCAGAGAGAAAGGAACTGCTTCTGACAACCTGGAAGACTCAAAGGAATCTAGGTACCCATAACACTAAGACACTCCATTCAAATGCCCTATCTCATCTCTCAGGATATCACCCTTTCCTTATCAGGACACCGACATTGACATTGGATGCATGCCGAAGTCTCATTTGCAGCTCTGCCACCCTTACAAGTAAATCCTGGGCTTGACTTTCTACATAGTCTTTCCTGCTGCTGCTGGAGTTGAGTGTATCTTTAAATTATGCTATAGAAGCGTTCTGACTCTACATTGCGCCATGAGTTGATATCTGATCTGAGCCTACCATTTTAATTTTTAAAAGCTTCCAAAGCAGTCAACAGAATCTAGCCAACTTTTAAATCCTTATGATCACCATTGCCCCATAGCATTCATGCACTAGGATTACTACCTAATCAGAATAGAGTGGTTTACTTTCAACCTGTATTCATTCATTCCAGCTGAAATTTTTAGTAATTCTGATATTACAGCATGCTAGATATTACCCACACTCCACTTAACATCACCAATGGGTGACCCAGAGCATCCACTTCTAGGCGAATTCCCAGTGTCCTCAAAAGCAGAGCCAGATCCTAGGACTTGTGTGTAGGTGGATGATTCTGGAAGTGTTACTGTGGAGCAAGCAAGCGAGACTGGGGGAGAGTGAAACAGGATAAAAAGAAAGATCAACAGAGGGGTCAATTATCCAAGCCAACACTGCTATGGAAAACTGGGGCTGGGTCTCTCTACGATTGCTCAACACAAAGAATGGCTCTCAGAATTTTCTGTCCAAGGATGGACACAGGGAAGCATGTATCCCTCAACTTCCACCTCCCTTAGTTAAAGGTGCCCGAGAGTTTCTTAGCTCTCTCTGCTCTTGTGAGCTGCACCTGAATTCTGTGCTGTGGTGTTAGAGAACTTCAGAACAGAAAGAAAAGGCACATGGCACAGACGCTTAAGGTGAGACCCTGTCCACAAGAAGAAGTAAATTAAAGCCCACAGGAAATATAACAGAAGCCATGGCTGGAATCAGAATGTGATGGGCTGAACAAGGGTCTTCTAAGGACATCCACACCCTAATCCCTAGAACCTGTAAATGTGAGTTTATATGGAAAAAGTGACTTTGTAGATGTGACTAAATTAATAATCTTGAGGTAGGGGATTATCCTGAATTACCTGTGTGGGCTCTAAACATAATCCCAAATTTCCTTATAAGAAAGAGAAAGAGGGAAACTTGACTACAGAAAAGAAGGTAAGGAGATAACAGAAGCAAGCTTTGAGGCTGGAGGAGGGGGCCACGAGCTGAAACATGCGGGAAGCCACCAGAAGCTCAAAAAGGCATGGAAACTGATTCTCCCCCAAAACCTCCAGAAGGAACCAGCCCTGCTGATGCTTAATTGCAGCCCAGTGAAACTGATTTCAGAGTTCTGACCTCCAGACAGACAAGGGAATACATTTTGTGTTGCATTAAGCTACTAAATCAATGGTAATTTGTTACAGTAGCAATACAAAGTGAACACACAGATTTGCAGCAAAGACACTATCAGATGATGTGCCCATGACTAATTGCAGTCTCTGCACAATGGCCCACTGTTTGACTATTCCATGCCCTTTACTGCTTCATGACCTGTGTTCATGATGTCTCCTTTCTCTAAAGCAGACATCCCCAACCTTTTTGGCACCAGGGACCAGTTTCATGGAAGACAATTTTTCCATGGACAGGGGTGGGGGGTGTAGAGGGGGGTGGTTTCAGGATTATTCAAGCTCATTACATTTATTGTGCACTTTACTTCTATTAATATTACATTGTAATATATAATGAAATAATTATATGACTCACCATAATGTAAACTCAGTGGGAGCCCTGAGCTTGTTTTCCTGCAACAAGATAGTCCCATCTGGGGGTGATGGGAAACAGTGGCAGATCATCAGGCATTAGATTCTCATAAGGAACACACAACCTAGATCCCTTGCCCACACAGTTCACAATAGGGTTCGTGCTCCTAAGAGAATCTAATGCCACTGCTGATCTGACAGGAGGCAGAGCTCAGGCTCTAATGCAAGTGATGGGGAGCAGCTGAAAATGCAGATGAATCTCCTCTCCCTTGCCCGCTGCTCAGCTCCCACTGTAAGCTGTCCATGGCTGGGGAGTTGGGAACTCCTGGTGTAACGCACTCTGTGCTACTATCCGCATGCTTGTCTCCTTCCATCTTCTGACTGAAATTTAAATCATATTCTCGGATGACTTCAAAGTCTTTCCAATCTAAAGTGAATCTGTGTGATTTTTTTTTTTCAAAGCCTTGTTTCCTTCATGGTAGTTATCATTTGCTTTTATTTTGCATATGTGTCTGCCTACTGGTTTACTGTGTTTCTCTGCCTGTCTATAGCAAAGTCCTGTACTTTTGGAATTACAGCAACTTTACTACTTTGATATTTTGATCCCCATTGGTTATCAAGGCACTGTGTTTATTCATCATGGGTTTGAATATGGAATAAAAAAATGGTGATATGAGTGGCACCCACCAACTATCCACATGGTATGTCAGAGGGAAGCAGTTTCTCCTTCCTCCTCCACCATCCAGCCTTACCCACATGACTGATTGCTTTCACACTCTCCCTGGTCAACACTCTAAATAGCCCTTAATGCACCTCTCTACCCCAAACCCCAGCCTCTTGGGCTAGTGTCCTGGCAAAGCCTGTGGTCCTGTCTTCCCTAAATGACTTACTCAAATCCACAGCTATTAGCTGAGATCATTTACAATTTATGCAACAAATTGTGGCAAATCACTTACTCTCTCCCAGGCTCTGAGCTAAATTATGGAGATGAACAAGGCCCAGCATCTCTTTTAGGGAGATCATGACCTAACCCAGAAGATTGTCAGATATGAAAATTAATGCAAAAACTTTTTCTAGGGGCCATGATACAAGATGCCCAAAGGAAAAATGGGGTCATTTATAAAGAAGATTTCAAGAAAGACTTCACAGAAGAGAAAACGCTTGGTCTCTTGTCCTTTGTCACTGCTGAACATCAAGAGCTAAGGAGATTTTTCAAAAGGCAGGGAGAGAAGCATGAGTCACCGTGAGTAACTGCACGGGGGCATTAAGTGGCCGGGACCACTGTGGAAAGGCAAGCAGAGCAATGTAGCCAGAGTGGAGAGTGAAAGGAAGTACAACAGGATGAGGCTGGAGGGGTGGAAGAGCGTCAGTCGGGGATAAGCTGTGTGCCCACTGAAGGTGCTCCTCGCCACACACACGCATTGATGCTCACTCCTCATCCTCATCCTGGAAGGTTAACTGACAATAATTTTATGGGACTCAAAAATCTCCTTTAAAAGGCTGTGGTTTGAAAGGACAGATATTCATTCCAATACCAACATTGAAGATAGTCTTCAGAACTAAGCGTACAGAGTAGGCGATGCAGGGATGCTGAAGTTACCTTTTCATTTGTGTGGATATCCAAGTCTAGTGGGGAAACAGTGATTCTCCACCCCATCCACTGGTGAGGGGGCAATGCCTGGTTTACAGCCACCTGCCAGTCACATTGGCAGCTGTTGTTTTTTGCTTCTATATTCTACACAATTTACTTATACTTCTTATATTTATTTCATCTAGGCAAAGAATCTTATGTGTTTCTCCATTTTAGAGATGTAGAAATTGAGTTTAGAGAAGTTCAATGTTGTACCCAAACCAATCAGTAAGTGGCAGAATTGGAACTCAGACACAGGCTTGCCTGATGAGTCTTTCACCTCCAGATCACAGTATTTCATCCGGCCCAGTATGGGGATTGAACAGTGTGACCTTAATGTTGCCACTCCTCAAGATTTGCATCTGGGCAGCTGCCTGATCAACAACTGCCAGCTTCTCTGGGTTCTTAAAACACAGTAATAGTAATAATAGTAGCATCAACAATTATAACAACACATATGAATATACATTGTCAATGAGTCAATAATCATACACAACAGAATATAAGGGGTTTGCTGATGTTTTTACTAGTAATACTCATTATTTTGTTGTCTTTGTATTGCGGTCATCATCATTTTAATTTAAAATGGTAACAAGCCGAAGAATTATTAGCAAGGCAAGTAATAAAACCCATCATGGTGCTTTTATTTCCTACTTGGGACTATAAATTAAATGTGAGAAAAACTAACCTTTACTCCTGAGGAGAGATGATTTAATGTTGAATGACACCAACCCAGGTAAAAAAAAAAAAAAAAATTCCCCGATGAAATAGGAACTCCAAGTGTGATTTAGCGCGTGGGGATGTCCAAGCAGGAGAGTATCTCCCCAAGAGGCAATTAACTCTGGGTAACACGACCAGTGAGTTTCTGAACCTTGATGAGTGAAGGTGAGAAAGGTCCATAACGTCTGCAGGGAGCCATTCAAGAGAAACACAGATTGTAATCAAAACAGAGAGGGAGGAAGAGGACGCATGGCATCTGGCAGAGAAGAATTATTTATCCAGATAGTTATTCTACCTTGACACCAAGCATCTGGAGGGACCAAGGCATCTGTCTAAGTGTTTGCTCTGTGCGTGTATGTGTGTGTGTGCGCGCGCGTGTGCACATGCGCACATAAGAGAGCATACAGAATGGAATAAATCAAACGTCTGCAGAAGAGGTGGGACAACTGAGGCAGGAGAGAACAGTTACAAGTGCTCAGTTCCCTCAAATCCGAAACAATTATACTCAAATTCCAGCTCTGACACTTACTATGTGTTCCTCAGAAATTTTCCTAAGCTTCCTAAATTCGGGTTCCTTAGGTGCAAAGTGGGAATAGTAACCAATAGTGTTGCCACAAGGCTAGTATAAGCGAACACAAGCTTGCTGCATAATAAGTGATTAATAAATCTTGTCCATTATTATAACCGTTGTTATTGTTGCTAGTCTATTATGTGAGCACTGCAGAAGGATAATAAAAAAAAAATGAACTGAATTTTCTCCTTTTTAGCCAGATACATGCATCTCTAGCAAAAGCAGCTGAGATTAAAAACTATCAGGAAAGAAAAGAGGGGGTCACATTGAAAGAGCAACTTTTGAATTATTTCAAAGCCAATTCTTCACAAAACACAAGGTCCTTGCTACACAAACCGTGATCTGCAACACCTGGGAGATTGTTAGGCATGCACAATCGCAGCTCCTGCTCCAGAGTCGACTACATCGGAGTCTGCATCTTAACGAGATCCCCACGTGATCTGCAAGCACAATCAACTTGGAGGAGCACAGAGCTGGGACACAGGCTGCATTTGTCCACAATCATATCAAACCCTCTAATGAATGGAAAGGAAGGGTCCATTTAGCCAAGCAGCTGATCCATTCAGTCACACCTGATCAATTTATGCCCCACAAGTAAACAGCTGAGCTGACCAGCTCAAATGGAGCAATGCCCAAGGCAATCAGCCCTAAATGGGAAGCAGATGGTGTATGTGAAGGGCCATCCAAAGTATTTTAACTGGGACATTCCCCACCCCTTACCCCTAGGAAGTTTACAATCTGTCAGGGACAACAGAAGAATAGACATTTAAGTCAAATCGCTAGATGAATAAGAAGGGCTGGGATAATTTATTCTAACTTGTAAAATCAGAGTAGCCTCTTAGAGAAGGTACATGTGGACAGTGACAAAGGAGCAGGAAGGGAGTGTAATTAGTCCATTTTCACAATGTTTATAAAGACCTACCCAAGACTGGGCACTTTGCAAAAGAAAGAGGTTTATTGCACTTACAGTTCCACATGGCTGGGGAGGCCTCACAATCATGGCAGGAGAAAAGGAGGAGCAAGTCACATCTTATGTGGATGGCAGTAGCCAAAGAGAAAGACCTTGAGCAGAAAAACTCCCATTTTTAAAACCATCAGATCTCACGAGACTTATTATCACAAGAAGAGCACAATAAAGACCTGCCCCCATGATTCAATTACTGCCCACCATGTCCCTCCCACAACACGTGGGAATTCAAGATGAGATTTGGGTGGGGACACAGGCAAATCATGTCAAGGAGAAAGATGAAATTTGACAGAAGGGATCCATGAGGAGTAATAGCAGAAAAGTGTAGGGTATGTTCGTACAGAGTCTTGAAAGCTCAGGCAGGTGTTCCAGCAGCAACATCAAGGCAGAGAGAAGAGAAACATCAAGGAAGTTTGCCCTGAAGAGAGAAATGACTTGGACATGTGGACAGCCACAGGTACTATTTTCTTTAGCCTTTGCGTAAGCAACAGGACAGAATCTCCCTGTGGCTAAGAAGAGGCAATTCTTTATAATCTGGACTTGATTTGTCCTGTTAGGTGTCAGAGTCCTGCTGGTCCTCAGTTTGAGGAAGAAGGAAACCATCCCTCTGATTTGGGAATTTCCAGACTTGTTTAGTTATTTTTCTAATATACAAAATGGGCACTTTAGGCCCTTAAGCCTGTGGCAGAGATGGCTAACTCCACACTGAAATATATTCATCCTTGTGGAAGACAGCATTGTCTCTGGAAAGCAGATTATCATTCCAGCCCTTTACTTCCCAACATCCTATCCATGCGCCCTTGCACTTACATGTAGCCATGAGGCTAATTCTCACTAAAGGACAGAAGCAGAAGCAATGTGTTTGTGCTCAGGCCAAGGCTTAGAAGAGGAGGCTTTCTCTCTTTCCCCTATCCAACCTTGATGCAAATGATGGCAACACTCTAGAAGACAAAAGAGCCTGGGCCCCAAGTCTCCAAAAGAAGTAAAGCCAACCACCAACCAGGAACAAGAGATAAGCTTCTATTGTATTTGAGCCACTATATGTTTTGGGGTCTATATGTTATAGCAGCTAGCATTATCCTAATACAGACTTTATAGGAGTAACTGTTAGGATTAAAGGAAAGAAGGAGAGAAAAGTACATTATAAATTATGATGTCCTAAATAACACCATTGCTTCCTTGAACATTCGAGAAACTATGGAGCAGCTATTATATACCAAACTTGTACTTGATACAGAGAAATGAGTGACAAACAGCACAGACATATGCTGTCTCTCCCAGATTAGTATCGAGCCACTACCCAATAGTGCTGGATGGATCATAGGAATCACACCATCTAGCTTTCAGAAGAGAAAATATTGCATCCTAGCCTCATTTATCTGTCCAATGGGACAAAAGGCAGGCAAAATTAGAGCCACTCCCATCGAATGGCTTTCACTAGGTTTCTATATATTTATTTTTAAATGCATAGCTTGCTTTATTCCAAATAAGATTTAAGACAGCTTACAAGATAGCTTAAATTTAAAATGAAAGAAGAAAGTTATAACAGGGTGGGAATATGACATGTTACCATAAATATAGCTAAATATGCAGTCACTAATGACTTACAGACTTGCCACAAATTTAGATCTGAGATTGTCTGGTTTGGGGCTTTTTTCTTTTTTTTTTTTTTTTTTTTCTGAGGCAGGGTCTCACTTTGTCACCCAGGCTAGAGTACAGTGGTATATGATCATGGCTCACTGCAGCCTTGCAGCCTCAAGCAATTCCCCACTTCAGCCTCCTGAGTAGCTGGGACCACAGTCACACACTGCCATGACTGGCTACTTTTTAAACATTTTTTGTAGAGACAGGGTCTTGTTATGTTGCCCAGGCTGGTCTCAAACTCTTGGCCTCAAGTGATCCTCCCCCTCAGACTCCCAATGTGCTGGGATTCCAAGTGTGAGCCACTGTGCCCAACTTGAGCTTCCTGGAAGCCAAATCAAAATGTTCTTTAGTTGTTATCATATTTGTAATTAACGATTTACATATTTGTATTCCCCATAGACACGAAGCACCACGAAGGACAAAGACTATGTCTTTTGTTTACTTACTCTGGTACCCACATGACCTCTTGGTCCACAGTAGGTCCCTAATAAGTACCTCCCTAAGGAAAAGGCAGAGCAGCCTGACGTTCAACCATACCTGGCACTGGGACAAAGAGGTGTGTCCCTCCAGATCCTCAGAAGTATAAGCCAACATGCTGTGAAGACCAGCATCATTATCCTAGGCCTACAGTGGACTCACTGGCAAGCAACCTGTGGCTGGTCCTCATTTCCTAAACCCCATGTGTTGATGGCATCAGACCAAACACAATACAGACAAAGCAAATTCTGCAGGAATCTAATATCCTGTGGTTCCAAAACCCCAAATCTCTGCCAGTCTGATGTGACCCAGGGGAGGACTGTCGAACACCTGGAAAGAGCAGAAGCACCACATAACTTTTTAGTCATCTTCTCCTTCACTGTCTCCCTGGTAGTGTTTTAGATTCCATCAATGAGGCAGCTTTGGCTTCTAGAGGCCAGAGAAGCCATTTATTATATTATTATGAGAAGCCATTTTCTGACCCTAGAATCTGCATTTTCCATGGAGAAAACTGAAAGCTACCATCTACTCTGTCACTCAGGGCTCCCATAGAAAGATGTAATTAGCTGGATCAAAGTACAATTTAAATGTCACTTTTGCTATGAAATTAGAGATACCGTTCCTTTACGTTCACTTGATTTTTGTGACTGACCTCTTCCCTTTCTTGCTTTGGTCCTTGATTCTAAGAAAGTCAGCAGTGTAGTCCCAGCTAGTTAGAGAGATCAGAAGTGAAGGTGGAAGAGCTTAAAGGGGCAGCAGGGACATCAGGGGGCAGGGCTATGGCTGGGATAAGGCACTAAAGATGGAGAGAGGTTTATAAGCCCCAGCCCTGCACGGGGAGAGCATAGGATTCCCAAGTGGGTTTCCAAGAACACCCCAGCGAATAAGCAGGGCTGGTGACGAGCAGGAACCTGTAAGCTCATTGCACAACTCCAAAGTGTGACTAGAACGGACCACATTGAGGTCAATGTGATGGCACCCCCTGGAGTTGTGTCGTGCATCTGTCCTGCAGGACATAATTTGAGAGGGCTCACTAATAATAGCAATAATAAGAACCCACATTTACCAAGTGTTCAGGATGTGCCAGCCATGATGCTAAGGACTTTATAAGTATTAGCTCATTTACTTCTCACAACATTGTAAGTAGGAACTATAGTCATTCCCATTTTACAAGAGGGGAAACTGAGACTTAGAGATGTTAAGTAATTTACCTGAAACCATTCCATTAGTACATGTTGAAGCCAGATTTTTAGCGCAGTCTGGCTTCACAGCTCATGCTCTTAGCCACTTTAATATATGACCTTCCAGCAAGGTTGATAAAAAGTAGACACAAAATTTACCTTTCCAAACATTGTGCACAACGACTTTCAATTCTGCCCTAGCAACGGAGGACCCATCCCTTAATTTCCCATGTTGATTCTAGTTCCTTGCCTACCAGTATGTCTCCATATTATGGTGCCAAGGCAAGTAAGAACACTCCTCCAAGACACCACCAGAGAGACATTTACGAAGGCAGAGCGGGCCCTGCAAAGTGCTCCCAGCACAGCAGGATGGCTGCAGGTTCTAACAGAGAGATCAGCAGCAGTGGCTGGGGCATTTATTAAGTTCCACTGGTTAAATTCTACTTTCTGATGCAGGCAGACAGCTCCCATTCCCCCATAGTGAGAGCTAGGTGAGCATGTCACAGGCAGGGCACAGCAGGGGCTGCATTCTGAAGGCAGAAAGTCAGGGAGAGGTGGCTTGTGACAGATTATTTTGAGATGGAGCTGTCAGTACAGAATAGTCCCTGCCCCACCGTGATGGCTCCAGTGTGCGGGAGACACCTGTCTACAATGTGAAGAGGAAATGGACTTTGGAGGGAGAAGTTGCCCAGGCATTTCCAGGCCCTTTCTACTCTCTCAGAAATAAATTAGCCAGGAAGGATGCAGCTTAATCTGGTTCATCTTTTTTTTTTTTTTTTTTTTTTTTTTTTTTTTTTTGGTTGGAGATGGAGTTTCACTGTTGTCACGAAGGCTGGAGTGCAATGGTGCCATCTCGGCTTACGGCAACCTCTGCCTCTTGGGTTCAGGTGATTCTCCTGCCTCAGCTTCATGAGTAGCTGAGATTACAGGCTCATGCCACCATGCCCAGCTGATTTTTGTATTTTTAATAAAGATGGGATTTCACCATGTTGGCCAGGCTGGCCTCGAACTCCTGACCTCAGGTGATCCACCCACCTCAGCCTCCCAAAGAGCTGAGATCACAGGTGTGAGCCGCTGCGCCCGGCCACCTTCTTCTTAAACTGTCCTTTCAATCTTCTAAACGTTAGATTTAGCTTTTCAATCTGATTGGGGCCTGATTTCATTTAGTGTCCTTCCTTTCTTCCCTTCCTACCTCTTTCTCTTCCTCCTCTGTTTTCTCTTAATTCTTCTCTCTCTCCCCTCCCCATCTCTTCTCCTCCTCCTCCTCCTCCTCCTCCCCCTCCCCCTCCTCCTCCTCCTCCTCCTCCTCCTCCTCCTCCTCCTCCTCCTCCTCCTCCTCCTCCTCCTCCTCCTCCTTCTTCTTCTTCTTCTTCTTCTTCTTCTTCTTCTTCTTCTTCTTCTTCTTCTTCTTCTTCTTCTTCTTCTTCTTCTTCTCCTCCTCCTCCTCCTCCTCCTCCTCCTCCTCCTCCTCCTCCTCTCTCATGCCCCTCATTCTGATCCCCCTTTATCTCCAGATAGCTAGCTCTCTGCAGACTGAACTGGGTCTAGGATGATCTGCTTATTGCACCAGAGCTCTGTACATGCAAAGAAGAGTAGATAAGCAAACAACTGAATACAGTCCAACCAATCTGCGTCACTGCCTTTCTTCAGCCTCAGCTCCTCCAGCAAACATCCCTCTGGGGACCTGCCACACCAATGTTCTTCCAAGTCCTGAAAGATGCCCTGGTTCACCCCAAGGACTCCACTCATCCTGACCCTCTGCCTAGAGCAGGGCCTGTTGAGAGGCAGCAGAGACGGGTACTGTGGCTACACTGAGACTTCATCACCATTCTGGAGTCAACTGTTTTTTTGGTTTTTTTTTTTTTTCTTTCCCTAAGTCTCTAATTTCATGTCTGAGGCCAAAAAATTTTACAGAAAGTCAAGACAAGGCTCCCTTTACCTAAGCTGTTGGGTCAGCATGGCATGTGCTTTTTAAATGCCATAGATCTCTGTTTTTCTTTTGCTTACAATTCTTAATCTTTGTCTCAACAACTTTTATGGGAAATGAAAAACATATCCTACATTTTTTGCCTCTTAAAGGCCTTTTTCTGTAATCATGCACAGCCAGACTATTCAAATCCTCTTGGGCACTCTAGTCCTATGGCTTTGAAGCATTTTCCCCATCTAAAGGGCAAACAAAGTAAGTGAAATAGTTGACACAAAACTCAAAGTCTGGGACAATAAACACCTAACAACATTGCATTTTATAGCAGATTTCTGTCTGTTTTCCTGAAATTTTGGAAGATATCTAATGCCAGTCCTCTCTGAACCCCGATAGAGTAATTTTAAGGGTGCACTGTATAATGTGCTTTTTCTTCACCTGAGTTGGGGAAAACTAAGAAGAGGGTAGTTTGTTAAAGAAGTTAGATGAAAGAGAAAAAGATAAAAGGTGTATAAGCGGGTGGTAATAATAAAGTTGATGGGAGAAAGAGAGAGGGAGAGAGAAGGTTTCAGAAAGTTCCAGGGCAAGTAGTTACATTTTTGGTTTTTGTCCTTAAGAGAGATTATTTGAAAGTAATTATTTCATTCTGAAGTCTCAGAATATTAGTCAAAGAAAGCTAGCCATTGATTGGTTGGTATTTCTTTCCTCTTCTAGAATTATCATTAAACCTATGGTTTATTGGCATGCCAAAAGTCCCATGATTGCCGTTGAATGCTAAATTATCCTTAGGAAAATGTGACCTTTTATCAGTAGGTGTAAGAATGAGGATGGTAGTGAGTGAACACTTGGGAAGTAGGGGTTCTGCAGTCGGAGGCTCTGATTTTGATATAGATGAGCCAATGACAAACAGAAAAATAAGCCAATGCAACTGGTCAAAAATGTGTGCCTATGAATAGTGTTTTTCAACAAAGCAGAGCTTAAGATGGAACCACACTACTTTTATGTTACAATTTGACCACACAAGAAGCTCTTTATGAAGGTTTTAGTGAGGTACTCAAGGCAAATGTTGACCAATTGCTTCTGCTTTCATTCTTCTCCAGTCTAATTAACCTATAACCACTGGTCATTGCACTAATGGACCTATAAACATTAGTCAGTGGGGCCAGCTTAGACCAGAAGCTTAGGAAATTTATGCCTCCACCTAGAACTTAGGAAGCACTTCCTTGTAACGTTCAATATATACAAGACAATCAACGGCAATACAAAAACACAAAGGCTAAAATGACCTATTAATAGAAAAATGAAAAGTGAAAGTAAAAGCAATGGAAGAATCAATGGATTCACAGAAAATATTAGCCCAATGATTTACCTCTAAACCAGAAAATGTACAGTATTAAATGTCTAGAATAGGCAAATCTGTAGAGACAAAAAGTAGATTAGTAGTTGCCTGGGGTTGGGGATAAGAATAAAGATTAACTATGAATAAACATGAGTGATTTTACTGGGAGAACGAAAATGTTCCGAAACTGACTTATGGTGATGGTTGTGCCACTTGGTACGATTGCTAAAAATAAATGAATTACAATTCATTTATTTAAAATGGGTGAATTTTAGGTTAGGTAAAATATAATTCAATAAGGTGGCTAAAGAATAATAGAACATTCAGTGTTACGGACTGAATGTCCATGTTCCCCCAAAATTCATGTGTTGAAATCCAAACCTCCAACATGATGGTATGATGAAGTAGTGCATTTGGGAGATAATTGGGTCATGAAGGTAGAGCCCTCATGAGTGAGATTAGTGCTCTTGTAAAAGACTCAAAAGAAGAGCACTCTTTTCTCCTTTCCCCCATGGGAAGATACAATATGAAGATGGAAGTCTGTAACCTAGAAGAAGACCCTCGCCACAACCTGACCATGCTGACATGCTGATCTTGAACTTCCAGTCTCCAGAACTGTGAGAAATGAATGTCTGACCCATGGAGTCCATGCTAATTTGTTATAGCAGCTGAAGTTGACTAAAACACAGACTAGAGCAAAATATCAACCTGTGTTAAGTATAGGAAATGGATAGATAAGTGTCTGTAATAGCAAGTGTCTAATTTTTCTGTTTGGAATGTTCACAATTTTTTAATTTGAAAAATAAATAAAAATGTTTCCTATCTCAGATATGGCATTATCCTGGGACCACATATTTTCATGATTACAAGGCATACACAGTACATTTTTTAAAAAAATTAAGAGTTATTGGCACAGTTATCTGCACTTAATAACTACCCAGTGTTCCTTCTGCGTTGTCAACAACACCTGGCCCAGAACCAGGCTCAGTTAATTTGATTCAATGCCTCCTGTTTGCTGAGATCCAAGGAGAGTTTCTGCAAATATCTTGGCCATTCAAGAGGTTTTGCCTGAGACCTTTGCAAATCTCTTAATTAGAAAATATTACTGTAATAATAAAGAATTATGGTGGTTTGAGATAGAAGTGCTACGCCAAGGGCTGAATAGACTCATTTGTTCAGTGATTTCCTTCTGTACCCCAACCTAGCTGCTCCTGTGATTCTTACTTCAGCGAAGGTACAAATCATTGTATCTAGTGAAACCTGGGGGTCAAATGTCAAAGTAGCAAACCCAACATTTTAATAAATTAGTAAAATATTCTTTTACACACATTTTATTGATTCTCTAAAAGACTAATGGAATCACATAGGACATTTATGCCACATTGCCATCTTTCTGATGAGGAAATGGAGACACAGAAGATATATGACACAGTATATGTTGTGCAATATGCATGTAGCAGAGCTGGGAAATAAATTCCATTCTCTTGTGTGTTAAAGTCAGGTTACAAAAGAATACGTGAGTGAGACCCTATTTATGTTGCTACTGGATATGCATTGACAGCTCAGGCTTAGGATGTCCAAAACCACATTTCTGATCTTCATCACCAGGGCCCAGCCTGCTCTTCCTACAGTCTTCCCCATCTCAGTGAATGGTAATTATCCCTTTAGTTATTCAAGACAAAAAAAAAAAAGTTTCATCTTTCTGTGACATTTCTTGTTCTCTCATCCACATCCACTAGTCAGAAAATGTCTATCTTATCAATACATACCCAAAAATCTACCACTTCTCAGTAGCTACCTCAACTTCAATAGCTACCACCACTTCCAATAGCTACCACCTTGGACAATCGCAACAAGTCTCTTAGTAGATCTCCCTATTTCAACCTATGCTATCCCCAAATCTACTATTAACTCAGTGGCCAGAGTAAATTATCAGGAAGTCAAAACATCTTACACCTCTGTTCAAAACCTTCCAGTGGCTTCTCATCATAATCCAAGTCTTCATTGCATCCTACAAGTCCTCTATTAGGAGGCCTCAATCTTCTCTCACCTCTATCTTCTCCTCCCTCTCCCAGATCTTCTTGTTATTTCAAGAATCTACACATGCTACTGCCTCACCTTTGCAGGTATAAAGGAGTAACTCCTCCATCACTTCCTTCATACATTCAAATGTAATCTTCCCAGCGAGGCCTTACCTGAGCACACCTTACCATCCTTCCTGATGGACTGCAAGAATAAAGGTTTTGGTTCCTGTACTCGTCTCTCTTGCAATGTGACTTCGAAGCTCCTCTCATCAAGAGAGCAGGACTCTGCCACTTCCCTAGTCAATAAGATGCTGGCTTTTGCAAAGGCCACACTTTTGGTCTCTACCTTATACTGACATGGTCTTCTGGGAAAGGAGTTAAGGAGAAATTAATTATACAAACATGGAAATTAAAGAACAACCTTATTCAAGCTTTCAGTGGCAGAGCCCAGATTTGAACCCAGGTCTCCTGCCTTTTAATTCACTTCTGTTTCCAGAACACCACCATGGCTTTCAGACAGTTATTTACTAATCCCAACCTTAAGCATTCACAGAGAACTTAAGTTGCATTCTGCCAAAGAAATATTTCTAAGTTTGTCCTCATGATATCCCAGGAATGAAGCAAGTCAACCAGGCCATAAGCTGTGCAAAGGAAGTCATAGAGGCAAGGGTATAAATAGCTTTTCACAGCTGGTGCATGTGGGATTACAAGTAACAGCATTTCATCACTGAAGACATTGCGCTTCATTGCAGAACCACTTCAGTTGTTTCTCCAATGTGTTTATAAATAATCCAGGGCTCCCAGAGGGTCAGCTTTCCTAAGTTCCTACTCTCCTACCAACACGTCTTGAACCTCAGTAGTGCCAGTCACGACTGAGTCCCTAGTTAAATCCTGACCTACTTTAGCAATTCTGACCCCAAAATCTGGGTGGTACCATCAAGTCATTTGCTGATTATTTGTAGCTAATATGTGACAAACATTATAATTGGAAGATTATGGGATGCCATGGGAACATGGCGCAGGGGACTGAACTTGCTGAGGTCTAAACGTACATTTGGGGAAGCTGTCAGCATACAGCCAGTCAATTCCTGGGAGTAAGTGATTTTAGCAAGAGGAAATGTGAAGGATAAAAAGAAGAGGGCCAAGAGCAGAACTTCAGGTAATGGAAGCCAGCAAGGGAGAATGCGACGGAGCCAATGATGCAGAAGAAAATCATTTGAGGGATGTCACAGGCTGTCATCTGAATGTTTGTGTGCCTCCAAAATTCATGTTGAAATCTTAACCCCCGAGTTGATGGTATTAAGAGATGGGACCTTTGGGAAGTGATGATATCATAATAGAGGCTCCATGAATGGGATTACTGCCCTTATAAAAGAGACACCAGATAGCTGGCTTGTCACTTTCACCAGATGAGGAGACAGTAAGAAGGTATTTGTATGAGGAACAGGTCCTCATCAGACACCAAATCTGCCAGCACCATTGATCTCAGACTTCTCAGCATCCAGAACTGTGAGCAATAAATGTCTATTGTTTATAAGCCCCCCAGTCCATGGTATACTGTCGTAGCAGCCCAAACAGGCTAAAGCATCATGGTAGACAACTTGGGATATAAATTTTTAAAGTAGGCAATAGATAGCAAATCCAGGCAGTGCCAGGCTGGTTTATGGCAGATCAATACTCCTGCCAAGAATAAAGCAAATCAAAAGCAAAATCAGAAAAAGAAGTGTTTTTTAAAATATAACTTAAGTCTTTTGAAAACTACTCAGTCAGCGAGAGCACAGGAATCAAGATTCTAAGGGAAAGGAAAGCACAGAAACGTGAGCCCAACATGATATGCCACTTTTTGTTTCATTTGCTGATTTGAACATAGGTCTCAGAGGATAAGATGCTTAGCAGAAACTCCAGTGGGCTTTGTGAGGCTGGGGAATGAAAACTGGAATTCAGAGCAGAGAATAAGCTTTCTTGGTTATGTACCCCAGGTTTTCAGTTGTGACCCCCTAAGGACAGAACCCTAAGAGCTGGGGAACGCCTGAAATAGACCTTCTGTCAGTAATGCTGATGCCCATCTTCGACTGGCTGTGCTTATCCAATAGAATGTTCTGTAGCAGTAGAAATGTCTGATATCTATGCTGTTCAATATGATACAAGCTTTATGTGGCTACTGGGCACTTGAACTGTGGCTACTACAACTGAATTTCTAATCTTAATTTTAATTATTCTAAATGTAACTTAAAATATCCTCATCAGGGTTGTTGCAGCTGAAGACAGCAACCTCACCCAAGATCTGGCCTGTTTTTCCCAGGGTGACCCACATCAATGAACGGTTCACACAAGGGGCCCAACCCAGAGCAGCCGAAAAGGCATTTCAGACTCAGAGTTCCCCCATGGGGTTGTCAGGGCTCCAGTGGGGCTGCTACACAGCTCACATGCTCCCTCTGACCTCCCCTTCCTTTCTTTTCTTCCTTCCCCCCTCTTCCTTCCTTCCTCTCCCCTTCCTCTCCTCCACTTCCCCTTCCCATCCCTTCCCTTCTTTAGCCATTCATCCCAAAAGCATCCCCTAATAAAAATCCCACACACAAATCTCCAAGTCAAAGTCTGGGTCCCAGGAAATCCAGCTTCTGACATTTGGCGCTTGGAGTAGTCCAAGAAATCAGATATTACCTTAGGAATCTGGAGCTAGATCCACCCAGCTGTCAGTGGGGCCTCCTTACTTATGGAGGTGACACATGGTCTCTGGAAGAGTGAAAATTGTTAAAACTTTCACTAATTGTGAACTAGGATGGGATAATGAAGGGAAAAATGTATACTTAGCTAGGTGATGTATCACATATTTGAGAAATACGGGGGATGTAATTGCTATAAGGACAGTGGAATTGAGTGCCTTTGCTAAGTTTTTATGGATATTCTGGAACAAATTAATGAACAGCTGAGAGTCATTAAACAGGGATTAAAAGGAAAGTGTGAGAGCCAGAGGGCTTCCTTGGTAGCATGTAGGGAGATTTTCCTCTCCTGTGGTAAAGGGGCTGAGAACCAGGCCCCAGGCTGAATTATCAGAATGGCTAAGCTCCAAAGGTGGTTAAACTGCCAGTGAAGCCAAGTCTGCCATGCCAAGGACGGTGTCCTGATTGCAAAATAATGGGCCTCTGATGCATAGAATGGGTGATACCTGGATAAAAGGGTAACACCCCAAACCTTGAGAAATGACCTACCCCTCCTTGTTAAGAGCTAGCACCTCCCCCCAACATTAAAAGGTAATCAAGAGTCCTCCTGCCTACAAGAAAACAGACATACCCTTCAGGGTCATATGAATGGTCATGTCGTGGGCCAACCCTGAAAAAGTCATGTTTTTCAAGAGGCTATAATATACTGACTGACCATTTCGTGGTCAAGTACCAAATTTTTGGAACTGGAGGGTAGACCCTTCCAGTAGTACTGCCTTTAGACCAAGGCAAAAGAGCTCCTCTTTCTTGATCCCACCATTCTTTAGGTGGCGCCACATACCATGTATGTCAGCAGCAATAGATTTATTGAAGAACACAGGGGAGCATCAGTCACAGGGGACCCAGCAGTCCCAGCGCCCTCCTAAACTCCCCTATCCAGGCCCCAGAGAAAGGCTCTTCCACATCTCCCTCCAATGTCCTTGAAGCAAAAGGTGACTGTATCCAACTGCTGTGTAGGTTTCTGTGTCCTGGGCAGAGGGCAAAGGGCAGAGGACACAGACACTGCTCAGAGTGCAGGTCAGGGATTGCAGGTGGGATAGAAACCAGGAGACCATTGAGGAGTTTGAAACTGTCATCTTGAGAAACCTGAGGAAATGCCAGAATCAATTCAGAACACCCCTGCCTTTGCTCTATGTGGGCTTCATTAGTTATGTTCAGAGCAGGTCATCTCTAACATTCCTAACTCTGGCTGGGTGTCAGCTCACAGGACACAGTCCAGTCCCCTTGATAGGGCCATTTCTGCCTCATTTTCTTATCAAGCACTGGCTTCAGGTTCCCCCAAAGCACTCTGGCTGAATTCCCAAGGGTTCTGCCAAATGGACTTGAGAAAGAAGAAACCAAGCAAGCCCATTGATGACTAATAAATGCACGCTAACTTCCCACTGAAAACGAACGTGACCTCTCCCCTACCTGGAGACAGAGATCCAGGGTGCGCTATCAATTCTTGAGGTAACCTCTAGCCTTGGATTCCTGACTCAGTGTCATCTCTCCCTACTTCCTGGCAGGAATATTTCTAGAGTGCAAAGCCAACTGTGTTATTCCCCCACTGAAAATCCTCTGATGGTTTCATAATGTTGAGGGATAATAGATGAATGAGTCAACAGGACACTTGGGTCCCTCACCCCATGCCCAGATTGTTCGTTCCAGCCTCATATTCTCCCACCCTCTACCACCTGCATCCCTGTCCCTAGTACAGGTCCCCTGCCAGCAAACACCACTTCAGACTTGAGTCTAACTCAATGCTTTCTAATCTCACCTCCCCTCTAGCCTGTGAGCTCCTTGCAGACAGGACCCGGTGTATTCACCTTTGTCTCCTCAGCACACTGCAGGTCCTCAACTCATGTTTGAGGGAAGAAGTGAACGAAACTTATGGGTATATAAACTGAATTTGATGAGGCTGAGATACACCAGAATGCCCCCAAAATGGACTGCTATGGTGAAAAATGGTGGAAGATGAGGACTGTGTCTTATCCCTCTCCATACGCCCCCACCTGACATCATGATGCTTGGGGTGAAGGTCCCTTCAACATGTGGTACCATGATTGAACTACATGACCTGCACCTCACCCTGCTCAGGATTGTCCTGGGGACAAGAGAGAGGCCTCACTGCGATTCAGGAAGTCTTGGTCTAAACTCAGGCTCTGCTACTGTGACTCTAGGTAGCGAGTCAGACATGAGCAGGGCAGGAGAGGGTCCCACCAGGAATGTCCGGCGACCATCAGGTGATGATCAGGTGGTTATAATCTGTCTCTCTGAAGTAATAGTTGGTCTCAGCCAGCACCAGGGAAACGCAGTCTCCTAATAAACAGAAACACTGAAACTGGTGATCAGCAGCTTCCTGATAAGAACTCAGGAGTCGGGCGAGTGGACTCAGGCACGCACATTAAGAGGCAAAAGGGTGGCATTTAACTGGTATATGACCTTCCTCCAGGAACACTCGACTGATAAGGGAAAAATGCCTCAAATGAGCATGTGTACAATTCCAATAAACTGTGCATGCAGCCCTCCTGAGTGCCAGCAGGCCACTATGCATGCAGACAGCCCATTCCAAGGGAAGAATGGGGGAGAAGGGAAACAGGCCCCAGAAGTATGCCAATGTATAAAACCCCAGGTCAAAGGTCAAACAGTACATTCCATCTCTCAAGCAGCCCACTTGGCCCTCTGCCACGTGCAGTGCACTTCACCTACTTTCATTCCCACTCTACCAGCAATAAATTTTCACTCTTGCTCTAAAACTTGCCCGAGTCTCTCCTTCTGCCTTATGCCCCTCAGTCAAACTCTTTCTTCTGAGGAAGCAAGAATTCAGGTTACTTTAGACTCTCAGGGACTCACGTTGGTAACACTACCTCTTCACTGTGATTTTAATCTGTGTATTATTTAATCTGTTATGTAATGTCTATGAATTTCTCTTTCCTTATTTATGCAATGGAGATAAAACACCAACCCTTCATGGCCATTGTGAAGATTAAATGACATCAGGTAGGTAAAGCATTGAGCTCAATGTCTGTAACATGGCAGTGCTCAATTAATGGAATCTATCAAGCTTGAATGATCAAATGAATCAAAATGAAGAATTCTGTATTAGCTGTGATTCTTCACGAGAAATCAAGAAGCTTTCACCTATGATGTAGTCTCCAAAGCTCACATCAGAAAGAACATAAGCCCTAACGCAGTCAGAGATGCTGGGTGAGGACCCTTCAGGGTCCTCTATAGCATCTATAGCAACCCTATAGTTATGTGCTTTATGAAGTACCTCACCCATTTTTTTCCTTCTATCAAATCGAAAAGATTGCAGTATTTGGGCACAATCCCCATCTCTGAATGTATGTAACTCTCAAGATGTGCACTTTATGGCTGTTACGTGATTGAGGTTTGATACTATTTGAATGGTGCCAGGGTTAAATTTCTACACCTGTGTGCAGCAAGGAAATTCGCTCCTAAGTAACTAGTTCACCATCCAGACCTTTGAGGAATCAGGAGCCAGGACAAGATGTCCTGGAAGCCACGTCAGTGAGTCAGGGGAAGAGCTTGGACATCCTAAGAGCACAGGGTAGGGAGTGAAGAATCTCAGAGCAGATGATCTATGACCTGATGCGAGTGAACCTTGTCCTTGGGAAACCACACCTGGCTTTTCATCTATTTATTGCGTCATGTGCTCCCCTAGTTTTCATTAATCTCTACCTCAAAAACCTACCCTGATTCAACAGTGCTCAGGCCCAGGAAGAGAGGAGGTGGAGATTAAGGATGGGCCTGAGACTTAAAGGGGAAGCACAGCCACACTTACCCAAGGAAGCAATCTCTCTTAAGCACCAAGCCTTGGCTAGCAGTGGGATTTCTTCTGGGTTTTTTGTTGTTGTTTTTGTTTTTAACTGTGTTAATATAAAAGGGAGCACGATTCTGTAAAGAGGAATTTTGGGTTGGGCACAGTGGCTCACACCTGTAATCCTAACACTTTAGGAGGCTGAGGTGGGTGGATTGCCTGAGCTCAGGAGTTCGAGACCACCCTGGGCAACATGGTGAAATAAAATACAAAAAATTAGCCAGGCGTGGTCACAGGAGCTGGAAGTCCCAGTTACTCGGGAGGCTGAGGCATGAGACTTGCTTGAATCCGGGAGGCAGAAGTTGCGGATTGCACCACTGCACTCCAGCCTGGGCGAAAGAGCAAGACTCTGTTTCAAAAAACAAAAAAAAAAAAAAAAAAGAGGAATTTTGAACTTGATGAGCTAACCAAAAGGGAAAACCTTTCTCCCAAGTAAAAAGATAATATTTGGGTCATAACAGTAAACAAAATGCTACCTCTGTGTCAGGCTCTCTTCTAAGATATTTACATACATTAAACATTTTAATTTTTATAACAACCTAATGAAAATGAGTATTCTTATCCCTTTTTACATATGAAGAAACTGAGACACAGAAAGGGTAAACAGCGAGCATGTGACAGTCAGGATTTGAACCCAGGCAGCCATCTCTGGGACCCATAATCCTAACAGCTGAATGATATCATCTCTTAGAAACACAAACAGATCTCAGTAGCAGGAAGAAATTCAATAGGAATCCCACGTGTTGTAGCTTTCCACTCTTCCCGCACCTCATGCTACCCCTCTCAACAGCACAAGCTGGGAAGTGGGTCAGAGCTCTGTGGGGGCTCAGTGGTTGTGTTTCAGGCTGGAATGGAGCAGAACAGGATAAAAGCCATCTCTAGAGCTGTCAGGGCTGAGCTCAGCAGGTCAGGGCCAGGTGGGGCCACGCATGGAGGGCGAGAAGTCCAAATTGAAGTGCTTTACCCCACTCCCCACGGCTGCAAGGCTTCCTCAGCACTTCTACTCACCGTGCACCAGCCAGGGACCCCGGGAGCCAACATGACCAGCTGTAGAAATGGTTGGCCTTCATTTATGAGAGGATTTTGCTTTTTTAATTAAGAGAGTGAGGATGTATATTTGTTTTCAGCAGCCATCCTCTAGACAGTAAGATGTTTATTTCTCCAGTACCCAGAGGAGGAACAAAACAGGAACCCAGTTACAGAAGGCAGAGGCAGAAGATGCAAGCCCAGGCTGTGCACAAAACCCTGTGAGCTTTGGGCTTCTCCTGCCAGAAACATGTTTCAGCAGGAGGGGCCACCCTGACCTGCTCCCGTTCCCTGTAGAATCCCACCATTCTGCCTTGGCCCAGTCTCTGTCCTCAGGCCAGGACACCTATCCCCACCTATCTCATTCAAACCATCTCTGACATAAAATGCCCAGCTCACATGCTATGTCCCCACCATCTCCAGCTGGAAGTGGCATCTCCCACTTGGCTCCCACAGCATTAGGTCTCTTGGATCATGGCATGCCCACATCATACTTTTACTCTAAACTCACTTGGGTTCATGTATTTCCCAGAGCTCACTCATGGGAGGCATCCTTCCTTCCTTCCTCTGCAGCAGGCACGGTGAGTGTTAGTCTCTGCATTGACAGAGTCAGGAAATTGAAGACCAGAGCAGCAGACTTGCTCAAAGAAATGTGAGTCTTAATAAATATTGTCCTGCCTCCAGGATGAGTCTTCTAAGTCTATAGGCCAACATCTGCCACTGACCTTAGTTCTTCCTAGAGAGAGTCTCTGAACACTTTACCCCCAATCCACTCTCCAACCTAGTGTCCAGGGGTTTTTTGTGCTCTCCTTGTGAACTTCATCCCTAAAACTCGTAATGTGGCTCACAGGTCTTGTGAGATATGCTTCCTGTCTAAAACTACCAGCTCGCCTCTCAGCCCTCTTCTCTCCTTGCCACTTGCCAGCCTGCTAGCTTGGTCATGTTTCTCTAACATGGAAAACTCCACTCCCTTCCAACTCACAACCTCAATGCCTGTGGGGCCTTTGCCCAAATTTTATCTGGCTCCCCACCCACTTCCAGCACCACTCTTCTCCCAGTAGCCTCCATCCTATCAGTCCTTCTCATCTCAGCATAAAAAACAGTTCCTCCTAGAGGAGCTCCTGGCCCTAACTAAACAGGTGAAGGCGACCCACTTCATAATCCCCGAGATCCTTTATGTTCTTGATAGCATGAAGCATGCTTTCTGGTTATATATTTAATTTGCTATAATTTATTTTATGTTTGTTTCCCTCACTATATTGGATACATCATGTAAATTTGCTTCTTATGTCTGATATTGTGCCTGCCAGGTATCTATGTATCAACATACACACACACACACACACACACACACACACACACACACACACACACACATACACGCACACATTTTGAATAAATCAGTGAAAAACAAGACAAATTTTTAAAATGGCCATTGAAAGGATATTGGATTATCCCTTTGAAAATCCCTCTTACTTTTAGAATTCAGTAAGAATATCTTTTTAGACAAGAGGGGAGACTCAGGTTCTGTTCATTTAGAAAAGTCCACTGAGAAAAATTAGCTTTCTTATCTTGGCTGTCTAGCAGGGTGTCCAGGGCTCCTCCGAGTTTAATTGTGCCATCTGTGGAGTATGCATCTTGGTTCATATCTCAGGAAGCAAGAGATAAAGATATTGAAAGGTGCTTGTTCCATTTAAAGGAGAAACACACTGGTCACAGCCAGCCAAAAGGGCGGGCTCTGGAGTGAGTCCAGAGCAAATGAGCTCCTAAATGGCCCCAGCTGCAGAGGGGGAGTCCAGATAGGTCCTCTCAAAGGTCAAAGCCCCAACACACGAAACTGTTCTTTCAGCCACTTTCTCCACTCATCCACAGCAGCAAAAAAAAAAAAAAAAAAAAAAGGCTTCCCAGTGTTGTTTTGATGCGCTCAATTGAAAACAAATATTGAGTCCACCTGTCTTCACTCTCAGATTTCAGAGAAGAAATCATGACCAAAGAATGGGCTTATTTATCACCTTTGGCCATCTCCCCTCCTACCCTGGTGGTCATCCAAAGAAGCTGTCATTGAATGTATATTCTGGCCCTTAAAAACTGAACTACAATGACATATATGAAAAACATGGACCGAACTGGCTGTGCTAACTAATTAGTAAGTAAGCCTCATTAATTGGCCTTGGAAGGATTCTGTAGCTGTCCTGAAAGTTGGCTTCTTTATTTACAAAATGAGGATTTAAAGATTTTATGTGAATTGTCTTTCCCATAGGATTATATCAGGGAAGGACCAAGCACACCCAGAAGTGGTACAGGGTCATGGTCTAGAGGCAAACAGACTTGGATTGAATCTTGGTTCTGCCACTGTTTAGCTGTGTGACCTTGGACGAGTCATTTAACCTCTCTGGACTCCAGTATCCTCATCTGTATATAGGAATACAAAAAGCGCCTACCGATTACTGTAAGGGTTATTGTGAGATTAAATTTTAAAATGTACATAAAGTGTTTAGTGCACAATAGGCACATGGTAGGAGCCCAAGAAATTGCAATAGCAGTACCTGTATAAACATACCTAAGATAATGTGAACTATAACTCACTATAATATGTAAATATAGTCGACCATCATGATTATCTGCCAAGTCAAACCTCTATCACCTGCTGACCTTTGCTTTTCCTACACTCCCACAGAACATCCTCTCCATACTGCATATTTGGAACTTAACTATATTCTCCCATATGTTTACTCTAATGGTTTGGTTATAGTTAGAAACAAATGTGGCTCACTCAGGTCAAACTTCCTGTGCTGGGGTAGAAGGTAGGTGAGATGCACAAGGTGGACTCACCTAATCCAGGGCCTGGTTCCCCTCTGCAGGTACAGGAACTTTATTTAGAGGAGTTCACTCCCAGGACTGAGCAGTCTCTCAGGAACTGACTCACACCAACATGCTCCTTCCCTTCCCCACCACACATAAAAGCAAATGCACAATTACAAATAATCCTGAATTCTAGCACATGCCTTGTGGTTGTAGAGCTTTCCCCCCAGTGACTGGGAAACTTGGATAGTGATGGTGCCTGGCATGAAATAAGCTATCAAGAAATATTTATCAGCCAGGCACAGTGGCTCACACCTGTCATCCTACGAGGCAGGCAGATCACCTGAGGTCAGGAGTTCGAGACCAGCCTGGTCAACATGGCAAAACCTCGTCTCTACTAAAAATAAAAAATAAAAGCTGGGCATGGTGGCACATGCCTGTAATCCTAGCTAATCAGGAAGTTGAGGCAGGACAATCACTTGAACCCAGGAGGTGGAGGTTGCAGTGAGCGAAGATCACACCAGTGCATGCCAGCCTGGGTGACAGAGTGAGACTCCATCTCAAAAAAATGAAATATTTATCAAATAAATAATATGATCATTATTAATGAGAGCATTGTTGGGTGGAGTGTCAGTTATCTATTGCCACAATAATGCTGCAGAACAATCTACCAAAATGCCTTGGTGACAACCTCTAGCATTTATTGCATACATAGGCCAAGTCAGCTTCAAGTAGGTTAGGTGACTATGCTGTTCTGACTGAGAATTGATGTGCTTTGCCAATGGGCATCTTCAGTAGAAGAGCTGAAAAACAGGAGCCAGGTTCTCTGGTACCCAGCCCTGTGTCCTCCTAATAACCCAGGTTCCCCAGGTCCCTCTTAGGACTGAGTGGTCCCTCTCAGGGCTAAGATTCTGTGTTAGAACACATGGGGCTTGTGGAGGCCCATAATATGCACACATAAACATAAGCTTCCCCATTGTATGCAGGGCCAGTCACAAATTCCAACCAGCTGGGCCAGGACTGAAACAAGCTCCAGCACAACTGCTGAGTTCTAGGAGGCAGAATTCGGGCCAATGTTATTAATGGGCTAGATTTAATGATGGGCCAGAGAGTGGGAAGGACTCCACTGGGGAGAGAAATGTTTGCCTCCAGGAGGCAAATCATTCATCTCAGCCACTGCAAGGGAAGCCGTTTGCTTGACACATGCACACATTACCCGCCAAGGGAGAGTTTCCTCTTCCAACTCACAGATAAGAAATGTTCAGGTGGTGAGTGACTTATTAAGTACCTCTGAAAGCCTGGATCCAGGGCTCAGAATGGTCTCCCTGGGCTCAAGACTGCAGTTACATACACAAACCACTGTGACTGAATTAATTTTAAAAGATCTGTAGAATTCGGTCAAAGAGCCATTTATCTCCTCTTTCTAGCTCCAGATAATTGGTTGAGTAGAATTTTTCAATCTTTACTAGTTAGTTCACATAACAAGAATCTAAGAAGGAGTGAAGCAAAAGTCAGCCTGTCTTCAAGGTCATTCCAAGCTCCAGGGGCATCTTTCTATATGATATGATTTACAGATGTAAAATCATCATTATTTCTCATTATTCATTCATTCATTCAGTAGACTTGTACTGGAGCCATAGATGCCAGTCATTGAACTAGACACCAGGGTTGAAGAATGAAGAAGCCATAGTCTCTAACCCAAAGAGCTTTATTTTTCCCTAATGGGGAAAACAGAACCATAATAAATTATAAAAACCATTTGGAAAAACATTATAATGGGTGTATGTGCTATATGACATGAGACTAACAAATAAGCATTAAGGAAGAGGTGGCATTGGAGGTAAGTCCTGAAGAATGAGGAAGGAATTCTAAGCAGAGAACATGCATGTTGGTGCTTTGTGTATCAGCTCATTCAAACTCCTTCCTATCATCCTTCTAAGGGAGACAGGAAAGCTAGAGTCCACATTGTGCAGACTCCCTTGCAGCTAAGATCTGCACACAAATTAGATTTTGCCAATTAGATATATATATAAATTGAAAGGCATAAATAAGCTAAACTACTCTATCTTCTCTCTTTTTGAGTTGGGTTTCTGCTGGTAAGGAAGGTCTTAGAAATATGAAATTTTTCTACAGTAACATTTCAAGGTCTAAGTTCCAGCATTTGGTCTATGCCCCAACAGGCATATGAAATGAGAGCTGAGATCCTTGATGCCAGAAACCACCCTGGGCAGCCTCAGAAATAGAAGATCCCTGTGAATCAATTCTATGCTGATCTGAGAGTGATCCCTTTCAGTGATTTTGTTAGCAGTGAATTCCTATACTAAATGCCTGCCTGCTTAAAATACATATTTGCTGTATTCAACTTTTACTTGTTTGAAACTTGGAAGTAAACAAAGACTTAAAGATGGGGACTTGAGATTTGTTATCTGAGCTTAGTGGGTTTGAAGGCAGGAACAAGGACATTACCATTTGAACATAGGTTACATGGTATGCAATGACAAAAATGACTTAAAGGATCACCTCTGAACCTCCAGATATAATGGTCCAACTGGTATCAGACTTGTCTTCCTGCCATATATAATTATAAAACTAAAAAAAGGAAATAAGACAACTGTTTTCAGGCATGTGACAATAGGCTACCGAAGACTGAAATTTCAAGAGAAGAGAAATTCACAGGTGAGCCTCATGATTGCCCAGCTCTCTGCAAGGGACAACTTCCCAGCTGTGCCCTGGAGTCCAGGCATAGCATACTAACCTCACTGATACAGTTTTGCTGTGTCTCCACCAAAAATCTCATCTTGAATTGTGGTTCCCACAATTCCCACATGTTGTGGGAGGTACCCAGTGAGAGGTAATTGAATCATAGGGTGGGGTCTTTCCCAGGTCATTCTAGTGATAGTGAATAAGTCTCATGAGATCTGATAGTTGTATAAAGAAGAGTTCCCCTGCATAAGCTCTCTCTTGCCTGCCGCCATGTAAGATGTGACTTTCTTTCTCCTTTGCCTTCTGCCATGATTGGAAGGCCTCCCCATCCATGTGAAACTGTAAGTCCATTAAACCTGTTATTCTTTATAAATTACCCAGTCTCAGGTATGGCTTTATCAGCAGTGTGAGAACAGACTAATGCACTCACTGGGATGAATATGCACAGGGGCTAGAATCTGGGAATCAGGTATTGGAGGACACAAAGCTATACAGATTGTGAAAGGAGAAGTCACTTGAGAGTCACTGACTCAGGGGTGGGCTGCACAAGCAAAAGGTGAGACTACCAGAGGCTTACCCTAGTCAGTAGAACAGAGACACTGCAGGCTAGACAGTGCCTGTATGGTCCAGCAAGAGAGAAGCCAAGACCTCATTAACACTTTGTTAACAACCTAGTCACCAAACAGAGGAAACAGATTTAGGTTTAAAGACCACAGGCTACAGTAAGGCCTACACTAGACACACACTAACAGATGCTAAAATTATGATAAGATCTACAACAGAGACACAGTTTAGAGATTGGATCCCCCAAATTATAGGGCTTGAGAAACACCATAGGTTTTTCCAGATCAATCTTTACAAAGCACAAAACCAAACCAACACAAATCTAAGGCGATCAAATATTAATTGAACCAATTCCAAAAAAAACCCTCAATTTACATTATCTGTTTTGTTCAGTAAAAGTTCAAAAGTATTAGACACGCATGGAAACAGAAAATATAAAAATATAACATTTAGTGAACAAAAAAAATAACTGAAAACCAAACCTAAACTAGCACAGATGTAGTATTTCACAGATGAAAATGCTGAAGCAGTGAATATAAACTTGTTCACTTAAAGGAAAATGTGATCTAAATGAATGAACAGATAGGGCATCTCAGCAAAGAAACGGAAGCTATATTACAGAATCAAATGGAAACTTTGGAATTAGAAACTGAGATAAAGTAATCGAATGGGCTTAACAACAGATTGAAAATACAAAAGAATGAGTCAACAAATTTGAAAGTAAATCAACAGAAATTCTCCAAGCTGAGGAGCAGAGAAAAAAATATTGGGGTGGGGGTTGAACAGAGGCATGTGGGATAGTATCAGGGACTTGTGGAACAATAGCACATGTGTACTAAGAGTCCCAGAAAGAGAAGAAAATGAGAAATTATTCAACAGGTAAAAAGCAGAAATTCTCAGAATACTTAATAAGCTATGCATTAAGAATCTACAAAATATTAAAAAGAGCAACATAAGCACAGTCTGCCAAATGTATTCGACCTAGAACCTTTGTACCATGAAACATATTACAGAACTATGTTCTGCAGAATGCACTTTAGGAAATACCATGCTATAGACTGAAAATGCAGATCAGGCACTTTTTGGAGATGTCAGTGACGTCTGGGCTCTCAGAGGGTGATATTATTCAAGGAGTGAGTGATGGACACTATAAGAATACTATAGGAGGTCGAAGAGGACACAGAAAGAGAGGTAGACGAGGTTAAAGACAAATGTCCTCCACACATCCTAGTCCCGGGCCCAGAACCAGGCCCAACTCAAGTTCTGCTTAACATCTCCAGGTCCTCAAGCACCACTCAGTGCACGCAGCCCCAGGAGCCCCAAGGGAAATCTGGCCCAGGACTCAGAAAACTCATTTTTACCAAAGGAGATAGGAACCTTGAAGAAGTGCCAAAACCCAGATGGAGATGATTGCTTCGTGTTTTCATTTCATTTTCTGAAAGTTACAAAATTGAAGGAAAAGCCATTTAATATGAGAGAAATAGCATGAAACCACAAATCACAGGACCCTGGATCACAGCTGAGTCTGACCAACACTTTCCATGTAACAAATGAAAGAATCTAGGGGATATTAAACAAAACACACCACAAAATATAAGACGAAACCTCAAGTAGTATCTAACAGACAATGTCATGTGGTCTGCGTAATAAAACCTGCAAATACATAACCTTCTTAATTACAGAGCACTTGGGAATTTGCTGTTACATTTGAACTTTATGACAACCCACAGAAATGTGGCATCGTTTTCACATTACAGATGAAGAAATCAAGACTCAGGGAAGAACTCTGAATTTCTGGAGACCGCATAATTAGTTCACAACAGAACTGAGACTCAAATGTAGCTCATTTTTCTTAATAACCCACAGCCAAAAACAAAAGAAACAGCCAAAGCTAATATATTGCAAAATTATAAAAATTCGGCTTTTTCACACTTCTGCCATGTTCTTCTCCCCACTCCAGTTCCCTTACACCACTGTTTGCTTCATACTCCCTTCCCAGAAATGCCCTCAATCTGGAAACTCTTTCTTTCTGTGGCACCAATGCTTATTGTATATAGTGCCTGCCTATAGGAGAGAGAGTGACATTGGCAAGATGACTGACCAGACACACATGGCACTCATTTCTCCCACAAGAAAGGACCAAGGCAATGAATAAACAGCTAAGGTGTAAGAAGAATGTCAAAGGGAAAGCACCGGTGTGCAGCAGGGGAGTGGAGAGGCACCTGTGGTAATTGGCAGTCCAGGAGGGCAGGGTGGATGTGCCAAGCCTCTGCAGTACCATCTCTCCCACCCAGGTTGGATCTGCCTGAAGTCAGGAGGGACTCTCCCTCGTGGGAAAAAAATTGAGCAGAAGAACAACCCCAACAAATCCAATTGCCACCACATACCTACAGTCCTCACTACAGGAGAATTCTACAGTCCTCACAGGCCACATACCCAGTTTGGAGAGCTACCAGGAATTCATGCACTGGCATTGCCCAGTTTATGAGCACATTAGCTGAACTTCCCACCTGCCATTCACTTCTGCATGAGTCAAGCTGCTGCAGCACAGTGCCATCTTAAGACTGAAGCCACCTCGGGAGTGTGGCCTCCTCTGGGGCCAGTAGCCATTGCACCATTTCAGCACTGGGGCTCCATCTTCACACCACCAAGCCCACACAGGTGGCTGAACACCACAACCCCAGCTGCATGGAGCCTGTGCCTAGGATCAGCTGTAACTCTGGTCCTGCGCAGCAGGAAAACCAACCACTGCCACCTGCACGTCTATTAATAGCTAGAGGAACAGTCTGCCAGTCTTGCCAAAGGAGAATCTGCCCTTGAGCCAGCCAAACCATGGCATGCTCTTCCCTGAGCATGAGACGTCCCCAGGCCACGGAGGAGTTGACCTGCCCCCAGCCAGTGGAGCAATTATGAGCCCATGCCCAGGGCCTCAGTAAAAGCCCCCAGCATGCCCCCACAACACATTCCCAGTCCAGCCCAAGAGTCCTGTACTCGTAGTCAGGGAAGGACCCGGAGAAGAAGGCAATAGGGAGAGATGTGTTAAAGGATACAAAATTACAGCTAGATAGCAGGAATAAGTTCTAGTATTCTATACCAGCGTAGGATGGAACAGTAATACATAGTTAACAATAATATACAGTTTCAAATATTGATAGCTAAAAGGAGAATACTGAATATTTCCTACACAAAGAAATGTTTGATATGATGAATATTCTAATTACCCTGATGTGATCACTATACATTATAAGTATTGAAACATCAGTATGTAACCCATATATAAGTACAACTATATGTCAATTTAAGAAGTAAAAACAAATTTTAAAAATGGGCAAATAACTTCTGCCATGCCTATCTGGGATAATAACGCAGGCAGACCTCATTTTATTGCACTTTGCTTTATTGTGCTTCTCAGATATACAATAATTAAATTATTTTTCCAAATTAAAAGTTTTCCAATTAAAGGTTTGTAGTAAACCTGCATTGAGCAAATCTATTTGCACCATTTTTCCAACTGCATGTGCTCACTTTATGTCTCTGTGTCACATTTTGGTAATTCTTGCTATATTTCAAGCATTTTATTATTATATTATGGGGAATCTGTAATCAGAGATCTTTAATGTTACTATTGTAATTTGGAAGGGAGGGGCACCACAAACCACACCCATATAAGATAGCAAACTTAATTAATAAATGTTGTGTATTCTGACTGCTCCAATAATCAGCCCTTCCTCCATCTACTTCCCTATCTTCAGGCCTCCCTATTCCCTGAGACGCAACGATATTGAAATTGGGCCAATTGATAATGCTACAATGGTCTGTAAGTATTCCAATGAAAGGAAGAGTCACGTGTCTCTCACTTTGAATCAAAGGCTATATATAATTGAGCTTAGTAAGGAAGGCATGTCAAAAGGTGAGACAGGTCAAAAGCTAGGCCTCTTGTACAAAACAGTTAGCCAAGTTGTAAGTGCAAAAAAAGGTTCCTGAAGGAAACTAAAAGTGCTATTCTAGTAAACATATGAATAAGGAAGTCAAACAACCATATTGCTGATATTGAGAAAGCTGTAGTGGTCTGGACAGAAAATTGAACCAGCCACAACCTTCCCTTAGGCCAAAGCCTAATCCAGAGAAAGGTCCTAACTCTGTTTAATTCTATAAAATATGAGAGATTAAAAAAAAAAAAAAAAGCTGCGAAAGAAAATTTGAAGCTAGCAGAGATTGGCTCATGAGGTTTTAAGGAAAGAAGCTATCCCTGTAACATAAAAGTGCAAGGTGAAGCAACGAGTGATGGAGAAGCTGCGGCAGGTTATCCAAAAGACCTAGTTAAGATCACTGATGAAGGTGGCTACACTAAACAGTATTTTATTGGAAGTAGATATCATCAAGAACTGTCACAGATAGAGAAGTCAATGCCTGGCTCCAAAGCTTCAAAGAGCAGCCTGACTCTCTTAATTTTTTTTAATTTTTATTTTATTTTTATAGAGATGAGGGCTTGCTAAATTGCCAGGCTGGTCTCAAACTCTCTGCCTCAGATCCTCCTACCTTGGCCTCCCAAATTGCTGGGATTACAGGCATGAGCCACCACACCTCGCTTCTGGCTGTCTTGTTAGGGGCTAAAGCAGCTACTGACTTTAAGTTGAAGCCAATGCTTATTTACCATTCCAAAAAATCCTAGGGCCCTTAAGAATTATGCTAAATCTGCTCTGCCTAGCTCTGTAAATGGAACAACAAAGCCTGGATAACACTACATCTGTTTATAGCATGGTTTACTGAATATTTTAAACCCACTGTTGAGACCTAGTGCTCAGAAAATAACATTCCTTTCAGAATATTGCCGATTATTGACAATGCTCCTGGTCATCCAAGAGCCCTGATGGAGATATACAAGAAGATTAATGTTGCTTTCATGCCTGCTAACATCATACTTATTCTACAGCTTATGGATCAAGAAGTAATTTTGACTTTCAAGCCTCATTATTTAAAAAATGCATTTTGTAAGGCTATGTGGCTGCCATAGATAATGATTTCTCTGATGGATCTGGGCAAAGTAAATTGAAAACCTTCTGCAAATGATTCACCATTCTAGATGCTATTAAGAATATGTGTTATTTGTGAGAGAAGGTTAAAATAGCAGCATTAACAGGTATTTGAAAGAAGTTGATTGCAACCCTCATGGATAAATTTGAGGAGTTCAATACTTCTTTGGAACAAGTAACTGCAAACGTGGTGGAAATACCAAGAGAACTAGAACTAGAAGATATGACTGAATTGCTGCCATCTCTTAGAACTTGAGGGATGAGGAGTTGCTTCTGATGGATGAGCAAAGAAAATGGTGTTTTAAACTAAATCTACTACTGGTGACAATGCTATGAATGTTGTTAAAATGATAACAAAGGATTTAGAAAATTACATCAACTAGGTTAAGAAAGCAGTGCAGGGCTTGAGAAAATTCACTCCAAGTTTTAAAGTTCTTCTGTGGGTAAAATACTATCAAACAGCATTATCACACGCTACAGAAAAAGGAAGAGTCAATGGATGTGACAAACTTCATAGCTGTCATATTTTAAGAAATTTCCACGGCCACCACAATCCTCAGTAACCACCAACCTGATCAGTCAATAGCCATCAACATTGAAGCAACACCAGTGAAAAATACTATGACTCACTGAAGGCTCAGATGATTCTTACCATCTTTTAGTAATAAGTACAGCCTTTTTAAATTAAGGTATGTACATTGTTTGTTAGACACAATGATATTGCACACTTTATGGACTACAATATATTATAAACCTAACTTCCACATGCACTGGGAGGCAAAAAAAATTTTCTGACTCATTTTATAGTGATACTCATTTTATTGAGGTGGTTTGGAATTGAACATGCAATATCTCTGGGATATGTCTGTATATTCTGTGCCATGGTCATAAGTATCCAAAAAATGAATAAATAAATGGAACAAAGGCATAAAGTAGGTACTTGAAAATTATAAAATACTATGTAAATTCAGATACAGTTTCTCCTTGTCCCATTCTACCAATAGAATCAGTTGATTCTTCTCCAAAATGAAATTAGCTCAATTTTCCTACTTGTAAAATAATTCAAGAAGATTATCGGTTTAGACATATCAAAAAGCATATAGAAGAAAGTGCAACATCAGTTTTACACACACACACACATAAACATACTTATATGTACATATGTAGCTGATACTATATCTTCACCTTTTCACAATCTGTGATCTTTGACATACTGCATAATATAGGACAGACAAAGAACAATATGGATCACAAAATCTTAGGCAACTTTACTGATGCAAGATGCTTCCCAACATTATACAAACAAAGCTGTTGGCATTTTCCAGCAGCTCAAAGGTTTAGGTTGATGCATAGCACAAAATCTCTCTAGTTCCACATCACCATCACCAAAGTAACCAAGAACCCAGGAACACCATTTAATAGTGAAGTAAATGCAGAATGATCAATGTCTACAACAGTGTCTAAATTTAGAGGACAAAGAAAAATACATATTAATGCAGAAGACTTGACTCCTAGCTTAGGCAGAGGCACTGCAATTTTAAGACATCTCCAAAAGATTTTTTACCAAAAACTGGATAATAATATATGTACTATTTAAAAATCCATGACTTCCTGTTAACAAATATCATGGGGAATGTATATGTTAAAGAATTTATGTATGGATTTGCCTCTTCAGTTCACTTCATATAAATGAAATCATACAATATGTGGTCTTTTGTGACCGGCTTCTTTCACTTAGCATAGTGTTTTTAAGGTTCATTCCTGTTGCAGCATGTATCAGAACTTCATTTCTTTCTAATTCTACATAACATTCCACTGTATGAATATACCACATGTTATTCATCCATTTGTCAGTTTTAATCAGCCATGAATAGCAGTCTTGTCTGGCTGCACCCTCACTGCTTCAGCTGATCCCCAATGATGGACACTGGATCTTTCCAAATGTTTAATTTCTTTTTCTTTTAAGATGGAGTCTCTCTCTGTCACCCAGGCTGGAGTGCAGTGGTATGACCTGGGCTCACTGCAACCTCCACCTTCCAGGTTCAAGTGATTCTTCTGCCTCAGCCTTCCGAGCAGCTGGGACTGCAGGTGCGCACCACCACGCCTGGCTAATTTTTGTATTTTTAGTAGAGATGGGGTTTCACCATATTGGCCAGGCTTGGTATTGAACTTCTGACCTTGTGAACCACCCGCCTTGGCCTCCCAAAGTGCTGGGATTACAGGCGTGAGCCACCACACCAGGCCCAAATGTTTAATTTGTATGGACATCAATACACATTATATAGTTATAAAATTTTCTTTACACACATATGGTAATATCCTTAAACTTCTACAATTGAAACCTCTGATTTAAAGGGAATACACACACTTAAGCCTTCTCTGTATATATTGGAAAATCCCTTTCTACCTAACTGCTTCATAAAATGGATTTGTCATCAGTGCTTTGTCTTACAATTCTATATAATAGAAATAAAGTGGAAACCTGTCCCTCCACTGATACCTTACCACCCTAATGATCACATGCTAAGAGAGATTTCCTATTCTGTTCCCTCAAACTTCTCTCTTAAAGCCAGCTCATAGAGCTCACTGTGCCAATGAAGGAAGGACCAATAAGGGAGACATTTCTATTTTCAGGATGTCGGGCATAAGGAGCTGATAGAAGAGGAAAGGCCCCTGTTGTAAAAATATGACGAGGCATAGTGGAGTTCCCTGAACATTGCCTCCATAGTTAGCCATGGGTTTGGTTTCAGCTCTGCCATTCGCTGTCAGACTTTGGGTGAGCTGGTAAACTTGCCTATACCCTAGGTTTTTCAGTCTGAAAATGGAAACAATAATACCGCCCAAGCAAGACCATTTTTGATGATACAGATGCCTGATACAAGGTAATGTTCAAAAATACTCCTCAGAGTTCCCAGAACCCCCCGTGTCACATTCACTTACCTATAGATCACATTCACATCAAAGGTTTCATTGTTTTTAGTAGGTTAACTTCTGAATTCTGAAAGATGACACTCAGGTGTTCTCCAGGAAGAACTACAGGCAGCAAAGCCAGGCATGATGTGGCATGAATGAGAAGATTGTGGGGTCCCATGGTCTTTCACAGATTTATTCCCGGAAGCCTGGAATGTGAGATACCTGGCGTGACCCAGCCCCATAATTGAGTGATGTAGAAAGAACGCACAAAACCACCCTCCAGGGAAGCACACGGGGAGCCAGCACCCCCAGCACAGCTGGAGAGTTGTGCGTCCTCACCTGGAGAGGACAGACACTCCTTCCCTTGAAACTCTCTGCTCGTAGCTTTGCTGACTCCACTCTTCCCAGATATCTTTCTACCTCTCTGACCATTTTCTAATCTTCTTCAAACACACCTCTACTGCCTCAGTATTCCCCAGTGTCCTCTTTCCCAGTTTCCCCACATACTCTTATGGGAGTTCTAATCCCACTTCTGTCCCAATGGCCCCGTTCAACACTGCATGTTGATAATTCACAGATCACAATTATCAATCTCTATCCTAGGAATCATCTAGCTGACTGCTGACTGCACTTCCCAACTCAAACAAGCCTCACACTCCTTGAACTTATTCAGTTACAGAGCTGGCAGGTGAGAATCAAAACTCAAACACAGGTCAGCCTAGTTCTAAGAGCACAGCCCTCCTACAACACACCTTACCTTCACTGTCTATCTTAGATTCAGTCACACTTTCTGATTTTACTTGCAGAACTACCTCTTCCTGCAAAGTTTTCTGTCTTTAGTTCAGTTCAATTCAATAAGTGTTTATCGACCATCTCCCTATAAAATATAGATGCAAAGGGGAGATAACAAGCTGTTCTCATGACCAGGACAAACAACGGCTTACATACAAGTGGCCCTCCGCCTCCACGCCCAACAACTACGTCTTAAAAATCCAATCTCTGATTATCGAACAGTAAAACTGCAGGCACTGGGGACAGCACTTCCTTCCTTAGAATGCTATTATAACATTGTTCATCCAAGTCTTTCTCTTCCCTCAGACCAAGAAGGATAGGTAAATAAGTGAGATCACTAGGATAATTTAACTTCCAGCTGTGATGAATTAGTTTGTTGCAGGCCAAAAAAACTAGAAACACTGGATAATTTAAAAAAAAAAAAAAAAAAAAAACTTATTTGAAGGCATCAGAAAGCTGCCATGGCAGGCAGGATACCAAGTGGCCAAGGTGCTACAGAGAAGAAAAGTGCCTGAGATGGACTCAGCATTGGCACATCACTTTTTTCACGTGGGAATGTTTGCAGATTCTTGGCATAGATGGGAAGGGGAAACTGAGAAAGTGAACTCTAAGAAACAGCAGCTCTCCTGTAATCCCAGCACTTTGGGAGGCCGAGGTGGGCGGATCGTGAGGTCAGGAGATTGAGACCATCCTGGCTAACACGGTGAAACCCCGACTCTACTACAAATACAAAAAAATTAGCCAGGCGCGGTGGCAGGCGCCTATAGTCCCAGCTACTCAGGAGGCTGAGGCAGGAGAATGGCGTGAACTTGGGAAGCGGAGCTTGTAGTGAGCTGAGATCATGCCACTGCACTCCAGCCTGGGCAACAGAGGGAGGGAGAGAGGGAGAGAGGGAGGGAGAGAGGGAGAGAGGGAGGGAGAGAGGGAGAGAGGGAGAGAGGGAGAGAGGGAGGGAGAGAGGGAGAGAGGGAGAGAGGGAGGGAGAGAGGGAGAGAGGGAGGGAGAGAGGGAGAGAGGGAGAGAGGGAGAGAGGGAGAGAGGGAGGGAGGGAGAGAGGGAGGGAGGGAGGGAGGAAGGAAGGAAGGAACAGCAGCTCTCAAAAGAGCTTTTGTCATCTCACAGGCTGGAGAGATTAAAGTTTGATGTTGGGACTGCCAAGGAAGTCAACACTGAAGCTTGAAAATCCATAAAGAAAATGATTTCCTTTTAAGGGCTTTTGCAAAAAAATTTTTTAATTTCTTTGTTTTTGTTTCTTACTTCAAAAGGTAAGCCCTAAAGGAAGCTGGAAATACAATGCACCAGTTACCAGTGGTTCTCAACTTCATCAGACCCAGCAGGCTCCCTTTCTTTTATATTTTATTTTTAAATGATAAATAAAAATTGGGTATATTCATGGAGACAGAAGGCCAGCAGCTAGAAAGCCAAGTGGAACATAGTTGAAAGTACTGACCAGAAGATTCAGGATTTTACTGACATACATAAGTTATCTCCAAATTGATCTAAAGATTTAAAGCTGTTCCAAATCCCAGTAGGTTTTTCAGTGGAAATTGACAGCTGATTGTGCCATTTATATGGAAATGCATGGAGCCAAGATAAACAAGAAGATCCTGAATAAAAACAAAGTGGAAGATTTTAGACTACAGATTAGCAAGCTTATAGTAATTAAGATGGTATGATATTGGTACAAGGATAGAAAACTGACCAATGGAACAGAATAGGGAATCCAGAAATAGACCACACACAGATAAAATCACTCAGTGTAAGATGAAGGTGATACGGCAGAGCCATAGGAACAAGGTGTTTTGTTTTGTAAATGATATTAAGATTATAGAATATCCCTGTGGAAAAAAAATAGGAAATCTTGACCCCTATCTCACACTGTAGACAAAAACCAATTCCAGATAAACTCTAGATCTAAATGTAAAAAAAAATTAATAAAGCTTTTAGGTGACAGTATAAACATGGCCTCTTAAACAGGACACAAAAGCACTAATCACTAAGTAAAAGATTGATAAATTGGACTTTTTCAAGATGTAAAACTGTTTTAAAATCAGAAGTCACCACTGGATAAGGTATTTGCAGTACATATATCCAACAAACAGCTCATATTCGAGATACTGAAAAAACTCCAAATCAGTATGAAAGACACAGATAACCCATTGATTGTGATTTAAAGACTCAAACAAGCACTTCATAAAAAGCATATCAACTGGTCAACAAACACGTGAAAAGATTCTCCACACCATTGGCCACACCGAAATACAAATTAAAACCAAAATAAAGTACCACTATACACCTACCAGAATAGTTTTAAAAGGCTGATAAGGATGTAGAGCAACTGAGACTCTCTTACACTGCTGTTGATGTGAGTTTAACAATCAATTTGGAAAATTGTTTGGGTGTACTTACAAAAAGCAAACATGTACTCTAAGACCCAGAAATGTCATGCTTAGGTACAGATCTCCACAAGACATGTAATAGAATGTTCAAAACAACATTATTCGCCACAGCCTGGTTTTGGACAAAAATGTTCAACAGCAGCCCAATAAATAAATTGTAACATATTCATATAGCAGCAAATAATGCAGCAGTCAAATGGTGCCATTGCTACATGAAAAAACAAGGATAAAGCCCATAAATACAATATTAAGCCAAAGAAGCTAAACCCAAAAGAGTAGATACTATGTGATTTCATTTATATAGAATAAAAAGCGGGTGAAGATACTTGATGATGAATAAAAATAGTGGTTAATTTTTTGGTAATAGTGATTTTGGTCACCCAGATGTGTACACTTTGTAAAAACTCATCAGGCTCTACACATATGATTAGTGCACTTTTCTGCACGTGTGTTATGCTTCAACAAAAAGATTTTTAAACACGAGTGATATTCAAGATGACTGGATGAACGATTGCAGGGCCCCACCCTTGCCAATACACAGTGGTAGATTTCCTCTGTCATTGCAAAACAAATCGTTATGATGGATTGGTGAGTCTCCACACCCATGGATAGCACCGCACACCCTTTCTGCACAGAAGGAGGACGTAGTTAAGTAAATGTCGTCTGATAGGCAAGGAGGTTGGAGAGGAGCTTGCCAGAACAGACTCCAGGACCTCTATGGTGTAGAGATTCACTGGTGCTCCTTGTCACCTGGATTGAAGAGAAATGGGTTTAGAGAAATGGGGACTATTATTGTTTCTCTGTCTAATGTGGAGGAAGGGTACGCACCACCAACTGCCACGGAATCAACAGAGACCCGATTCTTCATCACGTGGCCACTGGCAAGCAGCATCTTGCAGCCCTCACCCCCTAAAATCTCAAAATCATCATTAGGAGGCAGTGACTAAAAGGCCTAATTCAGTGCATGGAATAGTATTTGGGGACATCAGAATGAAATTGTAAATTACTGAAAAAGAGAAAGCCTGGAATTTGAGGATTGTCTGCAACTCAGAAACAAGACAGGTCATGACTAAGCACCACGGTAATTTTTATTGAGTAGCTCACATGAGCACAGCTGCACTTGTCCTGCAGAGCTCTAAATGTCATGGAGGTTGTGGATGGCCTCTTTTATTTACCTGTGCAGTCCCCTTCTAGGCAAGGAATCTCAGGAGGGTCCTCTCTACTCTTTCCCCAAAGAGAAGGTATATGCAGCTGTGTTCTCCTCTTGCCCCATAATGAGAAGAAGGAACTCCATTCCTTGCCAATAAGGGAGCTGGGGAAGGAGAGAAGGAACCCATTTCTCATTATTAAGTTCTGCTTATTCCAACTGCATGAAAGCAAACATATCCATATTCAACTCTGACAAAGTACTAAGGGGTTACAAACCCAAATACTGTTGATGGGATCAATTCAAGAGTCAGAGGATAGAAAATCAGGTAACATGAATCTAGTCAACTGGACAATGGTAGAGAGGTGAGCAGACCTGCCAAAATCACAAAAGTTCCCTGTTACAGTCCATTTGTATTACCCCACCAAAAACATTATATTTTGAAAACTCATCACCAATGTGATGGTATTAGAGATGGGGCCATTGGGAGGTGATTAGATGATGAGAGCTAGTCACACATTACATAGAATTAGTGTCCTTATATAAGAGGCCCCAGAGATCTGCTTTGCCCCCTTCACCATGCGAGGACACAGTGAGAACGTGCCATCTATGAACCAGGAAGCAGGACCTCACCAGACACTGAATCTGCCAGCAACTTTATCTTGGACTTACCAGTCCCCAGAACTGTGAGAAATAATGTTGTGTTATTTATAAGCTACCCAGTTTATGATATTTTATTATAGGGGTCCAAACAGACTAAGACACTCCCACAGAACAAGTCGTCTCCATATCCGCATTCAGATGAAGACACTAACACGGACACACACCACAAATGACCCAGGTGGGGCTCCATGTCAGTGGGTCTACCCCAGCGGCAATACTTTTAACCCTGCAATCCCCAGTGTTATTTCCAGGACTGAGTTGTTCTTCAGGAAGTGTTTGTAGAAGTGCCAGGACTTGAGTCAGCTGCATAAGCCTTTCACAGCCTGTGTTCCACACTGGACTTTTCTGACTGCTGCACAAAAAAGGAAGTGGATGATTCTCTTCGCAGTGGGACTGCTGGCTCTCTCCTTCCAACCCATTAAGCATGGCGAGGAGCCGTGTAACTTTGCACATGCTGTGCTGTTCTGTATAAATAGGGACCATCCATCAGAAATGTCACAGACAGGGAGTCAGTGAAGTTTCTACAACCAATTTACAATCAGAATCTGCTGTGAAATACACACAGAAAATGCCTTAACAGAGAGGATGCGAAATACACACATTATGTATGGCTAATGAAGCCACGTTAAATCTGAGGGACCTAGCACAAGGCAGAAAAAGTGGAAAATGTACAAAAGTGAAGGAGCAAACAGTGAAGAGTAGGTGGGGTCTCTATTCAGATTTAGAAATGAAAAACAACAGCAAAAACAAAAACAAAAAAAACAGCAAATAGAAATAATTTTTTTGGGGGGGAGGGGTTTTGCCATTCTGCAAACTCAGCAAACCAGGGGTACTCTTGCAAATAAACGTTCTTGATGCTGAATTTATTACAGCTAAGCTAAAAAAGTATAAAACATTGAAGATTTCTATTTAGGCAGGAAATAAATTTAACCAAGGAGATGGCAAAGCAGGTTTTTAGAGGCTGAGCTGCCAAGTTGCCTCAACCTTGTCCTGGAAGATTCACTTCCAAACGTAAAATTTTGACTGGAGTTCAGACACACAGTTTCACTTTTAGAAGCTTCAAAACTATCCTTCCAGGCTAAGGAAGAGATTTTTCCATCATCCCCCTCATAGGCATCCTGATCACACAGGTCCAAGGCATGGTCTTCCATAAGGTAGAGATTCAATACAGTTCAATTACTTTAATGAATGACTAGCAGTGTCTTTCTTTCCACATATATTGATGCAAAGAAAAGAGATGTTCGAATGCTAACAAAATCCTCATCAACATCATCATCATCGTCATCCCAGGTGATATTTAACAACAGCTGGTTTTAATGCTAGAATCTCAAGATTATCACAAGACTTGATTTCATACAAGATGAGGACTATTGCATGCCCACTTCACAGATGATAAAATCTAGGCATAGAGCAGGGGTCCCCCACCCCAGGGCTGCAAACCAATACCATTCCATGGTCTGCTAGGAATTGGGCTACACAGCAGAAGGTAAGCTACGATTGAGCATTGCTGCCTGAGCTCCGCCTCCTGTCAGATCACTGGCAGCATTAGATTCTCATAGGAGCGTGAACCCTATTGTGAACTGCCCATGCAAAGGATCTAGGTTGCATACTCCTTATGAGATTCTAATGCCTGATGACCTGATGTGGAACAGTTTCATCCTGAAACCATACCTCAACCCCACCATGGTCCATAGAAAAATCGTCTTCCACGAAACCAGTCCCTGGTGCTAAAAAGGTTGGAGACCACTGGCTTAGAGAGATTATCAGTAAAGTGATAGACTCAGGATTCCAGCACCTACTTTCTAATGCTAGACGACCAAGAACTATGGTCAATGGACCTTCTGCAATTAATCAAGGGCATTTATGAACCCCTTAGATGGGTTATTTGTCTGTTTTCTTCTCAAGTGTCTCTGGAACAGGAAATCTCTCCTTCTTAGCCTATTCCTGCAATCAATGTCCCTCCCAGTGAAGAATGAATCAATCAAATAAATTTTTCCACATGTAGAACACTGATAATAGTAGCTAACTTTATTGGGTGCATGCCAGGCATAGTGCTAATCATTTCATGTGGATTATCTCACTCATTTAGCACACTGACCCTATGAAGAACCTACCATTATTAACTAACATTTTACAAGTGAGGAAACAAACTTTTGCATACGCCCAAAGTACCTACATTCTGTATGTGGCAGAACTGGAATTGCTCACTCCCTTGTTAATCTCATCCAGCGTTTTAAACACCATCTACAGGTTGGCAATTCCCAAATTTGTTTCTCTATTCCAGACTCATCCCTCTAAATCCTTAATACTATAGCTGATGTCTAACAGGTATCTCAAACTTAACAGTTCCAAAGCAGAACTCTTACAGCCCTCTTACTTTGTCCAACCCCCACACAAAAAAATCTGCCCCCTACCATAGTCTCTTATTCTCAGTGTATAGCAACTCCATCCTTGGAATTGCTGGAGACAAAAACTTTGAGATCATCCTGAATTCCCCTCTTTCTTTCACATCTCACACATTATTCATCAATAAACACTTTAGCCTCTATCTTCAAAATATAATCATGATTGGATCATTTCTTACCACTGTACTGCTGTCACTCTGCACCAAGAAACCACTAAGGATTACAATAGCCTCTGAATTGACCTTATTGGTCTGCCATTCCTTGTTCCCCAAGTCTGCCCTCAAGAGAGCAGCTAGAGAGTGGTAGCTGATTACACTAATTGTCTCCAGTGAACCATGCCTTCTGGTATCCACACACACCTGTTGTCTCACACTGACTCTGGGCTGACTCTGTGACTTAGCACATATGAGGCAAACAGAAGCTTAAGAAGTGCTTGCTCTCTAGGAATGCTGCCAGCATCACAAAAGCAATCCCAACCTGGTGTGGCCTCCTTGAGGATGAAAGTCCACATGGAGAGTGGGGGCCAGACATCTGGGCAATTGCAACAGAGTTCAACCCCTAGCCAGTCCTTTGGCTGATGCAGCCACATGAGTGTGGTCAGGTGAAACCAGCAGACAACTGCCTGGTCAACCCACAGGACAGAGAGAAAAATAAACCACCACTCTTCTGAGCCACTAGCAGCAACTAATTGACACAGACAGAATCCTTTCACAATATGCTTGTTTAGTTAATTCCTCTGCTCAAAATCCTCCAGTGGCCTCCCATTTAACTCAGAGTAAAAGACAGTTCTAACAACAGCCTCCAACATCCTACATACCCTGTCCTCCTGTCACTTACTGATGTAATCTCCTGCCACTGCCTTCTCCACCCCAGCACACCGTCCTCTTCGCTTTTCCTAAAGTTCACCAGGCACAGCATATTCTTTTCCCAAATAATCCCCTGGCCTCTTTTGTTTCCTCCTGATTAGAGGAGTACCCTCTAACAACCTACATAGACAGCTCCATGCCTTCTTCCAGCCTCCCTTCCCCCTGCCCTGGGTGCTGTTTCCTGGAGTTCTCGTCACCGTTGCACCCACTACATGTTCATCTGGGTGCCTGTCTATTGTTTGTTTCTCCAAGTGGAATGTGAACTCCATGAAGGCTTTGTCTTTGTTCTCTTCCATATCCTCAGCCCAGAATGATGTTTTAATCCTGGTAATGATCACTGAATATTTGCTGAAGAAAAATAAATGAATGAATAAATGCATTTATGAGTTCAAATGAATGAACTCAAAACGAATGAATGAACTCAGAATCTAACACGCATCCTTACTCCACACCCAAAGGACCACTCAAAACTATTCTACCATCCATGTTATCATTACCTAAGTTTAAATTAAACATGCTCACCAGATCTATAGTGGAGTGAAGGAGTCATGCCCTTGAGAAACCCACAATCTAGCATGAAAGTAGGACACATGAATACTCCTAGGATGGTCTGTGGGATGCTATGGCGAGAAACATAATGGAATATTTAGAAATATTCAAATATTTGGAATATTTGAAAAATATTTTCCCCAGTATTAGGAAACAAAAACCTAGTCTTTAAATTGCAGTGCCCTAAAATTATAAAGTATTAAGCAAAAGTAAAAATGTTTAGAATGATTCTTTTAAAGCTATCTCAAAATCAGTCCTCATTCTCCAATTCCCTGCAAGTAAGCAGTTTGGTTTTCAAAGCCCATGCATATCCCCTTAATAGATTTGTGCACCTCCAAACACAGGAAATGTGAGCGGGAGTGTTTTGTCACCAAAGATGAAAAGTCAATTTCACATCACAGCAAGAAAATCATTTTCCAAGAAGTTACACAAGTCAACAAACAACAATATTCAAACCTCTGGCACTGGCCTTGTCCAAGGAAATAACTCTTAAATTTAAGGAGAGAAACAACCCAAAGAGATTGGGGTGAAGTCACCTGTCTAGAAATTGACAAGATCAGTGACAAAACGTCAAAGCCAAGTTCTCAAGCTTTGCAAGGTTAACAGAAACGCCTGTATAGATTGCAAACTGTAGGACACGGGATGCTGTAACTTCTCCAAAATGCATAAAAATCCTGTCAATTATAAGCTAGTGAGCTTGACTTCCATCATAAAAACTGTCAGATGAAAATGAGAAACTTCTTTACAAGCCCGGTATTAAATATGACTTGTCAAATCAGTTGTGTCCTGAGCTTGCCAATGGCAATGACCTCATGGCCCTGCAGTTTGCCATGTGTAAGCTCAATAAGGCTCCACGCCAGCAATGTGAAAACCTAATTGTGGAGAGCTGCAGTAGAACATGTTTGATGGTTTTGCCTTCCTTGTATATCTCTCCTGGAGAAAGAGGGTTTCCTTCACTCTGCCCTGTCAGCAACTGTGCTTCACTTGGGGGTCCCCAGTGGGCATGTAGCCTAGCCCATCCAATCTGAAAATTCCACCTGCCAGCAACAGGAATTGCTTTGATTTGATCACAGGACTCCAATCCACCCAGTGACGTTAATCTTGATACTTGGTGGAACTACTGAGAAAGAGGCTCTCTTTCGCCTGCAGATCACTAAACTGATGAAAGTAGGACATGCGAATACTCCCAGGATGGTCTGTAGGATGCTATGGTGAGAAACATAATGGAATATTTAGAAATATTCAAATATTCAAATAAAAGAAGCTGCTTAAGAATAAAGACAGCACAGAGGGAGGCACAGCTGAGAGATGGAGCAAGAGGGACTGAGGACAGATCCATTATTTTCTGATTCTGCCCTAACTGAAGTTAGCTCTAACCCCAGTTCTTTTCCATCAGCCAGTAAACTACCCCCTTTTTTGTTAACCTGGTTTGATCAGCCTCCTACTTAATGTTAGTGCTGGGTTCTTTGCCCTTCAACCAGCACCTCCCCACATTGACTCAAATCTTCAGGCTCATCCTTGATGTAGCCCAGGAACGAGCCTGTTCTTCCCCAGGCTCGCAGGGGAATCAGGGAATGAGAATTCAAAATCTCCAATAACTTCACTTCACATATTGCTGATCCCAGCCTGGACCTGTTTCAATAACTGAAATTCAGCCTTGCTCTTATAAACACCTGGACTCCAACTGCAGGTCCTGGGATCCTGTCTCACTAATCCTGTGCTTGAAAGTTCATCTTCAAGAAATTTTTTCCCAGACACAACTCATCCATCTTTGATTTCAAATTGCCCAGAAAGTGCCTGGGATGTAACAGAGGTCTATCAGATGCTTGAAACATGTAATAACTAACTAATTGAGTATTTTTAGCAGATGGTGTTGGTTCCCACCCAAAGCCCCCTTATCTACCTATTAGTGTTGCGGCTAGTGGCTCAGGCTATCCCTTGGCCTACCCATCAGAGTAATTCCCCTGGAAATGCCTGGAGGGTATACTTTCTGCCACAGCATAGAACATCTCATAGGCAATGGCTGATTGGCAGTTACCTTTTAAAAAAATAAATCTTATTGTGTATATTTAAGGTATACAACATGATGTTGTGAGATACATACATATAATAAAATGGTTACTATAGTGAGACAAATTAACATAGCCATAATCTCACATAGTTACCCATTTTCTTTTCCCTGTGGCAAGAGCAGCTATAATCTACTCACTTAGCAAGAATCCTGACTACACGACACTATTATTACCTACAGTGCTCCTGTTGTACATCAGGCCTTTAGATTTGTTCATCCTACATGTCTGCCATTGTATATACTTTGAAAAATATCTCCCCATGTTCTCCTTCCCACCCTGACCCTGGTCATCACCATTCTACTCCCTATCTTTGTATATTTGATCTTTCATATATATATATATATTCCACATATAAGTGAGATCATGCAATATTTTTCTTTCTGTGTCTGGCTTATTTCACCTAGCAAAGTGTCCTCCTCCAGGTCCATCTATGTGGCAAACGGTAGGATCACCACCTTTTTAAAAACTGAATATTATATATAAATAAATATATATATTCACAGGGGGTATTTTTGTTTTTGTTATTGTTTTTTTGAGATGGAGTCTCCCTCTGTCGCCCAGGCTGGAGCGCAGTGGTTCAGTCTTGACTCAGTGCAACCTCCGCCTCCTGGATTCAAGTAATTATCCTGCCTCAGCCTCCCGAGTAGCTGGGATTACATGCATGCACCACCATACCTGGCTAATTTTTGTCTGTTTTTCTTATTAACAGAGATGGGGTTTCACTATGTTGACCAGGCCGGTCTGAAACTCCTGACCTCAAATGATCCACCCCCTTCAGCCTGCCAAGGTGCTGGGATTACAGATTACAGGCATGAGCCACTGCGCCCGGCCTATTCACAGCTTCTTTATCCATTTCTTGGTTATTGTGACTAACGCTGCAATGAACGTGGGCACATGAAAGTGCAGATATCTTTATGAGATAATGATTTCATTTCCTTTGAGCGTATATATCTAGAAGAGAGATTGCTGGGTTATATGGTAACTTTTTCTTTGGGTAAGACGACTGTTGTGTGCAACTCACACTCCTGAGCCTCCAGTGGGATCTGCCCAAGGCCGACTTCCCAAGAAGCCTCGCTTTCTTTCCTACCTTCTTTGCTTGACTCATCCTGCTTCCCTTCCTCCCTCCTAGGTCTATTTTGAGCTGTCCTTTAATAAATCACCTGTGTGAGAACTTCTCAGCTTCAGCTTTTGGGGAACCTGGCTGAGACACTAATGAAGCAATACTTGTGAATGTTGTGGTTGCACAGAACAAGGAGAGGTCACATCACACTTCAAGGGAGAGTTGTCATTTGATGTAGATGTTGAAGCATGGATAGGATTTCACAGGTGGAGGTGAGGAGAAGGTGAGACATTGCAAAAGGAACTGGTTGAGGAAAGGCCCAGAGGCAGATCAGTGTAGCAGGAACATTAAGTGGACATGAAAGGATGAGAAGCCAAGGGGACATTTTTCATTTCCTGTTTTTACCTTCCATAAGTGCCCCTCCATAGTGTCGTGGCTGGTCATACATTGAAAGCTCAGCAGAGTCACGATTTTCATCCTATGCTGTTTGTTAGTGTCCAGAGCCCAGAAGAGCCAGCTGGAGGAACATGTGAATCAGTGCCAGACTGAACGTATGTGCTGAGGAGGGATGCCAGAGCTTTACACTCAATAGAGAAAGGGAAATAATCCTCCCAATGTGTTTATATTCACTGGAATACTCCTAGGGAGAAAGAATTTCAGTGGCTAATTCCAAAAAGGAGAACTGAAGAGTAAAGGCTTTGTAATGGGAAGAGAGGAGTTGGAGATGCAGTAAACATCAGATCAACTAACAGGGAAGGGACCTGGATATGTTTGGGATCCTGTCTATGAGAAATCATATTGATTACTCATTACGATCTTAGAAGAATGCTATCCAGAAGCTGAGGATGAGAGATAAGCAGCAAACCTGAAGCCAGTGCACTATCAGGGTGGGCAAAGGCTTTACTAATCAACTCCCAAAGCTTGCTTCTTCTTTGTCAAATAGTTCAAAATTAACATTCCTGAGCAGGTACTTTTCTTCATCATGTGAGAAAGGAAGGGTAGATCCTAGGAACTGTTTAGGTTAAATAAGTGTTGGAAAAGCGGAACTGTATAGAGAATAGGGCTGGTCTCTTCAGTGCCTGCAGTGGAAACAGAGTTTAACAGCCAAGTGACTAAGAAAAGAACCAACTTCACAGACTGCAAACTTCCCTTCCTGAGAGGTGAAACCTCCATTTGGCCTGCATATGTGTAATGCAATGCTCTAATGAGGCAAAATTCCAGTGATAATAAACACGGGTTGGGCACAGTGGCTCATGCCTGTAATCCCAGCACTTTGGGAAGCCAAGGCAGGAGGATCACTTGAGCCCAGGAGTTTGAGGCCAGCCTGAGCAACTTGGTGAGACCCCTATCTCTACAAAAAATAAAAAATTAGCCAGGCCTGGTGGTGTGAGCCTAGTCCCAGCTACATGGGAGTCTGGGATGGGAGGATCACTTGAGCCCAGGAGACAGAGGCTGCAGTGAGCCATGAGCCATGATCATTCCACTGTACTCCAGTGTGGCCAACAGAGTGAGACTCTATTTCAAAATAAAAATTAAAACTAACATTAGTGAAGAGAGGGAAACACCTGGTTGCGAGAAGCTAGACAATCGAGAATTTCAAAGTGATATTTTATTGTATGGCATATTCTCACTGTCCACTGAAAAAACGTGGATTGTAATAAATACTTATTTTATTAAGCTAACTTTATCTTGCTCTAAGCATTTGACCTTGTTAGGCTCTAGGTCTCTTATCTGCAAAATAGTACCTACAATTGCTACCATGCCTTGCTTCACAGGATTGTGTTAAGTGAGATAATTCACCAGAGTTTTCTTTGTAAACTCTTAGGCACCATGCAAAGATATTCACCTTCTCTAAAAGCAACAACCCAGCAAGATTAGTATGTTAATTATTTTGCATTGGTTGAAAGTAAGAGGAAGGTCAAAATAGTGACTTAATAAGAGTGCCAAGAACACAAGAGATAGAAAAGGAAAACTGCTTTTTATGAGAAATAGCATTAACCTATGGCAATCTCATTTTATTGTGTGCTTTCCATGCTCTATTCCAAGCTTGGGATAGTCAGTTTTCTGAGGAAGCAGATGGATGTTGGTGGATATGTGACCTGCCCACAACAATTACACAGCTTTATGGTGCTTTAAATCATCCCAAAGATCAAAACCAAAAACAAAGTTTCAGAGCTTGTCAAAACTAGTCTAATTAAAGCAGAAAATGTGCTAACTAGCAAATGCGCCTCTGCAGTGAGATAACTCAGGCACTGTCAGCTGCAAAGCATGCTGGAGTCTTGCTGACTTGGGTTGGTGGGAAGAAGAATAAAGCTAAAAATGAAGGATGAAGGATGGGGGATGAAGGGCTTGAGATTCTAAGGGAAGTTGGTTCCAGTGGCCCAAAATAAACTGTTCAGGGGAATAGTGTACTAAGTGTTAGTTGGGCCTGGCTGTAGTGCTCCACAAACTCCAAGCTTGTGAAGAATATAAGAGCCAAGGGGAGTTTATTTGAAAAGAGGGCCCTAGCCAGTGGTTAGTAGCATCAGTGTCAGTACAGGAGCTTCGTCAAGAGCTGTCCAAGGTTCTGAGAATACATACAGGTATCAAACTCAGTAGCCAAGAAACTAACAGGATAGCGGGGAAGACAAACATAAGCAGAGCATTTTGACATAATAATAACAACAGATACCATTTATTGATTCTTGATGCTGTGCCAGACAGTGTGCTAGGCATTGTTTCAAACATAAATAGACCTTTACACAATCCTTCACATACTGGCCCTGCCAACACCTCTAACCTCTTTTAAGTAACATTTATGAAACAATCCCACATTCTCAGGCACACTCCTGAGAATATTATAAAATCTAGCTCAGGAACAATATGAGCGCAAGGGTGGGTCCCAGAACTTGTTTTAAAGCTTGCTCAACCCTCCTGGAAAAAGATTATTGGAGTGAGTACTTACTCAAATTGATCTAATAATAGTGCTTTTTTCCAGAAATTGGATTGGTATCCATTATTCTTGCCTCATCCTGTCTCTTAAAGAGAGACAATGTAAGCTAGGGAGTCATTTGTAGTCTTGAGGACTGAGAAGCAGGTAAATCAGCCTGCAGTAAGAATTATTCAACAGACATACAGAAAGAAACAAGAGATAGTAAATGGAAAACCTTTCCGATTTCTTACTGTTCTACAAACACTAATTTGGGCTCATACCAGAGGTCCAGCTATGTTTCTCCTTTGGAACCCATGACATGGCCATGAAACTTGATGACAAATGTCCCTATGTGGTTAAGTTGCTTAAGTAAGTCTCTTCTGTTGCAATGAAGAGTCGTGACTCTGCATCACCCAAGGACACCTAGACCATAATCCAGGATTCAAAGCACAGTGACTACCATACATATTTTAACTTCTTCCACTTCTTCTTCTGATAATTTCCCTGTACACCCTTATTCTATGCTCCAGCCATACTGAACAACTGGCAATTATGTAAACCTTCCCTACAGTCTATTATCTACCTTCCATTGCAAATGCTGCTCTCTCTGCCTACATAAAGTTTCCTTCCTTTCTTGCACTGGTGCACTCATATTTAATATTCAGGACTCAGTCAAAAGCATTTCTAAGGCTCAAATATGATCTTTTGTCTCCAAGTCACATCCCCATGCCAGTACTCCTGGCTTTTCCAGTATTCCAGGCTTCTGCCAGGTTCAGTGTCTTCTCTGCACATAGCATTAACCGGTCTGTCTTCCCCAACACACTCAGCAGCAAGGACCATGTCTTTCCTCTCTTTGTCAAGACTATCTGGCATAGCACAGATACACAAGCATTTAAAAACACAAGCAATACTCATTGTGTATGAAAAATTAAAATTAACATTTTTCGTTTTACACACTACTTCCAGTACCCTGGAAAGATGGTTGAAACTTGGTTCAGGTAAGAAAAAAGTACTGAGCTTCTTTAGATAAATCTCATGCCATCATGGGATAATAGGATTCAGAAGAACTACAGAGGTAAGCTGCATGGTTTTTATCGCTGAGTAAATTACCCCATAACTGGTCTGCCTGAATCTTTTGTCCCATCACCATTCACTCTCCACACAGCAGCCAGAGTGATCTTGCTGGGAAATGCAAATCGGACTGTAACCCTACCTAGTTTAAAACCCTTCAGTAACTTTCTGTTGACTCCAGAATCAAGTGCAAAAGTTTTGCCATAGTCTATAAGACCCTACACAATCTACCCCAAGTATACCCCTTCCACCTAATCTTGTACCATTTCTTCTCCCTCAGTTTATTTCTAGAACTACTACTAATCTTTCATTCCAACTTGCCAAGCTTGCTTCTGCTTTAGGGACATTGCATTGTTTTCTTCTCTCAACTGGAACAATCAGCTTCTACATTTTCAGATGGCTAAATTTTAATTCAAATAATACCTCTCTTAGAGTCCTCCTTCCTCAGTCTAAAGTAGCTTCCTCCCTCCCCACCACTTCCTACATCACCACTCTATTATTTCCACACCTATCACATCTTTATCATTGTATTTGTTGGCTTGCACCTGTACTTACTCTCTTTTCTAGAATGTAAACTCTTTGATGGCAGAGACCATGACTATCTTGTTCACTGCTCTATCCCAGTACTTAGAATAGTTTCTGACAAATATTGTAGGTTCTCAATAAATAAATATAAGTGGAATCACTGGATATGAGTTCAAGTGTTGGCTTTCTTTTATTATTTGGATGACCTTTGGAAAAATCACGTTTCCTCTTTTTGTTTCCTCATTTATTATAAAAAAATTAAGAACACTAATAAAAAACCTTACTTCAGAGTGGCATGGTTCCATGACGGTGAGCCATTAGTGGATATTACAATAAAGGGAACTTGCCCTTGAATAACTTTTTAAATGACATACCCTAATGCAAACACTAAAGTTGTACATATCTGATGTCAAGGCTGATCGGCATAAGCTCAGCTGAGTACATTTAGCTGGAGTAAAAATGAAACCTAATCATTCACTTAATAATCATCTCAGGATTTCTAGAATATTCATCATGTCCATTTTATAGCCTGCAAACTGCATCATAAAATTCACAAACACGTATGATCTCCTCTTGCATTAATCTCTGCCTGCCAGCCTATGTGGAGAGGAGACAGAATCTAAGTTTATCTAACATTAGTGATGGCATCAGCTGTTGGTCCCATGGCCCCGGCTCAGCAGCTTTCATAAGCAGAAAGGAAAAAAGTTTGAGCCTGACTAGAACTAGACCATCATTTATCCTCCACCCTATTTCCCAAGCAGTCAACTGGACTTTCAGAGAAAATTACTGTCAAAGTCACAATTCTCCCCAGCATTTAACAGCAGCAGTATGGAAAGAGATTAATGGACCACAGCCAAGGATGCCTCATCCCTTATCATATGTATTTCTTCATGCAATTTACTTAACTTCTTTAAATCTAGTTTAGCTAATTCAATATTACACATCTTTTTTTTTTTTTTTGAGATGGAGTCTTGCTCTGTTGCCCAGGTTGGGGTGCAGTGGCATGATCTCAGCTCACTGCAACCTCTGCCTCCTAGGTTCAAGTGATTCTCTTGCCTCAGCCTCCTAAGTAGCTGGGATTACAGGCATGTGCCAACATACCCAGCTAATTTTTATATTTTTAGTAGAGACAGGGTTTCACCATGTTGGCCAGGCTGGTTTCAAACTCCTGGCCTCAAGTGATCTGCCCACCTCAGCCTCCTAAAATGCTGGAATTACAGGCATGAGACACCACGCTGGGCCTCTTATCACATTTTAAAATTATTTTTCCACTGTCTTCTTGACTCAACCATTACTGTTATGAAGTCTAATGCCAAGATGATGTCTGTTCTTTAGTGGGTGATTTTTTTTTTTCTCTCTCTCTTTCTCTCTTGCTTTTCAAGAAGCAAGAGTCCCTGGTGGTTACAATCCCAGGCACTGGAGCAAGAGATTGCTGGCTTCGGGTCCCAGCTGCCACATGTCCTGGTTATAAGATCCGGGGCAAGTTATTTAGACTCCCTGTCCTTCAATGTCCTCATGTATAAAATGGGGATAATATGAGTGGCCACATCTTAAGACTCCTTTAAAGGCTAAATAAGTTCATCCATGTGTAGTGCTTAAGACAGTGCCTGCCAGCAGCACTGGATAAATGTTATCTGTTACCATCTTTGGATTTCCTTTTTCTTTGATAGACTTAAATCTTTCTCAATATGTAAAAAGTGTCTGTTTTTCTTTGTCCACTCTGTCTTGCACTCAATACAGCTTTTCAATCAAGAGAGGTTTTTTGTTTGTTTGTTTGTTTGTTTGTTTTTAGATGGAAGTTTTGCTCTTGTTGCCCAGGCTGGAGTGCAATGGTGCGATCTCAGCCCACTGCAACCTCTGCCTCCCGGGTTCAAGCGATTCTCCTGCCTCAGCCTCACGAGTAGCCGGGATTACAGGCACATTCCACCATGCCTGGCTAATGTTTGTATTTTTAGTAGCAACGGGGTTTTCACCATGTTGGTCAGGCTGGTCTCAAACTCCTGACCTCAAGTGATCTACCTGCCTTGGTCTCCCAAAGTGCTGGGATTACACGCATGGGCCACAGCCTCCCAAAGTGCTAGAATTATAGGTGCTCAGCTGGTATTTTTAATTTTAAAATTTTTCTTTAGAGACAGGGTTTCACTATGTTGCCCTGGCTGGCCTTGAATTCCTAGACTCATTTGATCCTCCTGCCTCAGCCTCCTGAGTAGCTGGAACAACAGGCACATGCCATATCGCACATGACTATAATCAAGAGTTGTGATCATTCTTTAATTCTGAAAAATTCTAAGTTGTTTTTTCCTCCACTACTCTCTCCCTTCCATTTGTTTTTGCCTTTCCTTCCAGGACTTCCAGTATAAGATGATGAACAGTTCCCCAACTCATTATTCCTTCTTGATGCCTTTGGGAGAGTTCCTCAGACTGGCTTTCTAGGTAATTTGTTCTTTGACTACAGGCATTCTGCCATGTAGCCTATCTATTGTGTTCTTTATTTTGACATAATATTTCTCCCACCATACATTTCAATTTGATTCTGTTTTATTAACTCCTTGCTCCTGCTTCCTGTTACCAATATCCTCTCTTATCTCTGTGGGAAAATTTATTATTCTTCCTTTGAATTTATGACCTATCTAGACCATTAATTTTTATTTGTATACTATAGCTGAATCTCATATTCTTGTCTTTCTTTCATACTGACTGTATCCCTCAGGTGTGTGGTTGGTTTTTTCTGTGACATTATTTTCTCCTGGAGAGTATCAGGCACCAATTGATGCCATTCATAGTAAAGGCATATTAGGGGTATTAGATAACACTACCCACACAATTGTAGTGTTCTGCATTACTGAATTTTGTTTCTCAACACCATTTGTTGTGTCCAATCGTTGTGTCCCGTGGTGACGTCATCCTTCTCTTTGGAGACTATGATTTCTAGACCATCAGATGCCTAAATTCTTAAGATGGAAAGCAAAATCTCTGCAAGTGGATTATTAACATAGAGGTTTGTCTCAAGATCACCCCTTTCATTTCTAGACCATGTATTCTGGGTATGGAAAAGATATGTAATTGTCTCTGATTCAAAACATACACAGCCAAACATACACTGCATCCTGTAATACAAAATCCAAAATTTTCAAGGGGTTGTCTCCTCCCTGTAAGTACATCTTTAGTAAACCATTAGCATTTTGATTAGATCAGAGACTTCTGGCTGAGTGATGTAGTAATACCTGATCATTCCATGGTTACGAGCCCACTGTTGCACATTTTTGGCTAGGAAATGTGTTCCTGGGTCAGAAACAATGCTAAGCAGAATGGCATGATGCTGGACAAGGCATTCTACGAGTGTGAGGGTGGTGATGTTAGCACAAACACTGTCAGCAAGAAAGGTAAATCTATACCCAGAATATGTTTATTTCAGCACGGATAGATCTTTATCCTCTTCACAATGGAAGAGGTTCAGCATAATAAACACACTACCTGGTGGCTGGCTGATCCTCCAGGGAATGGTGCAATATCAGTGCTTATTGCTGCTCTCCACACTTGGAAGATTAGGCACTTAGCAGTAGTGTTAGCCAGGTCAGTCTTGGCAATAGCAGGTCCATGGTGCTGAGCTCACAGGTTGAGGGAAAGGAGGCAGTGCAACAGTGTAAAAGGAGTCAAAGCCATCTGCTCATGCAGCTCATTTGTACCTTCCAAACCTGGCCAAGCTGTCTCATACATATCATTTTCACCAGATGATATACCACCGCTGTGTACTCCCACAGTGTGTCAGAAACACTCAATACATGATGTGAAGCTCAGCCCACATGGTCTCTGGGTGTTTCATGGTTAGGCAATCACAAGGACCAGAAGCAAGCCAGAATATATCTCTCAAAAGAAAAATAGTTACTTTCAGAAGAGGGAATGGAGTTGCTCCAAAGTCCTAGAGGTCTGCACTGTGATTCTTTTGTTGTTGTGGTCCTGAGGCTTCATACAGTCTCCTTATTTTCACTGGCACTCTAAGTATCATTGTATCTGCTAGATCAGGAGACCCCAGTGGCAGAGAAAGCTGCACTGTAGCCTACCTTGCTGCAAGAGCCTTCTCTTGCCCTGGTCTCCAGTTGAAAGTGGAAGCCTTGCAATAACTCTAAATGTGTCAAAGTAGCACACTTGACTGTATTATATGTTGCCTCCAAAATCCAAAAAGACCTAACATGCTTTTTAAAAACTTTTTTTCCAAGGTAGGTATTGTGTGGTGCAGCAAAATGCCTCTCATCTTGGAGGTGATATCTCAGCATTCTCAAGACCATGGAAGAACATTCTCAAGAAACTCATCTGAGGTAGAAGGACTTCAATTTCTGTAGAAAGCTTATCCTCTACCCTCTAATTCACTCACATCTCTCTAAGGCATCAAAAATACTTGCTACTCAAAGGGGAAATTATTCCCTATTTAATAAACGGTGCTGGGAGAACTACCCAGCCATAGGCAGAAGATTGAAACTGGACTCCTTCCTTACATCGTACACAAAAATTAAGATGGATTAAAAACTTAAAACCAAAAACTATTAAAAAAAAAAAAAAAAAAAGAAGAAGAACCTTGAAGACAACCTAGGCAATACCATTCAGGAAATAGGCATGGGCAAATATTTAATGATTAAGAGTACAAAAGCAATTGCAATAAAAGCAAAAATTGACAATTGGGATCTAATTAAAGAGCTTCTGCACAATGAAAAGAAATGACCAAGAAGGTAAACAGATGATGAAGAATGGGAAAAATTTTGCAAACTATGCATCTGGCAAAGATCTAATATCCAGCATCTAATGAGGAACTTAAGTGAATTTACAATTTAAAAAAAAAAAAACATAAAAACTGGGCAAAGGACATAAACAGACACTTTTAAAAAGAAGACACACATGTGGCCAAAAATAACATGAGAAAAAGCTCAACATCACTGATCATTAGAGAAATCTACATCAAAACCACAATGAGATACCATCTAACACCAGTCAGAATAGCTATTGTTAAATTTTTTTTTTTTTAAGAAATAGGCCAGGTACAGTGGCTAATACCTGTAACCCCAGCACTTTGGGAGGCCGAGGCAGGCGGATCACCTGAGGTTAGGAGTTTGAGACCAGCCTGGCCAACACAGTGTAACCTCATCTCTACTGAAAATACAAAAATTAGCCAGATGTGGTGGCAGGTGCTTATAGTCCCAGCTACTCAAGAGGCTCAGGCAGGAGAATCACTTGAACCTGGGAGGCTGAGATTGCAGTGGGCTTGAGATCAGGCCACTGCACTCCAGCCTGGGTGACACAGGAGACTCTGTCTCAAATAAATAAATAAAAGTTAATAAATAACAGATGCTGGCAAGATTGTGGAGAAAAAGGAATGCTTATACACTGCTGATGGGAGTGTAAATTAGTTCAGCTATTGTAGAAGACAGTGTGGTGATTCCTCAAAGACCTAAAGACAGAACTACCATTCAACCCAGCAATCTTACCTGGGTATATACCCGAGGAATATAAATCATTCTATTATAAAGACACATGCATAGGTTTATTGCAGTATTACTCACAATAACAAGACATGGAATCAACCTAAATGCCCATCAATGAGGTTGGATAAAGAAAAGATGGTATGTATACACCATGGAATACTATGCAGCCATGAAAAAGAATAAGATCATGTCCTTTGCAGGGACATGGATGGAGCTGGAAGCCATTATCCTTAGCAAACTAATGTAGGAACAGAAAACCAAACACTGCATGTTCTCACTCATAAGTGAGAGCTAAATGATGAAAACACGTGGATATATAGTGGGGAACAACACACACTGGGGCCTTTTGGAGGGTGGACAGTGGGAGGAGGGCAGACCTGTAACAGAGTACTATTGGTCCTGCCAAGTATAAGCAGGCTGCTTCTGGTGGTCTTGACAACTGGTATGGAAAAAAACAAGCTAGGTCAATAGTTACACTGAAATGAGTGTAACGGGTCATGTTAATTTGCTCCAGTGAAGATACTACATCTGGAACAGCAACTGCAACTGGAGTCCAATCTAATTAAGTTTATGATAGTCTACAGGCATTCTCTAATATTTATCTGACTTTTGGATCGATAAATTGGTCAGTTACGTGGAACAGCAATAGCTATCAGTACTTCTGTGTCTTTCAAGACTTTAATGGTGACATTAAACTCTAAAATTTTCCCCATGAATAAAGTATTGCTCTGGTTTATAATCTTGGTAGAACAGAGCTTGGAAGTTTCTAGGATCTTTACTTAACTCTTCCTACCAGAAAACCCCTCACACCTTGGGTCAGAGGTCCAATACAGGGATTCTTCCAATTGCTACAAATGTTTACTCCAATTACTTGAAGAATTAGGGACATCACCACAGGGTAGATCCATGAAACAGCTGGACACACTGTGAACTGGATTGAGTTAATACTTCATCACCTGACTGCTATAAATCCCCACTTTGACTGGTGGGCCACAGAAACATTTGGGGTTTTCCGAAGTTACTGTAAATTCAGAGCCAAAGCCTCAAATCCTCAAATGATCTGGGCAGTCTTTTTTCTCTGTGTGTAGTCACCCTGGTAAATAAAGAGTCATACATTCCTTTGAAGAAGGCTTGGAGGAAGATTCCCATTACGTACTTGTGGCAATGTTGCAGGATCCTTCCTCAAAATGATCTGGTGTCCCCTTTATTCAAGGTGCTTTAGATTTGTGAACTATCTTAATCTGGACCTGGGTGAAAAGCCATAATAACTCTCTACCATGACAACCCAAAATTAGGTTATTGGCTACCAGACCTAAAATTTTAAGTTTCAGGGTGTGTGTGTTTCTTTTATATAGATCCTGCAATACTCTAGTATCCTGGGCATTTATTTCATTCCTAGATTTTTAGGAACACGATGATCAATTAAGAATGTCCAGTGGTACCTACAGGCCAAGACATTGTGAATATCAATGTTGCCTTTACGGTAAATGCACCCATCTTATTTTTTTTCCAGGAAGTGCTCTTGACTTCTACTACTCCAGATTCTTACAACCTGAAATGAAATCAGAGTCCATCTCAATAGGATTCCCCTATTATCACACTTGGCCTACTAAGAAGAAAAATCAGAGATTTTAAGGAGATAGGTGCTCCCCTCAATACCTTAGTTAAGGGAATGCCTTCATACCACAACTGTGCCACATAGTTGGAGGTGAGTATGCAGGCCACACATGATACTTCTACTCCAATATTTATTTTTTCCTAATCCTTTGATTTCTCTTCCATATCATGTCAGGGAAACTCTGGCATCTCAATGTCATTAAACATATCCCGCAATGAAGTCTAAGTTCCAGTCAACCAATCAGTAAGCTGTCAGAGCCATTTCCCGCTTCATGAATACTATTTTAAATTCAGAATCTTTAGAAAGCATACCCATATCTATTAGAGTTCAGTCTAATATAGTGTTATATTCTGTTTTCCTGAACATCCTTAGAATTCACTCTCACTTCTTCCTCATATTTCCAATATATATTAGTAATGTTTTCTAATTCATTTTATACATAAGAGATTTTGTCCTGAGTCATAGAGTGCATCTGCCCTCCAAAGCATAACTTAATATTATTTTTGGTCTACTGGAAATAAGGAATTGGGTTTTGAGGAGAATTAGCATCTGTCCTAGTTGAGGTTATTGCTGATTTTCAAGCAACAAAAAACTAATCTTCTCAGATGATGGAGGGCAAGCTACTTCTACTGGCAAGAGAAGATCAAGTTGACTTGGATTTCAATATGGTCAGTTTCATGTGGATTCAACCAGATGTCCCCATTCAAAATTTCAGGATCCCATTCTTTTTGCAATTAACTTTCACATGGGAAGCTTGGTGAGACTGGTATGATCAACAGATTAAAAGTCCTAACGTAGTTGAGGAATTGTTGTGGTTGCCATAAAAATGTAAAAGTAAAATGATATGAGGTGGAAGTTAGGGAAAACAAATAATTTCTTAAATCCAATTCCAAACTGAGGAAAAAACTCTGAAAGGTCAGCTTGAGTTTGATGGCTGCCCTAGAGAATCAACAATGAAGAAAGAGTAAGCAGAGAATGTCACCATGTGCTGAAATGTGGTTCATGTTTGGTTCAGGTTCAAATCCTGGCTCCACTTCTCTTGCTTTATTATCTCAAGCAAGTTACTTAACCTCTATGTCTCTTTTACTCATAAATAAAATAGAGACAGTAATAGTACCCGCTTCATAGGGTTGTGGAGATTAAATCAGTTTACGTATGTAACACACTAATATTTGTGAGTTAAATTAGACAAGCATGGCTCATCTACCAGTAGCTATATTGTCAACCAAGGGAGAAAACTATTTCTATCAAATGAGTGAGAGCATTTTTAAGGGAAATTGTGAAAAAGGAAGTATCCATGAAGCCCAATTTGTACATGAAGAAACTGAGATGCCAAGAGATTTAGCAGCATGGCATGTAAAGAATGTAGCTGGAATTCAGGTCCAGGATCCTCTCTCTAACACCAAGTATCCACTCAGATTTACTCTCTTTCTTCCTGTATCATTTATAAGGTAGTTAATAGAGTCAGGGAGTCTAAAAGCTCACGAGCAGCAGAGGCAACATGGGTAGTCTGTGTCAATTATTTAAGAAAAATCTCACTGGTCATAATCCTCAGACAATATTTACCTTCCCAAAACTTAAATTTGAATTACAGTACCTTGCACATGGAAGCAAGTCACTGTGTGTGCAAATGAAGCAGGCCAACTGCCCCCATCCATGCCTTCCTGTTGCCTTTTCATGTTCCCCTAGACCTGGTAATGCTCAGAAAACACTAACAGCTTTGTTGTAGAAAGGACTCTGCAAAAGAAGTCAGTAGCCAATGAAATAGAGATATATACGGATTTGGATAAGATCTTATGAGAATCTTACGCTGGGACATTGATACCTGGTAGGATTTATGTCATCACAAAGAATGCCCCCAGGACCAGAGGGCACCAGAGCTGTCCAGACCCTGGGGCAAAACTGATCTATGGAGTTGGTTGATAATATATTGATACAGCTAGCACTCACATGCACAGACAGACTCTCTTTAACTGTTCTAGATGTGGGTGTTGCAATGAGACTGACTTAGGTTCAGAGCCCTATTCTGCTACCTTATTAATTTTGTAGCCAGGTAATTTATCTGCTTTGCTTCTTTACTTTAACTAAGACATGCTGTGAGCATTATAAATCAAACACCTACCATAAGCCAGTCACGGTTGAAGATAATCCAGGGATGGCCCCATCTTCTGGGAGTTCACAGTGGCACAACAGACCATAGACACACAATTACGATAAGGTGACAAGGGCTGTAGAAGAGGTAGATGTGGCTGCTTCATGAGCATGGGGGTCATGGATGGCTTCTTCATAATCCTGCATTGCAATCTCTTTTCACATTGATCTCTCAGCCTGAAATCAATTGCTAACTCAAGCTTTCAGTAATCACAGCACAGTGTTATTATAGCAGCTATTTTAGGGATACAACATTCAACCCAGAATCTTGTTCACAAGCCCTTTCTTTTGTGCTTTCCACAAAGGGCTCTGGGAAGCCCTCAAAGGAATGGGTTCTCTTTCCCTCTGTATCCCAAAGACCTTCCTCTGACCTTAGTTTCTGTCACAAATTTCATAACCAAAGTGGGATGGATCCTGAGGCAGGCTGGCCCCTTGGATCCTATGGCCACAGAGTTAGGAGAGAACAGGGAGTTGGCAGGAACAGATCAGGAGATACTGGGCCAGAGGTGGGGATGGACACAGAGGGAAATGGTCATTAGCAAGGGCCATATAGAGTGTTGAAGGGATACCAGTGAATGAAAAATTAATAAGGCCTAGGGCCATGCTATGATCAGGGACACTCCAGACCTTGGAAATAGTCAGAGATGAGCAAAGTGGCAGTACCAGGCAACCAGTTATGCACTGGAGAATCGGAGATAAAGAGGGGCCTGTTCCTGTCCTCAAGTAGTTGCCAATATGGAAGTGGAGAGAGCAAATGCATGCTTTGCAATATTCTGGTGCCATAATGTCAATCTTCACAGGCCTAGTTGGGACACAGAGCATAGTGACCTCTGCAGGGGATTGAGGTGAGGGAATATGGTTTTGGGAATATGACCCTTCTATCTGGCAAAGGCTCCCTCTTACCTCAGTTCAAACCTATTGGATCCCAATGATTCAGAACATAAGTTTCACTGTCAGATAATCCTGTTGGCAATGTCAGGAATACCAACATTCCTCCAAATATATTTAACTAGGAACCTTTAATATATGACACTCATTAACATCCTGTAGAACTAGTGCACCAAGAAAGAGCCTTGAGGAACATGGCTTTCTGGCGTTTCTACAAAATGTAGCACTTAATAAACACGAACTTATATCAATCACTAATGAATTCAATTAATCAACAATGAATTAATTTATGTGGATCCAATTGAAAGAAAAGGTCTATAAATTTAACATGAGTTATGCCCCTAGTTTATTTATAACCCTTATGATGTGCATGTGGTCATCTCCCTGTCTACAAAGTTTTCTCCACAATCCCCTTCCCAGTCCGTGATTCATCATCCCACACCCTACTCGTTCTTTAAAGCTCACCACAAACATCCCGTGAGAGCATGCTGATCTCAAGTAGTTTCATACCTGCCGCCTGCCTCCCTCATGCATTATAAGCCTCCAAGAGACATTCTGTATCTGGTACCGAAATAATGAGACTATATTTCTCACTACAGAGAGGGGGGTTCCTGTAGGAAAGTTTGAGGTAAGGGGTGCCTCTAGGGTCTTAAGGTGATGCTCTCCAAGTCCAATTTGTTAGAGGATAATAGGACGACAGTAAGGAATTCAGAGTCCTGCCACACAAAGCTGCTACATATATCTGGGAGCCAGTTAACTCACTTCCCCCACTCTTGCCCTCCTCCATTCACCCCCAATTCATTATCCTTACTGCCACCCAGTGCAGCTTTTCTAAAACATATATCTGATCCTGATTACAGTTCTTTAAAATTTCTTTTCCTGCAGATTCAAGCTTAAATTCTCTGCCATGACATATAAGGCCATTCACAAGTCCAGCCTTTCTCACCATTTCCCAACAAGGGGGCTTTGTTGGAGTCCAATTGAGAACATCATCCTTCCCTTCTGAATCTAGCACATTTCTATACCCTTGCATATGTTGGTCTCTCCCCTCAACTCCTCCCAATCAGCCTGACCTGCCTTCTCTCCCTTGAGAGCTCAACTGGTATGGTCCACCCTTCATTCAGCCTGCCCAGGGTTGCTCCAGCTGGGGTAGGTCCCCCTCCTCTAAGCTTTTATGACGCCATGCATGCCTCCTGCTCAGCTCCTATAACTGTGCTCTGTCCCACCTCTGTCCGCAGGACGGTGTGGGCTCCTCAAGGGCACAGCCTTCTCTGGTGCAGGCATTTGCCTGGCCCTCATGAGTGCTCAATCAGCAAATGTCGCATGGACAATAACGGAGATGAATTACAGATAATACTTATTGCCTTTCTCCAAACTGAAGGGTCACCAGTTCTGTTGTTTTAATCTAAAAACAAGAAAGTGTCTGACATAGTAAGAAGACACACTCAAACTTGAGGCAGGGGGATCTTGGAATTGTGATAGAGAAGAACTGGATTCCAGTTCTAGTTGTGTTGCTTGGTCTCTGTGTGACCATGATCCCATTACTGAGACTCTTAGAGGCAGACAGAGCTGGACCAAGGCCCCTCACAGATAATTTTTAAAATAAAATGATCCAGAAAGACATCCAGGGAAAGGACAATTGCAATACTTCATTTATCTTTGTCTCCCTTATCACAACAAGTGCAGGTACCCAGTTGCTATCGTTTTGAACGATGTAATGAATAAATTAATTAATAGGCAAGTAAAAATGGATTCCTCTAAGCCTGGAGGTAAACTTTCAAAGGCCAGATTTAAACATTCCCTTGGTTGTGTTGAGAAAGACAAGTGCCGAAAAACTCAGAGACTGAATCAATTTAATCTTTCCCCAGAGAAGCAGAAACGGGGAAGCCAAAAGGCACTATTTACAGAAATAGCCCAGTTTCTGCTTTGATGCATTCATTGCAAACTCAGAACCAGCTGAAGCTTTTGCTGCCCTAGCCTCAGATCACGGGCTCTGACTGTTGGGAACCAGTCCTGGCTTTAATAAAGTGGCATCAGGCAGTATCACATCCTCAACACAGAAGAGCCTCTCACTGCCTTACAACTGAGGGCGAGCTAAGAAAGCCAGCCATCCGTCCGCAGCCTGAACGTGCATCTGCGACATGGGGAAATAACAGAGACCTGATTCCCAGGACTGCTGTGAGAAGCCCACACTTTAGGGCCAGGCAGTCACTCTAGAATGTTTCATGCAAACATGAGCACTTTGCATGGAGACAACCATGAAAAACAACTTGGAAAAGGCTGAATTTATTTGGCTAAACTAGTAGGTGTAATAGAAGTTAAACCCAGAAGACTAGGAGTTGGAGACAGCCGGGCGGAATCCCAGCTTGACTACTAAGTGAGGCATGTTGGCAAGTTGCTGAACCTCTCTGAGTCTTTGTTTTCCTATTAGTAAAAGAGGAATAATAAAAATATCCACCTTGCAGGGCTGTTGTGAATTGTGAGAATTAGAGAGGATGACACATGTAAAGCAGCCCCATGTCATTAGCCCCAGCTGCCGTCCCTCCAGCTGACTATGGATGCATGAAAGAGCCAGTCCTGCCAGAATTCCTGCCCAGGCACTCTGTGGTTCCGGAAGAGGGGTGATGCCATTTTGGCATCCGGAAGACAACAGAACATCCTGCCCACAGCAGGAGCATTGGCATCGTATTTTCATAGCAGGCTCTGGTGATGGAAACCAATGGGCTGAGACCACAGCTAGAGCAGAGTAATGTATGGAACTGCCCTTGAGAACTTGTGAGATCCCCCAGACCCCTCAGAAACAACTGCAGTGTTTGCTTACGTAGGGGTGATGGGGGTGGTGAGCTGTTGAATGTGAGGGGCTGATCCATGACGTGAGCCCAGCCAAGTGATGCTGGGAGCATGTGGCCACACTAAGGTACTCCCGCCCTTCTAGGGTTCAAGTAACCTGTGATGATTCCCAATGGCAGCTTGTTAGAGAACAGTGGGGACAATATGAAGTCCTTAATGAAGTAGAAACGTGATTTGCTTCACGTCTAATTCCTACTAAATGCTTCAAAGGCCATTTATTGACTGTTTTAAGGAATATGAAGCAAACCAATGTGGCTGGGACATATCATGTAATCCATAAAGGTTCCTTGAGTGAATTACAACAGAATGTATCATTTCATTACCTCAGGGATGCCATTCAAAAGGACTCTGGAAAACACTTTTATGTAACTAACCAAAATGATCCAGTATCTGTAGAAACAACAGCATCATACTGTTGAAAATCAGCAGTCACTTCTTAAATGTGCATTTCAAAGCAATTTCATAATTATTCCTGGATGTGATCACCTCATATTAACTCATTGAATTAGGTAAAAACAGGAATTATTAAGCATATTAAGCAGATGAGGAAGCTGAGACAGATACATGATAAATGCCCAGGTCACTAGCTGGTGAGTCATAAAATCTGCTGTGGCATATTATATGCATTTTCTTTGATGATGATATAGGGAAAACGTGTAAAACTCATTATTCAGGACAAATATTGAGGCAGCTACTCTATACCTTTGTTATTCATTTCAGTATCACAACCAAGAAGTAGTCTTGCCTTTTTTTTTTTTTTTTTAGACGGAGTCTCGCTCTGTCGCCCAGGCTGGAGTGCAGTGGCGCGATCTCAGCTCACTGCAAGCTCCGCCTCTCAGGTTCAAGCAATCCTCCTGCCTCAGCCTCCCAAGTCACTGGGATTGCAGGCACCTGCCAACATGCCCAGCTAATTTTTGTATTTTTAGTAAAGACAGGGTTTCACCATTTTGGCCAGACTGGTCTCGAACTCCTGACCTCAGGTGATCAGCCTGCCTGCCTTGGCCTCCCAAAGTGCTGAGATTACAGGCATAAGTCACCATGCCTGGCAGAAGTAGTCATTATTAATCCCACTTTACAGGTGAGGAAACTGAGGTTCAAAGTGCTGAGTAACCTGCTGAAGGTCACAGTGCTGGCAGATGGTAGATCCAGAGCTGGAGCATTCCAAAGTCTTTGTAGAGTGCCACCCGTCTCTAAGGCAGAGGTGGGGAGCAGGTGGCAGGTCCAGAGATGGAGCAATCCAAAGTCTCTTTAGAGCACTTTCCCTCTCCAAGGCAGAGGGGTGGCGCAGGGGGGGTTGCAGACCAATCCAAATTGCTTTGTGCTTTGCATACAACTGAATGAAGCAGCAAAACACTGGTTGGCTATGCTTTGGCAGAGAATGAGAACATCAAATCCTGTCGCCATGTTCAATCATAACTCAAGTATTACAGAAATGCAAGCTCCCAAGGCTAGTGGAGTTAGGAATGAATAGAAACATCATTGTCCCTGGTGTGGACGTTGAGGCCACCTTCCCAGGTACAATATTCAGTTTAGCCCTTCCTTCACTTACTTGATGCTCAGAAAATTGCACCCTTTACTTGAAAATTCCCTGGGAGAATACAATTAATTTCTTGATTAAAATGATTAAATCAAGTGTCACCTGCAGTAGAAACATGCTGAGAAAGAAAATGCACCCTATAAATAGGATCAGTGACAGTCTCACCTGCCGTCTGAGGAAGCACGGTGGAGGGAGCCAGTATCGAAGAAAGGACAGATGGGGCCTAAGCCAGAGGGCTGAAGAACTGGGATTTAGGAAGCAGCTGTTATTGAGGGGAAAGAACAAGAGTTCTGGAGGCTGAAGATTCAGGGACAAGTTCCAGCTCCACCCATTACTAACTGTGACACTGGTAAACCATTTAACCTATCTGTCTGTCTGTTTATCTATCTATCTTTCTTTTCTTTTCTTTTTCATTCTTTCTTTTTCTTTCTTTCCTTCCTTCTCTTTTTTCTTTCTTTTCTTCCTTTTTCTTTCTTTTTCTTTCTTCCTTCATTTCTTTTCTATTTTTTTCCTTCTTTCAACAAATATGTTTTGGGCACTTACCAGGTACAAGGTACCCATAACTTGGAATAGATCAGCGTGCAACACAGGCTATATCAAAATGGGGAAGCATGCATATAAATAATCACAGATGAATGCAAAATGAGATCATTAATAAGTTCAATGAAGAAAAAGACAACATAAAAGTGTATAATGGGAGCATCTGGCCAAGACAGCAAAGTCAGAGAATGTCCCCACAAAGAAGCAGAGCTAAGCTGAGACATGAGCAGCAAAAGGAGTTACCGTGAGCAAGAATAAGAAAGACCGATCCAGGCAGTATATGCACATGTCCTGTGTCGGGAGGGAGCGTGATGCTCCTCAGAGCGTTAGAGGGATATAAAGAAGTCCAGTGTGTCTGGCACACAGCATGTGAGTGGGAGGGTGGCGCATGATGGGGCTAGAGATGTAAGCAGGGGTGAAGTAGCAGGACACCGTAGAACATGTCAAGACTGTGAGTACTGCATTATAAAAGTAGGATATGGCTAAAACTCCAGGCTCCAAAATGAGTGGAAGGCTCCAAAAACAGGCAGATATGCAGGAGAATGCCAAAAAAAAGATACCTGCTCTTCAGGTCTTCAAAAAAGCCAGCAAAAATACACTTTCTGAGATTGACGGGCACTTACTGGAGTGTAAAACCTGTAAAAGCTCCTGTCTAAAATGCAGTCACTGAGAGGGGTAGGGGGGATATGCTGGCAGAAGGAAATTCCCTGCATCAAGTTCAATTTAAAGCACAGACAGAGCTAAACAAGAGGCACACAGAAGACATATTTGCAGGAAGCACTCTGTAGTACAGCAGCAGCACGAGAGAAGAGAGCTTTGCATTGCAATAAAACTATAGAACAAAATAACTGCCTGTCTTCATTGACACTGGAAGGTTAAGTGACTATACCCACAAAACCCTAGATCACAAGAAAATATTCTAAATAGCCAAGGGCACCACTTTGGTCCTTCCTCTGCATGAATATCCTACAAACGTCAATTTAAGGCAGAACAAACTAAAGATCCAAGCCTCCCATCCTCCACTGATGATACGTAAGTAGAGCAGCCCATAATCCATATATATATATATATATCAGAAGAAGTAAGAAAAAGAAACAGATAAATCAAATAGACAAAGTATACCTGCCAGGAAAATATAGCCACGAGGCATGGAGGTTTATGTTCCTATAATACAGGGTTTCTCACACTTTGTTCAGTATCAGAATCATCTGGGAAACTTGGTTAAAATTCAAAGGTCCAAGCCTTATTCTTCATCATTGAGCCCAAGCCTATGTTCTTCATGAGCTCCTCACGAGCTTCTAACTCACACCAAGTTTGAGAACCACTGCCATAACAGAAAACCAGCCTTAACTCACACAGTGCATGGTGGCCCCTAAAATAATTACTGTGCTTAAGCTATCATGGTCCAGTAAGACTGAAGGGTTAGATTTTTGTTCCACACTGAGGTTCCAAGGTCTCCTTGGTTGCAAATAAGGAAGCAAGTAGCTCCTGTTGCTACCTGCATCTATGCAGCTGCTCCAAAAAGAGCTACCTTTAGAAGGAAGCTGACTTTGCACATGGTAGACTAACGAAGGAAAGCATTCAAGTACCCTATGATGTTGTTGAGCTCCTCCATTTACAAGCCTGACACTCCCCTCTCTCAGGGCTTCCACCGCTAAAGCCAATAAATGTTGTCGAGTAAGCCAGATCAAGTCACAGTTTCCAATATGTGCTACCCAAAGCACCTTTACTGATACAATAAGTAAGACTTTTGATAGAGGGAATGACCTTGAAAATATAGTTCTTTCTCTGTTGGCGATTTTGACTTGAGAATCCGCCACCCTCAAAAAAAAAAAAAATAGTAAAAGCTACTTCAACATCTAATTCAACAATTTAGATGAGTGGTCACCAGGTACTTACAGTTCACATGGTATCAGCTTTCGATGAAGGTAACGAGCTGCAAAGATTCATGTGGTATCCCCCATAGCCACCAGAACATGGTTATGCTGCAAGACATAGTGAAGGAAATATGAGACGTAAATAAGAATGGATACAGTCATCAGAAAGATTTTGAGGCCAGATGTAGTGGCTTACACCTGTCATCCCAGCACTTTGGAGGCCAAGGTGGGAGGATCACTTGAGCCAGTGGTTTGAGACCAGCCCACACAACAAGGCAAGGCTCCATTTCTACCAAAAATTTTTAAAAGCCAGGCATGGTGGCCCACACCTGTGGTCCCAGCTACTCAAAAGGCTGAGGCAAGAGGATCACTGAGCCCAGGAATTTGAGGTTGCAGTAAGCTGTGATCACACCAGCCTGAGCAACAGAGCGAGACCCTGTCACAAGCAAACCAAAAGGTTTTGAACCAAGTGATGAGATGAGAGAACCTAGAGTTAACAGCAGTTTGTGAGTGGAGACTCATTCAGATCCGCTCAGCCATTTACTTGCTGTGTAGCCTTCAACAAAGAACTCATCCTTCCTGACTTTGGTTTTCCTCATCTGTAAAATGAGGAGAATAATGGTATCTTTGATTTAGGGTTGACATGAGGATTAAGTGAGATACTCTACGTACAGCAATTAGCACAGCACCCAGCACCTAGCAAGCAGCCAATCGACGTGAGCTATTAATAACCGTAGTGCTATTGTTTTTATTATTGCTATTACCAGTCTGCAAAGGGGAAAGACATGAACAGATAATAGCAATGAAAGCAGAAGAGCACACAAGCATTAAAGAGCTCCAGGGGAGAGAGTGACTAACACAGGGGCACTTGAAGGACAAGCATTCAGCACAGGTTGGAGCAGGCAATGAGAGGAAGGAGGAGGAAAGAAAAGAGAAAGAAAAATGTAAGGAGCATAGGAGATCAAGCTGGGAGAGAGCTGAGAAGGGCAGACACTCCAAGCCAAGGAACAAGTCTTCAGGAAGCTTTGGGAGAATGTGTCATTTTCTGGGAATGACATAAAGCTCCACACTGGACCTGAGACTGCATGTTCCTGTGTGGATCTGGGAGAGGTGAAGGGAGACGGACAGATGGAGGCCACACCAGGAGAGCCCAGGCTAGCGAGTCAGGACTCAGTGCTTTGAGCAACTGCAGCCACTGAAGGTTTAGGGTTTTGTTTTGTTTGAAAGGCCAAGGCTGTCCTGATCAAGCTTTCACTCGTTTGCAGAAGTCCTCTCTGACGATAGTGCAGAGGATTCACTGCAGCAGACAGACAGAAGTTGGTAGGCGGCTGGATTCCAGGGGAAAAGGTCGATGAAATCCTGAACAGAGGTCAGGACAAAGGGAGCATGAAAACAGCAACAAGTGCTCTAAGGAGGTGATGTGCTGAGTGTTCCAGGAGGATGCCTCCCAGGAAGACTGGGCTGATGGGGTGCCCTTCCTTGGGACAGGGAGAACAGGAGGAGGAGCAGGTTTCCGGGAAGGTTTGCCATGCCTGGGGAGCCTCTAAGTGGAGATGTACATAACACAGCTGCCTGGATGCATCTGATGCTCAGGAAGAATGTCCACCCTGGAGATGGGCATCGTGAAACTTGGCTGCCCAAGAGATGGCGTTTCCCTCATCATTCCATAAGTGAGTTGACCCCTTATATTATGAGTCTCCATTTTCAGGGCAGCATCAATGCAATCTAGGCTTCCTCTCTCCACAAGGATTGTTTCTAAGTTCCTGGCCCCAACCAGCTGTGGTCTTTGCCCACACAGGTGGCTTTGTGCCTTCTTCTATGCGTCTTTAGGCCTTTGCTCTAGGAGAATGAGAAGTCTGTTGCACCTCTCTAAGCCTTGTTGGGAGAATGAGGACCCTGTGGGACTGTGTCTGGCCCGTCTGTCTGGACACCAGTGTCAGCTATTTCTACTCTGCTCCAGCCCCTGCCGAGTAGAAACTCTATGCCTTGCCACATTCCCACGCTGTCCCTGGGAATGGACAACACAGCTCCTCTGGACCTTAGGTTCCCTGCAGTCGGTCTGGAGCCTTCCTTCCCCTCCCATTCCCAGGGCTTGCAGACATGAAGCAGGTGTTCGGCATCTTGCTCTCCTTGCTGAGTCTACAGAATCTTTATCTGAGGATGGCAAGGTCTGACCCCCTCCCTTTTCTTGCCTGGACTTCACACCATACATTTGTATACCCGGAGTTCTTCAGCTTAGGTCTGTAAAATCCCACCCCCGACCTTAACTCAAAAGCCTCAGCTTTGGAAACCCACAGTCCCTTCTGTTTCTCTGGATGTCATCCACCCCCTGAGGCATTGAGTGCTACTGGTGGAGGAGAGGCTGGGGCAGGAGAAGGAGAAACCATGGAGGAAGAGCCTGAGTTCCCATCCCCAACCATCCTGCCACCCAGAAACGCAAGCATCCTGTGCACACAGATAATGAAGATGTAGGACTGGATGAACTTACTACCCCGACAGAGCGCAGAAGGAAAAGAAAAGGGGTGCAGGGTCGAGCTCTAGGAGACAGAGATGCTTTAAAGCAGGGGCATGCAGCATTTTCCTATAAAGGGACAGATAGGAAACATTTTTGACTTTGCAGGAACCACTCAAATGTGCTGTTCTAGGCCAGGAGGAGCCATAGATAGTACATAAATAAATGCATATCGCGGTTCCAAAAAAAATAAACTTGAATACAAAAACAAGTCCTGGGCCAGATTTGATCTACAGGCTGGAGTTTATTGAACCGTCTTTACAGACGGGCATGAGACAAGGCCTCCGAGGAGGAGCAGAGATGGGAGCCAAGTGAGATACTGTCAGGGTTAGAATTTGTCCCTGGGATTGGTTCATGCCAAAGCCTGTACTCTTACTGCAGTGCTAGCCCTGGCCACAAATTGCAATCACCTGCAGGACTTTAAAAAATTCCAGTGACTTTTTCAAGGTCTAACATTTAGTTTGTCAAATCTACACAATTTTGTTCATCTGTGTGACTCAGTTAATAGAGGAAATGATGATTTTGCACAATAATATCCTAAATGACCTGTAGGCACATTTTATCCAAAAGATGTTTGAGTTAACTGGCCATAAACTGTTCCTTACTTAATGAAGAAATTATTGAATTTTTGGCCTGGCGCAGTGGCTCACGCCTGTAATCCTGACACTTTGGGAGGCCGAGGCGGGCAGATCACCTGAGGTCAGGAGTTCGAGACCAGCCTGGCCAACATGGTGAAATCCTGTCTCTACTTAAAAAAATACAAAAACTGACTGGGTGTGGTGGCACAAGCCTGTAATCCCAGCTACCCAGGAGGCTGAGGCAGGAGAATCACTGGAACCCGGGAGGCAAAGGCTGCAGTGAGACGAGATCACGCCACTGCACTCCAGCCTGGGAGACAGAGCGAGCCTCCATCTCAGAAAGAAAGAAAGAAGGAAAGAAGAAAGAAAGAAAGAAGGAAAGAAGAAAGAAAGAAAAAGAAAGAAAGAAAGAAACTATTGAATTTTTATTTATTCTTCAATATTTACACACTAAACCTCACCTGAATATTCTAACAAAAATATCAGATACTCTAAGTTAATGTAACATCTTCATCTATAGTTGGTTAGCAATATTATTTATATCATTAGTCTTTCATGATGTAAAATCCCATGGTTAATATAATTAAACAACTTTATCTTCATGTACATTTAAAAAAAAAAAAAATTCCAGTGACTCTGGTTTAGTCCCTCAAGATTCTGCCATAAATGGTCAAGGCTAAGGCCTGCAGCATTTTCAGAGCTCCCGGAGTGATTCTAACAGGTGACTGGGATGGAGAGCCTGTCCGTGGCTCCTCCTTGCAGATGCGGACCATCATCTCAGTGCACCTCCCAAGTCCCAGCACCTCCTCCCCATCAGTGCAGCAAACACGGCAGTTCCCTGCAGTCTGGGATTTCTCACACTTGATTTCTCTGTCTCAGAGGGTCAGAGATGATTTCCCAGGACAGAGCCAGGTCAGAAGGAGGAAGGGTCAGAGGAAACCTGTTGTGTTCTCTCTAAAGTTATGATTACAGTTGTCATGGCAAACACCAGCATCTCTTGGGCTGGCTGGGGCACAGATTCCTTTTATCTTTTTTAATTTGGTTTTGATTGTTTTTGCTTTAAAATTAGGCCAGTGGGAAAGGTACAGCTTGGAGCAGAGCTGGTGAGAGGTCCCAGGCAATGACCTGAGGACTCTAGGCTAGCTTTCAACGGCCAGGGTATGTTTGGACTGGCCACAGGGCTGAGCTGCCCAGGGGAGCTACCTAAGGACAAAGATGGAGAGAACAGGCTGCTGTGCCCGACCAGGCCCCAGGGTGCACCTGCAGCCCGCTGCTGGGTGAGAGCCATACAAACTGGGGTCCTTGATCTCATTAGCAGCCCCTGCAGGGAGCAGACTCCTCCATCCTGCTGTCCTCCACTGAACAAGCAATCACTTTTGACCTCTGGCCCAGCTGCCCACCCACCTGGTTTCTCTGTCCCCACGCCCAGCAGGAGAGCGGGCAGAGGATCAGATGCACCACACGGAGAATGACTCTAGCCCCTGCAGAACGCCTCGGTGTGTAAAGCGGCTGCATGAGTCATTTCATAGTCACAGTAATCTTCACGATAAGAGAACGGAGGCTCAGGCAAGCTAAGTGGTCCCAAGTCACATCACTAGGGAGTGGCAGAACCAAATTTGGACCCAAGTTATCCAGACTTCAAAGCCCATGCTCTTTCCAGAACATTCTGCCACCTGATGTCTTCCTTCTGAGCGTTTGCTAGAGGATCAATCGGCAGCACGGTGAGGCCAGGCCCTAGAATACCTGACTGAATCCTCAGACACAGTGGGCAGAGGTAGTCCCTGCCTGAAGCAGAGGATGGAAGGCCTGACTCGGGGCTCAAGGCACTTCATGGTTCAGATGCAAGAGAGAGTCCGACATGTGGTTCAGAAACGGTGCTGCAGAGCTGCACTGCCTGGGGCCAAATCCTGGCTCTGCTCCTTACTAAGTGTGGCATTTTGGGCAAATCACTCAAACTCCTTAAGTCTCAGTTTCCACATCTGTACAACAGGGATCGTCATATTAGTGTCCATGTCACAGAGCTAAGCTGAGACTTAAATGCAATTTGAAAGTGCTTCCTAAGTGTGCATTAAGCCAGGCATTCCCAGTGGGGCCCAACCTCCAAAGTGCGAAAACTGATTCTTGGGAGGTAAAATACATTAGATATTACAATAGTCTGTGGCCCACCAAAGTTCAACTCTACTCAACAAAATTGTATTTCTTACTATTTCATTTCTTTCATTAGGGAGAAATTAAATTCTAATTTAATTTACTCTTAAGGGGACAATAATGAAATAAAGGGTGAAAAAATACTATAATACATACTGGCTCCCATTAGCTTTCCCATCTCATCCCTCATTCCCCTCCTGGTAGAATCGGCCTTTCTCACACGGCCCTAAGATAGGTTTCTGCTGCTTTTGTCCCTCGTGCACTCTCATTCAGGAAGGTTCCTTCCCACTTTTGACCTGTTGCCACCTTATTTATCTTTCACAATTAGCTCAATCCAACTCCACTGTAGAGCCCTGCCCTGTCTTCCCAAGGGGAGGTAATCTCTTTTTCAAAGCCTGCATCATAGACCTCTGTGAGAGCACGCAAGTCAATGTGTGCCCTGATGGAGTTAGTTATTTACGTGGCTGGCCATGAAAAGAGGAAAGCTATTAAATTGTGAGCCCTCTCACTCCCACCACACTTCATTGGCTAGGAAGAGAGGAAGCCTGTCTGCTGTGTTAGTCCCTGAGCCTGCAGGTCATGCAGACTCTGAGTGAAGAGAAGGGCAAGAAAATGCAGTGGCTAAACTGGCTGATAACATGAAAAAGAGTCAAGACCCAACAGGGAAATCTAGAGAGACAGAAAGTAGATTTGTGGTTGCCTAGGGCGGTGGGGTACTCTGGGGAGACAGGGGCGTGACACCTAAAGGGTGTGGAGTTTCTTTTTGACATGATAAAAATGTTCTAAAATGGACTGTGGTAACAGTTGTACATATCTCTATACTAGCAACCATTAAATTGTATGTACTTTAAAGGGGTGAATTGTATGGCATGTGATCTGTGTCTCAATAAAGCTTTTTTTGTTGTTTTTGTAAAGAGCTGATCCCAGAGAGAAGGGGGAAAGGAGAAGCAAAAAGAGGGAGCTGTATGAGTGAGAGCTTTGGGGAGGACAAAGGGTTTGGATAGTGTGCAGAAGATAGCGGCCTGCACCTGGGGTTTAGTGTGAGAAAGATGGAAACACTTTTAAAAGTCTGTTGTGTCTTATGAGTGCATTATCTCTTTGGTATTTTCGGGAAACATCACCATAGAGATTTCAGCTTCTTTTCCATTGTTAAGGACACTGGATTGAGATTTTCTTTCTTTTGTAAATTCAACACTGTGCCAAGATTGAACCATGAAGGAGCTGGGGTCCTTGTGGCTTATTCATGTCTTTCCAAAAGACAGAGAATGCTTGGAAAGTCCAGGAAGCATATCATGCACTGTTGCTCCCCAATGCCTGGCCCCACACTGCACCTTACATGGCACTCTGTATGTGGGATGCCCTGGGCTGAACCCCACCTCAACCTGCCTGAGCATCAGACTGTGGACAAATCACTTCCCTTCTCTCAGATTCCTCATCTGCAAACAGCAAACAGACCCTTTCAAATCCTTTCTTGTTCTTAAATGCTGTGAGGTCAATGGGTAGCTCTTGAGAAATGTCTTAGTCTGTTTGCTGTTGCTATAACAGTACACCTGAGATTGGATTAAAAAAAAAAAAAAAGTAAGTTTATTTCTTACAGTTCTGGAAGCTGGGAAGTCCAAGATCAGGCAACTGCATCTGGTCATTCTCTGGTGAGGGCCTCATGCTGTATAGCACAGCAGAAGGTCTTCACTGAGAGCCAAACTGGCTTTCATAACGGACTCACTCCCATCATAAATGGGAAACCCATGAAATCATGAATGGATTAATCCATTGATGAGGGCTGCTTCTGTCTGTTATGCTTCCTCATTCAGGAAGTCTCCTTCCCACTTTTGAACTGTTGTCACCTTACTTATCTTTCACAATCAGCTCCAATCCCACTGTGCTGTGGAGCCCTGCCTTGTCTTCCCAAGAGGAAGTAATCTCTTTTTCAAAGCCTTCTGATTATATCTCTGAGAAGTATAATCAATGTGTGTCCTGATGGATTTAGTTGGAGCCCTCATGGCCCAGTCATCTCTTAAAGGCCCCACTTCTTAATACTGTTACATCAGGGATTAAGTTTCAATGTCAGTTTTGAAGGGGAAAAACAGTCCAACCATATTAAAAGAAAATGAAGAGAACTTACCTAGGAAGAAAAATAGAGTAGATTGTAACTTTATCAGAAAGGTGTTGCTATGTAGAAAACCTGAAACGAATATGACAAAATGCTAACATTTGTTAAGTCCAGGTGAAGGATAAAAATGTCACACACACACGCCCACATCCACACACATACAACCTAAATCAAAGAGAGTAAAATGAAGGACCCTTGAAATAAGTTCATAAATACAAATAAAGAATCATGAAGAAAAGAGTTGGACAGCAATCTCCCCACTTCCCACCCAGAAGACTTGCCCTTGCAAGGGGGCAGCAAAGGCTGGGAGACAGCTGATGGCTTCTGCCACTTGCAGGGCACTGGGAACTCACATCAAATATGCCAGCACCTGTGTCTAGAGTCAAAGAAGGGCCACATGGAAAAAGTCCACAGTTGCCATAGCCTGATTTTGAATGACGCACAGAGAAACACAGTATTCTAGATTCATGAACTCCTAACCTCATGGAATGAGTCTGGGCTTTGGAGTCAACTGTCTGGGTCTCATTTTTAGCTCTCTCCTAACTAGCCATATCACAATGTCTTCCTGGGTCTCAGGGATCTCATCTTTAAAATATTATAGAGAAATCATGGAAAGCTTCTAACAGAGTGTCTGGCATGTAACAGATGCCCAAAATAATACAGCGGATAATAACAGCAAATACTAACGTAGGATCTATAGGTACCAGGTGCTAAAACATATCTACCCTTACAAGTCTCATAATTACACTCCTGTAAGGGAAATAATACCATTATGACTATTTTACAAAAGAGAAGTTGAAGCACAAGAAGATTAATAACTTGTTGAATGTCACACAGCTAGTTATTGGCAGAGTTGGGATCTAAATTTGGGCAACATTAAACTTTCTCTCACACTGTTCACAGTGTAGTAGTGGTGGTAGTAGAAGAATCATCTGTTAGAATCACGGGCTCTTGGAGAACAAAAAAAGCCCAGGATTTTATTTATTCAACACACCTTAACTGAGGGCATTCTCTGTGCCAAGCATCAGGCCCAGTACTAGGTATACAGTGATGAGAAAACAGACACATTTCTCTCTTAAATTTAATATCTCTGGAAATTCCTAACTGGGGGAAGCAAGAGGCCACAGTGTTGCACTTAAGCCAACTCATATGGGCTCACAAAAGCCTATTATTAAATTTTCAGAAATTTTTCATGTGGTTGTCAAATCCAGCCATTATTGAAAATTAGATTACATAAATTTATAATAAATTAAAGACAAACATAATAAATCCTAAAAACTTCCCACACCCTAATTATTTTACTATAGTTTACCGAATCTATGTTGGGAAGGCTGTCTGCACCTATTGAATCTACATAGTGGAGACACTGTGTGGTGGTGGCTACTGAGCGTATCTTCCCAGCTCCATGTCAGGGACATCACAGGCAGTGTGTTAGGAGTGTTTACACCACAGTGATGTGCAAACTCTGAAACTCAGTGCTTGGCTAACTGTTGACTGTCTAAGCTTAAGAGATGAAGAAAATGTCAATAATGCAGATTAAATGTAAAAGTGTATTATGTCTTGCCACTACATTGTATCACTATATAAGAAAACAGTCTAGAATTCAAAAATCACTAGCTGACTCCGCAAAGAAATTGTTCACACCATTGAAAAAGGAGCAAAGTTTGGGCACACAATTTCATTGTTTCACATTCATGTTACTCATTAGTGTAAACAAAACTATCAACTAGCGTTCATGTTGAAACTGCTCATTTATCTATTGTAATCACAGGTTTCTTATAGATAAAATCAACAAAATTGGCAAAAATCAACAAAAGCATTCTGTGAGCATCTATTGGCTACATGGAATGTATAATAAAAATACTATACATCTTATTATTATAAATTGTGTGCCCATATCCTTTATAAGTAAAATTTATAATGAGCTTATTTATGTATATGCATGCATCATTCTTCCCACAGAGCCAATTATTAAAAACTTACCAGCACACTTTTAGAAAAGGGTGAATTAGATCTAATTAATATGGAATATGGGAAAGACATATATATTTAGAAAATATTCTTCCAAAAAGATTTTGTCCTCTTCCAAAAGAGGCCTCTCCGTGACCTCTATTGAATATGCTTTCTTAGAATTATAAACCCAGATGTACTCAGGGCTTTTCTCACTTAAAGATGTAAGTAAACTTGGTTTAAACCTCCCTTTGCATGGAGTATGTGTACCCAGGGTCTCTCTGAAGCTTTGATAAATCCTGCCCTGTCTTCATCTTGGTGGACTCTACCCACCTCCTTCTCCTTCCTGTTGTCTTGGCTCAGCTTTGGCCTGCCTGGAGCCACTCTTTTCCAAGAAAGAGTCCACCAAGCCAAATGTCTAGAGTTAGAAAAAAAAAAAAGATGTGGTGAGGAATTCATGGCCCATGAAGCAATCCTCATAATTAATGTGATTAAATGGAAAAACACTCTAGCTTCCTCATCCCTTGAATGAGGGATGGTTGGTAGTGCCTCCCAGAAGAATCACATGCCACTTGTCCCCATCAGTAATCTGCTCAACACAAGTTGAAGAAGGAAAAGCTTGTTTTGTTTCTTTTTGCTAGCTCACTTTCCTTATTCTCCTACTAGTATTTCCTGGGATCACTTTCCCCCAAACCAAGGCAGAATCAGTTTCATGGCTATAATGGATGAATTGCAAGAATGGTCCCAAGTCTTCATCTCTTTCTGAATACAAGTCCTTTGAAATATAACTTTGCAGCCCCTCCCATCGGGCCTGCAGCTTCCTCTGGTCAATGGAATACAGTGAAAGATCAGAAATGGATTATAGTAGAAGGTCAGAAATGGAATGCAGTGAAAGGTCAGAAATGAAATATAGTGGAAGGTCAGAAATGGAATGCAGTGGAAGGTCAGAAGTGAAATACAGTGGAAGGTCAGAAATGGAATACAGTGGAAGGTCAGAAGTGAAATACAGTGGAAGGTCAGAAATAGAATGCAGCAAAAGATCAAAAATGGAATGCAGTGGAAGGTCAGAAATGGAATGCAGTGGAAGGTCAGAAATGGAATACAGTGGAAGGTCAGAAATGGAATGCAGTGGAAGGTCAGAAGTGAAATACAGTGGAAGGTCAGAAATGGAATACAGTGGAAGGTCAGAAATAGAATGCAGTGGAAGGTCAGAAGTGAAATACAGTGGAAGGTCAGAAGTGAAATACAGTGGAAGGTCAGAAGTGAAATACAGCAGAAGGTCAGAAATGGAATGCAGTGGAAGGTCAGAAATGGCATATAGTGGAAGGTCAGAAATGGAATACAGTGGAAGGTCAGAAATAGAATACAGCAAAGATCAGCAATGAAATACAGTGGAAGGTCAGAAATGGAATACAGTGGAAGGTCAGAAGTGAAATACAGTGGAAGGTCAGAAATGGAATGCAGTGGAAGATCAGTGTGCCCGTTCTGAATCTGGACTTCGAGAAACCTTGAGCACTTTTACTCTGTCTCTCTCAATCCTTTATCATCAGAACACACTTGTTTATCTTGATGGTGGATAAGATATCTGAAGTAAAGCCAACCCAGAACTGTTGCCCAAGCTGAAGCCTCAGACATGTGAGAGAGCTCAGCCAAGATTAGCCAAATTTCAGCTGGCCACAAAAGTATGAGTGAGCCCAATTAAGATCAGCAGAACCAGTCAGCTGACCTATAGATATATAAACAAAAATAAATATTTATTCTTGTATGCTACAAAGATTTTGTGATTAGTTATTCTACACAAGACTCTAGCAAAAGATAACTTGACTATGGGCCCCATTTTCCTGTTTCTTTATATATCCAGTAATTTGGAATTATATCCTGGACATTGCAGAAGATACACACTGTAGGAATTCTGGATTCTGTTATGCTCCTCTCAAGATTATTGATTTTCATTTAGGCAGGCAGCTATCTTGGCTGAACTCAAACTTCAAAGCCTATCTCCCCTTCAGCAGGCAGCAGTGAAATTTCTATCCAATTATTTTCATTTTAGCTGGACTACTTGTAATGTGGCCTAAGCTTGCATAGTTCAAGCCATAAATTCAGGGAGAATTTATACACAGAATCTGGGCTTCCCCTTGGTGTTTCTCTTCATTGCAGGATTTTGCCTATCATTTCAGATACGTAGTAGTGGTCCCAAACTCATTCTTCTTGATCCCCCAATAAGCAAGGCTTCAGGTATCTATCTAAACTTCTGTGACCCTGAGGAGCAACAACTGGAATCTGCTGGTTCAAAGCTGTAGAAATGAAAAGCACAGTCAGAGCTGATTTCTTCTTCCAGGTTTCTGAAATCCCCTGTCATTTCTGCCTGTTTTTGTCACTCTTTAAAGGCCTTCACATTGTTTTTTAAAAAATACTTTGTCCTGAGTGTTAGAGCTGACCCTTGAACAAACATAGGTTTAAACTGCACAGATCCAATTACATGCAGATTTTTCAATAAACATAGTGAAGAATTTTTGGAGATTTTTGACAATTTGTAAAAACTTAGATAAAGTAAGAAATATCAAAAAATTAAGAAAAAGTATGCACACAACTGTTAATTCCAGCACTATTCACAATAGCAAAGACATGGAATCAACCTAAATGCCCATCAATGGTAGACTGGATTTTAAAAATGTGGTACATATACACTATGAAATACTATGCAGCCATAAAAAAGAATGAGATCATGTCATTTACAGGAACATAGATGGAGCTGGAGGCCATTATCCTCAGCAAGCTGATGCAGGAACAGAAACCAAATACCACATGTTCTCACTTATAAGTGGGAGCTAAATGATAAGAACCTGTGAACACAAACACGTGAACAACAGACACAGGGGCCTACTTGAGGGTGGAGCATGGGAGGAGGGAAAGGAGCAGAAAAATAACTATTGGGTACTAGGCTTAGTATCTGGGTGATGAAATAATCTGTACAACAAAGCCCCATGACACAAGTTTACCTATATAATAAACCTGCATATGTAGCCCTGAACCTAAAAGTTAGAAAAAGTTAGGTATGTCATGAGTGCACAAAATATATGTAACTATTTCATAATTTACTACCATAAAATATACATACATCTATCATAAAAAGTTGAAATTTATCAAATCTCACAGACCATACATGGTGCTATTTGAGAGAAATGTAAACAAAGATGCAGTATTAAATCGTAACTACATAAAATCAATTGTAGTATGTACTTTACCACTGTAATAATTTTGTAGCCACCTCCTATTGCTATTTCAGTGAGTTTAGGTGTTGCAAGTATCTACTGAAAATGCCATGTGCCACTAATTATCTCCCTATGAGCAGTTAATCTCTTCAGTAAATTGTGTATTATAGTAAAAAGTGATCTCTCTCAGTTCTTATGTACTTTTTCATCATATTTAGTGCAATACCATAAATTTTGAATGACACCATGGACCCATGTCATTAGTGATGCTGGCAGTGCTGCCAAGAAGCAGAGAAAAGTCATGACATTACAAGAAAAAGTTAAGTGGCTTGATATATACCTTAGATTGAAGTCTGCAGCTGTGGTTGCCTGCCTTTTCAAGATAAATGGATCCAGCCCATGGACCATTAAAATTTAAAAAAGAAAAAGAAAAAGAAAAAAAAATGCAAAGCTGTCACTGCAGCTATACCAGCAGGCACAAAAGTCTTGCAGTTTTTGTGCAATACTTTTTTATCTTATTGAAAATACAGCTTTTATGTGGGTGCAGGATCGCTATAAGAAAAGCATGCCTATAGATTCCAGTAAGATTTGAAAAAACGTGAAGTCATTACATGACAATTTAAAGCAAATGGAAGGTGAAGGATTCAAAACTGGAGAATTTAATGCCAGCAAAGGATGGTTTGATAATTTTGGAAAGAAGTTTGGCTTTAAATATGTCAAAATAACAGGAGAAGCAGATGCTACTGACCAAGATGCAGCAAATGAGTACCAGAGTCATTAACAAAATCATTGAGGAGAAAGAATATCTGCCTCAACAGGTTTTTAATGCAGATAAAAGTGGCTTAATCTGAGGGGGGTGGGGGAATGCCACGGAATACATTTATTAGTAAGGAAGAGCTAGCAAGTATCAGCATTTAAGGCAGGAAGAGATACACTAACTACTGTTTTGTGCAAATGGAGTCAGGTTTATGATCAGGTTTATGCCCTTATCTATAAAGTTGCTAGCCCCTGAGACTTGAAGGGAAAATATAAACCCCAGCTGCCAGTCTTTTTGTTGTACAACAAGGTCTGAACGAGAACCAATTTTCTGAACTGGTTCCATCAATGCTCTGTCTCTGAAGTCAGGAAATACCTTGCCAGTAAGAGACTGTCTTTTAAAATTCTTTTGATAATGGAAAATGCCCCTGGCCACCCAGAATCCCATAAGCTCAACACCAAAGGCATTGAAATGGTCTACTTACCCCCAAACACAACATCTCTAATTCAGTGGGTCACAAGGACCTTTAAAGCTCATTACTTATGTATGCTATGAAAAAAGACTGTCAATGCTATGGAAGAGAACCCCAATAGAAAGAACGTCACAAAAGTCTAAAAGGATTATACCACTGACAATGCCATCATTTTTCAAGAAAAGGCCATGAAAGCCATCATGCCCTAAACAATAAATGCTTGAGGAAACTGTGTCCAGATGTGCATGATGTCACAGGATTTATGAAAGAGCCAATCAAGGAAATCAAGAAAGAGATTGTGAATTTGGCCAAAAAAGTCAGGGGTGAAGGGTTTCAGGATATGGATCTTGGAGAAATTCAAGTGCTTATGCACACCAAACCAGAAGAATGAACAGAAGACAACTTGATGGAGACAAGTGCTTCCAAACCAGTGCCAGATCATGAAGACGACGACACAGAAGCAGCAGAGCTAGAAAACAAAGTGGCATTAGACAGTCTGGCAGTAGGATTCCGATTACTCACGACTGCTTTTGACTTCTTTTATGACATGGACCCTTCTATGTTCTAGACACTGACACTAAAGCAAATGGTGGAAGAATAATTAGTACCAAATGGAAACATTTCTTAAAAAAAATGAAAAAGGACAGAAATTATGATATATTTCTATAAAGTTATACCAAGTGTGCCTGCCTCTCCTGTCTCCTCTTCCACCACCTCTTCCGCCTCTCCCACCCTTGAGATAGCAAGACCAACCTCTCCTCTATGGGGATGAAGACCTTTATGATGACCCACTTCCACTTAATAAATAGTAAATACATTTTCTCTTCCTTATGATTTCCTTAATTAACATACTCTTTTCTGTAGCTTACTTTATTATGAGAATACAGCATATAATATACAAAATATGTGCTGATCTACTGTTTGTTACAGAAAGGCTTCTGGCCAACAGTAGGCTATTAGTTAAAATTTTGTAGAAGTCAAAAGTTATTAAATACATAGAGTTTTGACTGCGTAGGGGGCTAGCACCCCTAACTCACCTCCTTGTTCAAGGGTAAACTATAATTGTTATTGGCAAGAGGGTTGGTTTAGAATTGACTTCGTAATTACCAGAATAATTACACACATAATTACAAACTTTCAGCAATAGGTAACTAATGCAATGGGTTAACAGCACTACAGCACTTTCTCCTATGGTAGCTTAAGTTCAAATAAACAAAACACCTTAAAGTTGGAAAAGGACCATTAGAGTCATCTAGTATTTGCTTAAGCCAGGTATTCAATCAATGTTTGCTAAATTAAGTTAAATGACAAATGTTAGGATCTCAGGGACTGATTTGTACAGCTGTAACATGGCTGTAATCAATGGCTTATTGACTGTTGTCCAGCCTGATGCTGCAAGAAATGCTTATTGAGGCTGCTCGTGAAAGTCAGAGATCAAAGGATGTGGGAGAATTGTGCACCTTTCCTCCAAACCAGAGAAATCATCTCCCTACCCTCAAGACATTGCTAATGCCTTTATTTACTCTGGGAAATTTCACAGACCTTGAGGCAGCATTGGGAGAGGCCATAAATGAACGTTATAGTTTGGAGCCTCTTAGAACTAGAAAATGTATTCTCGTAAGAAAAATGTTCTAGCATATTGGGATGAAATTGATGACAATATCATTTATCATCTGAAATAAGCACTTATGAAAGTGAAGGGGAATTCTAGTATTAATTATACTAGGGAAACAGGCCTGAAGTGATACTGCCCCAGAAAAATTAATATGTATAAGACCTTGAATGATGTTGAATATGTGCTGCTCTCTCACTGGCATATTGGGAGATAACATACCCTTGGTGCCCTAGAAGCAATTAAATCATGGGCGACGCAGTTGCTCCCAGGCCCTCTTGTGCATCAAAGACACAGCTCCATTGGTGTACGGCAGGTTTGAACTTCAGCAATGAGCCCTTGGGAAAGGCAGAAGACTGGAACTGAATATACTGGCCCCATTTTAAAGCTGGTCCCTAGAGATAGCCAGATATCTGATTTTCAGTATCCAAGGAGCCTGAACAACTTGAGCTTATGTCATATAAAGGCTGATATACTGAAGGGTTGAACGTGGCAAGTAGGAGCCCATGCTGTGGCAGTCCTAGAAGCCATAGACTTCTATCTGGTTTCATTTATTCATTCAACAAACACATATTGGGCCAGGAGATGAGAATATAATGACAGCTTAGGGGCACCACAGTTTATAGGAGTAGGGGGGTCTAATCTCTGGAACTTGGGCTTCAAGGGCTAGTCAGGTAGTCAGGGCTCTGCAGCATTTGCTGAGGTTCAGCACTGGGCTGCAGATAAAGTAGAAAACTGGCAAAAACAAAAAGACAAGAACTAAGGCAAAACCCAGATTTACAAAAAAGCACGCACCTTGGGACAAAGCAAAAAACTTGGTAGTGGTGGTGTGCTTGTGAGCACCAGGCTTACTCCTGGCACACCTGATGCTGGGCTTGGGTGCGCTGAGGACTCTCAGATCCCACGTGCCACTGCCTGTGGATGCTGATCATCTCCAGCTTGTTCCACGTTGGCTGAGGATGGACGTGTTGAGCCTAAGCCTGACCCGCAGCAGGGTTGGTGAAGCCAGGCAGGCAGCTACTGCTGCAGGGCTGGGCTCTCAGGGAAACCAGGACCCATCTGTGGCTAATGATGAGGGAAGGGGAGCAGGAGAGACCACCAAGAGGACAGGAACAGCAATGCCAGACACACCTTCTCCTTCACCCAACTGTGGGCCAGCCCTATTCAAGGTAGACCCAGGGCTTATTGGCTCCATCTAGCATTGCTAACCCTCAAAGACATTGGTATAGGATGGTCTTATCTGGCCATCTGGGACTGGTGACACTTCCGGGAAGGACAAGACCACAGGGAGATTTTACAACAAAATGCTTCCACTGAACTGTTCAATTCAGTAGTTTTACACACACAGAAAGAACCAGTTCCCTGCTGGGCTTACCTGGCTCTCGGGATTCCAGGGATGTATAAAGACTCAATCTCTGCCCTCAGGGCTCACAGGCCAGTGAAGGAGACAGTAATTGTATTTAAATGGAGCAAGTAGAAGTTTGTTAAATAGAGGTTAAAAGAAGGCACCTGACCAGGGTTAGATTGAAAGGGTCCAATATCACTTCTAATATTTGCTTAAGCAAAGAAGAGATGCCCTATTTGGGGAAAGTGCTTCTTCTCTAAAGTAACATTTTTTTTAAAAAAAGAAACAGTGTCTTGTTCTGTTGTCCAGGCTGGAATGCAGCGGTGCAATCATTTGTGACAACTGAGAACTTTGCACCATATGTATTCTATACCTTCTTATATCAGTCAACATCTGTTGAATGCCTACTTTGTGTCAAGGTGGGGTGCTTTTATATATGTATTGGTCAGCTATTGCTGTGTAACAACCACAAAATCTGTGATGTACAATAAGTATTTATTCGTCACACACTGTAGGGATACCCTGGGGCTAGGTGAGCCTGGCAGGGCTTGATCTGGAGGCTCTTCCTCAAGCTGCAGGTCTGCACATGTGCTACGTGATCTGCTCCATGTCTCTCACCCTCCTGGGCAAATGGGCTAGCCAGGGTATGTTCTTCTCCAGGTGACAATAGGGGTGGAAGACCACAAGCCCTGCTGTGTGGGCACACTGTGTCACATCTACCAATATTCCACTGGGCCAAACAAGCCACATGGCCAAACCCAAGGTCAAATGGTGGGGATGTTCCTCTTTTTTTTTTCTGTGGGAGGAATTGCAAAGTTGCCTAACAATATTCCTGAATACAGCACTGGGTGAAGAACAGGGGTCAAGGATTCAGCTTACCATATTATATACGATACAGCTGATGCCCTCAACACCATGTGAGCTGGATAACACTATCCTTATTACAGAGAGAAAGCTAAGACTCAGGGATGTTAAACCACTTACCAAGGTTGAAGAGCGAGCCAGAATCAAAACAAACACATACCCTGCGTGCTCTCTTTCCTTCCAATCTTCCAGGCTTCATGTTGATAGTGAAGGACTAGCCCAGAGGAGGAGGGCTATATACTTATGTACTTATTTCCTAAGGATAAGAAAAAGAGGACGCCTCCTTGTGCCCTAGAGAGGCCCATGGAAGATGGCTGTGGATCACAGACTGCTGTGTAGAAAGGTGGGAGAGGGGCTATGCAAAACCCAGGCTGCCTTTAGGGGCTGGGCCTTATGTATCCCCTCACTGACAGCACCTGAGCCTGGCAGTAAATTAGGGCCAGGCCTCCAAGTGGAGACCTGGTGATGTGTGGAGCCGTGTCTCATCCAACAAGAGCCCTTCGACATCAATGACAACTGCGGTGGGCCAAAAGATATTGTTACAGAGCTAACTGCCCAGGAGGAAGAATGTGTCCAGGCTCTGTCACTGAGAAGGAGGGGATGGTGGGAGGGTGGCCAGGGAAGACTCAAGAGGCTAAGCTCCGTCTTTTTCCAGCCTCCTGAAGAGGCACCTGGCTCTGGCATTAGGCCTGAGGTTGAATTCTGGCTGCAGCCCTCAGGCTCCTCGTCTGTGAAGGGAGAGGGATAATTTCCACCTTCCAGAGCCTGTGGGGTGCAGGACGGAAGAGATGAGTCAGGACCCAGACGAATCTCTGTACCTTCGGCGCACACAAGTCACAGCTGCTGAAGGGCTGTGGAGAATTCCACCTGACAAGGATACTGGGATTACCCTCCAGAGACCCTCTGAGCATCAGGCCCCAGCTAGCCTTTCAACTTTCCCCTCCTTCCCCACTCTACCTGTACATGGTTATCTAGGGTTTTAAAAAAACTGGCTTACATGTTTTGGAGGCTGGCAAGTCTAAATCTGCAGGTGCTCCTGAAGGAGACACTGCCGCCATCAGCAGTGCTGTCTCTTTCTCCTCAAGCAAACTTTAGTTTTGCTTTTAAGGTCTTTCATTGATTGGATGATGTCCCATCCAGATTATCTGGAATAATACTTAAAGTCAACTGGTTGTCAATGTCAACCACATTCTACAAAATACCTCCACAGCAACACCTGGATTCATGTTTAATGGAATTAGTGGGTACTAGAGCCTGGCCAAGATGCACAGAATTCACCAGAGCCCACCCTTTTTACCTCACAGGCTTTTCCTGAAGAGCTGCCCTCATTAAATCACATGCACCTGGATCCTCCCCTCAGGCTCTGCTTCTAAGGAACCCAGCCTGAGCCAAGGGCAAAGGGGGTGCCAAGGGACCACTGGTCCTGCCTTAAGGTATTAAATGATTGGAACAAACCAGTTATCCCATGTCCCAGAAATAATTGTGTTCTAATGAGGACTGTTGGAAAGAAAAAGACTTCAGGACCTAAAGGAAGTTCTATTACTATAAAGCGGTCCCAATCCAGACTCCAAGTGAGGGTTCTTGGATCTCATGCAAGAAAGAGTTTGAGGTGAATCCATAAAGTGAAAACAAGTTCATTAAGAAAGTAAAGGAATAAAAGAATGGATACTCCATAGGCAGAGCAGCCCCAAGGACTTCTGGTTGCCCATTTTTGTGGTTATTTCTTGATGATATGCTCAACAAGGGGTGGATTATTCATCCCTCCCATTTTAGACAATATAGGGTAACTTTCTGATGTTACCATGGCATTCGTAAACTGTCATGGCACTGGTGGGAGTACAGGAGCAAAGACGACCAGAGGTCACTCTCATCGCTATCTTGGTGTTGGTGGGTTTTGGCAGGCTTCTTTACTGCAACCTGTTTTATCAGCAAGGTCTTTTGACCTGTATCTAGTGCTGATCTCCTCATTCTGTGACTTAGAATGCCTAACCGTCTGGGAATGCAAGCCCAGTAGGTCTCAGCCTTATTTTACCCAGCCCTTATTCAGGATGGAGTTGCTCTGCCTCAAACAACTCTGACAGTTCCTCTATGTTAAGGCTTGGCTCAGGGAATCCTCCTCTGCTGGGAGAGAAGTTGAAACCCAGGATTCTTAGCCAGGAAGTGTGGCCATTGATTTGCTCCATGAACAACGACAAGACATTTGTCCCTGACAATGCCCAGCTGAAAGCTCATGATTGGAGAGGCCATGTTGCACCTGGCCTACATGGAAGCTATGAGGAAGCAGGAAATAAAAAGCAAGCAAAAGCCTTGAATTCTAGACAGGTGCTGAGTAGAGATCAGGTCAGTCAGGCACTTACAGTCAGAAGAGGAAGGAAGCAGACACACTGCCAGAGCAAGGCCACATGGCCCGTGACAGAAAGAGACAGAGAGAGTCACTGAGCTTCTCACCTTACTCCAGGCCTCACACGTATCTCCCTCACCCCACCTTTCCTTAAGGTGGCCCAAATTGAGAGGGACAGGAGGCAGGGAAATTCTGGGCCAAAGAGGGTGGGTCCCTGGCAAGGAAAAGCCTAATACCATGGCCCAAAGTGAGAACTGACATCCCTGTTTCTCACTCAAATGCTGCCTTTTCCAAAACAACCCATGGTCCACCCCATCCCCCATCCTTTGCCTATAAAAACCCCAGAACTCAGCCAGCAGAGAGGAGAAGCAGCTGGACGCAGGAGACTACAGTTGGATGTTGGAGAGAAGCAGTTTGACTTCAGAGGGACAGCTTGATGAAGTAGCTTCAGAGAGGAGTCCAGCCAGGGACGGGTGGACTCCAGGGGAAGATTACCTTCCCGCTCCATCCCCTTTTTAGCTCCCCTTCCCGCTGAGAGCCACTTTCATTGGCAATAAAATCCCCCACATTTACCATCTCCAATTCATTCATGCAACTGGATTCCTCCTGGACGCTGGACAAGAACTCAGGTGCCACAAGTGTGGTTGCAAAAGGTTGTCACACTGACCCTCCCCTGAGCTGTTAACACTTAAGCTGTCCACAGATGGCAAAGGTAAAGGGGCACTTGTAACACTCCTTCTGGGGAATCAGGGGTTGCAGGCACCACCCTAAATGCTGCCGTGGGGCCTGCACAGACTTTTGCTCCTGCCAATCCCCAAAAGCACTCACCCTGCTTCCTGCACCCACTCACTGGCAGTCCCCCTCCTACAAGGGATGGAACACAGCAGGGCAGCAGGACCCAGTGAGCTGAGTCCACCCCCACCAGCACCGAAGCAGCCAGCTAGTTCTAGTGCCCATGGACTTCAGTTCCTGCCCATGAAGGGGTCAGGGAAATATCCTGCTTCAAAATGACTCTCGGTACCTTCCAAACAAAAGAACCCACCAGCATCGCCTGGGCCATCCTTTTCCCTACTTGTTTACTTGACCAACTCCTAGTCACCTTTGGATCTCAGTACAATCACAGCCTCCTGGGGGATGCTGGCCTGACCTCTTAGCCTGATCCAAATGTGCTGACTCTATATTCCCATACCCCTCTTTCACCCTATCCTGGAGCCCTTGTGATATCTAATTTTTTCCTGGTCTTCCTGATTAATCTGAATAGACTGTGAGTACCCTCCAGGACAGGGTCTGTGTCTTATCCATCCCTGGACCTAAAGTACGGTGAGTGGCGCAGTCAGCACTCAGTGAATGAATGGTGGCTTGGAAGGCCCTGCTCACAGCACTCCTGTCTCATGGAAGTGGCAGGTGCATGCCACCTTACCATTTGAAGCTGCTGGTCGTAGTGGCATTTCACAGACACATCTCCAGGGAAACACAAAGGAGAGGTTAACTCCAAGCAGGTCACTGCAAGAGAGCAGTCAGGAGCAGGTAGCATCTCAGCCGGGCTTTGAAGGATAAGTTGAACACTGACAACCAACCAAATTGGAGATTAGCCACGTGGTCCCTGGAGCTAATGTGGGAACATGAGAGTTGGGAAGAATTGAGGTATCCCCAGACAGGGTCTGGCCCAGAAGGCGGCTTCCACAAGCCTGCCACCAGCATCTGCCCCATCGTTCCACCAGCCAGGCCTGGCACAAAAGCAAAGTCCATCAATCAGCTTGTGTGAGTGGAGGCTGAGGCCCAGCCTGGATTTACAGTGACACACATTGATTTTGGCTCTCGGAAGGTGTCAGCTCCCCCATAAATTAGAAGATTTATCTGCAAGTGCTACAAAGATAAGTAGCTTTGCACATAAATACCTTTCCTTTGTTTTTTTTTTTTTTTTTTTTTTTTTAAAAACTAAGAGAAAATTCCGTGGAAGAGGCTTTAGGGACTCCTGCAAAATCTCTGGGATCAGCCCTGAACAGCATGTGGAGATGGTCAAGGATGCCTGCAAAGTGCCCAGCCTTGGGGCTACCAGAACTTGGCACCACAATGTCATCCTCATCCTTCATCTATCGTCATGTAAGGAAGGGATGTGCTGTCAGTCTTGTGTGCCTTGCTGGGTTCTAAAGGATTCACTCACTTATTCATTTATCAAATATTGCCTGAAGGTCTATTCTGGTCTCAGGGGCAGGGACTGCAAACAGATGCAGAGGTGAACTAGACCAAGTCCCTGCCCTCAAAGAGCTCACACGCCAGTAGAGGACACAGATGATCAATAAATGGGATGGTAGCAGGTGCGATCCATGCTCTGAAGAAAGTAAATTGATCTATGTGAAAGATATAACTCAGGCTGCGGTGGAGGCTACTGACATGGGTGGTCACTGTGACTGGCCCAGCCAGGGCCAGTGAGATGGCAGGGGAAGTCAGACACGGGTCTTGTAGAAAGACTTTCTCCATTGATGAAAAGAAATGCCAAGCAGAAAACACTCCCATTTTTGTCTTTGCTGAAAGCATGTGATGCCTCAATTGGGATCACATGGCTGTTTATTACTAGGTAACTGACCAAAAGAACAAGCTGAAATGTCAAGGACAAAGAGTGAAGGAACCAAATGAGCTGATGCTGGGAACACTCTAAATCCAGGCTTCCCTTCTTATGTGAAAAAACAAATGCCCTTTAGCGTGTAATGGGTTTTGAGGTGGGTCTTTTGTAGCCCAAGCCCCTGGGCAATCCTCTTCAGATGTGTTCCATGGCAGGCAGCCCACACCTTGAGCCATTTCTAACCTGGGTAGTCTCCATTAGGTGATGCCAAACAAGGCTGCCTCTGCCAGGCAGAACTAGGCAAAGGAGAATCAAAGGTACTCTGGTTCAAAGGAGACACTTTGATTTATCCAAAAGAGGTGACCTCTGAAAGCAAAAAGGGAAAGGAAGCAGAGGTAGGTGAGATTGCTATGGATAGAAGGGGAAGAGAGCACTGGGGACCCTGGGAAAACACAACTGCATAAGACGTCCTTGAGCATTGGATGAGGACCCCTGGCAGGGCTACCCCTCCACAGAAGGTGGGGCAGTGGGCATGGCCATTGGTATCTGTCAGGATCACAGCAGGATTCTGATGACTGGGTGACCTGACGAGGGTTTAACATACAGGAATTATCAGCAAAGGGGATACAGAGTGTGGAGAAACCACAGGAAGGGTGGGCTACATGGGAGCATAGTTACTACCCTGAAGCCCCACACAGCAAGAGGCAGGGCCATGCCCGGCACTGAAGCAGAGAGGGCTTGTGCAGGGAGGGCTGCCGGAAAGGAGCTAGGACCTTTAGTCGAGGGACAGCTCCAGCCCTCAGTGATGCTACAGGGAGGTAGCAGGGGAGTCAACACCTCAATCTCTCTCCCTCTCCCTGCTCCTGCCAATCTCCTGCTGTTTCTCCCCAATGGCCAAAACTCCTGGGAGCAGAGCACAAGGGCGCCAACGGAGGTGGTTTGTATCTGCGTTAGTTTCCTTTTGCTGCTGCAACAAACAACCACAAACTTGGTGGCTTAAAACAACACGAATTTATTATCTTACAGTTCTGGCAGCCAGACGTAAATGTGCAAAACGAGTCTCAGTGGCCTAAAGTCAACGTGCTGAAGGGCTGCATCCCTTCTGGCGGCTCCAGGGCCAAATCTATTCCCTTACTTTGCCCAGCTTCCAGACCACCCACATTCACACCGCATCACCCTGAGTCTGATACCTGCTGCCTCCCCTTCACCATAAAGGGCCCTTGTGTCCGCATCGAACTCATCCAGGTAATCCAGAGTAATCTCCCCGTCTCAAGATCAACTGATTTCAGCCTCAATGTCATCTGCAACCTTAATTCCCGTTTGCCATGTATGTAACACATTCACGGGAATGAGGACATGACATCTTTGTGGGCCCATTATTCTGCCTGCCGTAGTGTAGTTCAGCCTCCTGGGCACACAGAGCAAGATGGAGAAGGAGAGTAGTTCTGGTGGGAAAACCTCTTTCAGCTGGCACCCTGAGCAAAGGGTGGGGACAGGGCAGTCACTCAACCTCTCTGAGCCTCAGTTTTCCCAACTGTAAGATGGGGATAATCATGCCAACTCTAGGTTGTGCTGATGATGAATGAAACATATGCACAGGATCTGGGCACAGTGCTTGGCAGCTAGGATGTTCTCAATAAATGTCATAGCACCGCAGAGGGTGAACCAGAAGCATAGTATCAAGGATGGGAGGTGTTTGCTGCACAGGAAATGAATCAGTTTGCCATGCACCTATCTCTCCTCGGTGCCATTCTGAGCCACGTGCTCCCAATGCTACCATGGACCAACCTGAGAGTAAAGAAACATAAAACTTCCCCAAGAAAAGACGGCCTTTTAGCCGTGGAAACTGAACACCCCTCTTCTGTCCACCAAAAAGTCAAAGGGCGAACCCTGCCCCCGGGTCTCTGGGACCCAACCTGCTCCAGTGGCCTTGCTGGGTTGGCCTGACTTTGACCCAGTCTGTCCTGTACAGGATCTGGACTTTGATAGAAGACAGGGTGGCAGGAGGCTAAATCAGACGCACTTGGAGCCGGTCCTGGGAAGGTCTGGCTTCTGGGCCTGCTCTGCCTCCATCTGTACGGTAACCTTAGTTGAGTTGATCCCTCTTTCTGGGCTTGTTTCCTCATTGCTAAATAGGGAGATTGGATACAAGGTCCCCAAGAGCCATCCAGCCAGTGATGCCACCTGGTGCCATGCATTACAGGAAGCCTCTGGGTGTTGCAGGTTCCTGGGTGCAGCCTGAGCTCTTTGTCACTCAGGGAGAGCTGAGCCAGTGCCGTTCTGCCTGTGGAGACAGCCTCCCGGGCCTGAACTAGGACAATCGACCCATGCTCTCTATCTTATATTCTTCTCAATAATTTGTAAATATATCATCCCAATTACATGTTATGATAATCTTTCAGGGAAGATCTTTTTTCCACATCCAGATGAGGAAATGAGATCCAAAACTACTAATGGTGAGTAATGTGAAGATCTTATGCGCTAGGCTCTTGGCATACCATCTTAGCATTTTATCTTCACAGAAGCTCAGGTGTTTGATGCCTTCCCTGCATATTATAGATAAGGCCATGAGCAGCAAAGCAGGTGGTCAGTGCTGCAATTCCCAAAAGGGAGTGAAGCCTGGTGCAGAGCCTGGCAGGGAGAAGGTTCCAGAAACCAGCTGACAGTTGGATGAATGGAGGGGCTAAGACTTGAGGCCAGGCCTAGCTAGCTGCAGAACTCATGCTCCTGATCACAACCCTGCAGTGTCAGGGCTAGGCTGGAGCCTGGAGCTAGAGTGGCATGGAATCACACCCACATCCATAGATAACAGCCTGCAGCTAGAGTGGCATGGAATCACACCCACATCCACAGATACTAGGAGAAGCTGGTTTCTTACCCTGCAACTTGGAAAGATAGTCTGACCTGGAGGCACTTCTTTCTGGAGAGGAGGAGGCAGAGGGAAGCATTCTGGCCTGTGCGGAGTCTCAGATTAAAGAGTAAGTCAGGGAGGATGTCAGGGAATCAGGCTTAGAGAGTCTGAGGTCAGAAAGTGGAGTCCTAATTTCTTCAACCCACAGCTCCTGAAGTGGGGCATGCAGACATCCAGAAAGGTCCGGGTGACCACAGGAGCACTGCGACTAGTGGCTGCCTCTCTGGCAGCCTATTGTTACAAGGTCATGAAGACCCTAAACACTGGGGAAGGAGAAAAATCCGAAGAGCAGAAAATGTACATGGAGGAGGCAGAATAAATGTACAGGACTCCTTTAAACTGAAGAAAATAAAGCAAAGATACATTTTACTCCAAGCAGGGTGTGGGCTTGGGAGAAAATCTAGAAAATACAGATGTTACATTTCCCTGCACACCTAACTCTAGTATGCTCCCATGTATCTGTGATGGCTTTTCAGTAGCTCAGTGCCCTTGGGTGTGTCACTAAGTGCCCTTGGGTATTTTCTCCAAGTAGAAGCTTGGAGAGGCTCAGCCATAAAACAGGGAAATGATACTGAGCTCTGGGAAAGTTTGAGATATGGTTCCCATGAAATGTAAATTAAATGGTGGCCAGGAAGGCACACCCCAATTAGGAGGGTAAGGAAAGACCCCACGGAGAAGAGAGGACACCACTTTCCTTGTCAGGGGCACCTGACAAGGAAAGTGGGATTTTGAAAGAAAGCAGTGAGGGAAATAGGTTTGCAAGTGAAGAGGCCAGCAGGTGCATGGGGGCCCGACAGGCTGGGCAGCCATGGCCATCAGAACGCCTGTGTCTCAGGAGAGTCTCGGCATATTGAAGGCAAGAGGAAAGGCAGGCGCTTAGGAGACTGAGCCCTCTAATGGGAAACTTTCAGCTTCAGATCTGCCATTCACAGGAGTAGCCCCAAATGCTTGAGAACTTTCTGGAATGTTTGCCTACAGAACAGCCTGCCCTCTAACCTTGCTGGGTTTGTGTGTGCGTATTGTTGTTGTTGATGTTTTGGCAGTGCTGGGAAAAAAAAACAAAAACAAAAACAACTCAGCTGCCTCTCTCAATTTTCTCTTTCCTGACAGCACATCAGGAGAGATTAAAGCTGCAAATTCAATCCCTGGTGCAGAAGCTATGGGTCCAGATGCTGCATCCCAGGCTGTAGAAAGCCTCCACCCAGAGGCAGCCAGGGACCTGGGAGCTGCAAGTGGCAGGGGCACCAGACAGTGACAGGGCAGACAGAACCCTTCCTTCAGGCACAGAGAATGGCTAGGGAAAAAAAAGAGGAAAATCAGGAAAAAGAATGAAGGGCTGGCGAAGAGGGCCAAGTATTTACATAAGAGCACGGAGGACTGCTAAGAGCCAAACACAGGCGGCGCCCCTGTCATCTCTGGAGACTATGAAGGTGAAGTGGCAGGATCTCAGTGCCACTCCTGTCCATGATCAAACGGAATCTTTATCTTCACAGTACAGAAAAGAGTACAGAGCTGAATGATGGCAAAATGATGCTCAGCTGTGTGCGTGTGTTTTATAGCCACCCATTAATAATTCATGCAGCAGCTAAATGACGAGAGTTGGAGCCCCCGGCTCCGGCACCTGCGCCCTGTCACAACCCCTCTGGGGGACTGCCAGTCCCTCTCTCAGCCTGGAACCAGAGGCGCCTGCCTGCCACGTCATGCAGTGCCTGACATGCTCGTGACAAAGGCTGACATCCCCTTGACAAAGGCTGACATCCTGTCTCAGGTTTTTCAACCCACCCAAAATCAAAGGAGCTACAACGTGTCGATTGACCCTCCCTCCCACTGTGCTCTCAGGACCCTGCTCTCAGATGACTGGGTCAGCTGGGCGGGCCTCTGGAACACAGGCCTGAGTTCTGATTGGCCCTGCCCCGCCCACGGCAACCTATCAGCTGCGAGGCTTTACGTCTTCCCCTGGGACCAGCTTTTAGTGACATCCCAGGTGCTGCGTCAAGCCTCTGGGCAGGCTGCAAAGGGGGAATGATGAATGTACATTATTTCCTCCTGCTTGCCCCCCCAGCCCGACCCTTGACATTGTTCCAGCAAATCTCCGGGCAGAGTTTTCCATTCCTTGGGTGAAGAGAGGTAGGGGACATCTGTCCCTGCTCCATCCACTTCTTTCTCAAATTGGCACTGGCTTTCATAGGGGTGGCCATGCAGTCCCCATGGGGGACAGGACAGAGATCTGGACTCTGGGGAGGGGAAATGCCTCTCTTCCAGCCCACACCCACCCCAAAGTGGAACTCGGAATGTCAGTGCAGCCACCAGTAACATCAAGGCCACAGGCAGGGGTGGGAAACAGATTCATTCCTGCAGATGTGGTAAGAGACCAGGAAAGATGGCTGACATCATACAGCAGACCACAGAGCTTCGTACATTCATTTTGTAGTACCACTGCTCCTTCTCCATTTGCCTCCCTGTTCATTTGGTGTTCTTTTGTTTCATTCAACATGTATTTGTGGAATACCTACCTTATGATAAGCACTGTGCCCAATACTAGGGATACAGCAGTGAGCAAATAAACTCCTTGCCCACTTAGAAATTACATTCCAGTGGGTGGGGGCAATTATGCAATAGTGAGAGACAGAGAGAGGGAGCGCACAACAGAGCGAGACTCCATCTCAACAACAATAACAACAACAAAAAAAAAGAAAAGAAAAAGAAAAGAAAGGCAACACCACTAGCCCACAAACCTCTGGGCTCAACTTCTTTCCTGACTTCAAGACAGGCTCCTCTGTGGTTCCTTCCTCATTTCCTCTTTCCTCCTCCCTGGGTTTTAAGTCTCAGAAAATGAACGATTTCATGAAAAAGAGCTGCATAGAAAAATCATATAGATAATGTAAACCCATTCTATAATATATGTTTGTAATTATATCAATAAATTGAAAATAAATCCACCAAAAATGTCAACAGTAGAATTTTCTAGAAGTATTGTTCTTTCCTGTATGTTGCAAATTACCTACAATTCATAGGAGCCATTATTGCCTGAGGTTTATAAACATGCACTCTGGATTGGACAGCCTGGAATCACTGCTGGCCCCATGATCCGCGCTGATCTGTGGCCACTCCTTAGCCTCTCTGGGCCTCTCTCTCCTGTTCTATGAGGTAAGGATTCTATGCATATGAAGTCAAACCTCCCTCCTAGGGCTGCGATCAGGACATGAGGAGGAAGCCCAGGTGAGCACGTCACGCTCCGGCACATACTAGAGCTGAATGAATGACAGCTCTCACAGTGAGCCAGTGTTGCTCTTAAAAATCACGGGGTATGGAGCATTTTTAGGGAATAATTTAAAAATAATTCAAAAGCCAGGGTTGAGAGGAGGAGAACTGAAACTTGTTCTAATCTTCAAAGCGTGTGATTTGGAGGCTTCTGCATTTGGAACATTTCAAAGCTTCCTGGAATCTATCTTCACTGGGTACCCAAGCACTGGGGAAAGATGATAAACAGGCCTGCGGGAAGAGAGGCAATTAGTAAGCCATGGCTGGGGGCTGCCCAGGAGCCTGCGGTGCTCTTGCTCCCATGTGTGTGCAGGCTTGTGTCTGTGGGAGTGTGTGGGCATGTGTGTGCTGTGTGACACGTGTTTTTTGAGTGTTTATTTGTATGTGTGATATACTGTGTAGTATATATGTGAGGTATATTATTGTAGTATGTGTGTATGTATGGGATGTGTTTTGTGTGTGGTGTTTGTGGGGACTGGAGTGTTTTGTGGTATGTGTGTAATGTGTGGGGGCTTTTGTATGTGTGGTATTTTGTGTGTTGTGTGTGCTGCTTCTGGTACAGGTCTATGTGTAGAGCTTGTTTTCTGTGTGGCGTTTGTGGTGTGTGTGATATGCAGGAAGGTGGGGGTGTTTTATGGTGAATCTGTGTGTGGTGTTTCTGGTGTGTTTGCATGTGCGGTGTGGGAGGGTGGGGTGTTCTGCGGGGTGTATGTGTATGGCGTGTGTAGCGTGTAGTGTTGTGAATGTGGGAGTTGTATGTGTGATGTACTGTGTGTGGTGTGTATGTGGTGTCTGTGGTTTGTATGTATGGAATGTGTTTCATGTGTGGTATATGGTATTTCTGACATGTGGTATGTGTAGTGTGTGCAGTGTGGTGTGGTGTGAGTGTGTTGTATATGTAATGTATTGTGTGTGGTGTGAGTGTGGAGTTATATATGTATTGTGTGTGGTGTGCGTGTGGAGGTGCATATGTAATGTACTGTGTGTGGTGTGAGTGTGGAGTTGTATATGTAATTTACTGTGTGTGGTGTGCGTGTGGTGTCTGTGGTATGTGTGAATGTATAGAATGTGTTTCATGTGTGGTGTGTGGTATTTCACGATGTGTGGTATTTGTGGTATGCGCAGTGTGTGTGGTGTGGTGTGTGTGGACTTGTATGTGTGGTATGTGTGGTGTTTGTAGTATGTATTTATGGAATGTGTTTTTTGTGTGTGGTTTATGGTGTTTCTGATGTGTGGCATGTGTGGTGTGTGGAATGAGTTTTGTGTGTGTGCAGAATATGGTGTGTGATGTTTATGATGTGTGGTATGTGTGGTATGTGCAGTATGGTACATGTAGGGAGTTATATGTGTGACATATTGTGTGTGGTGTTTATAATATGTGTGTAGCATGGGATGTGTTTCATGTGTGTGGTATATGGTGTTTCTGACGTGTATGTGTGGTGTGTGCAGTGTGGTGTGTGTGTGTGTGGAGTTGTATGTGTGATACATTGTGTGTGGTGTCCATAGTACATGTGTATGTATGGAATGTGTTTTTTGTGTGTGGTGTTCTGACGTGTATGTGTGGTGTGTGGGATAAGGACATGGGTTTCCAGCACTGGCCCAGGCGGCAGTGGTGGCACACACATCTGGTTCCCCTCCTTCATTTGCCTGTGTGCTGTGCCATGTGTGGGCTGGGCGCTGGTGAGCCAGATGGATGGCAGGCACAGGGGTCAGACCAAAGCCACCTGATGACCCAGCCGCATCTGCAGTGGCTGCCCCAGGGACCCCTCGGGCTGCCTCTGAGGGACGATGGCCGACTAGACAGCCTGCACTGACTGTCCAAAGGCCGGGCTGAGCTGGGTGGGCCACGACTGCCTTGTCCACAGAGTGGATCCCCACAGCATCCACTTATCAGCCACTGATCATTGCTCAGCAGGTCTTTCCACCAAAGGCTCGTCTGCCCACCTCCACCCCCGGTGCTCATCTGAATCACCGGCTTCTGCAGACTGGCTGATTCTTCCCTCCTACACCAGAGAGGTCCAGGGGCCTGGCTTGGGCTCATTCTGGTCCCCGGTGCTCACACATGGGAAGTAGTGGGGAAGAGCATGGAACCTGGACCCAGCTGCCTGGCAACGTGTCAACACAGCTGTATGACGTGGCATGTGCATAGGTGACTTTCCTTCCCTGGGGACAGGTTTTATGAGGTCTAGACGAGGCCATGCATATCAAGTGCCTAGAAATGTGCCTGGCACATGGAGAACAGTCAACAGATGTTAGCCTAGGAGTCAACAACCAAAACACAAAGGCGTTGAGTAAAGGGATGCCAAGCACCCCTTCTTTCTGGCTCCCCAGATGGTCATTTGGGGCTCCCCAATCCGGCATGGCTTCTAAACCTCATACCTGAGCATGGATCACTCTTGTGGCAGCTCGTACCCAGCTGCAGGGGGACCCAGACAATCATGGAACGAGCGCTTCCCACCTTCCTCCAGGTGGACCACAGGACCAGGGTGGGACTGAAGCCAAGGCGGGAGGCAAGCACTTTGGGGTTCTGTGACAAGAGCTGGAGCCAAGGGCAGATGCAGAGTTCAAGACCAGACAAGGGATCCTGACAGTCTCCCAGCCCCAACCCAGCAGCCTGTGTCACTCACAGGGAATGGGAGGTCTGTGGGAAGGCAGCGTGCTGACAGTGGAAAGCTGTGTGGCCCCATGGATGGGAATGGAAGAGCAGCTAGCTCCTGTCCTGTTGGGCATGGCAGAGGGCATCACCACAGGAAGTCAGGGCAGGCAGGCAGAACCCAACAGACTCCCTGAGTTGAAGAGGCAGAGGTGAGAGTACAGGAGAGTTCACAGGACAGAGTACCACAGAAAAGGAGGCTGCAGGAGGCAGAAGCCCAGAGATCTGCAGAGTCCCTGTGGGATGCCAAAGAATGGCTTCCAAAGATGGTTACATCCTCATCCTCAAAACCTGGGAACAGGTTACTTTCCATAGCAAAAGGGAATTAAAGTTGCAGAGGGAACTAAGGCTGCTCGTCATATGACCTTAAAATAGGGGGACGATCCTGGATTCTCTAACCCCAGTTGGGTCAGAGAGGTGAGAGGGAGGAGAGATTCGAAGTGTGAGAGGTGCTCAGCCACGATGGCTGGCTTGGGGATGGAGGAAGGGGCATAAGGAGGAATGCAGGCAGCCTTGGGAGGCCCCCCCAGCCAGGACGTGGGGATCTCACAGGTCACTGAATTCTGCCAAGAACCCCAGTAAGCAGGACATGAATTTCCACCTGAGCCTCTAGAAGGCACCATAACCTGCAGACATCTTGATCTCAGGCCAGTGGGACCTCATCAGACTTCTTGCATAGGGAACTGCAGGATAATAATTCTGTGTTGTATACATTACTAAGTGTGTGGTAGTTTGTGATGGCAGCAATAGAAAATTAATAAAACCCCCTGGAGTACTCTCCTGCAGAGTACTAAAAAGCACATGGACACAACACCCTTGAGTACTCGCCCTGCACAGTATCGATGAGCACATGCACACAACGCCCTGGAGTACTCGGCCTGCAGCATATCGATGAGTATATGCACACAACGCCCTGGAGTACTCGCCCTGTAGAGTATCGATGAGCACATGCACACAATGCCCTGGAATGCTTCTCAGCCTGCAGAGTATCCATAAGCACATACACACAACACCCTGGAGTATTCACCCTGTGGAGTATCAATGAACACCTGCACACAACACCCTGGAGTACTTGACCTGCAGAATATCAATGAGGACATGCAGGTAACACCCTGGAGTACCTGCCCTGCAGAGTATCAATAAGGACATGTACACAACATTTTGGGGTACTTACCCTGTGGAGTACTGATCAGCACATGCACACAAGGCCCTGGAGTACTCACCCTGCAGAGTATGACACCCTGGAGTACTCGCCCTGTGGAGTACTGATCAGCACATGCACATGGGAGTACTCGGCCTGCAGTGTACCGACGGGCACGTGCGCATGGGAAAGAGAGGGAAAGAACCACCTGAAAGGATGAAAGGACACAGTGCCTGCTGACAGCATAGGACCCCACCTCATGCACTGACTCTGGGTGCAGAAGAAAGCAGAGACCAGTTTCCTGACCTGGCTTTGCTACTACCTCATCAGTGGCCCTGGGCAAGACACCACCCCTCAGTCTCCATTTCCTCATGTGGGAAGCATGGGCTTGGTCTGGGAGACTTCCAAAGCCCGTTTCCCTCTGCAGGCCATCAACGTAGAGTAGCAGTCTATTCCCAGATTGGGTTTGATGCCACTGTTTCTTCAGTGGAGAACTGAACTCTGCATCCACAGAGCTGCCTGGATTCACTGCATCAGTGCTCAAAAATGGTCATTGGTCCTAAGGCTCTGCTGCTGAATGGACATGCCACAACACGGTGACTCAGTGCCTGGTGACCACTTCCCTTCACAGGCAAAACCCTGCCTTGAAGAGATACCTCAAGGAGTCTGTGGAAGAGCATGCAACAGTTTAAAAAGAATGTCCCCTGTAGCAAGCTCTCCATTCTCCAATATATATGGATGTTGAAAAGCAGGTTGCCAAGCAACACTGAGTGACAATGTTGATGTTTGAGAAAGATGCAAAGATTGTGTATTTATATTTAATATATGTATATATAAAACATGTAGGCATAAAAATGCATTGAAAAGAGGTCCATTTCCCAGAGAGTTGCCAAGCATTCCTTTCAAAACATAAGTCATCTCATGCCACTCCTCACTTCCAACCCTGCACAGGCTCCCAGCTCACTGGGAACCAAACACACAGCCTCTGATCCTCTCGCCAGCTACTCTCCACCTGACTGTGCTGCCCACTGTCCCTCCCTCCCTCTGTGTGTGCAGCCACCCGCCTCCCAGTGCCCCATGAGCAGGCTGTGCCTGTCCCTGCCTTGGCGCCTGTACCTGGTGGCCCCTGGCCAGGTGTCTGCCCACGCCCTCACTCCAGGCAGGCATGGCTGACCATTCTGTCTGAAGTAACACTTCTTCCCCAGCAGCTTCTCTCTCTTACCTCACTTTATTTTTCAACAGAGCACAAATCATCATTTAACGAATTTTAATCTCATCTGCATGCTTGCTTTTAGTTTTAGTCTATAAACCCTTTGAGTTTTATAAAATGTCATATCCCTAGGACACAGAGTAAAGGCAGCACAGAGTAGGTCCTACATAAACATTTATTAAATGAATAAACAAATATAGTAAACCACACCCGATGGATGCTTCATGGGGCTATTCTGGAAGGTGGTTAAGGGAAATCCTATCTTTATCTCTACAGTCTAAACTGTCTACGGTGAGAAGGTTATCATGGATTGCTTGTGAAATTAATACACGTTTTAGAAAAAGACCACTATAATTCACTGTAACGAGTCCTGTTACAGTGGTGCTGCTTTGGGAACCCACGGGAGTCTGCACTGGGGTAACTGGGAACTGCAGGTGGGGCAGGGAGAGGAGCACAGAAAGACTGTTCCAGCCGGGCGCGGTGGCTCACACCTGTAATCCCAGCACTTTGGGAGGCCGAGGTGGGCAGATCACGAGGTCAGGAGATTGAGACCATCCTGGCTAACATGGCGAAACCCCATCACTACTAAAAGTACAAAAAATTAGCCAGGTGTGGTGGTGGGCGCCTGTAGTCCCAGCTACTCTGGAGGCTGAGGCAGGAGAATGGCGTAAACCCGGGAGACGGAGCTTGCAGTGAGCTGAGATCGTGCCGTTGTACTCCAGCCTGGGCAACAGAGTGAGACTCGTCTCAAAAAAAAAAAAAAAAAAAAAAAAAAAAAAAGGGTGTTCCAGGCAGGGGGACTAGCGTGAACGAAGGGCCGGGAGTGGAGTGAGCTTGCCCACCAACCCTCCCTAAGGGGATGGAGGCACTGCCCGGCCAACAGTCAGGCTGTGTAGAAACATCTGACTTGCCCCCTATGGCAATGCCACCCAAACCAGGCTGTGGGGGCACAGGGCGCAGGTGACAACATAGAAGCACAGAAACCCATGCACTGCTTCCCTGCTTCCTTCACTGAGAATGTCTCAATACAAAACAAACCCACAGAAATTCTCTCATGGGAATGCAGTGCTCTGAGTGATAAGCATGATTTTCATTCTGGCCTGGAGCAGCTCTTCCTCCCACCACAGACGGGAGCAAATGGTCTGTGACCTGGGACTAGTCCTCAGGCTCCCCTGAGCAGCCTCGGAGAGTCCACCTTCAGTCATGGGCTAAGGAGAGTGGTGTTTGGGTGTGGTGTGTGGGTGGTGTTTGGGGGCTGGTGGGAAGGAAGGGGCAGAGACTCACGCTGTGCTGTGTTCAGAGCTACCCAGCTGGGATATACGGAGCCCCACAGTCACTCTGGATTTCTGAAGGTGCTTCCCCACGGCCTCCCTTCTCCCCTTTCTCTGCCTGCCTTCCTAGTCTGACTTATTTCTTGCCTCTTCAGGCCTGTGTTGATTCCTTCCTTCTCACTGTTTCCTCTGGGTCATGCTCTCACTGGCCTCCAGGTCTCTGTGCCTGCCATACCCTTCATCTGCTCGATCCTGGACAACTTGGAGGACTCGGTTTGGGAAGGCCCAGTACCTCAAGGAAGCCTCGCCTGACTCTCCTCAGGGCTGCCACAGCCCTTGGAGAAACCTTTAGGCATTCCTCAGTTTTGTCATTTCCCAGTGGTCTGGGAGCCTGTGTGAGGCCTTGGATGGAGTTATGTTCAGCTCTAGGTGCCCAGGTCTCCAGACAGAATTTCTCAGTAAATACTGCGTACATTTAAAAAATTAGATGGAATGTGCTAGAGTCAGTGAGGAAAACAGTAAGTAGAATGAATATTCCATCTACCACCTGGGGAGGCGGACAGTGCGTCTCACCTGCAGGAGGCAACCCCTGCACAGCCAGGGCAGGGCAAAGGCAAGGTGCTCTGTGTTGAGGTTGGGATGCCACAGGTAGGGACAGGTCGAAATTCACATCCCACCCTGACGGGAGCTGGGGGTTGAGTGGACTTATTGGGGTGTGAGGTGTGGGATCTGTGGAGCTCAGAAATACCAACATAGAGTCTGAATTTTAGGATATTCCCTAGCCTCCCCGGGAAGGCAGCTGAACCAAACAGAGTCCCCACCCATGGCTGGGGCGGGAAGCATTAATTGCTTTTGCAAGCTTGAGAAAAATCATACAACTTAATTAAGCTTGGCCCATCCTGGGAACATCCATCAGCTGTGGGCGCAGCAGGAACAGGAGGGTGGCTTGAAGTGGGGGAGAGAAAGGAGACCCAGTGGGGAGTGGTTGCCGCAAGGAGACAAGACTCTCCCAACCCCCCATCAAAGGGTTTGCTGAATGTCCCTGGGGGTCAGACCCCCGGTATCCACCATCAGAGCAGGGAACAGCGCAGCCTCTTAATTAATCCACAGAGAGAGCTGCGGCCTCGGCCTCACCCTGCGTTTCAATCATTCAATCCTTCTAATTTCCCAGCAATTTAATTAAAGGATCTTCCCCCTTACAATAATGTCTCATTTCCTCAGAGCAGCTTTAAAAGAATTAGAAGCCGCTAAAGCTGATTGGATTGTAGCTGTTTCCCTGAGACTTTGGTCTGGAATCTCAGGGCACAAAGGTGCTAAAAGGATGTGGCCACACCCCAAAGCCCCTTCCACAAAGTAGAAGTTGAGGCCCAGAGGCCCAGAGTGAAGAGGGGTGCCTCCAGGGTCACATGCAGAACCAGGGGCAGAATAAGATCTTGGTTAAGTCCATCCCCTCCCATCTCCCATTCATCATAGCAGAAAGGTCTCTACTCTTCAACCAGGGACCTCAGTTTATTCTTCTTTAAAATGGCATGCCCTTTGTAAAAATTAAATTTGATTATGAGTGTAAAAGCGCTTGGTGGGTGGAAATCAAAATAAAACACAAATACCCTGGAAACTTCTGTGAGTCTGGCCCTGTAGACCAGAGCACCTATGATAGGGGTCAGTAAACTATGGTCTGTGGGCCAAATCTGGCTCATCACCTATTTTTATAAATAAAGCTTTATGAAAACACAACCATACTTATTCATTTGCATACTATCTATGGCTACTCTCATGTTACAATGGCGCTGTTGAATAGTTACAGTGGAGACCATGTGGCCAACAAAACAAAGTATCTACCTGGCTCTACCAAAAACATTTGCCAAACCCTACATGGTTGCAGAAGGCCATGACTCTATCAAGAATCCTCCAAGGACCGAAAAACCAAAACACTGTCTTTGAGCAAACAGAGTAGTATCAGCTACCAAATACTGAGTATGTGCTGTGTGCTAAGAATCCTAGATGACAAGGTGTAGAATACTGCATCAACCCTACCGATGGTGCAAACATCCCCATTTATAAACGAGCTAACTGAAGCTCAATGAGACTGAGCACACTGCCTGAGGCTGTGGAGCCAGCGAGCTGTGGAATGGAGCTTCATTCCATATCCATCACCCCAATCCCAGATTCCTCCATACTGAGCTGACATTCCTTCTCCAGGGCTAACACCACCCCAGAATGCATGAGAGCTGGGTGGGACCTCACAGATCCTCCAACTCCAAACCCCTAACTGTATGCCAGGGAAACTGAGGCCCAAACAATGCAAGGCCACTCAGACAGTCCACGGCAGAGATGGGGAAAGAGACCACAGCTCCTGGCTCCCTAGAAAATGCCGTCACACTCAGGTGAGCACCTGCTCTGGGTCAGGTGAGGTGCTAGGCAGGTAATAGACCTTATACAACATCTGTAAGCATGTTACTACCCCCCTTTTTCAGATGAAGACACTGAGGCTCTGAAATCAAGGGATATGTGTCCCAGGGCACACAGCTAGTAGAGCTAAGGAATGGATGTAGGTTCCTCTGAGTTCAAAACTTGTTCTCTTCTCACCGCCCAGGCTGTAAAGTGGGGCCATCACAGAAGCAGAGAAGGGCCACACTCCTCTGCTCTTCAGGGCAGTCCATGAGTCCCCCACATCCACCTTCTGCTGGCAGCCAGCTGGGGTCGGTCAGCGTGGGTAGGGGAGCCCCGCGGCTGAGGCTGGCGTAATCAGCACTCAGGGAACACTCACTGTCATGGTCACCCTTCACTGGAAGGAAACTGCAGTGCCAGCAGCTCAAGTGACTTGCCCAAAGCTGCACAACTAATTTAAATTAGATCAAAAATCCTTCACTTGGGGCCCAAGAACGCCCTACAACTGTGCTCAAGTTTTGTGTGTGTACACATTTTTCTGGGGAGTAGGTTAATGGCTTTCATCAGAGCCCGCAAAGAGGTAAGTGGCCCTACAAAGTGAAGAGCTGCTGTTCAGATCCAGGGTTCTTGGCAGACGTACCCAGCACATTAGCTTCCAACGTCTGTGGGACGCTCCTTCTCCCTGCTCCCCTTAGCCCAGAACATTCTCCCAACCACAACCTCCTCCAGTCCTCCCTCTCTGTCATCTAGGACTTGGAGGAATGTCTGTGACTGGTACAAGCTTTATCTTTTGAGTCTCTGGAATCCAGGCATCATGAGGGCAGAATAAACACTGTTAATGGACCTGACCTGAACACGAAAGGCGGAGTGTGTACCTTGGTCCTCTTCGTCTTTCTGTCTGGCCTGCAGCGAGTGGGATCACCCTCTGCACACTTAAGGCGCCTGACAGTTCCTAGGGCTTCGGTCAAAAAAAATCTCCCAGTTACACTGCACTCAACCTGTAGATTTTGGCTATGTGAAAATACCTCCAGGAGACATGTTACATTCTAGAGATGCAGCAAACATTGTGTTACCTAGGGAGCCGAGCAGTGTGGACTGGGGATGCCGCATGAGGGGAGCAGGTGCTCCAGCCCTCCATGTGATCAGCCCCTGTTTGAGAAATGGCTCTGTTACCAGGAGTGGGATGCTGGTGGCTGCTCCAGGTCAGGCGTGCATCCTCTGCCAGTGTGATTATGTGTGTGTCTCATACAGTCTTCCCCTCTACTGGTAGCTCAGTATCAACCTCCCACTTTAGAGACTTATAGAGGAAGGCCAGGGACAGATAAGGGGAAGAACAGAGGGAACAAATAGCTTTAGGTTTCTAGATACTCTAAGAAAATCTTTGCTTACCACAAATAAACAAGGCACTTTGGGACAGGTTTTAAAGTTCTGGTGGGCCAAGTGGACTTCTGGCCCGACAGGGTCCAAGGCTTAGGGTCCCTTCCCTCTGCAGGCTGCCAGAGCTCCCAGCACTGCAGACACGTGGTGCCTGAATCACACTGAAGGGAGGACTGAGTGGGCTCAGGATGTGAAAGTGACTGCTACTGCTTCTCACGGATGGCTGCACCTGCTCCAAGTGACCCCGCCCCCAGTGGGAGGGGCTTGTCCTTGTAATGGGGGTGGATTTGCAATGACCCCTTCCCAGGTGTCTCTCCGAAAGGTCTGGGCAGTGAGTCAGCAACAGCCAGGAAGGAGGGTGCTCTCAGAGGGTGGAGCACCAGGAACAAGCCTTCCCGGGACTGCGGCAGGAATCTCAGACCCTTGAAGACACACGCCTCACTAATGGGGCCAAGCAGGAGTGTCTCAGAGAGTCACTTGCCCTGTGCCATCAGGGGAACCCCTTGCCCTCTTGGAGCCTCAGTTTGCTCACCTGTGAAACGAAGCAGCATGACTGTCTCCCTCAGTCCCGCCGGCCCTGGCCTTCTGGCCTTGCTTCGCAGTCTCTGCTCTGCATTCACGTCGCTCTCTGACCGTCGCTCCTCATCACTGCAATGCAGAAGCCCCTTCCACGCCCCCCCAGCCTCTGGGGCTCCTGCCAGGGAACTCAGCCTCCAGGTTGTTCTGCCACTCATGCATCCAACATGATTGCTATAGAATACAAATGATGGCAATACTCACAAGGACTGTAAGAATTAACCCTCCTTGGATGCCTGCACAGGCCAGAAAACTGGCATGCATCATCTTATCAAAGCCTCACAGCAATTTGATGAGGAAAGTGCTACTGTGACCCCCATTTTAGAAATGGAAAAACTGAGGCTCAGAGAGAACATGCGATGTTCCCAGCTCTTAAGGGGTGAACTGATGACTCCAACCTGGGATTCTGACCTCAGACACGGCCACGATTCAGTCGCTCACAACATATCCACACTTTTTTTTTTCTTTTTTTTTTTTTTTGAGACGGAGTCTCGCTCTGTCGCCCAGGCTGTAGTACAGTGGTGTGATCTCAGCTCACTGCAACCTCCGCCTCCCGGGATTCTCCTGCTTCAGCCTCCTGAGTAGCTGGGATTACAGGTGTGCCACCAGCACCCCTGGCTAATTTTTGCATTTTTAGTAGCGACAAGGCTTCACCATGTTGGTCAGGCTGGTCTCGAACTCCTGCCCTTGTGATCTGCCCGCCTTGGCCTCCCAAAGTGCTGGGATTATCCACACTTCTTCTTTACAGAGTGCCAGCTGATAGGCTTCTAGATACGCCTGGCCTGGGTGGACTCTATTAATTATTACAGTCAATAATGCTGTGATCTACACAGGACAGAAGCTGGGTGAGCACCCTTCCCCCAGGCCCTGCAGAATCTGTCTCTTGAGGCCAACTGCCCTCGAGGCACCTGCATGTGACCTAAGTGTTCACTGCAGGCAGTTCTGTCACTTGCACCTCCTTTATCAGTTTCACCTGGCCCATGACAATCCCCTGGGGTCAGGGCTGCTGTCTGCGGTATCTCTCTATGACCCATAGGTGTGATTCTGGATGCTCAGGAAAGAGGTGCAGAATGGAGGAGGTGAGGCAGCTGGGGCCCCTCTCCAGTCTGGTTCCCCCGTGGCCTCTGGCCTGACACAGCCTCCTTCTGTCTACACAGACCTTTCTTCTCCCTTTTGTCTGCTTTGTGATAGTTAATAAACCAAACCATCACTGCCTTCTTAGCCTGCAGGAAGTATAACAACTGTTATCTACCACAAACCACCGAAGCCTTAAATTGCAGCAGGAATGGTGACAGTGATAGATTAGAATTTTTAAAATCAAACCCAAACATGTCCCCGTCATGGCTAAGAGAAGGGCTGAGCTGCCTTGAAAATAATGTACTTGGAATATTTTGTGATGCATGGCAAATTAAGTCTCCCCCCTAGCACTTTTCCCCTTTCCTCCAACAGAGTATTAGTCTAGTTAATTGATTGCCAAAGATTTCCCACTATGACCTAAAACTATTCCCACTGTGGGGAGACTGATGGAATCCTGGATTTCATCCAAGGGCAGGATGGACAGTTCATTTTGAACTTTAAAAGGGGTGGAGTGGGGAGATGGATTTGGAATCAAATGGTCTTTTTTTCTCCAGCCTTGAAAGATGGAACTGAAGAACAAGGGGAAAATCATCAGTGACAAGAGTTAATGAATTTTAAATACTTATTACAAGAAAAATTAATTTGTCAAATTAGCCCCCTAGATACAGGTTATACAATGAGTCACTGTCTCCTCAAAGATGTGAAACTCAGAGCAACTAACGCATCTCAAACTTGCTGTTGCACAGCCAGGTTGCAAGGTCATGTTCATGTTTGAGCGCTATTAAGTGGAGCCTCTCCTCCACCCCAGAGACTGTGCTGAGCACATCACAAACATCTTCCCAGTAATTCTAACACTACGGTTATTTGATAAACTTCTACATCTATGCACTGGGTGAGAACACCCACCCTTCCCAATGCTGTCCTGAGAAGCAAATACCCAATGAACAGAAAGTCCTTTGCAAGTCCCTGATGTACAAGGAGCATCCGTGCCTTGCAGCAATTGTTATCTTATCACCCCCACTGCTAATGGGGGAGAGGTGGTGCAGCCTGCCCAAACTGACACACCTGCTGAGAGTGAGGTTGGGCCAGGTCTGTCTTGCCTGGGCTTCAGCTCTTTCATTCAAAAACTGCCCTCCCCTTCCCTCAGTAGATGTGAGCCTGTAGCCCTGTCCACATGACAGAGGCAAAGCCCATCCACGTGCGAGGTGGGTGACATCTGTGAAGGTGCGTCTGTGGGAAGTGCCAGGGCTCTTCCAGGGCGAGGCCAGCTGAATGCTGCCTTGGCTTCCTCCCCAGCCCAAGCATTACAGAGCACTCTGGGCTGGTCCCCATCTCGTGCCTCCACCCTGTCTCTGACCTTGGGCCAGCCCTCAGTCTCTTGTCCTTGCAATGACTTCTGCTCACACTTGGCCACATGGCCCTGGGCTTCAGCTCCCTGTAGTCAATCTGGCACTTCGCCTCTGTCCTCCATGTCCTGGTCCTGCACTGCCTTCCTGGTGTCAGGGCTGACAGACAAACAGGACAGCGCAGGGAGGGTAAAAAGTACCTGGGGGAACAAGAACTTCATACCTGCGTTCAAGTCCCACACGCATCCCTTTCTAGCCTCAAGTGCCCCCCAAAACAGGTTACTTACTGAGCCACTGTCTTCTCAGCTGTAAAAGCAAGAGAAGAGTTGGCAGAAGGCACGTTGGTTATGAGTGCAGATATTGCTTGAGCTCAATTCCTGGTTCTGCCACTTCCTGTGTGACCTCGAGCAAGTTACTAAACCTCCCTGTGCTAACAGTTCCCATCAATAAAATTCTAACAACAGCACCAAACTCCCTGGGTCGCTGTGATGCGAACACCCATAATCCCAACACAGAAGCGCCAGTGTTGTCTTAGGAAGACACAGGTGGACAGAAGTCCGAATAGGAAGATGCCCGTGAAAGGGCCTCGTATGGTATCTGGCACACAGTAGGTACTTAACACATATTCTAAAACAGAGAGGTAGACAATTCAGCCTTTTAGCACAAGCTTTCACCTTGCCTGACACAAAAAAATACCTGGGGTCAAAAAGCACCCGAGAACAACAGCCAAGGGGGTTGGGAGCAGTGAGAAGCTCCATCTCTCAGTCACATGCATGGACCACTGGCTTTGAAAGCTTCCCCTCTGAGCCCAGCATCAGCTCCCCAGGAAAGAACCGCGGAGAACCAGGCCTGCTGCCTGCCCCACCCACACACCCACCAGGCCTGGTCAGCCAGGACCACTGGCAATGTCTCATCTCAGCTTTCTGCATTTCCTCGTAATCCAAGGAGGTGGGAAGGGAAGGTAAATACACAGGGTCTGCGTGTCCAGGCAGGGCAGGCTCCGCACTCAGGCTGCTCAGAGCACGGAGCACACCCTGGGAGTCCTCCCAGGTCACCTTCATGGCCCCCCTCTCCCGCTACCTTATGCCCTTGAGGGAGGAGTCTGAGGGATACTCAGGTGTAAGACCCCCATGCCAGGGATACAAGCAATCTGTGATATTTCCAGAGTGTGGGCCAGGACACTTCTAACAGCTTCAGAGGCTTCACTCATTTAATCCTCTTAATCATCAGGAGTCAGCAATTATCCTCAGACCCATTTCAGAGATGGGTAAACTAAGGCTGAGAGGTCTGGTGGCATGGCAAGGTCACGTGGATAAGTGACAGAGCAGGGTTGGAGCCCAGGTCCTCTGCCTGCGAGCTGGGTACTCACCCATCTCACCACAGACCACGCCGATGCATGGGCAAGATGTCCCATTCTGGAGAACCACCCTGACCTCCTCGCCCTTCCCCTCCTCTATCCAATGCCACTGCCTGCCCCACAGCGTACAGGGTAAAATCCACATCCACCATTTCGCATCCCTGCTCTTCTAGGATCTGGCTTCTGCTGATCTTTCCGCCCTTCCCTTTAGAGTTGCCCCCAGACAAACACAAATGCTCATGGCTTAAGTTCATCTCGGACACTGCCCGCCCCAGGGGGCGCTGTGACTCTTCTTTGGAATTCCTTTCTCGCTCCCTCCCACCCCAATCTCTGGAGGTACAAAGCCCATCTAGGTTCCCAGGCCCTATCACAGGTCACCTCCACCGTGAAGCTTTCCCTAACTCATCCCAAGCCAGCAGCGTTCTCCCTCTTTCTTGCTTAAGGCAAGGAGTCACTGTCCTACTTGAATCAGAGCAGCAACTTTTAAGCTTCCCCCAGGAGGTGCCCTCAGGCCCTGCTGGGGTGAGGTGAGAGGGCTGGTAACAGGGAGAGCCAAATAAACTCTGCCCTCTTCAACAGGGCGGCTACTCTTTTATTTGCTTCTGAACTTGCATCGGATTTCATTGCAAGAAAGGGTTCTCGGAGGAAGCAAACCTTGACGTCAGGGTGTGAGAAATGTCAAGACACCCCAGGGCTGGGCTGGGTATAGCAGGACTCAAGTCAATGCCCCCACAATGCTGTGCACAGAGCAGGAGTTCCAAATGTATGGCATCTATGTTGAGCACCCAGACTAGAAACCTTGGTCACACAGTCCTGTGTTATGACGCCTTTGATGGTCAGTGCATTGCTCCTCCCAAATACACAGTGGAGAAGAGGGCACTGCCACTTCTCGGCTGGCAGCAAATCAAATGCTGCTTGCCAGGAAATGGAAGGTGAGATCATTAACCTCAAAAAGTTTCCAAAGCAAACCTTGATGCAGAGGAAAGAGCCTCATCGTCTGCATTTTAAGGGCCTGGGTTTGGATGGGGTCCTTCTGGGTCGGCCCCAAATTCAAGATTTCAACTTGGGAAGGGGAAATGTAAGCCATTCCGCCTGAGGAACCAAAGCATTAGACAGGAACTGTTTTTATTCCATCCACCTCACCTCCTTAGAATGAGAGGCGAACAGTGAAATAGTGCATTTATCTTAAAAGCGAAATAATTCCAGGATGGTAGGGCGAGACCCTGTGATGGGGTGAATTTACCTCACTTGATAACAAGGGCACTCGATACTCAGGGAAGTGGGACTTTGTCGACAAAGCCAGGACAATCCCACTACGCCCACCCCACTCAGCAGTGATTAAAAACCCGTAAGGTCACTTTCTACGCGATGGCTGTCTCCCTCTCACCAGGCTGCAGAGCGGCTGCAGATAAACATTTGGCACCTAGATGGGGGTCAAGGAGCTGGGGCTGTGATTCAGGGAAGATGCTGAGGGGCACTGGGAGCCTCTGTTTGAATCCTGAGCAAGGGGTGAAGGCGTGGGGGCATGTGTAGGGGAGCTGACGCTGAAGTCTTTCAGGAAGCAGATGGTAAGGGTCAGGGGGTGTGTGTCTATGCTGGGGACAGGGTTCTGTGGTGTTGCTGGTGATGCTGACTGCCTTGCCCACCCCAAGTTGGACTAGGAGAGTCCCATCAGGCTGCCGGGCAGGGAGGGCAAAGGAGAGCACCATTCTGTGGGTCGGGCAGGAAGGGCGGCCTCCCCACCCTGGGTGCCTGCAGAGCCTGGCAGCCCCACCCTGTGGCCATCCGATGCCACATGTCCTCTAGAGTTCCTGGGCCGGCTGCTCCACAGCCTGCTCCTCCACAGGCTGCATGGCCTCCTGCACGTAGACGATGAACTCCGAGGCCTCCCCGCCCTGCGTGTAGACAGTCACCGTCTCAATGCCCTCCACGTCGTCGGAGGACACCACCAGGTGGTGCTGCTCGGCAAGCTCCACGGATGCTTGCTGGACCGTCTCCTGGATCATGACCGTGTGGTTGGAGCTGGGCTCCTCCTCGGTGACCTGTGGGAGAAGGGCAAGAGAAAGGTCACACAGCGCCTACTTCCCGGTCCAGCGTAACAACAAAGTCACAAGTACAGCTTAGGAGCAACCAGTGCACTGTGGGAGCACGTCCATTCTCCACCGATCCTCTCTACAAGGCTGTGCGTGCTCTCATGCCCATTTTACAGACGATCAGAATGAGGTTCAGCAGTGTAGGGCAACATGGTCAGGTCCCCAGCTGTGGCAAATGGTGGAACCCAAGTTCAAATCCAGAGTCCAAGGTTGTTTCCTGATGCCAAGCTGCTTCCCGGGGCTTCCAGGAGGTGTGGGGCTACCTAGAGAATGAGGGCTGGAAGGCCTTGTGGGGGTTATTTACTGCAAGTGTCAGGGGTAGCGGTTGGGGGGTGCTCCTAGAAATTTATAGCCGGTCCATCTGGCAGTGATAAAGGCATGAGGTCCATCCTGGGCCATGTTTCCACACTCAGGGAGCTTGCCTCTGTGTGAAGATCTGTTTCACACTAGGAAGCAGCAAAGGCCCGGCAGGCCTGATTTTCCCCAGGTGTCCTTCATCCAGCAACACTAATGCCTTAACTATTTGGGGGAAGGCCTGCTGGTAGAAACTCACTGCCACAGGGCTGGACAGGAGTCTTCTGGGTATCAGTCAGGGGACGGGACCTCATGGATTCTATGGCCAGGCCTTTCTCTGAAGCTCCAAGCTGCCAGATTCCAGGCAAGATCCAAATGCCAGCTGGTGCTAATACCCCACATCCCTCATGCTGCCAGCCCTGGGCTGTTTTTAAATAACAACTGTCTTTGACCTTGAGATGAGAAACAAAAGACACAGAATTGAGATCTTAGAGCTGCAAAAATGAGTGAAGGATTAGAAAACAGACACAAGAGGAAAGCAAAGGGGCCTGGAGTTACTTAGCTGGAGGATAAGAGAGCCTTCGGACTTACAGAGGGGTGTCAGGGACACCCGTTCATTTCCAGGTGAGTCTGAATGCCAAGGCGGAGAGAGCACGTGCTCTGTGCTGCGCTGACGGGGCTTCGCACATCAGTTCCACCATTTTTAAGCTATGAGGCCTGGGCAAGACACTTTTGCCCACAACCTTCAGTCTACTCATCTGTAAAACAGGGACTAAAATGTGTTCTCCAGAGGATTCCTGGGAGAATGGAAGGAGATTCTGTATGCAAAGTGGGTGCTCAATAACAGCACCGACCTTTCAATTCCTTCATTCATTCGCTCATTCAACCACTTTTTTTTTTTTTTTTTTTTTTTTTAGAGACAAGGTCTGACTCTGTTGCCCAGGCTGGAGTACAGTGGTGCGATCTCAGCTCACTGCATCCTCCGCCTCCTGGGCTCAAGCCATCCTCCTGCCTCAGCCTCCCAAGTAGCTAGTACTATAGGCATATGCCATCACACCTAATAAATTTTTGTATTTTTGATAGAAAAAGGGTTTCTCCATATTGCGCAGGCTGGTCTTGAACTCCTGAGCTCAAGTGATCCACCCGCCTTGGCCTCCTAAAGTGCTGGGATTACAGGCATGAGCCACTGCGCCCGGCCTCGACCACACTTTCTTAAATACCTGCTGCTGCCTGGAAGAGCAGTATTCTAGCATGTCAATCACTCATTCTTTCACCTACAGAACCTCTGTCATCTTACCAGCTACCAGTAGACTGCAAGCTCCACAAGGGCAGGACCATGTCTGCCTGGTCACAACTGTTTCCGCAGAGCCAAGCTGATTGCCTGGCGCACAGCATATGCTCAGTATTCACTGACTGATGATCCACTAGGTGTCAGATGCCACGCTGGGCACTAGAAAACCACAGTCCTCTGAGGAAGCCGAGTCTCACGGTGCAGGCACAGGGCACAGTGAATGACTGTGCTGTAGAGTAGCTGGGCTCCTGCAGGGCAGCCTGTGCCAGTGTTGGGGTGCCAGGGGAGGCATAGGGATGGGCTCCAGGCAGATCGGGGAGCAATGACTCCCAGGAGGTGTAGGGAGCAGCAAGTGTGCTCGGGCAGCCTCCATGAGGTCCCACTCACGACGCGTCCGGGCCCTTTCCTGGCCTGCGATTGGCATTGGGTGGCCTCCCGCTCCCCGCCTCTTCTGACTCCGTGCTCTCTCTGGGGAGGGCCCAACTGGCTTGGAGGGTCTCATCCTAACCCTGTGATTATTCCTGTCTCCGCGAGTGAGAAGGGCTGTGTCAACAGGTGGGTCATGTTTCATTCAGAGAGAAAAATGGAAAAGGTTCCTCCAGGCTGGGCTCCGGAGGTTCCAACATGATGGATTGGAAGGAACTTTTGATTTGGACGGATAGAATTCACCCGGAGCTGGAGAGCTATTCTGAGTGGAAACTATCAATACATTTAGACTGATTTGTGTTTTTAGAGTGAACTGAGATCTGTTTTTTCATCTTTTCCCATTTGTTTCCATTTCATTTAACTGGGAAAATATACCATGAACCAGGATTTTAGAAGTAAATATTAATTTATTTCACTTTGCAAGAGAGAACCTGACAGAAGACTGGGAAAGGGGAGGCAGCATGCAGTAATCTTTTCTCCTCTTACCTGTCAGTAAATGCCGCACAAAGGAAAGGGTGAGGGGATGGGAATGGTTTACACCCAGGGCCCCAGGGCCTCACACGTGCAAGCAAGCCCTCCACACTCCGGGAACAGACCACATACAACACAGGGAGACAAACCATCCATGAGCTTTAACACAGGCTCTGGGCCGTGGCACCATTCTGTGGACAGAGTGACTGCCACCGAAGCTAACCCTAAAGGGGACAGTGACTCCTTCACTGACGGAAATTTTCCACTGGCTAACAACTCTCACCCTTTAAAAACACCAACACCACAATGCCCGAGTATGGACAGTGGCTGAAGTCACTGCCAAGGACAAGGAGAACCATGCCAGGGCCAGGCCTTTTAGGAGGACAGGCTGCAGCCTCCTGTCCCCTGGCAGCACAGGGGACACACTCCAAGTTCTTAGGACCAACCGGAAGGAAACAGGAGGTCCCTCGCTGGCCTGGAAATGGCTACTGCCCATAGACACCGCAGGAGGCCAGCGTGCCTGACCTGAAGGTAAACGATGTGTTAATAACTCTGCAGCAGCAGCACCTGGGACCACTTCTTGGAAGGTGGCATTGGCCACAGAGGGTCTGTGGTGGGAAAGGACATCACAGGCAAGAGAAGAGAGTGAGCAAAGAAAAGGTGTGTTCCTGACAGCCCTGCCAAGGCCACCAACCACCTCCCAGTCACCAAACCCACTGGGCAGAGTCCCGTTTTCACCCTTCCAGAGCCCTCTCTACCATCCGGCATGAGATGCTCTCTTCGCTGCTTTCACCACTCTCCTCCCCAGCACTGGGCTCTGCTCCGCGCCCTCTCCCAGACTGCAGGGTCACTCACTGCCCTTCTCCTTCTGCCCATCACAAAGCCTGGAGGATTCCTGGGTCTCCCACCTTGACTTCTTCTCTGACCCCCCAGGCACTTTCACTCCCGGCTGAGCCAGACTCCAGCCACCACTCCTGAGCTCCAGATCATACCTCTGTCTGCAAGCGGGAGGCATTCAGGGATGTCTGTCAAACAATGCAAGAACAGGGCTGCGCAAAAGACACAGGAGAGAAGGCATTTGGGGGAGAAGCAGCAGGTGAGGCCTGAAACGAAGTTCACGGGTGGATCTTGAAAAGCCTTGGTCATGAGCTGAGAGATTGAGCCTTTATTTTACAAAGGAATGCACTAAAGGTTTTCAAAGAAGGGCCCTGCGTCATCCAATCTGTGACATTTATGAATCAAAACTTGCCTAATGTGAGAAGACTTTCTGAGAAGTATGCCTCTCTCATTATCCCTCTAAATATTTACATTTATTTGCCCGTAGTATCTTTTCTAAGTATTAAATCTATTTAAAGATAACCTTTCTCCATTTATTTTGTTTTGGTTTTTCAATTTTCAGCATCCAGGGTTTGTCCAACAGAATCCCCTCGAAATTCACCCACTGCTAATTATCAGAGTACAAAAAAGTTTCCCAACATCATCCTTTGGGCTTAATTCACCAGAAAAAGCGATGGAGGCAATGGTAATGCGTATTTCACAAGTCCTGCAAAGAGCAGGCTTCCCGGTGTGCACAAATGTGACAGGGAGGCACGCTGTTGCCCTATCGTGTTACTGAACGTCCAAGACACGCAGGGTTCCTGAAGGTTCCCTGCAGCCTGCTGGTGGGCCTCCTTTACACTCTCCCCAGTGTTCACGAGTGGCTCTGCTGGCCCTGCAGACGCTGCCCACACAGATGTCCATGTCACAAAAAGCTAAGGTGTAGAGAGGATGAAGGAGGGAGAGGATGAAGGAGGGAGAGGATGAAGGAGGGAGAGGATGAAGGAGGGAGAGGATGAAGGAGCTTCTTTACAGAAGGGGTTCATAAGGCTTTCTGCAGAGTGCACCCCTTTGTGCATTTCGTGGTACACGATCACATTCTGTTTGCTTTCAGGCAGTGTTTACAAATCACGCGCCTCCTTCCTGGCTCCCATGGCACCCAATATCCACCCAGCCACGTGCAGTTTACTGAACATTCTCCCACGCCTTGTCCCGATTCTTCACACACAATGTCTTGTGCCTTGGGCATTTGTGTTCCCACTTTATAAATGGGGGCGCTGAAGCTCCTCCTGGCCTGGTGACTTCTGTAAGGTCAAACAGCCAGAAAGAGTAGCAAAAGCTGGAACTTAGTCTGGGTGGTTCAGAGACCTCCTTCAGCTGGTGTAGTGTGACAGCGACTATTAGGATCCCATGTTATGAGTTGATATGATTAAATTATCACTCTTTACTCCTCCTGATTAGTCTCAGGCTGGCTGTAGAACTCTCAACAACTCTCTTTGTTCAAAATAATCACTCTAGTAGCTTAATCTATTAGCACAGGCTTAAAATTGTTCTTTGCCACAGAAATAATACGGCGTTCACAGGGTCATTATCCTGAGATGAGTACTCCATTTCCCCCAAATGCTGTATCTAACACATCTATCAGATAAATTAGCAGCAGCATAGATAGCTTGATAGAAACCCTTAACCCCTGGGATGTGCAGATGATTCACTGAATCGGGCACTGTGTTCTGCTGTTCTGCTGTCTCCAGCGTTCTGGAGTCTGGACAAGATCACTGTCAGGACCGGCACTTTGCTGGGCTCTCTTCATGCTGAAGGGCAGCTTCCCCTTGAGACCCCACGTCTTCCTTGGCTTTAACCCATCACTATCCATTCATCCAGCAAACGTCGATGGATACTCCGCTGTGTGCCATGTAGCGGGCATGGCTCTGGCTGCCTCATTATCTTGCTTTTTTTCTACTCCCCTGCCTGTTCTGCCTTCTCCTTCTCCTCCAGCTCCTCTCCTCACTTCCTTTGTAAAACCCATTCCTCTCAGGTTAAGCTTTCTTCCCCCAACATTTAAGAAAATCCCAGAAGTTCCTCTAGCTCAGGAAACCCTCCTTAAGGAAGGTGGGTCCTGCATTGCTCCCACAGTGCTCCAAGGGTGCCCTGAGGAGCCCGTGCACAATGGCTTTTACAATCTATCTCTGCACAGATCTCCCCAGAAGCAAGTACAGCGCTGGTTCCTCCGTAGCCAGCCCAGTGCCACGCTCTTGGTAGGCACATAGTGGGTGATGGTGATTTAGGTTGGTGCAAACTGCCTGCCCTTGGTTCAAACTCTGTCTGGCAGGAGCCCCCCGGATGATGTGAAAGTAGGGAAGACGGTGCACTGTCTATGGAGGAGAGTCCCTTTCGGCTCCAAAAGTCCCAAAGGTCTAATCACCTTATTCTACAGAAGGGAAGTCAAGGCTCAGAGAAAATAAACTGCCCAGGGCCTCATTGTTGGAAATAGAGCACAGATTTTTTGACTTCTGGTCTGCAAAATTCCCCAGCCTGCACGAGGCAACTTCACAACAAGCCACAAAGCACTTTGGTTCCTGGAAGAACACAGCCAGAATGTCCAGCATGGCACCTGGGCAAAGAAGAACGCCAAGTAGATTTTCCCTGGAATAATAATATTATTTATAATAGTCGTAATGATTATTATTATTTTGAGACAAGGTCTCACCCTGTCACCCAGGCTGGAGTAAAGTGATGCAATCACAGCTCATTGCAGCCTCAAACTCCTGGACTTAAGAGTTCCTCCCGCCTCAGCTTCCAGAGCAGCTGGGAACATCCCTGGATGAATGAAGAAAGCAGTAAACACACAATGCTGATGACGATGGAGACATTATCATCTGGACAGACCTAGGGCTCGGAGATTACAATCTGGAATAATAAGAAGTGCTTGTTGTGGATCAGGTGCTGTGTGAAGAGTTTACGTGTATTAGGTACTTAGTCTTCACAGCACCCTAAGAAGTCTTAGTGTCTCAGCTTTAGAGGAGGGGAGACACAGGGGAGGATGACAAGCTGCCCTGGGGGGCTCTGGGGAGGGTCCTGGGGAGTTACATAGTTGCTTCCCCCCTGCTCCCCCAGGCCTCTGAGCCTGATGGTTGCAGCAGCCAGGCCACTGTGCACAGCTCTGGGCGTGGCCAAGCAGGAGGCTGCAGTGTCAGAGTCCACGCAATCTTCTTGATTCTCCCACTGGCCTCCTGCATTTGACCCTAGCACAGTCTTTTTTCATACCTCTCTTTCCTCTCTGATGAGAAGGCACTGATGGACTCCTCTGTCAAAGTACCCTCTGCCTGGGAAAGATGTTCTCAAAAACGCCTGGAGGCTGGCTGAAGCAGGAAGGACAACCCCTCCTCACCTGACACTGATGGGGAGGTGTCTTGCCGAACAGGAAGATTGTGGGGAAGGCAGCGGCCCATGCGGACACTTGACCTTAGTGTATAACCTGGCCGAGAGCCTCTGAAACCCAATCCCCTAACATAGGTCCTTCTGTGTCAGAGGCTGCACCAACACCCCTCCCCAGGACATTGAAACAGCCCCAGGACACATTCAAGGACATCAAAATATGACAAAGACTCATTAAGAGGAGAGAGAGCTGAATCTCATGGCTGAATCCCACAGAGGCGGCAACGAGAAAGGGAAAATGTTCTTATAGCTGGGTATTTAAAGTAACAATTTTTAAAACTGCTGGTAGAAAATGATAAACAACACAAATTGGCATCACAGCTTTTAAAACACAGTGCGGAGAACCTCCTGGGGCGTGAGTTCCCCACGTGCCTGTGCAGAGGGGCTCGGGCCGCCTGCCTGTTCAGTCATGACAGGGTATTGGAATTTCCAGGGTTCTATCAGACCACGCAAAACCTACCTAATTATTTGAACTTAGCTCCCAACACACAAATAAGTGAAGAATAAAGAAATTTAAAATAAAACCCCTGATGGCCCTAAAATGAAAAACCACAATGACAGTGGGATGGCATCAGTTACCCTCTTACTGGGTTTGTATACCTTTGAAACAAAGCTGCCGCCAGTGCAGCTGCCTTTAGATGCTGCCCACATTCCCAGTGCCCTCCCACAAGCCTGTGCCCTCCGTCAGGCACTGGGAGGAAGATGAACTGCCTTCACTTCGGGAATTCCAGCTGGGGGTCTCTTTAGGACAGGAATCATCCTTTAAGTTTTTCAGGGGAAAGAAACTCCACCGTCATCTCTGCCACCATCGCCACCACCACCATGAGGTTGTTTCGCTTCAGGCATCCTTCATGTTTCAAATCCATTTTTAAATAAATTGAATCAGGTCCCTATTTATTAAATCATGTCTTGGAGAACAGCCCTCTCGCAGATGTCATTAATGTCCTTGAAGGGGAAGGCACCTGGGGCTGTGGCTCAGGAAATGAACAGATAAGCCACAATTTCTTCTCCTCTTGTTGGCACTCCTATTGTTCTCAGGATCAGTTCTCAGAACCTGCTGGGAGGCAGCCCCAGATCCAGATCCGGCCTTCCGGGCTTCAGGGGAGGCAGACAGAACACAGAAAGCCACCAGGAGAACACAGCCACTGTCAAGATCATCACCACAGAGAATGCAGTGAGCACCATGATGAGCAGGACTTGATGAGATCAGGCATGGGAGAGGCAGTGATGCAAAGACAGGAGCCAGTCGAAGGCAAGATGCAGGCAGTGTGCACAGGGGTGAGGGGCGTGTGTGAGGGTTTGCTATGTACACATGCATGCCTGTGTGCAGGAACATGGGCGTGCCTGTGTATATATGTGTGTTCATGTATGTATCGGTGTGTGCAGGTGTGTGTCCATGTGTGCATATGTACATGTGCATGTATATGGGTCTGTATGTGTCCATATATTTGCACTTGTCTACGTGGATATCCATGCGTATGTGGAGGTTTATGGTTGTGTGTGTACATGAATATTGCACACATACGTGGATGTGATATGTGTGTGTACATGCACGTGGGTATGGGCATGGCTTTGTGTCTGTTGCTACAATGGGGTATCTCCATCTTTAAATCTCAACAAAGGCCTAATAGGTAGAAGAAATCTCTCCTCGCTCACACTTCCTTTCCTTCTTTCTCTTCTGTGGCCTGTGACACTACTTGCCCCCTAGTTTACAGTCACTTCTCCTAATGACCTGAACAGGTCGGCCCCTCCCAGTTTACAGAGTGTTTGTGGATCCCATACCTCCTGTAATTCTCATGGAGCCCCGAGGAAGGCAGGGTAGAGGGGATTCCCATCACATCCCTTTGAGAAGAAGGGGTGGCTCAGAGAGTTGATGTGAGCCCTCAGCTAGTAACAGGTGATTCTGGAATTTGAAACCAAGTCAAAAACCTCCAAAGCCCACAGCCTTCTCTATAATATTCACGGCTTCCTGTAACCTTCAAAACAAAGTGCAAGTTCCCCTGTTGGACAGGCAAGGCCCTCCCTGCCTGACTCCCTCCCCCACACTCAATTTTGGTTACTGAACACACATGCTCTCTCGCCTCTGAACTTCCAACTGTGCTGGTCCACCATCTTTTCCCAAAGATCCCTTCTTGCCCTTGAGAACTCAGGTCCACGCCCTCTCCTCCAGGAGGCTCCGCCAGTGCCCCCTTACAACGCTGTGCTGACTCTTGTTATACACCAGCAGCACTGGATCCCAGCTAGCACTTTATGCCGCTCTGAGGAGGCGCGACCTGTGTCGTGCTCTCCCTCGCCTTCCCGGCACAATGGTGACAGTGAATGCTGCTTCTCCAATGAATCACTGGGATAAAGAGTGCAGAGTGGGGGTCTCGCTCAAATGACCACCAGATGAGGCACAGCTGAAGAGGAGGGAAGACGCCCCACCCGGACCTGACCTCCGTATTGAGCAATCACAGGAATAAGAGTTAGTTAGAGAGCGAATGCCGAAAACCCCAAGCAGGGCAGCTCAGGCACTGCGCTTCCAGTTCCAGGGGGACGTCTAAAGAAGAGTGGAGGTCTGACTTCGGGAGGCCCCTCACGGCCCAGACGCTGCTCAGCGGGGCCTTCGTACAGGTAAACAGCGCCCCCATGCTGAGCATTCGGTGGCCCTTTCTTTGCTAATGAAGTTGGCAGATGGGCAGGTTGGTTTTCTGGGGCCAGAAGTGACTGGGAAAGCAGAAGATGGATAGAAAACAAGGCTAACATGGGGAACAGGTGTGAAAGGCCAGTGCTTGTGCTGAGCTGCTAGACTGGAAAGCTGTCACTTTTCTTGGGTGGAGTTACGAACGTGCAGTTACATAACATCAGCACCTGATTTGCAAGATGAATCGAGGTGGCCTCTGTGTTTAGACACCATTAAGAGGTGGGCCATTTGTTGAATAAGCCATCTCTGAAAGCCACCCACTCTCTGCTTTGCAGTGTCACATCTCTCATGTGCTCAATTCCCGTATATACTTCAGACAACTTCTGGGCTCTCTCTTCTGTCTGTCCACTGAGAATTTAGCGTGTGTCAGATGCTCTGGTGGAGGCTGGAAACAGAACCATGAGGCCAGACACAGTCCCTGCCCCCAACAGGCTGCAGTCCAGGAGAGAAAAGGACAGGGGGCTTGTCCTGGGTTGCCAGGCTCGGGGGAAGGTGGGGTGGGAAGCAGCCGGTGGCCAGGAATGGTTTCCTGAAGATGATGGTCCTGGTCTAGAACACTGTGGGATTCCTGAAGAATGGGAGGAGGTATAAAGAGATGGGGAAAAGCACCAGGCAGAGGAAAGGGTGTAGCAACAGCCCAAGGGCTGGACAGATGCAATGAAATTCAGTATAGCCACAGCACAGAACAAGATGCAGTGAAATTCAGTATAGCCAGAGCACAGAACAAGATGCAGTGAAATTCAGTATAGCCAGAGCACAGAACAAGATGCAGTGAAATTCAGTATAGCCAGAGCACAGAACAAGATGCAGTGAAATTCAGTATAGCCAGAGCACAGAACAAGATGCAGTGAAATTCAGTATAGCCAGAGCACAGAACAAGATGCAGTGAAAATCAGTATAGCCAGAGCACAGAACAAGTGGCAGGGCGAGGGTGTATGGAGGGGAACAGATGAAACAAAGAGGAAAGAAAAAAGACTAGAGAGACCATCAGGACCCAGATCATGCAGGATCTTACAGGAATTTTAGCTTTACTCTGAAATTAATTGGAGCCTCTCTATTAGACAGCAGAGACCTGATGAGACCCCCACGCTCACTCCCCTGAGGTGTAGGGGGGGGCTATGCGGAAGAGGAAACAGAAAGCCTGGAGGTAGGGAGAACAGGGACAGCCCGGTATCCTGTGAAGAGGACGGGCCAGAACATGGCAAGAGGGTGTAGTGATGGGGACCGGCAGAGGAGCCTCTATAGTCTATCTGAGCTGTGCCCATCCTCCTCAACCCATTCTAGGAGGCTCTTAGGCCCAGTGCTCCCCTGGCCTGCCCTCTTCCAAAGTGCAGTGACTGCCACCCTGGCCCAGCCCAACCCTCACAGCTCAGTCTGCTGCTTGCTCAGCCTCTGCAGCCTCCAGCCCTCCCTTGCTCCCCTCCTGGGCCATTTTCTTCACTTGCCCCACAGTGCAGCTCCCTCCTCAGCGTCCTCCCTGCTCCCTGGCTGCTCCCTCTCCATCTCTGCCGCATCTGTCTCCGCTTTCGGACCTCTAAGTGGCACAGGGCCCCAGAGTTCAGCCCCAGCAGGCTCTTCTCTCTCCACATCCCTTCCTTCCATCATCTCAGCCAGGCTCATGGCTTCAAATACCGACTTCAGGCTGACAACTCCCAAATGTATGTCTAGACCAAACCCTTCCCCTGAAATTCAAATGTGCATAGCATATTTCCTACTACACATATCCACGTGGGTGTCAAATAGTCATTTCTAAGTTAACGAAGCCAAAATGGAACTAGTCACTTTCTGCCAACCCAACCTGCTCCTCCCTCCTCTGTCCTCTTCTTGGTAGAAGGCACCACCATCCACCCTCTTCTCAAACCAAAAGGCTTAGGCATCAGCCCAGACTCTGCTCTCACACACACTCCACGTCCAGAGCATTGCGGGACCAGTCGGCTCCACCATGAAATGCAGGCCAGAGTGCTCCAGTCCTCGCCTCCCCACAGGGCTAGCCCGGCCAGGCCATGCTGTTTCTCAATCTAGGTCTGAAACCACAAGAGCCCTTAAGCAACTTCTTAGTTATGTGGATCAGCACAAAAGTCTGTGCCTCAGTTTACCACCTAATGTCACAAACACAGATGGGAGACACAGAATCTGAGAGTAGACATGTGAAAGAGATGCAGGGGTTTGAGGTGGCACCAAGATCAAGGTGAGTGAATGGTGAGCACGGCCACTGTAAAGGCAGCTTAGAGTACACCGAAAAGAGGGACAAAGTCCCATCCCAATCTCTTCCAACTGCCATCGGCTTCAGACCTCCCCTGGAGCCCATGCCTGGGCTCAACCATGAAGAGGACTAAAGACTCATCAGTCAATATTCCAAGAAGGCTGACCAGTTCTAGAAAAAAAAAAATGGCTGGGGTACTTGGAGATATCTGACCTAGAAAACAGAAGATGCAGGGCCCAAAAGATGCCCTGTGCCTTCAAATACACAAGGGGCCATCACATGAGGGGCCATCAGATGTACTGCTGGTTCTGGCAGGGGCCAGGGCTGACAGAGAGGCTACAGAAAACAGTGGGCTGCTGTCTGGAATGGACATAACCAACTCCCCATTGCTAAAGTTACGCAAATAGCTGCTCCAAGACCATCATGCTGGATTCTTCCTCAGGATGGACACTGGAATTAACAGGAGAGTCTGCCCTTTACCCCTTCCTGGTAAAGTCCATAAAGCAGGAATTCCCACCCTTTCAGATGTCTGAGAGGCACGTCCTGCCTCCCCGCCGCCCTCTCACATACCTCGCTCAGAGGGCCTGGAGAAGAAACGCAAGCCGGTGGCTTGGCCTCCTGTCTGCCCTGCTGTCCTCCCCCTGCCTAGAGCTCTCCTCCTCCACCATGCCTGAAGCCAGTGCACCTCAGCGGCAGAACCCTCCATCCCCTGTAGAGATCTTCTTGAAAGCTGCAGGTGTGGGTAACAATGTGTCAGGATATCCCTCACAACCAATAATTGTTCTGTTCTACCATGACTTCCAAATTTTTCCCCCAAACAGTCACAAGGGTAAAAATAAACAATAGCAACAACCTTATTTATGATGCTCTGAACCTAGAACCTAACTGTTTCCTGTATAAACACAGAGTAGAGTCTGTGTGCTGCGTTCTTCTAGAAACACAACTGCTGTTTCCAGCGGGGGAAGACTGCACTTCATTTTCTTTAGGAAAGTCCTGCAGCATCAGCAATGCTGCTCACATGAGCGGCCTCACCCTCAAGTCACAACGTGCTCTCAGCCTGTGCCTGTGGCTGGTGCACCCAGAGTGGACACTATGCTTAGGAGAAGGCACCTGACCACATCGTAAGGTTTATTATTATTATTATTATTATTATTATTATTATTATATTATACTTTAAGTTCTAGGATACATGTGCACAACATGCAGGTATGTTACATATGTATACATGTGCCATGTTGGTGTGCTGCACCCATTAACTCGTCATTTACATTAGGTATATCTCCTAATGTTATTCCTCCCCAACGTCCCCTCCCCACAATAGGACCCAGTGTGTGATGTTCCCCTTCCTGTGTCCAAGTGATCTCACTGTTCAGTTCCCACCTATGAGTGAGAACATGCGGTATGTGGTTTGCTGTTCTTGTGACAGTTTGCTGAGAATGATGGTTTCCAGCTGCATCCATGTCCCTACAAAGGACACGAACTCATCCTTTTTTATGGCTGCAGAGTATTCCATGGTGTATATGTGCCACATTTTCTTAATCCAGTCTGTCACTGATGGGCATTTGGGTTGGTTCCAAGTCTTTGCTATTGTGAATAGTGCCGCAATAAACATACGTGTGCATGTGTCTTTATAGCAGCATGACTTATAATCCTTTGGGTATATCCCCAGTAATGGGATGGCTGGGTAAAATGGTATTTCTAGTTCTAGATCCTTGAGGAATCACCACACTGTTTTCCACAATGGTTGAACTAGTTTACAGTCCCACCAACAGTGTAAAAGTATTCCTATTTCTCCACATCCTCTCCAGCACCTGTTGTTTCCTGATTTTTTTTTTTTTATTATTATACTTTGAGTTCTAGGGTACATGTGCATAACGTGCAGGTTTGTTACATATGTATACTTCTGCCATGTTGGTGTGCTGCACCCATCAACTCGTCAGCACCCATCAACTCGTCATTTACATCAGGTATAACTCCCAATACAATCCCTCCCCTCTCCCCCCTCCCCATGATAGGCCCCAGTGTGTGATGTTCCCCTTCCCGAGTCCAAGTGATCTCATTGTTCAGTTCCCACCTATGAGTGAGAACATGCGGTGTTTGGTTTTCTGTTCTTGTGATAGTTTGCTAAGAATGATGGTTTCCAGCTGCATCCATGTCCCTACAAAGGACACAAACTCATCCTTTTTTATGGCTGCAGAGTATTCCATGGTGTATATGTGCCACATTTTCTTAACCCAGTCTGTCACTGATGGAAACCTGGGTTGATTCCAAGTATTTGCTATTGTGAATAGTGCTGCAATAAACATATGTGTGCATGTGTCTTTATAGCAGCATGATTTATAATCCTTTGGGTATATACCCAGTAATGGGATGGCTGGGTCATATGGTACATCTAGTTCTAGATCCTTGAGGAATCGCCATACTGTTTTCCATAATGGTTGAACTAGTTTACAATCCCACCAACAGTGTAAAAGTGTTCCTATTTCTCCACATCCTCTCCAGCACCTGTTGTTTCCTGACTTTTTAATGATCGCCATTCTAACTGGTGTGAGATGGTATCTCATTGTGGTTTTGATTTGCATTTCTCTGATGGCCAGTGATGATGAGCATTTTTTCATGTGTCTGTTGGCTGTATGAATGTTTTCTTTTGAGAAGTGTCTGTTCATATCCTTTGCCCACTTTTTGATGGGGTTGTTTGTTTTTTCTTGTAAATTTGATTGAGTTCTTTATAGGTTCTGGATATTAGCTCTTTGTCAGAAGAGTAGATTGCAAAAATGTTCTCCCATTCTGTAGGTTGCCTGTTCACTCTGATGGTAGTTTCTTTTGCTGTGCAGAAGCCCTTTAGTTGAATTAGATCCCATTTGTCAATTTTGGCTTCTGTTGCCATTGCTTTTGGTGTTTTAGACATGAAGTCCTTGCCCATGCCTATGTCCTGAATGGTATTACTGAAGTTTTCTTCTAGGGATTTTATGGTTTTAGGTCTAACATTTAAGTCTCTAATCCCAGCACCATTTATTAAATAGGGAATCCTTTCCCCATTTCTTGTTTCTCTCAGGTTTGTCAAAGATCAGATGGCTGTAGATGTGTGGTATTATTTCTGAGGACTCTATTCTGTTCCATTGGTCTATATCTCTGTTTTGGTACCAGTACCATGCTGTTTTGGTTACTGTAGCCTTGTAGTATAGTTTGAAGTCAGGTAGCGTGATGCCTCCAGCTTTGTTCTTTTGACTTAGGATTGTCTTGGAGATGCGGGCTCTTTTTTGGTTCCATATGAACTTTAAAGCAGTTTTTTCCAATTCTGTGAAGAAACTCATTGGTAGCTTGATGGGGATGGCATTGAATCTACAAATTACCTTGGGCAGTATGGCCATTTTCACGATATTGATTCTTCCTATCCATGAGCATGGTATGTTCTTCCATTTGTTTGTGTCCTCTTTTATTTCACTGAGCAGTGGTTTGTAGTTCTCCTTGAAGAGGTCCTTTACATCCCTTGTAAGTTGGATTCCTAGGTATTTTATTCTCTTTGAAGCAATTGTGAATGGAAGTTCATTCCTGATTTGGCTGTTTGTCTGTTACTGGTGTATAAGAATGCTCGTGATTTTTGCACATTAATTTTGTATCCTGAGACTTTGCTGAAGTTGCTTATCAGCTTAAGGAGATTTTGGGCTGAGACAATGGGGTTTTCTAAATATACAATCATGTCATCTGCAAATAGGGACAATTTGGCTAGCCATAAGTAGAAAGCTGAAACTGGATCCTTTCCTTACTCCTTATACGAAAATTAATTCAAGATGGATTAGAGACTTAAATGTTAGACCTAATACCATAAAAATCCTAGAGGAAAACCTAGGTAGTACCATTCAGGACATAGGCATGGGCAAAGACTTCATGTCTAAAACACCAAAAGCAACGGCAGCAAAAGCCAAAATTGACAAATGGGATCTCATTAAACTAAAGAGCTTCTGCACAGCAAAAGAAACTACCATCAGAGTGAACAGGCAACCTACAGAATGGGAGAAAATTTTTGCAATCTACTCGTCTGACAAAGGGCTAATATCCAGAACCTACAAAGAACTCAAACAAATTTACAAGAAAAAAACAAACAACCCCATCAAAAAGTGGGCAAAGGATATGAACAGACATTTCTCAAAAGAAGACATTCATACAGCCAACAGACACATGAAAAAATGCTCATCATCACTGGCCATCAGAGAAATGCAAATCAAAACCACAATGAGATACCATCTCACACCAGTTAGAATGGCGATCATTAAAAAATCAGGAAACAACAGGTGCTGGAGAGGATGTGGAGAAATAGGAACACTTTTACACTGTTGGTGGGATTGTAAACTAGTTCAACCATTATGGAAAACAGTATGGCGATTCCTCAAGGATCTAGAACTAGATGTACCATATGACCCAGCCATCCCATTACTGGGTATATACCCAAAGGATTATAAATCATGCTGCTATAAAGACACATGCACACGTATGTTTATTGCAGCACTATTCACAATAGCAAAGACTTGGAATCAACCCAAATGTCCATCAGTGACAGATTGGATTAAGAAAATGTGGCACATATACACCATGGAATACTCTGCAGCCATAAAAAAGGATGAGTTTGTGTCCTTTGTAGGGACATGGATGCAGCTGGAAACCATCATTCTTAGCAAACTATCACAAGAACAGAAAACCAAACACCGCATGTTCTCACTCATAGGTGGGAACTGAACAATGAGATCACTTGGACTCGGGAAGGGGAACATCACACACTGGGGCCTATCATGCGGAGGGGGGAGGGGGGAGGGATTGCTTTGGGAGTTATACCTAATGTAAATGACGAGTTGATGGGTGCAGCACACCAACATGGCACAAGTATACATATGTAACAAACCTGCACGTTATGCACATGTACCCTACAACTTAAAGTATAATAATAATAAATAAATTAAAAAAAAAGTCTCTAATCCACCTTGAATTAATTTTCGTATAAAGAGTAAGGAAAGGGTTTAGTTTCCTGACCACATCGTTATGTTTTTATTTCATTTTCTCATTGTTGCTTTAACAAATTACTAGAAATTTAGCAGCTTAAAACAACACAAATGTATCATCTTTCAGTTCTAGAGTTCAGAAGTTTGAAATGGGTCTCACTGAGCTAAAATCAACACGTCAGCAGGGCTGTGTTCCCGGCTGGAGACCTTAGGAGAGAATCTACCTCCTTGGCTTTTCCAGTTTCTAAAGGCCCCTGCACCTCCTTGGCTTGTGGCCTGCTTCCATCTTCAAAGCCAACAACATTTGGTGGAGTCTTTCGTATGATGTCATCGCTCTGGTTCTGACCCTACTGCCTTCCTCTTCCCTGTTTAAGGACACGTGTGATCACAGTAAGCCCATGTGCATAATCCAGGATAATCTCCCTATCTTGGATTCAGCTAATTAGCAACCTTAATTCCCGCCTGCCATGTAAAACCTAACATATTTGCAGGTTCTGGGGATAAGGACGTGGACATCTCTGGGGCACCATCGTCCTGCCTACCACTATATCTTGGTATTGTCATGTCTGAATATTAAAATGCTCAATTTCTTATTATTTTATTATTAATAACTTTCCATTTACTTCTCGTTATTTCAGTTAGGACACTAGAGTTTTTTGTTGCTGCTTTTTTGTTTTTAAGTCACGCATGTGTAGGAATGTACTCATTTCAAGAGAGTAAAAGGAGTGTTATAAGGTAGTCATTATTCAGTGGGAGTCCTGGGTCCATCGGGTTGAGACTCCATGTGCTACGGGCAAGCAACTGCCCTTCTAGGAAGAGCTGCCCTGCTGTTGCCCAGCCCTGCCTGTGACTAGGATGGCTCAACTGGTCTCCAATTCCCCTTCCTCTCCTGTTGTTCTCATTACCATCTGATTCACTCATGTCTTGTTTCTCAGATGCTTTCATACCTCAAGAACAAAGGAAGGGGTGCAATTCATTATTTCCTCCCAAACGGCCAACATCTTCTACGGTCCCTTCCACTCAGAAATTCACAGACTCCATGTTATTGTTAGAATTAGAGGACTGCAGACAAAAATCCAAATACAACCCAACAACAAGAATGAAAAAAGAACACTGCAGTCGATTCTTGCAGGTAGAATATTCCCCTGTGTGTGTTGAAGCTCTGGGGAAGGAGCCTTATTTTTTCCAGTGATTAGGGTTTCACTCACTGCTTAAATTATAACCAAGTAATAGCTTCCTTTTCATTCTCAAAAGGGGGACTGGCAGCACCATTTTACAAGGTTAACAAGCAAGCACATTTGCTTTCACAACCCTAGGTGAGGAGTGGAGCTGTATAAGTCAGAAACAAAGGGAAACAGCAAACACAATCCTGAATTTATAGACGAAAGAAAAGGCATAAATGAATGTGGTTTGTAAAAAACATCATAAATTGCTAACTCCAGAAATACATACCTATACAGGACCAAAATAAGGGTATTCTGAGAGGGCATTATGTGCAAGAAACTTGTGGAAATATCAGAAGATATTCACAGGCAGGAAGAAACCACTCCATACATCAATGGAGATTTAAAGCCTTTTAAGGAGGAAAGAAAGCACAGGCAGTGAGGAAGGCCATGATTCGTTCCACTGTCAGGCTAGACACCTTTCATGGAGGAAGACAGGGTAATGCTGCGTCTCCACCCTATTTTTCTCTTGGTTGTAAGTAGACAGCACACACATTTTCTTTCCCGAAAGTATAAATCCCACGCGCAGTCCAAAGCCTAGGTTGTAAAGGCAGCTTGCTAACAGCAGTCACCACCCATCTCCTGTGTCACCTGGGTCTCTGCAACACTGAGACTCCACTATCGCCAACACAGCTGCAACCCTGTTTCCTAAGCCCCAGGCACTGGAGAGCTCTGCTGCCACCTGCAATACGGACTTGTCCACCAGGTCCCTGGGCCTGAGGGGAACGGGAAGGGCCAGCTCTCTTCATTGAGAGAGAAGGACCTTGGAAACAGGAAGAGAGGAGCAATGCAGGCTTCTTGACCTCGGCGCTGTAAGAAGAGGATGAATAGGTTCCCATACTGGCCAAACCAACTCAGTGGGCAACAGAAAGAGGATGCCTATGACTAGAGCATCCTGTACCTTTTGCTTGTCTTGGCAGTCTAGGCGTAGCTTAGTTTGGTCTGAATGATCATTTGACTAGAAAAGGAAACCTTCTCTCATAAATTGTGGGAAGCTAGAGAGATCCACATGGTAGAGAGAGTGTGTGGGAAAGAAAAGAGACAGCGGGGCGGGGGGCAGTGCCTGACACAGGGCAGGTGCGTGAGGTGCAACACTCATGACTGCTCCTGGATGCCGGCCCTCCCTGGAGGAAGTGTCTGCTGCCCCCTCCCCTCCCCAGCTAAGCCAAGCTCCCATGCACTTAAGCTGCTGCCTGTGTGCTTCACACATCCCCTCCACACCATCATGCCATAGCCACAGGGCACCCAGCTTATAGTAGGCGCTCAATAAACACTGAATTGAATTATTCAAATGTGGACCCCAGGAGATATTTCAAAGCTGTGCTGAAACAGTTCAGAGCAGATTCACCATGAAAGGGAAGGAGGCAGGCAGAGCTTCTCCCTCCTCACAAATATCTTTTGATATTCAGACACATTTATTATGCATAATACTTGACTTCCTTCACCTTTAAGCACGCATACACTGAATCTCTATTTGATTTAGTGCCAGGCCTGGCGTGGCAGCTCTACAGCATTGCCTGGTCCTCACACAGGGAGCACTCTCTTCCCTACACATTCTCCTCTCTCCACACCCCTGTCTGGTGATCCCAGAACAGCTGTGCAGCTGTTGGGGTTGGGCAAATATTTCAGATTTTTTCTCACCCAAGTCCCCTCCACTGTACTTTAGGATTAGTTTCCTTTGTACATTTCCACCTTCCTGACTTTCACAAAATCACCCGTGTGACCATCCTTGCAGGCCCCAGCCTTTCTCATTGCTGGTGGCTCGGTCAACCTGAAGGGCAGGTGCTCGATAAAGCTGCGGGGATGGGATCGATCCTCTGCCCTTTCGTGGGCCACCTCGAGGATGCTGTCTTGGTGCCTGCTGGGGAAGGGCTTGGCTTCTTTCCCCAGCTGACGCACACTCTTCTCCCCGTAATTAAGCAATCTGCTTCCACTAGCAGTTTCTTTCCCAGTACTTTAACATGAGTGACCTGAAGCCTCCACAGAAACCCAATAGGGCCTTGCTGGTCACCGAGCAGAGAAGGAAAACGGAGCTGGCAGGACCCAGATCGTATTCCTCCCTGGACAACCACAGAGCGACATCCCTTGCCCAAGGTAGAAAAGCCAAACTCCCCAGAATAAAGTGGTTTTTTGTTTGTTTGTTTAAAATATGTTTATCACAACAAAACACAAACCATTTAAATCACTCATCAAACTTATCGAGGTAAGTTCATTAGTAGCAAGCATATCTAAGAACAGAAAAAGAAACTGGCTATCTCTTCTTATTTTGAGCACCAGTGAAGCTTGGACATTCACCCTACTGGTGTTGACATGACAGTCTCAGATCTTATGCTGAAACCCCAGAGAGACACCAGCTCCTGCTCTTCAAATCCACATGACCCACATACTTCTCTCTCAGAGTAGGAAGATCTACTTAATTCAACTTAATTCAACTCTCTTTTGGCCTAGTCATAAGTCCCTCTCACACAGAACCACCTCCTACCCAGCTCCTCTTACCTTGGGCAATGCTCTCAGCTCAGGCTGCTGTCACAAAGCAGCACAAGTTGAGTGACTCATAAGCAACAGCAATCTATCTCTTACAGTTCTGGCGGCTAGAAGTCTGAGATCAGGGAGCCAGCATGGTTAGGTTACAGTGCAGGCCCCCCTTCCAAGGGCAGATTATTGACCTGTAATTGTATTCTGACATGCTAGAAAGAGAGATCAAGCTCTCTCCCCTCTTATTAAGGCACTCGTCCTATTCATGGGGCTCCACCCGCATGACCTAATCACCTCCCAAAGAACCCACCTCCAAATACCATCATTTTGGGAATCAGATTGCGATCATATGAACTTAGGGGAGAACATGAACATTTGGTCCATCACAATGCCTCCCCCAGGGCCTCCTCTAAGGGAATTACTCACAATGACTCAACTGAAAGGACACAAAGATAGATGTGTACCCGCCCCCCACCCGCTACACCCTTGTTCTGCTCTCTAATCTTTGCACAGAGATTTCGTAAGTTCTGTGAGTACCTGGTTTTCTGCACGTACCAGAGATTTTGTTTTGCACATACCAGAGATTTTGTAAGTTCTGAGGCAAGGTCACAAGACGTGTTTAAGTAAGATAAACTCTTGCTGCCATAAACCTGCTCTCCCGCCTCAAAGTTTGAACCAAAATATCAGAAATGGTGGGAACCAATCATAGTTAGCCAAATCGCCTTGTTCAAACACTAGCCAATCATATATCTGATTTGTATAATAACTCTATGCCCACTTTTCTTAGACTATATAACACTGCTCGGAGCTCAGTGGGGGAGCTCTCCTGCCCGTCTCGTTTCACGAGCGAAGGAGAGTTCCAGGTTCGAACCTGTAATAAAGATCCTTGCTGCTTAGCTTTGACTCTGGACTCTGGTGGTCTTGTTCGAGGAATAAACGGTCTGGGTATAACACAACAACTGGAGTTTGTAAGGGGTCAAATGATTCTGAGCCACAATCATGTTAATTTGTATAACCTATGTGTTTACCTCCCTGGACCAAGCAACAAGCTCTGCCATGAGAGGTAGCATCTGGCACAGTGTGGTGGCTCACACCTGTAATCCCAACACTTCAGGAGGCCAAGGCGGGCAGATCACTTGAGCACGGTAGCTCGAGACCAGCCTGTGCAACATGGTGAAATCCTGTCTCTAGAAAAAATACAAAAATTAGCCAGACACAGTGGTTCACACCTGTGGTCCCAGCTACTCTGGAGGCTGGAGTGGGAGGATCACTTGAGTTGGGGAGGTTGAGGCTGCAGTGACCCATAATCATGCCACTATACTCCAGCCTTGGTGACAGAGTGAGACCCTGTCTCAAAAAAAAAGGAAAAAAAAAAGGTGGTGTCTTATCCACCCTGGACTCCTGATGCCAAGCACAGAGCCTAGACAATGCCACATCAGCACTCACCTGCTAAATGGAAGCGACCAGAAGCAGAAATGGCTGTGGCTGAATTCTACATGCACAGTGAGAGGTAAGGAGCTATGCTGTTTCCATGATCACAGGAGCTAAGATTTATTGACCCAGCCATGTGCCAGGCACAGGGCCAGTGGCTTCATCTTGCATAATTAGGTGTAATGCATACAACAGCCCCTTGGAGTAAGTTCCATGATCTTCCCATTATACAGATGGGGAAACACAAGTTCAAAGAAGAGAAGTATTTTGTCCAAGGTCACACACTATTATGTGACAGATCCAGGGTTCCAGCCCAAGCAGTCTGGCTGTCTTTCAGCCCCTTGCTACACCACTGGCTGTGCCAAGGGCTCCTCCATCCACTGTGACATGAGCTGGGGTGACTCCCATGAAACGGGCTTCTCCAGAGATACCCCCTTGTGCTGTCCATCTGGGGCAGGGGGACTCTGTCCCAGAGGCCTGCATCTCCTGTGGTAGGGTATGCACTGCCAGCCTGGAGAGTACGAGGCTGCTCAGCACAAGTCACACCCAGGGCAACTGTGCCCCACTAGCTCAGCTTTCCGACATCTGATCTGGCATTCATGGTTTTGAATGCCTATGAAGCCTCTAAAATGTACCAGGCCCTGAGCCAAGTGCTAGAGATCCCAGACACGGGTGAGACCAAATTATCACCTGCTCTCATGGAGCTTCCAGTTTGCTGGGGGGAAAAGCCATGGGTGTCAACCACACTAGATATGGTCTGTGATACAGTTCCTAAGACCTGTGATGGGGTGAGGGAGGGTACTCCTCCTCCGCGGCCCCATCTTCACCACTGCCTGGAGAGGGAGGACAGCTTCTGCCCCTCTGAAAATATTCCCTTCCTAATTGCACCCTCAGGGCAGGAAGGACCTGACAATCCGAGAGCTGAAGCTGACCACAGGGTCTAACCTGATGTGTCCTAATGGGCAGGGTTATCCTGACATGCAGGGACCCCCCCGTAGGTTGGGCTCCTTCTTGGAGTGTTTGCTTTTATGCAGAAGCAGCTGTTCCTGGATCTTGAGCCTCCCACAGTCAGCACGGGTGGGGTGGGTCTTCTTGAAACATCCCACCATGAAGCAAGAAGGAAAATGGAGGGAGAAAGGCGGGCACCTTGCTGTTGGGCCTTGTGGGCCATGGAGAGCTTCTATTCTAAGTTTACTGGAGACTTTCTGAGCTATTGGAGGATTTTAAAGTAAGGGTTACTGTGATGTAATGATACTTCTAAAAGATCGCTCTGGCTTCTATGTGAAAACTGGATCTCAGAGCAGCAGGATGGAAAGACAAGAGCATCCTCTGTAAGCCAGGGGAGGGGGACTGACAGCTGAGAACAGGCTTCTAAAATTCTAATGTGCAGGATGCCCCCGCTGCTGGTTACACACAGAGCCTGATTTGGGAGGGGTGCAGTGAAGCCAGGGACTCTGCATTTCTCACAAGCCCCCTGATGCTGACATCGCTGGCCCGGGGACCACATTTTGGGTAGCAAGGGCTTAAATGGGTAGCTGGGAGCCAGAGGGACTATTTGAGGCCCCTTGTGAAGCAGGAGCCCACCACATGTGCTGACAGGGCAGACGTCCGGTGGGAGAGGCAAGGAGGCAAGAGGGCCTCCCAGGTTCTGGCATAGACACTGGAGTGGCCTGGAAGCCCTCCACCAGGTGGGGACACCAGATGGATAGAAGGAGTAGGAAGGAGGGGGACCCCAAGAGTTCTTGTTTCGGGGAATTCCTCTGGCCAGGATTGGAGACTACTGTTCTGGTGAGAATGAAAAACAAGGGCCACCCTGAGGCGCGACAAGTCCACAGAGGACCCACATCACTCTCCTCCATATGTGGGACAGCTCTCGCTCACTCTCGTCAGGGCTATTACAGCCTGGCCTTGGCCCCGAACTTGAACCAGACCAAGTGATCTCAGCCAGCAAGGACTACTTCCCAGGGTGAAGCTGCCTGGAGCAGAGATGTCAATTAAAACCGACCTGCCTTGGCTAAGGACATGGGTCAGGAAACAGGCACCAAGCAAACAGTAATAAACCCAGCAGTATTAAAACTCAAATAAAGTGGGATTCTGCAAATAGAACCAGTCAAGGCTGCAGCTTCTTGGGGCATAATAGCAGAAAGATGGGGACTTAGGAAAAGCCAAGTTGAGTAGATGAGCATCCTCCAGTTAGCTAAGGATGGCTTGTATGGGAAAAAGGCATCATAATGAAATAGAGAATAACCTTTGTTCTCTGTTTTCAAACCATTTCTCATATGGCCACAGATATATCATGGGGTTTACTTTTACTTTAAAAATTTCACAAAGAAATGGAATTTTCTGTAACTACTATAGTGTAAGAGAGCTAAGCAAGTAATAAAAGAGCTTTGGGAGAGGATGCAATGTGGAGTAGCAGCCGTCCAAAGTCATACCAGAAGCAGAAGTCTCTGAAAGAAGTTTTAGTTAAGACAAAGAAAAAGAAAAGGTTCAAACAACTACAGGAGAACTAAGAAAGGCCTACAAAGGACAAGAGTCGGCATTAAGTGACAAGGGAGAGTAACCCATTGCCAAGACTGTGAATGAACTTTTTGTTTCTGAATCTCCATGCTAAAGGTCACCATTCCGCAACAACACAAAGAATATTCTATAAGGAATGTGAAGTATGAGAACACTTTTAAGAGGCTACCTGCATGTATAATTAGGACCTTCATACAATTAAAGTTGGCAGAGGCCCGGGATCAAACGAATTGCACTGCAGAGTTCATTAGGCAGGAGCCTAACCTCACCAGCCAACAAAAGCGTGCAGCTGAAAAGTGGTTGTCATAGTAAGGGCTACGATACAGGGAAAAAAACAAAAGTCATCAGTGAGACTTCAGGATTTTACCGAGATCAAAAGGACTTGGCATTAGAAGATAAAAGTAAAACCTGGATTATAGGTATCTATTAGAAATCCTGAGCATATGCCTAAGAATCTAGTATTAGATCATCTGAGGCCTAAGAAGCGCGCTGGGTGCATATGCTCTCAGTCCTGGAGATACGCAACCAATTTGACTGCCCACAGAGGACACATGCAGTTCTCTTGCCTGGGTCTTCCACAGGCATTTGAATCCATCGTGACTCATTACACTACAGAGTCTGCAAGCATGGAGTAGGGGTGACACCCAAATACAATGAAAAATAACAGAAAATACAAGCAGTTATGGCAGATGGAAACTGCTGTTACCATCAATTCTTTTACAATTATACATACTTTTAATCTTCTTGGAAGGATTTGATTCCTTAGATGAGCCACAATAACGACAGAAGAAAACTGTTAACAGGAAAGTGGAGTAAATGATACAACTGAAGATGCTAGGGTTCCATTATGGCGTGAGAGAATACAGGTCTGCTGTTGTAATGTACCACTCAGCACAGGCAAGATGAAATGAAGTCAAAGGAAGCTTTGAAGGGGAAAGGTGAGTGGAGAGAAAAGTAAGAGAAAAGCCAGCCAGTGACTCTCCTTTTATCTGCACTGTAAGAATTGTGTTGAACTTAGGGAGAGACTTGTTTACAGTAGAAGTCAAAAAAGTGCCTCTGTGGGAACAAGAAAAGGAAAATTCCATTAACTCACCAGTTATTTGAGCTTAGAGGGATAACAGAAAAATGGGATGGACTTCACTCAATCCTTTTTGTGGCTAGGATTAGAGAAGAGATCTCACCTCGGTCCCACTTTAAGACAATTCAGATGGCCAGGCTCTCTTACGCCACAATCTGTAAAGAGTTAGAAGAGTATCTTGCACCAATAGGGTTCTTCTGTCAGATCTTTTGCTGTGTAACTACAATCACAGTTGTAGAATAGAGCGCTTGTTTTTAAAAGTAAAAATAAAAATAGATTTTGAAGCCTCATATAAATCACTTTCTAGATACCCCTCCTCATTATTTCGTCACAAGTCTTATAAAATGTTCAACATCTGCCCCCCGACAGGAGGAGGCCGGTCTGAGCATCCCTTCAGGTGGCCCACAGGGCACCAGGCTTCTCTCAAGCCAGAGGCTGCACCTAAGAAGTCGCTTCCGCAGAGTGGCTTCTCCCCACCAGGAGCCCTTGTCCAGATGGGCAGGAGAAAGGGGTCAGGGGACCACATTACTCAGGGCCTTAAATTAAAACATGACAGACTGGACATGCACTTCCTTGCAAACAGGCAACTGATGTATGTGGTCTCCACTGAAGTAGAGTGCCTTTTCTTACAAAAAATAATGAACTGCAAATAACAAATAGCAATTCCAATGCTGGGTGGCAACCAACATATGTCTTCCAGCAAGAACTGCTACTTAAGCTCCCTCTCAGACTTCACACTGTATGCTGAGCCCAGGGTGGGAGCTCTGCCTGCTCTTCTCCCAACACTGCCAACCATCATGGGGACCCACCTGAAGGCTGAAGGTAGCAGAGGTTGTGTAGAAGCAGTTGGGAGAAGAAAGTGGGGTGATTTGGGCAAAGTTGGGGTTCCTGCTTGGTTTTCTGTTTGTTTCATTTTGATCAGTGGTTAAAGCATGTCGGAGGAGCACTTGGGTTTTTGAACAAGATTAAGGCAGAATAATTCTGTGCTGTGCCCAGCTAAGGGCCTGCATGGGGAAGAGGCGGGTGTCCATGGGTCTGAGGCAGTCCAAATTGCTCCTTCCCACTGAGGCCCCACGACACAGTGCGGAAGCATCCAGCACATTGCAGGGAAAACAACCAACAGAAGAGAGGGGCAACCCCAGGAGGCACTAAAACTGGCAGACAGTGTGTGTGACGCCCCATCCCCACCCCAGGCTCATAAGCCAGGGGCAGCCAACTCCCGGGCTGCAGGGAAAATGCCCCATGTGGACAGAGACACGGGCCTGCCACGTAGCGTGCTGCTAACACTAGTTCCTACTGGACATCTACTCCCATGCGGGCAGTGGCAACAATGGTCTGCTTGCTCATGGCCAGGAAGACTGAGTGGAGTGCTGGCGCTCCATGGGGGACTCCTGGGGGTCAGTGCACCGTGCTGGCACAGTCCTCAGCTGTGACTCTCTCAAAGACACGCAGGATGGAGCTGATTCCTGAACCCTGAACCAAAATCTCAACTGTGATAGAAATATGGATCTGCCAATGGATGTGTTTTCTGGAAGCTACTAAAACACCATGAAATCTGTCCACCAAAATTGTCTCTGTGAAACTGAGAATTTCACCCTTGAATCAAATAACACCCTTTCACTGACAAAGAGACACTCACACCCCGAAACACATTTGTACATGCGTAATAGTTTATTTTATGTGTCAACTTGACTGAGCCATGGGTGCCCAGATATTTGGTCATACATTATTCTAGGTATGGCTGTGATGGTGTTCTGGGATGAGATTAACATTTAAACTGGCAGACTGAATAAAGCAAATGGCCCTCGCTAGTGTGGGTGGGGCCCATCCAATCAGCTGATGGCCTAAATAGAATAAAAAAGTTGATCCTCCCCTTTTGAAAAGGAGGGAATTCTTCCTCCCAACAGCCTTCAAGCTGGCACACTGGTTTTTCCTGCCTTTGATCTCAAGCTGAAACACTGGCCCTTCCTGCATCCCAAGCCTGCAGGCTTTCAAACTGGAGTCACACCATTGGCTCTCCTGGGACCCCAGCCTGCTGACAGCAGACATTGCGATTTTTCAGCTTCCACAGTCACATCAGCCAATTCCTTCTTTTACACACACACACACACACACACGCACACAAACACATACACACACCCCTGTGAGTTCTGTTTCTCTGAGCAACTCTTACAAACACAATGTATTTCTTATCAGGTCTCAGTAAAGCAAGAATGGTGACCAAGTCACAGAGAAGCAGGCTTGGCAAAGTGCATGCTTCTGGACAGCCTCACTTGGACGAGACTGCATCAGGTGAGCTTTTATACACAGGGGAATGTCCTGTCCATTCATACATGCACATGGACTGAAAAGCAACTTCTACAATGAACGAATGACTCACACCACTTCACTGGGAGCCCAACTCCCTCCCCCATCCTCAGAGGCTGATGCCCCACAATGCCCCAGCACCCCCAGTCTGCTGTTTAGGGTAAACCCTCAGCAGTAAAAACAATACAAAATATAAAAAACACACAAAACTCAGAAAGACCGAAGATTATCACAAAGGCAAACTGTTCAATCATCCTGACCTTCTTAAAAAGAAGATGCAGTGTCATCATATGGTGTACTTATTACTTAAAACACCCCCAGGGAAAGAAGAAAGGGCATGGTGCAGTAGCTGGCTTGGTGGACCCAGGAACCACAGGCCAAGACAAATGTCAGTGACAGTCTTAGACAGGCACCGATTGTTCTGCTAAATATCAAAGGGCAGGAATGCTCAGTGCAGGTTCACTATTTGCAAAAACCAATATATAGTCACTTGTTAAAAATGCCAGTGTGACTTCAAGAGGGTAACATAGGTCAGGAAGCCGATGGCAAAAGGACATTGTGCCCTAGGATATGCCATAAGGCCACAAAGTGTTTGGATTCCCAGTAGGCAGAAGGGAGAGACCAGGCTGAGATAATTCTGAGGCTTGGAATCCCTGTCCCATGTTACAACCAGGCAAGTCATTACTCTATGCAGGGCCTCTTTTACCACCCCTACCTCTGCCTCCAGTCACCCAGCTGGCACCAGCCACAAGCCCCTGCTCCCACCCTACACTCACAAAGCCTCCCTGCTCAGCACCTGCCCCTACCCCAGACCCAGGTCCATGGGCCCCTGGTGCTCCCCATAGCACTCCTGGGTCCCTGGGCCACCTCCCTAAAGCATTCATCACTCTCGATTGGAACTGCCTGTTTAGGGCTGCATTTTCCATACCTCTCGGCCAGTTCTGCTTGTTCTTTTTTCCACTGCACTTTTTGCCGCTAACGTACTATTATAATTTACTTATTACATGTGTGTGAATTGGCTATCTACCCCAATTAAAACGTAAGCTTCTCAACCATATCATCCATCTGATTCGTTCACTGAACTATCCCAAGTGTTGAGAACAGTGTCTGGCTGGTAAAAGCAGCTCAAGGAGTATTTGTTGTATGAAAAAATAAGTCATTTCCCTTGTTAGACCATTTGCCTCTTAAGAGTGGGAACTATCTTAATTCTGTAGCCGATTGGTGGGCACAGTGATGCCCATGGCTCTCAACCAAAGATGTCCACATCCTTATCTTTGAGGCCTGTGAATATGTGGCCTTACATAGTAAAGAAGAATGTGCAGATGTGATCACATTAAGGATCTGGTGATGGAGAAGCCATCCCAGATGGATAGTCCTGGATTATTTGGGTGGGTCCAATGTCATCAGAAGGGCCCTTAAAAAAGGGAGTAGGAAGGCTGGCAATTTGACCCCAGAAGCAGAGGTCAGAGTGAGTGGATGTGAGAACTTACCCTGCCGTTGGCGGTTCTGGGGATGCAGGAAGGGAGCCTTGGGTCAAGGAGTGCGGGTGGCCTCTAGATGCCAAAAAAGGCAAGAAAGGAATCTTTCCCAGAAACACTAGCTCTCTCGACACCTTGATTTTAGCACAGGAACCACTACAGACTTCTGACCTCCAGAATTGTAAGACAGTATAAGTTTGTGTTGTTTCAAACCATAAATTTGTGGTAATTTGTGGCAGTGGCGATAGGAAATCAACACAACCAGAGAGTGAACACATGGCAGTTGCTCAGTAAATGCCTACTAAATGAGTGCCTGTCAACCATAAATACAGTGTTACTTTGTGTAGGGAAAAGAGAGAGAGATCAGACTGTTACTGTGGCTATGTAGAAAGGGAAGACATAAGAAATTCCACTTTGACCTGTACCTTGAACAATTGGTTTGCTGAGATGCTATTAATTTGTAACTTTGCCCCAGCCACTTTGCCCCAACTTTGAGCTCACAAAAACATGTGTTGTATGGAATCAAGGTTTAAGGGATCTAGGGCTGTGCAGGATGTGCCTTGTTAACAAAATGTTTACGAGCAGTATGCTTGGTAAAAGTCATCGCCATTCTCTAGTCTCAATAAACCAGGGGCACAATGCACTGCGGAGAGCCACAGGGACCTCTGCCTTGGAAAGCCGGGTATTGTCCACGGTTACTCCCCATGTGATAGTCCGAAATATGTCCTCGTGGGATGGGAAAGATCCGACTGTCCCCCAGCCCAACACCTGTAAAGCGTCTGTGCTGAGGTGGATTAGTAAAAGAGGAAGGCCTCTGTCTCCTGCCTGCCCCTGGGAACTGAAGGTCTCGTTATAAAACTCTATTGTACATCTGTTCAATTCTGAGATAGGAGAAAAACCGCCCTATGGCGGGAGGCGAGACATGTTGGCAGCCATGCTGCTTTGTTATTCTTTACTCCACTGAGATGTTTGGGCGGAGAAAAGCATAAATCTAGCCTACGTGCGCATCCAGGCATAGTACCTCCCCTTGAACTTAATTATGACATAGATTCTTTTGCTCACATGTTTTTGCTGACCTTATTATCACCCTGCTCTCCTACCGCATTCCTCTTGCTGAGATAGTGAAAATAATAATCAATAAAAACTGAGGGAACTCAGAGACCGGTGCCGGTGCAGCCCTTGGTATGCTGAGTGCTGGTCTCCTGGGCCCACTGTTGTTTCTCTATACTTTGTCTCTGTGTCTTATTTCTTTTCTCAGTCTCTTGTCCCACCTGACAAGATATACCCACAGGTGTGGAGGGGCACGCCACCCCTTCGAGTCTAAAATAAAATCCAATCCATAAGAACATCCACGAGTGATTTAAGCCATGAGCCACTGGTGATGACGGTTGCTGTTATTTTCTTCGGTTTTTCTTTTCCTTTAAATAACTAATTTTGACTCAGAGATGCTCATGATAGCATTTCCTGTGCGGCTAGCTGTCTTCCATCTACCTTCTTAGGCAGTTCTATTTATCGAATACAAATTTCCTCCTCGTAAAACCTTAACGCAAGATTTAACAACAATAACAAAAGGAATCACCTTATTTAATGAAAACTGTTAGGTTTAACAAACACACACTTAGTGGCACTCAGGTTCTCACGTGGGCCCTTCTACCAGGCTGGAAGCGGGGCACGCAAGCATGATTCTTTCTGAGCGTTTGGAGATGCTCAGGCCCCGTGAATCTATTTTTAATGATGACACTCAAGAAAAGAGAGAAAGTGACGAGAAGTCATTGAAAACACATTTCTGCGTCCAACAGAGAATTTAAATGGCCTCAATTATGGGCAAAATCTTTTCCTTGTCTCTTCAAAGAGCAAGAAGCAAATCGTTTTTTTCCCAGCTCTCTTCTCTCCAACCCTGCCAGCCCCACACCAGGCCTGCCATTACTTTCATCCCAGAAGCTAAAAACTCCAAAAGACTTGGGATTAATCACTCTCAGTGATTATTGATGAATTTTGATATATAAGATTTTTTCAGTTAACATTAATAAATCACGAAAATTATAGATAGAGTATATATCTATTTGTTTATATGAGAAATAAATTTTGAAATGTTTAACCCTCCAGAAGCAACTATGGACAATGTAGAATTTGTTTTGTTTTTGGTCTTGTGGAAGATGTATATAAAAGAGATATAAAAAGATCTCAAAACATGCTATCCCATAGTAATTTGAAACATTGTTCTGCAATATAAATCACATACTTCATGATGAGGAATTCTTGCTTTTTTCTCTCCGGCAATACTGATTTATAGGATACAGCTGAAGAATCAAAACCTCCAACATAGTCAATTCTATTTCATAACACGCATTAAGCAACTACTATGTGTGATGTCTTGGGTTGGAGCAAGAGAAAGCCCCCGATATCAAGGTGCCTCCCACAGGAGGAAAAGCTTTCCTCTTTCCAACTGGTGCACCAGGGTTCACATGTCAGTGCTTCAGCACAGCTATCAAGCAGGCATAATTTCTTGACTAAAAAACCCTAAGCCAGAGTTTAATTAAAAGAAAAAGGTTGAAACCAATTTTTCTAATAAATACAGCTATATTTCAACTTAAACTATAGGACAATGGAATTCAGAGGGCATCTTTTCACCTGGGAGAGCCTGAAACACTTCATTTCCTTTGCTATAGGAGTGGTGCTTAGCGTCTACCCACCCATCAGTCTGTCCATCCACTCTCCTCTCTGTCATTTACCAAGAGCTGCCTTGAGCGAGGTGCAGGGCCAGGCAGACAAGATAATGGCCAGGACATACACCTTCTTGGGGAACATTTCCAAATGCAGTTCCCCACGACTGTGTTCAACAGCACTCTTTGCTGTGTTTGCAATAAGAAAGAAGATCCTCGGAAGGGCGGCACTCTTTTCTCCTCCTGCAAACACATTTAGCTTGTTGACACTGGTGGTTCTGGATGCTTATCTGCCTCATCCCTTGTTGTGCTGTCAGTCTAATGCCTCGAAGCATATCTAAGCTGTAACCCAAACCCTGTGACCTCGTGTATCACTGCATTGCCTGCGAGGCTCAATAAATCATGTCTCCCAGCAGCAGCAAATCAATCTAGTTCTTAGAAAGAAGACACAAGTCACAATCAGAGGCGCCTTCCTGCACTCTCAAAAGGATTTCATGTGTATGAAACATTCAAATTCCTCCTGATACCATCCCAGAGAGACCCTCCTAAAGCACCAGGTCCAGGTGGGGACTCCACATGTCAAGATGCAAATGAGGAGTTTCGGAAGAGATTCATGAGACAATCTGAAGACGGCAACCTAGTAAACACCAAGAAAAGCTAAAAAGGTACTTAGCCTGGAAGGATATGAATCTTTTCTCAGCCAATGCAGACACCAGATTGCTACAGACTGAAGCATCCCGCTGCTGACTCTCCAGCTCGACTCCTGAGAGAAACCACACTGTGGAGGAGGGATTTTAGGACATGCAATCCAAACATTCATCTAGATATGCTAAGTCTTGTCCGTAGGTCAAGAAACTCAAGAGCTGAAACCGAATGTACTTACTAATTCCCCCAGAGAATTACTTGGCCTGAATTTCATGCTTTGCATTGTGCCCTGGGCACACTCAGGGGACAGTTGTGGAGATACCACTGGGATGTCCCCTCCTGGCTCATCAGGCCACCAGGGACACATCACTCAGGCGTCCCTATGTCGGTGCCTCATTAAGAAATATCTTGTTAGTGCCAGGAAAAGCTAACACCCTTCCTGAATTAACTGTTTAACGCCTCCTTTCTGTTTCCTGTTATACAATTCGGTAACAAATGTAATCAATTTCAGACAACTCTAGTAATACACACCTCTTCCAGGTCTCTCCTCACATGTCAGAGATCTTCCCCAACAACCCTTTACAAAATCATCCCAACCCACACTCCTGGATCCCACTCCTCTCCTGCTTCTCTTGCTTTACTTTTCTCCTGGCACTTGTTCACCATCTGACATCCTTTATGTCATACTGGTTTATTCGTGCTTTATCCTTTTCCCCACTGGAAAGTAACCACCATGATGGCAGACACTGGTTCTCTCCTAGACCCCAGCACTAGAACTCTGCCTGACAACAGTAGGCACTCAATAAATACCAAATGAGTCAATACAGGAGTGGCTAAATGTGAGAAACTCCATGGTTTGCATTTCTACTTTCTCTGTGAACTTGAACTTTGATTTCAGATTATAAATTTCCCTGGTTTTGATGCATTTACTGTTTTGGTTTTCTGTTTTTAAAGTATTTGTGTAAGCCAGCTAAAATCTTTTGTAAAATGAAACAACAGGTAGTAGATAGAGAGATAGGTATAAACAGATAAAAAGGATGACCTAATTATCAAACACATTGCATTTTAACAGATGGTAACGTCTCCACTGAGGACAGAAAAGGAAATGAGCCAAGCAGATAAAGGATTAATTAAGTGGAGTAACCTTTATTCCAAAACTGACCATCTCTTCCTACCAGAGCAGTATCCTGTGTTGATCTGATCAGGTGTTTACTATTTAGGAAGGCCAGTCCACTGGGAAATCCTCCTGGCTTCTCTGGCTACCCCCATGCATCCTACTAGCTCAATTTACTGATGGGGACTTAGGCACTGAGAGCTGTTTTCACCAGAGATGTGTCTCAATGGTCCACATCATGCTCATTCTCACTCTGGGAATCTTTGAAAGAAAATGAACGGAGAGTTTCCAGAATTTTTTTTTTAAATATACTATACCTCTCCCCCAAACACCTCCCACATATAGAGATATTGAAGAAGCACTCCCATGACATCAGAGGTAGAAAAGAAAAGGTGTGAGACTGACCAATTTCATTCCAAGTTCTACCTCAGGTAAGTTAAAGACTTAGAAACACACGGAAGAGGACAGAACCTGACTGTGAGACACACAGGGATGAATACTCACAGGAGGGTCCCTACCTGTTTAACCACAGTCACCGTCCCTGGTGCCATGGCAACCACCGAGGCAAGGGCAGTGGCGTCGTGGGTCTCAGCGCCCAGCTCAATGATCTGCTGCAGGATGTTCACGGCTGTGGGGTCCAGTCGGTCGCCTTAAGAGGAAGAAGCAAAGAGGACACCATTCAGGCCACTGGTGCTGAAGGACATGGAATGCAAAACCAGCCCGTCTGTTCCCTCGGGTGATTGCCTTCTCCACAGGATGCATGGGCTCTCTGTAATCGCTCATTTTGACAACAGAAATAATCTGTATGGTGCTTTATAGCTTACAAAGCATTTTCTATAAGAATATCTCAAAACCCTAAGCAACCCTGTGAGGATGGGACATTGAGATGTTATTTGCATTTTGTAGGATCCTCATTTGGGTCACTGAGTCAGTTACACCACAAAGCCAGAACTCGAACCCATGTGCTCTGAGTCCTAACATGCGGACACGTGGCTGCCCTCGAAGCTGAACTCCTGAGGAGTGCCAGCCAGCCCGTTCAGCTGCACACTCAATGAAAGTGTGTGCCAAGAAATTCCACAAGTTATGGGCAAAACATCCAAGGATGTCTCAATTATTCAACCAGTGGGCTTTAGAACTCCAAACCAACTGAAGCTGGAGGTTCTATTTTAACCATCTCTAAAGACGGGATTCTGCATCATCAGGGCAGCTATTTAGTATCCCTGCCTGCTCCCACCATCTGCCGGGCCATCTGCAACTGTCCTGAGCATACCCTGACCCTGATCATTAATTTACTAAAAGAGAAATGACTGCTTGATCTCCACCTTAGCATAATATTTTGCAGGCTCTGCCAACATTTTCATCCTCATGGGCAGCTTTTTGTGGGCCGTGTTCCAATGTGAGTCAATCAATAAGAGATAAGAGAAGGGGAACTCAACGTGTCTCATGAAGAAGGTAGGACAAGCCGGTGGCTGAGGCAGTGGCCAGCTTATATTCACAATGCATCGCCTGGTACTCCCCAAACACATGTCCCTTAAGGGAAATGGTGCAAATGTACCTTGCAGCCAACCACTCTGAACATGCAAGGACAAAAACATTTACCTGTGCAACTTACTGAGGCGAGGTTCTAATTCCGCATCCACAGACTCCCTCAATGACCATTTATCAAACCCTAGGAACTATTGCTCCTGATAAGAATAAAGACAAAGTCCTACCCCTTCCCCCTCACCCCCCAACTCCTCCCAGGGCACACAGGCTCCTAAGCCAGACTGTAAGCAAATCCTTACAGACCCTGGCAGGTCCCATGTCAGGAGTGCAATTAGGAAACAGTGCAGAAAAGGGGGTGTTCTCAGGAGGTGACCTGCAGCCTGAGTACTGCAGATGAGGATGAGTTTGGCAGGAAAAGGCTGTGAGGGAGAAGAAACCAGGCCATACCCCAGGGAGCACTGGAGTGTGTGTCCCTTCTGAGAGCTGCAGATCTGGCTGAGGGCAGCACAGCCCAGGAGTGGGGTGGCAAGAGACAGTGACACGGCCAGGCAGGAGCCAGAGAAGCTGAACCTGGCCTTTTCAGCTGCAAAGTTAAGAGCTATGAAGAGACATTGGAGGGCCTTAGAAGATGTGAGAGAGTGAATGAGTCTGAGCATCAGCCTGTGTGTGTGTTGGGGGGTGTGTGTGTGCATATGTGCTGTGTGTGTGCTCATAGGGGATGAAGACAGACGGGCTGCATCTTGCAGGTCCTGAGCAATCACTGATGTCACTGGATCATGGAAGGAAACTCAAGTCCTGAAGGAAACTCAAGTCCTGAAGGAAACTCAAATTCTGACAGGACCTCAGCGCGGAGAGCCATGTTTAACAGCCTGGGCCTCGACTCTCCTGTCTGCAGAAGTGGAGGCGCTGCCTCCCGAATTCCCTGCAGCTCAGCAGGCAGTGAACACAGCCCTGCCAATTAGTCTTCCCTAAACCAACTGGCCCACAGGAGTTTTCTGTGCAGCTTCCTTAACAATCTGGAGTTTGGGGGTTTAAGAACTGGAGGAAAATGGTGTCTTCCTAACTCCTATTTCCTATCACCATTGCATTTTACCTAATGCTTCCTCTTTAACCCAACCTGCTTGACCTCTGCCCTTGTACAGGGCTGTGGTATGAAACACCAGCTTGTGTTTTGTTCATCTTTTAAAAACAGCATCAAGAAAAACTGTATTCTAAGCATAATGCCCCAACTGCCACTAGGCTGGTACAGTGGCTTGGTTTTTTTTTAGAACTGATCTAACATTTGAAAATCATGACATTTCATATAAAAATCCTGACTGCGCCTTTTGGGAAGGACTTGGAGAATGAGTGACCTGGCCTTGTAGGTCTGCAAAGTGAACTCCCACACGCCAGAGTCTCTGCCACTCTCTACCACCCACTGAGCCCACACCACCTCCTGCCACTGCCTGCCTGGCCCCTGTAGGCCCTGGAGGAGATGTCCCTGAGGAATCACGGAATGGGACGATGCCATGACAAGAAGTTAGGAGACCCAGATTCCAGGATGAGCTCCAACATCCTAAAGTGGGTGACCTTCAGCCAACCACTAACAACCATGAACTATTAGCCAACCATTAACAATGAAAAGCAACATTCCGCATCCGTGAAGTGAGAATAATCAGATCTCCTCCCCTCACAAGGCTGTTCCGAGAATTAAATGTGATAAGATGCAGGGGAATCTTGCAGTCCTGTTGTAAGGCCTCCCCTCTGCTTTGGCTTTCTTCTAGAGCATTTCTGGAGGCAGAGATCTCTGGTGCCTGACAATGGGGCTGCTTCTGCAGTCTGAATGCTGGGTCAGGGATTTGGAAGTAGATCACCTGATGGACATCATTCATCTGCAAATGCATTCATTCAGCATGTCTAGGAAAGACAGTTCTGAGATGGCAAAGGAAGAGCAGGTGTCCTCACCACTCTCAGAGGTGTATCTCAGGTCCTGGAGCGCGGCCACTGCTGCCTGTGTCCCTTGAGCATCTTCTTCTGCCTCTGTGATGTGGAGATACTGGGTGGAGGGCTCCTCAGGAGCTTCTGTTGCTGTCTAAATAAAAACATAATGTCTAAGTCATCTCCTAAAAGATTGACTGTTGCCCAGAATTTCCAAGAATATGTATTAAGATAGAACAAATACATATAAGAAAGCAATACATTGCAACATCTCGTTTATCTGGCACCCCTGAGGAACCAGTTGCTCCCATAAATATACTTCCCAAAGAGAAAATTTCTCTGTGAGGATCAAGACCTTTAAAAACCAGCTTTGGTAAAAAGCCCCTGCTGTACATTTTTGTGGTGGGAAACAGAGTTTATGTATGCTGTTCACAATTAGAGACTTGACCAGCTCAGATATTCTTGCATACGCTTTTCTAACGGCTCCTCTGTCTCCTCCTGCTGCTACCAACACTACCTCTGATCTGTGCCTTACCCTGGGGATTGGGTGCCATGTGGCCAACAGAGGAAGGGGCATAGCCACGGGGCAGCTGAGGGTGGAAGGGGTAGGGCGGGTGATTATACAGAGGAAGGGGCACAGCCACGGGGCAGCTGACAGTGGAAGGGGTAGGGCGGGTGATTATACAGAGGAAGGGGCATAGCCACGGGGCAGCTGACAGTGGAAGGGGTAGGGCGGGTGATTATACAGAGGAAGGGGCACAGCCACGGGGCAGCTGAGGGTGGAAGGGGTAGGGCGGGTGATTATACAGAGGAAGGGGCACAGCCACGGGGCAGCTGACAGTGGAAGGGGTAGGGCGGGTGATTATACAGAGGAAGGGGCATAGCCACGGGGCAGCTGACAGTGGAAGGGGTAGGGCGGGTGATTATACAGAGGAAGGGGCACAGCCACGGGGCAGCTGACAGTGGAAGGGGTAGGGCGGGTGATTATACAGAGGAAGGGGCATAGCCACGGGGCAGCTGACAGTGGAAGGGGTAGGGCGGGTGATTATACAGAGGAAGGGGCACAGCCACGGGGCAGCTGACAGTGGAAGGGGTAGGGCGGGTGATTATACAGAGGAAGGGGCATAGCCACGGGGCAGCTGACAGTGGAAGGGGTAGGGCGGGTGATTATACAGAGGAAGGGGCACAGCCACGGGGCAGCTGAGGGTGGAAGGGAGAGAACCAGTGATCACACAGCACATGGACAGCGCAGGTCCTGGCAGAGTAAGAGTTCAGCAAATCTTAGCTATTTGTGCCATTGTTTTTTTTGTTTGTTTTTTTTTTTTTGTTTTTTTTTTTTTGAGATGGAGTCTCGCTCTGTCACCCAGGCTGGAGTGCAGTGTCATGATCTCAGCTCACTGCAAGCTCCACCTCCTGAGTTCAAGCGATTCTTCTGCCTCAGCCTCCCGAGTAGCTGGGATTACAGGCATGCACCACCACACTCAGCCAATTTTTGTATTTTTGTAGAGACAGGGTTTCACCATGTTGGCCAGGATGGTCTCCATCTCCTGACCTTGTGATCCACCCGCCTCAGCCTCCCAAAGTGTGACCCACCACGCCCAGCCACACCATTCTTATTCGTACATGAAGGTGTAAGAAACAAAACTGACTACAAGAAATATATTTGCACAAAACCAGGACTTGTGAGGGTAGGAGGAGTTAAAGTGGCATTCACAGGTACCTCGTGCCTCAAAGAGAGAAGAGGTGGAACAGAATTTTTATAGAACTAGATGTTAATAATTATCTTTTTCTGGAAGGGATGGAAAGTGCAAGCAAAACTATAAGGATGGATGCATGAATGTCACCAATCAAGAAGAACAAAAAGAAAGACTTCAGACAAAATGTACAGGAGTCAAGTTATGCTCTATAAGCACATATCAGTAAATGACATAGAGGTTCAGAATAGCATATAATATTTCTTCACAGCCAACCGGCCAAGTCCGTTTAGGTGTTTCCATCCTGACATACGGTAGACACCCCAAAAATATTCAATGAATGCATAAATGAACAAAAAGAATATTTTGTTCTCAGTACCATGAGGCAACAGATTAGCCGTCAGTAGATCCAGGCAATGCCTGAGCCTGTGAAAGGACAGGACACAGCCTGAAAGGTTTCTCCTCATTCTAGGGAAAGCATGTCATAATTGCTGTCAGGAAGGGTGGTACTTGTTGCAAGGCATTCCTGGGAGCCAGGTGACATGCACATTGCTGGAAGAGGAGGCTTGTTACTCCACTGGTGACCCCTGCATGGCAGCTTCCTGGCTGCTTACCATCTCATGGAGATGAGTATGGAGTCAACTACCTGGCTTTATGTCAACTATTTCTGTTGTGTTCATGGCTCTGCATAAGATGCTAGCATCTGCTGGAAGCGAGGCCTTCAGTGGAGATAGGGCATCACTGCATGCATTTATAAAAGCACCGACTGACAAGATGGATTGAGTTTTACATCGGTAATTGACATTCAAGTGTCTATTTTGTTAATGAAGAGTAAATTCTTCCAGTATGTATTAATACTTGAAACACTAGGTGATTAATTGTTTTTGCATAGATGAAGATGTAACAGTGATCATCATCAACATCTGCAATAATCATAGCAGCTGCCATTTTCTGAGGGCCTCCAGGGGGCTCTTTCAGGCCTCAGCATTTTACACATGGTTTCTCTCAGTGCTTCTGAGCTCTCAGGGATTATTAGCCTACTATACAGACGAGAACACTAAGCCATGAGGGTTAAACAATGGCTCAAGGGCAAGTAGTTTATAGGTGACAGAGGATTCAAAGTTAAGTCTGTCAGACTCCAAAACTCTTTTTAAAAGAATTTTTATAAAAAAAAAAATTTAAACACACAAAAGCAGAGAGACAGATCTAATAAACCTCCATGCGTCCACTAACCAATTTCAGCAATTATCAATCATGGCAAGTCTTTCCTTTTTTAATTATAAGTTCTGGGGTACACGTGCAGAACATGCAGGTTTGTTACATAGGTATACGTGTGCCATGGTGGTTTGCTGCACCCATCAACTCATCATCTACATTAGGTATTTCTCCTAATGCTGTCCCTCCCCTAGCCCCCTACCCCCAACAGGCCCTGGTGTTTGATGTTCCCCTCCCTGTGTCCATGTGTTCCCATTGTTCAGCTCCCATTTATGAGTGAGAACATGTGGTGTTTGGTTTTCTGTTCCTGTGTTAATTTGCTGAGAATGATGGTTTTCAGCTTCATCCATGTCCCTGCAAAGGATATGAACTCATCCTTTTTTATGGCTGCATAGCATTCCATGGTGCATGCATACCACATTTTCTTTATCCAGTCTATCATTGATGGGCATTTGGATTGGTTCTAAGTCTTTGCTATTGTGAATAGTGCTGCCATAAACATACGTGTGTGCATGTGTCTTTACGTACAATTATTTATAATCCTTTGGGTATATGCCCAGTAATGGGATTGCTGGGTCAAATGGTATTTCTGGTTCTGGATCCTTGAGGAATCACCTCACTGTCTTCCACAATGGGTAAACTAATTTACACTCCCATCGACAGTGTAAAAGCATTCCTATTTCTCCACATCCTCTCCACCATCTGTTGTTTCCTGACATTTTAATGATCACCATGCTAACTGGCGTGAGATGGTATCTCATTGTGGTTTTGATTTGCTTTTCTCTAATGACCACTGATGATGAGCTTTTTCTCATATGTTTGTTAGCCACATAAATGTCTTCTTTTGAGAAGTATGTGTTCATATCCTTTGCCTACTTTCTGATGGGGTTGTTTTTTTCTTGTAAATTTGTTTAAGTTCCTTGTAGATTCTGGATATTAGCCTTTTGTCAGATGGATAGATGGCAAAAATTTTCTCCCATTCTGTAGGTTGAATCATGGCCAGACTTTCTTGGACTATGTTCCCACATACTCCATGCCCTGCTCTGGGATTATTCTGAAGCAAATCCTGAAATAATTATTTCCCCTATAAATATTTCATACTGTATCTCTAAAAAATAAAACTCATCCAAAAAAGAACTACAATGCTTCTGTCGCACTCAAAAACTTTACAATAAATCCTTAATATCATCAAAGGTCTAGACAATGTTTAAATTTCCCCAATTGTCTCATTTTTTAGGTTTGTTCAAATCAAATCTAAATGAGGTTCACACACTAGAACTGATTAATGTGTCTCATAAGACTTAAAACCCATATGCTCTTCCTCCATTTCTGGCTTTTCTCCCCTTGTAGTTATTTGTTGAAGACAGCAGGGGTTTTGCCTTACAGAGCTGTCAGCAATCTAAGTTTCGCTGATTGTATCACCATGGAATTGACCAATGTTCCTCCATCCATGGTGTTTTCTGTAAACTGGTCATTGGATATAAATACAAATATTTAAGTAGATTCAGGTTCCCTTTTTGTCAAGAATGCTGCATGGGTGATATTGGGCAGTTCTTTCAGGAGACATGCTTTGGATGGTGGTCTCTTTTATGTAAGGTCAGCAGTAACTGATGATCATTGTTAAACCCATGACACCACTAGAAGGCTGCAACATGGTAATATTCTTATTTTTCATGGGTTAGTTGAAATATTTCAAAAGAAAAAACTTCCCCTCATCAAATGTTTGGTTATGTTTACACAGGGTTTTGTTTTGTTCTGTTTTGTTTTGTTTTTAAAGGTAGAATAGGGCTGGGTATGGTCGCTCATGCTTGTGATTCCCAGCATTTTGAGAAGTCAGGGTGGGAAGATCACTTGAGGCCAGGAGTTTGAGACCAGCCTAGGCAACAAAGAGAAATCCTGTCCCTATTTAAAACTTTTTTCAAAAAATTAGCCAGGCATAGTGGTGCTTGCCTATAGTCCTATCTACTTGGAAGATAGTAGAAAGGACTATCTACTGTCTCCTGAGGTAAGAAAATTGCTTGAGCCCAGGAGTTCGAGGTTGCAGTGAGCTATGAAGGGAGGCTCCAAGGCATGCCAACCTGGGTAGCTAGACCCTATCTCTCAAAAAAATTAAAAAATAAAGATAGAACAATTACTTGATTCTTGGTCTTAATTTACCGATTTTCAAAAATAAAGAGTTGATTCTCTAACATTCTACAAAAATGACTAAGTTGTTTTTTCCAAATATCATTATAAACTTACAGAATTAAACATATTTTATGTGTTTCACTGTCATTATTAAACACTAGTAACAGCCTCAGAATCACAAGATCATCCCTACTACCAACAACAGAATACTCAAAGTGCAGTTTGTGCAGTCTGTTTTGCCCTTAGGTTACATCCCCATCGAACAACTGTTTTGAAATCTCTTGAAACTGTTCCTCTCCATGTAGTTAGGTCACCAATTTGATATACAGTTAGAATCATTTATTTCATTTTACTCACAATGTTTAAGACTTGCTTTTTAAGTTAAATTTTGTTTTTATTATTATATAAAATACTTTTACAATATTTTATATAATCAGAGTCAAAGCTACACAGCAGGGTATTTTGAGAAATTTAGCTTCTCCCCGTCCCTTCCATCTTGCTCTCTGCCTCCTTTCCCTACATATAATGACCCCATTTCTTATTTTTTGTAACTACTTTACTTTGAAATAATTTTAGACTTACACAAGAGTTCCAAAGATGTAAAGAGCTGCAACAGAGTTCCTGGAGACCCTTTACCCAGCCTCCCCTAAGCTTGACATCTTTCGTAATCATGGCGCAATGATCAAAACAAGAAATTAACATTGGGACACTATTACTAATTAAACAACAGGCTTTCTCCAGATTCCTCTGGTTTTCTCATTAATGTCCTTTCTCTGTTCCAGGATCTAATCGTGCATCCCACAGCACATTTAGCCATCATGCTTCCATTGTCTCCTCCTGGCTGTGAAAATTCTCACTTTCCTTATCTTTCATGACCCTGACACTTCTGAGGAGTACAGATGAGGTATTTGACCACGCATATCATTTGGATTTGTCCGATGGTTTCTGATAATTAGACTGAGGTCGAAGATTTTAGTTAAGAATACCATGAGATGAAGTGTCTTCTCATCTGATCACATAACAGCATGCTTCATTACTGATGTCAGCGTGCCTCACTACTGATGACGCCAACCTCTATTGCTTGTGAAGGTGGTGCCCCCACTGTAAAGCTTCTATTTTTGCCTTTTGTAATTAATAAATATTTTGAAGGAGATATCCAGAGTTTATGTGAGTATCTCATTTCTCCTTAAACTTTTGCCTACTAACCTAGAACTCATTAATGGATCTCACCTGCTAAGATTGTTACTGCAGTATTCTAATAGTAATTTTCTATTTCCCTCATTCCTTCTACATTTATTAATCATTATTTTTGGGGGGAAATACATAGTTCCTTCTCCCACATTTACTTATTCAATCATTTATTTATGTCAGTATGGACACATAGTGTCCCAGTGAAACTATGGGATGGTTTCCAAACAGTGGGATTATTGAGTTAATGGATAAATAAATGCATATGTAATTTTGTTACGTATTGCTATTCCCTTCATCGGGTTGGGCCATTTTACATTCCCACCAGCAACGTATGAGAGCAGATTTCTCCACAGCCTTTCCAGCAGAGATAATGTCAAACTTTTGGATCTCTGTCAAGCTAGTAGGTGAGAAATTCCATCTCGGGCTAATTTTAATGAAAATTTATTTCCTTACATGTGAGGCTGATCATGTTCTCAGTTATTCAAGGTTATTTACATTTCCTTTTCCCTGAACCTTTCTTATCTCTTGTCCATTTTTCTAATGGGTTGATCTTTCTCATCACTATTTTTTATAGGCCTTTGATAAAGATATTAATTTTTTCTATGTGACAAAAAATATTTTTATCATTTATCTTTTTACTTATGAGCTCTTTTCCATAAGACTTTTAAAGTTTTTCTATGCAGTCAATTTTTTTAAAGTATTTTTCCTTATTGAGTCTGGATTTTGAATTATAGTTACAAAAGGTCTCCACACTCTCAGTTTATAGATGAATTCACTTATGTTTTCTTCTAGTATTTGTAAAATATTATTGTTTCTACATTTAAATATCTGATCCTTTTGAAATTTGTCTCATATAACTTTATATGTTATAACAAACAGATTCAATTTTATCTTTTTTCAGCTAGCTATTTAGTTATCCTATGTCACTTATCAAAAAGCCCACCTTTCTCTTACCAACTTGAGACACCATCTTTATCATATACTAAATTTCCATGTCATTGAGTCTATTCTAAATTTTCTGTTCTATTCCATTAGACCATCTATTCATGCACACTGTCTTATTTAGAGAGATTTCATAATATGTTTTAATATTTGGTAGGATTCTCCTCTTATGGTTGTTATTCCCAAGGGTTTCCCTAGCTAATTCTACTTATTCTTCCAAATGAACTTTAGAAATCAACTTGATTAGCTCCAGAAAAAAATCTAATGGTATTTAGATTACATGTAATATGTAATAGATCATATCACATTGATAAATTATTGTATAAATTACCTTCAGGGGAATTAACATCTTTATGATATTGAGTATTCCCATAAATTTGCTCAACTCTAGGTTTATGTCTCTTTCAAGAGTGTTTTATAGTTTCCCATATTTACACTTTGGGCATTTTTATAAGGTTTATGCCTAGATTTATCTTGGTTTTGTTTCCTGTATCAAATGGGGGTTTTATTTCCATTGTAACTGATTTTATGTATGTATGTATGTGTGCATATATTGGCATATACATATTCTTATATTTACACATATGGGTATACACATTCATATGTGCAGGTGTACATGTATCTACAACTAACTGTTGTATGTTGACTTTTAATCTCCTTTTTGTTTGTATTAGCTTTTCATTCATTCTTTTGGATTTTCGGAAAATATCATCATCTTATATGCATAGAGAGATACTTTTACTTCTTTCCTTCCAGTTCTAGGTCTCCATATGCTTTGCCTGGTCTAGCCACACTGACTGATGCCTCCACATGCTGTTAAAGAACAGCAGAGCCACTGGGCACTCTTGTCTGCTTCTGACTTCAGTGGAAACACTCTAGTGTTTCCCAACGAAGTAAGATGCTGGTGTTTGGGTGACACACATTTTTTTTTTCAACTTAAGGATGTATCCATCAAATTTTATTTACTCTTTTTCATCAGTGAACACTGAATTTTGTCAAATGCCTTTTCTGCATCTATGAAGGTGACTGTTTCATATTATAATGGATGTTAACATGTTACCTTTCCATGAGACCACTTGTCCCTTGCATTCCAGAATAATCCCCACAATATCATGATGTATTATTTTTTTTCATATGTTGTGGATTCTGTTTAAAAAACCTTCTCCTAACCATTGGATGCTCTGTAAAGTCCTTAGATAAAGTGAGGGTGATTTTTACCCCCAGGAAATGCTGAGCATTGGCAATGTCTGGAGACATTTTTCAGTATCTCAACAGGGGATGGGGTTGGGGGGATGATGCTACTATTAACTAGTGGGAAGAGGCCAGAAATGCAGCTAAACAGGCTGCAGGACACAGGACAGCCTTCCACAACAAAGGATTGTCCAGATCAAAATGTCGACAGCACGCTGAGTCTGAGAAACCCTGCCTTAGGTATCTGCAATTAGTCCGTGGTGGTGATACCTAGTATCTGAAAAGAGAGATGGTTATTGGCTCTTATAATGAAGGTGTGTTTTCAGCAGATGAATGGTTCCAACGCCTAAGGAAAAAAAACAAAACAAAACCAAAAAAGCAGCTGGGAGCATGAGATCTCCACAGAAGGAGAGCAGCGCCTAGAATCCGGAAATGGAGCCTTGTCCAATTCTCTCAATAAGGATGGCAATACAATAGAATCCTTGCCTTCCACTCTTTCAGATGCAACATCTGAAACTCTGGATTTGTGAATAACATAAGTAAAAGTGTCAAGGTTAATACAAACTTTCACAAAAGAGTTTAAATTCAACCCAGAACAAGAATTCATAGGCTTGGCCCAGATCTTACCCAGTTATACCCCTCAGACACGAGACATAATTTGAAAACATTTCAGAAGTTTCCCAACCAGAAAATCTAATGTTCTGAGGAATGACTGTCTGTGCCCAGTATTTGGGCTGGCCTAGCTTGTCATTTGTGTTTAGAAATGTCAAGATTAATACCACACTTAAAAAAATTACCTCCCACTTGGGGTCTCCATCAATTTCCACCACCTTCAAGCCATGTTTGTTCTTCAAGTGCCTATTGAACTCCCATTTGGTGCCATACACAAAGCTGCAAACGGGACACTTCAAACCACCTGAAAGCACAGACAGACGTTAAAAAAAAATGTGTTCGTAATACATAAAAATGCAACAGTTCCTCCTTCTATTCAAATGCCTCAAATCTAGTAAGTATTATTTTGTCTCCAGCACTTATATTCAATTCAAGCTTACCGTAGTATTGAACACAATAGCAACAGTGTATGTTTTTCAAGGCAGAGATTTTAAAACTTAACGTACTTTTTTTATTTGTTGAATAAGCTTTTGCAGAAAGCCCAATATGTGCCCAACAGTTTAAATGCCAGAGAGAACTAAGATAACTAACATAATTCCCTTGGCCACTGAGTAAGTGGCTTAAATCATTCTTTCATTTTTTTTTTTCACTTGTAAATAACAAATAATTTAGAAAACAAGAACAACGGAAAGGGAGTGTCTGCTTTTCTTAATCTCTTTTGTCCCAAAACACTAAGACCAGGAGCCAGATTCTCAGTCTCCTTCACGTCAGAAGCTAAGTCACTGGCATCAATTCCCATGCGAATTTCCCAGTAAAGAACAAATTTAAAAGCTGGTCACATCCTGAAATGTCATTATTTATTGAACTGATTAAATTTTACACATGGTCCAGGAAGTGTTTAGATGCTTTAATTAAGAGAATGTACAACTCTAGGTTTTAAAAAAAACCCCAAAACTGGAGAGTCACACAAAAGAATATCTTTCTACAATTATATTAGAAGCAGCAACTAAATTGCAGCCTAGACAAAAGTCTCTTTGAACAGGTTGTGCCTTCAGAAGCAAATTCCAGCCTCGGGAGACTAAGGGTAGTGCTGATGCCAGGCCTCTAGTCTACTGGCCTGAGCTAGGCTGACTGCTGGCACCACCGGGCCGCCACCCTGAGCTGGGCCAGGGGAATGAGCCCTCTCACCAACATCCCCAACACCACAGCTGCCTGGAACTGTGGGCTACCCGATTCCAGCAGTCATTCCCTAGTCGCAAACTCTGGCCTCCCGTCCTTCTCTGCCATGTCTTCTCTATGGTCCGCATGGTCTCTCCTCTATGCCAGTGCTTCTGCAGCATCCCGGAATCTCAGACCTCCTGGCCAACAAAATCCCCAACATGCACCTTGTCAGACAGTGCGCTGCTTCCCTCTCTTTCTTTGACCACACTCTCCTCTAAGGCCTCTCAGGTGGAGGCTGCTCATGCTCTTGAGCCCCAGGTAAGGAGGATGCCAAGCCCGGGCAGGGCAGCAATGCCACCTCCATGGTAGAACAGGGGCATTTCCCCATCCTGTCCCTGCTACCCACAGTGCCAGACCCATCAGACAATTTGGCACCTGGCCCTCTCCACTTAGATACTGCAATATCCATTGACTTCAAGGCCAAGAACCTTCCCTACCATTTCACAATCTGTGGAGTTTCATTCAGTCATGCATATGATTATTCAGCACCACCCACGGGGCTAAATCCAAGCATCCCACTCTGACGACTATCAGCCCTCTGGCCCTCTCTTACTTTCACTATCATTATTCTTCGATTTCGGGAGGAGCTTCAGTTTGGATCCCCTCCCATTTTCTCTCAACCTACCCCTAACTCTGCTCCCCTCTCCAGAGCACACTCCGGAGCCCAAAACTTACAACTTTTATTGGCAAAGCCCTCCACATCCTCAGCCACTTCTCTTTCTCTCAAACCTGCCTGGCAAATCCACAGTCCGGCATTGATCCAAGCCCCAGCCCTCCCTGCTCTGATCCTGGGATGCTGAGGCAAATCACAAAGCCATATGTATTCTTATGGCCACACTTCCAACCTCAAGTATTTCCCTAGTCAACTCTGTTCAATTATCCAGAAGAAGAACTGCAATTCTCCATCCATCACATTAAGTCCCCTACATTATTGTTGACTTCCTCTTTCAATCTCATCCTCAGTTCTGGTTTCCTGCTTCATAATGAGAATATCAGGTAAGAACTTTCCAGACCTTCTTGTACTATACATTTCTGTCCCTCTGCACCTGCCTATGCCTGGCCTGATGCCAGTTGTGGGTGAGAGTTCCCCTCTGCCTTCCAAGACCCCTTTCTCCTCCTTCTAGAGCACTGATCCTCAGCCCTGTTAGACTCAATGCCCCTTTCTACAACAAGCAGTTTAAGATTCCTCCATCATCCTGAAGTTTTTTCAAAGCCCCTCAAGTTTTGAAATCCTGCATGGGTGCAAGTACCACTCCACTGAACACTCTGTTCCTCCAGCCTCCACACCTTTCTGCTTTCCCTGTCCCATGGCTGGGTGGCTGCACCCTCCTACTCTGTCCCATGTCCCCTAGGCTGGGTATCCAGACATCCTTCAGGCTCTTCCTCCTGCCCAGGGCATATATTATCCACAAACTAATGACTTTCCTATTTGTAGCTCCAGCCCAGACTCCTGTCCCGAACTCCAGCCTGGGATGCCTCCCCACAGGTAGAGAGGACTGTGCATCCCAGTGCCTCCCACACCTCCTGGCCTGGCCACTGCAGGCTTCTGCACAGATAGGAGCAACCATCTCCTAAGTGCTCTCTCAGCAGCTCTTGTCTGTCCTCCACTGCTGGTCCACTTCCCACCCAGCACACAACATGGTCTTTTGAAAACACAGACTAGATCACAGCCTTAGAGGTACAAACCCTTCCAATGGTCTTCTGTCTCACCTACAATAAAATCCTGACTCCTCCCTGTGGCCTGCGAGTCCCACCTCCCTCCCTCTCTTCCTCATTCTCTCCCTTCTCTGTCTTTTGCACTGACCAAGTTCATTCCCTTCCTGGGACACCTGCTGTGCCTCCTGGTTCACAAACTCTTCCCCAAGATCTCCATTTGACCTTCTCCTCCTCTTTAAGCACCACCTCTTCAGAAAGGCCCTCCTGGGACTCCTAGCGAAAGCAGCCCCACCAAACACACAGAGCCATCAGTAGGATTTCCCTACTGCCATCAAATTGTCAGTCTGATGTTGTATTATTATCTTTCCTACACGTCTTCATTGTCCTTCCTCCCTTCTAAAGTGGCACCTTCCTAGAGTGGGAACTTTAGGGGCATCATCCACTTATTCGCTGTTCAAGCCGTAGCACCCGGCATCTAGCTTCTCCTCAATCACTCTGTCTTGCATCACTGACTCTGGGTCTTGGCAAATCCTCTTCTTTCTTTAGCTCCATCTCCAACCATCCCCCTGCTCTCCTTGGACTTCTGCACCTCCCCTCTGTACGCATCTGTCCCCTCACCAAGTAAGTGTGTTTGGTGTTATCCGGGGGCCTGCCTCGGTGCTATCGTATCTTCCCCTTTCCTTCACAGCCACGATTCTGTGGAGTCTCCACTTCCAAGAACTCACCAGAAAGAGGTGCCGTTAGTGATGCCTGGGGTAGACAACAGGCTGGGATGCAAGTGGTGGAGGACAGCATTCACATCTCCTCCATCTTTCAAATTTTATTCCATGGGAGAGTAACTGCCCTATTCAAAATAATTACTGAAATTAAGATTATAAATCTAGACTAGAAAAATAATATGAAGTAATTGCTTCCCTGTCTCTCTTCATTACTTAGTCCAGTGGTTCTAAACTATGGGCAATCTTCCTCCCAGACAGGCAATGTATGGAGGAACTTTTGGTTGTCACAACTGGGGGGTGCCTAAAGCATCCAGTGGGTAGAGGCCAGGGATGCTGCTAAATACCCTACAACACACAGCACAGCCCCCAAAACAAACACTGGCCTGGCCCCAGTTGTGAGCAGTACTGACGTTGAGAAGCCCTGCCTCACACCATAGCATGCTGCTTCCTGCACTCAGTTCTCTCCTGGTATTGCACATGTCAAGATCAGTTAACGTCCTCATTGGTTAATCCAATGAATACTCTTCACTCTTTATCTTACCACTAGTACCATCACCAATACTACTATTAACAATAACAACAAACGTCTTCCACTAACTGGGCAGTTACCACACATCAGGCACCTCATACATCAAGTCATGGTTTCTTCCCAATAGCCCAATGACACAGGCATGCTTAGCTTGATTTATACAGAGGCTTGGGATGGTGAAGTAACCCTTCTGAGGTCACACTGCAAAGCTAAGAACTGAATCTAAGTCCAACACACATCCTTAACCCCAGGCTTTGCTACTGTCCAGTGTGACTTCTGTGCATTATATGGCGATGCTGATCACATTCTCCAGTCAAGATCTAGTCTTCTGGGGTTTCTATGACACCACTCACTCCTGGTTCTTCTACTAAGCACCTCTCCAACTCAAATCCCTGTACAGCCTCCTCATCCTCTGTGTGGAGTCCTAAAGCCTCACAAACAGTCCCCTCTATATGTCTGATATGCAGGTCCTGTGATGTCCCAAAGTATCCCACCTCCCCAGTATACATGTGAGCTGAACAAACCACTAACATGCTCTTACTTAGGCAACAAAAGAGCTGAGCTGACCACTGAGTGTATCTCCGGCTACCATGTTTATGTATTGCTCATTAGGGTACTCGGGAAGAAATGGAGGAATTCTGTCCTGATATCAAGGTTGTGTGGACAAATTATACCAGATAAACCTCACAGGAATGTGGTCCACATTTAATCATCTCCCAGATGCAGTCTGGATGTGCTCAATCTCCAAATCAATTCCATGTCAGTGGAATCAAGAGAGAGCACTGTTCTATTATTAGGGTTTCTGTTCTACCAGCTGAGGTGGTGGGTGATTTTCCAAACAGTCACTAGTACAGAGGCCAACCTGCCAGCCACTATGCAGCCCCAGCACCTCCGCCCACTATTTCCCGACCCCAACCCTGGTAGAGGCGGAGGGCACCGAGGCAGAAGGCACCCACTGTCAGCAGAAAGACTGGCAACAAACACCAAATTCTTAAATTCTAGAACATTCTGCAGAAAAGACAGCTCAGATGGATGTTTATTTTCTGAAACTCAAACATACTGTGCTCTTTTTTCACACAAAAACAAACGAGCTTCTTTCTTGCCCAGAGGATAATTAAACTTCATTTTTAACTTCCTTGGTTATCGCTTTTTAAAATCACATAAAATCGTGTCTTTTCCTTCAATCATCTTTTAAAAACCTCTAAGGTATGAGGACCTCTACTTTTTTTTTTTTTTTTTGCTAAACTGATGCTGCTTCTCCTATAAAGACTTAATATGTGATGATGAACAAAGGCAAACTTTAAAGGTTAAACTTAGGCTTTAAAATGAAATTAAAGATTCCCTCTGGGGTATTCTTTAGTGGAAACTAATTCAGAGAGGAAAACATTCTTATATTATGTTTAAATTAAACTTAATATGATAATGCCCCCACATTAATTAAAACTTCAGCCTTTGCCACAGTGACTTTAATTAAAGAACAACAAATGAAAATATGTAATCTAGACTGAATGTATAACTATGCCAGTTAATTGATATCAAAGCTGAGATAAATTAATTTCTATTTGAATTCAGTAAATTATTAGGCAATGCACAGTAAAGGTCAACGGAAGACTTGGTGAATCTACTCATGGCACTGATATTAAGTGCACACCATAAAAACCAGGAATCCTCAAATCACAGTTTCCTCACATGGACTGATTAACCAGGAAAAGTATAAAATTTCAAGAGCAATTTAAAAAAACGGATCACGGTATCCTTTGCTCTTTTTGGAATGCAATATATTCTGGAGGAGTTTCAGGCATTAAAATATCTCTGCTCCTTTGTGGTGCTTGGCGTTATTGAAAATTCAATTTCATTTTCAATAATATAACTCCCAGAATGGCATACAACACTGGGCTGGGCAGTCACAAGACCTGAATCTGGCACTTGCTCAGGTGAGCCAAAGCTTCCTGAAACTCTCGGGTCTTGGTTTTCTCTTCCAGTAAGGTGAAGATGCTAAAGTTCATATTCTTTTTTTTTTTTTTCTTTGAGAGGACCACTGCACTAAAGTTCATATTCTTAAAAAAGACACTGAGTGCAGTAGGCAGAATAATGAGCCCCTGAAGACAGCCACATCCTAATCCCCAGAACATGTGAGTATGTTACCTTACATAGCAAAAACGATGGGATTTCAGTTCAGGATCTTGAGAGGGGGAGGTCGTTCTGGTTTCTCCGAGCAGGCCTAATGCTATTACAGAGGTCATCAGAAGAAGAAGGCAGGAGAGAGCACAGACATGCAGTTTGAGAGAAGCTCCACTGGCCATTTCTGGCTTTGAAGATAGAGGAGGGGGCCACAAGGCAAGGAATATAGGTAGCCTCTAGAGGCTAGAAAAGGCCAGGAGAGGGATTCTCCCCTAGAGTCTCCAGAAGGAGTATTTGTTAGTACTTTGATGTTAACTTGGTGAGACTCATTTTGGACTTCTGACCTTCAGAACTAAGATAATAAATCTGTGTTGCTGGAACATCACACACCGGGGCCTGTTGTGGGGTCAGGGTGGGGAGGGAGGGATAGCATTAGGAGATATACCTAATGTAAATCACGAGTTAATGGGTGCATCACACCAACACGGCACATGTATACATATGTAACAAACCTGCACTTTGTGCACATGTACCCTAGAACATAAAGTATAATAAAAAAAAATAGATCTGTGTTGTTTTAATCCACCACGAAGTATGCGGTGACTTGTTACGGTAGCTACAGGCAACTAACACAGGCACTGATGGATGCGAATATGGGTAAGGACAAGGAACAAAAGCAGGTGAATTATCCGAGGAAAGTGGATATGGAATAATTGTACTACACAGATTAACAAGTGAAATATGGAATAGAACTTTGTTGACATTTCACTTCCTATTGTCTCTTAACTTAGTGTCTGTTCTAGGGCCCAGCCAGAGCCCCAGTTCAGAGCTAGGAAATGCTTAAGGGTAGAAATTAACTGGAAGTCACATGTAAGCACTGAAGAGGAGGGTTCCTGGTGACACAGCATGCAATATTAGATCCTACCTGGGACTATCTTAATCCTGTTTCAAATCCCAGCCCCTCTTCCCACAGGATCCTCAAGAAAAAGAGCAAAAGGGAAAATGCAGCGGAGGAAACAAAGTACATTTTATTATTAGCCAAGCTGAGGTCCCAAACCCCACGAGAAACACTTGGTAGAGGAGCGTAAGTGAGGTCTTCCCATCCGCCCACTCCCCTCACACACGCCCCAAATTTTGGGATCTGAGACACTCTGGATAACCACAGGGAAGGGCTTGGAAAGAGACAGGTCCCAGAGTCAGTCTTCGATCAAATTAGTAACTAGCCTTGGGGATGAAGAAATAAGAGAAAATAAACAGTACCCATGTGTGTGACTTTTCCACAAACTACTATATGACCACCAGCAAATGTGGCCCAATTGCTTAAGAGATGACTACGCCTCTTCCTTCTCCTCCCCTTTCTTCTCCTCCTCTCTACTAAGTGCAAACATCTACAAACTTTAGGGGACATCAAACATGTGAGCGGCAAGGCACAGACATTGAATCAGGAGACAAGGTTTGGCTTGGCCACTTGCTCGCTTGGTGTGACCTGAGGTCAGTTATTAGCACTCCTTTCATTTCATTATTTTACAATAGGAATGATTATGCCAAGCTCACAGGGCCATTGTGAGAGATAAATTAACACGTAATATAATAATCAATAACACAGCATTATATCACATCACTAGAAGCATGTGCCAACAACTTATTGAATCCGGGCCCTAATAAAAACAATTTTAAAATTAAGATGTCTAAAAATCAAATACATCACCTGTGGGTTACCTCACAGTTTCTGGATTTCCTGCTATGCTATTTTCCCTGAATCTGGTGTAAAAAACTCATATATGAACATACATCCAAGGTACACATGCATACATATTTACATTTTTCTAATATAGCACTTCAAAGTAACATAAAGATTTTAGCAGATGCCAAATACTAAGACTTCTCAACACTTCTCCTCTTACTGCTTTCTCTTGCTCCAGTTACCCACCCTTACACTTCAATGACTCTCTAAAACTGGGGGACACAGTACCCTGGGAGAAGCAGCTAACTCTGCTCCAGGCCACAGCTGAAGGGGATGTATTCCTTCTGCTATAATTAGAATACAGAGTTCTGGCGGGAGCTGCCTAGCTCTGGTCCCCAACCTGGGCAGGAATAACAATAATATCAACAATGACTGCCTTGTTTGACACCAAGTCCCAGTGTCTAGCATGGTGCCAGGCCCACTGTAGGCGCTTGGGAGATACATGCTCAAAGTAGAAATATGTGGATAAACGTAATAGTGGATTTGAGCCATTCATCAAGAACTTACTGTTGGCACTCTCTGGGAATCTTAGAGAATGACATCTAATCTTTGCAACTGCTATGGAGGTATATAAACCAAGATTCAGAGAGGTTAAGTACCTGGCCCAAGGTCCACAGTGATCAGAAATCCCAGCCCAGGTCCATCTGACTCCCAAGCCTGTGTTCACTCCAAGTCTCTAGAAAGACTTGAGGGACGGCTTGGAAGCCATTGGAAAGCCCGCTAAACCCCATTTTCACCCTGCTACATGCTCTAGGAGTGAGCAAAAGATTTCGTAAAGCTTAGCACCAAAGTATCTGATGTCTCTCATAGCCTGTGATTTACTGAACCAGTTCTTGAGCTAGTTTAATCAGGTGTATTTTAAGGGGAGGAAAGGGGCAGGCCCACTGAAGCAATACAAGTATTTCTTCCTTAAACAGCATGAAATGTGCATTTGTGTGAGAGAATGCCTCAAATCCATATTAATGAATAAGTGATGGCTAAGAGGAATCTGTCTTCAAAGCATCAGATGCACATAAAATATAAGCCAGGAGTACAATATTTACATAGTGCTCAGTACTACCTTAATTACTACAAAGTATCCGAGTTCTGAGGGATCAGTGCATCCAGACAGGCCCTGGTGGCAGAGACCTGGCAATGTCACCCAGTGCTCTCAGGGTGAAAGGTACGTGGGAGCCAAGATACGCAAGCTCGTAAGCCAAATGTGCACACGTCCCCCAGCTCCATGTTGAGTGACATCATGTTAGCAGCTTAAACTTGGCCATGGTAGAAATATTTACACGACAGAAATTGGCAAATTCTACAAGTCAGGTTTCCCCTCCCTCCTACTTGGGAAGAGCCTATGCAGCCATCCTTCCCAGCAAGCTTTGGGAACACACAGTAAACCACCCAAACTCCATGGAGAATGCCATAGTGCCTTCCTTTAGAAACCTGCAAAGAACAGAAGTGTCTGATGTGGGAACTCTCGGCTCCTTTTAGGCCATTCTCCTGACCTCCTCTGCAGCACTGTGCACTGAACCCCTCCCTGGAATCCCGGGATCCTTGTGGCATGGCAGGCAGGAGGGTCTTTCCTAGGAATCAATAGCTGCACATATCACAGTGTCACACCGTTTAATACAGCTGATACACAAGGGATCCCTGCACGTGGTTTAAAGGAGACTGTAAAATCCTTCTGAGAAAAATACATGTTATTTGTGTTTTTTATGATGTTATTTTAAGACATCTTCCTCTATATCAAAACATGAAATCATAAAGTATAAAGATATTTTTGGGGGAGTAGAAGAGGAAAATAAAACCAAATGGGGATGGAGAGAGTTACTTGAAATTAATCAAAAGAAAATGAAAAATTGCAGTGGTTCCAAACAATTCAACATTTCCAAACAGTAATTGAATCTGGTTTCATGTTCTCCTTTCATTCTGCTCCGCTCTCCCAGACATAAAAACAACGTGAACTTTGTGCTTCTGAGATTTCTAAACTGTGTTCATACTCCACCAGCCATCTGATTTCAGAGACTGTTCTCCTGCCAGAGCACAGCGGCGCAACGTCTCTTTAAGAGTCGAGAGACACGGGGTTGTCTCCTTCAACGTGGCCCTTGAAGGGAATGGGGGGATAAACATATATACATACATATGCACACAAGTGTATTTGCATATGCAAATAATACATCTATATATATGTACAGATGGCCCTCCATATCCATGGGTTCAACCAACTGCAGATTGAAAATATTCAGGAAAAATAAATAAAAAATAACAATACAAAAATCAAAAATAATATAAATTAAAAACCAAACTATAATAACTACTCACATAGCATTTACATTGTATAAGTTATTATAAGTAATCTGGAGATGATTTAAAGTACATAGGAGGATGTGTGTAGGCTATATCCAAACACCATGCCATTTTATATAATGGACTTGAGCCATCTGTGGATTGTGGTATCTGCAGAGGGTCCTGGAACCAATCCCCCATGGATGCCTAGGAACAACTGTGAATATATATCTGTGTGTGTGTGCGTGTGTATGTGTATCTCTGAAAGAGGAACCAAAAGCACCCCTGCAAAGATAAAACATAAAACCCTGCTCCTGTCAGGGAATAACGACTGATTACAGAGAGTCTTAGGAAGTTAACTGGAAACTTAGGGCATGAAACAGTTCAACCTCAGCACATTTTTCGCAAGGCAATGATGAAAGTTTGGAAGCACAGGGCAATGATGGTATCATCACTCAGATCCTCACGCCTGTCCCAACAGCCACAGTAAACATCTATTTCCTGGCAATCCAAACCAAGAGTGTGAAGGATGTGAAAAAGAATCCCTAACCTGCAACTCCAGTTATTTACTGGGGCTGTAAGCCAATCTATTCTCCCCTCTGTAATTCCTGGACATGGGGCACTGGCATGGGTCATAAAAAATAATGTGATGGCTCCACAAGTCCTAGATATGTTCAGAAAAAAATATACAAAAGCAAGAACTGAACATGTACTGCATGCACATGTTTTTTCATTTAATCCTCTCCACCATCGTGGAAGATGACTGCTGTGAACTCCATTCTACAGGTGAAGGGCCTGAGAGCTTGCCCAAGATGGCGCAGCTAAAAAAGAAGAATGCAGATTGGAGCCAGGGCCCTTCCCACAGCATATCCTGCTCCCCAGTTCCATAAAACTGCCATTAGGAAAACGAAGACGCAAGCTCACCATTACCCCCAGATGGATGGCTTTAAAATTATCCTGAGTCTTCTGTGCTGCTCATCTATTTCCGTGCATCAGCCCTGTCACTGAAAGTGCTGAAGGATATAGTCAATTCATTTGTTTTACATTAAGATGCATTTCATGGCTATTACGGCGAGCGGAGCTTCACGCTGAAACAAAACTCCAAGCCTCCCCAGCTGCAGCAGTCTACAATTCCACATCTCTGTTTACTGGGGGCAGATTTCTAAATCTGTCTTCAGCTTCAAATAGTCACAGGACTTAGGAAAGAGGAGCAGTAAACAGTGTGCTGCAATCAGTTTTTAGCTGAATTATTGAAGTGCAGATATAAATACAACAGAATTCTCTGTATGGTAACAACACATAAGCTAAGCCCTCTCAAGTGGGAATGTGATTATTTATTGAAATAAAACAACAAAAAACCCCACAAAGTTGTAATAATTTAAAATGAAAAGAGGCTTTCATCAATTCTCATCAGTTTAAATGTTCTAGAATGCCTTTTTTTCTTTTCAGGATGAATAAGTAACAAGCTTACTCAATAAATATTTTTAGATAATCCGAAAAAGTTCACCTATAAATATGCCTACAATAGCATTAGTTATAACTGCAAAGAAAGAAAAAAATCTAAAAACCCCACAATGTTCAATAACAGAATTGTCAGTGTTTCCATTCAATATTGAATTACAAAAAGCCCTTAGAAGTCATAATTAGGAAGACAATGTACCAAAGAAAAACAAAATGTTCCTGTTAATGTGAAGTAAAGAAAGACAACTGAACTTTCATCTCTGCGAACTTTATGCACCGACGAAGAATGGAAGGCAATGCTGACAAATAAGCATTGCTGAGGGTAGTAGAATCTGTGGGTGAATTTTCACTTGTCATTTTAGACTTCCACTAAGGTTGTTATAATACTAACCAGGCAGGAGGTAATGCTGACAATGATAAGGATGATGATGACAACAATGATGACAAGGAAGAACGAACATCACTGGCACATTTAGGTGTGAGAACTGAACTGCAGGATGTCAGCAGCTCTTCCCACTGGGGGACTTGGTATACAAGGAAGCAGGCAGGGCCCCAGCTTGCTGGCCCCTTGCCTACCTTGCTGGATGAGCACCTCCGCCGCCAGCTCCCCAGTGCCCACGTTGGCGTACTCCTCGTTGGGGTGCTTCCTGTTGTAGTGCCGCTTCAGAGAGCCAGATATGTTGCAGGAGTAATGGCAGTGGGCACAGCGGAAAGGCTGTGGGGACAATGAGGAGGCGTTAGAGAAGGTGGGCCCCAGATGTCTGCCTTCGCTGCTGCTCCCACCTGATGAGCATCTGACACCCAGAAGGTCTAAAATGAGCAGACCCCATCACCTGTGATATGTTCTAGGGAAAACCACTAAGGCAAGAATGCTGAGACCTGACTCTGCAGTGACCAACCAAGGGACCAGGACAAGGTGCCTCAGAGGAGGAGCTGTCTCTACTGAATGAATTTGCTTTTGTTACTTCTTTTCTGTTTTCATCCACCTCAGAATTTAGTTTTTGTTCAAGAAGAAGACCAAAAAAGCAATATAGTAATCTATCATTTTTTTAAGCGAATGACATTAAAAGTAGCTCTCATTACAGTTAGTTCCCTGATCTACAGTCAGGAGTCACATAATGACATTTCACTCAACCTCAGACTGCATATACAACAGCGGTCACAGCAGTAGGTTCTACCATACAGCCTGCAAGCGCAGGTAGGCTATACCTTCTACATCTGTGTAAGTCCATTCTATGATGTTCTACAACTAAGAGTTTGCTTAAGGACGCATTTCTCAGAACGTATCCCTGCTATTCAGTGATGCGTCACTGTATTTGCTTCTTTAGCTAAATCAATTCCTCCGCAGTATTTGCCTGCAAGCACCGGCATACACAAGTGTCAACCATTAGAGAAGTCTAGCAGGTAAAATCTATTTCTCACGCCCACCTGGTCAAGACAAGGCACTTTTGGGATGAGGCCACGAATGAGTCATGCAGCCTTGTCTTTCCCCTGGCACAATGCCTTGGAGGCTGCATAAACAGTGAGGCTGGGGAAAGAGGCACCTGCTGGGCCCCTGGGGAAGCTCAATGAGACCTGGCCTTTGGCTGCTCAATGGAGGCGCATCTCCATCACTGTTAAATTCCATGCCACGGCCCCTGGTCAGGAGCTGCCAGCATGCCCCTGTAATCCACATGCTGTATGATTCCGACAGTGCTCCAGGGTCATTCAGGGCCTGTTTGATGACCCAGCAGCCTTCTAGCCCAGCAGGAGCAGAAGAGCATGCAGCAGCCAAAATGGGAGCAGCACTCTGCCTGGTGCAGGGGACTCAGATGGAGCAAGTCCAGCCACACCTCTGGCCTTGACCAATGATAGAACCTCAGGCAAGTCGTGAAACTTCTCTTAGCATGGATCTTTACATGAGGCAAATGAGGATCATGCCCATGTCATAAGGTTGTTGTGAGAATTAAATGGTATCATATCAAGGGATACCTAAAATGCCGTGCAAAGCATTTCTTACTGATTTTATCAGCAATTCTATCACAATTCTTACCGGGCATCTGGAAGCTGATGTACCACTGCATCTATTAAGACCTCAAACAATACCTTTACTCCTTGACTGTCCAATTCATCAATTTTTTCATCACTGTTACCTATAAGAGCTAAACCAGCAACAGAAATGTCTGAATGTGAAGTACACCAACAGTAGAGAAAATGTCCTCTCATCTTTGAAGCTTAGATCAGTCCCTCTTTCAATGTTTCTTCCCTTCAAGTATAAAACTGTGATGCAGTCTTCCCATAGAGGCAGATGGGAGAGAGGGAGAAGGGGAGGAGGAGAGAGAGGGAGAAGGGGAGGAGGAGAGAGAGGGAGAGAGAGAAGGGAGAGAGGGAGAGAGGGGAGAAAAGGAAAGGCAGGGGGAGAGGGAGAGAAGGGAGAGAAAGAGAGAGGGAAAGGGAGAGGGGGAGAAGGATAGAGAGAGACAGAGAAAGAGAGAGAGAGAGAGGGAAAGGGAGAGGGGGAGAGGGAGAGAGGGAGACAGAGAAAGAGAGAGAGAGAGGAGGGAGGAAAAGAAGAAAATGAAGAGGAAAATCTTCCACCTCACCCCCTGCTTAAGTCATCCTCCTTCCTCATAGGCCCCTTGCCCACCACCTGCTCCAAGAGCTGTTCCCCCTTCAGCCTTCATGTTGTCACCTCCCTTTCTCAGGCCTCTGCCATCTCCTAGCAAGCAACTCCTGGGGGTGCCTTCTGCTCAGACCTCATGCTCCTCCATCCCATCTCCTTAGGCTGGTTGCCCTATCCCACTGTGGCAGGTGTGACATCGTCATGCCACTGTCACCAGGTTCTGCCATGGCTCAGCTTTCTAAACTTATTTATGGGATCTGCAACACAGACTTAATGTCAAATGCTGGATCTTTCTAAGGTGCTGGCCTTGGGCTGGATTTGTTCTTCTGCTCTGATTCCAATTATCATTTTTGCATTGCTGATTGGTGGATCTATATGTTTTGTTGGGTCCTCTCTCCCGAACCATAGATGGGAATTTTCAACTGCCTTCCAGGTATCTCCGCAGGGACGTTCTATAGGCCCCTTAAACTTTGGACTCATATCTTTCTGCAAAATCAGTTAGTCATCAAAGACAGAAACCCACAGCCATCTTTCATTTTTCCTTCTTTCTTACTATTCAACTGATCACGGAGTCTTGTCCAACCTTCCTGGGAAGCCTTTCCAGAGTGCCCCTGTCCTCCTCTCTCTCTCCAGCACAGAGAAGGAGACCCTCCCAGCCTATAAAGGGAATACTGCCATCCCCAGAAGGGCCATTCTTGGAAAGATACAGGGCAGTTAATCTGGTTGGTCAACCAGCTCTAAAACATTCCTCAGGGACTTCGCCCTACACCAAGGCTCACACTCTGGTTACCAGATGCTCTGTGCCGCACCGTACGTGCTGTGTTTCTACATTAAGTCCCTCGGGTAAAGAATCCTTGGAGTTTGGCCCAGAGCATTTACTAAACAAAAGGACCTGGAACAAAGGCAAAATTTGTCTGGCTTTCTCATCTATCTAGTGCATAGAGAACAAAAGGTCTAAAATTCTAATATATGATTACTGCAAAGCTAAAATAAAAGTTAAACCATTTTCAAGTGCTTTCATCTCTAAATAAGCAAACAGCATGCAGATATTATTTTTGGAATGTTAGCATTTACACAGAAATCAAAAAGTGAAAATGCTATATCGCCAGCATTGGGCAGTCAGTGGGCATAAAACGCAGGAAGAAAAAGGGTGATGAAAATGAGAAATGGTCCTGCAAACCTAGCTTCAGACTCGAGAGCCAATTTCACCCTTCTTGCAGCAAAGCAGATAAACAGCTTCCTGTGAGTTCAGCTCCTTTTCTTCCCCATGCCCATCCATTGGCAGAATTGCTAATGAGAAGAAAAATTGCCAAAATGTGAGCATATTGGCAAAAAATGTACGTGAGAGCCCAAATGAGGATTCAGTCTCTGAGCCAGCAATTTCTATCAAAATTTTCAATTCTGAGAGTTGAAAGAAACACTCGACTTGGAGAAATCTTCTCCCCATGGAAGCCTTCCTTCCGCAGCCTCTCCAGCAGTCTGCTGTCTACTTAGTCTCTGCTTTGATGCACGGGGTTCAAAACATGCCCCGGCAGTCTTTTCACTGCTGAACAGTGCAGGGGGAGTTAGGAAGATAAACCTCCCAGTCCCTTTCCTTCATTGGTCTTGCTTCTATCCTTCATATCCATTAGAACCTCTACATGAAGTCCATTACCACCCATTTTCTGCTGGGGATCTTCTCTCCCGAAGTGTGGGAACTGAGCCCCATCTAGGCTCTTCAAGCAAAACAAGATCTGATATGTGAGGCACTGCCACAGGCCAGTGGGGCTGACGCAGGGGAGGAGACAGGCAGAGGGAGGGAACAGCATCGGTAAGCCACTGCCAGACATAAAGCCTGCTGCCTTATCAATACTGCAAGTCTCAAGGTTTCATTTATGGAGCATATATTTACTGACCTCTGACTGTCCTCTGACCCCCAGGGATACATGGTGAATGAGGCAGATTTGTGATTCCCTAAATATATACACGTTTGGGGACTTAAATATCAACTCCAAAGATTAAACGCTATCTGGGCAAACTAAATCATAGAACTTGGTTTCTAAGTCAGAAACTCGCAAACAACAAATGACACTAGATCTCAAAAGGGAAGTTATTTATTCAGAGCTTTCAGGACAGAATCCAGCCTAGAGTTGGGAGGAAGATATAAGTTGGCTCCATAGCTCATTTGCAACGCAACATCGAAGTTCTTATCGTGGTCCAAAAAGCAAGACAGGGAGCCCATCAGCATAGCTATTATTCAATGTTGCACATAAGTTCTTAACTAAAGTAATGAGATCTAACATGATAAATATTACTGATTTCTCTCATTTTCACTGATAGCTACTATATGCCAGATAGCTCTAAATGTTTTGCATGGATTAATTCCTATAAGTCTTACATCAAACTCATACGGTACGTGCAATGATTATCCTCATTTTTACAGGTAAGGAAACTGAGACACAGAATGGTTTAGAGACTTGCCAAAGTTTCACGATCTCCTAGCCTGGCTACTTGATTTGCATCAGATATGGGGCCCCAGGCCCAGCCAACAATAAAGAGATTATCTGGTTTTCCACTGGCCATTTTTCCCCCTAGCATATATCCCCCGAAAACTCCAACTGAGACGGGCACAGGTTGGTATTCTTGGGTCTCCTGGACATAAGGTGGCCCAGATCTAAGTATCAACCTCTAGACCAAGGAACCCCATGGTTGACCGGGAGAGATGTGGGCAGTTACTGGGCTATCACTATGAGGCAAGGACTGGGCAGAGGAGATGACGAGGGTCAATGCCAGCCAGGTCAACACAGTGTGCTGTGTGCTGGGTCAGGAAAGTCATGTTAGGCAATGGGAGCCCCTGGGAGGTGTCAGGCGGGACAATGGCCAACTTCCCATTTTGAAATATCACTCTGGATACTTGGAAGTTAAATGGAAAATGGACCTTGAAAGGAACAAGACTGGAGGCAGGGAATCAATTATCCAGTTAACTGCAGTGGCATGGACGAGAGATACTAAAGGCCTAAAATGAGGCAGGGGAATAAAAATATGGGAAAAGAAGACAACATTTAAGAGAGATGAAGAAGGTAAAATCAGCCAGACCTCACGGCTGGGATGATGTGTGAGAGGGAAGAGATGGAGCCTCTAGGATGACTCCCAAGCTTCCAGCATGGATGGCAGAAGGCAAGGAAGGCCACCAGCAAAAAGGAAGTTATATGGATAATGGGAGGGAGAGGATGTATTCCTAGAACTCTGAACATCCCACAGGGTGGGTCTAGAACTCAGAGGACAGCTCTGGGCTGCAAACACAGATCAGAGGACAGGCAACTAGCAGAGGTCCTAAGACTGAGTGTGGCCATGGAAAGAGTATATCAAGTGAGAAGAGAAGCAGGATTAGAACAGCATCCTGGAACACAGGAGCAGGCAGGCAAAAGAAGGTGGACTTGGAAGAGGGATGACAGAGGATAGCAGGTGTGAGGATCAGGGGAGTCTGGAATCATGGGATCTGAGGAATAAGGTCCTCCAGGTAGAGGAGGATAATGGAGCTGAGTGCTCTAAGAAATCCAACAGGAAGGGGCCTCCCCTGTGTCCACTGGACCTGGCAATCAGGGGGTGGCACCGGTAACCTACCAAGAAGAGGTTCAGCAGCATGAGACAGGCAAAAGTCAGGCTTCAGCAAGTCAAGGAGAAAAGATGAGGAGCACAGGCTGGGTCATGTTCCTTTTTCCAAAAGGTGGCATCAAAAAAAAATCTTTCTCAAAAGGTACATTGGGCCAGGCACAGTGACTCACGCCTGCAATCCCAGCACTTTGGGAGGCTGAGGTGGGCGGATCACTTGGGGTCAGGAGTTCAAGACTGGCCTGGGTAACATGGCGAAACCTGTTCTCTACTAAAAATACAAAAATTAGCCAGGCGTGGTGATACATGCCTGTAGTCCCAGCTATTTGTGGGGCTGAGGCACGAGAATTGCTCGAATCTGGGAGGCAGAGGTCACAGTGAGCCAAGATTGCGCCCCTGTGTTCCAGCCTGGATGACAAAATGAGACCTTGTCGCCAAAAAAAAAAAAAAAAAGAAGAAGAAGATTAAAAAAAGGTACAGTGAAGATTTGTTAAAGCTGAAATTCTTTAAGTCCTTATTTTTATGTCAAGCAAGCAAGATGTCACCACCATAGTAAAAGTCTGGGTGACAGAGTGAGACCCTATTGCCTCTTAAAAATAAAAAGCTGGTAAAATACACATTTTCATAATTTGAGAATTTGCTGTTTTGGTTCTTTAAACAAAAAGAAAGAGAATAGAAGAGGACAGGGAATCATATCTCACACATGAAACTGGGTTCTGAGAAGCCTGATTAGAAGACATCTAAAAACCTCTAACTACATTAAAGTGATCGCATTTCCCATCGGCATCAAGGAACAGACCTAGAGGAACGTTGTAAAGCAGATGAGAAGCTGGTGATGAGGTAATGTGCAAGGTCATGACATTGGCAACTCACTGCAATGTAGAGGATGGCTTTTTGGTAAAACGAGGAGTTGCTCAGTTGGCTCCTATTCACAGCAAGCAAGAAGGCTGTCATCAGGTAAGGTTTTTGCAGTCTAATTTGTGCAACCAAGTATGGTATTAAGGTGGCACATATATCAAAAGGCTCAAAGATCAGATGTGAATCCGCCCCTTTGTTGACAGGCCTACCTTGGAGAGGGTGAAGAAGAATAAAGGCAAAACAGAAAGTGCTCGATGACACTAGTGTGTGAAACCTGGGGCCATACATCACTATTTCAACCTTAGTTTAACAACCTGGCTGGTGTAGTAATCAAGATACAGACAGAGACAGACATACAGAAGGAGACTAACCACCCATCTGGTATCAGAAAATTTGGATTCAAATGCAGAAAAAGGCCATGGAATGGTTATGACCTACATGAAGTGGACTGGTTGGTACAAGACTATTTATACACTGCTGATAGACAGAAGTGGTGTTATTAGAATGCGGACACCTTTACAACACAGAAGGACCTTCTCAAGCACATGATTGCATTCTATGTCAAGCAAGGGTAGAAGAACGGAGTGCGGCAGCATGAATGAACCGGGAGCAGGAGAAGAGGGTCAGGCGTTAGGCCCACCACTAACAGTGGAGTCACCCTCGCCAAGTCATTACACCTCCACTGCTTTTGATTCCGTATCTGTGAAATGGGACAGCAAACCTTTCCTGCCTACCTGATGGAGTTTAGATGGGGCACCAAAAACAGAGCACGACTGTGCTTTGAGAATCAAAAAACACCATAGGCCTCACTACTGTGGTCTTTAATCAGTTCATTAGCGTATTAGCACAGGAAACTAGCAGATGCCCTAAGACTGAACGCAGCCATAGAAAGAGAGTGTATAAAGTGAGAAGAGAAGCAGGATTGGAAGAGCGCCCTGGGGTGCAGGGGCAGGCAGCCAAAAGGAGATGGGCTTGGAAGAAGGACAAGAGAGGACAGACAGTAGGTGAGAGGATCAGGGGAGTCTGGAGTCTGGTGCTCCATCTCCTCCCTCTCACACATCATCTCAGCCCTCAGGATTGGCTGGTTTTACTGGCTCTATCTCTTTTAAATGTTCTCTTTTAAAATGTTCCCACATTTTTATTCCCCTATCTAATGTGGTCATCTGAGGCTCCAAGAAACCTCCTGGTGGGTGTCCTCTCAATTTTCCCTATGACAAGGACATTCCCTTCCCTTCTAGAGAAGCTCTTCTCTTCATATGGCCTGGGACCCTGTGTAGGAGGCTGCCTGCCCGCGCATGGAGGCACAGAGTCCCTCCACCACCTTCAAAGGCTACAAAAAGTCCCACCTACATCACCATGACCCAATTAAACTGCACCCACTCATACATCAACTGCCCTGGACTCACTCCTGTAAATATAAGTAAAAAGACTTTCATAATATTGCATGTTAAGTCACTTAGAAACACTAACCGTCACTCTCATATAACGTTATTCCTCAATGGCCATCTAGCGGACTGGGAAATTCTGAAAAAGTGAAAAAACTCTAACCTAAAAAATAGATTTCAAGTGTCATAAAGTTTTTATGAACTATATTTAACCATCAGTTAAGTTAAACTTTGGCCTGTAGGCATTTGTTCATCTTGATTTTGTAGTTTTCCTGTAGTTTGGGGTCATTTTTTAGGCTCATGAAAATGTGCTCAGGGTTCCATGGATCAAGTGGCCCTGCCCACTGGCACCAGAGGGGAGAGGGGCCAGTTCTCGTAGGTCCAGCAGGACTCCGGGCACTGGGTTCCATGAGCTGGCCAGGACAGCAGGCTCTGTCAGGGCTTCCTCATGTGACCTTAAGGGAAATCTTGGACTTCAGATTTGGAGACAGTCATGCATATAGTTTGAATATTTTTCCCTCCAGAACTCATGCTGAAATTTAATATTATGGAGTATTGAGGGGTATTGAGAGTTTGGGCATTTAAGATGTGACTGAATTATGAGGGCTCTGTCCTTATGCATGGATTTACCCATTCAAGGATTGACGGATTAATGAGTTGTCATGGGAAAGGAATTGGTGGCTTTATTAAGAAGAGGAAGGGGACATGCACTAGCACACGAACACACTCAGCCCCCTCACCATGAGATATCCTGCACTGCCTTGGGACTCTGCAGAGTCCCCACCAGCAAGAAGGCTCTCAACCAGATGCAGCCCCTTGACCCTGAACTTCACAGCCTCCAGAACTGTGAGAAATAAATTCCTTTTCTTTATAAATTACCCGGTTTCAAGTATTATGTTATAAGCAACAGAAAATGGACTAATACAAGCCAATCATCAGTTAATCTTCATTTACCACAAGTAAAAAGACACACACAAAAAAAGAGATGAGGAAAGGAAGAAAGAAAAAAGGAAAGAAAAGAGAGAGAGGGGGAGAGGAAGAGAATGGAGAAATTAATGCCAGTGTCTGAGTTTGAGGAATGACAATCACAGGATCCATCAACGATGATCCACTGAGAGATAAGAAAAATAGGCAAAATATGTCATCACCTCACATAAAACTTAAATGTCAAATCATGCTGCCATTTCTTTCCAAAAAGATCTCTTATCTTTACTCATAAATAAAGTATCTGCTGAGCATCTACTACATGCCAAGCAATATGTTACGAACTGGAGGTGGCTGGCACCACACTCACAGGCATTCCACTAAATCCTCTTACCTTGTTCACCACCATCTACTAGAGGTCCTGAATGTTTACATCTTACCTCCTCCCTCCCAGATGCCAGGACCTTGAAGGCCAGGCCAGCTGGTAACTTTCTTCTCTACAAGGCTTGCCTGATCCAGACCTGCCCACTTCTCTGACCACATCCCTCTCCATGGTCATCTTCGGTCAATGGACTCGAACCATACTGCTCCTTTCTCATTTGCATTCTCACTCTCTCTCTATCCAGAACACCCCATCACCCCATCAGCAGATTTCCCTCAGGCAGCTGTGTCCTGGACCAAAGTCTCCAAACCGCCCTTCTTATCCTAGTCTTGATCCTGCCATTCTCTCTACAACAAGTGTCTTTCTTTTCTTTCTGACTTTTATTTTAGGCTTAAGGGGTACATGTGCAGATTTGTCACATGGGTAAATGCATGTCACAGAGGTTTGGTGTACAGATAATTTTGTTACCGTAATTAGCATAATACCCAACAGGTAGTTTTTCAATCCTCATCCTCCTCCCACCAGCCTCAAGCAGGCCCCAGTGTGTACTGTCCCCTTCTTTGTGTCCACGTGTACTAAGTACCCACGTATAAGTGACAATATGTGGTATTTGGTTTTGTGTTCTTGCACTAATTCACTTAGGATAATGGCCTCCAGCTTGATCCATGTTGCTGCACAGGACATGATCTCACACAACAAGTGTCTTTATCAGCCCCCTGCTCAGAGCCTTCAAGGTCTGCCAGAGGCTGTGGAGAGCCCCAGATGACCTGTCCACATCTCTCTGTAATAGTGAGCCAAGTACATGCAGGTATTGTACAGAAGCGAGGGCGGGGGGGCAGTGGAAGGAGAGCATGTACAAGCCCCAAATAACCTGCCCACACCTCTCTGTGACACTCAGCCAGGCATATGCAATTCCTGCACAGAAGAAGAGATGGGGTCACGTACAAATCCCCAGATGACCTGCCACACCTCTCTGTGATAGTCAGCCAGGTACATGCAGTTACTGCAGAGAAGAAGAGATGGGGTCACGTACAAATCCCCAGAGACCTGCCCACTACCTCTCTGTGACAGTCAGCCAATTACATGTACTTACTTCACAGAAGAGATGGGGTCATGTACAAATCCCCAGATGACCTGCCACACCTCTCTGTGATAGTCAGCCAGGCACACTGGGAGATGTGCAGGAGCTTGCTCCAAACCATCTCACTCCTGCAACTGCCACTCCTGTTTGCAAGCCATTCCTTTTTCGTTAAGAACACTCCCCACCTGCTTTCTCTACTTCACTAACTTTCAGAACAACTTCAGCACACAGGAAGTTCCTGCCCCTTAGTGGATCTCTCAACTGTTGTGTGCAGGCATCCACTTCTGTCCTTCTGATATTGCTCTATTCTACTGAGTTCCTTGGGTCAGGCTCTGTGTATCTTCCCCTCAATACCCTCGAGAAAGAATCTATTGATTCTAATACTAGATGACACCAAAGTGAGAAGGGGCTATGGTTATCTAGTGAAACATGCCACTGACAGTGAAAATCGGCCAAACTTGTCTGAATGAACAAGTTGATCACATTGGATTCAACACTGACCCACTCATTCCAAGCAACGCATCAAGCCTTAGATCTCCAAAGCATAAATCATGGGATGACACTGTATAAATACCCACCTCCTCACTTAAAACAATGCCCCCGCTTACGCTTTGAAAGAAGACAATGTTATTATGCTTCACAGATTTGAGCCAAACTTGATGAGTTCAACATTTTCTTTATCCCCAAGTTACTAAAAATGTCGACCCATTGTCTTGTGGTACTGAGAGTGCGAAAGTTCATCAGCTAGGCCCCCATCCATTCTTCACGAGCCTCAGCTTGCTCTTTACTTGCCCCACCTTCACCCTGAAATTTTGTCTAACTCTCCCAGGAAGATGTAAGTTCTTCTTCTCATCTGTCCCCCAACACCTGGTAAAGCTGTGGTACGAATCCTGCTATGGTGTAACTGCCACCTGCCTCTCCACGTCCACCCTCCACAGGCTGCAAATCCTTTGAGAGTACAGACTACATCAGAACCCGCTCACCTATGCTCCCCTGGCAGCCAGTGCAGTGCCCAGCACAGGCAGACGCTCAAATACAGTTATGTGGCTAAAAGAGAAAGGAAGATTGCCTGCCTCTTTCTGTTAACGATTCATGTGCAGTTAGTCCAGCAAACCCTCCTAACAACAACAACAACAACAACAAAAGAAAAAAGCTAAAAATCTGGTTACAATTTAAAAAAAACAACATTAAATTTAAGAACTTTAAGAGACATCACAAAGAAAGTGAAGTAAAGCCAAATAAGGATAAACTGTATCCCTAACATATAACCAAAAATGACCCACACTTAAGAGAGATAAAGAATTCCTGAAGACAAGTAAGAAAACAACAAAATCTCCCAATAGAACAATGAAAAACTAGCTGAACAGACACTTTACTAGAAAAAAAGGTGGAGGAGGGAGGGAAGGAGAGTAAGAGAAAGTAAAGAAATCCAAGCAGCTAAAAAATATATGAAAAGGGGCCCAACCTCATTAACAATCATGAAGATAAAAGTAAAACCACATAGAAGGTCACTGCACAGCTACCAGACTGGCAACACGGAAAGTTCACACCAAGATATGGACCAAGAGAGGCTAATGCATGCTGCTGCAAACTGGTGCAACCACTTTGGAAAACAATTGAGCATCACCTAGCAAAGCTGAAGCTGTGCATATCCCATGGCCTGCAAGTCCTCTGTGGGTGTATGTATCTTGAAGAAACTGGTGGACAAGCATACCAGAACACATGTGTCATGAGTCCAGAGCAGCTGAGCTCATAAAAGCAACAAAACAGAAAGAACCCAATTATTCACTGCAATTAAATGAATAATAACATCATGCTAGGTTCACATGGGGGAGTCATATTTCACACAATGGCATATGTGCTGCAAAGAAATGAGTGAACTAGGGTTATACGTGAGAACTGGTCAGTCTGACCAATATAACTCTGAGTAAAGAAGCAAACTTCAAAACAAATATACAAGGCCAGGTGCAGTGGCTCACACCTGTAATCCCAACACTTCGGGAGGCTGAGGTGGGAGAAATGGTTAAGCCCAGGAGTTCAAGACCAGCCTGGGCAACATACTGAGACTCTGTCTCTAACAAAAAAAATTTTTTTTAATTAGCTAGAAGTGGGGCACATGTCCTCCTTATAGTCCCAGCTAGTCAGGGGGCCAAGGTGAGAGGATCCCTGGAGCCCAGGAGTTCAAGACCAGCCTGGGCAACACAGCGAGACTCTGTCCCTAGAAAAAGTAATTTAAAAAAATTACTTAGATGTGGTTTAGATATGCATACATGGTTGGCAAAACTATAATGAAATAAAAAAGTATTAGGTTGATGCAAAAGTAATTACGGTTTTTGCCATTAAAAATAATGCCATCCATGTATACATCTCTAAACAAGGTGCTTTAGCATGTGTTTTACTGGCAAAAACCACAATTACTTTTGTACCAACCTAATAATTGTCATTGAAGTCGGGAAGTGGTGACTTTTGGGACAGAGAAAGGGTGGTCTCAGGAACATCCTGCAGGAGGGTGTCCGGTAATGGTCTATTTCTGGGCAGCAGCTATGCAAGTGTTCACCTTATAATTATTCATCACACCACATCTTCATGTCATATGTACTATTCTGGACATACATTCTATTTCACAATAAGAAAAGTAAAGAAAGAAAGACAGTAAAAAGAAATGTATGGCCAAATGGGTAAATAGGCAACAGAGGTCCCCTTCACAAGGTTTTTATGAGGATTATACAGAACTTACATTAAATGCCTAGAATGATACATAGCATCCAACTGGTAGTTATTACTAACATTAATAACACTGATGACAACACCACTTATCGCGGCACATGCAGAGTGATTTTTAGGTTTATTTTCTTTCATCTGTGTGACGAAAACTGCACTGAAACTATAACATATTCCAAAAGGGAGGCTTAGTAGGAATTTCTCTCTAAAGACCCAGTGACAGGCCTAGAGGAAATATTAACTATAACTCTGGCACTGCCAAGCTTTTATCAAGTTACCCAGGTGGAGAGACGGTCTTGATCATGCAAGTGCTTCCCGAGGGGTTTTGGTGGTAGGACACCTGTAAGATTTACGACAGCACTTCTGTAGCTGAGGAAATGCGACAGGAAGATGAAGTGCTTTTTCATTAATGTCTGGGGTGGCCATCAATCCCCTAAAATGCAAGCTAGCACCAAGTCACCCTGAGAAGTGTGTAGCTGGGCTGGGGGAGGGCGGGATACCAAGTTCTTGAGAACTTTGAATTCAGACTTAATTCAGTTACTTCTGAGACTTATAAAGCAATTTTATCTAATCTGAGCCCATAAAGGATGAAGTGATAGCTTCTTCAGTCTTACCTCTCTTTTATTTCTGGGGAAAAAAAACAGCCAGAACAGATGCTTCCGACAAATATTCCCCACCATGTACAGTGGAGAGGTCTGTGGCCTGGGACACTTCTCACAACCCCTAATTGGCAGGGGTTTCTGGAGTCAGACCTCAATCTAGCTCTACTGCCTAACAGCTCTGCAACTTTGAGAATGTTTGCTCCTTTAATTGCAAGGAATGGAGATAATGTATACAGAGCAGTCTGCATGGAGATGTTCATCAAATTATTACCACTGACAGTTTACACAAAGAACAGTGGAAACTGCCTCAGGTAAAGGAAAAGAACCAACGGTATTCCTTTAACTGGTATTCCTTTAACTTGCATTTGGAGTTTCAACACTTCCTGTTTACATTTGCAGCAATAGAGGAAGACGAGCTTAAGGAGGGGACCCCAAATTCGCAACAGATAATGACAGCTATCACTGAGTGTTTATTAGATGCCTCAGTCGCCTAGGGTAAAGATGGAGATATTAACATCCTCTTCTTGCTGACAAGGCCCTGGGAAGTTAAGTGGCTTGCTGCAGGTCATGCAGTTAGTCACCAGCCAAACCAGTGTTCTAGCTAAGGTCTGTCGGATCCTAATGTTCACACCCCAGTCTCCTTGGCCGCTGGGGCACTGATCACCAAGGCTCACCACAAACAAGCTCCACCTCAGCAATAATCTCTCCTGCTAATGGATCAGATGGATGATTTCTGCAACTTTTGCTTTTATACTGTATTTTCAGTTTTGCAGATGAATTTGCATTTCAAATCACAGCATCAACAAGATGGTGCTGTTTTCACAGTAGCAATTCCAGCTCCCAAAGTTCTAGTAGCATAACCTTCTCACCATTTCTTCCCCTTCCCTCTCTATTCCCGCCTCAGGACCTGGCTCTGTACAGACCCCCATCTAAACTGCCCACAGAACTACCAAACACTGCAGGTCAGAGTTAACACCACTGCAGCAGTGAAGATTGACTGTGACTGCATTTGCACAGATTTCCAAAGAACACACCAGAAACAGATCACACGCACTCCCTCTTACAGGAATCTCCATCAAGGCTTCTTGAACATAACACAATAATGAAGCTAGGTTTGCTGTGCTCAACATAAGACAACAATACACTTACAGATAGTAAACCGGCTCTTTGCTAAGAGGAGGGCTCCTGGTGGGCTGCAGTGAACCTCTGCTGTGATCCTTCAGCATCCTCCAGGGCCTGGCTCACTGCATCTGGCGAGTGTGAAGAATCCCATGAGCCTTGGGACCATGCTTGGTTATCCTGGGCTGAGCACCTCCTTTCTAAAGCACTTACACATGTTTTATCTTGTATTAACCTCAAGAGGCCTCTGGCAACTGTGAGAAGAGGGAAGAACTGAGAGTTCAAAGCCACAGAACGGAGTAAAGGACCAGGCATGGCCCAGTAACAGAGGATCTGTTGAACGCTGTGCCCTTGTGGCTCCAAGCCCTTGAAGGAGCTCAGTCCCACCTCCACCTGGAAGTTGGCCATGATAAATCTATCACACTAAATTTCTACAGAACCTATTCATTTACTGATTTGTTCATTCAGCAAGTATTTATTAAGCACTGCATAGATGCTGGGAGTAGGATAAAAACTAAACAAAGGGCTTCAAAGAATTTACATTCTAACATCATGAACAAGTAAATATATAACCCACTGATGCTGTTAAACACATCAAAATAAAGCATTTGAGCCAAGACCTGAAGGAGGTAAAAGAAGCACCGTGTGGCTACCTGGGAGAAAAGCAGAATGAGAAGTGGGAAGAGCAGGTGCAACCAAGCGTGGAGATGGAGTGGGACGCGCCACATCTGCAACAGAGGGTGGGGGGCAAGGCAGCGCAGGAACCAGGGGCCAGGCAGGGCAGGTGCTTGTGGCCACCTGTAGGATTTCTGCTTTAACTCTGAGTGTGACCAGAAACCACTAAAGTGACAGACATACATGGGGTTCATTATACTATCTTCTCTACTTCTGGGTTCTCGTGTTTCCCAAAGTCTGTTTAAGTGCTGGCAGGCACTTTGGGAAAAATAGGAGAGGGACTTCTCCAGCCAAAATGAGACTGAAAATCACTATGTACTGTGTCTCTACCACCTAACACCTGCCGACATCCCAGGGAACTAGTGTTCTAGAGAGCACAGCGTGGAAAACACTGACTGACGGCCTCTTCCAGGGAGGGTCTATCTTGTCTCCCAGGTAGGCTGAGCTTCCTTAGGCCAAAAGCCATGTCTTCTGCTACTGCTGGGTTCCACCATAGCCAGTGGAGCACTGGGCACTAGAGACTCAGAATGGAACACGCGAAAACAAAAACGTGATTGGCTGACTGCCGGACTCACCTCGCTATTGCACGTTAACTGTGCCCACGATAAACTTCTTTTCCACTCGGAGGAATTCCATCACATTGAATTTCTGAACCCCAAGGCCCATTATCTACCCAGGGTCACCCAGCAAAGCTTGTGACTCTTCCAGAATGTTCTGGATGATGACACAGGCTGACAGATGGAAATGTTTCATAGAAATATGAGTTTATCCCCAGAGGCTGCTCAGTGCCTGAGAGTCATTGCAGCATGGCCACATGAAGGCTCCCCACCCTGAAGCAAGAAGAATATTGATCACCAGGCCAATGGCCAAAGATCTGCACCCCTAGACTGGGCAGCGGGCAACTTGAGAAAAAATGCATATTCATAATAAAGGACCAAGACTGTAAATTACAAGATACATGGTGATGCTCATAAGGAAAATTCCTAAAGAACATTTGCACCTAGAATGCTCATCATCTTCTCCAGCCTGAGCTCAGTGGGAATGTGAACCATGTGTACACAGGACAATGTGCGGGACCGGTGCACTCCACCTGACCCAAACAACCACACCCAGACCCCCGTGACCCACAGACAGTCACAGGAGACAGACAAGGGGAAAGAAACACAGAGGCAGAAGCCAAGAGACATCAAGAGACACACGCCCGAAAGGAAGAGGCCCTCGGACCAAGGAGCGAGGGGGAAGCAGATTTTCATGGGCTCATGTTAGCATGTAAAGAAGTTTGTACTAAAGATTTCAAAGTAATGGTGATGTTTACAGGGTATCTGGTGATGAGAACATCATTCCCTTCTCCTCGTCCCAGTGGCCAAATATAATTCAGGCAGATTTGGTAGGTCACACTCTGGTCTATAATCCAAGTCTTCCTGAAAGCAGACAGGCTCAAAGCCAAGTCCACTGGGCACCATCCATGCTGGGAGAGAAAAATCTTTTAATTTTTTTTTTTTTTTTTTTGCCTTATCTCTTCAGGATTTATAAACCTGAGAGCATGAGGCTGGGACTTACATTCCATAAAGTTAGTCACAACAGGGGAAAAAAAAAAACAACAACAGCGTGCGGTAAAGATCAAGAGAGAAAACGCCAGGTCTTCATATAATTTAGTAAGCACAAAGCTATCTTGGTTTTAAAATAAGGCCAGAGACAAATTAAACAATTTAAGAAAATAAATGTTTTAAAACCGTGGCATACCACAAGTTCAAAAATGGCTTGTGTTGAGGCAATTATCTCATCACAATAAATAACAGTAAATCAATCCACACTAATTGCTTTTTGTGCAAGGGCTTAGAAGACTCTTTAGCGTTCTCTGATTATTGATTTTTTTGTAATCGCTTGTGTCAAAAATGCAATATTTCCAGAGAATATACTGCACACTCTTAGACAGGATTTTAATGTAACATAAAACAACCCCATTTCCTCTTTTTTTTCCAGAGGTGCTTTAAACATCTAAAATAGAATGAAGCTGAAGATGGCACTAAGATGGCTAAAAAGCAGAGACACTACATTTCAAACCAATTTAACAAACGGCCCCTGTTACCACCACCACATGGCCGTGCTGTGCATCCCACCCCCAACCCCACCCGCCACGTTCAAAATTAACAAGAAAACCATGTGGAATCTCAGATTCTCCATTTTCTTGCAAATTCAGAACCGAAAAGCAAGACAAACACCACCAACAGAAACTCTGTGCTTTACTTCTTGCTCTCTGCCCCTTGGTTCAGTAATTTCCACTGAACCTAGAAAATGCTCTGGCTGCTAACTTCACACTCCATCAGCATTTTGTTTGAAGATTTTGCTTCAGTCTTGAGAGCTAAACATATAGCTCCAGGCTTAAATAAGCAAAGCAGTGAGAGGAAAAAGGACAAAGGGGTAAGTAAGTTCCTCTGCTTCACTTGAAAATGAGAAAGCGTGGACTAACACAGACAGAGTAGCTTTCACTACAGAGACAGGGATCAAAATCCCAACTCTAGCTCACAGAAATTGTGATACTCCTGAGCACATTACTAAACAAGACTCTGGGCCTCAGTGTCCTCATCCATAAAATGGGGATGTTAATACCTACCTGGTAGAGTTTTTCAGGGCAAAATAAGGTAATGCACAGGAAATACCTGTGTAACGCCAAGCACATGGCCATTACAAAGAAACCAGCCCACCTGTCTTATTTATTCTAATGCTAGATATTTAAACATTCAACCTTGTGGTGGAACTTTCTCGTGGAAAGATAAAAGCATCTTCTGGGTAACAGGAGGAGTTGTAGTATAAATAAAACTGCAATGCCATAAGCAATGCCAGATGACTCAGCATTTTGAGGTGGTACTGAGACTCTCAGGCTATTACTTTGAACTATTTATAAATGTGTGGCTTCCAAACAATCTGCTTATTTGAGATCATTTTATTGCTTTCACTCCCTTGCTGACAAAGTTTAGACTGGAAACTAGGAGCAAATTACCAGGCCACATCCTCAGCTGACCTCATCCAAACATCACCTTTGTTCAACTGAGCACCCAAGCTCCTTAAGCATTCTAGGTGCTCAGATGCCTCGTGTCTTTTGTACATACAACCATTTCCCTTTCACACCGACACATTATAAAGGCCTTTGGGACCTATTTCATCATCAGGAATGCAAAAAGAGGTTACACTAATTCCCTTTGACTTGTGGGTAACAGTCAATCGGCGAGCTTTCTGGTTGCTACAGGTTTTTTAAGCTACAGGTTTTACACAACAGGATAATATATTAATCCAATTAAAACATAATTTTTAAAAACCGATAAAGTTGGAATAATTAGTTTGCTGGTTTTCTGGGTTCCCACAGAACCTTGCACATAACTTTTTGGATCATTTAACATATTTGCTGTTGCTTTTGATGTCTACTTGGCTCTCCCTAGACTTGTAACCCTGGCAGACCAGAGGCCTGGCTTCATCCTGAAATCCTCTGACCCGTCATGGTGCCTGACACAGACGTGCCTGCTATCCAGAAAAAAAATGTGTTGAATACATAAGTAAACATTTCATATGGTTTGCATCAAAAAAACAAATGAACATTCAGTACTTTATTTGTACTTATGTTTTTTCTTAAAATTCTGAATGTCAAATCGTGGTATCATGTATTCTATATGGCATTCTCAGGAAAAGTTTCTCAATGATAATGACATCGGTGATTGAGATCTCCCTTGCCTCTCACTAGTTTTATGAAAATACTTTTAGTTATGCAAATTTTAGGCTGACAACAGCCAATAGATTTCTCTGGCTTCATAGTGCACATTTTTGAAGATTCAATTGCATTTAGAGATACATCAAACATAAATTTTAAATAGTGTCTTTTCAAGATGAAGGCGTGGATGGTTTCCCTTGTGAAACAGCATACACATCTATACCAAAAGGCTGATGGCTACAGAAGAGAAGGCCAGTCTCATCTTCTGGAGGTCAGGGGCAGAGGAGTGATCTGAGCTATTTGTCAAACAGTGAAGAGGGTTATTCTGTTTCAGAAGCAAAAAAAGTGTCTAAAGTAAGAAGCAAGGGTCAGCATCAAGTCACACTGAAGAGTCTCCAAAATGCACAAATCTCAAAAACTGTGAATTTCAGAACTGAATTCTTTTGTGGACTTGCACATTCACACACCAAATTTTGACATGCTTTCCATAAATCAGGAAAAACTCTTGGTGCACTTGGAGCTTCACAGAGGAATGAGTCAAAGGGCAAACTTCCTACAGTGCTGGGGCCTTGTGGCATGTCCTGTGCAATGCAAAAAATGGGTGAGAGGTAGTGACGAGGAAAGAATGGCGGGGCAAGGGCAGAACAAGGCCCTTCTGCAGGAGAATCACACTTTTTGAAAGCATAGGCAGCAGGTCCAGCAGTGAAGGGCAGGGCCGCTGAGGAGAGAGACATTCGCTGTTAGAAGGAGGCCATTTATTAAGAACTCCGTGTGGGAGACAAAACTGGTAAAAGCTTCTTGGCCGGGTGCAGTGGCTCACGCCTGTAATCCCAACACTTTGGGAGGCTGAGGCAGGTGGATCAAGAGGTCAGGAGTTCAAGACCAGCCTGGCCAAGATGGTGAAATCCCATCTCTACTAAAAACACAAAAATTAGCCAGGTGCAGTGGCAGGCACCTGTAATCCCAGCTACTCAGGAGGCTGAGGCAGAAGAATTGCTTGAACCTGGGTGGCAGAGGTTTCAGTGAGCCGAGATCACGCCACCGCACTACAGTCTGGGCGACAGAGTGAGACTCTGTCTCAGTGACATATTTATGTGGTCAGGTACATCATGAAAGAATGTGCCACATTAGAGGAATTAGGTGAATATGACTCTGTGAACAAAAAGAACATGCCACAGGCACCAAGAATCTTAAACAAAGTCATGAAAGAAAAGAAGATTGTAGAGTCAGGGCAGTCCTGTGATGAAAAAAGGAAGAAACCAGGATGGAGTCTCTAGAGAACTAACATTTGAGAACAACGTGACAAGCCCTCTTTACTTACTTCCTGACTAATCACAATGTGTATAGTGGCAAGAAGAGGTACTTCTTTCATCTCTGTGCTACAGGTAAGCTGCAGAGGGGAGATTGCCTGCCCAAGGCCACACAGGTAATAAGTGGGAAGCCAGGATTCTATGATAGTCTGACCGTAGAGCCACAATCTCTAACGTCAAAAAAGAAAGGTCTTGTGCTATAGGAATTCAGGCCTTTCATCAAACCTGTGCACTGTTGTTTCTCCCATGGGTACAATCCCAAGGGTCCATGAATCTCCCAGTCTTTCCTGAACTACCCACAGGTAATGCTGCATTGATAATACCCTTGCATGACAGCTGGCAGTGAATTCTCTCCTCGTGACTCTGCACCCACCCAGATTACTCACATCAGCCAGTCTGCTGTCTCAGTCACCCTCCTTGCTCCTTACTCCCAGCTTCAAGTTCTGTATATGTTGGTGCAGGGGCAATAGGTACATCTGATAGGCACCCTATTGTGCAGGCACTGACAGGCACTGTGAGAATCACAGGGTTGGAGTATTCCTGCTTCCAGCTAGGATGCAGAAAACCACAAGAGACCACTGCTCTCACACTAACAACTTGACAGAGCTATCAGATTGCTGAGGATAGAAAGAAATCTAAGTGAACGAATTCTAGAAAAAGACAAGAGGTGGATAGGTCGCTGTGCTAGAGACCAAGGTATCCACCAGTTCCTTTTCTCCTACTTTTATCTTCAGCATAGTGACCCATAAACCTCTTCCCTGTGAAATGGAGAACTTCACCACGTGCAAGAGGGTTGGGGGCTGAAGCTGCAGCCAGTGATGAAAGGGGAGAGGAAATCCATCCCTTACAAAGTACACAAGGCCTTCACCAAGTGCACCGCCAACTCTCCAAAGAGTTCCCTGGGCAGGGCAAGGCGGGAGAGAGATGTCTAATAAACAGAAAGCCCGGGGTGGAGCTGGAGAGAAACAGAAACTCTGCAGCATCCCGAGATGCTGGCAGCCGACCTGATGAAAGCTGGTAGAGAGCCTGTATGACTGAGAAGGCCAGTGCTGGGCTGTAAAACACAACGTGATTTCTGGAATCTCACTGGTGCTCAGATGGTCAACCTTGCTGAAAGCAAAGTCCTGATCCTGTTCTCAGAATATCCGAAGATAGTGAAAACCAACTCTAGAGCTGTTCAGAGCCCAGACCCAGACCCAGCTCAACTACAAATTAGATTTATTCATTCTTGAGTTGCCAAGACCACCCTCAGGTTCAGTGACTCACTGAGAAGATTTGCAAGACTCAGCATATAGTCATACTCATGACTACACTTTATTACAGTAAAAGAAGACAAAGCAAAATCAGCAAAGGGAAGAGACACATGGGGTGAAGGCTAGGGGAAACCAGATGCAAGCTGCCAAGGGTCTTCTCCAAGTGGAGCCACAGAGCACATGCTTAACCCCCCAGCAAGGATCTGTGACAATACTTATGAAATGCTGTCAACCAGAGATGCTCGTCAACCAGAGCATCAACCAGAGAAGCTCAGTGACCAGAGATTTTAGTGATGGCTGATCATGTAAGTACCCTCTGCCTAGCATGTACCAAAATTCTATACTCCCAGAAAAAAGGCAGGTATTCAGCATAAATTGCACTGTTTGTATAAATACTTTAGAAAGTGTAAGCTCCTCTTAACAGTGAGGTGCTACAAATTCTCTTGGAAGTCCATGTTCTCAGATGCCAGCCCAAGCTTGTAAGCAGATCTTTCAAAGGAGAGCAGCCAAGCCTGCTATATTAACTCTTTTCTGCACAGTCCCCCACACTAGTAACATATACTTTCCCAAGGCCAACTACTGTTTACCTCAGTCTACTGTTTTTTCACATACAATGTCTGGCATATGTGGCATAATGTCTGGCATTAAAACATTGTGAGGCATGCAAAGAAGCAAGAAAAGATGACATCAAATCAAGAAGAAAAACATCTCTGCAGCCCTGCAGGGAAAAAAGAAAAAGGAAAAAAAACTCAATAGAAACTGATGTGCAGGTGCCCCAGATGTTAAAATTCTTAAACAAAAACATCAAAGTAACTAGAACAAATATGTTAAAGGCTCTAGGAAAAACATTAAAACAAGTGTGAACAGATGATAAAATGTAACAGAGAAACAAAAACTACAAAAAAAAAATGCTACGTGGGAAGCTGAGGCAGGAGGATCATTTGAGCCCAGGAGCTCAAGCAAGATACAAAAAGAAGGAAGGAGGGAAGGAAGGAGGGAGGGAGGGAGGGAGGGAGGGAGGGAGGGAGGGAGGGAGGAAGGAAGGAAGGAAGGAAGGAAGGAAGGAAGGAAGGAAGGAAGGAAGGAAGGAAGGAAGGAAGGAAGGAGGGAAGGAGGGAAGGAGGGAAGGAGGGAAGGAGGGAAGGAAGGAAGGAGGGAAGGAAGGAAAGAAGGAAGGAAGGAAGGAAGGAAGGAAAAAAGAAAAGGAAAGGGAAAGGAAAAGGAAAAGATAAGAGAACCAAATGATCCTAGAAATTAAAACATCGTATTTGGTGGTCTTAATAGCAGATTTAATATATCCTAAGAAAGGATAAGTAAGCTTGAAGAAAGGCAAGTAGAAATCATACGAACTACATAAACTGAAACATAAAAAGAAAGAAGAATTAAAGGGAGAGAGAGAGAGATCACCTGAATGTGAGGTGCTATTAGTGCCTCACATATATGTATTAATATATATTTGTTAATATATGTGGTATTATAGTCCTAGAGGGAAAGGAGAGAACAAATGAAGCAGAAGGAATAAAGAGATAACGGTTGAGAATAGTCCAAAACTGATGAAAAATATCAACCCACAGATCCAAAAGCTCAACAAACCCCAAGTAAGGTAAATATAAAGGAAAGCACACCTAGACTTGCTGACGTTAATAAGATGAAAACCGAAAAAAAAAAAAAGAGGAAAATCTTAAAGCCAACTAGAAGAAAAAGACTCATTACACATAGAGAAACAACGTGGTTAGAAACAAGAAAGGGTTAGAAACAAGAAAGGATGAAAAGGGATGGAACATTTTTAGAGTGATGTCCCCCTAGAAGTCTACGGCTATCAAAATATTTTTCAAAAGTGAAGACCATATGCAGACATTCTCAAATAGACAAAAATCGAGAGAATTCAATTCTAGCCTACCAGCACACAAGAAATGCTAAAACAAGTTATCTAAGCTAAAGAAAAATGTATCAAATAGAAGCCCATATCTGCGGGGAGAAAATGAAGAATACCAGAAAGGTGAATTATGCAGGTAAATTTGTATTTACCCTTTTAAAAATATTTTAATATTTTAATAAAATCCTTTTTCAATTTTAAATCTTTTTAAGATTTTAGTTTCATTAGGTATTTTTAAAATATTTTATAAATATTTACTGATTACAGCAAAAAATAACAACACTATATTGAGGAGCTTATAACATGAACATGTGTGACAACAAGAGCACAAAGTGTAGGGGGAGAGTAAATGAATTACAGTGTTTTATGGTTCTTATATTGTTCATAAAATAATATAATATTTGAAACTAGAATATGTTGTAATAAAGATAAGGTAAGGTCTACAGTGACCACTAAAACAAGAAGAACACAAAAAGGTATAGTTAAAAGTTCAGCAAACCCCAACTGAGGGATATTCTATAAAACGATTGACCAAGGTCATCAAAAACAAAGGAAGTCTGAGAAACTGTTAAATCCAAACAGATCCTAAAAATGACATGAGAACTAATGTACTGTGGTATCCTAATGGGATCCTGAAATAGGCAAAGGGCATTAGGTACAAACTAAGAAAATCTGAATAAAATATGGACTTTAGCTAATAATAATATGTATTAATATTGATTCATTAGTTATAACAAATGTTTCGTATTGATATTAGACAGTAACAACAGGGGAAACTGGTGTGGGGTATATAGAAACTCTCTGTACTATAGTCACATTTTTTTTCTATAAATCTACAACAGTTCTAAAATAAAAAGTCAATACAAGAGATAAAATGGAATACTAAAAAATACTTGATTCACTCAAAAGAAGACAGAAAAGAAGGAAAGAGAAGCAAAGAACTTATACAACACATAGAAAATAGATACCAAGATGGTACTCTTAAATTAAAAGATGTTGATAATTACACTATATGTAAATGGACTAGGCACTCCAATTAAAGGGCAGTGATTGTCACCCTGTTACGCACAGGTACATAATTCACATATACACATGTAGGCACACACAGAGACACAAACAAGAACTAGCTGTGTGCTGTTTACAGGAGAACATTTTAAGTAAAAATATTTGAATAGGGCCTTTCTTTGCAGAATTCAAAACCCAGCGCAATGTCTAGCAGATTACGGGCTGTGGGGCCGCTGCATCAGAACCACACAGGAAAGTGTTCAAGTCAAGGATCCTAGGTTGGGCTCCAGGCTTACTGAAAGTATCTTCTGGATTTAGAAACCCATTACGTGCACATTTATCAAGATCCCAAGGTAATTCTGATGTTGACTAAAGTTACAGAAAAGCCAGTCTTGTAGGAAGGGTGGCAAGAGGCCAGAGCTTCTCCCTGTAACAAGAAAGCCCCCTAACTCTCTTTATAGGAGAGACAGCAAACCTGAGGTCTTCCCCAGCACGTCCTTCCCCAGGAACGGCTTGGTGGGGTTGATGGGCCAAGCCTTCCCAAAGCTGTGCGGAGACATTCCTTCCGGTCTGTTCCCTCAAAGCAGCTTCTCTTTCAAAGCCTCTGAAGTAATTATATCATTGTTCATATTTTTCAAATAAGAAGACAGAGGCTCAAAAACGTAAAGGAACTCCCAAAGGTTAACTAATTAGTAAGCAGCAGCACCAAGATTTTGGCCCTAATCCGCCTAACCCAACAATTCCGAACGACAAGAAAAAAGTAAAACAACATCAATATCTAAAAATGTATAAAAAACATAACATAACACCTAGAAAAATATTTAGAGTGAACTATTTGTAAACATAATGTAATCTCACCAAAAAGAATATAAACCATGATCAGGCGGAGTTATACTCTTTGCTTTAGTTCTTTCAAGAACTGGAGTCATTTTCAAGAGATAGGGGAGGAAACAAGAGCCAACAATTTTTGATCACCTGCCTAGTACCATGTGCCATACCTACTACTCATAAAAAATGGTACTGCTTTTAATATCTCCAACACCAGAAAACAAACATCACTATCAGCATTTTACAGATCATAAAATTTGTTAAATAACAAAGCCTACAAGTGGCGCAGCCAGAAATTGAAACTTCATCTGCCTGGTTCTAAATCCTGTGCTTTGCTATGAGACCTCATCACTCTCAGAGATTTTCAAATGCTAAACAGAATCTCAGTGAAATTCCGAGATTTTCAAATGCTAAACAGAATCTCAGTGAAATTCCAAAGGCAATTTGCACTATCTTCATAGGATGGTATCACGGATGAGAAACATGTTTACATTCTGCTTTGACTTTAGATAGTTTCTAGGATAATAATTCTTATTTAATATGTTGCTGTTTTTTACTTAAATTACTGAATAGGTAAAGCAATTACTTAACATTTTAAAAATATATATATAGGGAAAAGTCTCACTCTCAGCCCTGTCCCTCAATCTACCAAGTTCCAACCCTCACCCACCCACGACAGGTTATGTTTCTGTTTATTTTGCATGTATTCTTGCAGAGGTTTGAAAACAAATGTAAATAAATACAATATGGTTTTGCCCTTTTTTAACCTTACTTTTTGCCCTTCCTCATATATCTTAAGTATCTTTCTATAGAAGTAGAGAGATCCCATATTCTTTCCTGTAGCCACAAAGCATCATTCTGCTGTTTGTGTGCCCTGCTGCCTATTCAACCCTTACCCTAATTCATGGACATTTCCATTGTTTCTAATGGATAACCCTGTACAGTAATCATTTCATGCATCTGCAAGTACATCTGTAGGATAAAATCTTACAAGTGGTGAGTCGAAGAACACATGCATTTGCAATTTTGACAGATTCTGCCAAACTGACCTCCACAGGGTCATGGGCACTAACACTCCCACCAGCAATGTGTGAGAATGGCCGTTCCTCATAGCCTCAATCAATGGAGCATGCTTGCAAACTTCTGAATGTTTACCAATCTGAGAAGTGAAAAATGGTATCTTAGTGTGGTTTTACTCTTTTTTTTAATTATCAGTGAGGTTGAACGTCTTGTCATACACCCAAAGTTATTCCCTTCTCGGTAATCTGTTCTTTTTATATATCCTTTGCCTATTTTTCAACTGGGCTACTGGTAGCAGTTTATTTTTAATATGAGACATTCATAAAAATAAGACAAATATTAAAGAGCTAATATCATATGAAAATAAAAACAATTCCAGCTGTCCAGTCATTATTTTTGTCTTGGATTTTGAAAGTATTATCTTAAAATCCATTCTCAGGCTTTAACACCTAACAAATATGCTAAGGGAAATCTAGCACAGTTTCCTAGAATGAATGGGCCACTCAATCCATCTACCACACTACCTGGGGAGGGAGGCAGAGAGATTCAAGATCAGCTAAAATGGCAGATCTTACCAACCATTTTGGCATGGGGTTGTGATGTAAGCCCTAGCAAGACTTTCCTCTCATGGTCATCTATTTTTCTTCTCTCACTCTCTCTCTCTCTTTCCCTCCCTCTCTATCACTGACACCACCCATCCCAAACTCAATGTCTCTCATGACAGAGTTTTCACTGGTTGTATGAATCCCATGAACTGAACATACAACAACTTTCAAACTTAATATAGAATGATATATATATATATGGTTAGCATGAAGAGGTATCCTCTTTAAGTGAGTGTCCCTTTTAAATGAAAAGATCAAATTTTACTTTAAAATAAACTCACTTTTGATTCATGTGCAAGGAGAATACCACTGAATCAGCTCTGTCATTGAGAACATTTCTATCAACAGAGTTAGGGGTCCAAATGAGCCGAATCAGAGAGAACTTCACAAGGTGATTCCTGACTCTAACTACACTGCCTTACAAAATGATCCATGGACTTACTTATTTGTAAGAAAGCAAAGAGTTGAATAGCTACATGGAAGGATTTGGAAGAAAGCAAAGAGTTGAATAGCTAGATGGAAGGAATAAGCCTATTTTTGTTTAGAGAATCCTGGCTCAGCAACATTCATCTTGTCTAAGTATCTTCTCTGGCACCTCTTTAAGGTTGAAAATATCAGTTCCGCCCTAGGGAATGCATTTTAATTGCATCTGCAAGAAGAGAAAATAACATCTTTACTATTTGTGAATTCTCAGAGGTTTGATGGGCTTCACCCAGTGTTTTATAGCTGTTTAGATATGACATGGAAATGCTTTTGGCATAAAGATATCCATTGTAGGGTTACTTACAACAACAGAAACCGGGAATGACCGAACTATCCAATTATGAAAGGAATGGTTAAACTATGATAATCATCCTTAAGCAGCCATTAAAAGTAGTTTATAAACAGATTTTCGTAAAATGGAAAACACCTATGAAATGCTGATTAAAAAGACAATATTAAAAATCGCATATAAGCTCCCTGGCCCGGCCTTTCACTAGGAAGGTCCCTAACAGCAAACCATCAGGCCAGTCATCTAAGCCACATTCTCCAATAGAGCTTTATCAGTGGTAAACCTAGGCTCCAATTTCCATCAAAAAAAAAAGAAAAGAAAAAGAAATTCTGTATTTATAGTATGACCTCAACCATGTCTAAATAATATCAAAAAAAATCCATATGGAAGGGAATCAACAAGTACTTTCCAAATCTTATTTAGTGAACACATTAATTTTATTTTTAAAATAAATATACAAATAAGAAATATGCCATTTCAAAAGGCAATACAGGAAATTTGCCCTCATAGTATTCCCTGACACAAATCATATATTGTAAATTGTACATCTACATCAAGAAAAGCAAATTGATTTCATCTTGTAAGCCAATTACAATTGATTAGTAGCATCTGTGTGAGGATGCTGAGATCTAATCTAAGATTAGTAAAAAAGAGAGACTTGATTTCTTTGTAATGTTTGCCATTGGAATATGTATGAATATTGCATATTTTCTGATCTTGCTGAAATGCTCTACCACAGAGTTGACGTAAAAGGAAGAAAAGTGGGGGAATATGGTTGGCAGAATAATGGCCCCCCAAAAATAATGGCCCTCATCCTAATCCCCAGAACCCATAAATTTGTTACCTAGAATGGCAAAAAGAAATTAAGACTGCAGGCCGTATTAAGTTTACTAATTATCTGAGCTTAAGATAAGGACATTCATTTTTGTGGGCTATCTCAGTGGGTTCAGTGTAACCACGAGGGTCCTTGAAAGTAGAAGAGGAGGCAGAAGAGGAGAGTCAGAGAAGGAGACATGGTGAGAGATGCCATGTTGCCAGCTGTGAATATGAAGGGAGTGGCCATAAGCCAAGGAATGCAGGTCACCTCTAGAAGCCAGAAAGGTAAGGAAGTGGATTTTTTTCCCAGAACCTCCAGAAAAAATGCACCCCTGCCAACACCTTGATTTTATCTTAGTGAGATGTGTGATAGACTTCCAAACTACAGAAATGTAAGAATCAATCTGAGCTATTTTAAGCCACTAAATTGGTGGTAATCTGTTACAGCAGCAATAGGAAATTAACACAGAGAGCGGGAAGGGAACACAACAGGGAGAGAGTGATTACCAGTATTTGGATGAGGGGCTGGTATGAAGCAATTTTATTTTGCTTTGTCAGTCCCAATTAATTGAGAAACACCACCTAAATTGACATGCATTTGATGAGTGCCCTAACTTGTGGGATGAGAGAAACTAAGGCTGGATTTCCTGTTTCTCACTCAGGTCTGAATCTCATTCCCATTTATAGTACCATTCAATAGGGAGGAAGCCAAAATCCACAGGGAGCCCAAGGGAAACCAGCCATGACACCAGGTCCAGCTCAGTGCAGCAGGGCCTGAGGCCCAACACTAGACACCAACTACGTAATGGCAGAAGTTAATAATACATATGTGGCCGGGCGTGGTGGCTCACGCCTGTAACCCCAGCACTTTGGGAGGCCAAGGCGGGTGGATCACGAGGTCAGGAGTTCAATACCAACCTGGCCAAGATGGTGAAACCTCATCTCTACTAAAAATACAAAACAATTGCCTGGCGTGGTGGCAGGTGCCTGCAATCCCAGCTATTCAGGAGGCTGAGGCAGAGAATTGCTTGAACCCAAGAGGCGGAGGTTGTAATGAGCCGAGATCACACCACTGCACTCCAGCCTGGGTGACAGTGAGACTCAGTCTCAAAAAAAAAAATTAATAATAATAATAATAATACAAATATGAGTGATTCCTGAATTGAAACTACCCCCAAATCCATTTCCTCTGCACATAAACCAGATAGTCCACAATCTTAAAAACAAAACAAAACAGCAACAATAAAAACCAATAAGCATTTCAGGGCAAAAAGGGTATTTCAGCTAGGTCTGGTTAGGGAAGGAAAATGTTTCACAGTGAAAACCAAGGAATGATTGCAAAGTCTAGTAGCAACGCTGCAAAAGCCAGGAAAATAATTAACCTCACTGGGTCTAATTTTCTCACCTACAAAGTGAAATTTGCCTTAGCTCTCTATTCTCTAGCGCAATAATTGCACTAGTCCCCTAAAGAAGTACACCTACACGCTGTGAAATGTGAAATACAGCTCTTAATTTTAAATATGTACACAAATATGCATAACACTAAAGACCGTTCTTGATTCAGACACTGCCATGATCCCACTAGATGACATATGGGTCCTACCTAAGAAACTCATGGTCAATATAGGTGATTTTAAAAAGCAGCTATATAAGCAACACCTTTCAACATCCTTAGTTTCTCCAGTTTCTCCCTTTCTGCCCCCAACAAGTAACTGAGAACATGCAGTGAGAAAAGCACAGGACTAGGAGTGAGAGGATGAAGTGCACATTTTAGCTTCTTCACTTCCTGGACATTGAAGGCGTTCCAGCAGATCCCTCTGAGCCTCCCTCTGACACTCAGAGTCTTCAACTACAAGAGAGGGAACGATGAAAATTCACCTCCCACAAGGCTGTTCTGAGCATAAAATAAACTTGCCAGTGGGGAAGGTCCTCGTCACCTCAGAAGTGCTGAATGCAGGTGAGTCACTATCATCATGGTGACTGAAGTCAGTGGATATAGGCATGGCAGAAAAGACTGACAGGTGATCAGTTAGCTTCTCTGAGGTTTAGAATCTTCGTATTTCAAAGATGGAAGATAGTATGTACCATGAAGGAGATTCTAGATGATGAACATGAAGTTCCTGGTACAGGGCCTGCACACAATGGACGTTCAATAAACACAAGCTAGCAGTGTGCTGGTGTATGATCGCCCAGCTCTCTAGTGCTTTCTTTCTGTGTCTGACCAAAAATCAGGGTGCCCTGACTGCTCTGTGAGCCCAGCCAGCTGCAGGATTTCCCAGTAGGCTTGAACCAGAACTCAAACATTCTCAGGCACCAATAAAAGCATCTAGGTTGTTCATGGTGAAACCCCGTCTCTACTAAAACTACAAAAATTAGCTGGGCGTGGTAGCAGGCTAACTGAGATACCCTGTAATCCCAGCCACTTGGGAGGCCGAAGCAGGGGAATCACTTGAACCTGGGAGACAGAGGTTGCAGTGAGCCGAGATTGTGCCACTGCACTCCTGCCTGGGCGACAGAGGAGTGAGACACCTTCTCAAAAAAAAAAAAAAAAAAAAAAAAAAAAACCAAAGAGGAGTATCTAGATCGTTGCCCAAGACACCACTGAAAGAAACAAGCCTTGGCCCTGAGCCAAATTCCGTTAACACCCATAACACTCCATACCCCGACCACCTCGCTGTGGACGTACCCAGGCAGAACACCCGAGCCCTGTGCTCTTGCTGTCTGTGGCAAGGACTCAGTGATTGCTTTAAACAAACCACCCAGCGTTTAGTGCTTCTTTGTTTGGAATCACAACAGGCCCTATATCAGGATGGTTTGGGGCACTGCCTGGTAGGAATTCCACTGCCACCACTTTTGGGGTGATTCCAGCTGCAAGTCCAGCGGGACAAAACAGATGCCCCGCCGTCCCTCCCTATGATTCTCTGGGATGAAATGGCAGACACAATTTCAAAAACCATTTTAGAGCAACAAGTTTACAAATGGAATGATTCCTTGCCATGTGTGCCATGTGTGCCATGCTGCTGTGCCAGCAACAGCAGTAATTTTAAGGGTCAAGTTTTCCCAAGTGCTGAGCAGAACATTTTACTGAACAAATTACTGGACCCTAGTTATTGTTGTCAGTCACTGCATCATAAGCAGTGGCTAGGCAGGCAAGCATTACCACCCACACTGAAGAAACACCAATTAGAGGCATTAAAAGAATACGGAGGGCCACCATCTCCTGAGCGCCTGCAACATGCTGGGCACTGTGGTGGACACTCCTGAACACAATCTCCCGTTTTACAACTGCTTGTCGGGCGGGCTTCATTACACCTGCTTTATCAGGTGACTCACCTGCGGCAATCCAGGATCTGAAAGCAAAAATAAATGTCCCTAAAGCCTGCAAGCCTTCCTCTAAATCATTCCAGTGCTTTTATGCAAAGACTGTGCCTTTTCTTCCATCTGCATCCTCTTACGCATCTTTGACTTGGTTTCCAAATTACAGAGAAATGCTACGCTTCTGGAACGAGAGAGCACAAATAAACTGCACTATGCCTCAGACTCCATGTGTACCAGCTAAGGGGGCCCCAAAGCGAAGGGAACGCCAACAAATAATGAAAGAATGCTTTCTCCGTCTTCACTTTGAAAAGTGATGCCTTTTCTGCCTGAACATCTGCCTCCTTCTCCAGAGCCCTCTTACCTTGAAGGAGACATGCTGCTCCATGTGCCGCAGCAGCTGTGGCTTCTGGGCCGCTGTGTAGTCACACACCGTGCACTTAAACTGCTTCCCTGGAAAGAAGCGAAGGACAAGGTGAGCGTCGCCAGGCCAGCAGCTCCCACTGTGAATGAAGTGCCAGGCATGGAGCCAGGTACACAAAGGTGTTCCTTGCCATGTGAGGATCAGAATCTCAGAAGGGAACAGCAACGAGGTGCACAGGCACAAGGCAGCACACTCAGTCTTCAACAGCTGGGAGTGGAGAGGCGCTGCCTAGGGACGGAGAGGCACAGCCAGCTCCACCCGGGGAGGCCCCATGAGCAGTGACATTCCATCAGGCTCCTAAAGAAAGAGTAAGGGTGTGTCCAGCTACCCAGAAAGAAGGGCATCCAGGGAGAGGAGCGCACACAGATGAGATTGCAGGGGAATGGACCACAGGGTGCTCAGGAAAGTGGAGCAGCTGCATCTTCCTTCCTGGAGTGTGAGGTCTGCGGAAAGTCAAGAGCTGAGCCGGAGAGGTTGCCGGCCCAGAATGTCAAGGGCCTGGACCATCTCACAAGGACCTTAGACATAACCCTGAAAGTCTGGTGAGTCTGCAGGATGATGGTCAGCAAAGTGCAGGATCTGTGTTGCAGAACTCCTAACTCTGGTTGGAGTGCCAAAGGCATTTTTGAGAGAATGCTAGAAAGAAAACTAGCGAAACGTAAACCACTGCTCTTAAAAAGATTAAGGTTTTAGCAATATTTAAACATTCAATAACGGGGTATGTTAAAACAAGTTAATAGATATATGAGGTACACTATATTTTGCCTCTGATTAGCATAAATAAAACCTCAACAAGCAATAATACAAACATGTGTAACCAAACGTAAATGTGGCCTACTTCGTATAGCAGTAAAGAATTCAACAAGCAGCTTCTAATGGTGTAAACCTCCTCAGGGCATGACACCCGCAGCCACTGTGGCTGGGTTCCCAGAAGCACTGGCTCCTCCTAGAGCGCTCTTGCACCTTTCCCTCTTAGACATTCCCCTCCCCTCTCTTCACTGCCAGCTCACTGGAAACCTGTTCTCACTAGGATGCCAAGCCAGTGGTGGATTTTGGCCTGTATGTTACTGGATGACTCTTAATATGACTCCATTAAGAGTTCACCCTTTGGAAATCTTCTGTTCCTTTGACTCCATAACAATACCCCCTCTCTGGGCCTCTCTATTCATTTTGAGTATCCCTGAGGCATTCCCTCTCATCAGGGCAGATATCATTAGGCTGCTGATGTTCCACAGTGTTCCAGCCCACCCTCCTAGTCTAACTCTGCAAGCATCCTTGCATATAACTGACCCCTACAGGTTTTTGTAAACCTTTGATGCCAAAATCAGCATCTTCTACTCTCATCTCTTCTCTGAATCTGAGACTTGAGTATACAACTGCCTGCGGGACCAGCTACTTAGCTGTCCCAAATGTCCTAAGCTGGACACATCTTCTTCACCAAACAGCTTCCACCTCCAGCCTTCCCAGTTAATCACCCATCTGATCACCTACATCAGATACCCAGTAGCCTTCCTCAACATCTTTATGGCCCTAACTTACACTCACCTCATTTTTTTCAGCACCTGATTTCATCTCCTAAATATTTCTCTTGTCTATTTCTCTCTATTTCTAATACCTCCACACCGGTTTAGGTCCTCCTCATTTCTTTCTTGGACAACAGCAAAAGCCCCTAAGCTGGTTTCCTTGCCTTCATAAAACACTACCATCCATCCATCCATCCATCCATCCATCCATCCGTCCATCCGTCCGTCCGTCCATCCATCTATCCGTCCGTCCGTCCATCCATCCATCCGTCCATCCATCCATCCATCCATCATCCATCCATCATCCACAACCCACACATCTATCTACACATGCATCCAGATGCCTCATCTTCTATCCAGATGAGCTACAGCATAAACCATCCCACAGTCCAGCCATGAGAACCAACCAATGGCCCCAACTTCAGAGCAAAGTTGACGTTCCAGCAGAGAAGGCCCTCCAGAATCAGAAACAACTCTCCCCAACCCACCCCGCCCCTCTCTCTGACTTCCTCTTGTGCCTGTCCCCTCTGTATTTAGGCTCATAACAGTGAACTCCTTGAGTTCTCCAAACTTTCTGCCTTGCCTTTGCAATCTCAGACCCCTGAGCCTTTGCTAACATTTTCCATGCCTGGAATGCACTGTCTCACAGCATCTGGCCATTCTTCCTATTAATTCAGAACTCAAATTGAACACTCCGGTAACTGGGCCAAGAGGCAGCCCTCCACAGGCCCCCTACACACTGTTCACTTGCTTCAGTCTATGCTCCACCTCTACAGCCTTTACAAGGCAGGGGCTGCCTTCAGCTGCCCATGGCAGGGACCACATCTTACTCATCTTGGTACCTCAGAGCATGAGTGCACACACAGACTGAATATATTCCATGCATTTCATTAAACTGAACTGAGCAAAAATTTTGTACGTCTTATATGAACATCACTCTCAATAAGAGCAGCAAAAGGAAACAAACATTAATACCACAGTTGTATCTTTTATTCCAGGTGAATGAACCCAAAATTCTAAATTTTATTAATTCTGCAAGCCCAAAGTGTAAGGAAACTTTTTCACTTGTAAGTCACACAGTTACAATTAGAGAGCAATTAGAACTTAAAAAAAAATACAGTAACATCTTCTTTTAAACATAGGGCCACACATTTCTACACAGCTCCAGTGGAATCTCAGCTAAACACACTTCTCCACTGACACATGGCTCATGTGTGTACAGCATCGTTATGCTGGGCAGCCTGGGCAAAATCGTGCTGTGTTCTTCACCACTAGAGTGGGGGAAGCAGAGCTAATGGAACCATTCTCTAAGTTGATAAATATTCTGTCATTCATTATCAAACACTTGGGTCAAAGAGTAACAGATTAAGTGCTAAAAAAGAGCCCTAAAATGAATAAATAGAATTGCCTCGTTTGAAATCAAGAGTCAGCCTTTTATGGATGTACTTCCAAGACTCTGCAAGAGACAAGAAAAGAAGGCAGCAGCTAAAAGCCATCCCTTACTGAAGCATCAGAGCCCTGGCAATAAATATTACCAATGTTTTCAGCAACCATAGCCAGCACCTATCAAACAAGCCTGGGAGAACACCTGACATAATTGTTTGCTGCCTAATTAAAATAATGGGATACAGATTCATGACTAATCATAAAAGAGTAATACTTTGAGACTGTCAGATGGTTTTCTATCAAGAGATTTCTGAGACTTACAGGCAGAGTTAACTGCAAAACCTAGTATTTACTCGAGGTGAGACTGACCTCAGAATGCTGGGAGATGCACATCGAATGGCTGTATGTGGATGTGAATCACCCAGAATACCAGGGGAAGAAAAGAATGACTACAAAGAAAAGAGGTTGACTGTTAAAAAGCAATTCCTTTTCCCCAAAATATACCTGGCTAGGTCTACCCACTGGACTACTAGGCATCATGAGTTGTGCTGGGGCATGACGTGTACAATCTTACCACGCACCAAAAGCCCAGGAGGCAGGCAGTGTCACCCTTTCACGGATGAGGACCTGGGATCAAGACTCTGAGTCACTTGTCAGATCACGAAGTGGTAAGTGGCAGAGCCCAGATTTGGCCCCCGGTCTGTTCACCCCAACACCTCCATTCATAGCCACATAAGAATCTTTTCAGCTAATAAGGGTGTGATACAATTTCCCAAATGGAAGGAGGAATTTATACCAGCAATGGCATATCTGTGCCACTAACACATAAGGTGACTACCCATCAGAAGGTGACTACCCATCAGAAGGTGACTACCCATCAGAAAGGATGGCCCAAGAAGAGCCAGTTGCAGGGGAACTATGTTCTCTTTCTGGCCCTGTCCTGCTCACCCTGAGTGACCCTGGGTTCTTTCTTCTATGCTACTCAGAGGCCCCATCAGAAAAACGGGGAGGTAATCCCTGTCTGCTGTGAGGGTGGACTCAGGGACTGGGCCTGCAAGCATCTGAAAAGCAGCCCCCTGAAGGATGAGGCTGGGGGTGCATACAGGTGACCCCGCAGTGGACCGTTCAGCTGAGTGCAGTGTCCTCCAGACCTGTACCTCCCTGACACTCCGAGACAATCCAAGTATTCAGTTCTAATTAAGCCAGCCTAAATCAATATACCTAAAACAAAAGGCATAAAAACAGAGCAAAGGAAAAGGTTTGTACAACTCTACCAAAGTATAAGTAAACAGTTGTAACAGCAGAGTTTACAGAAAACCTCCTCCTCCTCCTATTCCCAACACCCTATCTGGCCTCATCTCCACGCAGAGCAAAAGCCAGGAGCTTCGTAGTGGCTGCAGGGCACGGGGGTGTGTGGCTCCCTGTCACCTCTTGGAGCTCATGTACTGCCTTCACCTCTCTCCACTCCATAGACACAGGCTACCCACCCACCTCCAGACCTCTGCACCTGCTGTTCCCAGAGCCTGGGGTGCCCATCCCAGATATGCCATGCTCTGCTGCCTCATCTTCCTCAAGTCTCTGTTCAAATGTCACCTTCACACTGAGTCCTTTCAGCCCATTCTGTTTAAAATCACAGTCCCTATACCCCTTCACTGATTCATTTTTAGCATTTCTCAGCTTATATTTTCATACTGAAATGGAATCATTTCATATTCATATTTTTATTTTCATCTCTCAATTTTCTTAATATTCTAGATGTCTTCATATTTCCACTGTAATATACCACACACTTTATTGATTTATAGTGTTTGTTAATCATCTCACTCACGAGAATGTTCGCCTCGTGACAGTGGAGATTTTTGGTTTTGGCTTTGGTTGCAATCACCGAAGCAGTGCACTGATTCACCTTGGTTGGTCCATCTGGCACCCTTGCAGGTTGTGGGGACTTTGAGACAAGACTGCAATTTTCATGCCACGTCCTCAGTGCTTGGAGGTGACAGCATCCTGGAGGTAAGGCTAGCAGTTAATTTATAGGAGCACCCCATTCAGAAGTCTGTTCAGCCACCCTTTCTCCCCTCCCCATAATCAACATGGTCACACGGGGCATCACAAGGGCCAGTGATATGTGGTCCTACCCACCATCTCCCCACTCCAAGTCACAGGAGATTGGACCACGGTGGACAAGAGACTGTAGCTGAGCCTGGAATCAGAACTGTCCAGATATGAAGCTTGCAACTCAGGAGTGGATGAGAGTTGTGTTTTCAGTCTGTGGGTGAAACTAGTAAGCAAGCCAATCTACATGGGGTGAGAGGAGAGCACAGCATAGAGAGACAGAGACAGGACATCAGTATGAAGTAAGGAAGCAGAGAGGACGAAAGGTGGAGGATGAAGACAATCGCCCGGCTGGTTGTGTCCATTCACTCAGCGAGCATTCACGGAAGTGCTGCTGGGTGCCAGGACCATGCCTGACCCCAGGAGATGAGAGTGGACAAGACACCAGAGGCTCTGCTTCTGGCGCTCATCACCTAAATGGACAACCAGCAAGTATTCCAACAAATAATTACCAATTGCAACAGGCCACGAAGGACAAAGGCAAGGAGCCACGGTGGAGCATGAGGGAGTGTGGAAGGGGTGCAGCCATGTGGCCAGGCTGTCAGGGAAGGCTTCTGTGAGGAAGTGACGTTACACAAGATGGAAGGGTAAGGAGACCAGCCGCACGAGGAAGAGGTGAACACAGCACTGGGAAGAAGGAACTCAAACACAAAGGCCCTGAGTCTCTGTAAGATTCCAAGTAAGTTTACCATAAATGCCCCTTGGCGACTTCTGTGACCTCAAATGAGTTTCTGTCAACTGCAACCAACAGTCCAAGAAGTATAGCTGTTGAATGAACCAGTGAATGTATGACTATAAAACACCAAGACCCCAGAAAGCAGGCCAAAATAGGGCTTGACCAAACAGTGTTCTCTAGAGAGGACAGAATCAGATTTAATTAACTGAAAAAGTCCAATGACAGCACACTCTTCTACACAGCACTATGAACCAATGCTACAAATGCTTTATGACCATTAACTCATTTAACTGTCGTAATACCTGTTTGATTTTACGAGCTATCATATAAATAAAAATTATAACATGGTAAGATTTGATACCCATTAAACTAAGAAACTAGACATTTTTAGTAACGAAGTGTTAAAAATGGAAGAGTTAAGCTGGGACACTTTCTTATTTCTGGTACAATTTTTTGGAAAGGAAGTTGGCAGTGCAATGCACAATTAAAACCACCAAAACAAAATAGCCATCCTGCTCCTGGAAATGTGTCCTAAGGAGTTAATTCAAAAGAAGAAAAAGTTTATATATGCAAGAAAGAAGCCCCTGCCACATAAGTTATAATAATGGGAGGAAAAATGAAAATAACACATTGTCCAGAAATAAGGGAATGGTTATAGAACTCATGGATCACCTTAGTGCAACATATAACTCTTAAACTTGTTATTAATGAACTGTACAAGCAACAAAGATTATAATATTAATAAGAATTATATCTTTTCATTACAACTATATAGCCATTCCATATGAACATGAATAAAGATTTTTAAAGATTTAAAATAAAGAATTTTTAAAGAATTGTGGGCACACTTGCAGGAAGAGGTTGGATTTTTATGAACATTGTTTTCATGTTGTCTGCACTCTAACAGAAAAGCATTTCAGATCATTAGCACCCATCTCTGAAAGGCTGAGATGTTTCATCCGTTACTGCACACAAACCAGAAGACAGATCTTTCAACGCAGAGCCATAAAATGATACCCATGGCTTCTGAACTTGAAAGTTCACTGTCTTTTAAATAACAGCACCCCAGCCTTGACTGGCAGGGCACTGACTTACGGGTGCTCTTTCTGACCAAGCATCTTTCTCCCTCTTCTTCACAAAAAAGAGCCAGTGGCCTAATTTTGCAAAAAATTTCAGGAGTAGTCGCTTCTTTACCTCTGGGGCAGAATTTAATTTCTGTAAACAGTCAAATGTCATTCTGAGCCACACCTTGTAAATAAGGACAAAGCAAAGCTGAGTCATACCACTTTTGGAGAAACACTGTTGCAGAACACACACTCCAAGCTGACTGCAAAAGTACTGCCACAGTGGGAAAAAAAAATTCACTGTGGGAACAAAGATTTCCTGGTCAGAAACCACAGAATTTAGAATCTCATTTCCCTATGAAATTCTTTATTTGACCTACAGGCCCAGATGGTAAAAGTCAAAATCATAACAAACTAGATGAATCTCACAACCATACTGTGAAAAGGAAGAAGCCAGACATAAAAGAACACATATTGTATGAATCAACGCTACGAAGTTCAAAGACAAGGAAAAGCACGTTACAGTGCTAGAAGTCAGGGCAGTAAGCAGTTACCTCTGGGCAAGAGAGATGGGCAATAATGTCGCGGGAGTAAGAAATTGCCAAGAGGCTGGAAGTGTGCTGTTTCTTCTAGACTGTAGTCACACAGGTGTGCCTCCTTTGTAACAATCCATCGAGCTGTATACTTCTGAACTGTCTCTGTGTGTGTGTGTACTTTAATTTTAAAAATGTAAAAAGAAAAATAACACAACAACAAAACAGGCCACCTTCCTTAGAAGGTTCTTGAGAACTGGCAACAAATTTGTTTAAGAAAGGAAAGATGTGTCGTGTAGTTCAAAGATAAACTTTGAGGACTGTATGGCAGTTTGTGGATTTATGCAGTCTGAAGTTGCCGGTGGAAGGAAAGGGACCCCAGCAGTGTTCCTGGCCCTGTAGTTTTCAGTTAGGCGTCTTTCTGAGTGCTAGGCTCGCTGGAGGTTTCCACTGCAGACACCGCAGCTCTTTCTGGAAACACAGTGTTTCACTAGCAGCTCCATTTCCCTTTAAAAATATGGGATTTGGTTGAACTCTCCTTCAAAGATGGGGATGCAGGCACGAAAATGTCATTTCCATTATTTCTGTTCATCTCTCCAAAGGTGAGGCACATCTTTGCCAAATCTCTCTCCGCTTTCAAGTGTTCTTTTGGAAGGAGCCTCTTTCTTTGCCTAACCATGAGTGCTGGGACTGCATGTCCATGACTGATGAAGCAAAGCTGACCTCTGTCCTTTTGAGCACTGCCTGGGCCTGGGAACTGGATGCTGGCTGAATTCAAGGATCACCAGACAGTGAAAGCCAGCACAGGGTCTGGAGTCAGAGAATCCTGAGCTCTGCTCTGTACTCCAGCCTTAGCCAGGTAAAACGTTACCCAGGCTATCCTGTTAGAAAGGGAAGAGGGGACTTGAAAATAGGAGAAGGAAAGAAGAAACAGGAATACTTGTTATCCTGCCTCAGGTTAGATAAAGAGATGTGACCAAACCTAAGAGAGCTCAGACTTAAGTTCCTGTTGACTCTCCACATGGAAGGAAAGGGGGATAGCAATGTGGTAGGTGGGGGAGCCAGCACAGTACCTGCCTTGCTGAAGCCCCTGGGCTCAAGCAGGAAGTTATTCCCAGCTGGACATGGAAGCAAAAAGGCGCCCATGTCGCCCTAGACCTCTGAAACTCAGCTGTAAGGGAGCCACAGGCTGAGCTCCCATTCTCTGCTTCTGAAAAGAAAGGCAATCGCTCCCTGCCTCCTGGCAGCTGTGGGCGGGCCACCGTGGGATCTGTGAAGCCCTAGCCTGGCGACTTGGCACTGGCACTATGTGTGGCACCTGTTGTTCCCTTTGTTTCTTACTACAGCCTCATCTGCTTGGTGACTTTCCCTGAGGATGACTCCAGCTGCTTGCTTACTTTAAATAGAGTTCTATATAAAACTAAGAAGGAATGGAATGGTAGAAAAAAAAACTTAAAACGTCACCTTCAGCTTTTGGCATCTGGATTCCATCAGAACACAGAGAGAGACAGCAACGAAAAATTCCTTGGAATTTAAGGCAACTTGTTTTAAGTATCTGCTAAATTAAATCATCCTTGCCAAATCAAATTTTATGTGCACCTCAAACCTGAAGGGGCTCTAAAGTACTTACAGGAAAGAATTTCCATAAATCTCAACTGTTATTAGTAATACTATTCTAGAGGTATAAAAGTAAAAATGCCTCCTTATGACTGTTTATCCAGTCTTACTGAAAAAGGTGGTATTTTACATAAGTAAATTTTCAAGAGTTTTTAGGAAATTGACTTTAACTTTTTTTCAGGAAACTGACTTTCACCCTTTTCAACAGTGATACTCTTTAAATATTAACTATTGCATTGTGCCTTCCTAATAAGAGAATATTTGAAAAAAAAATAGTGATTTAATCTTTCCCAGATGATGTGAATTAACTGCTACAAATATCCATTCTTATACTGTGTCATTAAGAGCTACTGGTTCATGCGCCAGAGGAAAGGGTACATGAGCTGACACCCACAGTATGAACCCAATTAATCTTCCCGCAGCCCCATGCTGTGGGTTGATAATGGCCCTCCCAAAGATATCCAGATTCGAATCCCCAGAACCTATACATGCTACCATATATGGGGAAAAAAAAAAAAAAAAAGGAGTTTGCAGATGTGATTAAGCCAAAGATCTTGAGCTGGAGACTAGCCTGGCCTATCCAGATAGTCCTAGTGAAATCACAAGGGTCCTTATAAAAGGGAGGAAGGAGGCTTGAAGTCAGAGAAGGAGTGCGGCGATGGAAGCAGGGACAGAAGAGATTGGAAGATGCTGGACTGCTGGCTTTGAATATGAAGGAAGGGGTCCATAAGCCACCGGATGCAGAGACAGGTTCCCCTCCAGAGTTCCTAGAAGGAATGCAGCCCGGCTGATACCTTGATTTTAGATCACTGACCTCCAAACTACAACATAATACATCTGTGTTGATCTAGGTCGCTAACTTTGTGGTAATTTGTTACAGGAGCCACAGGAAACATGTAACATCCATGTTACAAATGGGGATCACTGTTCAAGACTGTTCAGGCAAGAAGTGATTCCAGTCTGGGCCTGCCTCTGGAGCCCAAGGTTCTCCCTACTCTACCTCCTCACTTCTCCATGTAGCCCAGCACACAGAGGTTTGCTGCCTCATGTAAGAAAAGCATCCTGCAGGAAGCATAACAGGCATTTTGCAGCAAGTGTTTTGCAAAGCACACATCTTCACAGTTCTAGCATCTGTGGTGATTTAGGCAGTGGCAAATCGGAACAGAAATAGCTACAGCAATAAAAATACAGTTAAAGAAATCTCTGTACTTTAAAGGCTGAACTTCAAGCAACCGCAGACTTAGGGCCTGATGATTCTCTGTAATTAGTACATCAGTTTTGATATAAGGAGGGATGCATCAGCATGAGACAGAGGTGGAAAGAAACCGAAGGCAGTGCAAAGCCACATAAAGGACAGAGCACAGCACCAGGGCTAGATGAAAGTTACAGACACTGTGCCAGACATTTGCAGCTGAGACCCCTCTACCTGGTGAGGTTTCACGTAGCCAAGCCTCATTAAAAAGTTAAATCTGTATATCAATCTAAGCTAATTGCTCAGTTAGCTGCGTAGTTCATTTTATAGTATGGGGTCACTTATTCCTAATGGATCTTGTGGTTTATAAAAACCTGAGAAAAAGAGCTACATATGAACACAAACAGGGTGAACCTATTAAAAATGGTATTTATGGGCCCTGAAATTAGCCCTACCTTCTCCCATCGATCACCCAGACTCCAGCCCAAGGATAAGCAACAGAAACCTACCATGTTCATCCAGTAGCCACACTTCCACACCTGCCCCTTCACCTTTTCTCCAAGGGCAAGTAGGAGGAAGAACACGAGGGACAAGGATGCAGCAGAAAGACCGTCTCACTAAAGCCTTGCAAGTTAACCTTGTAAGACCAACCCAGCTAGGTGCTCAGGGACCATTTTCTATTTACTTCCTGGTTCTGTTTTTAGAAGCAAAAGGCCATGGGGCTACTTTATCCTAGAGTGGCTTTGCTTTTTAGAGGACAGGGGAGGAAAACAAAGCAAAACTCCGCACTCAGATCTCCTAGAATATTTTCATCTGCAGCCATGAGCTCTCTTATCATAAACTGAAGAAGGGACAGAAAAAAAGGGTACTTACTCCACTCAAACCTGATTTCCATATTCAAATCTCCACTTGCCCATTACAAGAGTGCTTGAAGCCTGGATAATTCTTTTCAAATTTTATCCCAAAACTTCTTAATTAAAATGTACAGAGGCAGTCTGGATCAGGGGAGGGGAGAGACCCAAAGGAATCAGTAATAAACTCCAAAGACCTTTTTATTTCATGATTTGAGGATTCCTGTTTGATTATATAACATAAAGGCACTGTACAGCTTAACCTTCCCCATCTGCTATGGGTGGGCAGAATCATGTATAAACCTCCAGATAGCACATCATGTCTAGGCCTTTTTAAAGTCAAAAGGGGGGGACTACATTACAGCATGATCTTTGCATTAAATTCTTACATCCTGTTGGCATACACACAAAGGGTTTAATCGGGCCCTTTATAGATCAATGTCTCTCTTTGTACATATTGACTGGCAAATCTTTTTAACTGAAACCTTCACCCAGAATGAGCTATCTTTTCTAAGGTACAATAATGAGTTCCTTCGGGAAATAGGAATGCCACAGATAGGGATATATCACTTTAAGTAAGCCAGCAAATGTGAAAAATTGGATTCACAAGTAGTTAGAAGAAAGGGTAATTGTAATTACTCAATTCCTTTTTACTTCATTAAAAAATGCCCAAGAAGATTCACTTAATGGTGAGTTCCTTGACCATATTTTAAAATACCTAATTCACAAGCATTTGATTTAACAGAATTATCTAAGATGAAACAGAGAAAATAATTGACACTTTGTGAGTACTACTATATCCCAGCCATTTTATGCAAGGCACTTTACATTTTCCACTCATTCAATAAACACAAATTTATTGAGTGCCTCTGATAAGCCAAGCCCTGTTCTAAGTGCTGAGGATACAAAATAAATGTAGTAAGTCGAAAATCCCTGCTTGTGAAGCTTACAATCTAGTGGAAGACACGAAACTTCATAAATAAGGAAATTATACAGTACATTGGAGAAGGGTTGGTTTAAAGAGAAACAGTAAAAAACATGAAAGAGAGTATGAAGTAATTAGTGGGATCGTTCCAGTAATAGAGACAAAAAAGTGGTAAATAAGGAAACTATATAATACACTGGAGGAAGAGAAGCCAAGGAGAGCAGCACAGGAAGCCACGGGCGTCTGGACTAGTTGGTGGGGTATGGAGACTCTACACGTAAGCACCGAGGGAAGACTCATTCCGAGTGACTCTTCAATAAAGACCTCCAGGACATGAAGGAGGTATCCATTCAGACAGGGAGAAAGAACACTCCAGGCAGAGGGAAGGGCCAAAGCAAAATCCTTGAGATGAGCACATACCTGGCAGGTGTGAGGAACAGGAATGAAGATAGGCCGGGCATGGTGACTCACGCCTGTAATCCCAGCACTCTGGGAGGCCGAGGCAGGCAGATCACCTGAGGTCAGGAGTTCAAGACCAGACTGCCCAACATGGTGAAACCCCATCTCTACTAAAGATACAAAAAATTAGCCGGGTGTGGTGGCACATGCCTGTAATCCCAACTACTCGGGAGGCTGAGGCAGGAGAATTGCTTGAACCTGGGAGGCAGAGGTTGCAGTGAGCCGAAATCGCGCCACTGCACTCCAGCCTGGGCGACAAAGCAAAACTCTGTCTCCAGAAAATAAAAATAAAAATAAAAAATAAAGGGAATGAATGCAATATGTCTGGAGAGATGCCAGTTGGGGGAGACTAGAAGGAGAAGAGGTCAGAGAGACGGGGGGATTAAGCAGGTCATGGTGAAGAATTGAGCTTCCACTCAGAATGACAGCAGATAGACAGGAGGGTTCTGAACAGAGGAGTGGCATGACCTGGCCTTTGTTTCCACAGGATCACTGGCTGTTTTGCTGAGAATGGACTTGTGGGGACCAGGAGAGGTTCTAGGGAAAGGTTAGGAGGCTACTGCAAGAATGGAGGCAGGAGATGACAGGGGCCTGTACAAAAAGGATGGCATGAGGGTGCTGAGAAGCAGCAGAACTCTGGATCATGTTAAAGACAGAACACACAGGATTTGCTAATGGATCATGTGTGGGATATGAATGAGACAGTCAAGACTGACCCAATGCTTTTGACCTGAGCAAAGGAAAAGGAGCAGCCATTTCCCAAGAAGGGGTACAGCAGGGGTTGGCAACCTATGCCCGAGCACCAAATTGAGCCTGCTTCCTGCTTTCGTACAGCTGGGAGTTAAGCTTGGCTTTTACACTTTTCAAAGTTTGTAAAAATAAAAACAACAAAAAAGAGAAAACTGGATGTAGCACTCAAAGCCAAAACTACTTACAATCTCTTTACAAACTTTGGCAACCCCTGGGTGGGGTCTAGGGAGGAAGATTAGGAGCTTAGTGTTGAGCACGCTAAGCTCGGGGGGCCAGGTGGGCATCCAAGTGCAGATGTTGAGTGGGCAGTTACAGACAGGGCAGTGCCAAGGCTGGGAGGAACAAGAGGACTGGAAATCCAAGTGTGGAAGCCTTCTGTATTAGTCCGTTTTCCCACTGCTGATAAAGACCTACTTGAAACTGGGTAATTTATATAGAAAAAGAAGTTTAATGGATTCACAGTTCCATGTGGCTGGGGAGGCCTCACAATCGTGGCAAAAGGCACATCTCACATGGCGGCAGGCAAGAGAAAATGAGAGCCAAGAGAAAGGGGAAACCCCTTACAAATCCACCAGATCTCATGAGACTCATTCACTAGCATGAGAACAGTATGGGGGAAACTGCCCCCGTGATTCAGTTATCGCCCACTGGGTCCCTCCCACATCACATGAGAATTACGGGAGCTACAATTCAAGATGAGATTTGGGTGGAAACACAGCCAAACCATACATCCTCTATCTAAATCGTGTTTAAAGCCATAAGACTGGAGGGATCACCGAAGGCGTGAGGAGAAAAAGAACATGTGGTGGCTCATGCCTATAACCCCAGCACTTTGGGAGGCCGAGGCAGACAGATCACTTGAGGTCAGGAGTTCAAGACCAGCCTGGCCAACACGGCAAAACCCCATCTCTACCAAAAATACAAAAATTAGCTGGGTATGGTGGCACATGCCTGTAATCCCAGCTATGGCAGGAGGCTGAGGCACAAGAATCAGTTGAACCCGGGAGGCAGGGTTCAGTGAGCTGAGATCGCACCACCGCACTCCAGCCTAGCTGACAAAGTGAGACTCTGACAAAGGGGGGAAAAAAAGAACACTCATAGACTGAACCCCATGGCCTCCGAGAGGTAGAGATCAGAAAGCTAAGGCAGAACCAGGACAGGATGCCGAGGCAGGGTAGCCAGGAGAACAGGAGGTTGCCAGGCAAGCATGGGGTACACTTCCTGTCTTTTGATCCTCAGACCCACTCAACAAAAGGGTATACCGATCCCAGTTTACTGATGAGGAAAGTGAGGCTCAGAGAAGTAATCTAACCAAAATCACCCTACTAGGAAGGGGTAGACAGACCCACACCCAAGCCTCTCTAGCTCTACCTACTCTACACGGCTTCTCTACAGAGCAACCTACTGAGTTATTACTCATACCACAAATACAACTAAAACCAAATAATTCCAGGCAGGCTGTAAGGCAATCTTTGCTTCTAAGTAAAAAGCTAATTGTATGGTTAAAGGCTGAGAGTCTCATCAAGACAACCAAAGCACCTGTACAAGCACAGGTGACCAATGGATTTAAAGCATGTTACAGACATCGTCAAACAGCTTACAAGGTCATCCCCAGGGATAGTCCTAACTTGATGAACAATTCTGCAGTTTATCTAAAGGAGTAATAACTAAATGAGAAAAACTATGTAAGCTTCATAAAAAAATAAACTTTATTGGATAACAATAAAGTTAGTCACTAGAACAGCTTGAAAAATAAGGTGCTAGTACAAAAATCACTGAGACAGACCAAAATCTCAGAATTAGACCCAATATCTTCGGAAATTCTGGCACTGAAAAATAAAATTGAAAGGACTGATTTCTCTATAAATATACTGAGTCTATGATAACCGTTTGGAAACAAAGATTCCTACCACATACCATATGCTAAAATAAATTGCAAGAATATTAAATTTCATAAATGTTATGTAATCATAAACTAAAACTCAAAGAAAAAGTAAAAGAATATAGCCCCAAACTGAGGAAGGTTTCTTTTGACAGAGAGAATCATGGAAGATGAAAACATAAAGGAAAATAACTTTAAATGAACCAAGTTATTTAACTTGTATATAAAAAGATACCATAAACAAAACATAAAGGCAAATGATGACAAAGTATTAAGTACAAAGAGCTCTAAGATGTCAACAGGATAAAATATGAGCACTACAGAAATAAATAAGAGATGTAAATAAACTTTTTTCAAAGTTTCTATAATAAACATGTTATGGGAGAAAATTAAAAAGGAAAAGACTCACCTACAGCTTAATTAAAGCTACATCCTAAATCAGCAATGGAGCTAGAACAAGGGGTCCCCGACTCAGCACTCTGTTTACCAAGCCAGCCCCAGGCAAAACATGAGACTGGTAAGCGTCGAAAGAGAAACACAAATAATGAAGTACAGCAGCCCTGTGGGAAAGCAATCATCTCGAATTCAAAAATAAAGCTGTACTGGCACCTCCTATTTCCATCTCCTTAGCTCTACTTTACCCCTTTCTTCCTAGAATCAGAGGATTGAGGCTAAAAGAAACCCAAGAAACATTAAGGTAACCTTTCCTTATTTTGCAATGTGACAAAACTGAGACCCAAGTAGTGGCAGAAGTTGGCACTGAGGCAAGCTACCTGTCCCAGTGGTCCTCGCACTGCACCTGATGACTGATGCCCTTCTTTTTTGGGGGGGAGAGGGGTTGGGGGACAAGCTACCTGTCCCAGTGGTCCTCTCACTGCACCTGATGACTGATGCCCTTCTTTTATGGGGGTAGGGTGGTTGGGGGGAAGCTACCTGTTCCAGTGGTCCTCTCACTGCACCTGATGACTGATGCCCTTCTTTTATGGGGGGAGGGGGGTTGGGGGCAAGCTACCTGTCCCAGTGCTCCTCTCATTTCGCCTGATGACTGATGCCCTTCTTTTTTAGGGGGAGGGGGGTTGGGGGACAAGCTACCTGTTCCAGTGGTTCTTTCATTGCACCTGATGACTGATGCCCTTCTTTTTTGAGGGGAGGGGGTTGAGGGGAATGGTCTCACTCTGTCACCCAGTCTGGAGTGCAGTGGTGCGATCTTGGCTCACTGCAATTTGCGCTTCCAGTCTCAAGCAATCCTCCCACCTCAGCCTACCAATTAGCTGGGACCACAGGCATGAGCCACCACGCCCCCTTAATTTTTTGTATTTTTGGTAGAGGCAGCGTTTCACCATGTTTCCCAGGCTGGTCTCAAACTCCTTCGTTTTAGGCAATCCACCCGCCTCCCTCGGCCTCCCAAAGTGCTGGGATTATAGGCGTGAGTCACTGCGCCCAGACTTGATGCCCTTCTTCCCAGACAACTGAAAAGTGTTGAAAACTAAGACATGACTTTTCAAATACCTCATCCTCCCAAAAATGTCAGCAGAAAGAAATAAAGAAAAACCATACAAATTTCCAATGTTTTGTTAGAAAATACTTCACAATGTTTGAATACCATTCCCTTTTAGGAGATGCATTCCTGCTTTGACAAGACATCTTTGTCCATCTGAACTCCCTTTCCTGCCAAAGAACTCAGAGAATCATGACAGGGACGATAGGCTGAGTGTGCTGCTCTGGACCCGTGATACCAACTACTCACACCGACCCCATCCCTCCACATCAGTTGGTCCAGGGTCTGCCAGATTAAACGGCTTCTATCTGCTCAAAGGCTTTTTAGTACAGAGCCTGGACTGCAGAACCAGGCATGAGACCGCGGAACCCTGTTCAGTGCCTGTGAACGCCTTCTTGACCCTGTCACCATGGCCCACTGGGTACTCCAGGCTTCCCTGCCTCTGGGAACAGCTGCTCTTCATTACGGAAGGACTGTAGTAGTTATGTGCTGTCATCTTAAGAAATGTAATTCTTGCCTAAATGTTCAGGCAGCTGAGCGGTCAGCAAGGCTTACTGTTTGTGGAGGCATAGAATCATAAAAAACCACACGACTTTAGAGCTTTCATTATTCAAGTATGACTGCTTTACTGCCATTGTATTTTTAATTTTGATTACGGATTTTTTTTTAGAGAGAGAGTACTGCTTAAGTTTTAATAGTTATGGTTCCGGCTCTTTTTCAGCCTTAGGCAAGCCCTTGATCCTTAATTCTGATGAATCCCAGCCAAGCATTCAGCCTTTGCACTGAGTCCCTGGAGCTCACCTGAATTCTTGCCGAGGGCCCAACCCACACACACACAGCAGGACTGATTTTCAGAACAATCTTAAAGATAGAACTTAAGAGCTATATCATCCACTAAATTTTGAAATTAGACATCACTGTTGAAATAATTTTGATTTTTAGAGTAAACTCCAACTTTTATACATAATTTTGGTAAATAACAACACATTTATAAATGAAGTTTATTAATCTTGTTATATGAAGTATTTACAAGTCCCTCACATAACTTGTCTTTCTGAGTAAAATCTTAAATGTGAAAAGTCTCTTATGGTTTGGCTGCCTGTCTTCCTAGAACACATCTTCTTTCCCTCTATCCAGCCTATGCCAGGGAAACTGTGCCTACCACCCACTAAGCTCCCCACCTACCTCGACCCATGACCTGCTCCTAGGGCTCCCGAGCTCACCTCCATCACCACACTTAAATCTTTACCATGGCCTGCCTGTTCCTCTGTCCTGCCTTCCAGATTATGAACTCCTTGAACGCAGGAATTGGTCTCTACTTGACCTGGTATCCCTAGAACCTACCTCCATGGCTAGCACATATAAGAACTCAATCAATTGTTCTTAATGAATGAATGAAATTAGAAATCCACTTAAGTACACTTTATCTAGATCAAATCTGCCCAAATGTTGGCTTTATTTTAGACTTGGTTCCACCCCTGAGGTGGCCTGGATGATAAGAGCCTCACTTGAAAAAATCAGGCCAGGTGTGATCAAGGTTGCCCCTCAAGATCCTTGAGCTCCAGGTAAGGATGGAGGGCTGAAGAGGATGGAAACTTCAGAACCACAGATCAAGGCTTCCTGAAGACGCCTCCTTCCCTGAAGCAGCTTCCTTCCCTGCATAGCCCTGCCACGGGCACAGACACTCCCAGTAAGTGTTTATCCTGCACCTGCTGGAAGTGAGGCACTGAGCACAGGACTGGGAGACAGGCAGGCTAGGCCTTCACCGCTCTTTCAGAAGCTCCTTCTAATGGGCACGTGCTCTTTCCTGCCTCCAGTACAGCAAGTTTCTGATGAACTGGAACACCAGCTTCAAATTACATATTTAGGGGGGAAAGTTCACCCTGGGGTTTACTCACCATCTGCAGTGTGAAGGAGCTTGTGACTTTTCAGTGTCCCTTTTGATTTGAATTTCTTGCCACACATGTCACATAGGTGGGTTTTCTCAGTGCTATGACGATTCATATGAGCCTTGAGGTTACTCTTGCTACGAGTTGCATACTCACACAAAGAACACTTGAAGGGCTTCACACCTGCCAAGGGAAAAATGTATATATCTATCTCTATATATTTACATATGTGTATGAATATGTGTGTGTGAATCTGAAGGAATATATATATATATCCATATCTAAATACACTTATAGATATGTATATATAAAACATCCACGTTGAACACAGCGGTATACTTGCTTGGCCCTAACGCACCACACACTTCCCATGCCAGGCTCTTCCTCAGGCTGTGCCTTCCTCCTGGGATGCCCTTGCCTTCTGGGATACCAGGTGCCTCCACCCTGCAGCTTTCTCTGACCTTCCTTGGTAGATTTCCCTACCTCCCTATCAATGTTCCCAACTCCTGTAACTCTCTACTAGCTGAAACGTTCACTGCACACAACAGTGAGTCCTTCATATCTGCCCTCTCCCCATAGTCTGGGAACTCCTTGAGGACAGAGACCCTGAGCATCCTGCAGAGCAGTCACTAAATTCAGTTGAACTGAGCTGAACTAAACACAAAGGCACCAAGGCCCTTTACAAAAAATCAAAAAGATCAGGCACCAGGACCAAATGTGGAAGCACATTTACTTTGTAAAACAAATCAAGCTTTACCAACTGGTGGTTGATGAGCTGATGACTCTGACTGTAGGGGCATCCTGGCATTCACCACTCCTTCATTCACCAACTGTCTACTGAGGACCTATTTTCATAGTAGGCACTGAGGATTAATCTTGAAACTGAGAAGAGTGAACCCCAGCCTTCACTGTCCGGTGGGAGATGCAGACAGGTAAACAGGCCGTTACAATATGGTGTGTGATGCGCTATAGGGACAGGGGCTGGGGCCTGGGATAAGGGCAAGGAGGGCGGGGAACACACCTGAACACAGTAATGAAGCAGACAATTTTTAGTGAGCCAAACATTTTCACCCATTATTTACACTACCGATAACTTTGCAGTTGAGGAAACCAACACTTTAAAGAGGCTGAGGGCAATGCCCAGGGGCACAGAGCTGAGATGCACATCAGGGTCTGGTGTTCCTTAGGGCCCACGCAAAGCCCAGCTCTGGCCTGGGTTTCTAGATATGAAGTAATAATCTAACCATAAGCATCAACAGGCTGTGTGCTCTTGAACTTATGTTTCGATCACAGTTCTCATCTCTGTAAAATGACAAGACCAGGAGTCACTTCCCAAGAAGCCTTCAGGGCACCAGATCCGTTGTTCTGGGTTGGTCATTTACAACACACTCTCACAAGAGCAGGGCCACAGCCGTGGTGCTAGCCTGGGTCAAGCGGCATCTCAAGTATCTCACATGACCCTCAGCAGGCATTTCACCCCGAGTCAAAGCTACAGATGGCTCAGAACTACCACCATCACAGAGGAGAAGCCCACAATAACCATACAAAGAGGAAACATGGTGCATCCCTGCTGTCTTTAGATCCTTCATAAATGTGTGAACAGCTGATTATATTCAGGCACTATTTGACCTGGTGCTCTTTCTAAAACATTAAGAGAACTCAAAAATGAAGACATGCACTGTCTTCCAATCCTGGAGAAGCCAAATTCCTAATTTCTGTTCCTCATTATGACTAGAAAGAGAAGAACCAAGCAAAGTAACACAGAGACTGAAGTACACGTATTTTCATTAACATCTTTGCACACCCACGGGCCGGCTGTGGAACCCTGGGGAGTCACTTCAACAGCTCCGCACTTCCATGTGCTCTGGGACATACGGTCATGGAAAACGAGATGGTGCAAGTCAACCAGCTGTGCATCTCCAGATCATCTACAACATGGCATTCAGCGCAAGGTGACATACCAAGACACTGTCTACTCTAAATTCTCCCCTAAGAGCCAATGTTTAGAACTGCTGTCATGGATGGGCCCCAGGTACATTGCTTGACTATTAGGAAACCTTGAACAAAGTTGCAGGTCCTCTAAGCAACAAACGTTGCAGGTATGCACAAAATTCTACACAAAGGGTTAATTTCTGTGACTACAGTCAATACCTGTGTTTTCTGTTTTTCTTTCTTTTTTCAATTTAATTTTTTGGGTTTTTTAATTTGTTTTTCTTGTCCTATGTGTTAAGAGTAAACGGAGACAAGAGATATTTTATGGTACAGGGGATCAATTCCAAAGAACCCCATTGTAGTGTGTGTACTGATACCCTGTTTCCTTTGTGATTCCATCATTACAGAGAAAGTCACAAGTTAGAAAAAAGAAAAAAACAAAGATGCCAGGATACAGCAGCCTTTGGCTTTCTGAATCTTTATCAATTCTGAAGTCGCTGAAAATATTAGATTACTTTCAAATGGCAAATATGCAGCATTACTGCATCATCACAAGTATTTACTTAACACAATAGCATCAGCCATGTATTAAGTACCCAATATATGCTAAGCCTTCTACTGTGGGTTTTACATAAATTATCTCGTTGATCCTTGCAACGAACCCCAAGGCAGATCACATTATAGATAAATAAACTGAGTTTCAGAGAGAAGGAATTATTTGTTCATCATACATGGTGAGGGTGGAATTTGAACCCAGTTCTCTCACTTCTTCTCATGTGAGTACAATTACAGTTTGATGCCTTGATAAGCCCATGGTCTCCAGCCTCCGCTGGACCCTCTGTGCTTCCATCAGGGTCAGCTCCCTGCTGATTCCCATGAATGCCACTCCAAGTCTGCCTTCTTGGCATTCTTTGCTGAGCAAACTGTGACCATCAGCTATGAATGCCTTCAACTTCATAACAAAGAAACAACACGTGTATATACACGTAACTGCTACCACCCTCACCCCCGTCACTCCTGTCTCAGTGTAGGAGGGGCCTCCTCCTCTAGAAACAAGTCAGTACAGAAGAGAAGAGCAAGGGTTTTGGAATCAGATGGCATTGGTTCAAATCCCAGTTCACCACTTGTCAGCTGTGTGACCCTGGGCAAATTACTTCACCTCTCTAAGCCTCATTTTCCTCATTGGTAAAATGGGGCTGGTAACAGCACCCACCTCTAAGGTTGTTGAGAATACTGACTCCAATAACGTGAGTCAAACACTGAGCACTGGCATCTAGTAGGTGCTCATTATATGCTGGTAAACAAAAAAGTAGCTTCCCACCTTGGAATTTATTTCAACTCCTTCTGCCTTATCCAGGTTCCCAACCTGTCAGTTATGATTCTCCTTACTGAACCATCAGTCTCTCTCTCTCCCTAATAGTTCCTTCCTTAGGACCTATAAATAGGTCATTTTATCCAATACTGTAGAAAATACCTCATGCTTCATCCCTCTCTAGTCTTTTTTCCTATCTGCAGCATTCCAGGTTCCTAAATAACAGGCAGGGATCTGATGTAGGTGTCTGGAAGGGTTTTCCCTGGCCCCTCGGCTCCTACCCTAGTCCCCAGGAGGGCCATGTCCTTATACAGTGGGAGAAAACAAAGGTGACGGTCTGTTGCACTAGCAGAATCTTCACTTCCAACTTCCCAAAGCCCTGAGAGTGGCCCTGCACTTCCCTTCATCAGCAAGCAACCCGAAAGCACAGCCCACCTTCTTCTCTCCATTCCCTCATCTCCATCCTGCACTTCCCCCTTCTGAATTCCTTCTCCATAGCCTGAATGGCAACACTTCACACTGCTGGAATGGGAGAACTACTTGCTGCCCTCCTTCCTTCATTCATAATCCCAACAGTTCTGGGAAACCTGCTATGCACAGGGTACAGGCTGGGCACTGGAGCTCCTGCCATGAATAAGACTCTGGTGTTCCTGTTCCCAAGGTACCTACATTCCAGCAGGGGAGTCGTGGTGATTTATTTCACTACAATTGCAATGAGACCTATGAAGGAGTGCACACCTCTACTCATTGCAATTGCAACTAATCGAGTAATAGTTTAAATTACTGTTTGTAGCTGGTTGATGGACACACTTCTCAGTGTGCTAAGGAAATTCTAACAGCAGGGATGTGAAGATATGGCTTCCTCTTAATGTACTCTCAAAATGAAGGAGGGAAGCACAAAGTTAACAAGGTGCTCAATTTGGAAAGATGAATACTCACCTTCATGAGCCCAAATATGACGCTGAAGGTCTGAGCCATTCTTCATGAAATAAAAGTCACAATATGGGCATTTCATGGCTCTCTTTCCAATTAGCCCTTTCAGCTGAACCCTCCTCCCGAGAACCTCAGAAATGGTGCTCATGGAGACCTCTAGAAGAAAAGCAGGATGTGAGAAGGAGTCAGAGCACCTCAGGGAAGTTAGACACAAATAAACCTCATCGCTAAGCAGCACCGCAGGAGGAATCAAGGTGTGCCTCATGGTGTCCAGAGACAGGATTTTCACCTAAAAAGTTAAACCAGAATCAAATCAAGTCTCAGATCTCAATATCTGTTAACATCATATTTGAGGAATGGAGAAGCAACATCACAAGGCAATAATCACACAAATGCAGAAACTGAAATTGTCTACAGGAAAAGTGACTCAGTTTCCCCCATAAGTAAACGTCATGGAAAAAAGCACAAGGGGGGCACTAGAGAAAACAAGGAACAGAAACGTAAGGAACAAAGCCACTAGATGCAAATGCATGGATGCTGGTTCAAGTGAACCAACAGTTAAAAAGAAAAATCCTGGCCAGGAGTGGTGGCTCACGCCTGTAATCCCAGCACTCTGGGAGGCCAAGGCGGGTGGATCACGAAGTCAGGAGATTGAGACCATCCTGGCTAACATGGTGAAACCCCGTCTCCACAAAAAAATACAAAAAAATTAGCCGGCGTGGTGGCAGACGCCTATAGTCCCAGCTACTTAGGAGGCTGATGCAGGAGAATGGCATGAACTCAGGAGGCGGAACTTGCAGTGAGCCGGGATTGCACCACTGCACTACAGCCTGGGCGACACAGTGAGACTCTGTCTCAAAAATAAATAAATAAATAAATAAGAAAAATCCTGGGGAAATTGGGGAAATTTTAAACAGACTTATAATAGGTGGCAATAATCAAGCAAAAAGTTGATCCTGTTTGCTTTATTGGTGACACAGTAGTTATGTTGAAAGCAATCCTTATTAGTTAGAGATGCATTTTAAAGGTTTTTATGGAGGAATTACATGCTGTCTGGAATATACTTTAAAATATCCTAGAAGAAGAAAAGTGTGTGTGGTGGATACATGAAACAGTTTGACAAAACGTGGGTAACTGTGGAAGCTGAGTGACAGATATAGGAGGTTCCCGGCATTGTTCTGTGTGCTCCTGTATTTGGGGATTTTCTGGAATAAAAAGTTTAAAATAATAACAAAATAATGTCTTACATCTGTTCATCAGAAAAGGCTGGCTGTTTTAAGAATAACTTTGGCTCACATTGGATCCCATGTCACTTAGGACATGAGTTAACATGAGAAGGACACAGCTGGGCCTTCAGAGAAGCACGCAGCCCACACGGTTCCCACACAGACGAAGGCCTCACAGCTCTGTCCATTCCCAGCTGAAACATGAGTGTTAGTGCCCTTCTGTTATTTCTTTATCTTCCTCCATTTATAGTCAGTGAGTCAGTTCCCTTATACCAAGAGCAGATACAAAATAAAGAACAGGAAAAAAGACACATGTATGAAGGGAGAGACGCATTTAGAAGGAATATCTGCTACTCCCTCATAAAACACACAACACCCTCATCTGCTTTCTCAAGCCTGCCTGTGGAGGCACTGGAGATCTGGGGATAAGCCTCACCTCGGGGAGCCCCTGGGAGTGGCTGGAGAGTCACAGTGACTGGAGCACAGTGGTCAGTGCGCTGTGTATGACGTTAGCAGGGGTTGGGGGTGGACCCTCGGCCAGACTGGAAGCTACAACAGCCTCCCCAAAGGCAGGGGTCTGAGGAAGAATGTAAAGAATGAACAGGAATTAACCAGGCAGGGCAGAAGGGAAAATGTTCCAAGTGGCACGAACAGAAATGACAAGGCACCAACACCCAGGTAGCTGGTGCCTCATGCACCTGAGTGGTGTGGAATGTGAGAAGACCTGTGGTGATGGTCTCTCCAACTCAAGGATGCTCCTCAGCCTGGGCAGGAGCCAACACCCCTTACAAATCACCACTCCAGGTAACACAAGCTTATGACTCATATACGACCCATCTAAAGGCATGCAAAGTTCCCGTTACAAGGGGCTGGGGGTATCACTGAAATTGCAGGGGTGAGGGTAGATGCATCTGAAGACCGATAAAAGAACAAAAGGAAATAAATAATTACATCAACTTTCCAGCATGGAATAAAGATGTTTGTTTCCCATGAATGTATTCACAGCTTCATCCCTTTTTATTTCTATGTAGTGCAGTTGATGTAAAACATTGTTTTAAAATAAACATAAGCATTTTTAACATTAATCTTCTACTCTAAAATGCACAACCTTACCAGGATGGTTGGTCTTGATATGTGACTTTATCAATCGATCTTCTGAAAAAGACTTTTCACAAACAGGACAAGAATAACTCCTTTTGTCCTTAATAGAAAGAGAACAAAGTCAATTGACTTTCTCATTTAAATCTGTGGTCTGTAAAAAATAACCATCACTATTACCATCATCACCCACCACCACCACTTACCACTCGAGCTATCAACAGTCATCACCACCACCACCACCATCAATACCACCATCACCACCACTAGCACTATCAACAGTCATCACCACCATCACCACTGCCACCATCATCACCATCATCACCACCACCACCAGCACTATCATCAATAGTCATCACCACCACAACCAACACCATCACCACCACCATCAACACCACGACCACCATCACCATCACCATCATCACCACCACCACCAGCACTATCAACAGACATCTCCACCACCACAAGCAACACCATCACCACCACCATCAACAACACCACGACCACCATCACCATCATCACCATTGCCACCACCACTACCACTAGTGCTATCAACAGTCATCACCATCACCATCATCATCACCATCACCACCAGTAGCATTATCAACAGTCATCACCACCATCACCACGACCACCATCACCAGCATCACCACCACCACCAGCACTATCATCAATAGTCATTACCACCACAACCAACACCATCACCACCACCACCACCACTACCACTACCACTAATGCTAGCAACAGTCACCACCATCACCATCATCACCACCACCATCACCACCACAAGCACTATCAACAGTCATCACCACCACCACCGTCATCACCACCACCATCAACAGTCATCACCACCACCACAACCAACACCACCAACACTGCCACCATCACCACCACCACTACCACCATCACCACGACCACCATCACCATCAGCAACACTAGCATTCTCATTAGCACCATCATTATCATCAGCTTCATCAAAACCAGACAAAGTACATCCTTCCAAGCACACACATACAGGATCTACCTGGCGCTGCACAGCCTGGGGAGCTCAAGTGTAGGGAAATGGGGAAATGGCAACAGCTCCATTTAAAAAGGAAGGGATGGGGCTTAGAGGGGAGAGTTCTGTGGAGGTGGGTGGTACTCAACCTCAAGGCTGTGGGTCTACCACACAGACCAGTGCTACTCTACAACACAAGAGCGTATTATTTCTGCCCGCACTCAACACAGGGATTGCACGGGCAAGTGATTGTACTGAGACTCACAACCACTCACAAAAGATAGGCACAGTTCATGCTCATGTTACAGATTAAGAAAACGAGACCCAGGAGATAAGCCCAAAGTCTGAGAGGAGGAGCCAGTGTTAGAAGTAGAGTGTGCGGATGCCCACCCAGGATGCCTCCTGCCCGCGCAAGATCCGTGGCCCACTGAGGCTGCAGGTAAGTTGTTCATCCTGCAATGCTGCAGCTTCACAGCCGGGACCACCATGGTGTAACACTCTCAGTTAGGAAGATGCTTTTGTGAATTACCAAGCTACGGCTTTTGCTCACCTCCCTTTGCTCTCAGCGCTCACTTGAGGGTGATTTCATATCTCTCTTTTCCCCCAGCATGGGTGTTATTGGTTGAATTACATCCCCTAAAAAATCATATGTCAGAGTCCCAACCTCCAATACCTCAGAATGTGAACTTATTTGGAAACAATGAGGGTCTTTACAGAGGTAATCCAGTTAAAATGAGGTCACTAGGGTGGGCCCTCATCCAATATGACTGGGGTCCTTATAAAAAGGGGAAATTTGAACACAGAGCTGCACACAGGGAGAACACCATGTGCAGATGGCGGCAGAGACCACAGCAATGCATCTGCCAGCCAAGAAACGCCAAAGACAGACAGCAAATCACCTGAAGCTCACAGAGAGGCACAGACCACATCCTCCCCCACGGCCCTCAGGAGGAAGTGGCCCTGCCAACACCTCTCCAGGATGGTGTGACAGTAAATATCTGCTGTTTATACACCAGTCTGAGGCACTTTTGATTGCCAAGCTTACCAAACCCCACAGCTTACAGAGAGCCAAATCCTGGTAGGGAGGACTCTGTGCAGAGAGCTGAACAAAAAGTAAAAACAAAATATGCAGAACTACCACTGCAAGGAAATGTTTTGGGCTGTGTGTGTTTTGGGGGAGGTTAATCCACTCCATGCTCTCTTGGATTTACAGAAGGACTGATTCCCTCTACTTGTGGAGCCCCTACTGTGAGCTCCACAAGGCACCAAGTGTGTTCCATGCCTTGTGTGACGAATGCACTCCTCGCCGTGCTCCCCGCTGGGCAGTCTACTCCTACTCTAAATAATGAAAAGCACAAGAGCTACCACTTCGTAAGAACTCACTGGATGCAAAGTGCTTTACATACCATATCCTACGAGGCCTTTAGAAACTTGCCCAAGGTTCACACTACACGAAGGGCAGAGCTGGACTCCAGAGCTCTTGCTCTTGTGAGACCCTGACTAGCAGAACAGGTTCAGGGCTCTGAGCCCCTGGGTTCAAATCTTGGTTTTGCCCCCTTATTAGCTGTGGAACTTTGCACAAGTGATTTAACCTCTCAGTGCCTCCGTTTCATTGTCTGTAAAATGGCAATAAAAAACAATGCCTCCTTCACAGGGTCACAAGAAGGATAAAGGAGATGAAAAACACATGGAGTGTTTAGAATGGAGCCTGTCCTATAGTGAGTGCCCCATAAATCTGAAAGACTTTGCTGCTGTGCTTTCCATGTTGCTATCATGCAACTCAGCCTGAGACAGCAGCCCTTCTCATGGGCTCATCCTCCCCGGGAGTCTCCGAGAGCGGGATCTGAATGAGCACCCTCCACCTGTTTTGGTGTTCACCGGCGCACACTTACACAAAGCGTACTTTACATTAAAAACCAAAACCAAACCAAACCAAAAGTCCCTCTGAACAACCAAACAGTTTGGATGCCTTTCCCACCAAACATCTGAATACCAAGCAACGCCAGCCAAGCGCACATGTCCAAAGGGTCCAGGCATGTCTTACGAAACTGTCCTGAGTTTTCCGGCCAGGCAATGCCACAGACCCCCAGCCAGGCTACACCACGGGCTCAGGGCTCCTCAGAGGACTCCTGTAACCGTTCTCCTCTGCCCTTGGCCTCGGGCAAGATGCCCCGGGTTAGGCGGGCATCCTGGAGACCTCCACCACCCCTGGCTGCCTCTCGGTGCCCATATCATCAGAGTTGGCGTTCAGAAGGGCTTTGAAGGAGTTTACAGTGATCTCCCCTGAGCCTCTGCTATTTGATTTTTTTTCTTTTAATCTCTGATAGTCAGAAAGCAATTTATCTCAGAGTTTATCAGGGCCCCTTATTTTTTGATGCCTTTGAAGACTGTCAGAAGGACACAGATGGTGGTAAAGGGTACTGGGTGGGGGTTGTTGGGGGAACTCTTAGGACTCATTTACTTCTTTTTCAAAACCTCAGTTCCATACCAGAGATGAAAACTCAGACTGACACAGCAAACTTAAAAAGAGTGGTGGTTAAAAGAGCTCCCAGCAGAGATGGAGAGTCTGAGAGACCCATGCCTTAATGACGGTAGGAGAGCGCAGCTTTTGGAGTCTGTTTGCTCTGACAGAAATGGCCTTGAAAGAAAGGAGACGCCGCAGGAAGCTGCAGTATGGCCTGGGGTGCAAGGTCAGCTCCAACCCTGAGGCTCACAGCCCGGCTCTCTGCTCCAGGCAAACTTCATCTGGTCTATGCCTTAGCGGCAGGTGCTTTAAAAAATAAAGGTGGGGGTTTCTACTCAACCATTTCTCAGGAATGAAGACCACAGTTATGGCATGTGCTGTCCTCCATGGACTCATTCATTCATTCCTCAGCTGCTATAGCGCCCCTGTTATGTGTCAGGCGCTGCACTGAGGAAGAGGTGTGAGATTCTCAGGGGCTCGAATGCTCATCAGGAAAGAGATGTGCCAACACGTGGAACCCAACAATCCGTGAGGATGTCTGCAGAAAGTGCAGCAAAGTACAAGAAAAGTGATGTCGAAATTGCAACTGATTTCAACAAGTTAGAAGAGAGCCAGAAATGTGCTCAATTTAGGATTTCAACTCAAGGATTTTCCTTTCCACTGGAAATAGTTCTGTTTTGCCATGTGATGCCCTTTCAATTTAGAATCTCAGTTTCTGCTGAAATGAAGCTATTCCATGCACAACATGCTCTGGTAGCCTGAGGTCTCCTGGACAGTGGATAAAACACCTAAATGGAGCAACACAGAAGCAAACGTGTTTCGTGATCAAGTAAGAAAAGATCATTTTCTTAAAGCTTGTGGGAAGGGAAAACATTATGTACAATCATTTTAATTAAACAACATTTCCTCTACTTTAAAAGTACACATACTGACTGTGTGTACCCATTTATTTCCAGAAAGAGATTGAAAGTAGCTTCCTCTCGCTTCTCAGTGCTTTGTTGGCAACATATTATTTTAGCTTATCTCCAGAAAGTACATGTAAGATTTCTTTTAAATATGTGTACCTTTATAGCCAAAGAAAGACTATGCGTTTCTCAGTGACAAAGGTTAAGTATTCTAAACATTTGCTGGGAGACCATCAGACTCAATAGATGCACCACCACCAAGCACTATTACTATTCCTCTTCTTCCTCCTCCTCCTCCTCCTCCTCCTAAAAAGGAGGATTAGAAGGATGAATTACTCTGGACAGGCCCCTCCCTACACGCCTGGACTAGGCTGTGTCCCTTACAAACATGATCTCGCTAAATTCCCATGGAAGTGGGTCCTGTTGGCTTCATTTCCAGGGGATTTGTTAGGTTATGGAGCCACACCACTGCTAAGTCCCAGAGTCAGAATGTACCATCAAATGCACCAGCTCCCAAGCTCGGGCTGTAACTGCTACAAGACCTTTAGCATCAGGTTATCTTTGAGGTTTTCTGAGAAGCAAGCGGTCAGAAATAAAGGGAATAAACAGGCATATCATAAACATCCACCAGATGCTCCACTTCCTGCTGCCTCACACTTTTGTGTAGCGAAAAGAAAGAGAGATCAGACTGTTACTGTGGCTATGTAGAAAGGGAAGACATAAGAAACTCCATTTTGACCTGTACCCTGAACAATTGCTTTGCCCTGAGATGCTGTTAATCTATAACTTTGCCCCAACCTTGAGCTCCCAGGAACATGTGTTGTATGGAATCAAGGTTTAAGGGATCTAGGGCTGTGCAAGATGTGCCTTGTTAACAAAATGTTTACAGGCAGTATGCTTGGTGAAAGTCATCGCTGTTCTCCAGTCTCGATAAACCAGGGGCACAATGCACTGCGGAGAGCCGCAGGGACCTCTGTCCTGGAAAGCCGGGTATTGTCCACGGTTTCTCCCCATGTGATAGTCTGAAATATGGCCTCATGGGATGAGAAAGACCCAACTGTCCCCTAGCCCAACGCCTGTGAAGGGTCTGTGCTGAGGAGGATTAATAAAAGAGGAAGGCTTCTTGCAGTTGAGATCGAGGAAGGCCACTTTCTCCTGCCTGCCCCTGGGAACTGAATGTCTCGGTATAAAACCCAATTGTACATCTGTTCAATTCTGAGATAGGAGAAAAGCCGCCCTGTAGAGGGAGGCAAGACATGTTGGCAGCAATGCTGCTCTGTTACTCTTTACTCCACTGAGATGTTTGGGTGGAGAAAAGCATAAATCTGGCCTACGTGCGCATCCAGGCATAGTACCTTCCCTTGGACTTATTTGTGACACAGACTCCTTTGCTCACATATTTTCTTGCTGACCTTCTCCCCACTATCACCCTGCTCTCCTGCCGCATTCCTCTTGCTGAGATAGTGAAAATAGTAATTAATAAATACTGAGGCAACTCAGACACCGGTGCCAGTGCAGGTCCTCTGCATGCTGAGCGCCAGTCCCCTGGGCCCACTTTTCTTTCTCTATACTTTGTCTCTGTGTCTTATTTCTTTCTCAGCTCTCATTCCACCTGACGAGAAATACCTACAGGTGTGGAGGGGCTGGCCCCCTTCACTTTTTGTGTCAGGAGTAACTTTAAATAACAGATTATCAGATTATGGTGGAGGTAAGAGCTCAGGAATCTCATTCATAACAATTATCACCATGTGACTCTGACTTAAGAGGTCATGAATTATGTGATTTAGGCCACTAAATATCTATTTAAGGAGACCCACAGGGGTCACCCATCTGACAGCACCACCCAGCACATTCATGCACACACTAACAGATAAACATTTAAACACTGAAACAAATGCCTCCGAAAATAATACTTACACTTGGTAGAGGTGAATAATGCTGACAAGTTCTATTTTATTTTATTCTGTTTCATTTATAAGATATCCTAGCTATGAGTCACTAAACTGATTTCATAACCTTCTAATGGATTTTTTTGTTGTTGTTTTGTTTTGTTTTTAAGAGAGAGAGAGAGAGAATGCTGACTTGGGTGTTCTGTACAGTACATATTTTCTAATGCAGTCCTCATAATCCAAAGAGGCAGAGAAAAGTACTTTTTATCTACATTTTTACAGCTTAGAAAACTGAGGGTCGCGGAGGCTAAGGATTTGCCCCAAATCACAGAGACAGATATGGGGTCTGAACTCGGGCATATCAGAACCTAAAGCCTCCTCTCATCCTACTAAAACCGCGTTTGCTCAAGTGCCCCCTTTATAAAGTTTGCACAGTTCTGTAAACAGTGGATTTGCTCCAGAAATGTCACTGACTCACTCTCTTGACTAGGTCCCTGTATTTCTTTAATGCCAAGACATCTTTGACTATAAGCTGACATCATCTAGTTAACTAACTGGAAGAAGGAGGTAGTGGGAAGAAACTTCGTTAAATGTACACATTCTTTCCAATCATCAGGTTTATCCTTGGCTAATAAATGGTTGTAAGAGTCACAGAAGCAGGTACTTAGCCAGATCATCCTACAGTCCTGGTGCAACTGGAAAGAACTTGGATATGGGCCCATTTGAGGGGCAGGTCGGGGAGATGGCTACTTTTAATCTCCCTCGTTTTTACTCTTCACGGGAATCTGTGCTGAAAGCAGTAAATGCTGAAACAAATGCAGAAGGCCAGGCAGCCAGAATTACAATACCTGCTTCCATCTCTAGGGTCACAGGTAAGGAAACCAAGCCCCACACTGGTGCAAGGTCTCGTCCCAGGTCCCGTGCATTTCCTGATCAGAACAGCACCATTCTCCTGACCCAGCTAGACCTTGCCATGATCACAGTCCTAAGATCAACCACATGGACATCCATAAGGCACTCTGACATCACAAAGCACAGTCACGCTATCCCACTGGAGCACTGCCACCATCCAGAGAAAGCAGGGAAGTATTTTTCACTCCACTTTCAGGTAAAGGGAAATAAAGACCAAGCAGTCTGCACAGTCCACAGACACAGAGCCAGAGTCCCGTCCTATAATTCCAAATTCCCAGTTTTATCCATTTCATGGCAGCAATGACGGTACAAGTGTCAGAACAGTGACAATGACACAGCTAAATACTGGTGGGTGGTGACGAAAACATGGATAATTCTTCTTAGACACTTCATAATTTTTGAAAACCCTTTTAAGGAAAGGTAAATACTTAACCTACTAGAATTAACCTCCATGCTTTCTTAGGTGATTTCACAAAGAATTGGACTGAATCCTGTGGATTTAAAACACCCTGTAGTTGGGAGGTACTGTCTTGGTGAAATTACCACTAAAAAATGCCATCAACTGATGAAATGCAGTGTATCCATGCAATGGAATATTATTCAGCTATAAAAAGGAAACCATGGATGAATTAAGTGACAGAAATGAGTCACAAAAGACTGTATTGAATATACATATTTTACGATTTCTTTCTTAAAAAAAGAAAGAAATTTCATATGAAAGAAAGAAGAGACAAATCCACAGATATACAAAGCAGATTAGTGGCTGCCTAGGGCTCAGGGAGGGGAACAAGGGATGGCAGCTGATGGGTACCAGGTTCCTTTATGAGATGATGAAAAAGCTCTGAAATTAGCTGTGGTGATAGTTGCACAACTCCATGAATATACTAAAAAAAAAAAATTTTTGATTTCACACTTTAATGAGCAAATCGTACTCTATGTAAAACATATCTTGATAAAGTAAAGCTGTTACCAAAAAAAACCCACCTTAACTGTCCTTGAAAATACAGAATTCTATTTAAAACACTTGGCGATAGCAACTTTATTATCAGATCAAAAGAGTCTTCATTCAGGGAAAGTAGAATTTTTTTTTCTTTTTTTCTTTTTTTTACTGCATCAGCATTTTCTTGGTACCATTGGCTTCATTACAAAAATAATTTGCAGGCTCAAAAGACAAATGTTGTCTAAACTAAAAATCCTGGAATCTGTTTTCATAAATCATGCTATCTTACTATGTTGGCAATATGGTCCACCTGCTTCATGGAAAATGTTCACTAATTCAACATCCTGGAGTAAATACAAAAAGCTTCCCCCTGGTTTGTGCTGTTGACTCTGCTGGGAATTTCCTCCTCACTCTCTTTCCTGGCCCAAATCTACTCATAACCTCAGAACCCCTTCCTTGAGACAGCCCTCAGAACCCTTCCTCCCAGGTCCTTTCCAGGCAAATTTTTTTTGGGGGGGAGTACACTCTTGTATTGATGTCACTGTCCCTCTCACGTTGCCATTTTGCCATTACTGTTTACTTGTTTAGCTCCCCCTTCACAAAACCAAGAGCACCCTGCAGGCAGGGATCAGGTCTTACTTGAAAATCTCAATGCCTGACACATAGAGGAGGGGGCCTCCAGCCAGCACTGGCTGGCTTTGGAAGCAGTGGCAACACATTCACCTTTAAAAGCGTCTCAGCTGGAAGAACTGCAAATATCAGTGAGGGAAAAGATTGAAGTTAAATGTACAACTTCTAAGAAAACATGAGAGCTAATGAGAAGCACACCAGCATATCTTTTTTATAAAGTCAACTAAGTCATAACCCCTTATTCAGCACGCTGCTCTTCTCTTGCAGTTAGCTGCATAGAAATTTTATTATAGTAATATAAAGCACAACTGCCACTTAACAGCACAGAAAGAACCAACACAGTCCCTGCCCTCATGGTACATCTGTCTCAACCACATTCCTTCAGATGATGGACAAGTGTCCAAGAGACCTACCAAGAACCATGTGGTTGATGTTAATGACCAACTACAACAAAATGAGCAGCCCCGGGCAGTGGTGAGAATGTGGGCTTAAATGCTTTTTTTTTTTTTTAAAGTAAAAACATTTATTTATCTTCCCTTCCCTTTTTTTTTTTTTTTTTTTAATTATACTTTAAGTTCTAGGGTACATGTGCACAATGTGCAGGTTTGTTACATATGTATACTTGTGCCATGTTGGTGTGCTGCACCCATTAACTCGCCATTTACATTAGGTATATCTCCTAATGCTATTCCTCCCCCCGTCCCCTCCCCACAATAGGACCCGGTGTGTGATGTTCCCCTTCCAGAGTCCAAGTGATCTCATTGTTCAGTTCCCACCTATGAGTGAGAACATGTGGTGTTTGGTTTTCTGTTCTTGCAATAGTTTGCTAAGAATGATGGTTTCCAGCTGCATCCATGTCCCTACAAAGGACACAAACTCATCCTTTTTTATGGCTGCATAGTATTCCATGGTGTATATGTGCCACATTTTCTTAACCCAGTCTGTCACTGATGGAAACCTGGGTTGATTCCAAGTATTTGCTATTGTGAATAGTGCCACAATAAACATACGTGTGCATGTGTCTTTAGAGCAGCATGATTTATAATCCTTTGGGTATATACCCAGTAATAGTATGGCGATTCCTCAAGGATCTAGAATTAACTTCTAGTCTCTGTCCCTTACCAATGGCACAGCCATGAACAAATTACCAAACGACTCTGTAATGCCAGGTCCCTAATCTGCCCAGTGGAGGAAATACTCCAACTCCTAGAAGTAATATGAGAATTAAGACCACACAAGGAGCTGACCCACAGGATAAAGACAGCAGCTGTTCCTTCCCTTTCCCCCAACATGTATTTCCCCAGATGCCATCCTACATGTTCACACTGAAGAGATAAGCCTCTCAGTAGGAAGATTCATAACCACATAAAGTTGAAAAGAGAAACCTCTTTAAATGCTGGTTTACTAAGAAGAATGAAGGCAGATGAGACTGGGGCCAAAGATCTCTGCACACCTTCCTGACACTCCCCCACTGATCATGAGGTCCAGGGATGTGGCCAGGAGGCCGGGCATCAGCAGCTGGGGGAAGAAAATCTCTGGGCTGAACTGTGGGTCCCTCACAACAGGCAGGCAAGATTTGGGTGTGGAAGAATACATACAGTCCCAGGTGGTAAAGCTCACTTACAACTTCCTTTTACTTGTCATTCTTTCAGCCTATGTTTCAAAATCTCTAAATCCAGAGCAGCAAGTTCCAAAAGCAGAAGTAGAATCAATGATGGTAACAGTCCAGGACACACAGTGCTTGCTCCATGCCAGGCACTGTTCTGAGACATTTGCATCTATTCTCTCACTTAATCCTCACCCAAGGATGGGTAAACTGAGGCAAATAGGTCACATAACTTATCCCAAGGTTAAAAACGTGTAAACGGGGGAGCCAGGGTGAAAACTCAGCAGTCTGCTTCCTAGTCTTTATTGCCATATTCAAAGGCTTCTCCCAAGAACTTGTTCTCGTACTGGCTTCACTCCCTCCTGACTTCATATGAGCTTCCAGCAAAATCACTTTAATGAATTCTGCCACCTCACTTTTCCCGGCCATAATATGTATGGCCATAATAGTGTACTGGAAGCAGTATCTACATGACAGCAGTTCCATGAGGAATTACAAACAACATGCCTTCACATGCTACTCAAAGAGAGAGAGAGAGAAAGAAAAGGAAGGAGAGAGGATGTGTACTGAGAAGTGCCGAGTGACATGCAATAGCGGGTACACAGTCAACTACATGACAAGCACTGTGCCAAGTTCTTTAGAGTACTGTACATATGTGTGTGTGTGTGTGTGTGTGCGCGCGCATATAAGTGTATGTGTGTAGGTGTGTATAAGCACATGTATAAATACATGTATATACACATCTGTGTATGTGTGTGTATATGCATACATGTGTGGATGTATATAAAATAGATATTTTAAAAATATGTATCTTATACAGAAGGCTATTTCATACAGGACTCAGGAAAGACAAGTGACTTGCCCAAGGCCACAGGGCCTGTGAGAGTGCTGGAGACAGTGTTTGAATCCAGGTGTCCAACCCCAAAGCCCATGCTCTGACCTACTCACCACACCCAAACACCCCGACTTGACCCTTAGTGACAAACTGCTATGATTTTTATGCCAGGAAACCATGGTAGCACATCAAATTTCTGAAGCTTCACTTTTTGCTGTCTGTAGCATAAAAAGGCATTCAATTAAAACAGAACCACACCTGGGGCCAGATGTGCTTCCTTTATAACTTTACGAAGTCTCAAATCACTCTCACGTGTCAGCCTCTTGAGTTAGATTAGAATTTGCAAAAATAAACATTCATTCATTGTGTTACGAGATCCTCCACCAAAGACCTAAAGAAATTTACCTTTTTGAATATTAACAGCTTCTTGAATTAACATATCACTTTTTAAAAATAAACGTGCTTCAAAGACATTCTCTCCCAGAGATTAAAATGACACAAAACTGTGACAGTAGTGGTCATCAACATCTACTATGAACCAAATATTGTTCTCATCACTGTACAGCACTATCTAATTCAACCTCTCAACCACACTCAGTAGTAGCTGTTACTGCTATCTCTGCTATTAATTATTCTTTAAAATGTCATTTAAGAAATTCTGACTTTACTTCTACTCTATAGATATTTCTTCTGTAGACTTTATCTGATGCTAAAAAAATCTGCACAGGAAACAATTTGTTCCATCTAATCTCTTTTTTCAACATATTAGAGACTCTTGCTGTTAGAAAGAACCTGGGAAGCCTCTGTCACGCGCACAGCTGTGTAAGGAGAAGGACCTCTCTATGTTTTCAGGGCTGACCTACAGCGGGGACACCTACATATATGCATAAACTTGAGAAAGCAATGAGCACCCAGGGGAGACGGGGCTGCCGCTTGGGCTTGCTACTTACCAGCGCTGTGTGAACTTTAAGATGTGCCTGTAGCTTATATTTATCTGGAGTCGAGTAGTCACAGCCGTCAGTGGGACACTTCAGCAAGATGTTACTGTGTTTCTGAATTACGTGGCGTTTAAGGCAGTTTTTGGTGATGGAAGAATAATGACACTGGGAGCAATAATACAGATGTTCCCGGGTGTGGGTGCGGACATGCATATCAAAATGCACTTGGTACCAAAAAAGTTTGCCTAAAAAAATATTTTCACATGAGAACAAGGAAGTTTTTTTTTGACTGATTTTGAATCTTTTAAATGATTATTATTTTTTATCTACCATATTTATCTCCCTCTTGCACTTGTCCGGGTCGCCCTTCATACTTTTCACCACATTTCTGCCTGAAAATTACTTTTCAAAGGTGGGAGGTTGCAAATATTAAGGGTGCTACTATTTTTTGCATGACGTCAGGGCCAGCAGAGGAGGAAGTCATGTGAGAACCAGTTATGGCGCCAAATACCATGATGCACATGCATAAATCTGCTAATCTCTAAGTTCTACTGGCCCTCCTGGGACAGCAGGTCTGGAGCTGGATTTTCGATATCCTGCACCACCAGCTCCCCAGGAGTTCCAGGAGCCATGCTTTCATTGTGAGTTGCAGGGTGCTATTTGGGACCTCCCTACAGAGAGCTGCAGCCACTTTTGTAACTTTTGTAACCTCTCTTGGCTGATCTAGTAGTTGGGCCACAATTTAAAGCTCAACTTTAAACTTGTCACGTGCCAGAAGAAAGATTCTTCTTAGTTAGAGTTCTGGTAGAGGTCATGGGTAACCCTCAGCACACACACCTGACCAGGTCAGCACGGTCAACTGTGCGACCATCCCGGCCGCCTCCATAAGACTCCAAGCGCTAACTGCCACACAGCGGTCACCGTTCCTATCTACAATGGAGGAGGGTGGCTCACTTAGAAGGTGTTCTTTGCAAACAGATGTGAGCTCAAATCAAATGCGAGGTGACCACAGCGTGATGGGAGTGGACAGGGCCGCGCACCGGCGCTGCCTTTCCTTACCACAGTATTCACACTCCAGGTCTCCATAAACCTTCCGGATCCGCTCGCACAAGCTGGTGTTCATTTGCTTCTTCTGTAAACTGTTCAGGACCTTCATGAAGGCGGTGATGCCTGACCGGTGCTCAGGGGCAGCTTTGCAAGAGTCAGGCTGATGTGCAATGGTGTCCCTACCACCAGCTACTGGAGGGAGGAGGTCTGAGGCCTCGGCTGGGTTTGACCTGAGACAACTGCTGAGGTCTGAGTCACCAGCTGAAAGCACAGCCATGTTCTGCCCTTCCCCTAGGGAGCTCTGGGCGCCCTGGCTCTCCTGGTCTGACCCAGCGCTCTGGGCCTTGGACAACAGTAGTGTGATCACTTCACCTTGTGTCTGGACTGAGCTTGTGTGCTGCGTGTCTGGGGGCTTCTCAGGAGCAGCATGAGCCTCCGTGGAGGAGCTATCATTTTTCAACAAAAAATCATCTGAAACCACCTCTTGAGAATGCAGGTCTGAGGAGGAGACCACGGTGGTTTCCAGCTCACAGGGTGGCAGGGCTGTGCTTTCGGCCTGCGGGCAGGCCAGGTGAACGGCTGGGGCAGGCACTTCCCCAGGGGCCTCCGGCTCCTTCCGGTCCTCCTCCGGCTGAGTGTCCCCAGGACAGGCCTCTTCCTTGAGTGCATTCATGCCCTGGAGGGCAAACTCCTCTTCCACCAGCTGCAGCTGGTCCCCCAGAGCTTCTTGCTGGATGTCCCCACCAGGCTCCAGGAGGCAGAAGCTCTGGTTGATGGAACTGGTGAAGACCAAGGCCTCTTGGGCAGCCCCGTGCACCTCTTTGATGTGGGAGCGCAGCCTGATGGAGCTGACGAACTTCTTGCGGCAGACGGCACAGACGTACACAAAGGGGTGCTTCCTGACATGCAGTTCCAGCGCCTGGTACTTGGTGGCCCCATGGCCACAGAGCTCACAGGCAAAAGGCCACTTGTCTCCGTGGACCAGCATGTGGCGGTCGCGGTCCAGCTCATTCTTAAACTTGCGCTCACAGATGTGGCAGTCATAGAGCAGCTGCCGCTTGCCCTCTCTTGTCATCAGGCAGAGCTCGTCCAAGGCCTCCTTGACCTTCTTGTCCTGCGGGTCATGTGCATCTCGGATGTGCTTGATGAGGTTCTTGACGTCAGAGTACTTCTTCTTGCAGAAGCGGCAGTGTTGCTTGATCTTCTTGTGCACCCGCTCAATGTGCACCTTGAGGTGGCCCTTGCTCAGGCAGGTGAACGAGCAATAGTCGCAGGCGAACTTCTCGCCGGTGTGCTTGCGCAGGTGCACGTTGAGGTTGGCCTTGATGGCACTGGCGTAGCTGCACTGGGGGCACTTGTATGGCTTTTCATTGGTGTGGATCCTCAGGTGGGCCTGCAGCGAGTGCTTGAACTTGAAGACTTTGTTGCAGTATTCACAAGTGAAGATTTTGAGCTGAGTGGGACCTAGCCTAGAAACAGATGACAGCATGGTTACATCTGCAGACCTTGAATGTTCCTCATGAACTCTACATCCTTGTTATGAACCAAACACTAAAGGCTGAAAAGTGAACGAAACTGGACAGACACTGGATGGGTGCATTCATTCAATCAACAAACAGGATCAGAGGGCTCATGTGGGCCGTGGTCCTTCAGGAGCTCACAGTCTTGTGGGAGGGAGGACAGGTTGGCAAATGTTTGCACGACAGCGTGGTATGTATTGATAGGAATACACACACGGCAAAAAAGGAAAAAGACCTCTAACCTGGATTAGGGTAGCTGAGAAAACTTGAGGAAGAGATGTCTGTCTGGACTGAGAAAACTTGAGGAAGAGATGTCTGTCTGGACTGGGGCTTCAAGAAAAGGAAAGAGGGAAGCAAAAGAAGGAAGATGGAAGCGGAAGGACAGGTGTGCCGTCTACTGCATGCACAATAATAATCAGCTGTGTTCCAAGCTGACCTAGGTGGTTCTGCGATATTTTAACAGGACTAGTCTTAATGGAATGAATTCAGTCTGCTGCATAAGGCTGGATGCAACCATCTTTTCAATAGCTTGGTAAAGCCAGACTTGCCTATTCATTCAACCAACTGTTGGGGGTGACTCTTTTCCTTTCTGCAAGTTTCCATGTGAGGGCCACCCATTAGTGAAAGACCCCTGGCCTTTCTCCACATCCTTACTTCTTCTCAAGAAAAGAGGACCAATGTGTTTGACTGGTGACTTCAGAGCAGGACCTAAGTCACGAGCTGAGCTCTGCCTATTTCTGGGGAGGATGTGCCTGACTGGGGTAAGCATGGGATACAGCGGGCACTTAGCCAGCTGGGCCTCTGCGAGCCTGGCCACAGCGATCCAGGACTGCGAGTGGGAGAGAAAGTCTGTCGCATTCTGCAGGCAGTAACAGGAGGCTCCTGCTGACTTGTACCACACTGTTCTCCTCCACATCTCTGTCAGTCATAGAGCTGGCGTGTGGCTCTCCATCTTCCTCCTCCTCTATCATGGTTGGTTTAGAACTCAGATGGGGAAAATAGGGTTGCTGTTTATTAACTTTGTATTCCATTTATTCATAAATGGCCACCATTTGTTAACACCTGCCAATGTGTTTCAGATACTGTGTCAGATTTCATGCATGTGGTGAAGAATAAAAGCATGGTCCACCTGCCTCATGAATTCTCTCTCTTTCAGTACAGCAATGTGTGTGCTGAATGAGATGGTAATAATAACAGCTAATAATTACTGAGTATGTGTAGTATGATAAGCTCTATGCTAAGTATTTAATCCCATCTGTATCGTTATACTCGTTTTACAGATGAGAAAACTGAGGCTTTGCCCCATGTTGTACAATTGGTAAGTGGTGAAGCCAGGACTTGAATCTAGGAAGACGCCGACTCTAGAGCCTACACGTGCATGCTCATCCTCTCTACTGCCTGAAATCACTGACACGCAGCGACCCTGCCCCACAGTGACTGTGCTGCAAAGAAGGCTCCCTGTGTGGGGTTTCCATTGCTGCTGGAATGGCCAAGCCTTGTTTCTGAAACCAGCAAATGGCAATCACCAAAGTACGACAATAGGAACCAGGGACAGGCACTGACAGATGAGTCTAAGGAGGCAAGTGAGGCTTCTTCTCCAGCCGTAACTGCTTTCTCTGGACAATGTGTCCAGGTTATCCAAAAAGGACCTCAAACGTACTAATAATCATGTAGTGCTATTAACAAGATATCATTCAACTGAACCCACTCTCACTGTAAAGTCTATAGTTATAAAACTATCCAAACAACTGTGTCTGATCAACACAGGTGGCCTTGTCTTTAAATTTAAAATATTTAAATGGATTGCAGTCCATAAATACCAGAGGATACAATTCACATGATGTAATTATAATATTTAAATTTGGAAGTTACTAGTATGCCTGCATGCTAAGCCCAAGGCTAATTTAAGGAAAGTAATTTGGATCTTTCTCAAATGACAAAGATATCCAGAAGGTGATACATATTATTGGCACAAAGCATGCCAAAGAAAGAAACCCTGGATTCATAACATTAATTAAATAAATAAATCAAGACTTTGCATATTTTCTCTTCTACTGCAAGATCTAAATGGTCAGGAGAATCTTCTGCTCTGATTTTTTGTATTATTAGGCAAATACCTGGTAAGGCCCTTAATGCCTGGGTTCCCCTCGAGGATAGTGAATCTGATGAGGATGCTACACAGCCTCCATCTGACTCTTAAGTCCAAGTCATTGACTGTGACAGTGAACCGATGCCAGAGCTTCGATGTCCACGCGAGTTCTATGAAGTCACTTTACTCCAAATGCTGCCTCCTCAGAGAGGTACTCTCACCACTGCTTTTACAAAGAAATCCAGCAGAACTTTAAAAGGTCATACTCCTTAATTCAGTTATTCCACTTCTGGGAATTTATCCAAAAGAAAGAATACAAATTTCAGATGATGGTGCTCATGGCTCATTTTCCGCAATGGTTAAGAATGGGAAGCTGTTCGAAGGTACCAACATAGGGAACTAGTTTGTTTGCGTGTTTATCTTTCTTCACTTATTCATTCCCTTAAAAAAGTGTTCCAGGTACTCAGGATACAAAAGGGAATGAAAACAAGCACAGGCCTGCTCTCTGGAGCTCACCTTCCAGAAAGTGCCATAGGCCAGCCTACATAATAAATATAAAAGTAAGCAGACAAGGACCATCAGGCTCCCTGGGAGAAGGATAAGGGCCGGACACTCTGAGAGTCCAGTCAGGGTAGACTGACTTGGTCTAGGGACAGGGAAGGCCTCCCTGAGGACAAGACATTTGAGCAGAAAGCTGAAGGACAGGTAAGCATTAACTAAGAAAGAGGGAGGAAAGGCATCCAGGAAGAGGAAGCGGTGCCTGCAAGAAAGACTAAGGAAGTGAAAAGAGGCCCAGATGGCCAGAGCAGACGGCAGGAGCAAGAGTACTGGGGAACCACAGCAGGTGGACAAGGCTCAGAGGTGGCAGGGCTAGTCTTGGAAGCCCCTTATACCCCTAAGAGCAAGGCAAAGCCCAAAAGGGTAACCATCAGATGAGCATTTTTAAAAGATCTCGTTGGCTCCACTGTCAACAGTTGAGCTGATTACACTATATCCTTATGAAATTATGCCTTGTTGCTATAAAGCAAAATGTTTGTCATTAATTTGAGTAACAAACGCATATAAATGTAATGTGATTAAGTTTTTAAAAGTGACAGCCGGGCACAGTGGATCACGCCTGTGATCCCAGCGTTTTGGGAGACCAAGGCGGGTGGCAAACTTGAGGTCAAGAGTTCAAGACCAGCCTGGCCAACACAGTGAAACCCCATCTCTACTGAAAATCAGAAAAAAAAAAAAAAAAAAAAGCTGGCCATGGTGGTGCACACCTGTATTCCCAGCTACTCAGGAGGCTGAGGCAAGAGAATAGCTTGAACCTGGGAGGCAGAGGCTGCAGTGAGCCAAGATTGTGCCACTGCACTCCAGCCTGGGTAACAGAGTGAGACTCTGTCTCCAAAAAAAAAAAAAAAAAAAACTTTTAAAAAGTGAGATACAAAATCGCATATAAAATATAAACTCAATTTTATAAAATGTGCATGCTGAAAAAAAGGCTGGGAAGAAACACATTTAAAATAATAAGTGGTTATCTTTGGGTAATAAAATCATAAATGACTTTTTTCCCTCAGTTTTCTGAACTTCCAAAATTTGTTATACAATAACTCTGTATCATTTATTATGAGAGAAGAATTATATAACCTAAAAGTTTTTAATCTGTATTTTACCAAGTAAAATCCTTATGCAAAAACATCTCTTTCATAGTTATCTTATAATTTGCACAATAAAATATTAATAGAATGCATGACAACAAAAATATAGCCTAGCTCTGTTGATTAAATATTCAGTGTATTTACCCGTAACATTTAGCTGAACCCCTCCCCCACAGACCTTGAAATATTGTGAAGATAATTAATTAAGGCTACAAATCAACCTGACTTGAAACACAGAATGATTTTAGAAACTTCATTCTATTACAAATTCACCAAAGGAATGAGTGTTTTTACAACTTCATCAATAAATTCAGTTGTTCACATTTACAAGAATAGAGGACTGAGGCCACAAATTAATGAAGCATCCCACATGATATAATAATATAATTTAATGAGAGCACTACATGTGCCAGGCACTTTGCATATTTTATCTTTTATTCTCACTACTAAACTAAAATTCTATTAGTCTTAAAATTGTGCAACAAATGTGAGATGCAAAGTAACGTGTGTCAAGTTACAATGGAGTATAAGCTTCATGAGGGCAGGGGCTGCATCTGTCTGATTCTAGTGCCCAGCACATAAGAGGTGCTCAATTTGCTGAGCTGAACTTATACAGAATAGTCTAGAGCCAACCTAGGTCTATTTCATTCTAAAGCTTACGTTCTACTCAAAAACACCCCATTTCTCTTCTTCCAGAAACAGAGGAAAACCACTGGCAACAAGCATTTTCTTTGTCTTTCCTTCTAGTTGGGAGAAATGTTTTCAGACCTCGGGGGATCAGAGTTTGTTAACTGACCTCAGAAGGTACAGGCTAAAGACAGACAATGTGGGGAGAGTGTAGAGAAACACACTGGTTTGCTATGGGTGGTCAACCGATCCAGTGTATCTGGAAGACAGTTTTTAATGTCAATTAAGCACTAAGCACTCATATCCTTTGCTGTAGCAGTTTCAACTCTAGCAATCGATTCCACAGGAAGTCTTGAAGTATGGAAAGATGTATGCACCAAAACGTTAATCATTGCATTGTCCGTAATAGTAAAAACTGGCCATATAAACTAAAATACATCCACATAACAGCAAACACAGCTTTTTAAACTGTGTACTAAAAATCAAAGACATTCAAGGTATAGTAAGCTTTTTTTTAAAGTTTTAAACAGTACTTTTGGTATTTAGTATTTGCAAAAAGCAACAAAATTAAACCAATATATGTTAGCATATTTCAAAAAACTTATAGAAGCACATGAACTAAACTACCACTAGAAAGAGTAACTCTAGGTTACTTTAATGCCACATTATATGGGATATGTGAGCCTTCTGCAACACACTTGTGTTACTTTTGAAAGTGGGAAGGAAATAAAGATTTTTCTAAATTGTAACATGTGAAGCTATAAATATCTAAAACTTTACTAAAGCTATGTTTCTATTTCTTTTTATTAAGGTAAAAAATAGGTGTGCTTTAAATAAAATGCTCTGGCTTAAACCAACTGGTGCTCAGTTCTAAAAGCATGCTACTCTGTAACACACTGGAGGCTCGGTCAGCACACTGAGGGCTGCAATGGAGGGGTAATTCTACCGCTGAATCAAAGAGTCAGTATCTTTTATAAACAAGTTTATAAGCAGATCCAAGTGAACAAGCATGCTGATCCTTCCTGCACTCTCTGGAGTTCACTCACTTCCAACCTCTGGCTAAAGTTACAGAACAAAACACTTTACCTGCTTGACTTCATTGGTTGCTCATAAGGTGTCTGCTGAATGGCGTATTCCTGGTAGCCTCTCCGAGGCACCAGGTCTGCTGAAGTGGTCTCAGAATTTGTAGCTCCTGTTTCAGGGGGCCCGGCCTCCACTGGCACAATCTTGGTAGCACCTGAGATTGATGCAAAAGGCACTGCTTATTGAGAGGCATCGAAAGTGGGCCATGACCCCATCGCAACAGAGGGGATGGTGCTGGGAAGTACATTTCTATACTGTCTGATGCCCACGCAAGATGGTTTTCACTCAGCTCACACATTTAAGTTCTTTGGCGGGGGGTGGGGTGGGGGGGGTGAGAGTGTGTGTGCATGTTTTTGAGAAAGTAAGGACAAGTTTTTCAATAATCTGTCTAAATGTCCTCTTGAGATATATTTTCACTTAATCTACTTATGTTAAAAAGTATACATATATATATATACACACACATATACATGTATGTTACTTGCAAGCTTTTATATAGGATCACCCATGTCAAACCACATTAAAGAAAAAGATCCAATTTACCCCTTGTTTCTGGAATTGCAAAGGAATTATTTACACTTTTCACCCTTGCTTAAAGAAATATCAAAATACTACCACTAATTTTTAGAAAAATTCTAAAAACTTTCTCTAGCAACAATTGAAAATCGGAAATTCTCTTCTGGGTTTCTTATTTTCCAGAATAACACTGTTCTGAAGTGAGCAGGGCTGACAAAGTGACTTTCCAGAAAGTTCTTCTAGTCACACAATTTTATATGGTCTGTTCTCTACTGATCACCTTGGTCTGCACTGATGTATAGAAGGAGAATTTATTCAGAGTTTTCATTTTAAATAATGAGTTACTCTTAGCATTGAAAATAGGCACTTAAAAGGCTATAGCCGTCCTTAAAATCCCAAACTTAATTTTTAAATTTTATTTGACAGCAGTCACCTCAAACACATAGGGAAAAAATTATTATACTTTGAAACACAATTATAAACTGTTTTTTTTTAATTAAGGGTACCATCCTAGAGGAGATCTCTTTAAAAAATATAGTGCAACATATCTACCAGTTATTTCATGTAAAAGAATACAGAGATGGAAATTTCTAGCATTATAAAACATTTGGTGAACCCCTTCTAAAAATACAAAAAAAGATCAGAGGCACCCCAGGATACCACCTTAGGACATTTCCCACTGTCTTGATCTTAAAAGAAAAGAAAAATGAGAATAGAACTCTAACCTTTGAGAGATGGAAATAGTGGGTGTCTATGTCAGTTTACGTCTTTTCTATGTGTAGAGAGGAAAAAAATACAAAACAGAAGGTGGGCAGGGTTAGCATGGTTCTGGAGCAGCAGCCTGCATGCGTCTGGCTGAACGGGCTGGCCTCACATGCAGGACAGCATGGCTGAGAGCAGGAGGGGAAGGCACACACCCAGCAGAAGAGCTGGGTGAGGGGAGGAAGAAAACAAACTGCTCCCGGAACCACTACTCCAGCAGGAGCAGCACGGCGGGGTTGTGGGACCACAGCAGGAGCAGCAGCCCTCACAGTAGCCCTCACAGCTTCTCCTCTATCCATTTACCACAACACCTGGGCAGTAAGCTCATGCTCTCGAATTAGTGGGTGACTAAATGGAGAGCCCCACCAAGGCACCAGCTCTGTGTTCTGACTCAGACTGTGACACCAGGCTACCCTTAGCACAGGCTTGCCAAGGGTCTTGCCTTGTCCTTTCCCGCTTGGTGCAGTCACCTGGAATTGCTTCGTGTGCAGTTAAAACCACACTTATGATGGGTTTCTTCGCCCCAGAAAGCTGTCCGGCCTCCTTTCCTGAGATCTTCTGGACTTTCTCTGTTTTCTGTGACCGTGGTCTTTTCGAGGCTTTTTCCCGATCATCTTCCTTACACTTCTTTTCTAGTTCAAGGTCAGACTCGTTACCTAAGGAGCAAATACCAAGATGCATAAGGTATCCTTTTATATCAGTGGCAGAGTTGGAGGGTAAACATTACTCTTTCACGGGACAGTAAAGGAAACACAGCTCTTTGGTCTGCAGTGCCATGCACGGAATCACTGTAGGGACCACGGTGGCTCTTCACGCCTTCACTCGATTGAGTACATGTTCACTGCTCCCTGCCACAGGCCATCACCCAGGCCCTGGGCACACACTGTTGGGTGAAGCAGACATAGTTTCTTGTCTTGTCTTGTCTTCATGAGGCTTAGCAGACTTCAGAATCATTAATAAACAACACTGCAGAGAAGATAAGGTCTCCACGATTTATATTCTAAGAAATAAATCATTCACGTATTCAACTTACACTTATCAGCTACTGTATGGGTGCCAGGCATGGTGGACAAAAAGAATGATAAGGTGCAGACCCTGCTCTCGAGGGCCCCACAGTGCAGGGGGAGAGGCAGACATGCAAACAGCACAGGCAATCCAGGGCAGTCTGCTGCGCACCGAGTGAAATGAACAAGGGTCTAAGATGGTTACAGGAAAGGATGGTAGATTCTCCCCTTTGTGGGGATGTAAGTCCTCGGTTCACATAAAAAGCAAGCATGTGCAAAGCAATGGTTAGGGAATACAGGCAAGGGGTATGGGGCAAAGGAGTGGGTGTGGTGGAAATGATGTGTTCCAAACCAGGGACAGATGGCAGAGCCAAAGTATAAACCAGTGCCCAAGTATCCTGTGTGGTGACAACTCCATAAGGAAGCAGGGAGACAGAAATAAAACCAGGGGAGGGCATCAGAGCTGGGCCCAAAAGGGCCCTGAATGGCCATGAGAAGCCTGGAACCTTCCTTTGGGGAACCGGGGGTGAAACATCAATGTGCATGGAGACCAGTCAGGCCTGGGGAGGGGGAGAAGCTGGAAGGAAAGGAGGCTCAAGTTTCCCACAGAGGAACAGCCTGCTGGGTGGGGAGACAGAGTCACGTCTTCTGACGGCTCACAGCGAGAATGGAAATCCAGATTTACATGAAATCTTCTGATTTTTCAAGGCTGACTCTAGTCTAAAATTTCTTAAAACAATGGAAGAGAGAAGGGAAACAATGCCTGGGGCCTACCTGCTGCCTCTGGAAGGCCATGGAGAGCCACAGGTGTCCGAGCCGGGAAGGGCTGGATTATATTTGTGCTGCTGCTACAGACAGCAAAGTCAATGGGTTCAAAAAATGTTGAAATACACTGAAGAGGGAACGTGTCAGACACAGAAAGACAACAGCTAATTCCACATGGCTACCCTTGGCATTAGCCTGAGGGGTCAGAAAACTTCCATACCCAAGTGAAGAACGAAGAAGCCATCTGTTGGATGCACACTATTTGAGATTCCTAAGCAAGGAGGAAATATAGGGAAGGGAGGAAAAGGAGTTTTCTCTTACTTAGAAATAGAGCCACAAAACCTGAAATAACCTGCCCAAAATTCACTTCCTCAGAACATATGACAAATGCACAGGGAACAATTCCACATACGCCTTTCTCAGCCATTAGCGTGGAAGCAGACGAAGGGAGGCAGGGTGCGCAAACGCAAGGTGGGGGTCCAGAAGGTGCTGCAAGGTTGGGTTATAGGGAGGTGAGATGGGAACCACACAGCAATACGGCAGAAACAGGAGAAACCAAAGGGAGACAGCCAGAGGCCATTCGGTCCGTCTGTTTCCAGTGATTCAACTCTGCCTAAAGCCAGTTCCCCAAGTAAACGTACCAAGGAATGCCTGAAGGGAAAAGATAAAATGGAGTAGTATTCTTTCTTAGGGAGGCAGGCTGGTTAAACGAAAGCTCACTCAGGAAGAAGGAAGAAAAAACTTGGCTAACGGCAGATTGGTCAAAACAAACATTCTAATTTTCTATGTTCTATGAAGTTTTTTTTGGTGTTTGTCCCATAATCCAGGTGCTTGGACCATTTTTAGACCTAGTGAAACAGTTTTATAGAAGTTCTTTCATTCACTGGAAAAGGTCCTTAATCATATAACTAGTATCAGCACTAAATATGGTAACATGGAGCTAAAAAGAATGAATAGATGAGATCATGAATCAAACAGAACTGCATCACTCTCCACAGCTAAAGGGAAAAAGTCAAGACCATCAGACAAGTCCCTCCGGTGAAGAGCAGGGTGACCCCTATAAAGCCGGAGAATGAGGAAAACAAGTAATCTCAAAGTCACTGGCAGTGCCTACATTTTGTAGGCTTGATTTGCATCATGCCTAACAGCAGTTTTGTTTTATTTTGCTTTTTAGTGCCTATAATAAAAACATTTCAAAAGGTCTGCAAATTGCCTGAGTCACAGAAGTTCTTTTTGTGGCCTAAATACTGGGTGATACACACGCATAAATAACTATAGCAGAATATATTGGACGCTATAAAAAGGTAGAAACAACATATTACAGAATTTTTTGCTTTTAAAATGATGCTTTGCTTTGTACCGGAATTTACCATGGGATACAATTCAATATGTGGGTGATATGCTAGGAATAGATTTGTTCACATTAAAAAAAAAAAGATCTGAGAATTAGAGCTTGCCAGAAGCTAAACCCAGGTTAACAGCATGAATCAACAAAAACCAAATGACATTCACCTACACCAAGAAGAAGCAGCTGAAGAGATCACTACACTGCACCGGATAAACTGCATCTGGACTAACTGCGTCTGGACTCTGCTTTAGGCATCGTATGTTAAGAACGCACTGCAGAACTGGGTGGCTGGACGTGGGTGAAGGTCTGGCACCATGCCGTTTTAAAAGCCCATGGAGACCTGAGCTGGCCTTGGTGAAAAAGAAAAGACTGCACAAGAATCTCATCTGTCCCCTCACCATTCCTACAGCTCCAATTTGAGTTTCCTTCCCCATGGCTGCTTTGGGATGCGCATCGTTGGTATCCACCCTATCCGTTCCCAACACCTGTCCCTCGTGGAGCACGACGCCACCTCCCACTCCAGGAACTCGGAATGCTGCTCCATCGGAACAGCTAGGGCCACAGGACCCAAGCCTGGCCAATGGGGTGTGAGGAGAAGGGTCCAGGGACTTTCAGGAGTGGGTTTTCCTTCCTCATGAGGAAAGTACCTCCCCTCTTCCTCAGCTGGGTATTGCTATGGCCACTGCCAGAACTGAGGCAACTACCCAGCAGCTAGGCGAGGCCAAGCGAAAGACCATGATAATGCCTCAGGCATACAGAGAGAGAGGTGAATCCTGGGGCTTTCACGGCACAGAGGTGTCCCTGAACCAGCCCTGGAACCGCTGTGCCTGGACTTCTTGTTACATGAGAGAACATTCTCATTATTAAACTCGTTTTTAACCAGTGCCTCTGCTAACAGTATCTTGACTGACACACTCTCGGAACCATCCTCCTCCACCTAGACCCTAGAGTGAATTGTTTGAAAAATCCAAATCTAATTCTGTCACGTGCCTGCTTAAAACCCTTCATCGGGCTTCCTTCCCATTTCCTTTAGGAGAAAGTGCTGGGTAAAGTCCTCCAAGAATTGCCACAAATCCTCTCCCACTATCCCTGCACCATCAAGGCCACGACTTGCAAGCACACACCCTCACGTACTTATCTCCTACCCCTCTGGGCTCCAACAATGCTGAACCATAAGTTGACCGACACCCGGTGCTGTTTATAGCCCCTGGACCGTGGCACACAGCCATGCATGGCACCATGTCCTGATCCACACACCCCTGCTTGTCTGAGTGACAAGCCAAAAGGCAGCTCAGATTTCCCCTCCTCTGTGATACTCTGTACCCTTCACCTTCTTACTTCCTCCATTCTCTTTACATACACACAGAGCACTGAACCAAGGGTTGGACTTTCCACACTGCTTGCAATTATCGGTTGACATGCCTTATCCATATTGTGACCTCTTGGAGGTTGGGTCCACTTCTTCTCGCGATTTTATGAAGCCTAACATAGGCCTCCAGAGGGCTGGAGCCAGACAGTGAAGAAGACCTGCTCTGCTGTGTTCAAAGGATGAAGCTAGGACCAATGAGTGGAGTCCCCAGTGACAGATCTCAGAGCAGAGACAGGAACTTCCAACAGTTAGAGCTATCCAAGGAAAGGGTGTTTTTCAGACACGTTTCTGAGGAGGGTTTTCCAGGAAGTCACAGATACCACTGGAAATGCTGTGGAAAAGACTCTGAACCAAACAACGTCTAAATCTCTAAATTCTAAGGCCCTGACATACAAATAGGTAGAATTATTACATAAGGAAGAAGGTAGGAGAAAGGAAGTTGCAGGGAGAAAAGAAGGAGAAAGAGTGAAAAATATGAGAGGTAGTAAAAGAAAAACCTGGAAGAGATAAAACAGAAGGGAATAGAACACCACTCACTTTCAACCCACTGGGCCGCACCAACCTCGAGTCCGCACTGAGTGCAGGCTCTGGTCCTCCCCTAGGCAAGGGACAGTGGGGCTCTTCTTGTATCCCATGGCCCAAACGTGACAGTGCTCTGGACACTGTCTAGGCAGACAATTCTGGGAGTCACCATGGCAGCACCTTTTTTTTTTTTTTTTTTTGAAGCAGAGTCTCACTTGGTCGCCCAGGCTGAGTGCAGTGGCGTGATCTCGGCTCACTGCAACCTCCACCTCTCGAGTTCGAGTGATTCTCATGCCTCGGCCTCCCAAGTAGCTGGGATTACAGGTGTGCACCATCCCATCCAGCCGATTTTTGCATTTTTCTAGTAGAGACGGGTTTCGCCATATTAGCCAGACTGGTCTCAAACTCCTGACCACAAGTGATCCACCCACCTCGGCCTCCCAAAGTGCTAAGATTACATGTGTGAGCTATTGTGCCTGGCCCATGGCAACATCTTGAGAGTCAAATCCCCACTACCTCTAGCAGGGACCCCACTAACAAGCCCTTGGCATTGCTCCTTCCCTGTCTCACTCTTCTCACTCCCCCACTCCTGCTTCCTGGGACTACCCCTCAGCTAAACCACCTGTAGCCAAAGCTGCTTCCAGTGGGGAACCTAAGCTAAGACTCTACCCACTCAAGACTGCCCCAAATACACACCTCCAAGCCCCCACATCCTTCATCAATTCTCTGTGGCCTCATGCAACATGGATCCACAGTCCACGCACATTACATTCTATTCTTGAGAGCTTCAGAAGCTTCAACACTAAGCTTTCCAACCGATTCAGACACCATGGTGCCAGGCACTGCACTGAACGGCCTTGGAAATGGTTCTTGGAGATTATCTTAACTGATCCCTTGAGGCCTGGAGCACTGTGAAAAGAACAGGGTTCCCACAGAAAAAGAACACGCATGCTCGCTCACAGGCAAATGCCAGGTGCATTTAGGGAGTAGCAAATAACTCCAGGTAAAACATCCAATATGGTTGGGGGTGGGAGGTGAGGCAGGAGAAGAACCGGCATGGAGACCCAGATGCCACCCAGAAACTCTGGCCTACAAAAGCAGGTGCTTCATGGAGAGAAATATCAGGTTCTCCATTGCACTCCTGTACGCGCCATGCTCCCCACAGCCCTGAACCCAGCTCTCTCACAGCTCATGACTGTGTGTTTCTCATGCCCAGCATTAGGTCTGGTGTGTAGTACGTGCTCAATACTTCTCTGTGGAAAGCAAGGAGGGTAGCTTTTACAGGGTGAAAGAGAAAGACATATTAACAACAGCCTTGTTAGTAATTTTCTGCCCCCCCACTTTAGGACATCAAAGTCCTCGTTCCCATTTGACCCGGTTGTTCACCAATTTCCCTGTATCTTCACTTGACCCACCTTTGTACTTTTCAAAGTTGCCTTTTGTCCACTGAAATGCCTTGAGGACCCAACCTAGAAGTCATGCTGATGACGCTTTTCTGAGGGTTTGGCATTCCCATCTTCAGCTCACATGTATCATGGCCTTTCAATAGGTGTTTTTCAATAGTCTCCTGCTTCCTCTGAATTACGGACTTTTTAAACTTTTCTACTCTTCCCTGCCTACGCTCCCCTCCAGTTTCCTCTCCTTTTAAAAATTCCATAGCTGTTGATGGGTTTTGCTTCTCTCTCTTGCGCATGGCTGCTGCATTCAGTCATGCTGTGAGCTCGCTACAAACCAGCTGGCCTGAGCAACATAGGGGCCGGTTAATGGAACCACTGCAGAGAGGCAGTGGGCATGCAGCACTCCGGAGTCAGAGAGGCTGGGGTAAGACACAACTTAACCACTTGCAATGGAACTCTGGACAATTGATGAATCTCCCTAAAATCACTCATAAAATATAAAATATAAATAAGGACCTCAGAAGATTGCTATAAGAAGGAAGAACACAATTACCGGGAAAACCCCAGGCATATATTAAACATCCCATCAATGTTCACCCTCTCTGCCTTCTGAAAACATATCTGGGACACCACCCCAAAGACTCTCTCAACCACACGCCACAGCTACTCTCACTCCCCTGTCTTGGTAGCCACTCTGATGGGCACCAAATTTAGAAATCCTAAGAACCAGATGAAATTAAGTTAGTAGTCAGAGGCAATCTTGGGGACAGCTTCCCACCTCTGCTCTCAGCATCTGGTGGTTCTAGACGGCCACAAGAGCGTCCCATGCACCCACACATCTGAAGCAGGGGCCATGGTTCTGCACAGTGACACAAGAAAACCCCTACCTCCACATTCTCCCAATGAACAAAGCCCTCCTCCTATGTTGGAAGTGCTTCAGTTCGTTCAATCCAAAATATCTTGGTTTAGATTCAGCCTTGTTTTTAAGATTTTTACCATCTCTACCACGCAAATTAAAGAAATATACAACATAATGTCCCAGCTAGTATTAATAACAACAATTAAGATAAGAAATTTCTTGGACAATGATATGGCAACACACTAAGAACCACGACAGAAAGTCTGGGCTCTAATGTAGAATCGGTGACCCCAAGCCTTTAGGGGCAGATGGGATGGTGGCGGGTCATTCTGTACAACTTCCAATAATCAGGCAGTTATCACCCAACCATCTCAAAGGAATGCCATCTACACTACCTGTGAACCACTCTGGGAACAGAGACTTCCCCACTACAAAACAGACAGTTTGTATGGTGACCTGCTTAGAAATAAGCTGCGCTGCCTAACCCGCCTTGCACATGCACAAGAGCCCTCTGAGCTGCCGTAAACCATGGGCTTGATTCACTAAATTGTAAATAGTCTCAACCATGGTTACTGACATGTTTTGACTGTATCCCCATCCAAATCTCAACTTGAATTGTATCTCCCAGAATTCCCATGAATTGTGGGAGGGGCCCAGGGGGAGGTACCTGAATCATGGGGCCTGGTCTTTCCTGTACTATTCTCATGATAGTGAATAAGTCTCATGAGATTTGATGGGTTTATCAAGGGTTTCCGCTTTTGCTTCTTCCTCATTTTTCTCTTGCCACCACCATGTAAGAAGTGCCTTTCACCTCCCGCCACGATTCTGAGGCCTCCTCAGTCATGTGGAATTGTAAGTCCAATTAAACCTCTTTCTTCCTAGTATGTCTTTATCAGTAGCGTGAAAACAGACTAATACAGTTACCATGAGCAAATTCATTGCTGAGTTTTCAGGAAACACGAACAGAGAAGGACACTTTGTGACACCCATATTCCTGCTCCAGAGCCACTCGTCATCTTGTGCAATCATGGCAACAGAAGAGAAGTGCAGCACTGGGCGAGTCTGAGTATCTGCCGGCTTCCTACCCCAGGCTGTCCTGGTATGTGTGGTGTTTGCTGCAGAATAAGGCAGGTAGTCACACCCCTGGTTTCCAGTCTCTGTGCATTTTTATTTGCAAAAGAGTGACTGGTTGTGACTAGGGAGGGTCGAGTTAACTTTGGGTCTGATTTCAAATCTGCCTCTTCAGTTTCTACGCCTGCTTGTTGGTTACCCTCTCCTCAATTTGGTTAAATATTCATACTAATTGTGTCTCATCTGAAAACCGAATTTCTATCTCCAATGCAAAGTTCAACAATTATCCCCTACTACTAAATAAAATATTCTCTTTATGAGATGATTTTCCTTTCTCACTTTCCAATTTTCAAATTTTTGTTGTGTCCATATTCAAACAAAATATCATTTCTGCACAAAATATATAAATACTTACTTGGAAATCATATACACACTATAGCATTTACTTGTTCTTTACTAGCCACAGTTCGTTCAGCAGATACTTAGGCAGTGGTCAGCACTGTTCTAGCATTTGTAATACCTTAGCGTACAAAACAGAGAAAGAGCTCTCCCCTCTGCAGTTTACATGCTAGTGAGGAAAGAGACCATCAGTTTAAAACATAATAAATAACTAAACTACACAGTATGTTAGAAGGTAGTCATTTACCTGAGTCTAGTAGAGTGCAGGCCTTTGGGAAGTAGGAAAAGTTTGTGTTGTTAAATACAGATGCTCCTCAATTTACGATGAGTTACATTTCAATAAACCCATGCAAAGTCAAAAATATCATTAAGTCAAAAATGCACTTAAAACACCTAACCTGCCAAATATCATAGCTTAGCCTATCCTACCTTAAATGTGCTCAGAACATTTACATTAGCCTACAGTTGGGCAAAATCATTTCACACAAAGCCTATTTTACAATAATAAAAATATGAATTTTATAGTAATAATAGAAATAAAAATAAGAGATCAAAATTTCTAATTCAAAGTCCAGTTTCTACTAAATGCATATCACTTTCACACCATAGTAAAGTTGAAAAACCATAAGTCAAACCATTGCAGTTGCAGACCACCAGCAACTGTGGTCTAGTGCTCTAAGCTCTGATCTAACAAACACATCTCACACAAACAGTCCCTACTGATGAGGAGAGTTATTGTAAGTGGCTTGTCTATGTATTTGTTTACTTGTTTCTTGCTTGTCTCCCCTAGGTGGATGTGAGTTCAGTAAGGTCTGGCAGGATTTAGCCTATTTCACCGGAAGTCTTCCACCGTGCCCAAAACATCACAGACACTCAGTAAAGTGGGGAAAGAGAGGAAGGGCCTCCAACCTCACAAAGTGGGACAGTCATCCAGTCATTAAACAAACAGCAAGGGAAGGCCTCCTGCAGCCACTCAGGACGCTGCACATGCCGCAGTCTCCCTCAGTCTCCACCATCCTGGTGAGGCAGGACTGCTCCCAAGCCCCTTATAAAGATAAGGAGTCCGAAGCTCAGTGAGGAGAAGAGGGGACTGAGCCTGGACACTGTCCCCATGAGTGGCACACCCAGCATCACATCACAGCAGACTGCAAGGTGAGCGCTTCCCACAACCCCTCCTGCCTCTGATGCTCTGCAGGAGCAGAAATTTAGACAGAGTGCAGAGAGGAACCAGCCGAACAGCTGGCTCCACAATGAGATGAGGTGACGGTCAAATGGCAGAGTGCAATACTGTTTACGGTGGTGGAGAGAACAGAGGGGCCTGGCTAGCGGACCTATAAGTGGTTTCCACGAACAGCATTTTTGCTTTCACCACAGGCAGAGGTGTGAAAGGCTTGCAGGCAGCTCAGGCACCGCAGCATCCAAACACCGCTCTTTTCCTCCTCGCCCACCTCTCTCTGACCGGGGGCTTGGGCCCAGCTGTGCTGAAGGCTGAGGTAGACAAAGTAAGGCTGGCATTTGCTCTGTGCACCCTCAGCGAAGTGCCCAAACACAGCAAGAGACCACTTGCTCCTAATCACTCCATGTACATGAACGGCCCCACTCCAGCCGGAGAAGGCACGCTGTACGGTCAAGTGCACAGCTGGTTCCTGGGTGCAACAGACTGCTTCTCTGGCCTGGTATCCAGGTCCAGGCATTTAAAGTCCCCTATTGGCTTGTCAGTGGTGTGCCCAGCGCTTCCAGATCTGCAGTGATTCTCTGTGCTATGAAGAGGCAATTCTTGGGGATTGAAGAAAGCCAGAGTTCTGTTCAACAAATAAATGCCTATCTCCCTTGCACTGAGATATACTGAACCTTCTGGCAATAAACACGGCTGCTAAAAGTCACTCTTCTGAGATGGCAGCATACAGCACAGGGTCAAAGACCCCCAGCTGAAATCCAAGCCCCCTGGCTGATGCTGACGGGGAATTTTGGGTAATTTACTAACCCTTGTTTCAGAGAAAACCCGGTTGAGTTCCTGGGCCTAGGCAGGATGCTTGACAAAGAAGAGCTGGCAAGCAGATGTCCTTTAATAAGCACATCCTAATGTGGAAAATAAGGACACTGAAGGGAGCCCCAGGGGTTGCAGGGCTGGCTGGGGTGACCCAGGTCAAACTCCAAGTCCTCTAGATGCCATTCTCAAAATGAAGCCTCTTTAAATATCCTGCTTCTTCATGTACATGTGCTAATTACACAGTTACTTCTAAGACAGTATTTTGTTTTCATTGTATTAAATGTTTAAAAATATCTTCACTGAGCTCTAGAAAAGACTCTTTAGCCAAGAGAAAACAGAATGTAATTTTAGTGAGATCCATAGCTGAAATCTGTCTGAGATGCTTAAGAGGAAGAGCAGACTAGATGACATCGAACCCCAGTGAACTCTTTATGGCCCTACCCTGGGCAAGCCAGATCGCAGGAAGGGAGACCAGCATTAACTCCATCAGCAACAGTGGGTTTAAACAGAAATTTCTAACAGTAGTCTATGCCCGTCTGGTACTTTCCCTTTAGTCAGTATCACAGAAGGGTGATCAACTGTACTATTAATGCTATAACAATACTTTATCTTCTGAGTGGCACATGACAGTCTGCAAAGCACTTTCATGAGCATTAACTAGCACCTGTAACTCTGCTATTATGTACACGGTGTGTGTTTTTAACCAGTCTTTTTATGCTTCACTTTTTTTCCAAGGCTCTTATAAATGTGCTCTTCCAGAAAACAAGGGCCTTAGCTGAAGTCCCCTTGTTCATCTAGTTTTACATCATGCAGCATCACTGTCTGAATTCAGTTGTCATTGTCAGCACACCGGGATGGTAGTTTTCAAATTTTTTTAACTGGCAGGACCTTTTTCCTGCTCTTCAGGCAATTTCAAGATAAATAATCTATAAAAGGTACAATCTCTCAGATTAAAGTGGATGGGCTCCCTGCTAGCCTCCCACACCTGTCCTCAGTATCCCTCCAGCCCCAGCCACTAAGCATCTCTGAGGAGCCCTGGAAACAGCATTAAAACCACCGAATTAAGAGGTACAGTGTACTACGAGAAATACGGCTTTAACAAAAAGTCACTGTTTTGAGAACACATGGTGAAAAACACAAGATTTGGAGTTAAAGGCATCTCAGCTAAGATCCAGGCTCTGCCTTTCAGCTGGATGAATTTGGGACACTCTAAACTTATCCGCATCTGCAGAATGAGTCACTGTAAGGTTCACATGAGGGAACAGATGCAGAACCGTCTCACATGGTGAGCACACACAGTAGGCCTTCAGGAAACACTGGCTGCACACCAGTCTGTCGACTTCACACCCAAAAATATACATGAAAGTCCTACGCAAGCCTGAGGTTGGGATGATGACTTCTTTCTGGCTTCTTCCGGTTTGTATTAATCATGAGCTGTGGCCAAGCCCCTTTCTCCCCCTACCACCTAGCTTTGTGCGTTTTCCCCAGGTGCTGATGTTCTAAGAACTGTAACCTTTACTGTGCAGTGCTGCTCTTCAACCCTAGCACATTAACATACTTCTTTATATTTCATTTCCTTTGGAAAAGACAGCATTTGGAAAAGCGATGACACCGCACGACGTGGAATGCAAACCTTAAAGAGGGAAGCAGATGCTGGCAAACGGTGTGCATGCCTCTGCGGGGCTGAAGCCCTTTCTACCACGACAGGGTCTAGCGCCCCTGCACAGAGTGACGTGTTCTGATGTAAACTGGAGGGGGCCATTACTTAAGGAACAGAGACCCGAGTGCGTCCCTTTTAAGGGCAGATAATAAGCAAACATCTAGAGTCCCCTGAAGTTCTGGAGGGGTCCCGCTTGCCCTTCCAGGTGGCCCCTCCCCCTTTACCCAGCTCTCAAGGCTGACCAGTAAGGACCACACAATGGGCCCTACTGCTCTCTGGCTTCCAACTGGGTTTGACCAGTGGAGGCACCAGCAGGAGATGAAAGGGAAGGGAGAAAGTCGGGGGTGGGTGTTTATTCTCCAGGCTCCCTCCCTGCCAGGTTATCACAGGCTGACCTCATCCTCTACCAAAGGCCACAGCTCTCTCCCTCGGTGTTCTGATGACTTCTCTCCCCTCTTGCGTGTTTACCCTGCTGTTCCCAGCTGCCCTCAGTCCCGCAGGTACACCATGACTTGATGCTGTACCTAGACCTGAACACACCTTTACAAAGGGTCTCTTCCTTAGCTTCTCAAGTCACCCATTTGAGTGTGCCACCTGCCTCCTGTTGGCATCCTGGTGGCTCCCCCAGGCCATCCTGTTAGTCATCTCTGGATGGCTCGTCTCTCCATTCCCATTTTCATTCCCTCCCACTAAAAGCATCTCCCACTGACCCCCTTCCACTGATACTGCTCCTGATCAAGTTAGCAACGAGGTACACCCCTAATCAACGCAGTCTTCACCCCAGCTTCCTCTCACTGAACTCCCTGCATCACTCTCCATTCTCAACCCATCCTCTTCCTCATTCAAGGCAGCCTTCCCTGCTCTCCGTTCCTGGACACTCCCGTGTGGGAGCCTCAGGAGGCTGCCCTTGGTGGTTTGTCCTTCTGCTTCCACCCAGTCTCTACTCATGCCCCTCCTCATGAGGCATGAGTAGAGGACCTCATGCTAGACTCCGTGTGGGGCGGCATGCCCTCTTGGATATCCTGCAGTCCCCAGATCAATGTGTGGCCACAACTTACTCACTCTCTTTCCTCCAAATTTGCATCTGCTCTGGGCTCTCGAGGTAGGCAGGGATGCCACCATTCACCCCGGCCCCTAGCCAGAATCAAGGCAGATCCCCTCTGCGAACTCTGCCAGGTCCTGTCAACTGCACTTCCTCGACATCTCCACAATATGTCCCCTTATTCCAACTCCCACTGCTGGATTCAGATGCCACAGAATGCCCCCCCGGATCACTGCATCAGCCTCCTCTGTGTGGCCAGTGGCTCCTCTGTGCCTGAGCAAATGCTATTTCCTCCTGCAGGGGTGGTACTCCCCTCCTCTCCTCCCCTCTTCTCCCTGCCCTCTTCCACCCCAGCCCCACTCTTCACAGCTTGACGTCTATGTGGCCTTCAACTCTCTGCCCCAGCGAGCCACCAGAGAGCACCCACTCCACCTGCTCTCCAGGCTGCTACAGAATCCCCTTCCACGAGCTCCCCCAAGACCCTGTGAAGCCCCTACTAGCTGTTCCCCATACTTACCCCACAGTGTCATAATCATTTCTGCCCAGCCCACTACAGTCTGGGAAACTACTGCACAGACCTCCGTTCACGCGACATCCTGTAGTCAGCAACCACCCCATGCCTGCTACACAAACAGTAGGCGCTCGATGCCTCTGATGCATTTCTGAATCACCCACAGGAGGGCTCAAAAAGTTCCCATTCTTCTCAGCCCCTAACATGTAGGCACATGTGCATGTGCACACACACACACACACACACACACACACACACACACACACACACACCCTTAACTCTGATAAGCTTCCAACACCTTACTAAGAAAAACAAAGTCCATTTGATACAAAATCTCTCAAGTAAGTTCCTTTTACCTCAAAATCTTCCTGTTCTTTGTTTACCAACCCACCTCTTCTAGAAGTGTTTCTTTAGGAGGTGTCCTGTGGCCAGGCACGGTGGCTCACACCTGTAATCCCAGCACTTTGGGAGGCTAAGGTGAGCAGATCACCTGAGGTCAGGAGTCTGAGACCAGCCTGGCTAACATGTTGAAACCTGGTCTCTACCAAAAATACAAAAAATTAGCCAGGCATGGTGGCACACACCTGTATTTCCAGCTACTTGGGAAGCTGAGGCAGGAGAATCGCTTGAACCCAGGAGGTGGAGGTTGCAATGAGCTGAGGTCACACCATTGCATTCCAGTTTGGCCAATAAGAGCGAAACTCCATCTCAAAAGAAAAGGAGTGGTCCTGCTTTGTTTTACAGTCCTGCACTCTTAGTGCAGGATTTGTGTCTGTGTTTCTTACCCTTGAATTCTCCACAGAACAGAGTATCTCACATGTATCTCATAATTCAAAGTATGTTGAATTGGAAGCAGGCAACTAAAGAGTTGAATGCAAATGCAATCACACATTTGTAGAAATTAGTTCATATGCATTCATTTATAATTAACACTGCACTAATATTCTAAAGTACCTATTCTAAATTGCCCAAGAACTAATTAAATCTCAGAATGCCCCGGAGAGTAAAGTGTTATCAGTTACATTAATAAAAAGCCCAGAACAGCTGTCAGAACAGCAGACTGATAAGGGATTATATTCTGGGACTCTGCCACCAATTCACTCCACCCTGCTAATAAAGCAGTTTAAAGCACTTATTACACCCACACTGATTGGAACCTGCTGAATATGCACTGCTCTTCCTCGCCCTCTTCCCTTAGGCTTTCTTGCATCCTCCTATCTCTCTTACTACAGGGGAAGAACAGACAGGCACCTGCTTTCAGCATGTGCTCTTCCCAATAGAGAGAAATTGCCAGGAAAATAAACCTGTGAAGGGCACGAAGCCGTTGTCTCACTGGTCACTCATGGTGGCCTTACATACTAACTGCAGTGATCATCCCAGACCTCCTCAAATGTGCCCAAATTCCCCTATCTGCAGGCTTTGTATGAACCATCATGAGAGAAATGCCTATTCCATCTCCTACTCCACCTTCTCCCCTAGTCCCAAGTCATCCTCAGAGATGGAGTTCAGGGCTACCTCCTCCTTCAGGAAGCCTTCCACGACATGCTCCAGCAGACGCGTGGTCCTGCCCTGCTCCCTCTGCAGGTGGTTCACCTCACCATATTTGGTTGTCTATTTACATCACTGTCCTCCTCCCCAGACACTCAGCTGCTCAAGGGAATAGACTTGTCTTACTCAACTTCAATCCCCAAAGTCTGACTTGGTGCCCAATAATAGCACAAGCTCAGGAAGCAGGAGAAAAAAAAAGAGAAGAGATTCTGCCTGCTGCCGGAATCTCACTCAGCCCTTGCCTTTAGCCAGTCTCCCTGAGATGGGAAGCCCCAGCCCCAGCAGTATGTCCAGATATACAGGCTGCTGGGCACGAGCCATGAGCCACATGTTCCAGTACTTCTCCGGTCTCAGGTATGGTCACCATGACACCGTTAATTAAAGCAAAGGCCCCCTGTGCCATGGGCTGCATCACACTGGATCAATCACGGACCCTCCACACTGAGAATCGCTGAACTTCAGAGAGCAACTCTAGGATGAGGCCACTCCCTTTACCTCCAGACACCAACCTACCACATAGTCCCTGAGAGCCAGCAGCCCCAGCGTGACCTCCAAGATGCTGAGGAAGCAAGTCTTCCTTTCACCATTCTGCTGGGGTGGGATTCTGTCCCTGCACAAGGCCCTGAGCACCCTTTGGTAACTAAGAGTCACAGTAAGCAGCAATGCGACAGTGGGGGCTGCAGTGTCAGTCCTGTTTCTATCTGACATGTCTCTCGGGAACACACAACTGTCACCAGAACTGGGGGTTTGAATTCACATGACTCTGAAGCAGGGGAGTGTGGAGAATCAGAGGACCAGCCAATCAGCAGCAGCATCCCTGAAGACTGATGGATCTGTGTGGCAAGAGCTTGAGCTGGGAAGTCCAAGGGTCCTGGACCAGAATCCCTGTTCCAACAGGTACTCTCTAGCTGGGCTTAGGCAACTTCTTTCACCTACCAGAGCCTCAGTTTCTTCATCTAAAAAAGAGAATGGCGCCCTGCCCCGGTGGTGGAATCAGAGCAGAGACACGGTGCCCCACATAGCAGCAGAGGCAGATGGTCACACAGAAGAGGAGGCAGCATCACTGGGGAGCCCGGCTGCGGTAGGTGAGCCCCACAATCCCTCTGAGGGAACAGAGAGACCCTCTCATATTGTTTTATTTTGTTTTATACTCAGAAAAGGAAAAAGAAGAGAAACTAAAGGCAGGTAGCCCAGTGCCCAGGAACCAGACCCAAAACCAGGCCTGGGCCTGCCTGACTTAAGCCTGGTAGTTAAAATTCAACCCCTGACCTAGCAACTGATGTTATCTATAGATTCCAGACATTGTGTGGAAGGACACTGTGAAACCTTCCGTTCTGTTCTGTTTCACTCTGACCACCGGTGCTCGCACCCCCCGTCACGTACCCCCTGGCTTGTTCAATCGATCACGAGCCTCTCACACAGGCCCCCTTAGAGTTGTGAGCCCCTAAAAGGGGCAGAAGTTGAGCACCTGATGAGCTCGATTTTAAGACGCTAGCCTGCCGATGCTCCCAGCTGATTAAAGCCACTCCCTTCGCTATCTCAGTGTCTGAGGGGTTTTGTACGTGGCTCATCCTGCTACACCTGCTGAGCCAAGAATGGGGATTCCACGAGTCTCTGGGACGTTCTGGAGGGATGGCTCAGGGAAGTCGGGAAGTGTGTGAACACAAGCCTGTAAAGCCCAGCACCTGATGAACGCTGCAGCTTGTTCATGCAAGCCACCTCTGGCCTGCTGGAGCTCCCCACGGGCTCACGGCTCTAGGGCCCACACTTTCTTCCTTCTCTAAACAACTCTGATAATGTAGCTTACTGTCATTTATCTGAGCTTTTTATCTGAACTACGTAAAGTATAAGAAGCTACTGGAGTAATAAAGGTCATATGCAGGTGCTTTCACCAGGCAGACATTTGCCGGGACTGCCTATGTTGAGGGATGCTGCACGCCATACAGAATGAGACAGAATTCACTAGCTGGCTGAGAGGATAGAAGGGGCTTTCCAGGAAGAAAGTTCTGCCCGCACAAGATTCCATAAGACCAGTGGGGGCCAATGGCATACAGAGGCAGTGGCCCAAGACAAAGAAATCTCAGGACAGGGTGAGATTCATCCACGCCCAGCAACAGCAGGGGAGGGGAGGCCACGGGAGGCCCACCGGCAGGAAGCAGCGTGACCCCATGTATTTTACACCATTCTGGGAGGGTGGGCTTATAGGGAGCAGATTCAGAAGGAGAGCGGCCAGTCTGAAGACTGTTGCAAAACTGTCTGCATTAGAGGTGATGACAGTGGACCTGGGTCAATGGGAGGAAGGAAGAAATGTTGGCAGGACTAGGGACTGAGAGATTTGCAGATGAGACAAAAGGAGGAATTCAAGATGACTCCAAGGTTTCCAATTCAAATGGCTGCATTAGATGGCAAACAAGAGGTAACTTCCATACGTAACCCTTAAGTACAGGTGAAAAAACTGATGGCTGAAGCCGAAATGTGAAAAGCAGGAGAGCAGGAAGAAAAAGAACCAAAGCAGCTGCAGATTCAGAAATGCATGGGAGCAAGTATGGATGGCAGCCAGTCAGCCAAAACATGTACTTACCCAGGGCCTCATGTGAGTCACTGGGCCACTCCACAGAGAAATACAAATGCAAGGTATAAAATAATTAACTTTGGGTTTACCACCCATTAGATACTGCACAGTTCTTGTGTCTGCTCTATGAGAATCGGTATTTTCACTCAAAAGATAATCACTGAGCACTTGTTGTGTGCCCGGCACTGTTCTCTGAATGCTGCAGACAGAGCCAGGAAGTGACACACCCACACAGAACAAGTTACTTGGTCTGTTTGTGCCAAATCTGCCAAGGACTAGAGTCTGGCCCTGGACTTTGGTAAAGAAAAGAGAGATGTGTCCCTATTCTGTCCACAGGGAACCAGGCCACAGTGCAAGTGTGGGCTCCTGCCTTCTCAGTTATCAGCTGACAGGGAGACACACACACAAACCAGCAATTCCAACACAGCGACACACGTGCACAGCACAATGAGAAGCCCGGATCTGCCGGGAAGCTGAGCACAAGGGAGGGGACTCTGGAGCTAGGCCTGGAAAGGGGAAATAAAGCTGTGACTTGAAGACCAGCAGGAATCACTGGCACAGGAGAGGGTTGTGGCATTCCACAGAGAAGGCACAGATGACGGGATGGAGCCCTGCTGGCTCAGGGCTTGTGCATGTGCCAGAATCATTGAAGGTTAAGCATATTCGGAGGGAAAAGGGCAAATGGACATTGCAAGCAAAAAGAATGACATGTACAAGAGATGGTGAGGGCACAGGGCACTGGGGGCTTTCAGAGGTTCACTGCAGATCCGGAGGTGGGCAAAGAGGGAGAGGGTAAGAAGTCAAGGTGCAGAGCAAGCAGCAGCTAGGTCCTAAGTGACATAGCAGGTTCTTAAGGAGCTTAGGCTGTCCCTGAACAGCAGTGGGTGTCATGAAGGGGTGCATTCAGAGTAAGGATAAGATGGGTTCATATGTCATAAAGATGCTTAACGCTAGGGAGACAAGGTGGAAGGTGAAACGCGTACAGCCAGGGATGCCTAGGAAAATCCACTGAAATTTGGGAATAAAAAAGAAGAATTCCTCTTTACCTTTCTTAACTCATCCTTTTGAAACTTACCATTTATGTGTGTATTATAACACCTACAGCGTATTAATACAGCAGTCTATATGTATCTGAGCCAAAAGGCCTGAGTCCACATCCCTGGTCCATCACGTACTACGGGGTGACACTGGATAGGATGCTTGCCCCAGTTTCCTCATCCATGAAATGGGAATAAAAACAGTAACTACCTCATAGGGCTTTTATGAAGAGGAAATGAATCAATATCTGTAAGACATTCAGAAGAGAGGCAGGCCCATAGTAAGAACTCTACAGATGCTTATTCAATTTTAAAAATGCAACTTATTACTAAATAAATACTTAATGGGGATAAATCCCCCAGAATATCTGCAAACCACTGGTGTACACAGAGCATGAACTGGGGTAGATACGCAGACTGGAGTGGTCACAGAGTCCACAGAAAAGACGATGGACCCACGAGGACAACAGCAGGGACAGGGGAAGGACTGAAGAGATATTGAGCAGGTAGTCAGTTGACCACGGTAAGTGTCGGGATGTGACAGGGATGTTTCTGGCTGAATGGTGGGGGCCAGTCACCAAGATGAAATAGAGGAGGAACATCAGTTGGGAGCTGGACGAGTTTAGGATTGAACACGCTGCATAACTTAAACTGCTTGGGGGACACCCAAACTGAAACATGGGCAAGGAAGATATTTGGAAGACATGAGAACACAGCTGTTGGTAGAATCAGGTAAATGGATAAGAACCATGCAGTCGTCACTAGTGATGGTCACCAAGCATTTCCAGGGCTCCCCTACCCCGCAAACGGGGTAGAACTGCACTTCTTGGGCCCTTGAAGTCAGGCGGGGCCACGTGATTCCCTGCTGGCCGATATGGTTTGGATTTGTGTCTCCGCCCAAATCTCACGTTGAATTGGAGGAGGGGCCTGGTGGAAGGTGATTGGATCATGGGGGTGGATTTCCTCCTTACTGTTCTCATGATAGTGAGTGAGTTCTCATGAGATCTGATGGTTTAAAAGTGTGAGGCACTTTCCCCTTCATTCTTTCTCTCTCTCCTGCCACCATATGAAGACGGTCCTTGCTTTCCCTTCACCTTCTGCCATGATTGTAAGTTTCCTGAGGCCTCCCAGTCATGCCTCCTGTTAAGCCTGCAGAACTGTGAATCAATTAAACCTTTCTTGATAACTTATCCAGTCTCAGGTAGTTCTTTACAGCAGTGTGAAAACAGACTAATACACTGGCAAGTGAACTGTGCAGAGAAGAAATGACAGATGCTCTTCTGAGCCAAGATGAAACCACCTAGGGCTCTCTTCCCTCCTGTACCATGACCTGCTACATTCAGGATGGTGGCTGCTCTCTCCAGCTGGGTCCCTGAGTGAGCAGAGCCCCTGAGGACCTGCAATACCAACAAGAAAGCAAGCACAGGAATATTGAGACACTGTCACTCAGGGTAGCTCTGCTATCAGGTGTAACCAGGTCTCCCCTTAATCAGGGACAGTGACATGATAGGCAGAAGAGGGGGCGCTCACAGAGCAGGTAGGCAGGAGCAGTGGCATGAACTGCGCCACGCAGAAGCCACACTCACAAGTACGCACAAGACCAGACATGGCTGCAGACCACTGGGCTTCCACTCACCTAGTTAGTACAGAGGAAAAACTGAGGGTTTACAGGCAGCAAAAAGAAACAAGACATTACCACTATCCGTCTTTCCGCAGAGAAAAGTGAGATGTTCAGAAACACACTTTCACCTGCAAATTTTCAAACATGACTCACTCCATACCATTTTCAGTCATGGCAGGTATTTATCAAGCCAGCTGTTTCGCTAACACAAATACAGCAGAAGGCAGAGACTTGAAACACTGTAATAAAAAATCACCATGAAGGTTACAGGTGCATCTTAAGTAAGACCATAAAATGAAAGCCTTGTCTTTGATAGGAAGAATTTAATGAGAATAAGAAGAAATTTTCACAACTATCTTTGCATAAAATGACCCCAGAAAGAACAAGCTTAGAAAAGTTCAGAAGTCACTTTTATAAATTTGACATATTGATTTCTGTAGGCTGCAAAACATTTTCAAAACACCAGCTGTCCTACGTAACTACAGGAAAAAAAAAATCTCTTTTCCTGGTTTCTTCTGCCATTCAAATGCAGAATAAAATAAACAAATGTTGAAAACATATCAAAAGAGTTATTTTGACTTGCCATGGTTCAGGGTAAGAAAAAGCTTATTTTGTTTTCTTCTAATTGTTTTAACAAGCTATAGAACCAAGGTCAGTTGTTTGAAATGTCACTAGACTGCTCTTGACAGAGCACATATTAAAACAATTACTCGAGAATTTTCCAAATTGTAATATTGTGCTTGGCAAACTAGGGAACACGGTGCAATCACATGAATGCCAGCCGCAAGGCAGCTGGGCATAAGGTCATTTCTGCATATTTTAGAGCTTCAACAGTGGCCAGAAAGGGAAAAACACCCAGAGCGTCTACCTTTCCATTTGGTATTTGTTAAATTAAAGTCAATTTAGGTCATTAAAATCAATGGAATATGAGGCCATTTTCTCTACAGCCATTCCTGGAGGAAGCCGATAATCTGATTAGAAAGGACCCTGTCTGTCTGCCTTTGCTAAAGAGACTGCCTAATCATCACAGAGTAGAAAATAAGCATCAGGAATCCACACAGGGCGCCACTTCCATTGCTTATAAGGTTAAAGAAAAATATGACAGAGACACGCTGAACTGGAGAAAATCTCCATCCATGAGGTAGAAATGAGAGTGGTCTTAAGGCACAGACACGATCAAGCAAACTGGCAACAGGGCAGGAGTCGGGAGACGCGGGCCCCAGCCAGCCTCAAATGAGTCATGTGACCGGATCACCATCACTTCTGCACCTCAAATTCCTCAGTCATAAAATTAGAACTTAGGTCTAAAAGGGGAGTTCTTTAAGCCAACCACAAAAGTTCACATACTGTGTGAGTCCATTTACACAGTGTTCCCAAAATGACAAAGTCACACAGTTGGAGAACAGGTTGGCAGCTGCCAGGCGAGGGTGGCGATCGAGGGACAGGGTGCATGGCCCTGTGACTACAGAGCGGTTCTGGCTTCTGGCGGCGAGCACAGGCCATACTTGTGAGTGGCAAATTGGCAGCCAGCCACACGCACTCTAAGGCCAACGTCCTGATTCTGATACCGTGCTAGGGTTGTGTAGGGTGGAGCCACTGGGGGAGAACAGGTGAGGGACACATGGGACTCTTCTGTATTATCTTTGCAGCTTCCTGTGAATTCATAATTATTTCAAAACACAAAGTTGTATTTTTTAAGGGGTTTTTGAGACTGAACCGCCAGATCTATATTTTCTCCGTGGACCCTATGACTTCAAATATTTTATCTACTGAATTATATTTATTAAAACAATTCCTTTCCCTAGATTTATTGGTCAAATATATACAGTTGACCCTTGGACAACATGGGTTTGAACTGCAAGGGTGAACTTATACTGAAATTTCTTTCATGTCTCTCACCCCTCCAGAAAGACCAAACCCTCCTCTTCCTCCTCAGCCTACTCAGCATGAGGAGAAGGAGGATGAAGATCTCTGTGATGGTCCACTTCTACTCAATGAGGAGTAAATACATTCTCTCTTCCTTACGATTTTTTTTTTTTTTTTTGAGGCGGAGTCTCGCTCTGCCGCCCAGGCTGGAGTGCAGTGGCCAGATCTCAGCTCACTGCAAGCTCCGCCTCCCAGGTTCATGCCATTCTCCTGCCTCAGCCTCCCGAGTAGCTGGGACTACAGGCATCCGCCACCTCGCCCGGCTAGTTTTTTATATTTTTTAGTAGAGACGGGGTTTCACCGTGTTAGCCAGGATGGTCTCGATCTCCTGACCTCGTGATCCGCCCATCTCGGCCTCCCAAAGTGCTGGGATTACAGGCTTGAGCCACCGCGCCCGGGCCCCTTACAACTTTCTTAATACCATTTCTGTTTTTCTAGTTTACTTTATTATAAGGAAATGGTATATAATACATAAAACATACCAAATATGTGTTCACTGACTATTGGTAAGGCTTCTGGTCAACAGTAGGCTATTACTAGTTAAGTTTGAGGAGAGTCAAAAGCTATACTTGAAAATAACTGTTGACAGTGGGATGGTGCCCTTAATCCCCACGTTGTTAAAAAGTCAACTATATAACTGCCTTACTTCCCAACTTACAGAACACAAAAATGCAATGTCCAAATGAATCAAAGATATACATAAAATAAAACCATACAGATAACAATGTATCTGATGCATCTGACAATACAATACAAACAATGGTGACAATACAGACATTTAAAACTCCAGCAAAATGCAAAAGGAAAAAAAGCAATGCTACAAAGAAAATTAAAAGACAAACGACAAATTGCAGAAAATATTTTCAGCATATATGGTCATTCAAAGGTGTAAGTAAAGTGCATGAACAAGGAATGCCCCCAATCACACAAAACCCACCAATAACTAATAACTGGAACAGAGATAGCCCAGTAGTGACCAAGGAGCAGCAAATTAAAACAATGAAAGCCAACTGTTCACAAAAGAGACTGGCAAGGATAGAGGCTGACACAACCCAAGATGAAAAGGATAAAGGCGATCTGAGGACATGACCCATGACGGAAAAATAATTGACACGCACATTCTACAGGGTGGTTTGACAATATGTATGCGTGTCAAAATGTAAAATAGGTCCTATTTGTATTTTCCTAAGGCAAAAGAAAAACAAAGCAATGCTGCAAAGGAAACTAACAGATACACTTACAGACTGTGTAATCTAGCCAAGCAAACTGCTAAAACTATCTATGCCTCTGTTTCCTCTTCTATAAAATGGGAATAACAACAGTGCCTACCTCTTAGCCGCTATGAGAGTTAAAAGAGCTATTAGCTGTGAAACACTGAGAAACAGCAACTGCAAAATAAAAAGCACTAAAAAACAGCTCGTTAAATAAAAACAAGCATTACATTATTAGTCATTTAAGATAATGGCACAAGTACAAAATATAATAATAATAAATCTAAAATGCATGCTCGGGACTGTTCACTTGAGTAGTGCTTTTTGATCAGAGAGAAAATTTTTAAAAAATTCTAAATGCCTATCAACTAAAGACCAATGAAGTAAAATGAGGTAAGCCCATGCATAAGAAGAAATGCTGTACAGCCTTTAAAAATGACAACAAGCAACACTGTTTTGGGTAAGGACACACAGCACAGCAGTCAAAAGCACAGACCCTGGAGCCAGCCCACCTCGCTCACAACCAGCTCCACTACTTACGGGCTGTGTGACCAAAGCAAACGGCTGAAACATCTGTGTCTTAGTTTGCTCTTCTATAAAATGGGAATAACAATAGTGCCTATCTTGGCCAGGCACAGTGGCTCATACCTGTAATCCCAAAACTTTGGGAAGCCATGGGTGGTGGATCACCTGAGGTCAATAGTTCAAGACCAGCCTGGCCAACATGGTGAAACTCCATCTCTACTAAAAATACAAAAAATTAGCTGGGCGTGGGGGCAGATGCCTATAATTGCAGCTACTTGGGAGGCTGAGGCAGGAGAATCACTTGAACCTGGGAGGTAGAGGTTGCAGTGGGCTGAGATTGTGCCACTGCACTCCAGCCTGGGCAACAAGAGCAAAACTCCATCTCAAAAAAAAAAAAAAAAAAAAATAGTGCCTACCTCTTAAGCTACCATGAGAAGTAAAATGACTATGAGTTGTAAAACATTGAGAACAGCTACTGTCACATACAAAAAGCGCTAGAAAACAGCTTGTTAAATAAAAAATATTGTGATGAAAACTGTATCTGCCACATTAATGAGTGAAAAAAGATCACAGAATATTACATACAATTTCAGTTCTGAAAAATACATACGGGCGTACCCAGAATGGAGGAGGGCCTTCTCTTTTTCAGTGTAACAGTCATTGACCCCAGGCAGTGACATTTTGGAATATTTTTACTTTCTTAGTATTTTCTGTTTCATTACAGGTATTAAAAACTGAAACAAACAAAGGTAATAATATCCAATAGGCATTCTCAGACACTCCTGGAATCTAAGTTGATGTGAGCTTTCTGGGGAGAGATCTGGCAATATTAATATACTTTCCAACCCAGCAACCTGCTTTTAGGAATTGATCCTAGAAAAATCATAACACAAGTCTACAAATATGTATACATACTAACACACACACACCCATTTAGGAATAGTTATTAAAGCATTGCTTACAACAGTTAAAAACTGATAAAAACCTAAGTTTTCATCAATTGTACCCTGGTTGGTACAAACAGAATGCTTTATGGCACTGACGGAGCCACATGGAAAGATGGTTTTGGTGAAGGTCTTGATCACGCAGGGAGAGACTCTGCACTCTGCTGTGATGGGGAGACACTGAGGCACTGTGTTTTACAGCAGCAGTCCCCAACCTTTTTGGCACCAGCGACTGGTTTCATGGAAGATAATTTTTCCACAGATGGTGGGGTGGGGCGGTTGGGGATGGAACTGTTCCACCTCAGATCTTAAGCACTAGATTCTCATAAGGAGCACGCACCCTAGATCCCTCGCATGCACAGTTTACAGGAGGGCTCATGTTCCCACGAGAAGTGAATGTCGCAGCTGATCTGACAGGAGGCAGAGCTCAGGTGGTAACGCCGGCTCACCAACCACTCCCCTGCCATGCAGCCTGGTTCCTAGCAGGCCACAGACTGCTACCAGCCTGTAGCCCACGGGTTGGGGACCTCTGTTTCAGAGAGCTGACGCTAAGGGCAGTGCAGACTGGCGAACGGCCATAGACCCAACCGAACTTCTGGGCCTCCAGGGTCTGTGCTGTTGACTTTGAGCCTCAAACCCAGAGCTTGACCTGAGGTCTGGAAGAATGGGAAGCAGAAAAATTTAGTGTTGCAAAAGAGCAAAGTCTCTGATTTCTAGCCATAACTGTGCAGAGTCCAGGAGTGCCTCAGAAGGAACCTGACAGGAAAAACCCTGTGAAGGTACAAACAAAAGGGATTCTCGAGAAGACAGCACCAAATGGTCGGAGAGAACTGGATTCTCTGAAGGGCTCAGGCAGTGCAGAAACTACAGACAGCAGAGCTGCCTCGATGGCTAGCACTGATGAAAACACAACACCGTTACCTAGCTGTGCTGGAGCAGGGGCATGCATGTGTACGCATGGGAGGCAGAGAGAGAGACAGAGAGAAAGGGAGAGAGAGAGAGGGAGACAGAGTGTGTGCATGCACGCATAAGAGGGTAGGGGAAAGACTCCATAACCCAAATCCAGTGATTAACAAATCACTGGAAATCAGAGCTTCGGGTTCAGGGGAGGTCCATCCTAATCCTTCGTCTTTCAACCGTTTCATTTCTAAAATTATCTTTATTTCCCAAAAGGACTTTAGGTTCTGAAACACGATACGGATTCTTCTGAAATGACAGCACTCCCGGGCTACAGCTCTCACACGGCAATTACTCAGGCTCCATTTAGGGACAGCTCCACCTCCTTTGATCCTCATGGGTTATTTTCATGAGCCCGTGCAGCCCCACAGGGTTTTACATCATTGCCTTGAGAGTTATTTATGAGAGGGAACAGTGTCTAGTATTTTCTACAACTTGTACAGATGTTGGCAATGAGCCTTGGCCACCAACCTAGATGTTCCATAAATATTAGTTGATGAGTGACTTAATAATTCACCCAAACTATGATAGGGTTTTGCAAACCAAGAGTCTTGCTCATTGCAGGGAGGCATTTATAATGAAGAATTTAAGAACAGGGGTCAGAGTAGGACGGCCTGGGTTCAAAGGCCAGGTCCCCTTAATAACTAAAGGACCCTAAACAAATTACTTAATCTCTCAGAGTCTAAACGCCCTTATCCATGAAGCAGGAAGGATGACAACAGTAGTGTATCCATGTGGTTATGAACGGCTCTCTGTAATAGCTGGCATTCACTCGGTGCTTTTGATACGGCAGGTACTACTGGAAGCACTTTACAAATCCTATCTCACTTAATTGTCAAAGCAACCATAGGAGACAGTACTGCTTTTATTCCAATTTTACAGATGAGGAAACTGAGGCAAAATGAAGTTAATAAGTGCAGAAGCTGGGATGCAAACCCAGATAGTTATAACCCAGAGCCTATGTTCTTAATGAGAACTGCCTCCCACATAACATGGTTAGCACAATACAAAACAGAAAGAACTTAAACACGGGATACAGTTTGAAGGCTTCAAAAATGGTGCAAGGACCCAACAACAGAACCCACAGCAGAGGCCCTAACCGCTCCAGTGTAGCCTTGCTATTTCATTCCTCCGACGAAGGCCATCTGCAGACACGCTACCGCACAGCGACTTCATCCCCTGGTCACATTTATCCGCCTTTCAGCCTCTCTTAGAAGCTGCTTCAGAGCTGAAGCCTAGTCAAGAACGTATCTGAAGGAAGTACCTGATAGTCTTTATTTTCTTCAAGAATGCCCACCAAAATCTAGTCCTCAGCCAACACTGGCCCATCAAGGTCCCTCATAGGAGCCTTGAGGATCCTAACTGCTGCACTTCGGCCCACATGGCCCCATCCATCCAATAGACATCCCTCCTTCCTTTAATTCAATACCACCCAAACTGTGACACCAGGTTCGCTCCCGACTTTGCATCAGAATGCTCTCTCCTGTTGACAATTTGTTATCCATTAACATGATGCATTTAAAACCTTGTCTTCTTTCCCAGAACATAAGCTCAGCAAAGGTAGAGGCTGTGTTTTACCATCCCTGCAACTCTCAAAGCATCTAGCACAGCAGCCCCCTGACCTGCATGCCATGGGCATCAACTCCCAGATGACACATTCACTTCAAAGATTACTTACAGTAATAGTCAGTCATCATTAAGAAAATAAGCACTTTTCCAGATGGGTGAGAGCTGAATAAATATGGGCTATTTCCCAGTAGTAACTGACCCAGTGAAACCTGATATTAGCAGATACACCTCTTCATAAGAAATGGACATGTTCAGCCATTTGGCAGCATTTACCTGCCTCTCCTTCCTCCTCACCCAAATTCAGCACGATAATGCAGATGTGCTTCCGCAGCTGGCGCGTGTTGGAGAACTTCCGACAGCACTTGCTACACTCCAAGCTGCTTGGGGGCAGGCTGCTCCCATCCTCCGGAGCCAGCGGGCCGTCCTCAGTCGGACTCACGATGTTTTCTGCCAGCTCCTCTTCTGTGCTGGGTTTCTTCGTGGACCCCTTAGGCCTGCCTCTCTTCCTCTTCATGACCAAAAACTCTACAGAGGAAACAAGAGGGCACAACGGAGTCACACGAGACGGTACTGCAGGGCTCACGCTCACCCTCCAAGCGTGAGAATATGTTCAGATTTCACATTTTATTAAAAATGAAAAACCTGAAGTGATTCCACAGCTGCAAACAATTATCTTTGGTGCTAATATCATTGCATCTGTGTACTAATGGGTAATCAATGTTCTAATGTTCTGATTCAAGAAAATCAGTTTATTGGCATCTCTGTACATCTTTCTGCAGCAATGCTGGGAGGATTTTAAGTTGCGGCTGTCAACCCCCTGCTCACAAATCCTGCCCCTTGTTAAGCACCATTTCTGCTGAAATCCAGTTCTCAGAAACTGCTTAGGGACTTCTCTGCAAAGCGTTCTCAAAGGCTGCTGAGCTTGTCATGCCCTTAATGAGTTACACAACTATTCAGATTATTTCAAGGAGTCATAATTATTAGAGCCAAATAGTCCTGGCAAGAAAAAGAAAAAATAATTACAATCTAAAGCCACAAATTATAGCACTAAAGACAATAACAATATTTTTCCAGTTTCCTAGAGACCTAGTGATTTTCAATGGCATGATCACAGCTGCTTTAGAGCAAGTTTAAAATCATTTTACAACTTGTGTTTCTTCTCAATTAGTGTTAATTTTTAAGGCATTCATCTCCAGAATGAAGGTGGGAATAAAGAGGGGTGAGCGGGCCTGGGTGCGGTGGTTCATGCCTGTAATCCCAGCACTTTGGGAGGCTGAGGTGGGTGGATCACGAGGTCAGGAGATCAAGACCATCCTGGCTAACGCGGTAAAAATCCCATCTCTACAAAAAAATACAAAAAAAAAAAAAATTAGTCGGGCACGGTGGCGGCGCCTGTAGTCCCAGCTACTCGGGAGGCTGAGGCAGGAGAATGGCGTGAACCTGGGAGGCGGAGCTTGCAGTGAGCCGAGATCGCGCCACTGCACTCCAGCCTGGGCGACAGAGAACAGGGGTGAGCGGGCACTATCTTGGGTACACGTGTATCTGTAGATATCAGGATGTCTCTCAGGTCCCTTCCTGCTCTCTCTAAAGCTGTTGCTCTACGCAGTAGGACACCAGCCACTTTATCACACTGCTACTACCGTGAGGACCCATTAAGTAAGTCACTTGTGCTCACAAATCAAAGAGGGAGGCCACAGGGGCAGAAGGGAGCAGAGATGGACAGGACAGTCTGGGGCAGAGTCTGCAGGGACACAACAGCCTGACCACAGGGAATCTGGACAAGGAAGCCTGCCTTGGTACGGGGTACCCAAGACCTCAGGGAAACCTGGCACCAGAATGAGGCAAGAGATTTCCTGGGAAAGGAGGGCTCTTGCTGGAACAGAGCTTCGACCGAACTGCAACACCACTGGTGAGTAGGTCAGCTTTGGCTGAAAGATCCAAACCAGAGCACTGCACCAGGGCAGCCAGCGAGATTCCTGCCTTCACTCTGTCTCCCTGGCGCATGGTGGGCAGGGGAGCACAAAGGAGGAGAAGGTACTTAATGACAGGAAGGCAAACCGATAAAACAAGGGACAGAAGGCCCTGGGAGCCCTCCCTAGATTTAAACAAGGAGAACAAAGGCTGTGTTTACAGGAAAACCAGCCCGTGTGCACGGGAGAGGGGAGGAAAGAAATAAAAGGTACAGAGTAAGAAGAAACCATTTCCCTTGGAGTCTTTAAAACTTTTCTCCTTATTCTTTTTCACAACAAGGTGTACTTGCACAACCTACTGAAGCAGCAATTCATATCAGAGAAGCAGAATTAGCAGAGAGGCTACAAAACACCCACCTCGTGTCATGTCAGCTGAGTTCCAGAAACAGGGTGCCTAACAGTTTACTGAAGTCTGTGGCCCAGGTCTAAACCCAGTGACAGACTCTGCCATCCCGCAGACACAAGCCACTCCCCTGAAACACTCTACGAGGATGCGATTGTGTAGTGAAGAATTAACTTTACCCAAAGAGAAGTCTGGCCTTTGCCCTTGGCTACAGGGAGGTGATTTCTGGGCCCCCAGATGTCCCTCTGATAGGAGCATCTTTGTTTACCCAGGGACTTTGGCCACCAGACAAACAATGGGATTTATGATGGGGACTTTGGAAAACAAAAGGCATCAGTCAGAACCTACAGGAGGGACAGGGAGTAAAAGGTGGCATGTGGGCAGTGTGTCATGGAGTCCTAATAAAAGCTCGGGATACCAAGGCTCGAGTGAGCTTCCCTGATTAGAAATACTCTTGAGTGCTATCCTACATTGTAGCCAGGAGAGAGGTAACTTTGCTCAGGACTCCATGGGTGGACCAAAAGCTCCACGTCTGGGACCTTCCCAGTCTGCGACTTTACCCACACACCTCTTTCCCTTTAATTGGCTAATTTGCATCCTTTGAGTATAATCAAATTATAATAATGAGGACAGGGCTTTCCTGAGTTCTGTGAGTTATTCTAGCAAATTCTCAAAGCTGAGAGAGGCCATAGGGACCTTCCAAATCTGTAGTAGTAAGAAAGAAGTAAGGGTGGTCCAGGAGACCCCCCCAAACTTGCGGCTGGGATCAGGAGTCTTGGGCGGACTTGCTCGTCTTGTGGAGAACTGTGCCCTTAAGCTTGAGTTTAGCAAACTTACTGTTGCGGGGTACCCAGTATTTTCTCCACACAGACTCAATGGAGCACACGGAGCCACAGTGCTTGCATGTGCTGGAGCACAGCACAGTGTGCGGTACAGCAGCCATTGTGAGTCTCCCCTCCCCCAGACTGGAGACTCCTCAAAGGCTGAGTCCCTGTCCTGATTACTTTGTAACCCCCTCAGCACCTAACCTGGTGCCCTGCACAGCAGGCAGCCAGCAAGCAACTCTGGGTGAATTAAACTGATGAGCAATGCACAATTAATTCCACGGCAACGAAGAAATAAAATCGGCCTGAAAGCTTTGGAAAACCTCAAACACGATGGTGACAAAACTAATCTTCCAGCTTGCTGCATCCATAATTCAGATCCTCAAGACCAATTAGCTAGCTAAAAATGAAATATTCATAAATGAACTTGAATAATTTAAGCTCCGAAAATGAGTTGCTGCTGTCAACTACTCGCATTTTATGGCAGAGCTGAGAACCTTGGAACTGGGCAAGGAAAATCATGTAACCTCTAAATCAAAACATTTCAATGGAGTTAGCTTTAATTCTTCTTCCTCCCTCTAAATTCCTTTATTTAATCTGTCACTAAACTCTATGGACTTTGCCCTAAAGATGTCTGTCTAGTAAATCCCCTCTCTGTTCACACAGCGACCTCACCACCCAGATCCCTGCACAGTTTCCACATTCCAGCTTCCTGCTCTGGGCTTTCTCTGTCTCCATCCCTCATCTGTCATTCCCTCACTCTAGAACCTTCCATAGTTCTGGATGCTTTGCCCACAACTCTCAGGCCTGGCCTTCAAGGTCCTTTAGCACGTGATCCAACCCTACACATATGCACGTGCGCACGCAAACACGCGCACGCGCACGCATACACACACACACACACACAGTGCCCCCACTTCCTTCTTCCTCCCCCTTGACTGTTCAGGGCAATTTTCTAGACTTCTCCAAATATATCTACAGAGAATGCCTGTCTCTTTTCACTTACTGTGACCACCTCCTTCACTACAAATCAGACACCAAGCCCCAGTTCAAATCCTAACATGTCTGGTCCAATTAAGACCTCAGTGCCTCCTCCATGAGGTGTCCCCAGCTAAGTGAGCAGGATGACTATCCTCACAGCTTGATTCGAATCACAGTGTGAGCCACACACACGTAGGGTGTGTATGTGCCCGGACCACTCCCTGATTGTTCCTATTTTTCCCCACCTTTTATGAAAAACCCTGAGGTCTGAGCTGGCCTTTTAATTCCTGGGTCCCACAGGGTCTTGAACAGAGCTGGATGTGGAGTAGATACAAGTAATAAGAACACACTGATCCACTGTTTGATGATAGGAAAAGAAACATCTGGAAAAGAAGCCATTTCCTGCATCCCCAGTTTCCAACAGGAAGAAAGGGCTGAGCCACAGAGCCTCTTAACCCTGCTCTAAATCCACAGTTTGGGGACAACTTCCTCTTAGAAAATCATCCTTGCAGATCCAAGGCCAAAAACTAGCAAGGGGCAGAGAATCAGCCAAAGGATTTCTTCTAACTCAATCAAAACACAACATGAACATTATGAAAAAAATAGCCCAACATTATCAAAAATTTAATAATGTAAGCCCTTTATTTGTGCATCACTCAAGTTTGCAAGGCACTTTCCCAGCTATTATCTCATTTTAGCCTTATAAAAATCTTAAGAGATGGATGTAGCAAACATAATGTCCTCAATAGGAAAAGAAACAAGGGATGCAATGGTTCAAGTGGCTTGGCACATTTTCCAGAACCAGCTGCTGAGCACACAGAACTGGAATCTGGGTTTCCTTATTCCCAGACAAAAATGTTTCTGCAGAATCACATACCCCTGAAGCATGGGTAAGAAAAGGTCAGCTTTAGATACTTTAATAGAGATAATCTGTGCTGTGCAGAGAATGCTGGCTTGGAGCTGGACTGACCTGGGTTCGAATCTCCCCTGAACCTCCGTTTCCAATGTGAAAAATAAACACAAAACTGCCTCTATTTTAGAGTCACTACCGATAAAAGCAATCCATTACGATGCTGAGCACAGAACTCAGGAGGTGATTGATAAATGGCAACTGTTTAATATTATGGCCATAGTCATTAAGATTCTGACTTAGAATATCTCTTTTAAGAAACTATTATCCTCCCACCTGGTCCACAGTTAGATAATATGATTGCCTGATGTACATGCATTCTCATTCATTCTGACTCAATATGCATTTTTTCCTTAAGTTCTTCATTTTAAAATAGCTCTTACACCAGGAAATCCAATACAGAATTAAAGACCCACAAATTTTATTATGCCTGAAACCCTGGATAAGGCCAGCTTCCCAGCACTCGCACAGGGCAGCTCAATCTCTAGTCACGCCAACTCCAGAATTTCAGAAAATCCTGAAAGACTAACATTTTAAGGCCCTGACAGTCAATCTCCCTGACGTTTATTTCCAAAGCTCAGGAAGCAGTAGGGGAGACAATGAATTATTTATCATAAATAAGGGAACACAAGCCTCTTAGGTTTATGAGGACTGCAATATCCCCTTCGCAGGGACAGACTGCATCCTGTTCCACAATGCCAGGCACCAGGGAGGATGAAGGCATCCCAAGCCTGTTCCTTATACTTTTACCAGCCATATCGTGGAAATGCCATGTAAATAATGGTGATAACTAATCATTATCAAGCACATATATCTCAGGCACCATGCTAAGCACTTCACATGCATGACCTCATTTAATCCCCAAGGGAAGCATTAGTATGATCCCCATCATATAGTCGAGGTCACTGAGGCTTAAGAAGATTAACTAATTTGCTCCAAGGTCAGGGAATTAATAAATGGCAGAATCAACAATTGAATACAGACCTTTTTGCCTCAAAGTCAGTGAACTTCATACCCATGTCATAGCAAGTCCTTTGGACAGTTCAACTAATATCTGAGCACAGAAATAACACACTGTGACCTCTTCACTAAGTTCTGCAGGAAAATGATGATAGTCTCATGCAGTGACAAGCTTCAGTGTGACCCCACTCCCTGGGCTGGGAAGTACATGGATGTAAGGTACAGGAGGGTACAAAGTCTATCAGGCAGTCACTATGGACTAAGGCATCATGTATGAACATGCACTTGTCTCAGAACCTATGAAAAAGGCCAGTATCTTATCTCCCTTTGACAGATGACAAAAGTCACAGCCTGGAGGGGCCATGCCACTTGCCTAAGCCCCCAGCAGAGCCTTAAGGCTGTGGTGCAGACTGTGCCCTGTGTGAGGCGGTGACTGAAGACTCACCAGGGCCAAACTCCACTAGCCAAGCTGTAAGCTCTGGCACTGGCTGCATCAGCTCTGAGCATGTTTTATGTTTGTTCACCCAGAAACAGCTCCTGTTACTAGCTCATCCCCTCAGAATGGTGACACCTTTTGTAATCTGCACAAAGGTCCCTATGTGCCAGCCAAGGCCCCAGCAATCATGTGAAAGCTCCAGGAACGGAGCCTAAGTCTGATTCCAAGACGTGTGCCCTTTCCACTACACTGCGCGGCTGACCATGCATATCAGAGGGCTCAGTGTTCGTACATGCACTCAGAATGACTTGATTTGTGGTAAATGCCCAGAAGAGACAACATACAGATTTAAACATAGACATCAACCTCCCCTGGGAAGCCTCCTTTTACCCTCACATTAGAGGACGTCTTTAGCAGCCTGAACTTAACCGCGCAGAGGCCCTCACCCTGCTGCACTGAAACTGCCTTTTTGCCTATTTGCCATTCGCCAGCTAGGCGGCCAGAGTCAACAGCCTGTGGGCCCCTCCTGCAGCCCCAGCACCTAGCACAGCACCCAGACATACAGTAGGCACCCAACAAACAGTTAATGACTACAGAGGTGGAAAGGGGGAGGGGAGAGGAAAGGAAAGGAAAGATGAGAAAGGAAGAGTTCCTACAGAGGGTCTGAAATGAGAGAGAAGATGGGAGTCAAAACAAGGCTCTTGGGAGACCCATGTACATTCTTCCTCAATTGCCCCAGCCTCCATCAGGATAAATGAATGCATGTGTGTGCACACACACTCTCACACACACATGCTCATACACACCCATATACAAAATCATACACGTGCACACACATATCCATATACACAATCATACACACATACACAAGCACCCACACAACCACACACGCACACTCACACACGCCATGTACACAACCACATACACATGTGCACACTCACAAATGTACTGTATACACAATCTCATACACAAATGTGCACTTATACATGTGCCCACCACACACACATGCACTTACACATGTGCCCACAACACACAGCACACTCACAAACGTGCCCATACTCACAATCACACACACATGTATACTCACAATGCGCCCAGATATGCAATCACACACATGCACACTCACATGCGCCTATACAGTATCACACACATGCACACTCACACACCATCTATACACACACATATGTGCACACTCAAACATGCCCACATACACAATCACACACATATGTGCACACTCAAACATGCCCACATACACAATCACACACATATGTGCACACTCAAACATGCCTATATGCACAATCACACACATGCACAGAAACACACCCATGTACACACATACATGTGCACTCACAAACACACCCATATACATACATGCAGAGGTATGCTCACACACTCACATGCACATGTGATCATACACACGAGAATAAGCTTGGTCCATTAGGAAATTTCTTCTTGGATCACCACCAGAGGTTTGATGAGGAAAAGAGGAGGAAAATGAAAGGTCTTTCTGCAGATCACTTCCTACATGAGCAAAAAAGATTAAAAGGCTATAAAATAAACCAGAGGATTTCAGTGCCTTCATGTTATAACGAGAGACCAAAATAATAAATCAATTACTACTCAGTTAAAGGTTTAATTAAACCATTTCAAGTATCTCTCAACTTAAAATGAATTGTGAAGGTTAAACCTGAATGAAAATCATTAGAGAGAAACTAAGCCTCTACAAGCCTCAAATTTTATGAACTTTCACAAAGAGAAAAAGAAAGACTTGAAGTTCATAATGAAAGACTTTTAAAAAAATTTGTCATATTAAAAGGCTGAGTTTAACTAACAAATTAATGCTTTTCAAAATTAAACTACACAGACAAAAGTAGTTTAGCATACACACAAAAAAGAAAATATATTCAAGAAGAATTTGTCAAAAGTAAATTATTTAATAAAGGAAAATAATTTATAAAAGTAGGCTCAGTGATAAGAATTTGATTGTTCCTGGACTACCACCATAACATGCAAATAACATCAAATCAGCTGGGCCTAAATCCCTCCCCCTCACTTACTAAATAGGTAATCTTGAGCATGCTGTTTTAACTCCTCTGAGTCCCTAAGCCACGTATTCCTCTTTAGAAAATCTGGGCATCAGCCAGGAAATAGATGTGAATAACCCTATAACCCAACAAATTCTAATACACATACTGAACATGCCACCCAGCAACAGCAGAATACAAAGTATTCTCAAGTCCACATGAAAAATTCTCCAAAACAGACAACATATTAGGCCATAAGTCAAGTCTGTATACATTTAAAAGAACTGGGCTGGGCGCGGTGGCTCACGCCTCTAATCCCAGTACTTTGGGAGGCCGAGGCGGGCAGATCACAAGGTCAGAAGTTTGAGAGTAGCCTGGTCAACATGGTGAAACACAGTCTCTACTAAAAAAAAAAAAAATACAAAAATTAACAGGGTGTGGTGGCGGGTGCCTGTAGTCCTAGCTACTCAGGAGGTTGAGGCAGGAGAATCGCTTGAAAACGGAAGGCAGAGGTTGCAGTGAGCTAAGATCACGCCACTGCACTCCAGCCTGGGCGAAAGAGCGAAACTCCACCTCAAAAAAAAAAAAAAAAAGAAAAGAAAGAAAGAATGGAAATCATTCAAGTATGTGGAATTAAATTAGAAATAAAAAGGAAGAAATTTGGGAAATTCAAAAATTGATGAAAATTAAATGGTACTCTTAAATAGCCATTGGGCCAAAAAGGAAATCATAAGGGAAATTAGAAATACTTTGAGATGAACAAAACAAAAACACAACATACCAAAACTTATAGGATGTAGCAAAAGCAATTCTAAAAAGAAAGTTTATTGACTACATTAGAAAAAAAGAAAAATCTCAAATAAACAACATAATTTTACAACTCAAGGAATTAGACAAAGAATAAACTAAGCCCAAAGTGAGCAGATAGAAGGAAATAATAGAGTAGAACAGAAACAAACACGATAGTAAAAGACTAAAAAAGATCAACAAACTAAGAGTTTGTTTTTTGAAAAGATAAACACAGTTGAGAAACCCTTAGCTAGACTAACCAAGAAAAAAAGAGAGGCCACAAATGAATTAAATTAAATAAAAAAGGACACATTATAAGTGGCACCACAGTAAGACAAACGATCATAAGAGACTACTATCAACAATTATATGCCAACCAACTAGATAACCTAGAAAAAAAACTGATAAATTTTTAGAATCACACAATCTACCAAGACTGGATCATAAAGAAATAGAAAAACTGAATAGACCAATAACAAGTAAGGAAACTGAATCAGTAATCAAAATCTCCCAACAAAGAAAAGTTCAGGACCAGGTGGTTTCACTGGTGAATTCTACCAAACATTTAAAAAAGAATTAATTCCAGTTCTACTCAGGTTCTACAAAAAAAACTAAAGAGGAGGGAATACCTCCCAACTCATTTTGTAAGGCCAAAGCTAGACAGATAATACAAAAAAAAGAAAATTACAGGCCAATATTCCTGATAATACAAAAAATACTCAAAAAATGCTAACAAACCAGATTCAACAGCACATTAAAAAAATTACACACCATGATACAGAGGGAGTTATCACTGAGATGCAAGGCTGGTTCAACACATTCAAATAAATAAATGTGATATATAACATTTATAGAATTAAGGACAAAAATCATACATGATCATCTCAATAAGTATGGGAAAAAGTTCGACAACAACCTTTCATGACAAAAACTCTCAAAAAATTAGATAACAAGGAATGTACCACAACATAATAAAGGAAAATGCTTCAACAAATGACAGAGCCACAGCTAACATAATAATCAATGTGAAAAGTTGAAAGCTCTCCTCTAAGATCAGGAATAAGTCAAGGGTGCCTACTCTCACCACTTATATTCTTCCTGGCATTGGAAATCCTAGCCAGAGTAGTTAGGTAAGCAAAAATACAAAATATGCAAAGTAAAAATGAAGGAGCAGAACTGTCTCTGTTTGTGGATGACATAATCTTAGATATAGAAAGCCCTAAAGATTATACTTCTAATAGCTTTTGGATAATGTATAAAGTTACAAATGTTACAAGATACAAAATCAACATACAAAGATCTGTTGTGTTTCTACACAAAAACAACTGAAAAAGAAAATGATCCCATTTACAATAGCGTCAAAAAAAATACTTAGGAGTAAAAGTAATCAAAGTGAAAGATCTGTACACTAAAAACTGTATCAATGAAAGAAATTGAAGATGACACAAATAAATGGAAAGATATCCCACATTCATGGATCAGAAGAATTAATATTGTTAAAATGTTCATACTAACAAAAGCAACCTATAGATTCAATGCATCCTGGGAATCTAAGGTAAAGCATGGTGACTATAACTGACAGTACTTGTACTGTATACTTAAAATTTGCTAAGACATATCTTAAATGTTTTCACCACACATATACAAATATAATGGTAGCTATGTGAGATAACAGATGTGTTAACTAACTTGACTGTGGTATCATTTCACAATATATATGTATAACAAATCATCACTGTAAACTTACACAATTTTGTTAAGTATACCTTAATAAAGCTGGAGAAAGAAAGAAAGAGAGAGACGGATCTGAAAGATACAAGAGATATCTCAAATCAACTAGGCTATCTCAAATAGCCTACCCTTTCCAACTTAAGGAAAAAAAAACAGAAGCAAACTAAATCCAATACAAGCAGAAGGACAGAAATAATAATGCCTAGAATGGAAAGAGATTATATAAAATATAGAAAAAGAAAAGAAAAAATCAACAAAACCAATGTTTTTCAAAGAAAACAGAAAATGGAAAACCTTTGACTAAACTTACCAAGAAAAATAGCTAAGACTTAATTTGCTAAAATCAATAATGAAAGGGAGAACATTACCATTTAATCTTACAAAAATCAAAATAAGAGTATTAAGAACAATTATACATCAACAAATTAGACAACCTAGATAAAATGGAAAATTCCCTAGAAAGACAAACTACTGAACCTAAATCAAAAATAGCAAATATGCATACACTTATAACAAGAGATTAAATCAGTGAAAAAATAAAAAGCCCAGGACTAAACAGTTTTACTGGTGAATTCTATCAAATGTTTAAAGAAGAATTAACACCAATACTTAAAAACTTTTCCAAAAAATATAAGAGGAGGGAACACTTCTCAAGTCATGCTATGAGGCCACTATAACCCTGAAACCAAAACCAAAGACATCAAAGACTCTAGACCAATATCTCTTATGAATATAAATGCAAATATTTTTAACAAAATACTAGGAAACCAAATCCAGCAGCACAGCAAAAGGATTATGCAACATGACCAAATGAGATCTATCCCAAAAATACAAGGGTGATGCATCCTGGCATGTAAAAACATATCAGTGTAATATACCATATTAATACAACAAATAAGAAAAAAACCACATGGTCATCTCGACAAACTCAGAAAAAGCATCTGACAAAATCCAACACCATTTTATGATTTAAAAAATAAACATCACTCAACAAACTAAGAATAAAAGGAACTTCCTTAACCTAATGAAGAATATCTGTCTCACTCACACACACACACACACGCGCACACACACACCATCATACTTAATGGCAAAAGACTAGATGCTTTCTTTCTAAGATAGTATCAGAACAAGAATGTCCACTCATCATTTCTGCTCAACCCTGTACTGGAGTTTCTTGCCAGGGCAATTAGGCAAGAAAATAAATACAAATAATCCAGATTAGAAAGGAAAAAGTAAAATTACGTCTAGTCACAGATGACAAGATTATATGTATAGACTCCTGAGGAATACACTAAAAAACTAATAAACAAGTTTTTAAAAGTTTTTTAAAAACTAATAAACAAGTTTTTAAAAGTTTTTATAAAAACTAATAAACAAGTTTTTAAAAGTTTTTATAAAAACTAATAAACAAGTTCACAAGCTCTAATAAACAAGTCCAGCAAAATTGCAGGATAAAATATCTATAAACAAGTAACAGTTGTATTTATAAACTAGCAATAAGCAATCTGAAAATAAATTATGAAAACAGTTCCATTTACAGTAGCATAAAAGGAATAAAATACTTAGGAATTAAAGTAATCAAGGAGGTATAAGAGTTGTACGTTGAAAAATACAACCCATTGTTGAAAGAAATTAAACAAGACCTAAATAAATGGAATGATATTCCATGTTCATGGATTGGAAGGTTTAAAATTGTTAAGATGGCAGTAGTCTCTAAATGGATCTTGATATGGCTTGGCTCTGTGTCCCCACCCAAATCTCACCTCGAATTATAATCCCCATAATCTGGACATGTCAAGGGTGGGACCAGGTGGAGGTAATTGGATCACAGGGGCAGTTTCCCCATGCTGTTCTCATGATAGTGAGTTCTCATAAGATCTAATAGGTTTATAAGTGTCTGGCATTTCCCCTTGTTTGCACTCACCCTGTCCTGCTGCCCTGTAAAGAAGGTGCCTGCTTCTCCTTTGCCTTCCACCATGATCTTAAGTTTCCTGAGGCCTCCTCAGCAATGAGGAACTATGAGTCAATTAAACCGCTTTTCTTTTCTTTTCTTTTTCTTTTTCTTTTTGAGACAGAGTCTTGCTCTGTCACCCAGGCTGGAGTGCAGTGGTGCCATCTCAGCTCACTGCAACCTCCGCTTCCCAGGTTGAAGCAATTCTTCAGCTGCCTTGGCCTACCGAGAAGCTGGAACTCCAGGCACGCACCACCACACCCGGCTAATTTTTGTATTTTTAGCAGAGACAGGGTGTCACCATACTGGCCAGGCTGGTCTCGAACTCCTGACCTCACGATCCGCCCACCTCAGCTTCCCAAAGTGCTGGGATTACAAGCATAAGCCACTACGCCCAGCCTAAACCTCTTTTCTTTATAAAATACTCAGGTATTTCTTCATAGCAGTGTGAGAATAAACTAATACAGATCTAATGCAATCTCAAACAAGCTGATCCTAAAATTCATGTCGAATTGCAAAAGACCTTGAAGAGTCAAAACAATCTTGATAAAGAAGAACAAAGTTGGAAGATTCAAACTTCCCCATTTCAAAACTTACTACAAAGTTACAGCCATCTAAACAGTATAGTACTGACATTAGAAGAGACATACTGATCAATGAAATAGATTTCAGAGTCCAGAATTAAACTCATATATTTGCACTCAATTGATTTTTGACAAGGGTGCCAAAACCTCTCAATGGGAAAAGAATAGTCTTGTCAACAAATGATGTTGGGACAACTGGATAGCCACATGCAAAAGAACAAATTTGGAACCCTACCTCACATCATATGCAAAAATTAATTTAAAATGGATCAAAGATTTAAATGCTTAATATCATTTATATATATATTAATCATTATATATATTAATCATTTGATGATTTATATATTAATCATTTGATGATTAATAAATTAATCATTATATATATTAATCATTTGATGATTAATAAATTAATCATCAAAAATGCAAACCAAAACCACAATGAAATACCAGTTCACATTCACTGGGATGGGTACAAATCAAAATGTGAAAATTAACAAGTGTTGGCAAGGATGTGGAGAAACTGGATCCTTTATATGTTGTTGACTGAAATGTAAAATGGTGCACCTGCCATTGAAAAAAGTTTGACAGTCCTAGAAAAACTTAAATATACAATTGCCATATGACCCAGTAATCCCACTCCTTGGCATACATCCAAGAGAAATGAAAACAAATATTCATGTGAAAACTTGTAAACAAATGCTGATAGAAGCATTATTCAATAGCCTAAAAGTGAAAACTCAAATGTCTATCAAAACAGGAATGGATAGATAATATGTAGCATATACATACAATGAAATATCACTCAGCCATAAAAAAAAGAATGAAGCACTGATACATGCTACAACATGGATGCATCTTGAATGACTGCTTAATTGGTACAGAGCTATTTTTGGAGTAATGAAAATGTTCTGGAATTAGGTACTTGTAGAAGTTGTACAATCTTGTAAACATAGTAAAACCACTGAATTTTCTATTTTAAAAATTGTTAAAATGGCAAATTTTATTTCATATGAATTTTATCTAAAAATAACAGGTTAAAAAATAGTGAACTGGAAAATGGATCAGAAGTAAATACCCAGAATGCAGCACAAGATAAAAGCAAAGAAAACACAAAAGTTAGGTTAAAGGTATATAAAAGGACTAACAAACATTTAAGTCACAGAAAGATAATGAAGCAGAGGCAATACCAGAAGGCAGAACAGTTTATATTTTTCTAAAATTTATAAAAATAATAAATCTATAGGTTTAAGAAGACCAACCAACATCAATGTAAACATTTATTTAACCCTACCTGGATGCAACACAGTAAAACTTTAGAAAACCAAAACAAAGAGACTAGGGAATAAAAGCACTTAAAGTCAGATTCACAGCTGGCATTCTATCAACAATAAAAGCCAGGATTCAATGAAATAATATTTGCAATGTGCTGAAATGAAAAAAAAAAAAAAGCCAACCTAAAATTCTATCCCCAAGAAAAATATATATTAAAAACAAAGACAATAGGCTCGGCACGGTGGCTCACGCCTGTAATCCCAGCACTTCGGGAGCCCGAGGCAGGCAGACCATTTGATGTCAGGAGTTCAAGACCAGCCTGGCCAACATGGCAAAACCCCGTCTCTACTAAAAATATAAAAATTAGCCGGAAATTGCTTGAACCCAGGAGGTGGAGGTAGCAGTGAGTCAAGATCGCACCACTGCACTCCAGCCTGGGCAAATGAGTGAGACTCTGTCTCAAAATAACAATAATAAAGATACTAATTAGGACCACATCAGATAAGCAATAACCAGGAGAGCTCATGATCAGCAGCTCCATTCAGATTTCTTTACAAAGAAATCTAAAGTGTATTCTATACCAGAAGAAAAAACTCATCCATGGATGGAGATGGAATGGATGGAGATCCAAGGACTGAAGAGCCAAAGAGTCATAAGTATGTAGCTAACTCTAAATGAACACTTACTGTATAAAATAATCATTGTCATGCATTGTGAGGTTTAAAATGAGTACATACAGATTCTCTAAAGACAAGCGGTAATATTTTCTATACAAAGAGCTCCTACAAATCAATAAAGAGCAAACAAAAACACAGACAACTGATATGAACAGTAATCCACAGATATGTAAATAGCCATTAAACATTAAACATGGTCAACCTTACTAGTGACCAGCAAAATGCAAATTAAAATAATACTCCATTTTTCATCTATCAAATTGGCAAAAACTCTTTACAATAAGATAATATCCTTGGGTTGACGTGGATACGGAAAAACAGAAGATCTTAGATCCTAGTGAGAATATAAATGGATAAAACCTTTCCAGAGAGCATTCTGATAAAACCTAGCAAACTTTTAAATGAGTATACCCTCTACACAAGCAATTCTGCTGGGAATATAGCCAACCTGAATGCACAATGTACAATGATATTCGTGACAACATTTATTGTAACATTATTTATAATAGCACAAAATTAGAGAGAAAACATATGTCATCAAAAAAAGAAAAGAAAGGTTGAGTAAATTATGCATTTTCCATAGAAGTAAATACCATAGAGACAGTAAAAAAAATTAGGGCATACAAATAATACAGTATTGTGTACTTGACATTTGCTAAAAGAGGAGGTCGGGTTTTTGGTGGGTTTTATTTATTTATTTTTTTATTTTTGAAACAGGATCTCACTCTATCACCCAGGCTGGAGTGCAGTGGTGCAAATCACAGTCCACTGCAGCCTCAACCTCCTGGCTCAGCCTCCCGAGTAGCTGGGACTACAGGCATATGTGCTATATCTGGCAATTTTCTTTCGTTTTGTTTTGTTTTGTTTTTGTAGAGACAGAGTCCCATTACGTTGCCTAGGCTGGTCTCAAACTCCTGGGCTCAAGTGATCCTCCTCCCTCAACCTCTCAAAATGCTAGGATTACAGGAGTAAGCCATCACACACAGCCAAAAAAGAACAGATCTTCTCACAATACATACACACACATAAAAAAGTTAACTACATGGGGTAATAGATACATGAGTTAAGTTGGCTGTGACTTCACAATGTATACGTATATCAAAATACCACGTATACACCATAAATACATACACTTTTTGTTTGTCAATTATACCTCAATAAAACTAAAAAAAGAAATTAGGAGACATGTCGGAATTAAAATGAAGAAATACCCAATATATACTGCTGACATTTTTTGAAGACTGTAGAACATATATTATGATCCCATTTTTGTTTCTTATAAATAACAAAGCAATAACAGTGTATTTATGTTTACATATAAAGAGAAAAAGGTCTGGAAGCACACTTGTTAGCACCATTATTTCTAGAACTTGGAAGGCAGTTAGAAAAACATGCTTTCCCCATATTATATTGCTTTAATTTTCTTTTACAGCAAGATTTCAGGGTCAGGCATGGGGGCTCATGCCTGTAATCTCAGTACTTTGAGAGGCTGAGGCAAGTGGATCACCTGGAGTCAGGAGTTCGAGACCAGCCTGGCCAATGTGGCAAACCCATCTCTACTAAAAATACCAAAATTAGCTGGGTGTGGTGATGGGCACCTGTAATCCCAGCTACTTGGGAGGTCGAGGCAGGAAAATCACTTGAACCCGGGAGGCGGAGGTTACACTGAGCCAAGATCGCACCATTGCACTCCAGCCTGGGTGACAAGAGCAAAACTCCAACTCAGGAAAAAAAAAAAAAAATTACTCTTATAACTGGGAAGAAAAAAAAGTAAAAGGAAAAGTGTAATTGCTTTGATGGGTTTACCCCCATAGTATATTCGCCCAAGAGAAGCACCAAAGTCCACCTGGAGGAGTTAAGGGAAGTTTTACAAGTGTGGGTTCATCTGCAACACCACAGAGGGAAAAAGGAGCCGGAGGCCTAGAGGACCTCCAGCTGTTCGGCTGTAGAAGGAGCCTGCAGCGCCAAGAGAAGGGCCCCACCAGTGAACCCATGCTGCCAACAGCACTCCATAGAAGTCAGGGGTCTTATGCTAGTCGGAAGGGTCCCCAGGTCAAATGAGTTTGGGGAGCCCTGCTTTGGGTGGGGAAAGTCACTGAAGTTTCTTGAGCGAAGGGTGACAGCTGGGACAGGGAAGGGCAGCAAGGCCCAAGGCAAGAAAGCAAGGACAACAAAAGATAATCCATTCACTGGACACACAGGGAAGGGGCTATACCCTGTGTCAGTGCCCATGCCAGGACCAGAGGCTAAGAGCTGAACAGCCCAAATCCCTTCTTTGGGACATTTCCCAACAAGCAAGAGAAACACAGAGACAAATGAAATCACACCCAGGTGAGAGAGAACTAAAACAAGTCTAGTTGTGGGGTACCGGGAACCCAGAGAAAAGTCCTGCAGCCCCACCTGGGGCCAGAGAAGTGTTCCTCAGGGTGACTCCAAGCTGAGTGAGTCCCAGCCACATGCACAAGTGAACCAGCAAGAACACCTATAAGGGGCTTCCCAGGCAGGGATGGCATTTGCATTCAGTTGCTCCTCTGCTAGCAGCCGGGGGCCCATGGCTGTAGATCAGTGATGAGAGGGAGGAGAGGGGCATGGGGGATGGTTGAGAGGGAGGAGAGGGGCATGGGGGATGGTTGAGAGGGAGGAGAGGGGCATGGGGGATGGTTGAGAGGGAGGAGAGGGGCATGGGGGATGGTTGAGAGGGAGGAGAGGGGCATGGGGGATGATTGAGAGGGAGGAGAGGGGCATGGGGGATGGTTGAGAGGGAGGAGAGGGGCATGGGGGATGGTTGAGAGGGAGGAGAGGGGCATGGGGGGTGGTTGAGAGGGAGGAGGGGGCATAGGGGATGGTTGAGAGGGAGGAGAGGGGCATGGGGGATGGTTGAGAGGGAGGAGAGGGGCATGGGGGATGGTTGAGAGGGAGGAGATGGGCATGGGGGATGGTTGAGAGGGAGGAGAGGGGCATGGGGGATGGTTGAGAGGGAGGAGAGGGGCATGGGGGATGGTTGAGAGGGAGGAGAGGGGCATGGGGGATGGTTGAGAGGGAGGAGAGGGGCATGGGGGATGGTTGAGAGGGAGGAGTGGGGCATGAGGGATGGTTGAGAGGGAGGAGAGGGGCATGGGGGATGGTTGAGAGGGAGGAGAGGGGCATGGGGGATGGTTGAGAGGGAGGTGAACCTCCGGGAAGGGGCAGGAGCTCAGGGCCAGCTCCTACAAAAATGGCACTGTCTCTCACTAACACTGGTTAGGTGTGGAAGGGTGGAAGTCGGAAAATGCACCTTACAACACCGACACTCATAATTCTATGTGAATTCTGCTTTTTTCAGCATTTATTCATTTCCTATTTATAAAAGAAATGAAAGGTGGGGCATGGTGGCTCATGCCTGTAATCCCAGCATTCTGGGAGGCCTAGGTGGGTGGATTGCTTGAATCTAGGAGTTTGAGGCCAGCCTGAGCAACATGGTGAAACCCTGTCTCTATAAAAAATACAAAAATTAGCTGGGTATGGTGGCAGGCGCCTGTAGTCCCAGCTACTCAGGTGGCTGAGGTGAGAGGAACGCTTGAGCCCAAAAGGCAGAGGTGGCAGTGAGCCAAGATCACGCCACTGCATTCAAGCCTGGGCAACAGAGTGTCACACCACTGCATTCAAGCCTGGGCAACAGAGTGAGACTCAGTCTCAAAAAGAAAATGAAAAAATTAAAAATTAAAATTTCTCTCTTATTCACATCTCATTTAGAAAGAAGAGAATCTTAATAAGCAAAGAACTAAAAGCTTTGCAAGACCCAATCCAGAAGTTCTTTCCACATTGATCCACATGGCTTCTATCTGCCATATGAATTGGACAAGAGACATTATCCATTTTTCTGAGTCCAACATTCAACCCCAGAGGCAGGTACACAGTTCTTGACTAAAGCCCTCTCTGTGAAGCTGTACTCTTTGGAAAGCAAGGCACTGACTGCTAGCAGGGAAGTGGGCCATGGAGAGTGTGGGTGTCACAAAGCTTCTGGCCAGGGGTCAGGTCTCACACAGGCTGGGTGGGCAGAGGGAGGGCGCTGAACTGCAAGGCCCCGGGCACCAAGCAGGTTCGGACACTCAGTGCCCCACGCAAACTTTCCTCCTCTACCCCAAAGCAAAGGGTCTCAAGCATGTGCTACTGGTTGAGACGCAATTCCATATAACTTTCCTCCTCACTCCTGCTTCCTCTAAATGGGGAGAGGACAGGTCCACTCACAAGGCCTGTGAGGGGCTGAGCACGCCATGGACACACACGCTATTAGCTGAAGGTGATGACAGAAGTAACAAATACTAACTGCTGCTCCTTCTTCACCCACCACTAGCTGCATCTTTTTCGTTTTTCACTTTATGCCACTAACAGTAACTTTCAGAACTTCCTAACTTTCCAAAAACTTAATCTTCTGTCAGGCATGTTTCTCTGAGAACCCTGGGAATGACCAGAGGGACTTATTAACCAAAACATTTTTTGTCTGGAATCTCTCCTTGTTAATGGTGTCCGACAGATGATCAATAGCCAGCCTATTTAGAAATGCCAGTCTGAATATTCCCAGGAAAGAGCCACTGGATTATTAGTGTGGCTGATGAACCCTGCAATGGGACACTGACTGCTATGTATTGGGCTTCTGCACAGGTGCCCAGCTGCTGTCCTTTATCTCAGGGTTTTGTGAGGATCTTTGCAGCAGTTCCTCATGTGCTATATGTTTTTTTTTTTTTTTTTGTCTGTGGGGACCTAATTACAGTGCCTGGATGGTTTCTCTGATCCGTGCACCTGCTGCATCTGATAACCCACTCAGTGATAGATGTCTGGACACTACAGACAACATGCATCTCACTTTGCACATTGACTATGAACCCAAAGGATTCAGGATTCAGTGCAAATCAAAGCTTTGCAATTTGAATCCTTGTTCCAGGTTTACAGGAAGAATTGGAAAATGTTGTAAGATTATACAGACTTATTTATTAATCATGTATGTTAGAACAACAGCTTCCCTTTATCATGTTCTGTGTGCCACGTATCATCTTAGGTCCTGTACGTGTATTCTTTAACTTCATCCTCACAGACCCTCTTGTAACCAGCATATTTCTCTTCATTTGTCAAGAGAAGCAAAGTGAGGCTTTGAGAAGTAACATCATTGGCTTCAGGTAATGCGGCCAGTAGGTGCTAGGGCTGGGTTAAACCCACACTTGTCTGACAACGAGCTCATGTCTTTCACACTGTTGAACACTGCCAATTCCTTTCATTTATTCATTCATTCATTCATTCATTCATTCGCCAACCAGACACTGGAGGACACCTACAGGGGGCCAGGTATGGGATTTCAAAGACACAATCTTATTTGAGCGTATCTACAATTGGACACTTTTTGTGACTTCTGGTTTGGAAATGTGGATTGTCTAGGCTTCTGCTATGCCCAAGGAGCAAATCAACATCAACAGGTGTGTCAGAAGGTATCCTGCCCCGCCCTCCAGTCCCCTTACCATCTCCGGTTTTGCTTGAGCTGGGGGGTTCAGGTGTACTCAGAGGCCTGAGGGGAATAATAATCTCATCAACATTAACCCCTTCCTCCATGTGCTTCTCGGAAACGTGGGAGAGGAGTTCCGACTGATTTGGTGAGAAAAGGTTACAACATTTACACATAAAGATGGCCGTGTTTTCTGTAAGGAAAAAAAAAGGAAAATATGTTATTTCATCTCCACATAAACAATTATTACTTCCAATTGCCAAAGAAAATACCAAAAGCTGCCCTTCTGAGCCATCACCAGCCTCTACCAGATTGTGTCCCTCTGGCAGTCACCTCCACGGCAGGCCACTCACTTTCATCTTCAGGGAATTCCAGGGGCCAGAAAGTTCTTTATTCAGTATCTCAACCCTCAGTCCTTCTGGATAGTATCTAATACAAACCTCCTCGCTACCCAAATCTACTCATCAGCCCAGATTCTGGGATAAGTACAGCCAAGTAAAAAACAAATATGCAACTTGAAAAACTAAATCCTACCCCTCAAATGAATGAACTGCACACTGATGGCAATTAAGGAGTCTTGCTAGACTCTCTCAAATTAGATGCAAGGAAAAACTGACCACAATAGCATTTCTCAAGAGGCAAGCACCTTTCAATCAAACGATGGGAAGCTGTTGCCTCTTTAAAGCCACTGAATTCCTATTTAAAGCATTCTTATTATTCAAAAAATGTACCAATAGTTCATCTCATTATGATAAGACAGGGAGACATAATGAGGGAAATAAAACACTCACTTTTTAGACTGATAAAATAAAGATATATAACAAAACATTAAATTCAGGATACAATAACAATTAAAAGCCAGATCTTTGTAGTATTAGACTGAAAGGAAGTGGCTTTGTCCACTGAAAAGGACAACGGCTCTGGAGCCAAAAGGCCCAGGTTAAATTCCCAACTCATCCCTAAATGCTGGAAAGCTGCGGACCTCAGAGAAGCAGTCATCTGTCAGTTGCTGGAATCCATAGGAACTTTGGGGATAGAACATGCCTATTCAGCAGCAAGAACCCAGCGGGCACTCAGAAAGCACAACACTGACTCGGCGCAACTCTGCACCCATGGTGTGTCCTCGTCCAGCATCTGGACAGCTGGCAAGCCACACCTGGCTCCCCTCAGAATCCCCCTCACCAGCCTCCTGGGGATTCTCAACGCTGCCTGGAAGTCACATGCAACTTCTACGCCATTTACTGCCTAGCGATGCTGGACAAATACATGGCAATCATACGAGCTCTGTGCTCCCTGGTGATGGTGAGCAAGTATCTCATCCTCCTCGCTCCTCACTCTCAACAGCGGACCTTGCTTCATATCTCACTGGAAGCATCCAGAAAACAACTGCCCTTGCCACCCCTTTCAGCCCACCTGCATCTTCAGCTGTCTCCCCACCTTGCTCCTGCTAGCGTGAGGGTGGGCATAATGAGGGAGACACGAGGTGTGCGGGTGAGGGCAGTGGCCCATCCCAGAGCAGAGCTATCACATCTCTGATATTGTCTGGAATTGCTGGTTCATGGAGATACTAAAAGCAGACAAACACTTCAATTATGTGATCATTACTTTCAAATTCTCTAAAGATAGTGCATCCCTGATTGCCTGCACCCAGGAAGATGCTCCCACAGCCCTGCATGGGAAGGTTACTAGACAAAGGGTACATGATGGCTTGTGTGTGCAGAACCCACCCTCTCTGATAATCATTCTCCAGGTCATCAATTCTTCCCTCTGTACTAGATCTTTCCACTGGCCTATAAGCGTACTCTTATTCTCCCATCTCAAAACGAAAACATCGGCCGGGCACGGTGGCTCACAGTGGCCTGTAATCCCAGCACTTTGGGAGTTCGAGCCAGGTGGATCACGAGGTCACGAGTTTGAGACCACCCTGGCTAACACGGTGAAACCCTGTCTCTACTAAAAACACAAAAAATTAGCCGGGCATGGTGGCAGGCGCCTGTAGTCCCAGCTACTCGGGAGGCTGAGGCAGGAGAATGGCATGAACCCGGGAGGCGGAGCTTGCAGTGAGCCGAGATCACGCCACTGCACTCCAGCCTGGGTGACAGAGCGAGACTCCGTCTCAGAAAAAAAAAAAAAAAAAAAAATCTCCTGATCCCCACTCTCCCACCCCATTTCTCTCCTCTTTACAGTAAAACTCTCCTACCAGAAATAAGGAGGAAAGGCAATAGGCCAACCCGGCCTTGCTGGTGTGAAGGTGGAGCCCTTGGAAGGCACTGGAGTCCCAGGAGCAAGACCCTCCCTGGATTCACAGAAAGACTTTCTCCGTGAACTAACAGGGAGGTAACGACCTAAGAGAATTCTTTTCTACCAACAACACATGAAATCAAAATTTAACAAAGCAGAACATCGCTTCATCAATGAAAATCTCTCACAGATACTGCCAATCGATATTGTTTTTTCCGGGAAACACTCTATTCCTAAGGAACCCAAAATGCTTCCCAAACAAGAAGAGATTAGAGTAATACATTTTTCTTTATAGGAGGCCACGTTGTTTTCAATGTGCTTCCTGCTACTCCTACAATAACCCAGTGATTTAGGCAGAAAAGGGTTTGCAATCCCTGGTCCACGGCGGAGGAAACTGAGGCTGAAAGAGGAAAAGCAACTTGCTCAAGTCATCATGGGCAAGAGGCAGGGACCAGATTCTCTCCTACCTGCATTTGACACGAGTTACGTTTGGCTACAGCCCATGAGCTGAGTTTCTCCAAGTTATAGCTAAAATACTTAAGACTCTACACCCAGCAACATCTGCAATAAAACTCATTACAGCAAAGAGCATAATCCCCAAAGCACATATCAACTTCAGATGTGTTCATTTCAGCATTCATTGAGCAGTAACCACAGGTGGGCCCCACCCCAGACACTGCAGACAGAGATGAATCGGGCATGAGGTCCAGGCCCTGCCACAAGAGGAGGCCACCAACTCACTGGAGAGACAGACATGCCACAGAACAATCTCATGTAATGGTTTTTACTGAAATTATTTCCCAATACCTGTAAGTATTCTTGGTTCCTAGGATGCTCTCAGGAAAATGGGACTTCTGTGACATGTAACAGAGCTGAACTTCTGGGGACCACAGGGCTATTACAAGGGGTCTCCTAGTTCAAAGGCACACCAAGCACTGCCTAGAGATTACATAAATAAAACTATTTTGCATTTGTATATGAGAAAGTGTTGGAGACTACCAGAAATAAACTACTGCTTGGCTGTTCCACACCACCTAAGGCCTGAGGACCCTGGGTGGCACCTGGCCTTGGCCATCTGTTATGAATTTGCGTAACAGATGTGTCTGTGTGCTCAGCTCTCTCAAGCAGGGAGACTGGACCTGGAGCTCCCGAGGTAGAGGCAGAGACAAACACGGGAACCTGGAACAACTCTCACATAACAGAAGGCTCCGCCATGTGACGTGGGCCATGAGAGTGGGGTGGATCCCGATCTGGACAGGCTGCCATGGACAGGAGAGGCTTCTCAGCTGAGGGACAACCAGAGCTCAGTGCTGCAGGACAGTGAAACTCCAGGAAGGGTGTGTGGGCAGGAGACATGCAGGCTCAGGGAGGAAATACACGGAGTGCCATGGAGGCAGGAGGAAGGGAAAGGAGTGGATCTGCTGACAACACAGGGACAGAGTTCCCCAGCACAGTCACTGAGCAGGCACTGGCAGCTCCTGAGAGAACCAGGAGTCCACCAGCAGAGCAAAGGCAAGGAGAAACCGTGTCTGAAGGGGCTGGCCCCGAAGGAGAGGCCCCACGTGCCTGAGCTGCGCCAGTTCCCCTGCGTGTCCATACCCTGGACGCAGCATGGCCCCATCACATGGCTCCCCCTAGAATGTGAGGTCACTGGAAACAGCATCTGGCTAGCCTTGGACACCTCAGTACACATGGAGGACAGCAAGTGGCTATGGCGGAATGAGGGAGGGAGAAGGAAGGAGTACATCCACCCAAGACGGGTGGGACTGACACCAAAGAGCCTGTCCGGAGATGAGAGCAGAGATGATGGCCTGAGACACAGGTCTGCAGAGGAGTCAGGCCAAGCAGGTATGAGACCATCACTGACTAGACACGGCCAACAACAGAGACAGGGGAGGCAGATGTGCCCCCAAGGGAGCAAGGACAGGTCTGATGGGCAGGATCAAGTGGTTTGGGCAGGATGTCAGCATGCAGATGCCTACTAGGAGAAGGCAGCGCAAGACAGGGTGGGGTTCAGCTACAGTGGGGCAGAGAAATGGGGTCAGGACCCAAGGAGGAGCATCAAGCCTAAAGATGGAAAGTGTCAAGAAGCCAAATCCTTCCAAAGGCCCTGGCTCAGTCCATCCGAGTAGCTATCACAAAATGCCACATTTTGTGGCTTATTAAGAGAATTGTATTTCTCACAGTTCTGGAGGCTGGGAAGTCTGAGATAGAGGCACGGGCAGAATCAATGCCTGGCGAGGGCCACTTCCTGGTTCAAAGCTGGTGCCTTCTTGCTGTGTCGTCACATGGTGGAAAGGGCAAGGTAGCTCTTTGGGGTTTCTTTCATAAAGGCACGAATTCCATTCACAGGGGCCCCACCCTCATGACCTGACCACCTCCCAAAGGCCCCACCTGCTAGGCCATCACATTGGAGGGTAGGTTTTGATCTATGAATTTTAGGGGGAAACAAACATTCAGCTCATAGCAAGCAACAAACAGAAGACCGAGTCCTTAGTGACAGAGAAAGCCCTTAGGGAGAAGGTGGAAGAGAAGAGGGGCTGCTCCTGAAAAACGCAGCAAGGATGGGGAGGGCAGGCACTGGATCCAGCCATGAGGAAGATACTGGTAACCTCAGAAAGTGAGATTTCCCTAACATGGCCACAGAGACGCCCAAGGTGGCTGAGATCAAGGCAGGGATGTTCAGAAAGCAGGCACCCTCATCAGGCCTGGGGAAGGTTTGCTCTAACAAAAGGAAGCATCCTTTGGCCGTCTGGGTGACAATGGTCACTGCCAAGCACTGGCTACACTGGACAAATGACTTTTACCAGCTGACAATCTTCCAAGCCTTTGAGTAAAACGCCAGCATCATATTTAAATTACAAAATAAAAAGAGGTCTGGTCAGCAGGGAGGAGAGCGGGCAGAGAGAGTGTGCAGAGAGCATGTAAAAAGGCCAGTGGGGAGGCAGCTCAGTGTGTCCTAAGCCTCCACATCTCTCTGGCCTGCAAGGCAGCCTCTTTTGGGTCATCTGCCCACAGAGGACTGCTCAGAGTTTTCCCGGGGGTCTGGCTTTCGGGACCAGCCCAATGCCCAAGACCGCTTCTCCCTACAAAGCTGCTCTGCAGCAGACAAACACGCACAGACATGCATAAGGGTGGTAGAGGCTGCTGCTCTCATGAACCAACACTGCCATGGCAAAGGGGTCCAGAGCCTCAAAGACACTCGCTCATAACTTCTGACCAGTGGTTTTCCTCCTTGAGATCCTGCCTTCGTGATCATCCAAAATGAGAACAGGGATTGTGCACTAAGATACTCAACACACAAGTATTTATAATAGCAAGTTCCCAGAAGCGACCGAAGTGCTCAGCAGTGGACAAATCCTGACACTCACAAAACAAATTATGATACAGCCACTGAAAATCGTATTTCAAAGAATACTGAATGGCACAGGGAAACACTCATAATGAACACTAAGTTTTAAAGAATGGAATACTCAGCTATTTGGTATGAATACAATTTTTTTATTAATGGATAGATATTATTTATGAATAGATGGAAGGAAGGAGAGCTGGCCAGGATGAAAGGAAATACACCAAAATTTTCACTGTGAAACTTTTTTAAAAAATAACTTCTGCCTGTAATCCCAGCACTTTGGGAAGGCAAGGTGGGCAGATCACGAGGTGAGGAGTTCGAAACCAGCCTGGCCAAGATGGCAAAACCCCGTCTCTACTAAAAATACAAAAAATTAGCTGGATGTGGTGGCGTGCACCTATAATCCCAGCTACTCGAGAGGCTGAGGCAGGAGAATTGCTTGAACCTGGGAGGTGGAGGATGTAGTGAGCTGAGATCGTGTCACTGTACTCCAGCCTGGGTGACAGAGCAAGACTCTGTCTCAAAATAATAATAATAATAATTAATAATAACATCTGTACTTTCTACAATGAGTCTAAATAACATTTAAAAATCAGAAAGACTGCTAGGCCTTCTAAAAACAAGGTGAAGGATAACACAACAGATCCAACACGGTTCAGGAGGATCCACTCTAAGCTGCTCAGGCAAGGATGGTGTCTTATTCAAGTCCAGGCAAGGATGGCATCTTATTCAAGTCCATGTCCCCAGCCTGGCACATGATAGGTGTTCAACTAATGAGGAAGCTGAGTCGCACACTGCAAATCATAAAGACCATGAGCAGAGGAAAGGGGAAAGCCTTGGCTGAGGTGCCTGGGAAATTATGGGAGAAGGCACTTGAATGGATCTTGAAAGGCAGCCAGACCTGCACAGGAGGTCACGGGAGGGGCTCCCAGACTCCAGAGTGCATCAGGCATGGGCTCTAACCCCGACCCCACCCCACCCCTACGAACACTTCCTCATTCAATGCCCCACCTCTCTGTTGGCCAGCCCATGATCCCCATTCTACAATACAGGATGGAGGGTCAGAGGAGCTAGCCTCCCCTCAGCCAGGGAAGTGCAGCGGCAAGCAGAACCGGGATCTCCCTGACCCAGGCCCAGGGCTCCACAGGGCTACATGGCCTGTGCAGGGTCAGCGCCAGTAAAGAACATATGGCCACACAGAGCCCACGAGACCACAAAAACTCCCCAAGGGAGCAGGGGTCTTGGTCACAGGGCTGGTCCTGACAGCCAGGCTCCCCAGGGGGCGCTCTGTGTTGCTCCTACCATTGCAATCTCTAATAAAAGCAGCCTGTTCCAAAAGCCCAGAGCAGAGAGCACGGTGCACCCTTTCCAACAGAACCTATGAGTGCCTCCCAGGCCTCCCACAGGGAGGGCAGCTGCACTCACTGGGGACGTTCATAAAGCCGCATATAAACGGCAAAATGCCAAAGCACACAGAGAGGGCGCGGGGTCAGGCTGCATCCCCCAAATATTAAGAATTGTTAATCCACCAAAATAACAACAAAGGAGGCACTTTTGTTTTCTATAGTGGACTAATATGAAAAAAATATTATCTTGCACCCTGAAATATACTCATAATTATGTTGTCAGCTAATCCTGATGAAGATGCTATAATTTGGATGCATTTTTAGGTCCAATTACTGTGCACTCAACCTTATGAAAAGAATTCAAAGGGAAAATGACATATTCAGCACAAAGAAAATCACGAAAGTTCAGGGTTTGAGCATTCAATTCCTACTAATTCAATTCCAGGTTTTAGCCAGCTACGCTGTACTATTAAAGTGGAAAATCCTAAAATAACTGTACTAATAAGTCCTCATTTCTGATCTCTGATTTGTAAACATTCCCAGCCAAGAACAGCCAGGTCCTGTCTGCAACCTCTGACCCCCCTGCCTGCTCTGGGACCCTGGGACAAGCAAGGTGTTTTGACCCAACTCCTTCCAGAAGGCAGCTGTGAACTGGAATATGAATTCATAGGCCCCGAGGTGGAGACTGAGTCCCTTGCACTGGGAAGGTTCCTGGATGCAGCAGAAGGTGGCTGGTGCTCTAGCCATGGGCCGCAGACATGATCAGCTGAAGCTGGCCTGCTCTGAGGGACCCCTCCCCAACTTTCAGGCCCTCAAGGAAAAGGGTGATAAGGGTCAGTTGGGCCTTGAGCTGGAGTCACAGATGCTCACAGCCAGCTCACATCCAGCCAGCTCACAGGATGCTCTGGCACCCTGCACACGAGGCAGAGTGTCCTCCTCCTGCTGCTGCTGTCCTCTGTACGTCCACCTGGCGGGAGTCTCAAGGGCAGGATGAGTGGAACAAGACAGGGTTCAGGCATTATGGGGTCCCCCACCAGCCCTTACACCAGCTTTTAATATTTCCATTATTGTTCATTATAAAAGGTACATAGGAGTACATGTTGATGGTAACAGTAAACAAAACAGCAGTCTATAGAATACAGACAACCCCCAAGCATCCCCTCTGAGAGTCAGAGCATCACTGAGCACAGTGTGGTGCCTACATCCTTCCAGACCTTCTGCTGTGCATCATAGACAGAGAGAGATGGACAGGAACAGGGACGAATATCACCTTCATAGCAACAAAACCTTGTACAAACCCTTCCCCACGGGGGTCCCCAGAGCCCTGTGCCCCTCCATACCCCTCTGCCTCCCTTGAGGTCCTGCAGGCTGGGCTTGACACAGAAGGACAGCAGAGGAGATCACTGGTATTGTTGAGGGTCTCAGGGGCCCCAAGTAAAAACTCAAAATACACTACCCAGCAGTGAACAGAGCACCCCTTCCCATTCCCAGCTGGGCTAGTGGCACAGAAGGCCCAGTACAGAGCCAAGACGTTCACCAGCATTCAGCAGTAATGAAGCTATCCCTGCACACTGAAGTGTCACTGGAGGCCCCATGGAGGGTAGTACTAAGGCACCCTTGCCCCTTCTAGCTAGGACTGGTATCAGCAGCAGAGGTCCAGCTGGGAGCCTGAACTCCCACCCCCATCCACCAGTAATGAGGTGCACTTTTCTACAGGCATCAAAGAGACTGAGTGGGGAACCTGAACTTCCACCCCACACTGGCAGTAATAAGGCAGTACCCCCTCGTCCCCACCAGAGCAGTGTCAGATGGAGCCTGCTAAAACCGAAGATTTAAATAAGATCCAGACCTTCGTAACATAATATCGAAAATGCCCAAGATTCGATTAAAAATCATTCCTCATGATTTTCCAAGACCAGGAAAATATCAATTGTAATGAGAAAAAACAATTAACAGACACCAATACTAGGTGGCACAGATGTCAGAATTAATTGATAAGGACTTAAAGTAGCCATCACAAAAATGCCTTCATGATAAAGGACAAGCCTCTCTACAACAAGCAAAAAAACACTGCATCTCAGAAAAGAAATCAGAGATATAAAGAAAACCCAAATGAAAATTTTAGAACAGAAAAATACAGCAACAACAAAACTTTCAATGGATGGGCTCAAAGCAGAATGAAAAGGAGAGAAAAATAACAAAGAAAAGAGATTGAAAAAGAAAAGAACAGAGCCCCCAAGGACCTGTGGGACTATCACAAAAGATTAACATTTGTGACATGAGTCCCAAAAAAAGAAAAAGAGAATAGAACTGGGCAAGTATTCAAAGAAATTACAGCTGGAAACTTCCCAAATTTGACAAAAGATATAAATCCACTAATTCAAGAAGCTGAGCAAACCCCAGACAGGATAAATCCAAAAAAATCCATGCCAAGTACAGCCATAAAAAAGAATGAGTTCGTGTCCTTTGAAGGGACATGGATGAAGCTGGAAACCATCATTATCAGCAAACTAACCACGAACAGAAAACTAAATACCACATGTTCTCACTCATAAGTGGGAGTTGAACAATGAGAACACATGGACACAGGGAGGGGAACATCACACACTGGGGCCTGTTGGGGGCTGGGGGGAAAGGGGAAGGAGAACATTAGGACAAACAGCTAATGCATGCTGGGCTTAAAACATAGATGACAGGTTGACAGGTGCAGCAATCCACCGGGGCACATATATACCTACATAACAAACCTTCACGTTCTGCACAAGTATCCAAGAACTTAAAGTAAAATAATTTAAAAAAAAGAAATCCATGCCAAGACACATCATAATCAAATCTCTGAAAACTAAAGACAAAATGTAGAAGTAACAAGAAAAAAAGTCTACAGAGGAAAATTATGTGAATGACAGCAGATTTATCATCAGATACAATGGAACCCAGAAGGAAATGGCACAGCATTTTCAAATGTTGAAAGAAAAGAACTGTCCGCCTAAAATTCCATGTCCAGTGAAAATACCCTTCAGGAATGGAGGGGAAATCAAGACATTCTCAAAGGAAGAAAAATTGGCGTAATTTGTCACCAGTAGATATCACCTAATAGAATGGCTACAGGAAGTTTCCTAAACAGGAAAAAAATATAAAAACAATAAATCTTAGAACATCAAAAAGAAAGAAAGAAGAAAGGAAAGTATAAAAATATGAGTAAATACACCAGACTTTCCTCTTAGGTTTTCTAAATTATGTTTGACAGTTGAAACAAAAGGTCTATCTCTGTGGGAAGTAGTTCTCAATGTATGCAGAAGAAATACTTACAACAATTATACCATGAATGAGGGAGGGGGTCCTCTCAAACTTCTGCTCTGAGATGTTGATAAAGAACCTTCATAACTTGACTATCAACCCTTGTACTGAATTCCCTTCCCTTCTACCACAGGTTCACCCCAACAATAGGATATAAGAGCAACGATCCTCAAGTAAATCAGAGATGACTTGCTTTACAAGAAGAGAGGAGTAAAAACATTGCTATCTATGCAGAAAGAAAGAATGGCAAAATTGAGACACCCATTACTCAGCATAGTTCCTAGGCTTGAAAGAGAACTAACAAACACTCGGCTTAAGGGACGTCAGAATGAACGAAGAAGTGAACCACTCCAATGTTGCTGCAGTTTCCGCATATTTAACAGATAGGATCCTTCTGGGAATGCTAGAATCAGGGATTATGACACCAAGTCACTTCAGCCTTAAACCTTATTCTTGTGCTTTTCTTTCTTGCTGGTAATTTTACATAAAAGGATATATAGCTAGAATAGACTATATACCAATAATTTTGATAATGAATTCTATGATGTGTTTTGTCTTCTTGTATCTTTTTTCCTTCCTACCATGATACCAGTAATTTATAAGTGATCCGTGTAGTTTAAATGTATTTGAATAACCTCAGTATATTTTAGCTCTACTCACTGATTTGACCTAAAAAAGCACCAAAAGGACATAAGTATTCCCATGTATTTTAGAAGCCTAAAGTCAGTGACAGGAAACCCAACATCAAGAATTTGAACCAGGCCAGGCACAGTGGCTCACACCTGTAATCCCAGCACTTTGGGAGGCCGAGGCAGGCAGATCACCTGAGGTCAAGAGTTCAAGACCAGCCTGGCCAAATGGTGAAACCCCGTCTCTACTAAAAATAGGAAAAACTAAGGTAGCTGGCAAGATGGCCGAATAGGAACAGCTTCAGTCTGCAGCTCCCAGTGAGATCAAAGCAGAAGGCAGGTAATTCCTGCATTTCCAACCGAGGTACCCAGTTCATCTCATTGGGTCTGGCTGGATAGTGGGTGCAGCCCACAGAGAGTGAGCCAAAGTAGGGTGGGGCATCGCCTCACTGGAAAGTGCAAAGGTCAGGAGATTTTCCCTTTTCTGGCCAAGGGAAGCCATGAGAGACTGTACCGGGAAGAACAGTGCATTCCAGCCCAGGTACTGCGCTTTTCCCATGGTCTTTGCAATTGGCAGACCCAGAGATTGTCACCAGTGCCTGGCTCGGCAGGTCCCACCCCCAGAGCCCAGCAAGCTAAGATCCACTGGCTTGAAATTCTGGCTTGAAATTCTCACAGTCTGAGGTCGACCTGGGACACTAGAGCTTGGTGGGGAAAGGGGCATCGCCATTGCTGAGGCCTGAGTAGGCAGTTTTACCCTCACGGTGTAAACAAAGCTGCCAGGAAGTCTGAACTGGATGGACCCCACCACAGCTCCCTGGGACAGAGCACCTGGGGGAAGGGGCGGCTGCGGGTGGAGCCTCAGCAGACTTAAACCTCCCTGCCTGACAGCTCTGAAGAGAGAAGCGGTTCTCACAGCACAGTGTTTGAGCTCTGATAATGGACAGACTGCCTCCTCAAGGGGGTCCCTGACCCACCGTGTATCCAGACTGGGACACACCTCCCAGTAGGAGTCAACAGACACCTCATACAGCAGAGCTCTGGCTGGCATCTGGCAGCTTCCCCTCTGGGACAAAGCTTCCAGAAGTAAGAACAGGCAGCACTCTTTGTTGTTCTGCAGCCTCTGTTGGTGATACCAAGGCAAACAGGGTCTGGAGTGGACCTCCAGCAAACTCCAGTAGACCTGCAGGAGAGGGGCCTGTTAGAAGGAAAACTAACAAACAGAAAGGAATAGTATCAACATCACCAACATCAAAGACCAAAGGTAGATAAACCCACAAAGATGGGGAGAAACCAGCGCAAAAAGGCTGAAAATTCCAAAAACCAGAACACCTCTTCTCCAAAGGATCACAACTCCTGGCCAGCAAAGGAACAAAACTGGACGGAGAATGAGTTTGACAAATTGACAGAAGTAGGCTTCAGAAGGTGGGTACTAACAAACTCCTCCGAGCTAAAGGAGCATGTTCTAACCCAATGCAAGGAAGCTAAGAACCTGAAAAAAAGGTTAGACAAATTCCTAACAAGAATAACCAGCTTACAGAAGAACATAAATGGCCTGATGGAGCCGAAAAACACAGCATGAAAATTTCATGAAGCATACACAAGTATCAATGGCCAAATCAATCAAGCAGAAGAAAGGGTATTAGAAATTGAAGATTAACTCAATGAAATAAAGCAAGAAGACAAGATTAGAGAAAAAAGAGTGAAAAGAAGTGAGCAAAGCCTCCAAGAAATACGGCACTATGTGAAAAAACCAAATCTACGTTTGATTGTTGTACCTGAAAGTGATAGGGAGAATGGAACCAAGTTGGAAAACACTCTTCAGGATATTATCCAGGAGAACTTCCCAATCTAGCAAAGCAGGCCAACATTCAAATTCAGGAAATACAGAGACCACCACAAGAATATTCCTTGAGATGAGCAACCTCAAGACACATAATCGTCAGACTTACCAAGGTTGAAATAAAGGAAAAAATGTTAAAGGCAGCCAGAGAAAGGCTGGGTTACCCACAAAGGGAAGCCCATCAGACTAACAGTGGATCTCTCAGCAGAAACCCTACAAGCCGGAAGAAAGTAGGGGCCAATATTCAACATTCTTAAAGAAAAGAATTTTCAACCCAGAATTTCAAATCCAGCCAAACTAAGCTTCATAAGTGAAGGAGAAATAAAAGCCTTTACAGACAAGCAAATGCTTAGAGATTTTGTCACCACCAGGCCTGCCTTACAAGAGCTCCTGAAGGAAGCACTAAACATGGAAAGGAACAACCGGTACCAGCCACTGCAGAAACATGCCAATTTGTAAAGACCAAAGACTATGAAGAAACTGCATCAACTAATGGGCAAAATAACCAGCTAGCATCATATGACAGGATCAAATTCACACATAACAATATTAACCTCAAATGTAAATGGGCTAAATGCCCCAATTAAAAGGCACAGACGGGCAAATTAGATAGAGTCAAGACCCATCAGTGTGCTGTATTCAGGAGACCCATTTCATGTGCAAAGACACACATAGGCTCAAAATAAAGGGATGGAGGAAGATCTACCAAGCAAATGGGAAACAAAAAAAAGCAGGGGTTGCAATCCTATTCTCTGATAAAACAGACTTTAAACCAACAAAGATCAAAAGAGACAAAGAAGGCCATTACATAATGGTAAAGGGATCAACACAACAAGAATAGCTAACTATCCTAAATATATATGCATCCAACACAGGAGCAAGCAGATTCATAAAACAACTTCTTAAAGACCTACAAAGAGACTTAGACTCCAACACAATAACAGTGGGAGACTTTAACACCCCATTGTCAATATTAGACAAATCAATGAGACAGAAAATGAACAAGGATATCCAGGACTTGAGCTCAGCTCTGGACTAAGGGGACCTAATAGACATCTACAGAACTCTCCACCCCAAATCAACAGAATAAACATTCTTCTCAGCACCACACTGCACTTATTCTAAAACTGACCACATAATTAGGAGTAAAACACTCCTCAGCAAATGCAAAAGAACAGAAATTATAACAGTCTCCCAGACCACAATGCAATGAAATTAGAACTCAAGATTAATCAACTCACTCAAAACCACACAACTACATGGAAACTTAACAACCTGCACCTGAATGACTACTGGGTAAATAATGAAATAAAGGCAGATACAAAGATGTTCTTTGAAACAAGTGAGAACAAAGACACAACGTACCAGAATCTCTGGGACACATTTAAAGCAGTGTGTAGAGGGAAATTTATAGCACTAAATGCCCACAAGAAAAAGCAGGAGAGATCTAAAATTGACACCCTAACATCACAATTAAAAGAACTAGAGAAGCAAGAGCAAACAAATTCAAAAGCTAGCAGAAGACAAGAAATAACTAAGATCAGAGCAGAACTAAAGGAGACAGACACACGAAAAACCCTTCAAAAAAAAATCAATGAATCCAGTAGCTGGTTTTTTTAAAAGATCGACAAAATAGATAGACTGCTAGCCAGATTAATAAAGAAGAAAAGAGAGAAGAAACAAATAGACACAATAAACAATGATAAAGGGGCTATCACTACTGATCCCACAGAAATACAAACTACCATCAGAAAATACTATAAACACCTCTAGGCAAATAAACTAGAAAGTCTAGAAGAAATGGACAAATTCCTGTACACATACATCCTCCCAAGACTAAACCAGGAAGAAGTCGAATCCCTGAATAGAACAATAACAAGTTCTGAAATTGAGGCAGTAATTAATAGCCTACCAACCAAAAAAATCCAGGACCAGATGGATTCACAGCCAAATTCTACTAGAGGTGCGAAGAGGAGCTAGTACCATTCCTTTTGAAACTATTCCAAACAATAGAAAAAGAGGGAATGCTCCCTAACTCATTTTATGAGGCCAGCATCATCCTGATACCAAAACCCAGCAGAGACACAACAACAACAACAAAATTTTAGGCCAATATCCCTGATGAACATTGAAAAATCCTCAATAAAATACTGGCAAACCAAATCCAGCAGCACATCAAAAAGCTTATTCACCACAATCAAGTTGGCTTCATCCCTGGGATGCAAGGCTAGTTCAACATACGTAAATAAATAAATGTAATCTATCACATTAACAGAACCAATGACAAAAACCACATGATTATCTCAACAGACACTGAAAAGGCCTTTGACAAAATTCAACAGCCCTTCATGCTAAAAACTCTCAATAAATTAGGTATCAATGGGACATATCTCGAAATAATAACAGCTATTTATGACAGACCCACAGCCAATATCATACTGAATGGGCAAAAACTGGAAGCATTCCCTTTGACAACTGGCACAAGACAAGGATGCCCTCTCTCACCTCTCCTATTCAACATAGTATTGGAAGCTCTGGCCAGGGCGATCAGGCAAGAGAAAGAAATAAAGGGTATTCAATTAGGAAGTCAAATTGTCTCTGTCTGCAGATGACATGATTGTATATTTAGAAAACCACATTATCTCAGCCCCAAACCTCCTTAAGCTGATAAGCAACTTCAGCAAAGTCTCAGGATATAAAATGTGCAAAAATCACAAGCATTCCTATACACCAATAACAGACAAAGAGCCAAATCATGAGTGAACTCCCATTCACAATTGCTACAAAGAGAATAAAATACCTAGGAATACAACTTACAAGGGATGTGAAGGACCTCTTCAAGGAGAACTACAAGCCACTGCTCAAGGAAGTAAGAGAGGACACAAACAAATGGAAAAATGCTCATGGATAGGAAGAATCAATATCGTGAAAACGGCCATAATGCCCAAAGTAATTTATAGATTCAATGCTATCCCCATCAAACTACCACTGACTTTCTTCACAGAATTGGAAAAAAACTACTTTAAATTTCATATGGAACCAAAAAAAGAGCCCTAATAGCCAAGACAATCCTAAGCAAAAAGAACAAAGCTGGGGGCATCATGCTACCTGATTTCAAACTATACTGCAAGGCTACAGTAACCAAAACAGCATGGTACTGGTACCAAAACAGATATATAGACCAATGGAACAGAACAGAGGCCTCAGAAATAACACCACACATCTACAACCATCTTTGACAAACCTGACAAAAACAAGCAATGGGGAAAGGATTCCCTATTTAATAAATGGTGTTGGGAAAACCGGCTATCCATCTGTGGAAAGCTGAAACTGGATCCCTTTCTTACACTTTATATAAAAATTAACTCAAGATAAATTAAAGACTTAAATGTAAGACCTAAAACCATAAAAATCCTAGAAGAAAATCTAGGCAATACCATTCAGGACATAGGCATGAGCAAAGACTGCATGAGTAAAACACCAAAAGCAATGGCAACAAAAGCCAAAATTGACAAATAGGATCTAATTAAACTAAAGAGCTTCTGCACAGCAAAAGAAACTATCATCAGAGTCAACAGGCAACCTACAGAATGGGAGAAAAATTTTGCAATCCGTCTGAAAAAGGGCTAATATTCAGAATCTACAAAGAACTTAAACAAATTTACAAGAAAAAAACAACCCCATCAAAAAGTGAGTGAAGGATATGAACAGACACTTCTCAAAAGAAGATATTTATGCAGCCAACAACTGTGAAAAAAATGCTCATCACTGGTCATTAGAGAAATGCAAATCAAAACCACAGTGAGATATCATCTCACACCAGTTAGAATGGTGATCATTAAAAAGTCAGAAAACAACAGATGATGGAAAGGATGTGGAGAAACAGGAACGCTTTTACGCTGTTGGTGGGAGTGTAAATTAGTTCAACCATTGTGGAAGACAGTGTGGAGATTCCTCAAAGATCTAGAACTAGAAATACCATTTGACCCAGCAATCCCATTACTGGGTATATACCCAAAGGATTACAAAACATTATACTGTAAAGACACATGCACACGTATGTTTATTACAGCACTGTTCACAGTAACAAAGACTTGGAACCAACCCAAATGCCCATCAATGATAGACTGGATAAAGAAAATGTGGCACCTATACACTATGGAATACTACACAGCCATAAAAAAGGATGAGTTCACGTCCTTTGCAGGGACATGGATGAAGCCAGAAACCATTATCCTCAGCAAACTAATACAAGAACAGAAAACCAAACACTGCATGTTCCCACCCATAAGTGGGAGTTGAACAATGAGAACACATGGACACAGGGAGGGGAACAGCACACGCTGGGGCCTGTCAGGGGTTGGGGGTGGGGGGAGGGACAGCATTAGGAGAAATACCTAATGTAGATAACAGGTTGACGGGTGCAGCAAACCACCATGGCACATGTATACCTATGAAACAAACCTGCACATTCTGTACATGTATCCCAGAACTTAAAGTCTAATTAAAAAAAAAAAAAAAACAGAAAAAAAATTAGCCAGGGGAGGTAGCGTACACCTGTAGTCCCAGCTACTTGGTTGGCTGAGGCAGGAGAAGCGTTTGAAACCAGGAGGTGGAGGTTGCAGTGAGCCATGATCACGCCACTGCACTCCAACCTCGGCAACAGAGTCAGACTCTGTCTCCAAAAAAAAAAAAAAAAAAGGAATTTGAAGCAAAGTCACTTGTGGGGAAAGAATGTAAAGAAAGCACTGGGTAGTTTGGCTAGAGCATAATCATTGGATTTTCTGGATTTCAAAAATTTGGATTGTAATAAAAAGAAACTTTGTGCTATTTTTACAATTTTCAGTACAAATAAATGTGTATATTAAGAAACAATAAAATTAACATATTTGAGTACCTTTTTTAAAAAATGAGGGAGGGTAAAGGGATGTAAATGGCGGGAAGCTTTCTACACTTCACTCACACAGATCAAACGGCAACAAACAGTGCTGCATCTTGACTGCGGGAGTAATGACACAAATCTACACACAATAAAAATGGATTCAAACTATACACACACACTGCACCGGCACCAATTTCTTGGTTTAATATTGTATGACAGTTACATAAGATGTAACCAATAGGTTGGGATAATAAAAAAAAAATTCTAGAGATCAATGGTGGTGATGGTTACATAACAACACTAATGTACCTAATGCCACTAAACTACCTAAAAATGACTAAAATGGTAAATTTTGTGTTGTGTAGATTTTATATTTATTTTAAAAATGTAAACCACTTTTGGGTAAACTGGGTAAAAGGCACGTGAGACTTCTGTATTATCTTTACAACTTCCTGTGAATCTGTAATTATTTCAAAATAGACATTTAAAAAAACTAACTGTGGCAAACAAAAAGAGTCTGGATCTTCTGGAACAAACAATAATTTTGAGAAGATCATGTACACTGCTAGGTGGCTTATCCATGATCCCAGTCAATCCCAACTACCCTGGAAGATATGTAAGGCTCAGAAAGGTAGAGGGAGGCAGCTCCCAGAGGCAGACCCAGAATGCAGCCCAGTGAATGTGCCCATCTCTGAGCACTGGTGGGGAAGTTTGGGGTCTGAAGGGCTGGCTATGGACCCCACACCTTTGCCCAGTACCTTCTATGCCAGCTGGTGGGGAGGTTTGGGGTCTGAAGGGCTAGCTGTGTACCCCACACCTCTGCCCAGTACTCTCTATACCAGTTGGTGGGAAGAGGCAGGGTCTGAAGGGCTGGCTTTTGCCACACCTTTGCCCACTGCCTTTCATACCACCTGTACTCATTACCTGCAGTAACAGCCTCACCAGCCCAATGCCAGCTTCCCCTTAGCGATGATGCTGCCAACACAGTAGGCACTCAACAAGTGCTAGATGATCTGATTATTACAAAATGATTAACCATTTATCAATGCCCTCAAGAAGACAAAATGCTACATTATGAGACTATTACACTACTCTGTTTAAAAGCCCCAGATTAAAAATCTCTTACTTCTTCTCCTTGATTAGTATAAATCATCCTCCCTGCTTTGTAACTATCTTTTACTTGGATTTATTAACTTCAGAGAGAGTCCAACAGCCAAAGCTAAGACCCTATTAAATTATCTATCTTATGAGGAGAGGAGTAGGGTGGCAAATTCTTTCTGAGTTATACTTTTGTTTTCTTGTTTTTCATTTGTCCTTAAGTTATTAATTTCCTAAGGGCCAGCAGCTTCCCAATTGGAATGGAAATATTTTAACAACATAAAGCTGGATTGCTGTCACATCCAGCATAAAGAATAGTCTCATACATGCAGATGAGTACAGTTTAAAATACCTTTTTTATATATTCAGGAAAAGAGACTCAGGTTAGAACAAACATTTTCCTTCCATTTAGCTCATCTTGCAGAACTTTTAATCAGCTGTGAATAAACTATCAACTTCATTACCATCATCATACTTAGGGAAAACTTGCTGTAACCAAAACAGTGGCATTGAAAGAGGAAGAAGCCGATGAGAAGGAAGGTTAAATTAATTAAACCCTCACCATGAGCCGGCACCACCAGAGGCTCATACGAGGCTTATTTAATTCTCACAACAATCCTGTGAAATAGGTTTTATTATTGTATTTTCTCAAATCTAAGACAACATCTACTTTAGGGAGCACGGATATTTTACATACCACTAAAAAAGATAAAAACGCTGCCAAATAAACTCAGACACACTAGTTTCTCACCATACCAACTGTAAGCTGCCTCCTGATCTTAGAGATGCTAAAATCTAAGTCTGGCCGGGCACAGTGGCTCACGCCTGTAATCCCAGCACTTTGGGAGGCTTAGACGGGCAGATCACTTGAGCTCAGGAGTTCGAAACCACCTAAGGGACATGGCGAAACCCTGTCTCTACCAAAAATACAAAAACTTAGCCAGGCGTGGTGGCGCCTACCCGTGGTCACAGCTACTCAGGAGGCTAAGGTGAGAGGATCGCTTGAGCCTGGAAGGCGGAGGTTGCAGTGAGCAGAGATCGTGCCACTGCCCTCCACTGTGGGTGCAGAGTGAGACTTTGTCTCAAAAATAAAATAAAACAAAATAAAATAAAAGTGTTTGAATCAATGAAGTTCAGTAGCATTTCCATATAACTGGGCAGGCTGGATGTGAGCTGGGGAGATCCTGGTTCCCAACCCCGGCTCCCTTCCCTGTAAGGCCCCTTTTCCCCAGCATGCCATACACACTCAGGCTGTAAGCCCGGCTTCTGAGCTCACCTCTATGCCAGCACGACAGCCCTGCTTTCAAGGGAGAGGAGATAAACTTTTCCTGAGTACCAGAGGCTTTCGCGCTCCCTCTCACATTTGATCCGGACAAGCTGGGTTGCTGCTAGCCGTTAAGGCACCTCGGTGAGAACTGGACAAACGCATCCTTCCTTAAGACACTAGCACCCCCTGTCAGAAAATGGTCATAACATATTGAGTTTGTTGGAACAATACACTTTGCAGTCATTTGTGGAAAACTCATAATAAACATACATATTCATTATGCGAAATGTGCCCTCTTAAAAAGTGGCTCCCTTGCGGGCACGGAGGATACAAGAAAAAAAAAAAGAGGTGGCTCCTTTGTGCAGTGTGTAACCTGCACAGCTGTACACAGTAGCTCTGCGAATGTGTCAGACAGAAAGATGTGATTATCACACGTTACAGATGAGAAAGCTATAACTTGCCTAAGAATCAAATACAGGCCTGTATGGTTCCACAGCTACTTGATGAGTCACAAGGAGCTTAAAAATTAGGTAGGAAAGCAGGTTGTACGTGTGCACATCTACATATGAACATACTAACCACATGCCACAGGAGCATGTGCGGAGCAGGCAGAGATCTCTGTGGCTGGGGCACCTGGGAGAGGTTTGTCAGAAAAGGGGAAGTTGAACGGCTCCAGGAGGTGGCGAGACAGCTGGAGGAAGGAAAGGAGAAGGGAGTGGAAGCCACGCAGCCAGTGGGGTCAGAACCAAGAGCCTCACCTGCTGGAAGAGCCTTGAGTGTGGAGAGAGGACGGGTTAAAGGCAGGGCAGGCACACCGAGAGCTGCGGCGGCTCCTCCAAGAGCCCCCCACAGACCAGTACTTGGCCAGGAATGGATGCAAGAAGCTCCTGCCCCCCAGGCAGGAGGCCCATCCCAGAGGTCTGGAGACAGCGGGTGGGGGCACTTAGAAAGCTGCCCCGTCTGATGCGGCAGCTGCCTCCCAGGTCCAGCCACTGGAGGCCCAAATATTGAACTTGTAGTTGGAATCCCCTGATTTTTAAGCACTGGCCATCAAATAAGATTTTTCTGGGAAAGAAAAAAAAGAAAAGAAAAAAACCTCTGCAGCCTCTGCAGACCAAACAAAGCAAATCTGCAGGTTAGGTCTGGCCTGCGGGTTGCCAATTTGCAATTTCTGATAAAAGGCTTTCCACCTGGGTGACTAGGGGAAAGTTGTTAACTTACAGGGGAAAAGCCAAGGAAACTGGTCTGAAAAAAAAACAGAGACACACAGACCATGAGACAGAGAAAGAGAGGGACATTGAGAGGGACCGAGGAGAGGACCCAGCACCTTCTGCCCATCCACCCAGCTCCCTAACACCCCATACCAGTGCCTGGCTTGGGTAGATGGAAGACAATTAGTGTGATTTTGCTAGTTTAGAGATTTTCTCTGAGTTTTTCAGATCTTCCACAACAGGAATTACACATGTAATCCAAAAAATAAAAAATAAATTTTAAAAAACACTTATATGGGTGTTAGAAATAAAGGGATAGCAACTGACAAAATAGTAAGATCTCCCTCTTAGGGGAGGAAGACTTACTGATCACCAGACCGCTTTGGCCTCAGACACGTCAACTTGTCTTGGTCAGGACCAAACACTCATTCAAGACCGAGATCAAGGCCAGGGCTGCCCACACCACAGGGACATGCCAGCTCTGGGCACAGCTGTTGGGTTCCTGGTATTTTTCTTTGACGTTGATTAGATGTTTGACTGTGCAGAGTAGGGATATGTCTTACATTTCTCCCTTCCTTTATGTAATAAAGATATGTTCATTGATAAAATGACCCAAAAAATAAAAGAAGACAGGAAACTAGTTTAACCGGCAGCAAGACAGATTTAGATTATGTGGGGAAAAGGCATTCTTGGCATAAAAGTTTCATTCATTGCAACGAGAAATTTGGTGAGTGTGGCAGGTGTGGGCAGCCTAGCCTGAAAGTGCCAGATTCCAGAGCTGCAAATGTGTGGGCTGGGTGTAAGGAGTGCCCAGGTGAGCAGATGGTCTGCCGGGGTTAGAGGAGGCCAGGCAGGAAAAGGCACAGGAGCTCCCAGAGCTGGTGTTCTAGGAGTTTCCACGTGTCAGTCATGGGAAGGAGAGGAAGACATCAAGACTTCATGGCACAATGTGGCACTCCCACCCTCCCCTGCCCCAGCCACCAGCTGCAGGGAGGTGCTTACGCTGCCTCCTGTTGGTCACACATACATTCCTATTAGTGACCACACTGGAACCTCCCTGCTGTTCTGGGAAACAGCCGAGTACATGGTGTCATCCCCATCACCACCACCACCGTCAGCATCTCCTTTTTACAGAGGAGAAACCTGGGGCTCAGGTGAGTGAGTTGCCAAAGGAGCCCCCAGCCAGATGAATTAAAAAGCCAGAACTTAACCAAGACCCTCCAAGTCGACCACCACATCTGCCTACCCCCCTGGTGCCTAGCCCTGCCACGGGAAATCGCTTGTTATTTCCTGTAATGCTCACAGAGAGCAATACTGAGAGGAATGCAAGTCTTGGTCTCCCCAGCCCACAGCCAGCATCATGGTTAGAAGGACATTTCAAATGATTAATTACAACTAAGAAAAGGAGCTACATGGAGAAGGGGACTTTGCTGTGTTTGTTATAATTTACTACAGCAATTCATTTTGGGGAGCAACAGCGGGAAAATAACAGTATGCCAGATATAAGTGATACCAACCCACCCAGACCACATACTTAATGAGCATGCCCACTGCACAGGTTGGCAGCAGGTCCAGAACCAGGGAACAGTGGACCACCAGGTAAGAGGCAGACAGGCTTTTAGCAAAACAACACTGGGAGTTACCGTCAGGCAGAAAGTACAGACCGTCATCGATGGGAGGGCGACATACACGTGCTAACACCACCCTCCGGTGGCCCATCAGGGCACTACATCTGAATGGCCATAATTTTAAAAAACATGGCTAGTGTTTACTGATTGCCTAACTCTTGGTTGGTGCCTTCCCCGTCACCCCACTTAACCTTCACATTAACCCAGTAAGTGAGGGGCTGCTGTTCCCATCTTAAGATGAGTTAACTGGGCCAGGAGGGGATTACAAGGTGATACAGCAGGTGGACACACAGCAGGGCTACAACCCAAACACACATCCTTGGCCCAGGACCAGACTCCGCTGTCCTTCCTAGGTGGAGTCGCTGCTGTTGCTGGTCCCCAGAGGGGGTGCAGCTGCCCTAACAGCTCAGATACCCTGGCCAGCCACAGCAGGTAACTCAGACCAACTCTGACCACAGACTGGCCGCCACCTGGCCAATTCTCAACCTGAGTAAGGTATTTTCAACTCTTATGGGGCTTTCCCGTGTATGCCCACATTTCTATGTGACAGAAATGGCATGGAGAGGAATAAATCTAACCCAGGGTCCAGGTGGCATGCTTCCACTGACATGGCTACAAGGCAGGCACAACCACCCTGCCCTGAGTCCGGGTTATCCTGGGTTGGGGGCTGGGACCAGAGACTTCTGGGGTGCAGGGGAGTTCTGCTTCCAGATGTGACACTGGTTACTCACTGGTTATGCAGTGAGTTCAGTTTGCGAACATTCACTAAGCTGTTTATCCTATGCATACTTCTCTACATGCATGTGACACAGTAATCTAAGAAAATGTGAACAGCAAATTTTAGAGGAAAAGATATAGGAAAAAAAACAATATTCTGATTCACAAGTAAACCTCTCATTTAAAACAATACAGACCGGGACACTACTTTGGTCCTCGTAGCTGTGTGACCCTGCGCACACATACTTAGCCTCTCTGAGCTTCAGCTTCCGTCTGCACAGGGCTGTAGCGAGGACCGCAGGACATCACGAAGACGACGTGCCTCACTTAGTACCTGGCCCCTCGGAGGCACCATTGTACACGCAGCAGTATGAGGGGTACCGGCCTGGTCAGGAGCCCAGGCCTCCGAGCTCCTTAGTGGCTCTCATACTTCCAGTGGATGGCTTCTGCACACGTCTCTGAATTTCTTTATCCCTCAGTGTCTCTTCTGAAAGAGGAGTAGCCCAAATTAAAAGTGGCCTTGGAGTGTTTGAAAGTGGAGCCTAGTCTTCAGGCCTTATGCAGAGGCTAACGTGCAGAGAGACAGAGACCAAAGCAAGGGTGTGGGGCAGACTCACCAGCACCCTCCTCCCCTTCATCCTGCAGGGACACAATAGGAACCAACCCTCCTGCCTCCTGCGGCTCCCCTGCCCATAAATCATCCCCAAGGTGCCTCCCTCCCGGCTCTGAGGCTCAGTGGATTGAAGTTCCAATAAATGCACACCCCTAATTTGTGAAATGATTATCATGCATCTCATAAAATGCTGATGAACATGCCAAATCCCATAGCTCACACAGTTAACGTGTTTATTAAACGCAAGAGAGAAATCCCGTGGGTGTTTCTTTGCTGAAGCTGGATTAACAAAATAAAATGAGAAATACTCAGCATCAGCTATAATTAAGGCTGGGCCAACAGTTGCATTATAATTTTATGCATACACATCTCTTCCATGCTGAAACTTGGCATAAATTCTTTTAAGTTATTTTTAAGCACTCTCAAAATGAGAGCCCCTGGGCAATGGAATATATTCACATTTAACACAATAATCATGGCTTTAAAATGTGGCCCTCAGGAAAGCAACACAAATCATTTTACATAAACAGGAACAGCCCCCCACCCTGAGAGCAGATGTGTGGGAAGGGCTGAGGGTATAGGAACACCCCCTGCCCCACTGCAGACCCTGGACAGCACAGCTCCCCACTGACAAACTGACGAGGTGGCCCTGAGGAGCCTCCTACCCACAGCTCTCATGAGATGCCTCTAAGTAACCAAGTCTCTGTGGTCATTTCCACATCAAAAGTAAAAGGAGCAAAATCCTCTCCCATTTTCTAGTGTATTGGGGAGACATAGCAATGCCCATCACCACCGCACGTCCGGGTTGCCAGCTGTTGGTCTGTGTTGCTTTAGCATATTTAGGTTCCTCTGTGGGGTCGGTCTGCCTCTCATCTCGCTTCTGAAGTAAAGGGCCGCCTGAAAGCCAGCTTCAGCACTGAGCTCGGGTCAGAAGCCCCGGGTTCAAACACCATGGCAAACCCCATGGCATCACCACTTCCGTGTGACTGGAGCCACCTTTCCCTTCCTCAATCTGTATGGACTCAGCTCAAAAATGGAGATAACCACAGCTGCCCGGGTAAGAATGATGGGCGGTGGGGGGATCTGGTGGTGGGGGTCTTCGGTAGGGGAATACTGGGAAAAGGCTTTGTAGGCTGCTAAAAACAGTGTCGATGCTGAAGAGAACAGAGAAATTTTTAAATCCAGAAATGTTCAGCTGGATAGCTAAAGCTACCTACTGGGTCCCTAGTTGCTTCTGCTGTCCTCTAACATACATCTATACAAATACACATACACACACGCACCCACAAAACACACATGCGTACATACACAAAAGCACATACAAGCACACGTGCACACACAAACAGACACACACTTTCTTTAGGGAAACCAAGGACACAGGCAATTCAGAAGCTTTTTGAGAGGCAATATAAACAACACAGCACCAATAATGACAGCAAGTAGAAATAAGGGATCCAAATCCCAAGAACTGAGAAGAGAACGAGCCACGAGGAAGGGGAGAAGAAGGTGGGGGAGACAAAGGGAAGAAAAGGAGCCAGGACTTGGGTTTCCACAGTTTGAGCCACAGCAGGTGCTTGGAGGAGTTGTCAGGAGCCCTGGGAGGGAGCAGAAAATTGCCACCCAGTTCCAGCTCTGGAAACACAACACTCGCTCAGGGTCCCACATGCCACCTTTGACCTCCACCCTCTCCCTCAGGGGCCTCAAATTCTACCCGCATTTTCTATCCCATTGCATCCTCAACCCATCAAGAGAAGGAAGAGACCAAATAAGAGCTTGCTGCAGCCTCAGGGAACCGAGAGCTGCAGTAGGTGGGATTCAACCCGTTTGTTCATTAGACGTGTCCAGCCATGGTTTCCTCACTCTGCTTCCTGGGGTTTTCAAGATGCACGGAGTTCATTCCAGTGAAGCACCAAACACAGTGCCTGGCACACAGCAGATGAAGGTGCTGCCTGCACTTTTCCGTTTCTGCAGTTTACTAACATCACACTGAGGTAGAAGGCAGGCAGGATTCAACTCCGGACCAGACTGAAGCCTGGTCAAAACTGGGAAGAGGGGCCCAAAGCACCTCTCACTGCCCATCACCATAATACACGCCCACCAGCACCGTAACAGTTTACCATTGCAATGGCAACACCCAAAAGTTACTGCCCCTTGCCATGGCAACACCGGAAGTTACCACCCACTTTCTGGCTATTTCTGAATAACCTGCCCCTTAATTAGCACATCATTGCAAGTGGGCATAAATATGGCTGCAAAGCACTGCTACTCTTGGCGCTCTGCCTGCGGGGTAGCCCTGCTCCACGGGAGCAGTAACACTGTCACTGCCTCAATAAAGCTGTTTTCTACTACCACCGGCAGCTCACTCTCGAATTCCCTCCTGAAGGAAGCCAAGAACCTGCCCCGCATCAACACCATGGTGGGTGAGAATTCCTGCCAGACAAAACCCAAGTCCTTAGAAATGCTGACTCTACTAAGCCTCCTTCCCCTAATTCAGGGATGTTTTAATTCAACAAAGATGTGATTCGCATGTTACGATAGAGAGCAGAGGCAGCCATGAAAGAGAAAAACGAGTAGAATGTCCAGCGGTCAAGGTAGTCAATCTACCAGGCAAAACAGGCTTGAAAACAATATATAAGGCCGAATTCAGTCAACAGCTACTTTGTTCTTAAAAGGTGCGAGGCACTGCTCCTGGAGATGGCCTCCCTGCCAGGGACACTTCCTAGAGTGGAGGACACAGACAGATGTGTGACTCTGCGCAAGGACACGCACTCCAGCCCAGGTCTGTGAAAGCACGGGGCAAGAGGTTGGATGCTTTGTCCAGGCCAGTGCTGTCCAACAGATACACAGCATGGCCACTGATGTCATTTAAAATGTTCTGGTAGCCATATTAAAATAAAAAGAATCAAGAAAAAAATAATTTTAATGATGTTTTCTTTAATCTAGTATATCCAAAATAGAATCATTTAACTTATAATCCACTTTCAAAGATCAATGAGAAATTTTAAATTTTTGTACTAAGTCTTCAATAGCCAATGTGTTATTTTTCACCTACAGCACATCAAAGTTCGGACTCGGCACGAATCCAGTATTCACATTTCCAGAATACCAGGAAACTTTTTCCCTGCAGACGAGAGAGATGCAGTACACAGGTTCTACTCCCTGACCTCCAGCAGGGTAGTAGAAGGCTTCCAACACTCCCAAACTCTTTGGGATTCACTGAGTTAGGAAAATCGAGACTAAGAATTAGCAGATTTAGAACCTGTAGACCAGAGTCCCTGTCTGCACTGTTACAGGAGAGGCAGATGACGGACGAACATTTTCATTTATTATTGTCACAGGTTTAAAAGCTGACTGTGTGCTCAGGGATCCTGAGGTCCTTATCAAGGAGATAAAAAAACAGGCTGGGCAGGAACTGGAGGCAGATGTGGAAAACATGCAAATTCAATTCCAAATGTTCGCTTTACAAAAGTCTGAGATTGGCCTCAGTTATATCAGTCTCAGTTACATAAAATGTTCTGATTTTCAAAATTAAATCCTGAAGAAAGAACTTCCCCTTAGTATTTACATGTGTCTAGGGTCTTTTCAAATTCTAGAATAGAGCTTTAAATTTGAGGAAGGAGAGCCACTGGAAAAAGAAGAATTTTCAAACCATCCCCTCAACTCATCCCCAGCCTACCAAAATGATCTGGCCCATTTTTCCTGGTAACCAAAATATAAAATAAATATTTAATGTATTATCCAAATATCTAGGCTGTTCGGTTTTTATTAGGAGAAAAGAGCAGAATTCTTTTCATTTATGTGCATTGGCCTCATAATTCAACACTAAATGAATGCCTGACATCTGTCACTCACCATGCTAGGTGCAATCAGAAATGAGGAAGACACAGACCCTCCCCTTCAGGAACATAAATAAGCAATTCCATTTTGTTTATGAGAATAATTTTACATGACTGTGGTGTTATTTATAATCTAGTTTTGTAGACTCTTGCTGTTGGAAAGGACAGAGTGTCCAAGTCCAGCTTCCCAGCCGGTGTCTAAACAAGGTCAGAAAGCCCTACCTGACCCTCCCCTTGATGCAGGGGCATCACTGTGGGCAGCTGCCACCTGTGTTTACACCACTGGGAGCCTCAGAAAGGCTGCCCCCCTTCTCCTCACCACACTAGGCTAGTACAGCCTCAGGGTGTCTCTGGCAAGGCCAGTCTCTCCCATAGCCAAGTGCCGTAAGCATCTGAACAAGCTATCCAGTGGCCCTGGGTCTTCTCTCCTGCAGGCGTGGCATCCTGGCCCTTCAGCTCCATGCTCAGGCGGGGTCTGCACTGTGGTGGTGGCCAGGAGATCAGTCTCCGCTGCAGCGGGCGCCTCCACAGACAGGGTATTTCCCAAGCCACCTGTAGCAGGACCATTCACACACATGTCCCCTAGGGGGCGATACAAGACAAAAGAGAACTCCGGCCACAGGGCAGCTTGTTCTGGCCTGCAGGTTTGCAATTTTGCAAGGTGAGGAGGACGGGTAAGCAAGCACCTGCTCGCTGGTTTTCAGACTTTTTATTAATTCAGGAACCTCATTCTTCAAGTCTCAGCTCCATCCTAGCTTTCTCAGGGAGACTTTTCGTAAATCCCCTTCAATATTAATGAGGTCTCTGATACTCCCTCCTGCTTATTTGCCTTGCAGTATGACCACAATTTGTAATCACGGATTTAATGCTGTGCTGGTTTAACCTGTCTCCCTCAATAGATTGTAAGCACCAAAATCATCAATATCATTTAATTCAAAATATAGTAAAGTGCTTTAAAAGATCCATGTTAAAGCTATAAAAGATACTTATCTGCACTTCCTTTATCATGAAAACCAGAACGTTTCCAAAGTGTTCACTTAAGAATCCCTGAGAATAATCTGAACTAACTGAACTAACTGAACCCTCCCAGGTTCAAGCGATTCTCCTGCCTCAGTCTCCCGAGTAGCTGGGATTACAGGCACCTGCCACCACAGCTGGCTAATTTTGTATTTTAGTAGAGACAGGGTTTTTCCATGTTGGTCATGGCTGGTCTCGAACTCCCGACCTCAGGTGATCCGCCCACCTCGGTCTCCCATAGTGCTGAGATTACAGACATGAGCCACCACACCGGCCTGAACTAAATCATTCTTCACTCTCATTTTCTAGAAAAAGAAGATGGTGTGCCAAGAAAGAAAGATCAGGCTCAGGGTGGGAAAGCCCCCAGTCCAATCCCCAGCAGAGGAGAAAACCAACTTCTCTGACCCTCTGACTCCTCATCTATACAATGGGAATAAACGCAAATCAGAATGGTGGTTTGAAGGAAGAGAAACCAGAATCAAGACAAAGCACTAGAAGAAAGACGCTCACTGAAGGGTTTCAGAATCCAGGTGTCAGCAGTGGTGCCCCATCCCTACCTCAATGGGGTAAGTCCCTTCAGGGCCACAGCCACCCAGGACTTCCACTCCTTCCTGGAAATTTACACCCTCAGCCCTCTGCCATTCCCTGTTCATGCTCCACAAACGAAAAGAAGTGAAACTCAGTCCTTTCACTGAAATACGCTCGCCTCCAAAATTCACCTAGTCAGAGGATGAAAGTAAGTAAAATAAACAAGTATGGGAGGAAATCCTAAAACAAAATACAAACAAACAAATGAACAAAACCATACTTTCAATGAATAACCATAATTGCACTGAAATAGGAGACGATCAACCCAAGTAACTTTGGAAGCTGCTGTTTACACCAGATGCCTCAGGCTAAAGAGAAGAAGAGCTCTAATTAAATACTGAACTCTAGGTAGCAGGCTTCTTTTTCACAAAGACATGGTTTCCTGATTCTGAAACTATTTTTGGTATAGTCCAGGACTGAGTAAATAAGTAACTATACTATGGATACTGAGATCCAGATTTTTCTTTGTCAGAGAAGGGAGTTATCATGGAAAGGGGAGAGGACAGAATACACTGTGTTGTTGAATTGCAACTGGAAAAATCCATGTGAACTCAATGATTTTTAAGAGGGAAATAGAGATTGTGTAGGTGTGTACTGAGTTTAGATATATGTATGTCTCATATATGTACAGACATCCCTCTGTTTCCTAGCTGTGTTTCTGAGAGGGCACAGAGGCAATGACACCCAGCTCACCTAGTTCCCAGACCTCCGATTCTAAATGCCACTCTCCACTAAAAGAAACCAGGCCTCCTTGTAGAAACAGCTGATTCCAGAGCTGGAACAGGGAAAGCACAAAATGAGCCCAGAATATCTTGTACCAGAAAGCAAGGAAGTCCTCACAAAAGCGGGGGCATGCTGAAGGAACACAAAGGCCCACTTTAACACAACTGGCCAAATATGGGGGAATCTGAGCATCAAATTAAACAATGAGAAAAGATTACAGACCACTGACTAAAATAAGCATGCCCGAGTCTACGCAAATATAAATCAAGGAAAAGAGAACATTCTTGCTTACACAGACAACTAGTAAAAAAAAAAAAAAAAAATGGTAACAATGTGAGGTACGGCTATGTGAATTAGCTGATTGTGATAATCATTTCACAATGTATGCCTGCATCAAAGCGTCACATTGTATACCTTACATACATACAATTTTTGTTAATTATACCTCGATAAAACAGGGGGAAGGGGGGTGGGGAGAAGACAACTAGTAAGAGGAAGAAATGACAGAATTAGACACCCATCATGTAGCAGCCATCCTGATGCTAACCAACTCTGGCAAGAATCATCAATGGGTGCTGAAACTACTGAATGAAGAAAGTCTTTGGAGTGAGGAGTAGCAGGATAAACACACGGTCTCAAAGAGCTCACCACAAGGCATTTCATTACAAAAGGGAAATACAGTAACTTTACAGGGAAGCAACCTGACCTCCTCAAACGTGTGGCATCACCAGTAATGGGAAAAATCATGATCACATGCCTCCTGCTATGGTGTGCTGAGAACGCAGCATTATTTCTGCGTAATTCCTGCCCAGAAATGCAGAATTTAAATCTGCTCACGAGGAAGCATTACACAAAGCCAAAGGGAGGCAGAGTCTACAAAATAACTGGCCCATACTCCACAAAAATATCAATGTCGTGGAATACAAGGCCAGAGGCAGCGCTCCAGATTCAGAGAGTGAAGAGATGTGACCCTGGAATGCGGGGCGCGGCTGGGGTGTCCTTCCGCCATAAAGGGTGTGGCTGGGACAATCAGTGGAATCTCAAGAGGGGCGCTGCACGGATGCTGTTTCTCATTTTGATAACTGAAACGTGGTTATGTGGGAGGACGTCCTTGTGTTTAGGAAGTAAACACCGAAGATACTTAGGGATAGGCAAAGGGGCATCAGCTCTGCAACTTGATCCCAAATGGCTGAAAGAGAGGACAAAGCAATGTAGTAAAATACTAGCATTCAGGAGACTGAGTGAAGGGCATATGAAAAGTTTTTGTACTACTCTCTCCATTTTTCTGTAAGTATAAATTTTGTCATAATAACAGGTTAAATGAGAACAAACCCTACATCCAACATGCCTTCAGTATTTGAGCGTCTCAAGGAGACGTCAACACAGAACAGGCTCCATTTAGACATCCTCCTGGTTCATTCGCCTCTCCTTCCCATCGCTGGGTCTTCCCTGCCTTTCTAAAGGCTCCAGAAACTCCAGATCCATGCGCTTTTACTTGCAGAAACTTCAGCTCTAGTGTGCTCCTGTGCCCCCTCCCCACCGGAATCCTCAAATCAAGTTGGCTCAAAGAATAAAAGGTGTCCGTGTAACCAAAGCCTTTCTCCCTAGAAGACATTCGGAGTATTAAATAGAAAAAGCAATCAAATCTATTACTGTAGTTATCACTATAACTACAGTTCCCTAAACCTTGTCTCATTATATATCTAAGGTCTTCATTTTTTAAAGTTGGAAAATTAGTTCTCAAAAGACTAACTGAAAAAAAAACATGAAAATGAAGTCACCTGGGAAAGGGAGGATTCTCATGCCCACAGCAGGACGGTCGTGCTGCAAACTGACGGGTCTCAAGGCTTCAGGGGAGGCAGCCAGGCAGGGAGAACCTAGGAGAAGGCAGTGTCCAGAGGAGGACGAACCAACCATGGCCCAGGCAGCAGCGGAGGAGCTCACTCCAGGCCCAGCGCAAGGGGGTTGCGTCCACATCCTCCCAGGGAGGCACTCGGGCCAAGAAGGCCCTTGCAGACGCTCTGAGAAGTGAGAAGCCTCGGCTCTGCTTCCAGTAGGGCCCCTGGCCACCCTCTTGAGCAAATCCCATACCCCTTTCTCTCTCCATCTTTGTCTCTGAAAGGCAAGAGCCATTCCACAGCTGCCAGGCCCAGGTCCTCCGTTCGTAACTAACCATGCACCGCCCCCAGGCCCAGCCATCTCCAACCAAGGAGGCGCCACCCTCCAGGCCCGGTCATCTTAACCAAGGTGGCGCCAGCCCCCAGGCCTGGGCCATCTCTAACAAAGGCACCACCGCCCCCCAGGCCCAGGAGCATCTCTAACCAGGGAGGTACTGCCCCCAGGTCCTGCCCGCATCTCTAACCAAAGTGGCGCCACTCCCCCAGGTCTGGGCCATTGCTAACAAAGGCGGCACCGCCCCCCACTCAGGCCCAGGTAGCATCTCTAACCAAAGAGGTGCTGCCCCCAGGCCCTGCCCGCATCTCTAACCAAGATGGCGCCACCCCCTAGGCCTTGGCCATCTCTAACTAACGCGGCATCAACCCCCAGGCCCTGCCTGCGTCTCTAATCAAGGAGGCGCTGCCCCCAGGCCCTGCCCGCATCTCTAACCAAGGAGGAGCCCATCCGCAGGCCCAAGTCCCATCTCTAAGGAGGTGCCACCCCCCAGAAGCCCAAGTCTCTAACCAAGGAGGCACCACCCCCAGGCTCTGCCTGCGTCTCTCACTAAGGAGGCACTGCCCCCAGGCCCTGTCCGCGTCCGTATCTCTAACCAAAGAGGCACCACCCTTAGACCCTGGCCCCATCTCTAACCAAGGTGGTACCACCCCCAGGCCCTGGCCCCCTCTCTAACCAAGGAGGTGCCACCCCCAGGCCCTGGCCCCATCTCTAACCAAGGAGGTGGCACCCCCAGGCCCTGGCCCCATCTCTAACCAAGGAGGTACCACCCCCAGGCCCGGGCCATCTCTAACCAAGGAGGTGGCACCCCCAGGCCCTGGCCCCATCTCTAACCAAGGAGGTGCCACCCCCAGGCCCGGGCCATCTCTAACCAAGGAGGCCCCCCAGGCCCAGGCCGCATCTCTAGCCAACCAAGGCAGCCCGTGAGTCCTGGGCCACCCTACAGAGCAGCACAGCATTCCTGCCAGGAATTGCTACAGGCGACCAGGAGTGGAGAACAGCCCAAACACCTCTCAAGCCACCGAAGAATCAACAGGAAAGTTCAGAGCGGAAACTCGCATCGGGAGAATTACCTAGTAAACCTCCACCGAGGGCAGAGTAGAAGGGATGCTGGGCGCCTCCGCCGCTTCCCACGGAGCATGCAGAGGTGAAGACACTCCCTCTCCATCTACACCCTTCCTTCCCAGACTCCCGCACTCTCCTAGGAAGCCCCACCACCCTAGTTATCCCCGGCAGGCGCCACCCACCCGCGCTTCTCTCCAATACGCGGCTACAGCTCTGCCCAGGTGGGACAGGGCAGCCTGCCACCACGGAAGGCTCCGATTGGCCCAGAATGAGCACATGACACCATCCACAGACCAACCAGCACTCTGAGGGGGTGTGGCCTGAGGCTGGTAGCCGTCCCCGCCCAGCAGGGGGCCCTCCTAGGTCTTGGGGACCCGCTCCAGTCTCAGGAGGCTGCAGGCGAGAAGCATCCGGCGTCTAGAAAAACTTGGACTGTACATATCTCTCTCAGGCATATTAAAGGTTTCTGAGCTGCCCTGTCAGGAAACTCATCCAACAATTTTTTTTTTTTTTTTTTGGAGACGAGTGTCGCTCTGTCGCCCAGGCTGGAGTGCAGTGACTCGATCTCGGCTCACTACAACCTCCGCCCGCCAGGTTCAAGCGGTTCTCCCACCTCAGCCTCCAGAGTAGCTGGGATTACAGGTGCCCGCCGCCACACCTGGCTAATTTTTTGGTTTGCTTTTGGTTTGGTTTTGTTTCGAGACGGAGTCTGGCTCCGTTGGTCTCGCTCCGTCACTCAGGCTGGAGTGCCGCGGCACGATCTCGGCTTACTGCAACCTCCGCCTCCCTGGCTCAAGCAATTCTTTGCCTCAGCCTCCAGAGTACCTGGGATTACAGGCACCCGCCACCATGCCCAGCTAATTTTTGTATGTTTAGTAGAGACGGGGGTTTCACTATCTTGGCCAGGCTGGTACTGAACTCCTGACCTTGTGATCCACCCGTCACTGTCGCCCAAAGTGCTGGGATTACAGGCGCGAGCCACAGCGCCTGGCCTTTTTTTGTATTTTTAGTAGAGAAGGGGTTTCACCGGCCGGGCGCGGTGGTTCACGCCTGTAATCTCAGCACTTTGGGAGGCCGAGGTGGGCGGATCACGAGGCCAGGAGATCCAGACCATCCTGGCTAACACGATGAAACCTCGTCTCTACTAAAAGTACAAAAAATTAGCCAGGCGTGGTGGCGGGCGCCTGTAGTCCCAGCTACTCCGGAGGCTGAGGCAGGAGAATGGCGTAAACCCGGGAGGCGGGGCTTGCAGTGAGCCGAGATCGCGCCACTGCACTCCAGCCTGGGCGACAGAGCGAGATTCCATCTCAAAAAACTAAAAACTTTAAAAAAAGGAAGGGGTTTCACCATGTTGGCCAGGCTGATCTCAAATTCCTGGCCCCAAGTGATCCGCCTGCCTCGGCCTCCAAAAGCGCTGGAATTACAGGCGTGAGCCACCACACTCAGCCAGTACAACAATATTTAACACGCCCAGTGCTGAGCAACAGACTCCTATGTCACCTAGTCCCTCCTACCTGCTCAGACTGCACACAGAGAAAACTCCAAAAGCCCTGGGATAAGGGAGCCACCAGGGCCCGTCAGGAACACGCAGAAGGATGACCCGACCAAGGCCAGGCGCAGTGGCTCACACCTGTAATCCTAGCACTTTGGGAGGCCGAGGTGGGTGGATTACCTGAGGTCAGGAGTTTGAGACCAGCCTGGCCAACACGGCAAAACTCTGTCTCTATTAAACATACGAAAAAAAAAAAAAAATTAGCCGGGCATGGTGGCAGATGCTTGGAGTCCCAGCTACTCCAGAGGCTGAGGCAGGAGACTCACTTGAACCCAGGAGGTGGAGCCCAGTGAGCTGAGATCACGCCACTTCACTCCAGCCTGGGTGAAGGAGCAAGACTCCATCTCGAAAAAAAATAAATAAATAAAAATAAAAAGAATGACCCAAATAATAGCAGGAGAAGGAGGCAAGGGAAGGTGGAAGAGATAGACAGCGTGCCCAGGAGAGGCAGCAGGAGAACCTGACAGTGCAGGACAGCCAACTATTTGGACACTCCAGTAGACTTGCTAAGGAATTCTGAACTAAAATAATAAGAGCAATAATAAAGAATGCCCTGATCAAATCTATGTTCCTTGCATCCAAGAATTCCAAACACCATGCCCCACCCAAATCGCTCATGCCCTGAGCCCCTCTTCCCTGGGACATTCTGGTAGAAGCATCAGAAGGTCAGGTGAACCGTCAAAGCCACTGTGTCCCAAAGAGGAACTCTCCTCCCACTCAACAGAACCAGCCTCCTGGATACCCCCAGGGATCCAGGGCACAGCACCCTCCTGGCCACCCAGCCACCCTCTCACCTTTGACTCCTCCCCCGGAAGGGCACCAAGAAACAGTCACCAAATCCCATCAATGTTCCTGTCTACCTACCGTCTAGCCATCAGTTCCCATCACCAAAACTCGTCTCCCAATTCAAGCCCTTCTGTGGGCATTTCTTATATAGTCTTCCTATTAGAGAGCAAAGACCAAAAAAAATTAAAAAGGAAAAGTACAGAATGTTTTTCTTGATTACTTTGTCTTCTAAAAATTGACAGCAGGAGAAAGAGAAGAAGAGGAGAGTGAGATCGACATTAAAAAGGCAGAATCAAAGCCTGGTGTTCCAGGGCACCTCATATTTCTGCAACTGTATCTCCATATTCCCCCATTTCCCTAAAGTCCAGTGATCTTAATCATTGCCCCTCACCCGCTCCCTGCATTGCATAGGGAACTGAGCATAGAGCCAGGGTCCACACCTGAGAGCAGGTCAAACCCACCACAAGGGCAAACAGCAAACTCTGGCAGGAAAGGGTTAATAACCCCCAAGTATGAAATGCTTCTGTCAATCTCTAAGGAACAGTAAGATCCAAAGAGGGAAAGGAACAGAGACATGAAAGCAATGACAACAGAGGAAATAAAAGGAGCTAACCCATGGCCTGCAGGTGTAAAGACCTGTACTTTGGGACCACACTGACCTAGGTGAGTCTGGCTGCACTCCTAGTGAGGAGTGGACTCTGTGCCATGACTCCAACCTGCTGAGCCCGTTTCCTAATCTGTATAATGCAATAACAGCATCTGCCTCCCTGGGTCATTAAATTAAATGAGGTAGGGTGGGAAGTGCTGACAGTCCAGGTGCTCAAGAAATATGATGGAGTCCACTCAGTAGCCTGAGAACAGCACAGTTTGGTTTGGGATGGAATAGCCCAAAGCTCAAATCCTAGCTGGATCACCTACCAGCATGAGACCAAACCTCTCTGCCCCTCTATTTCTTTGTCTGTAAATCAAAGATAATATCCCAACATCAGAGAACTGCAGTTACGCTGGCAGAGAACAATGGTTGGAGAGCACGTCACACAGCACTGGGACACGGTGGAAGCTGGGAATGCAGATAACCTCTCTGGTGGTTAAGAACGTGAGTGCTGAAGCGTCATGCTGTCGGGATGGACAGGGCACGAGGGCAGGAGCCTCGGCTCAGGCGGAAGGCTGGCACGCACCCGTGGGGAGCTAAGTGGCATGCGGGCAGTGGGGCCAAGGACAGCTGCAAGTCCTGTGCATCATCAGGCAGTGATACTCCCCGACAGACTTTGAAAAGCTGCAAGCTGCCTCTGATGGAGTCTTAGGCACTGAGTTCAACATGGCCTTGCTCAGCAAGAACTCTCAAGATCACCTCAAAAACACTTCCTGAGCAGCAGCCAGTTCAGTGCGTACCTCACCTGACTTGGTTCTTCAGAGAATAAAATCCTCAGATGAAGACATGTTTAGCCAAAATTTTGTAGAAATGGAAACTGAGGCTCAAAGAAGTCACAAGAAAGATCACACTGTGGGTCTAAAATGCAAAGCTAGGTCTCCGGGACTCCAAAGCCAGTGCTGTTTCCCAGAGCCCATATTTCTGGGGTGGGGGACCCCACAGACACCCAACTCAGCAAGAAGAAAGGCCAAGGAGAGGAGAGAAAGGCAGGCTAGATGGACAGGGAGTTGACCCTGCTGATGGAGGTAGAGACTCAGGACATGGGCAGGGCCTCACAAGCCAGAGGCTACTGGACAGCTCAGCCAGAGTGCTGGCAGCTCCAGCAGGAGAGCCGGCCGGCTGAGCACACTCCCCTCCCTCCACCCCGGTGCTCGGCAGCTCAGACCTGACCCCTGTACAAAGAATGCACGAGGACCTGGAGGTTCACTGTCAGACTCTGGCTGCAACTGCCATGCCTCCGCAGAGCTCTGGCCAGTCCAGGGGGAGGCAGAGGCTGCATACCTTGTCGGGCTCCCTCATGCTTTCCTGCCTTGCCCCCTGCTGTGCCTCCTTGGCCTGGTCAATCTGCTCAAACATCATCCTGTGGCTTTCCTGAGCCCCTCGCCCAGCCCAGGCAGAACTGACTGGCAGTGACCACGTCACTGATCCCCCTACTGTACCTTGTACAAGCTTCTAGCACTGTCCAAGGGACCCTTGTGTAAGTGAGTAAGTTTAAATCGAGAGACAGGGTCATGTCGCCGTCGCCATCGCCACAGTCAAGACTCAGACCAGTCCCAGGCACCCACCAAGCTCCCGGTGCCTCTTCAGTCAGTGCCCTCACCCCCCACCCCCATGTAAATGTGTGTTTATGGTAAATACACATAAAATTTACCATCTTAACTATTTTTAGGTATACGGTTCAGTGGCATTAGATACATTCACACTGGTGTGCAACCATCTCGACCGTCCATCACCAGAACTTTTTCATCTTACAAAACCAAAACTCTATGTCCATTAAACACTAACTCCAGATGCCTCTTCCCCCAGCTCCTGGCAACCACCATCCTACATTCTGTCTCTTTGAATTTAACTACTCTAGGAACCTCATGTAAGGGTAATAATTTGGTAATTGTCTTTTTGGGACTATCTTATTTTTGCTGTGCACAGTGGCCTCAAGGTTCATCATGTGGTAGCCTATGTCAGGCTTCCATCCTTTTTAAGGCTGAATAATGCTCTATTCTATGTATACACTACATTTTGCTTAGCCTTTCATCCCTTGGTTTGTTTCCACATTTTAGCTATTATGAATAACGCTGTTATGAACATGGGTATACAAATATCTCTTTGAGACTCTGCTTTCAATTTTCAGAAATATATTCCAAGAAGTGAAATTGCTGAATCACATGGTAATTCTATCTTTCATTTCTTGAGAAATTTCCATACTGTTTTCCACAGCAGCTGCACTGTTCTACGTTCCAACAAACAGTGAACAAAGGTTCTAATTTCTCCCATCCTCAAAGTATGTTGTCTTTTGCGTCTGGCTTCTTTAACACGCCCTTGAGATTGGTTCAGGTTGCTGCCTGCATCACTTTTTCATCCTTTTTCATTGCCAAGTAGTATTCCGTTGTATGGATATATCACAATTTGTTTATCTTTGCACCAGCTGTTGAGCATTTGGGCTGGTTCCAGTTTGGGGCTTGCTATGCTTTCAATGTTCCCTCCAAAAATGCACGTTGAAACTTAACCCCCAATGTGGCAGTGTTGAGAGGTGGGGCCTTTAAGAGGTGATTGGACCATGATGGCTCTGCTCTCATGAATGAATTAAAGAGTTAATAGAATAATGGGTTATCATGAGAATAGAACTGGGTGGCTTTACAAGAAGAGGAAGAGAGTCCTGATCATAGTACATTAACAAACTCAGCCCCTTGCCATTGATACCCTGTGCCACCTTGGGACTCTTCAGAGAGTACCCACCCAGCAAGAAGGCCCTCACCAGATGCAGCCCCTTGACCTTGGCCTTCTCAGCCTCCAGAACTACAAGAAATAAATTCCTTTCCTTATACATTACCCAACTTCAAGTATTCTGTTATAAGCAACAGAAATCAGACTAAGACAGGGTTATTAGAAATAAAGCTGCTGTGAACATGTGTATACCTGTCTTCAGACAGACATAGGTTTCATTGTTTCTTGGAATAGGATTGCTACCTTTTATGTTAAGTTGATATGGTCTGGCTGTATTTCCACCCAAATTTCATCTTAAATTGTAGCTCCCATAATTCCCACATGTTGTGGGAGGAATCCAGTGGGAGATAATTGAATCGTGGAAGCTGTTTCCCCCATACTGCTCTCGTGGTAGTGAATAAGTCTCATGAGATCTGATGGTTCAGGTCTTGGAACCATCTCTCTTTCACTTGGTTCTCATTCTCTCTTGCCTGCCCCCAAGTAAAACATGCCTTTCGCCTTCTGCCTTGATTATAAGGCCTCCACAGCCACGTGGAACTGTGAGTCCACTAAACCTCTTTCTCTTGATAAATTACTCAGTCTCGGGTATGTCTTTATCAGCAGCATGAAAGCAGACTAATACATAAGTGTACCCTCAACATTGTAAGAAGGCAGCAAACTATCTTCCAAAGTAGCTGTACCATTTTGCATTCCTACCAATGATGTATCAAAGTTCCAGCTGCTTCACATCCTTATCAGCACTTGGGATTCTTTTCAATTTTCACCATTCCAGTGGGTAGGTAGTAGTGTCTCATTGTGATTTTAATTTGCATTTCCCTAGGAACTAATGATATTGATCATCTTTTCATATGTTTATTGATCATTTTTATACATTATTCTGTTAAAGAATCTTTCAAACCTTTTGCTCATTTTAATTAGTTTTGTCTGCCTTGCAGACTGTGAGTTCCTTCAGAACAGGTCTCAAGGCCCCCTCGATGCCTAACTCCTGGGAGAACCATTCCCATAGAGGATATGTGAGTAGTGCCGTGGAGCCACCTACCAGCTGGTGCCTCAGCCACTGCACGCAGTCCAGATAGGGCCTCACACACAGCAGGCACTTCAGAGATATTTATGACCACATCAGCAAGCACAGATGGCCAGTAGCACAGGGAGAGATTGAGTGGAGCTGGACAGCCACAGGGACCAGCCTGAGCTTCTGTATCCTCACTTGCAAAGCAGAGATAATAGGCCCACCTTGCAGAGCTTTTGTGAAGAATAAACTAAAGAATGGGTGTGAAGCACCCAACTGAGCAGGTCTACAGAAATGATAGTTATTATGATCAGGCCCTATCTTATTCCCCTGCAACTGCATGATGAGGGATTGGATCCAAATGTTCAGGGAAAGAAGGTGAAGACTGACAGAGGGAGAATGGAAGGGGAAGAGAGGAGAGGGAAAGAAGGAAAAGACGGATGGTGGAAAAGAGTAAAGTCCCCCGCCATATGCCAGGTATGTTCCCAATCCTCCCGTATGAAAACTCTACGAGCACGCTACCTAGTAGGTCTGTGGGGACCATTTTCATATAATATATAATATAGGAGGCAAAGGTGGCTCAAGATACTTGCCAAGGCTTAGACAGCAGGACCAGGACTTCCACCCAGTTCTGCTTCCCCTCAGGGCCCCTTTTCCCTGCATTACCTAAGCCTGGTTCCCTGTGGGGCTCTCTCCCCGAGGAAGGGTCTTCCCAAGGTGCTTCCTGGAACTGGGCTAGCCCTGAACAAGTCCCTTGCGCCAACTCAGAAACAAAACCAGGCAGAATTCAAAAGATGCTTCTCTACCACCACAGGAGGAAACTGAAGATTATAGACCCAGGGCTGCACATAGGAAGCCTGCAGAGTTTTCATGTCCCTGAGCCTGTTATATTCACCATTCCCCTTTCCCTAGAAACAAACACAGATGGAATGCCTGCAGGTCCCTAAGGTAAAAGCCAATCCCTCACCAGTCCCAGGGGCTTTCTCTCTGAACTACTTCTCTAAATCTGTCCCTCCTCATCCCTACAGCTGGGATTGCACTAGGACAGCACCTAATGAAACTCTCCTGCCTGTATTTTTGTCCCTCCAAAAAGTGTTCTCTTGCTTATTATTTATACTTCAAAAATTACTATAAAGCTGTAGTAATCAAAGTAGTGTGGTACTGATAAAGAATAAACAAATAGAGCAGTGGAACAGACCAGAACGTTCAGGAGTGAACTGACACATAATTTTCAAGAAAAGGGTCAAACTAATTCAATGGAGGAAGAAAAGGTGCTTCTAACAAACGAGGCTAGAAAAACTGGGTAACCACATGCAGGAAAAAAAACATTCTCCATCCCTACTTCATACCATACACAAACTTATTAGAGATAGATAGGAGACCTAATAAAAGCAAGAAATATAAACCTTAAAAAAAAAATTAGACTTTCTTTGTGACCTTAAAGTAGGAAAACATTTCTTAAGAGAAGATACAAAAAGCACCTCCTATAAATGTAAAAATAATGGCAAATAAAACTCCAATAAAATTACAAACTTCCGTTCATCAAAAGATAAAGAGACAAATAAGTGAGCAGAAATTGGGAGAAAATGTTCACAACATACACACGCACACACACACATATATATACAACAAAAGACAAACATCCAGAATATATAAAGAACTCTTACATTCCAGCAACAAAAAGACAATAAATCCTATTCATGTATTTGCTTGCCTATTTGTTTATTTTTAGAGAAACTGTTTCACTGAGGCCCAGGCTAGAGTGCAGTGGCATGTTCACAGCTCACTGAAGCCTTGAACTCCTGGGCTCAAGTGATCCTCCCACCTCAGCCTCCTGATAAGCTGGGACCAAGGGCATCCACCAGCATGCCCAGCTTTTTTTGTGTGTAGAGGTGGGGTCTCTCTATGTTGCCAAGGATGATCTTGAACTCCTGGCCTCAAGCAATCCTCCCACCTCAGACTTCCAAAATGCTGAGATTGAAGGCATGAGCCACCACACTCAGTCCCCAATTTATTAAAATAGGCCAAAGACTTGAATAGACATTTCTCTAAAGATGACACAAATGGCCAATAAGCACAAGAAAACATGTTCAACATCATTAGTCATCAGGCAAATGCAAATTAAGGGAGATACCACCGCACGTCCTCTAGAGAAGACAAAATAAAAGACTGACAATACCAAATGCTGGTAAGGACAGAGAGCAAGCAGAATTCTCTGACAGAATTCTCTGATGGGAATGTAAAATGATACAAATGACTCTGGAAAGCTATTTGGAAGTTTCTTAAAAAGTTAAAACATCACTATAACCCAGAAGTTCCACTCCTATGTACTTATTAACCCAAAAGAAATGAAAATAAATATCCACAAAAAGGCTTGTACAGGAACATTCACTGCAGCTTTATTCCCCATAACGAAAAACTGGAAAGAGACTGTGGCTATATTCACGCAACAGAAAGAAACAAACTACTGAATCTCAGAAGTTCTATGCTGAATAAAGGAAACCAGACACAAAAGAATTATATGATGTTCTACAGAAGAAGAAATTCATCTATGGTGACATCAAGACTAGTGATTGTGGCCAGGCACGGTGGCTCATGCCTATAATCCCCAGCACTTTGGGAGACCCAGGTGGGCAAATCACTTGAGGTCAGGAGTTCGAGACCAGCCTAGCCAACATAGTGAAACCCCTTCTCTACTAAAAATACAGAAATTACCCAGGTGTAGTGGTATTCCCCTGTAATCCCAGCTACTCAGGAGGCTGAGACAGGAGAATTGCGGGAACCCAGGAGGCGGAGGTTGCAGTGAGCCGAGATCGCGCCATTGCCCTCCACCCTGGGCAACAAGAGCAAGACTCCATCTCAGAAACAAACAAACAAACAAAAAGACTAGTGGTTGCTTGGGGTGAGGAGCAGGGATGGGACAGTAAGGTGCAAGAGAAAACTTTCTGGGCTGATGAAAAAGTTCTGAATATTGTTAGGAGTGTGGGTTATGTGAGTGGTCAAACTCTACACTTTAAGTCTATGCACTTCAGTATATATAGTACACACATACCAAAAAAAAAAAAAAAAAAAAAAAACCTGTCTCTTGGCAGCTGCCAAAGATCTTTCTTTCTGAAAGGCCAGTCCGCAAGCCTTGTTATCTTTCTGTCCCTCAAAGTTTCCAAAATAAAGTCCTAACAGCGTCCCACTACTCAAAGGCCCTTCATCACAGACCTCCAGCACCCCATGCCCCTCCCCAAGCTCAGTACTCACCTGGTCACAAAGGGTGGGCCACACCTGTGTCACTGCACCAGCTATCCCTTCTTTCTACAGGGCACCTCTGCTCACCCCACAAGACCCAGCTCAACACATCTCCTCCTTCAGGAAGCCTTCCCACAATCCCTCGGGCTGGGGTAGATGCACCCACTCTGAAGCCCTCAATACTCAAGGCTTACTTCCATCAAAGCACCTAGCCCCATTCCTAAAGGAATCTGTTTTCCACTGCCAGGACTGCATGAAATCCTCAAGAGGGAAGAACATGTCATATTGGACTTTGCATCCCTAGCAAACAGCACAAAGTTTGGCATAAACATCTAGGTAAACTGAAGACCAGCTTGATAGTAAAAAAAAAATAATAATAATAATAAGCAATAATAATAACCCTAAGGGGCAGAGAAATGGTAGCAACTCCTGAAGAAGAGGCCCACCAGCAGGGACACAAGGAGAATATCTAACACTAAGAAGGAAGCCAGTTAGGGCCCTATAAGGAGCCTTGGGGCTGAATTAAAATGCTCTCCAGAGATACCAGGACACCCTAAAGCTCTCCTGGTCCTTGGCTCCAGGTCCCATGGCTGAGCTGGTCCTCTTTTCCCCCACTGCCCACTATGGGATGCTGCCCCCTTCCTATTCGGACAACCTGCAGTTTCCACTGGCATCCTCTGAGGCCAGGTCCCTACCCCACCCATCCTGCCTTGATCTGCCTGTGTTGAACACAAAGGCACCCGATTCCAGAGTTCCACCTTTTGCAGCTCCATGTATTACATGATTTAAAAGAACTCAAAAGATTTTAAACCCGTATACTGAAAGGGATGACTGAACCATGTTCACTGTAGTGCCATTCACGATAGCCAAGTATGGAATCGGCCTCAGTGGCCAACAACACGTGAATGAGTTTTTTAATGTGGGACATATACACCATGGAATATTATTCAGCTGTAAAAAAGAAATGTTGTCGTTTGTGACAACATGGATGAAACTGGAGAACACTGTGCCACGTAAAATAAGCCAGCACAGAAGGACAAACACTGCATGTTTTCTCTTACATGTGAACTCTAAAACAGTGGAGCTCAAAGAAGCAGAGAGTAGAATGGTGGGTACCAGAGCCTGAGGGTGCAGGAAAAAATGATGATCAAAGGGTACAAAGCCTCAATTAGACAAGAGGAATCGTTTTTTTCTTTGAGACATATTGCACAGCATGGTGAATACAGTAATAATGTACATTTCAAATTTGCTAAAAGTACATTTTAAATGTTTAGTTACCACAAAATGGTAACTATTTGAGGTGATGGATATGTTAATTCACTTGATTTAATTATTACACATTATACTCATAAATCATAACATCACATTATACCCCATAAACAAATATAATTTGTCAAGTTACAGGTTTTTTTAGTTTAAAAAAAGAAAATCATGTCACCCAATTTTAAGTCCCTGTTTTTCTATTGATATGCCAAACATTATCTTTATAAGCAAACTCAATTATCTATATATTTTGTGTTCCTTGAAAAAAAAGGAGGCAACGTTAAATCTGTAAGATGTTTAAAATGTCTATTTTGCTTTGCTCTGCTTTTTTTTCTCTCTCTTTTAAAAAAATTACTCAGCCAGGCACGGTGGCTCACATCTGTAATCCCGGCACTTTGGGAGGCTGAGACAGGCGGATCACCTGAGGTCAGGAGTTGGAAACCAGCCTGACCAACATGGTGAAACCCCATATCTACTAAAAATACAAAATTAGCCGGGCATGGTGGCGCATGCCTGTAATCCCAGCTACTTGAGAGGCTGAAGCAGGAGAATCGCTTGAGCCCGGAAGGCAGAGGTTGCAGTGAGCCAAGATCACACCATTGCGCACCAACCTGGGCAAAGAGCGAAACTCCGTGTCAATAAATTAATTTTATTTACGTTAAAAAATGACTTATTAAAAAAAAATTACTCAGTCTGGCACAGTGACTCAAGCCTATAATCCTAGCACTTTGGGAGGCCGAGGTGGGTGGATCTCTTGGGCTGAGTTCAATACCAGCCTGGTCAACCTGATGACACCCCATCTCTACAAAAAAATACAAAAATTAGCCAGGTGTGGTGGTGCACTCCTGTAGTCCCAGCTATTCGGGAGGCTGATGTGGGAGGATGACCTGAGTCTGGGAGGCTCTGCCTTTCCATTCACAAATGCTTTCAAGAAGCGAGTGGATGACAGTGTACTGAGCTGTACACTGGGAAGTCTGGTTCTGGGAAGGGAAGAGACAAATCCCATTTCCTGAATGCCATCAGCAGCCACCTGTGGCAGGATTGTGTCTCCTTTGCCAGTGAAGGGACTGGGGTCCCAAGGGCTCTGTGACTTCCCTTAGGTCAGGAATCTGGTGAGAAGCAGATGTCTGGGCCCAGAGCACAGGCTCTTTCCACCCCCTTAAATGTTCCAGCCCTTAAAGTTGATGCCTGTCCTTGAGAAATTGCAAAAACAGTGAAAGTTTAACCGGGTAAACAGCTAAGAAGAGAGGGAAAACTTAACTCTAGACTAAATCTCTTCTACATAATTAAATCAACCCATCTTGGTGCAGAACTTTTCAGAGGCTGTATGCTTGAAACTATCTATAAAAGGAAATGCAATTAAGGAGACTTTTTAATATATCTGATTCCTGACTGCCCTTGCTCCAGGCAAGAGCTTAATTCTACTTAACGATAGCTATCTTTGAAAAGTTATGTAAATTGCAAGGTATGGGGAGACAAGAAACAGGAACCCTTTCACCGGAGGCAAAGGAGAAGCCCACTGAGAAGGGAGCACTGTGGAAACAGGGCTCCAATTCACACAATGACCATCTCAGCTCATTTGCCACCTACAGCTGTGCTCTGTAGACCACATGCAACTCCACCTCGTTATCATTCATGGTACTCCCTTTCCTAAATTAACCAAAACAGGAAACTCTTTTCAGAAATTAGCTGACCATGAGTTGACAGTAACACATTTTAATATATGATCTTTTCTCATTTGGTACAGCTGGAAATTGAAGGCAACGTCAACATATGTCCAGGGTTCTTCTTTAAAACTCTTGGGTAAATTCCAGAAGTGGAGAAGTGGACAACTCATTCTCTCTACACAAGCAGCAACGTGGGAGGAGGAAGGTACCAATCGAGAAGATGTTTCACGTTTCTCAAAATGGAGTCATTCATGTGAAACTCTTAAACAAAATGGAGCCAGAGGATATGAAGGAAGGGCCCTCATGCAAGTATGCGTATGACAGGAACTATGCCAGGAATTCCTTCGAGCCTGTTGCTTGCACAGGACACTTGCCTGGTGCACCTGTCTCCAATGGACTAATGCCAACTCCTGCAATAAGCCTCCAAAACCAATGGTCTTTGTTTCAAAACCGCTTAGGTGGACTTCCCTTTAGTCTTTAAAAGTTTCCATTTGCCCCAACTTCTTTGGATGTGCCTATGATCCAGCATAGCGCACATATCTAAATTGCAATCCCCTGTTATTCCCAAATAAACTACTGTTTCAGGATCCCATATCCAAAATGCTTGGGACCCAAAGTTACAGAATTCCAGATGTTTTTGATTTTGGAATATTTGCATATACATAGTGAGATAACCTGAGGATGGGACCCAAGTCTAAATATGAAATTTATTTATGTTTGATGAACACCTTATACACACAGTCTGAAGGTAATTTTACAATATTTTTAATTTTGATCATGAAACAAAGTTAGTGTACAATGAACCATCAGAAAGCAAACGCGTCACTATCTCAGCCACGCATATGGGCAATCTGTGATTGTCTGGCATCGCCACCATTCCTGACTCTGAATTTCTATGCTACCAATAAGACGATCACTTTCTTATATTTATTTACACATAAGTCCTTACCAGTAAAAAATATGACACACCATTAATACAGTGAAAAACAAGGTGTTCAAGGTACCTAAGCAGCACAGCAGCATCACCAGAACACGTGTGTCAGCTGCTAAACAACAGAATGATAAACAATGGCTGGCTTTAAGTCTGCTGTTCAGCCTACATTTGTTTCTGAATGTTAACAGCATCATCTTTACAGTTGTGTAACTGTTGTTTTGTTTTGTTTTGTTGAGAAAAAGAGAGATGGAGTTTCACTACACTGCCCAGACTGGTCTTGAACTCCTAGACTCAATTGACCCTCCCACCTCAGACTCCCAGAGTGCTGGGATTACAGGCGTGAGCTACTGCGCCCGGTTATGCAACTGCATTTCTACTGAGAACCCTCACGAGGTCAGATAGAAAATTTTCCACTGTGGCCTCATGTCAGTGCTCAAAAGTTTCAGACTTTGGAGCATTTCCGATTTCGGATTTTTGGATTAGGGATGCTCAACCTGTATTTGGAGAGTAGGTCTCTCCAGTGCTCATTTTAGGCTACCATAAGATAGCATACCTGAATTAGCTGGGCACCACAGCTCATCAGCGTACCTGTGGTCACAGGTACTTGGGAGGCTGAGGTGGGAGGTTCACTTGAGTTCGGAAAGCAGAGGTTGCGGTGACCGGAGATTGTGCCATCGCACCCCAGCCTGAGTGATAGTGCGAGACTCTGCCTCAAAAGATTAAAAAAATTAAATTTAAAAAAGTACGCCTGATATAGTTCGGCTCTCCTGACCCAATACTCGGCTCTGGGCCCACTCTGTCACTCCAGGACACATTCTCCCACGTCTAGCACCGCAGCAGGTGGAGGCAGGACTATGACTGGCACCGCTCTTTACCCCTGCCTGGCGTGCAGAGGGACTTCTTGCAAAGCTGTTATTTGAAACTAAAGTCAGGAAAGGGGGTTAACCCGCCCCTGGGGGTTAGAGGTAGTGACACGCTACTTCCTTCAGCATGGGGACACACACTACAGATGTTTCAGTAGATGAACTGGTAGGCTCAGAACACACAACTGGAGAGAGGCGGCTGTGCAGGGTAAGTCCCAGTGACACGATGTTTGCATCTCCAAAAGGTCACTTGGGCTCAGCAAAAAAAAAAAAAAAAAAAAAAGCCAGACCGATGGGCAGACATGATCAGCCAGCGCGTTCGTTCTTTCATTCACTAAGTACATACTGAACACTTACATGAACCAAACCCTATTCTAAGAAGACAGAGGTACAAGTCAGGCGAGCACGCAGGAGTTTGGATTTTAGCCCAAGTTGGAGGAAGTTAATTTTTAAAGCCCCAGTTCTATCGTTTTTTAAATGTGTGATGTTGACCTCTCTGAACTTCTGTTCCTCATAATAAATGACCTACAAATCAGAGTTCTCAAGAGAGCTGAGCAGCAAAACGTGTTAAGTCAGTGCCCAAATGTGGAAGCTTGTAGTAATTACAGGTGAAGGACCCCAAGCTCAAGGTTAAAAGACTTGCACCGGGTGTCAAGTGGAAGATCTGTCAATCTATCAGGTCCAGCCGCCGGCCGGGAAGCCTGCAGGAGGTACTCATTTCGCCGAGGAGGAATCTGAGGCCAGGCAAGAAGGAAGACCCGCCAAGGTCCACTCAGTCAAAAAGCTGGCACCGCCGGGATTCGAACCTCGCGCCCACTGCGTTCCGTCACTGGCGCGCGCCCAGACACCACCCATTGCCATGGAAACGGCTGGGCGCGTGCTCTTCCACTCGCTCCCTCCTTGCTTTTCATTTTTTTTGCGGCGGGATACCCCAGCGACTGAACGTGAGCCGCAGAACGCAACTACGTTCGCTCTCCTCCCCAGACCCGGATCCCTCCGCGGCCGGCGCGCTGCTTCCCGACTCGACGCTCGAAACGGCTTCCCGCGCGCCGCGCCCCACCCCCACCCAGTCTCACCCCAACCCCCAGCCCGACTCACCTGCCGCCCGCGTCTCCATGGCAACGCCCCCACGGCGGAGGAAAAAAAAGCCTCGGGCTCTTCCGGGCCCCCTCCCGTGCCGACCGAGGAGGCGGGGCGCCCTGCTGACGCTTCGCTTTTTATTTTTATTTTTTTAAGAAAAGAGCCGGCGAGGTTATGGCGAATCTGCGGCATCCAACATGGCGGATGGAGTCTTCGCCCTCCTCCCCACGGGGCGCAGACGCTTGCGTAGCGGACGTCCGCCTCGGGTGACCCTCCCCCCGGCGCCGAGCGCGGCCCGGCCGGGGCCGAGGTAACGCGCATGCTCGCAGCCGGAGGCCGTGCTTTTCATCCTGCTCCGCGGAGCCGCTGCGCCTCGTTTTGAGCCACGCCCAGGGAGGGGCCCTCGGGAGGGCCGGAGCAAGGATCTCCGGCTTGGGAGTCTGGCGGTCTTGCCCAGCCTTTGCCAGGGCGACCTTAGACCCGCGGCATGTGGAGCTGCTGGGCTGGGCGTGCAAGGAGAGTTCTGGGCACGCTTCGTGTCGCAGCGCTACCTCTCACTACCTAATTTGGGGCAGTGAATTAACTTTTCTTGCTCTCAGTTTACTGATGTGTCCATCGGGGTGCTCCCAACCTGCATCCCACTGGAAGCTGCGGCGTTTCCTGAAGCGTGGGGTGCTTTCCTTTGGGCCACCCGGCTGGGTTTTAGGGGCTACAGACCACTGAGCAGCATAAGATCACACGTGATATGGCGACTTCCTCACGTCTCTTTTTGTCCCGCAACAAGTCTGTGCTGGGTGTGCGCGCCTCCAACACTCGCTCATTCATTTCTCTGCTTGTGGCGCAGCCTTCGGCAGGCAGCTGAGTCTGGTGGAAATTTAATGGCCTTGTTTTTGGTTTTGATGTTAAGGTGTTTAGCTCCAACACTGTAGTCCTCGACTCAAATGACATCTTCCAATCCCTGACCCTCACCCCCAGAAACCCATCTAAAGTAACCCTCCTAAGACACTTCATATTTTCTACGTAACGTCCATTCCTATGTGACATTATCTCCCTCCCTTACCTCTGTCCGTCTTGGTCACCCCTTTAGCCTCAGAAACAAACTCAGCCTGACAGTTATTTCATGAGTAATGAGTTGATGTGGCCCATGTGCTAAGGTCATTTTCTGTTTTATGACAAATGATAACGTTTTTCACACAGTCATATAAAGTTTTCTTTTTAAATTTTTTGTTTACATTTTCAAAAATCAGCCAACTTAAAATGGTGTACATGCTGCAGAGACATGCCCCCCCCCCCAAAAAAAAATGTAAAAGCAGACCTCAAGAGACTGAAGTTTGGGAAACTGATTTGTTTTCATGATTCCCCTGAAATGCTAGTCTTTGCCTGTTCTTCTTTTCCTGGAATAACCCTCTGTGGTTGCTGCTCAACATGAAATTCTCAGGCCATGAGCCCTGAAGCTCACAATTCACGTTCCCACAGCTGTGGTCGCACTGGCCTAGCTCCGTCCCCCATTTTTCTGTTTGCACAACCTCCCTCCTCACTAGACTGAGCTTCCTGAGCAGCCCTTACAGGTCCTTTTCATTTTGTTTTCCCAGCGCCTGTTGCATAGTCATGTTACTGAATGAACACCTCGTTCTGGGGTCACTTATTTTTTAGGAGGAAAACTCCCTTGGGCATTGAGCTTCAGGATGACTCATCTGATTTCTCAGGAGCCTTCCTGCCTGCGCCTTAACCCTGTTCTTGGGAAATACGGAACCATGAAAAGACCCTAAAGTTGTCTAGTCCGTTAAATATATGCTCACAGATATAGCCTCCCCGCCTCTTCATTTCATCCTCACTATCCGGAAGGTTAAGTTGGGCGATATGGTTATTGTTCTTTTCCAGATGAGAAAAAAGGAATGTTCAGGGTGGTCAAATGGCTTTCTGAGATTACACAGCAAAACAGTGAAGAGCCAGGTGTGGACCTCCCCTCTCCATGCCCAGTGTTCCTCCCCCACCCCATGCATAATGTACCCAAACTGCCTCCAAGAGAGCCTCCAAGAGAGCCAGTTTCAAGACAGCCACAGAGTCGCTGCACAGCCATCACGTCCTGCACCACAAGATACGTGGCTAGGTGGGGCCCATCAGAATCTTTATTTGGAAATGAACTGCTGAAAAAGCTGCATTGATGAGCTTTTTCTTTTAGAACTATAAATATTTACAATAATCATTATTTTACTGTGAATCGATTTCTGTCAGGAAATTAGAGTTGTCCTGGGTTGCTGACAGTATTGGTTTTGTGCCGGTTTGCCTTTCTCGCAGCAGCATTTAAATGTTGTTTATTGATTAGCAGATGGATTGCTCCTAGATGTTGTGACCAAACGAACTTTGGAAATGAAACAATTTAAAATTTGTCTCAAAACCCAATTACCTCAGAATGCTGAAGACAAATTAAAAGAAGAAATTGTGGACTGTGGATGATGGTTCTGGGTTAATTATTTGGAAAGCTATGATTTTCTCCACTATTCCCATGGCATTTTCTTCCTCCTACCCATTCATCATTCAGAGAAGAGTTACTGAGCACCTATTATTACTGGAAACTGTCCTGGCCATAGGCAGATGGAAATGACTAAGAGATGGCCCCTTTCTGTGGGGGAATCCAGGTTCGTAAATGGAGAGAGGAGTCCACAGCTGGCTCTTCCATGGCCTTACTATGTGATTTGCACATTTTCAATCAGCAAACATCTCTATTCTTTCTATTTGCCAGTAGTATTTCAAAATGCCTTCAATTAATGAAGACACATTTGTGGAATTGGATGTAAATCACTCAAAAGTGTATAATTAATGGCAACCTGCCTCGGTGATGGTTCCTAGAGGAGAGCGGCTTCCCAGCTGCCCACTGGTGGCAGTCGGCCTCTTGAAGCTAGTATGTGAATGAATTTGTGTCAATAAATTTATCGACATGAAATGGCAGTTATATAAGAAATATAATTAATTTGCACAACTGAATATATTCGTGTCAATAATTTTATCATAATATCCATTATCTTTATGAGAAATGAACATTTACATGAAAACAATAATTTAGGAACATAATTTCACAAGATGCTTTCTTGAAAGAAGATTTTGATAAAGGATACAGGCGACCTCAAAATAATGGATCTTGGCTGGGCATGGTGGCTCATGCCCATAATCCTAACACTTTGGGAGGCCAAGGCTGGAGGATTGCTTGAGCCTAGGAGCTCAAGGATGGAATAAGCTATGATCATGCCACTGTACTCCTCCAACCTGGGCAGCAACAAAGCAAGACCCTGTCTCTAAAATTCATATGTATGTGCGTGTGTGTGTGTGTATACACATATATACATATACACACACACACACATATATAATGATAAAATCAGAGGTAGGAATAATCAGTTTGGGTTAAGAGTCAAAAATCTAAATAGGCACATTGTAGAAAATAATCCACTTAAAAATCACATAAAAGAGAAAGCTGTAGTAATACTAGAACTATATGAGTAATCTCACTATGAACACAATTACAAGCTCAGGAAACAGCATCTTTTCCACCTGTCTTTCCAGTGGCATGGAGTGCCATCGCATCCCTGGTCTGCCTGTGCACACCTGCATGTATTCTCGGTACCCAAGTATTAATCTCCGGAGTGGTTTTCATTAGCAGTGGCCAGGACCCCTTCAAAGAAGCTAATTCCATGTGTGGGAGTAAGGGAACATCAGAATGACCTGAAACATCTTGCTATTCTCAGAAAACCAGGTTCCTTCCAAAAATACTGGGTTAGTGCTGAAAGGACAAAGGAACAGGCAGTGACAATTTGCGTATCACTACAACTGTAGATCTATGGTTGTTGATCTACAGGTTGACTCTATGAAAAGCCATGAGGCTTTACTGATAAAAAGTTAACATTGTATATGTAAAAATAGACAAATAACTGTGTAATTACAAAACTAGTTACAATTCAAAGAAAGGGTCAAAATAGGATATTTTAGTAAAAAGACAGGTTTGGTAGATACGGGGTCTTATTTCTTACTTGAAGTTCTGTGTGTCTGTTTATGAAATGGTATATTTATATAAGTTTCGAGGGGCAGATAAGTTGACTAAGAGTAAGTCAAAGGCTTCCAGAAAACAAGGAACCATGCCAAAACCAGGAAGGGCAGGTCAGAACCAGTGGTCTCATAAATAACCAGGTAAAACTGGGGGTTCAATAATTTATGTTGCAAGTTAATGGATTAGCCAGATAACCTAAGGGAGTAGCTGATAGATTAAACTGCTATATGGCCCTGCTAATGTTAATGAAATGCTAATGATGCATAATGAAGGTCATTGTAAACTGCGGCAGAACATCATGTTCCCAAGACTTCATGCACATGGGAGTGAAGATTGCGAGAACCTGGTGTAAGTCCTCTTGATGTAACAGTTGAAAATGGTCTGAGGGAGGCCCCACCAGCAAATGTCTGCTGCCACCAAGAACCCACCGGTCCAGGCCCAAGGCTGCCACTCAGTGCACCTGGGAAGGAGATCATCTTTCTCTCTGCGGTCCAATAAGGGCAGTCCTGAAACAGTATAAAAATACATTTTGTAGAGATGACAAGTTTGTCAAGTCAATAACAACTCTTTTTTTTTTTTTTTTCACACAGAGTCTTGCTCTGTCACCCAGGTCGGAGTGCAGTGGCGAGATCTCAGCTCACTGCAACCTCCACCTCCAGGGTTCAGACCTTCTGCCTCAGACTCCCAAGTAATTGGGATTATGAGCGCTCACCACCATGCCCAGCCAATTTTTGTATTTTTAATAGAGAAGGGGTTTTACCAGGTAGGCCAGGTTGGTCTTGAACTCCTGACTTTGTGATCCTCCTGCTTCGGCCTCCCAAAGTGCTGGGATTATAGGCATGAGCCTCCATGTCCAGCATAATAACAACTGTTTTTACAAAGTTAAGGTATGGGTGCAGTAAAAACGTTTGTGTTAAATTTTAAGGTGTTTGAAGCATTTCGAAGTTACATTCGACAGTTACATTGAAACAAGATAATTTGACTGTGTAAATGTTTAGGAAAATTTTATTTTGAAAGTTTTAAGTTTTAATTTATCAGTTATATTTAAATAGTTTAGGAAAAGCCGGACGCAGTGGCTCACACCTGTAATCCCAGCACTTTAGGAGGCCAAGGCAGGAGGATCACAAGGTCAGGAGTTCAAGACAAGCAAGGCCAACATGATGAAACCCCATCTCTACCAAAAATACAAAAAATTAGCCAGGCATGGTGGCAGGCACCTGTAATCCCAGCTACTCGGGAGGCTGAGGCAGGAGAATTGCTTGAACCCGGGAGGTGGAGGTTGCAGTGAGCCGAGATCACATCACTGCACTCCGGCCTGGGTGACAGATTAAGACCCTGTCTTAAAAAAAAAAAAGAAAGAAAAGGAAAAAGGAAAAACGTGACTATATTTATAACAAATATAGTCAGCTATGAGTAGGAGTAACAGGGCCATGAAAAAAGGGGCAGGGAGTGGGGTTTGGATCCCAGCAACCAAAAGGAAAACCAGGAGAGCTACCAGAGCCTGGCACTGTTGGGTGCACAGCTGGGACCCAACAGACAGTTGTTGAAGAAAAGGAGAAGGGGTAGAGGGAGGGAAAGATGGGGTGAGGGATTGAGGAAAAGGAATAATACATAATTAAGCATGTATTTGTAGCTGTCGCGTAAACAGCACTGCTTTGGATGTTCAGAAGAGAGAAAAACTATTTCAAATAAAGGATGGCATCTGGTGTCCATGACTACAGGGCTGGTTAAACGGATGGTTCAGTCATATGGGGAAATACGACGCGGCGGTTTGAAAGAGTGAGAGTGGAGACCCAGGGTGTGCTCTGCAATGCATCCTTGAGTGAAAAGAGCCAGGTGCAAGACAGCATCAGGAGCACACTGTCGCTTGTGAACATGGTTGTACATGCACAGAAAAGCTGAAAGTGTGGAAAGAAACCGGCTAGAGCAGACAGCTTTGGAGACAATGTCTGGGCCCGGAGATCTGGCTCACAGGGAGACTGACTTCACCGAACATCCTTTTGAAATATTGGGATGTTTAACCACGTGCATAGACTGCCTCTTCAGAGAAGAAAGGGGAGGATTTCAAAGCCCAATCTCCAGATCTGGTCCTACTTTTATTACTCAGTAGCTTTGACTTTGGACAAGTTACTTATCTGCAACGTGCTTCCCTTCTCTGGGCAATGAAGGTATTGAGCTGCACATCAGGGGTTGGTGGAAGAGAAATGAAACAAGAAAATGCAGTTGAGTGCCATGGGTGGGGGCAAATCAAGTGGCTTCAGCCCCTTTGGCCACCAAAGCAGCTCAGCAGCAGCAGCAGCAGCAAGAGTGACAGCCAACACATGGGGTGTTGTTTGATTTAAGGGCTGCCGCCAGCCAGCCGCAGAACTCGAAAAAGTGACCTTAAAGTCTCTGGATTTCAGTTCTTTCATCTGTAAAAGGGCAGTGGTGGGGCGTGGCAATGACACTAGATGGTTCACTTCAGCTAAAAACAGACATAAAACATGATTTTAATATTGGTTGGAAATGACTCAGTGCAGTAACAGAGGCAGAAGAAAAGCCCCCAAGGGAGTTCGCAGCACAGAACCATCGCTTCCAGCTGCGAATGTGCAGAGGGGAAGAGGACATTGCAGAAAGGAGAAACTGGTGGTCTCTTTACCTAAGTCACCCAGACCCTGGTGCCAGGCAAATGTTTACTCTTTCAGCTGTTTTTGTAAAGGCCAACAGAAAGGAGAGGTACCTGGACAGTCTGTACAATGGTGGCCCCCAATGAACTATGCCTCCTTGTAATCATGTCCTAGTGTAATCCCCTCTGACACTGACTTTGGGATTGACCATGTGACTTGCTTTCGCCATGGGACACAAACAGCACAAGCACAAACTGGATAAACACTTGGACACTGGGTCTTTGGAACACTGCCTCTGGAAGCCAGCCTCCATGCTGTAAGGAAGCTCAAGCTAAACTACCAGATGATGAGAGGACATGGAGAGAAAACCCAGAGGATAGGAGTCCTCATGAGCATTCAAGTCTTAGCTGTTCCCCAGCCAATGCAGCCATATGGGTAACCTCAGCAGCCCCTGCACTGTGCAAAAGAACTACCCAGCTGAACCGGTCAACCCATAGGATTGCAAAACATGATAACCTGTTGTTGATTTAAGCCACTAAGTGTGGAAGCAGTTTTTTGGGCAGCAATAGATAACTTAGTATTGTGGGAAGCTAGAATTTCACTTCCAGGGAGGGTTTGAGAGCTGCTGAGTCCATGGGGAAGGATGCAGTCTTAAGCTTACTTCCCCAGAAGCAAAAGGGGAATGAGATAAACAGACCTTTGGCTGGACTCCAAGCGTCTTTCAACCAAAGAAAGTTTACTGAAGAAAAAAAGAGAAACTTGGCTGAGATCTGAAGTGTGATGAGAATTTGGAACAGGAAAGACAGGCCGGGAGGCCCTTCTGAAAGTAAAAAGCCACAGAAGCAAACGGTGCCAAGGAGGATGATCCAGGGCGGGCCTGGCCGCAAGAGGGCACCTTGCAGAAAGCACCGCAGTTGGCAGTAAGCAGCCTTTTTCCAGAAGAATCCCAAAGGCAAATACTCTGTTCTGCTCTTAGTTAACCTGTGCAACTGTCAGACCACATACACCATGGAGTCCAGAGGTAGCTGCTGTGGGAGTGAATCTTCTTGTTGCTGCCAAAGTGAGTAGAAATCAAACGGAATAAAATAACAATGGTGGTATGGGCCCAACCTTCTAGAGTTTTCCATGCCCTTCATTTCACATAGCCTTCACACCATCCTGTAGGGTCGGGAGGGCATGAATAAGAAGCCTCCTACCAAAGATGAAAGAACAGAGAACAAAAGGGGCTGAGGGACTTTTGTGAGGCCATGCAGCAATCTGGGGCCTGGAAACATGAGCTCATCCAGCCGGGCCTTTCTGCTGTGCTTCTATCATCCACTTGTCCAGGAGGGTGCCAACTCTGTGTGTGTTTAGTGAGAAGTGTGGGGTGAGAGCAACCACAGGAAAGAAAGCCCCGTTATGACCAGGTTGTGCCCTGAGCTGCCTGGCCCACTCATTCCACTGGCCTGTGTTCTACCCAGGATGGGCCTCACGTCCCAGGGTTTCTGCTGAGCAACGAGCCAGCATGCTGCTGAGCACCCAGGCCCCATGTGAAATGGTCAGCTGCTTTCCTTCTACCAGTGCCAACTGCTGCACCTGCCAGCCTCTGCCTAGCCTCCACCACTGATGCTGCTGTAAGAGGAAGAAGATTCCCGACTTAACAGAATTCTCATGCATGCCTTTCAAACCAAGGAGCCCACAGGTTGATGGAAGAGAATGACACAGAGTAGAGGTAGCTGCACTCAGGTGTTTATAGTGCACATACATGATTCATCTCAAGCCATGCTGCACCTGACAGCTTGCCATTTCTTGGAGATGCCAAGCCTTCTTACAACTCTGAGCCTCTGCATGTGTCTCGAACATTTTACCCACATTTCCCTACTTGCTGGACTCCTTTCCATCCCTCAAATCTCAGACCAAATGTCCCTGCTCTGTGAAGCCCTCCTTACTTCCCAGGCAAGTTAGTGACTCCCATAGCCCCTTTCCATGATTCTTACATATTGTACCATATCTCGTAACATACTTGGCTTCCCTGTTGACAGGGGACCCTGCAGGCCAGTAGCAGGGACGGACTCACCTCCCTGTGCCTTCTCCCAGCAGATGACCTCAGCCCTCACGGTTGAAGAAGTTGGTAAGAAACTGACAATTTGGTGTATGGAAATTTAAAACACTGTCAGCAAGTTCACTGAATAACATCTGGGGGGAATTCATTATGAAAATGCAGTCAGGCCATTCATGCCTTAAGCATTTATGGAGTGCCTACCAGGTGCCCAAAGTGTGCTCCAAAGAGGCACAGGTGAGGTCACAGGATCTGTCCTCAGATCCGGATTTCACAGCCCAGTGGAGGAAGTGATGCCTGACAAGGTGAGCATCATACAGCACACCACTCATGGGAGAAAAAAAGTTCTGGAGCAATGGCAAGGGGACAGAGCCCACTCTAGGAGTCGGGAAGATGTAGGAGGCACACCTCAGTGGGGCGGAGAGTCCCTGGAAACTGTGCTTCAGGCAGAAGGGACAGCCTAGGCAAGAAAGAGCATGCCAGGCACAGGGGAATTTGGTCATAAGGGGAGGCAAGAGTATAAGAAAACCGGGTTTGCCCTATCGCATTCAAGGGTGGCTCTCTTGGCCAGCATCATTCAGGTGGCTGTTTTGAGTTGTTCCCGGCAGCCTCCACCGAAGACAAAAGAGGACTGTGTACAAGCTCTCACCTGGCCAGGTCCTCGTGACTGGCAGCTTACATTGCCAAGACAGCTGCTTGGATCATGAGATGGAGCACAGTTGGCCCAAAAGGCAAATAAGAAATGATCCATGGTGTCACCTCGAGTGCCTCAAAATCACTGGAGCACATGCAGAGAGCCCACCTCTCACTTTGCAGATGACGAAGCAGAGGAGGGGAGGGAGTTGTCTAAGGTCACACCGCAGGACAAGCATTGAGTGACAGGGCAGGAATCAGGCACCTGGGGAGACGGAGCTGCAAAGGACACTGTCCTCAACCTTGAGGGGCTTACAATATGTTATTGATTGAACTGTCCCCCCTTAACTCGTAGGTTGAAATCTTCACCCCCACTATTTCCAAATGTGACTGCATTTGGAGAAAGGGCTTGTAAAGAGGTGATTAAGGTAAAGGGAAGTCATATGAGTAGACTCTAATCCAATATGGCCAAGGTCCTTATAAAAAGTGGAAATTAGGACAGAGACACACGGAAGACACAGAAAAAAGGTGGCCATCTACGAGCCACCTTCTATAGAAGAGGCCTCAGAATGAACCCAACCCTGCTGACACCTTGATCTTGGGCTTCTAGCCACCAGAATGGTGAGGACATAAATTCCTGTTGCTTAAGCCACCCAGTCTGCGGTATTTGTCACAGCAGCCACAGCACACTAGTACACAAGGAGGTCCTGGGAGTTTGGGGCCAGTGGGCTATACTGCAAAGAGAATGGGGACACAGGGCCAGGGCTCAGAGAGGTGCTATTTACTAAATCACTAAATAGAGAAAGATTTCATTAGTATAATAACCACCATGACCATAACTCATGTATATGGATTGAACAGAAGCCCTGCTGGTAGGTGGCCAACTGGTCTCGGGTGGTCTGGGCCTTTCCTGGTTTCATCACTGAAAGTCCCAGAACCTCTTCAGCCTGCCCTGGGTATCATTCTATCAGTTATGGTACCTGCTGGTCAGGTTCTTCAGTGCAGGCTAGAAGCCCTCAAAGGGGAGCTGTCTATAGCAAGGGGAAGAAACTCGCCTCCCTTCCCCTTGCAGAGTCAAGATTACCACGGGGTCTGGGGGAATTCACCCCACACTCCCCAGTTAAAGCGCTTCTCCCTTTGCTGACTGAAGTCCAAACGGTTCTCACCCATGGAAGTCCTTGGCAACGAAGCTCACCTCTCCACCTCTGCTCTCCACTGCAAGCTCAGTTCCAGTTGCACCTCTGCAGGTTATTTAAAGTAACTCCCTGGGGCCTTGCTTGGGAAAACAGTCCCCCATCTGCTCCTACCCCTGCTCCCGTTTGCAGATCTCCCTCCAGCTCTCTGGGCTGGAAGTCATCTACTCAGAGAAGGCTTCCTCAACCCTGCAGATTAAGGCTAGCATCCTTCCTGCCTGTTTCCTGAGCACACTGTACTGCCCCATCCCACATATTGTTATGGCTTGTTTAACTACTTTCTCCCTCAGAATGGCAAGCTGCCTTAGGGCACAAGTTCAAGTGCCTGGCAAAGAGTGGTGTATTAGTCTGATCTCGGATGGCTTTCAAGAAATATCTGAGACTCAGCAATTTATAAAGAGGATGAATTGGCTCACCGTTCCACAGGCTGTACAGGAAGCATAGCACTGGCATCTGCTCAGCTTCTGGGGAAGCCTCAGGAAATTTACAATCATGGCAGAAAGTGAAGGGGGAATGGGCACATCTTACATGGCCAGAGTAGGAGCAAGAGAGGGATGGGGAGAGGTACTATACACTTTTATACAACCAGATCTCACAAGAACTCTATCACAAGAACAGCACCAAAGGCACGGTGCTAAACCATTCACAAAGGATCCACCACCATGATCTAATTACCTCCCATCAGGTCCCACCCTCAACATTGGGGATTACAATTCAACATGAGATTTGGGTGGGGACACAGAGCCAAACTATATCAAGTGGGCCTCCCATAAATACTGAATGAATAAAGCAACTAGATAGGAGTTAAAGGAAGTGGCATGGGCAAACCAGAGCCGTTTTGTTAAATTAAGTCATTGGTCCTATGCACCTATAAACAGGAAAAGCTCTGCCTTCAGCTCACCACTGTGAGGCCAGGCTGGGTGGGGAAAGAAGCAGAGACCCAGGACTCAGTAAATACCGTGTGGTGGTTAACTGTTCATTAATCCATTCGATTCATTCATTCATTCTATCAATGAATGAATTGATGGAATGAATTAATTAGTGGACTTAACTCATTCCATTAACTTACTCAATTAATTCATTCTTTTCCTTTAAGACCCATGGTGTGCCAGGCACTGCCTAGGTTCTGGGGGTACAACGATGAGTGAAACAGACAAGAGTCCTCCTTTCATGGGGTCTGGAATTGTTAACATTGGGGAATTCGTATGGGTCCAGAGCAACTTGATTCTTGCTTCTCAGAGGAAATAATTCATCTGAGGAAGCATCCTTCCTCAGGACAAGCAGGAAAGGAAAGGAAGTAAAGTAAACTTGGAAGAGGGCCAAGCGGGCAACTTGAGAGATTCAAGTGCCCGGTTTGACCTTTGAGTTGGGGTTTTATGTATTGGCACGCTTCCAGGGTTTTGCATCTCTCCTCCCTTGATTTTTCCTTGGGGCAAGCTGACTGCTTGAGCAGCGGCCTGCCAGCACCTGGGAGGGGCCGCATGCACAGTGTGTTTACTGAAATTGTGCACATGCTCACTTGAGGCATTTTCCCCTTACCAGGCGAGTGTTCCTAGAGGAAGGTCATATATACCAGTTAAACGCCACCATTTTGCCTCTTAGTGCACGTGCTTGAACCCACGCACCCAAGTCCTGAGTCCAACTCCTGAGGTCTTATTGGGAAGTTGCTGATCACCAGCTTCAGGGTTTGGGGGGTTTTCTTTGAGATGGGGTCTCACTCTGTCACCTAGGTTGGAGTGCAGTGCTGTGATCTCAGCTCACTGCAACCTCCACCTCCCAGGCTCCAGCAGCAAGCAGTCCTCCCACCTCAGCCTCCTGAGCAGCTGGGACCACAGACGAATGCCACCACACCTGGCTAAATTTTTTTTTTTTTTTTTTTGGATTTTGGTAGATACGGGATTTTGCCATTTTGCCCAGGCTGGTCTCAAGCTCCTGAGCTCAAGCAATCCACCACCTCCCAAAATGCTGGGGTTTAGTTTACAGGTAGGCGCCACCCCACCGGGCTGGGTATTTTCTATCTATTGAGAGACTGGCTTTCCCTGGCACTGGCTGTGAACAATTATTATTTTAGAGAGACAGTTTAACAGCCACCTGACCATCACCTGATGCTTGCCTAACCTTCCTTGGGAAGACCCTTTCCTGCCCTGCTCATGTCTGCCTTGCTACCCACTCTAACAGGATGACTGACACTAAACAAACGTAAGATAATTTCATCCAAGGAGTGACATAAAGGGGAAAAGAAACAAGAAGTAATGTTTTCTAGAATGTGTCTGGCGGGAGGGAATGAATCTTTGGAGTGGGTGAGCAGGAGAGATCTCTGCAAGTAGGCAACATTTGAGCTGAAACCTGAGTGATGAGAAGGAGCCAGCCTGGTGGACACCTGAGAGAAAAGTGATCTAGATGGAGGAAGCGGCTGGTGCAAAGGTCCTGAGGTCAGACCACTGCTGTGTTTGAGGAGCAGAAGAACGGCTGTGGGGCAGGTTCATTCGTAGGCAGAGGAAAGGGCCCTGTCACTACGCTGTCTCCTCCATCTGCCTTTCTCTCTCTGTGACCATTGAACACCCTGTCTCTCCTCCTCTCATGGAGCTGCCCTTTTGGGATTTCTACAAACGCTGAAGTATACGACGAAATTTAAAAGCATACTGCAAATTACAATGCTTTTTCAAGTACCACCTATTTTACACGTCAAGCCAGTTTTGTGACTTCAAAATGAATAGGGCTTTTTTTTTTTTGAGAAGTCACGGGATGAGAAACTAAGGCTATCCATCTATGTCAGGGGCGGGGAATCTTTTTCTGTAAAGGGCCAGATAGTAAATATTTTCAGATTTGCAGGCCACAGGGTGTCTACTGAAGCTACTCCACTCTGCCACTGTGAAAGCAGCCAAAGGGAATGTAAATAAAAGCCTGTGGCTGTGTGCCAATAAAAGTTTATTCACAGAACCAGGTAGGAAGTGAGATTTGCCCCCTAGGTTATAATTTGCCAATCCCTAATCTACTTATCATAATGATAAATATCATTATGAAAAATGCATTTATTGTTCTTTTAGCACTAGCTATGGGCCAAGCAAACAGGGCACTTTTGAGTGCTCCTGTCTCCTGGTAGTGAGCAGACATGATGTACCAGGTACAATGTGAGTAATGAGCAGAGGAGTACCTGAAATGTATAACACCTCACCTGGATATACTACCAGTGGTGCAATTCTATTTTTAAAAATGTGAGATTTCAATATTACATTTTTTAAGTTTATGAAATATTTTTCCCAAGGTCAAGCTTAAGCCAGTTGACTCTTCACAACTGACTGGGCTCGGTGGCTATTGGCAGCCTTCCAAGATCACAGGGAGGAAGGTGAGGGCCTGAAAGACCCCACTGGGAATCTCTGCCAGGTAGCATGTACAGGGAAGGCAAGCCTCACATGGAATTGTGCAAAATGTTTCTAAGCAAGCAGATATAGAAACAGGCATGCAAGCTTTTCTGAAAAGTCTGTGAGGCCCTACTTTGTGCCTTTTAGACTATCCAGTAAATCATGAAAGGTTCATGTGAAGCAGATACCCCAATAATTTAGCAGTAAGGTTTAGCTAATCTTCTAGAGGGACTGGCTGGAAAATCTCCAGCTGCAAGTCCAGGGCACCACTCTGGAGGGTGTGAGCAATGCTGGGCTCAGCAGGATCCTGCATCCCATCCACACCAGGACAGGTGTGCCTGCAAAGATGCACACCCAATCCCAGATCCTAAACCATGTTTACTACTGGTGAAACATTAGCCAAGGATCTAATAAAAAGTTTTGATAACTTATAACAGCACTCCTGAAGTCTGCATTTCTGAGCAAGGCTTCTAAATGTTAAAATTGCAGAGTCTATATTAAAATCAGTTTGCACACACATATATAAGAATGTTTATGCTAAAACATTTTAAAGTAAATTATGCATTACATAACATCTCTCTCCTCTTGTAGTAAATTTTTGATGCTTTGGAGAATTCATTCCTTTTTTCCAGTTACTCATTCTGGATTTTTTTTTTAAATAGAAGGTGAAAGAAAATATATGACTTTTTATTTTCAATTTTGAAATTGTGGCAATATTCTATACACTAATTGTCACATGCAAAAGTTTAAAATAATCCTTAAATATTCTTAGGAGAATTGTACTATCAGGAAAGAATGCGTATCTTTTCCAACTAATAGTTTCATCTCTAACTAATACCTTTGTAAAGAACTCTGGCCTATAATTTATAGACATGACCCCTGAATGGGTGAGTCACCATGCCCGGCCAGGAGGATTTTTTACATCACCCTTAACACTATAATTTACTTTAGTAAACTCTGTGACCCCGGGACCTTTGTTCCTAGGCCCCTCTGTAAAACTGGAAGACAGATTTGGGCTGCCCCTGGGATTTCATCCACCTCGCCATTCCAACACCAGAGCTGGCCAAGCCGTCAGGCGGCGATTCCAACTGCCAGTGAGGGCTTTCTTCCCAAATGAAGCTCTGTTACTAAACGTGAATAGCATCGTCCTTATGAGCAATGCACCTGAAGCTTGACTGCTTGAGTTTGTAATCCTGGCAAGCTGGTTATCCTTACAAGCTGGGGTCCTGGGCATATTCTAAAACTTTGTATGTAAAACAAAACTTAGAGTATCCACTCCATGAATTAATACATCATAGCTAGATTTTTCTTTTACAATATGCAAAGCCATGCTCCTGTTAGACTCAGTGGAATCTGGAGTCTTGCAAACCTAATCAATATTTTCATTTTCTCCTCCCAGGCTTTGCATTTTGACAGTGTTTGGGTCAGTTAGATTAGGCTGGTGTCTGCCTGCCATCTGGATTTGGTGACCTGGCCTTTGGTTGTTACTCTCTACTCCCACTTGTGTCAGGGACAAAGCAAAAGAGAAGTCTGGCCTGGGAATTTCTTGCTACAAAGGAAGTCTGTGAATACTGAAAGTGAAGCCTGCACTCTCCGTATCTCCAGAGGGAGCAATGCCCCAGGCCAAATGCCCCCAGTGACCAGCCAAAGGCCCAAACTCCTCCTCCCTCACCTAGCTAGCCAGCTACCCTGCAGCTTGCAGTGATCTGCATCAGCCTCTACATTTCCCATGACTCTCGCCTTTTAAAGGTGCACATGGCACAGTGCCAGCCTCCCTTGGATGCTACAGAGTCGCCCAGGCACACAGTCCACTTCCCCACTCCCCCTTCCTGCCAGAGTCGTATTTGACACAAGAGAGACCTTTATCAGTCCCATCATCCTGGACTCCTAGGGCAGCACGTGGAACATCCTCCGTGTTCAGGAACAGTTTGTTAGAGGAGAAGATGAATAAATAAACGTCTCCATTCTCTACTGTCTCCATTCTCTACTGTTCAGTAGACGTGAACAGGAGCATTTTGGTGTGATCCCTTGTTTAAAGATGTGTGCGGAACTCTCTTCAAGGGTACCCATGACAACATTTAACACAAAATGTTGGAGTTCAAGTGACTGAAGAGCTTTTCATTGAACTCCCTCAGTTTATGGACGGGGGACCTGAGGCCCAGAGAAACTAAACATTCATCAGGCAGCCAGGATGACGAAGGCATGCAAATCCATGTCTTTTGAGCGACTTTAAAGAGCTAGAAATATTCTGGTTTCTTTTCCTGGAGAAGATAGCATTCCGTGGGAATATGAGCACTGATTTTTTTTTAACATCTGAAGGGCTACTATATGAGGAAAAGCTCCTAAGAGATCAGAAGTATCCAAAGATGAAACAGTTGTCCCTTGAGGCCGTGAGTGCTCTATTGCCGGAGGTGTCCAAGCACAAATAGAAATAGCTTAGAGAGAGGAGAAGCATCAAAGTGTGCGGGGGGCGGGGGAGGGGCAGGCAGAAAAAATGTCTGAAGTGGTAAACACAGAAAACAGCAAGTGTCGGAAGGATATGGAGCAAGTGGAACTCTCAGGCACCGCGTGTGGGAGAGGTAATGGTGCAACCACTTTGGAAAGCTAGCAGTTTTTAATAAGGTTAAACTTACGTCTTCCCTGGGTTCCAATAATTCCACTCCTAGGAATAGACTCAACAGAAACACATATGTATTTTTTGCAAAACACATATATGAGATCTTCATAGCAGGTTACTCATAATAGCCCCAAATTGGAAACTCCCCAATCTACTGCTCATTGACAGTAAAATGAATAAATAAATGTTAGTATAGTCACACAATGGAATATTATACAGAAGGCAGGATACTTTTTCTGTAAAGGGCCAGATAGTATTTTCAGCTTTGCAGGCCATATGGCCTACATCTCAACCACTCAGTTCTGTCATTGTAGTGCAAAAGCAGCCATAGACATAGACATATACAGAAATAAATGGGCATGGCTGTGTTTCAAAAAGAACCTCAATTTACAAAAGCAGATGGAATACACAGTGTGTTCAGTTTTTGAAAATTCATTAAGGTGCACAGCTATGGTATGTGTACTTTCTGAATGTATATAAAAAGGTTTTCAATTTTTTAAAAAGGGTTTTCAATAACAAGTTTAAAAACAAATAGGGGCAGGGCAGTTATTGGCCTGTGTGTCTATGATTCAACGGCTAGTCCCAGATAAAACAGTTAGATAATAGCAAAACTGGAACTGAAACTCAGGCCTCCAGCTCCCAGAAAGGAAAGGGAATTCATACCTATGCGTGTTTCCAGTGTGCAAGGCACTTGTCACAGCAATTCCTCATCATAACTCTCAGAGAAGGCATTATTATGCTCATTTTTGTAGATGAGAAAACAGGGGCCTAGAGTGGGTCCCAACTTAGCCAGGATCATACATCTCGTCATCAGCAGCAGCGCCATCTGAGCCCAGGTCTGTCTGATCCTGACCCCAGGCTCTTAAGCTTCCTCCACAGGCTTTAAATGCAAAGATGGCATTTCTTAAATGGGCATTGCATGTGTATAAAAATAAACCGTGAGCCCCACACTTGAAATATTATCCAGTTATCATTGGCTTCTGCTGCTGACAGCCAGGGCTGCTAAATCTTATTAGGCTGTGCCCGCTGCTTCTGGGCAAGCCCTGGCCATGGGCACAGCTGGGACATAGGCCCGCTCTGCAGGTTTTTTACTGTGGCTTTTCTCGCTGAAGCAAGCATAGGGGGATGAGGGGGAGAGGGAGAAGCAAGGGCGGGCAAGATACTGGATGATGCAGGTTCTGCAGCCAGGGGAGGCCAGAAGGCAGACAGACTGATGGGGAAGGGGCTTGTCACAAGGGGCCAGTCCAAAGGGGAAAATAAGACCATCCCCTACCAGGTGCCACTTGCCCCTTGTGTCCGACTCTACTTCTGAGATTCTCTCCCTCACCACCCCCCAACAACCCCTGCTCCCAATATCAGTTGTAGAAAGAAAGAGAAAGGTACCTACTCATCCAAATCAGAGAATGGGGTAGGGTGAAGTTCTGTTTTTGAGTGTTTTGTGACAATTTCCATTAGTTCTCAATAGTTAAAAAATTAGGAGGGTTTCAGAAAGGAATGCATACACCCAGTGAAAGATGCCAGTCTGAAAATGCTACATACTTTACGGTTCCAATGATATCACATTCTGGATAAAGCACAACTATAGAGACAGTGAAAAAGATCAGGGGCTGCTAGGGGCTGGTGCGAGGAGTGGAGAGAAACGGGCACACAGAGCACAGGCTTGTTAGGGCAGTGAGACTATTCCATAGGATCCTATAATGGTGGGTATGTGTCAGTATACCCTGTCACAATCTACAGAAGATACTTCACGAAGAGTGAACCCAAGTATGAACTATGGGCTTTAGCCAGTAGTAATGTATCAATATTGGTTCATCAATTGTAACAAACTTGCCACCCTAATATAAGGTATTACAGGGGAAACTGAGGCCAAGAAGAGGGCATACATGGAAATTCTGTATACCCTACACTCAATCTTTCTGTAATCCTAAAACTTCTCCAAAAAATCATCTCTTAATGTTATAAAAATTAGGTGAATTCAATGAAAAAATCTGGATTTCTGTCTTCATGCAAAAATCTAGTCTGGGAACCTAGGGCTAATATTCCTAAAGCTGCCAGAGTCCAGCAACAACCTCTCCTGGGGAAGAAGCACAGCTTCTCAAGTCCCCAAGTCCTCCATGGCTAAAATGAGCCAACATCACGCTTTATGTGACCATCCAGCTTTTGGGGTCATTGGAGTTTGGGACTCCCTGGGGTGAAACAAGCAGTTTATGCAATGGTTTTCTGGGTTCCTGAGAAAGTTTTCTGCCCCTGGGGTGTTGAGGCCAGAGAGGGGATGGGGGTGCGTGGGCAAGGCCCTGGGCCCCACTTATGATCCTTCTTCTTTATCTGCTGAACCTATTGGACTTACATAAGATTAACCCCAACAGACTGGCCTGTGGGTAAAATACATATGCAACTTCTAATGCCTTCCTTTAACAGACAGGGAAACTGAGGCTGAGAAGGACGATGACTAGCTAAAGGTGATTGCTTGCAGGTGGAGGCAGTGCTGTGTCTCTCTATTGTCCCTCTGAAGTTCCCTCTATGAGAAACCCCAGTTTTCCATCTGTGTCTCGTCCTTGGTAGGTCACCGTGCCATCACCTGTCCTGACATGACTTGATGGCTTGACGGACGTTTTCTGCATAGAACATTCCTTTCCCATCATCCGAGACTGCCCTGTTTACTGGACAAGCTTTGTCCTGCGGCCATCCCAGCTCCTCAAAGGCCCTCTCATTCAGGGCGAAGGCCAAAAGGTTTAATTCAAAGAAAATAAAAGCACAGAGGCCTAACAAACATGAGGTCTGTGGCATGCATTTTGAAAATAAGATCCCCTTAAACTTTCTGACTGCTCGCCCTGATTAGAGAGTGTGGTTACCTTCCTGCTTCAGGACGCCATTATTCAGGGGTTTTGGCATGAAGCTGCTCTTAGTTTTCTGACTCCATGCTCAGTAGGGGCACCGTCTGTCCTCTGCTGTGGGCTGCTTCTGCCACTTCAGGCTGCTCTCCCCACTTCAGGGGACTCCCACCACCACTTCAGGACACTCTGGCAACTTTAGGCTGTTTTCACAACCTCAGGATACTCCTGCCACTTCTGCCACTTCCGGTGGCTCCTGTTACTTCAGGCTACTCCCTCTACTTCAGGCTGTTCCTCACGACCAGTCTTTATTCTTAGGAAAGATGCTTTCACGAATGTTGGGGCTCCCCAGAATGTCTGCATCCTGCATGCATCATATGGGTCACATTCTTTCAGTGGGTTGACCGTATGTCACACAGTTGTGAGCATATAATTTCACGAACATTTAAAAAGTAGTCATTGTGTGCCTGACACTGTGCACAGAGCAAGTCTTTGTTATCTTGGTGAAGCTGCATGAACAAACCCTTGTGGCACAGTGTGGTGGGTGCAGTAAAAGAGCGGTGGGTGGGGTGCCAGGGGAGCACTGGAGAAGCAGCTAAACCCACCCCCAGAATTAGGCTGGTGGCTCCTGTGAGGCGAAAGGAGAGCTGTCTTGCAGAGCATGCAGGTACTGGACTAGAGGGGCAGCATTCCTGACACCAGGAGTTCCGGGAACGGCAGGTGCTCGGGAGCAGGGAGTGCTGGCCCACAGCTACTGCTCCAACAGAGACTTTTCTAACTGGGAAAGAGCGAGCTGGTGCAGCTGCTCAGTCTGAGGGCATTAGGAATGGTGGGAGGGCAGTGTAACCTAATCCTCTTATCAGATCTGCATAGCCCTGTCCTGCCTCCACACTTGCTGCTCTGTCCCTCTCAAGTTTGCCAACAGCTCAGCATCCAGGGCCGTGAACCACACCTGCCATTTGTTCTGTGCTCAGTGTGGGTGCAAGTGTCTGCTTGTCACCTGTTCCTACTCTATGATATATTAGGGTAGGTTGTCCAGTTTGTGCACCTTCACAGGCCAATGTCACTGTGAATTGGGCCTTAATAATCTTTTTGTGTCAACATTGGAAAGATTTTACAGGAGGGTTTTAAAAATCTGGGTCCATGAATTTGGGGAATATATAAACAATCCAAAATTATATACAAAATTTTGTTGATCTGGGCATTTTTCCTAGCAGGAGCTCCCAAGCTTTCCTCTAAGCCTAAAAGGGTTGTGTGACCCTTTATACTGGAGCCATGGCCAAATCCTCCCAAGAGTCATGAAGTCTTTTCCCCAAAAGCTTACACATGGGAAGTAGCAGCATTGAGGCTAGCACTGGGATTGGAGGGCAGGCTATAGCTGATCCTATGTCCAATCAAATGAAGATTTCCTTTTACAAAACACTATTTACAAAAATTCAAAATGAAAGAAAAAAAATCGTCATCTTTGACAGTACTTGACTATTTGGTATTTCCATTGTAACAGCAGTTCCAACTGGCTTTTTCTTAAGTAGGTGTATATGTTTTCAATTTTCTTCCCTTTTTTGACTTCCCAGTGAGTTTCCTCTGATACCTCAATCTAGAAGTGAAATGCTGAGGAACTAGTGTAGCCTGAGTGAGTGGGATTGTTTTTTAATTTTTGTTTTTGTTATAAAATGAAATTAAATCACTCATGAGGCCTCTAATAGAGATTTAAATGCTTATAAGCTTATACTTCACTGTGACATTATTATACCATTTGCACCCAAGTAAAGCTGACCCCATGAGCCCAATAGGTTAAAATATATTTTTCACTAATGCTAGTGAGATGCAAAATAAAGCACAAGTTGGGATTTTTTAGAAGTTAAAAAAAAAAGTCTAACATTATTGAATATTACCTATAAATCCATCATGGATATATGCACTTTAGAATCATTTCAAGTGGCAGGACATCAGCTCCAAAGAGGCGAGCAGGCAAGGTTAAGGCCCAGCCACCCGTCCTGGAGGGAAACTGGGGTCTCGGCAGCCCTAAAAGATGGCTGAGGAGTAGGGATTAGGCTCAGTGGGTCCCAAATGTTAGAATTGAAGTCCATCAACAGGGAGATGTGGGGAGAGGGGGAGCCAGCCATGGGCCCCAGTTACTAAAATGGAAGCACATATGTAGGGAATGAAGAAAGGATGTGATAAAGAATGAAGAAAAACGACCACACCCAAGAAACCAACTGCAGGTGACCTTGTTTATTCTCCCGTCTGCTGACCGGCCCTTTCTTCATGAGTTATAAATGACCCTCATGACGACCTTTCTTGTGCAAAGTAGATATGTTCACATATCAGAGGTTTCAGGGATGCAACCAAACATATCAGGGTGTGACGTGGCCATGCCTGCCACCTGGCAGCTCCATTTCAACAAAGTTGTCATCTTTGTTATACAAACATTACGGAAGGTGAAATTAAGTATTATTTGATAGTGATGGCTTCCACACAGCCGCGCAGAGCCAGGTTTGCAGAGACAGGGTTCTAGGTCCCTGAAGCCTTTCAATATGTGCCATGCTCTCTCTCTCTCTCCCTCTCCCTCTACTGGGTCTTGCTGTTTCACCCAGGTTGGAGTCTGGAGTGCAGTGGTGCAATCACAACTCACTGCAGCCTCAACTTCTCAGGCTCAAGTGATCCTCCCACCTCAGCCTCCTGAGTAGTGGGGTGCGTACCACCACACCCAGCTAATTTTTTAAATTTCTAGATACAAAGTCTCGCCATGTTGCCCAGGCTGGTCTCAAACTCCTGGGCTCAACCAATTCTCCCACCTCAGCCTCCCAAAGTGCTGGGATTACAGGCATGAGGCACCATGTCAGGCCTGAGCCATTCTTCTCTTATTGGCTTGTATATCGAGGTTCTGCATAGGCTTTCATTTGAAGAAAAGGTTCTGCTGTTAGACCAACTTTTGTTTAAAATGTAAAAACAGGTCTGGCCAGGCGTGGTGGCTTACGCCTGTAATCCCAGCACTTTGGGAGGCCAATGCAGGCAGATCACCTGAGATCGGGTCTTCCAGACCAGCCTGACCAACATGGAGAAACCTTGTCTCTACTAAAAATACAAAATTAGCTGGACGTGGTGGCACATGACTGTAATCTCAGCTACCCAGGAGGCTGAGGCAGGAGAATGGCTTGAACCCAGGAGACAGAGGTTGTGGTGAGCCGAGATCACGCCACTGCACTCCAGCCTGGGCAACAAGAGGAAAACTCCGTCTCAAAATAAATAAATAAATAAAAATTAAAATGTAGTTCTGTTATATCCTCCACAATTATTACTTTATGAAAATAAATGGAGTCAGGGAGGGAATGAAAATACTGGCATGAATAGTAAGATGCTAGCTGGTCACAAGCAGCAGCTTCCTAAGCCCAAATGTTGGTGCTCTTCAAACTTAAGCCAGGGCTCTGTGTATTCAGTCATGGGGGATGGGAGGATGAAGTTCAAGGGATACAAAAAGTGGGGAAGGTCAAAGCGTGTGTCTACAAAGCAAAGAGTAATTAAGTTATACAGCACCCTTTCTAACATTTAATTTTCAGGACACATCTTTAGGACCTTATTGCAGGTAAAACTTAGGACTGCCTAGCTGGGTCAGAGGTTGCAGTGGGGAGTACCCTGAGTGGGATAATGAAGAGCTAAGGCTCATGAATTAATTTTAACCTCAAATCAGATGGACCTGGGAATCCATCAGTTGATGAACCTAGCATCAGGGATGGTGATATAAGGCAGGTCTGATACAACTACAACCAGAACCTCTATCTCTCGGCTCCTATCCAAGTCACTGTCTATGAGATTGGTGGGTTTTTCAATCCTGCTTAATTGATATCCCATCAATTATTTGAGCAATGAAGTTAAGTTTCCTCAAGAGAGAGACAAAAAGACCAGGAGATCTTTTTTTGTGTGTCTGGAGATTGCTCTGCATTGTGCTACTATTAAGGTCTCTTCATTGTAAACATGGGGAATCTCCCTTCATCTTGTGACCCTTTGAGGACTGGCATACCAAGGCTGAAATCACCTTGTCATGATCTCAGTTCCTGTAGTCTAGTGTTACTTTTTGTGTCGATGCACATAAAATGATTTAGAAACCTAAATTATTTTGTGTGCATCAATAAAGAAACATCATAGGACTCAAGTTTCCTTGAATGGCCCCACCTAGCCTCCTCTCCCAATATCACCAAGCTTGGGGGTTGAAGTCAGGCAGCCCTGGGTGGAATTCTGCAGCTGTCCCAACTCATGAGCTCTTGGGCTTTTGGCAAGCCCAAATCTTCTGAGTTTCCATCTCATTATCTATAAAAAAAGATGAGTAAGGGTTATCTTGGGAGGAGCTTGTGAGGCTTAGCTTTTCATTTGATCATTGATCCATTCATGCATTCAAAATATTTGAGTACCAACTATGTACAAGAGTGAAGTACTAGACAAAACCAGACACAGCTCTTTCTTCCCAAAAACGTAGACTCTAAAAGGGGACGTTGTCCTGAAAAGATACGACTTCAGCAAATGCGTACACTTGCAAACTGGAATGAATGCCACAAAGGAGGTGGGATGGCTCCAGGTAAGAGGGTATGAGGTGTAGGGGGTGGAGGAAGGTAGGGGTGCAGAGAGGGGAGGCACACTCAAGAAAGGACATCAGAGCTAATGAACGAGGAGGGGAAGGTAACTAGGAGGAAGCAGAGGTGCTGAATTCCAGGCAGAGGGAACAGCATGTGCAAAGGCCCAGGGGGAGATCCAAGCATGGATAAGGAAATAATAAATAACAGAAGCCCAATTTGGCTGTGGAGCAGAGAACAATGGGGAGAGGGTAAGACAAGGCACAGGACTTGCACTCAGAAGCAAGCTTCCCTGGTCCTTTTAGGAAACCAGTCAAGGGGAAAAACAGCTGAGGCTGCTGAGAGTCACCCCAAATCAGCAACACCTTCAGGAGATACAGGATGGCGTAGGACTCCAGGTGACAGAGTTTATGGTCGGCTTGAGAGGACGGAGCTGAGGCCACTCTCCTTCCCTTCCATTTATCTTGTGAATCCATCTGGGGCCATTCTATATCACCTCAGAATGGATAACTCCATAGACCCCAGCTGGGTTTGCAACTTGTAAATATCTATTAGAAGACCACTCTCACTTTTTCATTCCACCTTGCCACCAGCCCAAAAGAAAACACAAAGCAGCAAGTATCTACAGAGAAGCACTCAGTGGTGTGTGTAGATATGTGTGTGTGTGTGTGTGTGTGTGTGTGTACACGTTCACGTCCTTGTGCATGCTCTTGAACTAGGATATGGGAGTAAGAAATGGAAGAGAAAATTGCAGGCAGCTGTAATCAATGAGAAGAACCAGGATTTGGAATTGGGAGATCTGATTCTGCTACCAGTTAGCTTCATAACCAAGGGCAGGTCATAGCCTCTCTCTGTCTTATTTTGTTAACTTTTAAAATGAGGATAAAACCTAGCCCATGCTGAGGTGTTGGAAGTCCCAGATTCATGCATTCTTTCATCTTCTGGGATGAAAAATACCACACTCCACAATGAGATGCAGAGATACAGGATATAGCCTCTGCCCTTAAAGAGCTCCCAGTCTAGGTCCTAGACTCTAGGAAAAGGAGATAAACAATAAACAAGGAAATAGATAATTACAAAGCAATATGATGGGCATGGAACAGAAAGAAACCATAGGGTCTGATGGGACTACAGATGGAGGCAGAGTGTAGCAGAGGCTGAAGACTCCCCACAATTTCAACTGAAGATACAGGCAGTTTCTTGCCTGGGGGCTTTCTCTGGCCACTGGAGACCACTTTGCCCTGCAGGCTGGTAGTGAGGAGGAATTAATGTCCTCCTAAGCAGCTGCCTGCCTATGAATGACCATGGTGTATCAATACCCAGCTTCCTCATGCCTTGGGGGAGCTAACTCTGAGGTGAGTGTCTCCACCCTATTTCTCAGAATCCTGCCAGCAGAACCAAGTGTCAGCTGTCTACCAGATGGCTTGCTCAGTTGATCCCTTTACTGACTTTTCCCCTTCTCATTCATCTCCCCACTCCTTTTCCAATATTCTCTGGGGTTCTTTCCCAATAAACTCCTAACACTCAAACCCTTGTCTCGTGGAAATCCACTGTCAGACGGCAGACACCCAATCCCTCCTAGGAAGAGGGAGTGAAGTAGAATCCGTAGGAGGAGTGGCATCTGAACTGAGCTTCTGAGAGCCTGAAGGCAAACACACTTGACCATTCTAAGTGCTAGACATGGGTAAAGAGCCAGAATGAGCATTGTCAATGGAAGGGGAGTGAATGTGGGCTACCCACAGCGTGGTCCTGGAACAAATGCTGGTCCCTAAACAATAAATCACTGGTTTAATTACTCAAACTTTCTGTTTGAGTAAGCATTGGCCTGCAACAGATTAGAAATTAAATAAAACAAGCAAAGCTTTATTACAGATAGTTTGACCACAGTTTAGAACACCTAGTACCCCTCTTACACATGTTTTTTTCTGTTGTCATGTCCACAAGCAAAATAAGTGGTGCTTTGTCCCAAGTCTTCTCCAGGATAGGTCAACCTAGAAAAAAAACAAAGCACAAGGGCCGCTCACATGGAATTTAGCCTCAGGCCTCCAGAACCATGGAATGTTCTGGCCTTTGGAAGGACCTCTGGCCTCCAGCTTGCCAAAGACTCAGAGTTCATGTGCTTCTCCCTCAGCAGGGCTAGGCACAGCCTGTTCATTACTCTGGTACAGCCAACCAACAAGCTCAAGAAGTTAATCAGTAAAACAATGTCTAGAAGACTGAGCCCCATAACATAGGATGAAAGGGGCTGTGGCATTTCATCTGCCAGATCCAGCTTGTCAACACCACTTTGAATATGTTTCTCAGAGCAGGTAGGAAAGTCATTAAACTTGATGTGCACCCTTTCTCCCTCCCTTTTCGCTCTCCCATAACCAACAGAGCCCAAGCCCTGCAAAGGGTAAGTGCTCAAGAAAGTTCTGAAGTGAATAAATAAAAATCATACTATGATTTGTGTTTTAAATGCAGAGCCCCTCCACCTATATTGACTCCCTCCCATCAGAATTCAAACATGCCCAAGTTCTCACCTCTCAAAAAACACAACCCCACTTGTCCTGCTCCTACTCCCCATCTCGCTCCCACCCCTTATAGACACAGTTCTTGAAAGAATGATCTTTTATCTTCACATTGGCTCACATTGACCTCTCAAATCCTCTCCTCTGGCTTCTGCTCCAGTACTTCTCTGAAACTGCCCCAGCCAGGGTCTCCAACAACCTTCTTGTCTTTAAATAAACACTTCTCAGAGTCTGGATTGCACTTACCTTCTCTGCAGTGTTGGGTTCTTACTGATACTCTTCTATTCTTTACGCTTTTCCTTGGCTCTCGTGACATCACCGTTTTCGCTTTTCCTTTCCACGCCCTGGACTGTTCACCTTATTTGACTTTGCCAGCCTCTTCTTTTCTGGCTGTTTCTTAAATGTGGATGCTTCCCAGGACTTTTTCGCATGTCTCTGTTCTCACCATGCACAGTCTTCCTGGGTAACAGAGACGTGTACCGTGGATTCAATTACCATCTATACGCCGAGGTCTCCTAAAGCCACACCCAGTCCAGACCTTCCTTCTTAGCTCCAGACTCATACACTCTGCCTACTTGGTTGTGCCACTGACACCCAAAAACTAACACACCCAAATCTAACTCAGCATCTGCACCAATCTTACCTCTCATGCTCCAGCCCTGATGCCGCTGGAACGGCAATACTTTTCCACCAGCCACTCGGAAAAAAAAAAACCAAGGACACATCTTCACTTCTTCTCTGCCTCCTCAATCCCCTCTCCCTGATTAGTGAGTCCTTCAAAGTTCCCCTCCTCCTAAACACCTCTCCATCTGCGGACTTCTCCCCAGTCCCACTTTCAAGAACTGTGCCCCATCACTTTCCTCTGGGACCACATGTGTTGCTATTTCCAATCCTGTCTCCTCTCTGCAACCAGATAAATTTTTCTTAAAAGGATCTTTGAAGCTTTATTTATTTATTTATTGCTGTGCCAGATCATTTCTTTTATTTTTTAATTTTACTTTAAGTTCTGGGATACATGCGCAGAACATGCAGGTTTGTTACTTAAGTATATATGTCCCATGGTGGCTTGCTGCGCCTATCAACCAGTCATCTAGGTTATATCAAGCTTTACTTTTAAAGGAGACCTGTCTTACTAAATTAAGCCTTCCCAGAACCGCCGGGTCAACCAGGTGAGAGCAGCAATGCTTTGGAGATGCAGTGCAGGTGCCAGCATGAAGCCCTCTTCCTCTCCTCTCTCCCACTCCAGAGGAAACTTTGCGCTCTGGGGAACTGTTTGAAAATCACAGTCCTCGGGGTTCAATCTGGTCACACTGATCTCCTTTTTAAAATGCTCCAAGTCACCCATTATCCTCTGATCAGATTCCTGAGCACATGGCAAGATTTTCCAGGACCTGGCTCCCGCCTCTCTCTAGACTTGCATCTGCCCAGCTCCTCAGCTCTTTGCTGCCATGCACTCATTTCATTCCTCAGCTCATCATTCTCGCACCGCGAATCTGTGAGCTCGGGCTCCCTGTGCTCCTTTCCCTCTCTTCCTGGAGCTAACTCCTGCTCCAGTCCTTTGGGTCTCAGCTCCGATGCCATATCCCAGACCTTCTGAGGCTGGGCTAGGGTATCACACAGCACATCAGGCTCTCCGCTTCGGGCCCTGGGTGGTGGTCGCAGTTAAGGAACTGAGCTCCCCTCCAGCAAGCTCTAAGGGGAGGGCCCTCCGGCCACCGCCTCACCCAGAGGTCCGGGAGCCGGACACCCACTCAGTGCATGCCCCAAGTGCGCCTCTGTCTCAGGTACACGTTAGACTTGCCCATTCACAAAGTCCCATCAGACTGTCACAACTGCCTCACCCCAGTTGACAGGTGTGAAAGAGTGATACATAATCAAGACTACACAGAAAGTGGCCGATCCATGACTGAAACACATGATGAAACCATCTCTATGCCCTTGCAGGTCTCATCACAACTGACTGTGAAGCCTCACTGGTTTGGGTTAATCATGGCAAAGGCCAATCTAAATTAAAGAAAATGTGCCGGGCGTGGTGGCTCACGCCTGTAATCCCAACACTTAGGGAGGCAGAGGTGGGTGGATCACTTAAGGTCATGAGTTTAAGACCAGCCTGGCCAACATGGTGAAACCCCATCTCTACTAAAAATATAAAAATTAGCTGGGCCTGGTGGTGGGCACCTGTAATCCCAGCTACTTAGGAGGCTGAGGCAGGAGAATAGCTTGAACCCGAGAGGCAGATGTTGCAGTGAGCCGAGATCACGCCATCACACTCTAGCCTGGTCAACAGGCACGACTCCGTCTCAAAGAAAAAAATAAAAATAAATAAATGAAGTAAAATGTTATTATACTTTAAAAATATATACAACTTATTGTTTTAAGTGACATACCTAATTGCAGCAAAGTGTTTCTTGGAAGAATCACTTTAGGGAACAGCTAAGAAGTCTTTGTAAACAGCCTGTTGATTATTTGTAAAATGGTGCTTTTCACAGCCTCACAGAGTCTTACCTGGGGAGGGGAAGAGGGAGTTTGGAGGTTGCCTTGCCCCAGAAGCATCTGTTTCTCCCTGGCCTGGGCACCAGCCTGCCCAGTCACAGCGAGAAGAGAACCCACTTATCCACTTCTTCCTACTTGCCAGGCTCCTGGGGAGGCAAAACTCCACCCAGGGCTGCCAGAATTAAGAAAATGTGGCACATATACACCATGGAATACTATGCAGCCATAAAAAAGGATGAGTTCATGTCCTTTGTAGGGACATGGATGCAGCTGGAAACCATCATTCTCAGCAAACTGTCGCAAGAACAGAAAACCAAATACCGCGTGTTCTCACTCATAGGTGGGAATTGAACAATGAGATCACTTGGACACAGGAAGGGGAACATCACACACTAGAGCCTATTGTGGGGAGTGGGGAGGGGGAGGGATAGCATTAGGAGATATACCTAATGTAAATGACAAGTTAATGGGTGCAGCACACCAACATGGCACATGTATACATATATAACAAACCTGCACGTTGTGCACATGTACCCTAGAACTTAAAGTATAATAATAATAATAACAATAATTTTTTAAAAAAAGACTGCCTTTCCTTTCTGGCCAAAAGGGCACACTGATTTCTTATTGCAATGGCATAGAATATGTGGCTATCACAAGATGGTGACAGGGACAGGCCAAACAGGTTTCTTGCTCCTCCATTTGTTTTCTATTGCTACATAACACATCACCGCAAACTTAGTGACTGCAAGCAACACAAATTTATTATCCCACACTTTCCATGGGTCAGAAGTCCGGGCATGAGTTAACTTAATTTTCTAGTCAGGGTCTCACCATTTTAATGGGGTAGTTGCGCTGCATTCCCCTCTGAGGCTCAAGGTCTTCCTCCAAGCTCACTGCTGGTTGGCAGAATTCATTTCCTTATGACCGTATGACTGAGGCCCCCCTCTTCTTGCAGGCTGTTGTTCTTGCAGGCTGTTGTTCTTGCAGGCTGTTGTTCTTGCTGGCTGTTGGCCAGAAGCAACTGTCAACTCCTAGAGGCTAAGAGTTTTTTTGTTTTTTGTATTTTTTTTTTTTTTTGAGATGGAGTCTTGCTCTGCTGCCCAGGCTGTAGTGCAGTTGCACAGTCTTGGCTCACTGCAACCTCTGCCTCACAGGTTCAAGAGATTCTCCGGCCTCAGCCTCCTGAGTAGCTGGAATTACAGGCACCCACACCGTGCCCAGCTAATTTTTGTATTTTTAGTAGAAATGGGGTTTCATCACATTGGCCAGGCTGGTCTCAAACTCCTAACCTCAAGTGATCCACCTGCCTCAGCCTCCCAAAGTGCTGGGATTACAGGTGTGAGCCACCGTGCCCGGCCTAAAGGCTAAGAGTTCTTTGTCACATTGCTCTCTACATAGGCCCCCTCACAACAAAGCAGTTTACTTCTTCAAAGTCAATAGGAAAATGTTTTGTACTTCAAATCTCTTCCTTCAGGAAGGGCCTACTCTCTTGTAAGAGTTCATCTAATTTGCTCAGGATAATCTCCTTTCGATTAACCCTATGTCGACTGATTTGGCACATCAATTATATCTGCAAAATCCCTTCACCCCTTTACCTAATTGTGGGAATGAAATCTACCACATTTATAGCCCTGCTCACACTTGAGGGAAGCGAATTATATGGCATGTTCACCAGGGGTGGAGGAGCCTGGAATTCCGTCTACCGCGTTTCCCTGGTCTAACTCCTTGAGATGTGCAATACCAAGCAGAATCCAGCTATCCTTGCACTGCTCTTGCCATTTGCTGGGTGGGATTCTGCAATGGTTAAGACAGTCCTGGACCCTAAAGCTGGCCTAGCTTGCTTAGTTTTGAATGCAGAAAGGTTCTGCCCTGAATTTACAGCTGGGTGAATGTTCCAATAAGGAGGTGGGAGACATAATGGTCAAAGCTGGGTTAGGACTTTATTACTTTCTCTATGACAGAGAAAGGGAAAAGAGGAGTTAGTGCGGACGTGAAATCAAATGTTCTTTGACCTATTTTGGTTAGCAAAAAGTGCCACGGACTCCCCAGTTTCACAGTGATGTTCAACATGGGCAAATGTGATTTCTAGGCAGAGGAGCTTTTTTTATCAGATCATAAAAAGCCAAGGTTCAGGATTTTACTTGCTGCCTTGCAGGTTTGGAATCTAAGGTCCCACTGAAGGAATTTCCTCAAGGGTTACCAATAATAGCATTACTTTATTTACTCATCCAAAACATCCTGTGAGATGAGTATATTATTATTATTATTCCTATTTTATAAGTATGGAAACTGAAGCTCAAAGAGGTTAAGTAGCCTGCTCAGTTACACAACTGTTTAGTATAGAAAGATGGGGTTGGTTGCAGTCTGTCTGGCTCCAAAGCCTTGCTGGTTACCATTTATGAGGCAATTTCTTAGTTTTTCACATCAGCCCCTTTGCCTGTGCTCTTCCTGCTCTCTGGGACTCTGCCTAGTACTTTACAAGAAAGCCCCTTCCAGGTTGCATTGTCCCTGAGTGTAAAACTTCTTTAGTTTGGAATCTACTATTCTATTGATTTCCTCTCAATTCCGCTCTTTGCAGCACATTGAAAAAGCAACTAACCAACCAATCAATGAAAAGAACCTCCTCCTTCTGCAAGACATTCAAATGTTTAACAGTAGCTCTCATGTTCCCTTTAGGACTAAATCTTGCTAGGTTTTCTCACTATTCCTCACATGACTTGATTTCCTGATCATCTGTAATTCTATTTGCCCTCTGGTTAATCTTTGATTTATCATTTTCTGCTGAAAACAAGATACCCCAAATTGAAGACTGTTTGTGCTATGTCTAATGCGTAGAACACTGCAAGACCATCACCCACCTGATATGGATACTATGTCTGTGTTTATGTACCCTAAAATCACATTAGCTTTTTAAATAGCCAAATCACATTGTTGGCCCATATTTAAATTGCACTTGGCTAAAACTTTGGGTCTTTCTCCACTAAACTAATGTCAAGCCACAGCCTCTCAATACTGACCTTGTGTTGCTGAACTTTTTTTTTTTAACCTAGTTTTCATTTCCTTTCTGCCCTCTTTTGGAACATGTTCAAATCCCTGTAAGTCTGAATCTCCAATGCAATGTCTTAGTTCTTCCTCCAGTACTGAGTCATCTGTACAGTTCATAAGTAAGTTTTCTAGCTTTTCAGCCAGATATCAATCAAGTGTTACAATGGACAAGTTGAAGAATAGAGTTCTTTAAGGTTGATATGACAAGTTAAACAACTGAACAATTAAAAATTGTTAATCCCTTAATTGAACTAGTATCCACGCTTTGTGAAAATTGAGCTACGATATGTCTGCGACATTCCCTTTATTTGTGAACCTAGTAATTTCCTTAAAATGGAAATGAGATTAATAACAAATACTTTTTTCCTAGAAAAGCCATGCTGATTCTTAAGTCACTACTAATGATTATAAACTATCTGTTAAAAATCATAGCTTAATATTTTATCAGGGATTGATACTATTATAATTTGTTCCTGGAATATACCTTTTCTCTAAAGATCTTTTTTTTTCTTTTTGATAGGGTCTTGCTCTGTTGCCCAGGTTGGAGTGCAGTGGCATGATCACGGCTCACTGCAGCCTCAACCTCCCAGGTTCAAGTGATCCTCCCACCTCAGCCTCCCAAGTAGCTAGAACCACAGGCACATGCCAGCACGCCCAGCTAATTTTTTAAAATTTTTATAGAGATGAAGTCTCACTATGTTGCCCAGGCTGGTCTCAAATTCCTGGATTCAAATGATCCTCCCACCTCAGCCTCCCAAAGTGCTGGGATTACAGGTGAGAGCCACTGCCCTCGACCTCTAAAGATGTTTACAGTGTTTGAAAACCTTGTTTAAGCATCCTTTCTGAAAACTTATATAGATTAATAATTGGCTTATATGAATATTTTTCCTAATAGATTTTTAAAAAACACTTAACATTATTCCTTTAATTCAAAATACCAAATCAGCAAGGTCCTAACAATGTCTCTAACTACTATTATTTATTACTCACATCCCTCCAAAATATAGCCAAATACACATACCAAGCTTGTGAAATACATTTATAGAACTTGTAACTGTGAAGAACAAATTTAGGTAAATCATGACCTTCAGGTCAGCTGTGATGGAATCTAGGCCACTTGTTTTTCTTTGTTCTTATTTTGAGATAATCTTTTCCTCCCTATTTTAACAGCCCTGTAATTTTGTGTATCTAATTCCTTTTTTATTATAATGAAGCCATCATCATCATATTACAGTCTGAGTAGACCAAAGATGTAAATTAATCTGAAGAGTCTCTGGTCTGTCTTTTTTTTCTTTTATCCAACGAGCGTGGATACTGGTTCAATTAAGGGATTAACAATTTTTAATTGTTCAGTTATTTAACTTGTCATATCAACCTTAAAGAACTCTATTCTTCAACTTGTCCATTGTAACACTTGATTGATATCTGGCTGAAGAGCTAGAAAACTTACTTATGAAGCTTTGGTCTTGATGAAGTCCAGAATTATTGAAATGTGGATAGCAAGAATCAAAGCTTATCCTGAAAATAAATGTGCACAGTTTGTTCAGCTAGTTAGATCTGTCCATTATATCAGAAATACCTGGGGTTTCAGAAATATCTGGGGTTTTGGTAGTTTTTAAAGTATTTTTTAATTTAAGATATATTACTTAGACAAGTGCATACAATTTATATGTACAGTTTAACATATGGTTGTTAAGTGAAGACCCAAGCAATCATCCCCCAGGCCAAGAAACAGAACATTAAGAGCACTACAGAGGTCCTCTTTCTATTCCTTGCTATAATAACAACCCCCTCCTTCCACCCTCCAGAAGTAACCACTTGCCCTTTATAGTAACAATTTCCTCACTTTTCATTGTAGGTTTATTGCCTGAGGATGCATCCCTAAACTGTATGTATTTGTTTTACTTGGTTCTAAACTGTTTAAAAATGGAACTGTATTGTATTATTCTTTTGAAACTTAATTTTTTTCCTCAACATTTCAGATTCATCACATTGTTGCATTCAAACTGAATTGCTTATTTTCCTTCTGTCATCTACGGTATGAATATACCATATCATGGGCATTTTGTTTGTTTCTGGTTTTCGGTAATTACAAAAAACAAATGTTGCTTTAGACATCCTTTTACACTTATCTTAGTGAATGTACATATGCATATCTCTAAAAAACATGGAACGTTCAACTTCACTACACAACGCGACACTGTTTTCCACAGCAAGTTTACTGATTCACATTCTTATCATCAGGATTATGAGTTACTAAATCTCCACATCCTAGCCACATGCAGTATTGTTAGTCTTTTTAATTTTTACCAATCACAGATGTGTAGTTGTATTTTGTTATAATTTTAATTTGCATTCTCGTGATTAACACTGATGTTGAGCACTTTTCATAGGTTCTTTGGCCATTTGAATATCTCTTCTTGTGAGGTACATGTTCAAGTCTTTGCCTATTTTTTCCTATCGGGTTTTCTGCCTTATGTATTTTTAATATTTATCATATATTCTGTATGCTAGCCCTTTTAATCTATTTCTTGTTCAGAAAAAAAAAAATAAAAAAGTGCAGCCTACTGTCAGTGCTCATTTCTCGGGGCAAATGAGAAATGGGTTAAAAAATTATACATGTTACAAATGTGTCCTCCCACTCTGTGGCTCGTATTTTAACTCTTTTTGTGGCATCTTTTGAATAATGGAAATTTTAAATTTTACTATAACCAATTTATAACTTTTCCTTTGTGTTTAGTGTTTTTTTAATCTACATAAGATGTCTACTCCAAAATTACTAAGATATTCTCTTACACTACCTTCAAAAGCTTAGTATTTAGCCTTTCACAGTAGATCTTTGTCTTGATCCATTCAGCTACTGCAACAATACATCTTAGACTGGGTAATTTATAAACAAGTGAAATTTACTGCTCACAGTTCTGAAGGTTGGGAACTCCAAGATCAAGTTGCCACCAAGTTTGGTGTATGGCGAGGGCCTGTTCCTCATGGACAGTGCCTTCTATGTATTCACATGGCAGAAGGGGCAAGGGAGCTGAAACCTCATTTATAAGGGCATTAATACCACTCATGAGGGTAGAGCCCTCATCAATCACCTCCCAAAGGCCCCATTTCCAACACCATCAGATTGGGTATCAGGCTCCAACATATGAATTTTGGGGGGACACTAACATTCAAACCAAAGCAGTCTGTAATCCACTTGGAACTGATTTTACATACAGTATGAGGAAGGAATAAAATCTCAACGTTTCCAATATGAACAATTTCCGGTTGTTCCATTATTATTTATTACAAATGTTATCCTTTACCTACAGCCACTTCTGTCATAGATCAAGCCCATGTATGTGAGATCTAAGTTCTCTATTCTGCTTCACTGGTCAATTTTTATTTTATTATATTTTTTCCCTTCATTTTCTATACTCTAGAGGAACTACTTGCAGCCTGTTTTTAAAATCTTTGCATAAATACCACATCATCTTGATAGCTAAAATACTGTAATGTATCTTGATATCTGATAAAACAAATTCTCCTACATTTTTCTTTTTCTTCAAAAAGTAGCTTCTCAAATTCTACAAAATAAAATCAATTGGAATTTTGATTGGGGTTGCGTCAAATCTACTGATCAGTTTGAGAGGAACAAACATTTTTAAAATAGTCATTTTTCTATCCATGAACATGGTATAACTCCTTTATTTGGCTATTTAAAAATATCTCTCAGTAAGTTTTAATTTTTCACCTTTTGAGGACTTCTGCATCTTTTCATAGATTTATTCCTAAGTAATTAATGCTTTTTAAATTATATTACGATTGGTATCTCTTTTTAAATTCTACTTTTAACTGTGTTTTTACTGGAATAGAGAAATACAACATTTTTTGTACACTGGTATTTTTGTTATCAGTAATAGTTTAGCTGTAGTTTTTTGGATTTTTTAATGCATTTATAATAGCATCTAAGAAAAATGACAGTTTTTTCATTACAACTCTTGTGCCTTATATTTATGTGTCTTCCTTATTTCACTGGATAGACCCTCCAGTACAACATTGACTAGAAGTACAGACTTGCTCCTAATCTCAAAGTGAAATCTTTTTTTAAAAAAGTAATTATTTATATATTTTAAATGGCAAACTAAAAAACTGTATATATTTATCATCTAAAATATGTTGTTTTGAAATATGTAAAGCTGGGCACGTTTGGTGCATGCCTGTAGTCCAAGCTACTCAGGAGGCTGAGGTGAGAGGATTGCTTGAGCCTGGGATGTTGAAGTTGCAGTGAGCTGTGATTGCACCACGGCACTCCAGCCTGGATGACAGAGCGAGACCCTGTCTCAAAAACAAACAAACAAAATGTATATATATACATTGTGGAATGGCTAAATCAAGCTAATTAACATATGCACCAAAGGAAAACCTTTTAATGTTTTATCATGTAGTACAAGATTTGCTGAGAATTTTATGTTGATATGTTTTATCAAATTAAAGGAGTTTCTTTCCATTTCTAGCTGCAAAGGAGATACATAATGAATGTCACCTAATGCTTTTTCTGCAATAACCAAGATGACCATTTAATTTTCTTCTTTAGCATGTAAATGTGGCAAATCACATTATTTTTAATAAATATATTTTTATTTAACACTTGCTAAATACTTTTTTTTTTTTCAGGTTCCAGACTGAAACAATTAACTGCAGCAGGAAAGAGCAGAACATGGGTGGGTGGGACCTGAAATATACCTACTCAAAATGACCAAACAGGGTTTTGAAACTTCCCTCCCACTCTAAGTGCTGCAAGGAGGCTGTAGTTGAGTTGGGATTCAAGTGGTCTGAAAACAGGTTCCCATCCTGCTAGCACTTTTCAGTGGGTTCAGGGGGCTCCAAGACCAAGTGCTGGGAAATCCTAATGGACAGATAACATCAAGCACAAAGGTCCTCAGCAGGTTCAGAACCCTTAAAAGTGCAAGATCAGGACACCATTTAGGATACGTGGGTTGGGACAGGAGGACGGGAATTGACAAGAACAAGGCAGAGACCCAGTCCAAAACTGGGACAGCAGCATGAACTTGTGACCAACACCGGAACCACAGTAAAATGTGAGTTATTAGAATGGAACACTACATCAGAATCTGAAAAACAGTAAAAATGACCCAGAGAGGTGTAATTGGAGCTACTTAAATCTCTTATCTCACATGAGGATTGATTTTAGGAGCTGGAAGTAGGGCTGTACTTGCAAAGACAGATCAAGTAGCACCAGGTGGGGGAATGTGAAGGCAGTTGGGGACTGAGATAGACTGGGCTGCCTGAAAAATTTAAAATCCCTAGAAAAGGAGACCTGGACATGGTTTGAAGCTCAGACCTGGAAAAAATAAGAGAGAGAGAAGTAGCATGAGTTTGGTTGCATTAGCCTAACCCAACTCTTTCCAGAGGAAGCTGATTCATTCAAAGCCCAGTGCTACAGAAGACCATTTCCCTCAATAAACTATGAAATGAGAACATGTCCCTTGCACACCAGGGAATCCACATGGCTCATGGTAGACTCGATACATGTTTTTGAATTCTTGAACTAGCTGGAGTGCCCTGGGCGCGTTTCTTTTTTTCTCTTCACTCCTCAATTTCTTCCTCTACCAAATGAGGATCAACTCTAAGATCTTCCTTAACTTTGTCCTCCTTCATTCCTAGTACTTTGTATTCTTTCAGGCCTTCATCACTGCTCACTTTTGCAGATCTCCTAGCGGGGACCCTGGCTTTCTGCCTTGCCCATCCCACACTGCTGTCTGAGCTCTAACATCTTAATCTATGTTACTCCTTTCCTGAAACCTTTCAAACACCAGCCTCTGTGGGACAAAAGTCCAACTCCTGAAACTGCCACAAAAGGCCCTACACGTGCCAGCCTCTGCAGTCCTCTCTTCTGTCCAGTGACTTACCTCACATGGCACCCTCGCCCTTGAACCATCTTGAACAACTTAGAGTTCTCCAGATGTCTCTATTGACCATTATTGTTCTATAAAATGAGGATATTTACAAGACTGTCATGAAAAGCAAGTAAGAAATGTGGAAACAAATTCTAAATGATCTATTTAGATAACTAATTATCTAATAACATCACAAATATTAAGACTGATGGATCCTGAGTGTGTAAGTCAGCTTAGGCTGCTATAACAAAATCCCACAGATCAGGTGGCCTGAACAAAAGACATTATTTCCCACAGTTCTGCATGGTGGAAAGTCCAAGATCAAGGTACTGGCAGGTTTGATGTCTGGTGAGAACTCACTTCCAGGCTTGTGTACAGCCATCGTTATGCAGTGCGCTCACATAGCAGAGAGGGAGGGCGTGCACGTGAGCCAGCATGCATGTCTTCTGGTGTTTCTTATAATCCCATCATAAGGGCCCTGCCCTCAGGACTTCCTCTAAACCTAATTACCTCCACAAGGCCCCATCTCCAAATACCATCACATGGGAGGTTAGGGCTTTAACAGATGAATGTGGGGGTGGGGGAAGATATAATTCAGTCCATAACACTGAGCAAAGGGATGATGGTTGATAGCTTTTGGTATCCAGTGTCTTGCTCCAGTAGAGCACCTATGGTAACAGGAAGTTCGTGTTCAAAACAAGGCATTCTGTGTGTAAAAAACTACCTATTTTTTCAGGAGGCTGAGGCGGGAGGATCGCCTGAGCCCAAGTGTTCAAGGTTACAGTAAGGTGTGATCACACCACTGCACTCCAGCCTGGGCTACAGAGTGAGTCCCTGTCTCTAAAAAACAGCACAAAACCAACCAACCAAATAACAACAACAGCAACCAAAAAAACCTACATATTTTGAGGGGGTGGAGGGAAGGTGACAGAATAGAAGAGAAAGTTGAGGATTGTTGGGAGATTAGAAGGGAGAGACAGGCAAAAGCCAGTTCATGGAGGAGTCCTGTATTTTCCAAAAAAGGTGAATTATAACTCATGACTGTAAAGGTAAACTGAGGCTGGAGCCAAACCGGGAACAAAGACACAAGGCAAATGGCAGTGAGAATGGCCTTTATTAGGACTCGCGGGCGAGGTTCCTCGGTCCAAAGGTGCGGGCTGAGGAAGTCGCGCTGAGGGAGGAGGGTAGGGGCTTTTTTATAGCCCGAGAGGTAGGGAAGCTGTTTGTACAAACAGGGCCTGGGGGGTCTTGAAACTACTAGGGCAGGAGTTGAGTAAGGGTCATGAGGAAGGGGTATTTGGAAACTGTTAACTGAAACTGCTGTTTACAAACTTGTGGAATGCAGGTGAGCTGCAGGTCATGGGGGAGTGTGGTTGCCCAGCCGGAACCTCTGACGTATGCAAGTCTGCGGGTGTGTTCAAAGAGGAAGGGAAATCTCGAACAAAGGACCTGCTACGCCGGGTGGCGCCGCCATGTCGGGTCTAGATCCCTGCCTAACAATGACTAGGATCATGAGGAAACAGATTCACTGACACACTCGCACATGATTGGCTGTTAGCTTTAAGAGCTATTTAAATTCTCCCCCTAATGATCTTACTTTTGGGAATTTATCCTAGGAAAATAATCCAAAAGATCAGGAGAGGTATGTGTCCAAATACATTTATTACATTATTTATGATTATAAAAACTGGATGTAACTCATATTGGAATAGTTAAGTAGTTACTAGCTAAAGAGTTTCTGAATGAACCAATAAATGCTTGTTGAGTATAACGTGACAATGAGAACAGTGAAGTCCAGGTTCACAGAATGGAAAAATCTATGAAGTAAAATAAACAAAATATTAAATTATAGCTATATAACACTACAACTATATAAATACAGTGAAAAAACAGACAATACTAGAAGTAAATATAGATTAAAATGACAACAGACTATTTGTTAGTGTGGCGTAATCATGTGCCACTAAGATACTACACTTAAAAAGACACTGCATTTTTAAAAATGAAAAAACAACCAGTCCTGCACAAGGTAATCTGGCTGGTCTGTCTGCAGCACAGCCTCACAAAGTAGCCTTTGTTTGTCCCAGCCTGAATCAACACTTGGCTTTCAGTAACACAAGTGAATTGACGAAATATTTGGGGTCAATATAGTGGAAAGAAGTATTTGTTTTATAATGAAGCCCAGAACAATGGTCACTGGGGAAGCAGGGTGAAAAAGGAAGAGGATTTGAACTGCTAAATGAACTACATGCTCCAGGCCAAAGCATCCATTATCGCCTACAGGCACGATGAGAAACAGAGTCCTTGTGAATAAATAAACCGAAGGGAACATAAACCATCAGATGATGCCCGAGCGGAACTGTGTTTACCCTCACTTAGAACAAATACTGAGGAGAAAGAGAAGCAGGTTATTTGGCAACAGTTATGACATTACTGAATTTATAGCTCATCTAGTCAAGTTTCCTCAAAGGAGAGTTGTCAAATTTCAGAGCTGGATAAGGGGACCAAGGTCAAAAGGGGTAGGTGATTAGGCCAAGGTCATCCAGTCAGTAGACAGCATGGAATACAAACATTGGCTGCCGATCACACAGACTGCATGTCCAACTCCAGGACTGCCCCTTCCCAGCTACGTCTTAATCAAGCATTCCCTCAAACAGATATTAAGACAACATGTGTCTCAAACAAGTCACTCAGTCTCGCCTGCTGCCAATTTTCTCACCTGTAAAATAGTACAAGGCCGCTGCTGTGGTCCTCTGTGACTGTCCACCCAACTCACCCTTCTTCAAAACACCCGTAAGAGCCATCTGTCACCAACCCTCAGCCCATGGGCTCTGAATAGGCCCCGAGCCCATGAGCACATCATATTCTCAGGGACTTGGGTGCTGGGTCAGGAAGGGTGTGGGACCTGATGAGAGGTGCTGAGGGGTGAGATCTCGGCAATGACAGAGGATGCAGCAAGTCCTTTTCCCCACTGACTTGAGCTGCTGTGACCTCCATCTTGGCCAACACAGGCAGTCAAAGAACAGAGCCAAGAGATGGGAGATGGGGAGTGTGGGTCTCGGAGATAGCACAGAAATCCCAGAACCAAGTTATTCCTGAAGCCAGCCTTACCTTTTTGGTTGCTGAGCCAATAGATTCCTTTTTTCCTGTTGGTGTTTGTTTTACGTAAGCAAGTATGAGGGTTTTTTCCTTTCATTTTTTATTTCAAAAGCTTTTTGGGGCCGGGCACGGTGACTCGCACCTGTAATCCCAGCACTTCGGGAGGCTGAGGCAGGCGGATTGCCTGAGCTCAGGAGTTCAAGACCAGCCTGGGCAACATGGTGAAGCCCCGTCTCTACTAAAATACAAAAAAAAAAAAAAAAAAAAAAAAAAAAAAAAGCCAGGTGTGGAGGCATGTGCCTGTAATCCCAGCTACTCAGGAGGCTGAGGCAGGAGAATTGCTTGAATCTGGGAGGCAGAGGTTGCAGTGAGCCAAGATCGTGCCACTGCACTCCCGCCTGGCAACAGAGCAAGACTCCATCTCAAAAAAAAAAAAAAAAAAAAAAAAAAAGCTTTTGTGGCATAAGTGTATTTTGGTTACATGGATGAATTATATAGTGATGAATTCTGGAATTTTACTGAGTTCTTTTTTACTTAGGATAGTTGGATTTCCTGCCTGGTGTGGTGGCTCATGCCTGTAATCCCAGCACTCTGGGAGGCTGAGGTGAGCGGATCACCTGAGGTCAGGAGTTCAAGACCAGCCTGGCCAACATGGTGAAGCCCTGTCTCTACAAAAAATACAAAAATTGTCTGGGTGTGGTGGTGTATGCCTGTAATCCTAGCTACTTGGGAGGCTGAGGCAGGAGAATCACTTGAACCTGGGAGGCGGAGGTTGCAGTGAACCGAGATCACACCATCGCACTCCAGCCTGGGTGACAGAGTGAGAGCAAGACTCCATCTCAAAAAAAAAAAAAAAAAAGATAGTTGGATTTCCTTTCACCTGCAAGCAAAAGTTTCTGAGAATCATCTCCCTTACGGAGAGAGAATACAGGTACAAGGGCCCAGCCTAACACCTGGCACAGGGTAGTTATTTAACAAATGTTGACTTCACTTTCTTCTCCGTCTTCCTTACTGGGATTCCATCTCTTTTTTCTTTGTTTCTTCTTTCTTCACCAAGTTTCCTCCTTCCTTTAGGGCTCTATCCCTACTAGTCCTCATTTCCTGGAAGCACAGAGATAAGCAGCTTTCTCCTCCTCCTTGTAAAACTCTGCCAGCTAAGACTCTGGCATAAGCCTCAGTGACCTCTACTCTAGACCTCAATATCCCTGGTGCACACTTCTTTGAAATCAGACCCCATTAATTAGAACTCCTCACACTCATACAATATTTTATCATGGACTCTCACCTCCAGATTCTCATTTGGTTTAACTTTAGCCACGTGCAGAGGCAGGGCAAGGTGTTCTTATGATCATAACCATTACTCAAATGAGGAATCAAATGTTCAGGAACGTGTCATTACTTGAACACAGTTACAGAGTGAGTAAGTCTGGGAACTGGGACACAAACACAGGTCCCAGGGCCAAACTCATTGCCCTCCCCGTTCTCCAGCCTGGTGCTGTTTCCTTCATTTAGAGTGAACACTCACATGCAGCGGATGCTGTGGGGCTCCACCTCCAATCCCTCTTCAGGGCCGACGCCCCCCCTCCAGATGCTGGGCACACTGCCTGCTGATTCTCACAGCTGCACCCCTCTCTGGAACTGTGGTCAGTGGCGGGGGCTACCCCATCTGAAGTTATGCTCCCTCCTAAGGGGCAGCCCAGGGCCAGTGACTGACCTCCTTGCTTCAATTTAGGACAAGTGAAGGGCCAACACTGCTCCAGAGCTCCCTGCAGGATCCTGAAAGCTGCCAGGTTTGGGACGCCTGGAGTGAGAAGCAGCTCCACGAGCGAGCGCAGTTGCTGTGCAGGCTGCTCTTCCACTTTGGCCACAGAATCCAGCAGATGTGAAGGTATGTAAAGCCTCTATGGCAGGTAGGAATGCTGTGAGTGGAGGCTTTGGGGTGAGAAAGGCCTCAATAACAACCAAATCACAAGTCAGCTTCTCCCTCTGCCCATTCCCACCTTCCTTCCTTCCTTCTTTTTTTTTTTTTTTTTTTTTTTGAGACAAAGTCTCACTCTTGTCACCCAGGCTGGAGTGCAGTGGTGTGAAATGGGCTCACTGCAACCTCCGCCTCCCAGGTTCAAGCACTTCTTCTGCCTCAGCCTCCCATATAGCTGGGACTACAGGCACCTGCCACCACACCCGGCTAATTTTTGTATTTTTAGTAGAGATGGGGTTTTACTATGTTGGCCAGGCTGGTCTCAAACTCCTGACCTCAGGAGATCCGCCCACCTCAGCCTCCCAGAGTGCTGGGATTATAGGCATGAGCTACCACACCCAACCCTTCCTTCCTCCTTTAGAGGCATATTTCCTGAAGCACTTGAGTAAACTTTCTGCATTCTACTCTCCAGCTTAGAGTCTGTTTGCAGGGATTCCTGTCTAAGGCAGTTGGTAAGAGAAGCGATCCTAGGAAGCACACTCTAAAATGGGATTTTTAGGGATGAACTACTTGTTGGCCAGCTGGCAGTGAAGATTCCAGCACTTGTGGTGGGTGGGGTATTGGCAATGTCCCGCTGTCACTGGCAGTGAATTGGGATGGGACACTGGTGACAGGGGACATGCTCCTGTCTCCTCGTATACCTCTGGCACTAGAGAAGAATGTTACCTAAAAAGACAGTGCAATTGAGGGCTGTTGCAGGGTACCAATGATTTGATGGAGAGAGAAAAAAACAGACTCAGGATAAGTGGCAGACATGCCATCCTGTTTTGCTGGGGTGAATTGTAGCAGATATGTCCTGGGGCTGGAGCTGCCAGTGGCAGTGGCTGCCTCCTGGTGATGCTGATTTCTCTCCCTAATACAGTCATGGTCCCAAGGGGACCAGAGAGGGCAATAGCTCTCTTGGCAATTCAGGTCTGCATTATGGCTTTGGTTATTGTTCCTGGAAGCTCAACAGAGATGGATTTCTTCAACCCTTTCAATGATTCTGCAACCCACTGCTGATCATTCTGAAGTCAAATCTTCTGATTTCAAAACCTACATTCTGTCCTCAACACCATGTGACAAGTAGGAGACTTGGGATTCCACTAACCAAAATGAGCTAAATCAAGGAAAGGAAAAAGTATTGCAGTTGCAGGGATAAATGAGTTCAGTTTTAGACATAGGAGCTTGATATTACTAGTAAGACAGCCTGAGACCATCCAGCAGAAATGTGACGGGGATTGGCTCTTATTAGCCTGGGGCTGGGAATGTAGATTTGGAGTTCTTTGCTAGAAAGCATGATCCTGGGTATGATCCCCCAGGATGAGTATACGAAAAGACCAGGACTACAGGTGAGAAGAAAGATGCAGTGGAAGAAACAAAACAAAACAGTCATTTGGGAATAAAACACTTGGGTTCAACTCTCCACTTTACCTCCTACTAGCTATGTGATGTTGGGCAAATTACTTAACCTCTCTGTGCTTGGTTTAAGAGTGAGCACTGAGCATCTTGCTCTCCTGGCTACAATCTTTGGTTCTGTTTTGGGGAGGGTAGAGGAGGCTTATTGCCTAAACTTGCTGTCCCTAGGCTTGTTGCCTCATGTTTGCAAAATGGCTTTTCACAGCCCTGGCCATTGTGTCTGCATATAACCATGTTCAAGACAGAAATAAAAGAAAGACATGGAATGGAAAAGCTGGTTCTCCTCTTACTGGGAGACAACTTGTCTCTGACAACATATCAGCAAATGTGTTCTTATATCTCATTGGCCAGGGTTGGGTTACAAGACCAGCCTTAGTTGCATGGGGGGCTGGGAGAGCAAATGTTCCATCAAGGATTCCTTTGACTGATATGGATCATGATCCATCCTGATCCATGGCACATCACTGCCCCAAATAAAAGCATGATGTGGTGGTCCACCTCAAGGTGGTGTTCCACTGGTGCTCCTCCACCTTGGTGCTCCACCTCAGGGCACCAGTGATATAGTGCTCCACCTTTGGGGCAATGATGTGCCATGAATCATGATGGATCCAGGATCCAGGATCCGTGGCACATCACTGCCCCAAATAAAAGCAGTCGTGTTAGCAAGGGAGAAGGGACTGACTATTGGAGCGACAAACAACATTGTCCATCAAAACTCATGAAAATCATTCTTTAGGGAAAGGTATAAATTTTGAATGCTAGAATTCAGACACGAGGCAGGACTCATCAATAGAGGAGATGGCTTTACCAATGCTATATATTTATATAGCACTATAAAGTTTATGAAAACGTTCACAGGTTCTTATTTGACCCTCACAACAGATCTGGGAGGTAAGTCAAATTTCCATTTTGTAGATCCAGCAAGAGGGACTCAGAAATCATTAAGTGAGAGAAGGGTCAGGCCTCATCCTGGGCCAACATTCTTCCGACTGAGCCAGGTAGATCTGGGACCCCCACGAATAGGCAGCTACCTTGAGGTAAATCCCAGGCTACCTCTTCTTCCACCACTGAAAGACCTGGAACCCCAAGATTACTATTATCTGGGACATCACAATTCTGAACAGTAGTAAATTGCTAATTCAATATTGATAGTTTATAGCAAATCAAACCTTTGGTAGAGGGAGGATGGTGATACTGAAAGAGAGTTGTGGTTTAGTATATGACCATAGGCAAAGAACATGATTATTCATTTAGGAAAAAAAATCAAGAAACAGACTGAAGAGTTTGAGGAAACTCTACAACTGAATCCATACTTAGAATTGAATTTTCAAAACAAGTTCCCAGCTGGGCGCAGTGGCTCATGCCTGTAATCCCTGCACTTTGGGAGGCCGAGGCAGGTAGATCACCTGAGGTCAGGAGTTCGAGACTAGCCTGGCCAACATGGTGAAACCCCACTTCTACTAAAAATACAAAAATTAGCTTGACGTGATGGCAGGCGCTTGTAATCCCAGCTACTCAGGAGACTGAGGTAGGCTAATCGCTTGAACCTGGGAGATGGAAGTTGCAGTGAGCCAAGATTGCGCCACTGCACTCCAGACTGGGCAACAGAGCAGGACTCCATCAAAAAAAAAAAAAAAAAAAAGAAAAGAAAAAAGAAAGAACGAACGAACGAACAAACAGCTTCCCATGGATTATAAGCAATGCAAAATGCTAAAGAAACATCCATAGGGAAGAAAGCCAGAACCAGACCATTGATTTGGTTAACACAGCTATTCTATTGGCAGGCCCAGATTACAAGGGATTAGAGTGAGCGAGGACTGCCCTTATCTCTTGTTGGAGAATCATTTAGGAATCACCCAAAAGACTAGATAAAATTGTCAGTCCTCTCCCAAATATTGGAGAAGTTGCAGGAGTGGCGGGTGAGTGGGGGTGTGAGTGTGCATATTTCTCAAGTACCTACAATGTGCAAAGCAGTACTAAATGCTGGGAGGAATAAAAGTGTGAATAAAAGTATCCATTCATTGATTTATTCAGTAACTATTCATTAACAAACATTTATTGAGATGTCTTACATGTGCAGCACTGGGCTAGGTTCCAGGGATACTACTCAAAAAGCAGTCTAATTGGTGAAGGGAGGAGGGGGATGGGATTACAGTGAGAACATACAAGAATTTTAGATAAACATCTGATCAAGGCTGTAAGACAGGTGCTAACTGTTGTAAAGACTAAGGGGAAAAATTCCAGCTGGATCTGGGATCCAGGAGAGGCTTCCTTCCTAAGTAAGATGGGAATTGAGCTTGGTCTTAAAGGATGGTTAGGATTTTGACAGTACAGATGAGCAGACACGGGAAGGGATCACATATTACAGTCTTTCCTGGTCTTTTATCTTAGAGGAGACAAACTGCCTATAGCAAATGTCAACAATGCACACCACTCTCCGTAGTGAGATAAAGAGCCTGGTATGCACAGAAAGCCCCGATCAGTGTGTCTCAAGCTCAAATCATTGTACTTTATCCTTTCCACTCAACAAATACCTGTTGAGCCCCTACTATGTGCTGAGCACTGCATGAGGCACTGAGGAGACAACTGTGAATGATACAGGCACAACCAAGACCTTCAAATGACTGAGGGTATGATGGAGGGAGACAGAGCAAGCATTTGTGATACATGCATCTAAAGTTATGAGAGTGGAAGAATGAGGGTTATGGAAGCACATAGTAGGGGAGCTTAGTCCAATCTGGATATTCTGTGCAATAAATCACAACAGGCTGGGTATGGTGGCTCACGCCTGTAATTCCAGCACTTTGGGAGGCTGAGGCTGGTGGATCATGAGATCAAGAGATTGAGACCATCCTGGCCAATACGGTGAAACCCCGTCTCTACTAAAAATACAAAAATTAACTAGGTATGGTGGCAAACACCTGTAGTCCCAGCTACTTGGGAGGCTGAGGCAGAAGAATCACTTGAACCCGGGAAGCGGAGGTTGCAGTGACCCAAGATTGCACCACTGCACTCCAGCCTGGTGACAGAGAGAGATTCCGTCTCAAAAAAAAAAAAAAAAAAGTAAAATAAATTAATTAATCACAATAATAAACACTTATTTTTTAACAATAAGTCATAATAAGAAGCACTTATTTTTCTCATTTATCAGCCCATGATCTTCTGGGGAGCTCCACTTCAGGTCGCAGGTTGGCTAAACTTGATTCAAGGTTCATATTAGGGCCGGATCCCCTCCACATGTCTTCACATTTTCTCTGGACCAGCAGCTATTCAGTTCTCTCTCTCTCTCTTTCTGTCTCTCTCTCTCTCTCTCTCTCTGTGTGTGTGTGTGTGTGTGTGTGTGTGTGTGTGTGTGTGTGTGCGCGCGCACACGCACGCGCATATGTGTGCTTTCCACAGGACCACAAGAGGCCAAGCCAAACTTCTCAAATACGTTTAAGGCCTTTGCTTGTGGCCCATTTTACAACACTCCATTGGCCAAAGTAAGTCATGAGCTAAGTCCAACATCAAGTAGGTGGAGACATATGCTCCACCCTCTGTCCTGTACAGCAAGGACACAAATCAGAGGGGCAGGAAATAACCAGGAACAATATCCTATCTACCACATCATTCCCGGTCTCTACAAACCCCTCTTAATTGTCACCCATTTCTTTGCACCTCTTTAAAACAAAATCTCTGTGACAGAATTGTTTGTATCCACCGTGTCATTCATTCAGCACACTCTAAGCAATCTTTCTTTCCCAACCTCCAGCTGACACTGCTCTTGTCAAGGTTGCCAATGGCTTCTGTCTTGTCAATGGTCAAATCTAACCTTAGCCAGCTTTCAGGAGAATTTGACACAGTCGATCTCTCCATCCCTTTTTGTAGCCTTTCCTTGTTTGGCTTTCAGACACCATCACCTCATGATTTTCCTGATTTCACTGGCCTCTTCTATTGTTTGCTAGTTTCTCTTTCTTTTTCTGACTTCTAACTGTTGAAGTGCTTTGGGATTTGGTCTTTGGGTCTCTTGCCATCTGTATCTTCACTTACAACATGTAAACATGGATTATGTTCAAATTTCTGTCTTCAGATTCATCCTCTTCCACACAACTGAGAAATATATCCAATTGCTTACCTGACATCTTTATTCTTGGATGTCTAATAACCTTTTTGAACCTAACATATCTAAAACAGAATACTTGCTCCCCTACCCATACCTCTCTACCCCTGAAAAACCTGCTTTTTTCCCAGTCCTCCTCTGGTAAATGGCAGCATCATATAGTCAATTGGATAAATAGATAATGAATTACCCAATGTTCGGGTCAACATAGATCCTGAATGCAACTGCTCCTCAGCACTTCCACCACTACCTCCCCTGTCTAAACAACCACCATCTCTTTATATGGACTACCACAACAGTCTCTTAACCAGTCTCCCTGTTAGCACCTTTGGTCCCCTACAATCTCATCAGAGTAATCTTTAAAAAATGTAAATCAAACTGAAAAGTCTTCTGCATTAGCAAGAAGAAATGTGAAGGGGCCTGTGATAGAAATAAAAAATAGTGTCATCATAAGGTAAATAAAAAATGTATATCAGATATAATGATGTCAATTCTTTTTTAAAATTCCTAATGGTTTTCTGTTTCCCATCAATTGTAAGGTCTTAACATAATCTGCTTATCTCACTGAATTCACCTTGTGTTACACTTAGCCTCCTTCACTCGGTTCCCCTACAATGTTCTTCTTGGAACAAGACAAGTTTATTACTACCTTGGAGCTTTTTTCTTGTTTCCTCTCATAATCCTTCTTCCTCCAGACTTTAGAATGGCTTGCGCCCTCATTTCTTTTAGGTCTCAGCTCAAATACTACCTTCTTAAAGACATACACTTGATCTCCCTAACTAAAAATTCAGCCTTCTTCATCTCTACTTCCTTACCGTGCCTTATTTTTTATAGCACTCATTGGTTGATTTATTTACAGATTTATTTATTCAGCCATTTGAATATAAATTTGCTAGAATGTAGGCTCCTCAAGTACAGGAATTTTTATATACTCATTATCACATCCTTGTGCCTAGAACAGTGCCTGGCCCATACAAGTTGCCTCCCTAAAGATTGGTTCAATAAATGCATAAATGCATGAATGAATGATCTCTGCCGCAACCATCTGAGTCAGGTATTATTCCTATTGGGTGACAGGAAACAGTGGCTTGGGAATGTCCGGCAGCTTGCCTAAGCTCTATGGCTAGATGATGGTCCTATCTTTCTAGAATCTAAAAAGTCTATCTGATTCTATTAAACCACACTTGGCTGAAGAGTTAGAAAATTGGGTTTCCTGTCCTGGATATTTAGAAAATTTTCCGTGTAATCTTGGACAAATTAGAAAACTTGCATTTTCTAAGCCTTGTTATACTGATCATGTAAGTAATAGCAAGTGGTTTTCTAAAATCTCCAAGGCCCTTGCCAGCTCCATTATTTAAATAAATATAAAATAATTCACACTTATAATCATTGTTATAATATTTGATTTCTGCCTTGGGGCAAAGAATGCATGAGAAAATAATGAAGATGTAGAGCCCAGTGGTCCCACATTTACCCAGCAAAGTCCATGTCAATCTTTCTTTTCCTTGCCAAGTAATTTGTGTATTTGCTAAGTAGCTGCTGCCCTTGTCCTTGCTAGTTCTCTCATCCTGGGTAAAACATTTAGCTCCTCTAGGCTTCAAATCTTTGTTTTAAGGTTAAGTGGGATAATATACCTAAGACAGAAATTAAATTTCAGCTCTGCAAGTGTTATAATAAATCCTACCAATAAACAGATAAATTATCTTGAAAGGTTTTAAGTTTAGTGATTGCTGTATGTAGCTCCTCTACTGGAAATATTGCTTAACTATGCAAATATAGTAAATATAGGTTCCATGTGGTTTTCCTGGAAAATAAATTAGATAAACGTGTAAACTTTCACAGATTTATTAGAGACAATAGGAAGAAAAGCTTGAATGTGGCTCATTGACACAATAAATCCCTTCCCTCCATGAGCCACCATTCAAATACATCTGATGTGCATCTTTTAATTTGAATATTCTTGATAAGTCTATTGTTTTGTATGCATTTAAATATACAGTATTGTACTATACATCTAATTCTGCTTTTACCTTTTATCACCAGGCACTATGCTTATCAGTGGATTTTCCAAGTTGGAGGCCTCACTGTTGCTTCAAGTATTACATGGTATGGCAGCACCCATCTGCCGTGTCCTTGTACACTTTATTATATATCTATGCACCTCATCAGGGAAGCATGGGAACCCACAGGCACTGCTAGTAGGAAGGCAAGCTGGCCTGGCCATTCTGGAGAAGAACCTGGCAGTATACTCGGTCACATTCCGGTCACACAGTCTGTGATTTGGGTATGCATCATGGAGAAATCTTCACTGCAGTGTTATTTAGGAAATCCAGGAGCTGGAGACGGAAAGCAATGTGCTAGAACTAGGTAGGATGTACACAGCTCAAATGGGCCCACTGTTAAATTTTCTGGAATTTGGCCAGCTGGTTTTTATACCCCATTATTATTTAAAATCAAATTATATAAACTTACCACTAAATAACATATATTTTTAAAGTAATACTTAAAGCACACTGCTTCCTAGTGCTTTCACTAGACTGAACCATCATCTTGGCTTCTGAGGTCACTGAGGCCTACTGCACCTCCCTGGTGGATATCCCATGTCATGGTGTGCATGCTGCTGCCCATCTCCCCTGGGTCTGTGTTCAGGGATGTCCCACTGGTAGCTTGAAAGAGGCCATGGTGGGAATAATTACACTACGGAAATTAGCAAACCCTATTTTGGCTAACCCTGAGAGCTAATTGTTCAACATCTACCAGTTCCCTGGAGACTGGTACTACGCCCCTTTATAAATGAGAAAAATGTGGCTCAGATGGCTTATGAAACTTGCCAAGAACCACACAACTTGTGACTGGTGCAAACTGGATTCAGACCCAAGCCTGTCTCAGACCTTGTACTTTACTTTGATGAAAATTAGAAGCGAGTTATAACGTTTAGACTATAAAATTCCCAATACTTTACTACCAACATTGCACTTATGTTTTTGATATTTAAAAAAAAAACAAAACTATGGCTGCGTGCACCTGAGTACAGTGTGAAATCAAGAAACGACAGTTTTTAGAAACATCTGCTTACTGATTGAGCTTCATTAACTCCTCATGTGAGAGCCCAGTCCTGAACCACAGGTGCTGTTGCTTACAGTGCGGAAGAAAAATAAATGAGTTCAGTTTCCAGGTTAGTGCTGTGAGGTTACATAAACTAATCATTAAACATGACAGCTAAGATATTTTAGCTACTGTTTAACTTTAAAAGATTTGTTAGTAAATAATGATATTTGCACACTGGAGGCCTTGACCCTGTCTCTATCTGAGTCACAAACCTTTGTGTTTGTATAGAAGTTACACTATTTCCTACATTTGACTTGAAATTTAGTCACATTTTCTTCTCAATATCAATTATCTACTTTCTCCCTCATTCAGTCACCAATAAACATTTAAAATGAGGAACACAACTTGAGACCAAAAGAGTTGGGAAAAATCCTTTCTAACATGACTGAATGAAAATATTTCATGAATCAAATGCTCTCTAAAATGTGAATATGAAGCGAACAACCTTCAGGATGACTAAATGATCAGATGCAAAGGTGAACTGAAATGAGCTCCTAACTGGATTCTGTAGGCCAACATTTTTTAAAAAGTATTTTTAATAACGAAAATTTCAAATGTTTACAAAAGTAGAGAAAACCGTGCAACAAATCTCCATGTACCTATTGTTGAGCTTCAACCATCATTAACTCATGGTCAATCATCTGTCACGCCCATCTTGTTTCATGGGTGTCTCCATCCAAACCTATTTGCCTTTCCAATCCCGGCAATGCCAGGGCATTTCACTATTCAATTTATTATTTACATATATATCCTAAGTGGATACATTCATCTATGGTATTCTACACACTGGGTTCCACAAAAGCAAGCAGACATTTGTGGTGCTGTACAACTATTTTTATAGAACTTGCCACCATACATTTATAAATTAAACCATTTAATGTACCAACAATGCTTTGAGGTAGAATACTACCACTTTACAGATGAAGGAACTGAAACACAGAGGTTAGGCAACTTGCCCACCATCACACAGTGAGTTAAGCAGCAGAACTGAGATTTGAACCCAGACAATCTGGTTCCAGAGGCTATGCCTTTAGCCATGACACCACAGCCTTCACACAGGAATTTACATGCACTACTGAACACTCAACTGCTTAGCCAAAGCTTCTGATTAGAATAGTTCCTGCCCTGTTACCCCAGATCAATGAATAGATACTTTGCTTAAAACATTATTCAGATGGCTCTCCTCATCCCCAAACAATATCACAAGTTACTCCAGGGTATATTATGTTTATAAGTTTGAAATGTCAGGTTTCATTTCATTCATGACATCAAAACTTTGGAATTTGCTGAGATGAAACGTATGGCACAGTATATGATCAGTTTTTATAAATATTCAATGTGTGCTTGAAAAGAATGTATATTCTGCAATTGTTGGGTTCTATAAACATCCACTAGATTTAGTCATATGTTTAACTTTATATACATATAAAATGTTAAAATTTCTCATCATGATTGTGGATTTATATATTTTGCCTTGTAGATGTGTCAATTTTTGCTTCATGTGTTTTGAAGTCTGTTTTTGCAGATGCAAATCTAGAATTAGTATACTTTGCTGGCGATCTGGGCTTTTTAATCATTACACAGTGAGCTTCTTTATTCTTAGTAATGCCTTTTGCCTTAAACTATTTTACATGATAATAATACCATAGTATAACTTAATTCCATCATTTTACTTTCAACCTAGTACACAGGCTTTTGGTGTACCTATTAAGTAGTACACAACTGGCCAGGCTCAGAGGCTCACACCTGTAATCTCAACACTTTGGGAGGCTGACGTGGGAGGACTGCTTGAGCCCAAGAGTTTGAAACCAACCTGGGCAACATAATGAGACACTGTCTATATAAAAATTACTTTTTGGCTTCGATTTTGCTGTTAAGAAGTCTATTTCTCACTTTTTTTTAAAGGTAAGTGCTCTCTATCTTGTGCCTTTTTTTTTTTTTTTTTTTTTTTTTTTTTTTTTTTTGAGACGGAGTCTGGCTCTGTCGCCCAGGCTGGAGTGCAGTGGCCGGATCTCAGCTCACTGCAAGCCCCGCCCCCCGGGTTTACGCCATTCTCCTGCCTCAGCCTCCCGAGTAGCTGGGACTACAGGCGCCCGCCGCCTCGCCCGGCTAGTTTTTTGTATTTTTTTTAGTAGAGATGGGGTTTCACCGTGTTCGCCAGGATGGTCTCAATCTCCTGACCTCGTGATCCGCCCGTCTCGGCCTCCCAAAGTGCTAGGATTACAGGCTTGAGCCACCACGCCCGGCCTATCTTGTGCCTTTAAAATGTTCTCATTGTCTTTAGTTATCTACAATTTTTACTATGTTGTAAACTTCTGTTTATCTTGCTTGATATTTGTATGGTCTTTGAATCTGTGGACTAATGCCTTTCATCTGTTCTGGAAAACTCTCAGGCATAATCTTCTACAAAATTGACCCCACCTTATTCTTCTCTCCTTCCTCTGGGACTCCAGTTACACATATAACAGATCTTCTCCACTGTATTCTTTAAGATATTACTCTCTCTTGTGTTTATTCTTCTATTTATTCTCTATCCCACATCTTTTTGTCTTTTCATTCTTCGTTCTGTATACAGGCATACCTTGTTCAACTGCACTTTGGAGATACTGTTTTTTGTTTTTTTAATAAATTGAAGGTTTGTGGCAACCCTCTGTTGAACAAGTCTGTAAGCTCCATTTTTTCCAACGGCATGGGCTCACTTCATGCCTCTGTGTCGCATTTTGAAAATGCTCACATCATTTTCATTTTTCAATTATTAAATCTGTGATGGTAATTTGTGATCAGTGATCTTTGATGTTACTACAATTGTTTTGAGGCATCACAAAACAGACTCTTATAAGACAATTTACTTAATTAATAAATATTGTGTGTGTTCTGACTGCTCCCCTGACCAGTTGTTCCCCAACCTCTTGCCCTCTTCTCAGGCCTCCCTGTATTAGTCCATTTTCATGCTACCGATAAAGACATACCTAAGACTGGCGAATTTACAAAAGAAAAAGGTTTAATGGACTTACAGTTCCACATAGCTGGGGAGGCCTCACAATCATGGTGGAAGGCAAAGAGGGGCAAGTCATATCTTACATGAATGGCAGCAGGGAAAGAGAGAGAGCTTGTGCAGGGAAACTCTCCTTTTTAAAACCATCAGACCTCATGAGACTTATTCACTATCATGAGAATAGCATGGGAAAAACCTGCCATGATTCAATTACCTCCCATCAGGTCCCTCCCACAACATGTGGGAATTCAAGATGAGATTTGGCCAAACCATATCACTCCCTATTATATGAGACACAACAATATTGAAGTTAAGCCAATTAATAACTCTACAATGGCCTCTAAGGGTTCAAATGAATGGAAGAGTCACATGTCTCTCACTTAAAACTAAAAGCTATAAATGATTAAGCTCAATGAGAAAGACATATTGAAAGCCAAGACAGGCCTAAGGCTAGGCTTCTCATTCTGGTTAGCCAACTTGTGAATGCAAAGGAAAAGTTCATGAAGGAAATTCAAAGTGCTACTCCAGTGAACACACAAATAAGAAAGGGAAACAACCTTTTGTTAGCATGGAGAAAATTTTAGTGGTCTGGATAGAAGATCAAACCAACCACAATATCCCCTTAAGCCAAAGTCTAATCCAGAGCAAGGCCCTAATTCTTTTCAATTCAATAAAAGCAGAGGGTAAGAAAGCTGCGGAAGTAAAGTTGGAAGCCAGCAGAGGTTTGTTAATGTGGGCTTAAAAAAAAAGCCATCCCCATACCATAAAATACAAGGTGAAATAGCAAGTGCTGATTAAGAAGCTGCAGCAAGTGATCCAGAAGATCTAGCTAAGATCACTGATGAAAAGGTGGCTACATTAAACAACAAAACAGCCTTCTCTTGGAACAGGATGCTATCTGGAACTTTAATAGAGACAAGTCAATGCCTGACTTCAAAGCTTCAAAGGAGTGGATGTGGTGGCACACACCTGTAATCTCAGTGCTTTGGGAGGCCGAGGTGGGAGGATCACTTGAGGTCAGGAGTTCAAGACCCACCTGTGTAATAGTGAGACCTCACCTCTACTAAAAATTAAAAACAAACAAACAAAAAGAACAAAACAAAACAAAATAAAACTAGCCTGGCATAGCAGCATACACCTGTAGTCCCAGCTACTGGGAGGGCTGAGGTGTGGGAGGATTGCTTGAGCCCAGGAGTTTGAGGCTGCAGTGAGCTATGATTGCACCACAGCTCTCCAGCCTGGATAACAGAGCAAAATCCCAATTCCAAAAAAAAAAAAAAAAGAAAGAAAAGAAAAGAAAAAGAAAAAGAAAACAGCTTCAGGGGACAGTCTGAGTCTCTAATTAGGGACTAATGCAGCTGGTGACTTTAAGTTGAAGCCAATGCTCATTTACCACTCTGAAAATCCTAGGGCTAAATCTACTCTGCCTATGCTCTATAAATGGAACAATGAAACCTTGATGACAACACATTTGTTTACAGCCTGGTTTATTAAATATTTTAAGCCCAGTGTTGAGACCTACTGCTCAGATGAAAAGATTCCTTTCAAACAACTACTGCTTGTTGATAATGCACCTAGTTGTTCAAGAGCTCTGATGGCGATGTAAAGATGAATGTTTTCATGCCTGCTAACATACATCCATTGTGCAGCCCATGGATCAAGGAATACATTAGATTTTCAAGTCTTACTATTTAGGAAATATATTTTGTAAAGTCTATAGCTGCCATAAATAGTGATCCTCTGATGGGTCTGGGGAAAGTAAGTTGAAAACTTTCTGGAAAGGAGTCACCATTCTAGGTGCCATTAAGCACATTCATAATTCATGGGAGGTGGTCAAAACATTAACAGGAATGTGGAAGATGTGAATTCCAACCCTCACGGATGACTTTGAAAGGTTCAAGCCTTCAGTGGAGGAATTAACTGCACATGTGGTGGGAAGAGCAAGAGAACTAGAAGTAGGGCCTGAAGATGTAACTGAATTGCTACAATGTCATGATAAAACTTGAACAGGAGTTTCTTTTTATGGATGAGCAAAGAAAGTGGTTTCTTGAGTTGGAAACTACTCCTGTGAAGATGCTATGAACATTGTTGGAATGACAGCAAAAGATTTATATTACATCAACTTGGTTGATAAAGTAGCAGCAGGGCTTGAGGATTAACTAGTTTTTTTTGTTTTTTTTTCTTTTTTAGATGGTATTTCACTCTCGTTGTGCAGGCTGGAGTGCAGTGGTACAATCTCAGCTCACTGCAACCTCCACCTCCCGGGCTGAAGCTATTCTCCTGCCTCAGCCTCCCGAGTAGCTGGGATTATAGTCACGTGCCATCACACCCAGCTAATTTTTTCTATTTTTAGTAGAGACGGGGTTTCACCATGTTGGTAAGGCTGGTCTCGAACTCCTGACTTCAGGTGATCCACCCACCTCGGCCTTCCAAAGTGCTGGGATTACAGGAGTGAGCCACCACACCCAGGCTTACCTCCAGTTTTGAAGGAAGTTCTATTGTAGGTAAAATGGTATCGAATGGCATCCTAGGCTACAGAGATCTTTTGTGAAAGAATCAATTGATGCAGCAAACTTCACTGTTGTCTTCTTTTGACATTGCCACAGCGACCATAACATTCAGCAACCATCACCATGATCGATCAACAGCCATCAACATCAAGGCAAGACACCACACCAGGAAAATGATTACGACTTCTGAAGGCTCAGATGGTTGTTAGCATTTTTAGCAATAATTTTTAAATTAAGACATGTACACTTTTTAGATATAATGTTATTGCACACCTAATAAACTACAGTATTTTGTAAACTTAACTTTTATATGCACTGGGAAACCAAAAAATTTGACGTGCTTTATTGCAATATTTACTTTATTACAGTGGTCTAGAATGGAACCCACAGTATTTCCAAAGAATGCCTATAATTTCTTCCTAACCTGTCTTCTCATTCGCCAACTCTGTATCTAATCTGCTGCTAAACCCTTCCAATGAACTTTCTTTATAACACAGTTGGCCAGGCGCGGTGGCTCATGCCTGTAATCCCAGCACTTTGGGAAGCCAAGGCGGGTGGATCGTTTGAGGTCAAGAGTTGAAGACCACCTGATGAAGGTGGTGAAACCCCATCTCTACTAAAAAATACAATAATTAGCCGTGTGTGTTGGCTTATGCCTGTAGTCCCACCTACTAGGGAAGCTGAGACAGGAGAATCGCTTGAACCCAGGAAGCGAGTTTGCAGTGAGCTTAGATCGTGCCACCACACTCCAGCCTGGGTGACAGAGAGAGACTCCATCTCAAAACAAACAAACAAACAAACACCCCACAGTCCACTTGTTTTCAGTGTTTGATAATACCAATATATGAAGTCCCTGTGGATCTATTTTTGTTATTTTCTCTTATACTGTCTTGTCTCCTTAGGGCCTGTTTATCTCTGATTGTGTGCTGTATATTATAATTGAAAATTTATTTGTAGAAATAATTTGAAGCATAAGGATTTTTGTTTGCTTCTGCTAGACACCTGGGAGTGCTAACAAATTTCAAGATTTTTCTGTCTTGGCCACTCATATGACATAAAGCCTGGTTAGACTGATTGATGGCTGGTTTATTTCTGGTTCCTTCATGTTTCTACCTTTTGGGTCCCAGGCAAAAATGGGGCAATTAACAAGGAGAGGACCCACTTTTGTAAGTCCTGAACTTTTGACTTTTGTACCTTGTCCTGAGAGCCATGAATACGCAGCTCTGATCTTTAGCGTTTCTCTTTAGCTTGGCAAATACTCCCAAGACAACAGTGGTTGCAAGTGCTGGGTTTATCATTCTTAGTTTGTACCTTTTCTCAGATCTCAGTTGGTAATTTCTCACTATTTTATTTTTTGCTTTAAAAATTTTTGTATTTGGTCCAGGTTTTTTGGTTGTCTTCTGTAGGAAGATTGGTCCAAATGATTGAGACTTCCACTACCAGAAAGAGAAAACCCCACTATTATTTCCTTCCAGACCCCATAATAGTTGAAAGTATTTGATAAAGAACTGTTCTCTATATGAATAAAGGCATAAAAATTGTACATCAAATTATGCATATTCAATATTCAGGGCAACAAAAGGAAGTGAAAGGATCAATAGCCTGGAAGAAAGGAAATACTGGATTTTACACTCATCTTGTTATTGCCATCTTCTTCTTTATAATAAAATAGCCAAAGCTGTAACACTTGAATAAAGCATTATGGTAAATGCTGTTTCCAGCTCTTTCAATTTCCAACCTGTAAGTCCTCTTAAATAGAAACAGAAGATCCTCTGTCCACATATTATCTGATTAACATGATGAACAACACTGTGTGGTATTATAATACTCATTTTATAGACAGGGAAAATGAAGCTTAAAGAAGTAGACTGCTCTAATTCCAGCTTCTGTGATCCAAGACCAATGTTCTTCCTATTCTATCATTTTACTTGCTCCATTTCAAAGTCACCCCTCCACCCTAAGCTTTTTCTTCTTTGAGACATGGTCTTGCTCTCTCACCCAGGCTGCAGTGCTGCAGCACAGTCATGGCTCACTGCTGCCTTGACCTGCCAGGCTCAAGCGATTCTCCCACCTCAGCTCCCCAGTGGCTGGGACCACAGGCACGCACCACCGCATCCAGCTAGATATTTTAGTTTTTTGTAGAGACAGGGTCTCACTCACCATGTTGCTGAGGCTTCTTTTTGTTTTTTGTTTTGTTTTTTGTTTTTTTAAAGTAAGATGAGATGAGACAACAAAACCTCTATAGGTCAAGAGTTGAAGACCAGCCGATGAAGGTGGTGAAACCCCATCTCTACTAAAAAATACAATAATTAGCCGTGCGTGTTGGCTTATGCCTGTAGTCCCACCTACTAGGGAAGCTGAGACAGGAGAAGCTTACCCTCTCCTGCTCTGACATCTGGAAAATAGCTAGGCCTGCCTAGCTGATGGGCCTTTGTAGCAGTTACGTAAGAAGCCACAGGAAGAAAAGTGGGCTAGAAGCTTCCTTTTAGTGGGAAGATTTCTAAGCCTTCTCTCTCCTGTGCTGAAGACCACCTTCATATCACTCGGAACGAATAACAGTGGTTAACTATTTGCATGTGTTTTCCCACACCCATTTGTGCAATCTTCCAAGATGCAGAGTAGTATCTGCATGTTCAGATAATTACAGTGGGATATGGAGAGGCTTTTGTGTATTTAATACATTTCATGCCTTAGAAGGATAAACTTTTCTCCAGATATAAGAAGAAACAAACAGAACTCTGGGGAGTGAAATTCTCTTCCATCCTTACAGAGAAACCCCACATATTCTCATTTGAGGATGCAGTAGAAAGAGTATGTGAAATGAGAAATTCTGGGAGGGGAAAAGCCCTTTTCCATTAACTAGTTCTGTAACCTTGGGTAAATCACAAACTTATCTTGATTTTAGTTTCTCCTTTGTAAAATGAGGATGAAATAAGATTTTGCAAATTTTTTGTGAAATCTTGCTATTGAAATGAAAATTATAATCTTTTATAAACTAACATCAATCTGGGCACTGAATAGAGATTAGTGGAGAGGGAACAGGGGATGCAGGTTTGCTCATCTTCTCCAAAGAGGAATGAGAGAATTAGAGGGGAGGAAATGAACAACTCAGGGCACTTCTTGCTTCCTGTAACATACTTGACTCTGTTAATAAGGTTTCTTACTGCATGGCCATTGGAACACAACACAGTAATGAAGGAGAAAGAATAGATAACAAAATCACATGTTCCTTGGCCAAACTGTGTGCATGCGAACATTGCCTAACCTCTTTAAGACTGTTTCTCTGTCTTAAAATGGGGGTGGCCTCTTAGGGTAATGGTGAAGGTTTCCTGAGATACCTCATGAAAAAAAAATGCCTAATGGTGTTCTGGACATGGTAGATGCTCGATAAATGCAAGTTCTGTTCTCTGTCTCATATAGGGGAATTCCTGCCCTTATAAATTTAATTTTGTCAACCATTTATTGAGAATTCATTTAGACCCTTCAAAAAAATTATATATAGAAAATTTAGGTAGAAAACTTCCATAGAACTTTCTGCTTCTATGATAATTGTCTGGGTGCAGTAATATGCCAATTAGGCTGTAAGGAAAAGGAAGCTTAAATATTACCTAAATGATTTTGAAACCTGTGTTATACAATCAATATATATTTAATGCAGCTTCCAGTTCATTCCATTCCACATTTCAGTGATTCTCACCATCTCGTATCACTCAAATGCAAAACACTCTTCTTTCCAAGGAGCTATTTCACTGTTTAAAAGAAAAAAATGCAGACAAACAAATATCACTGGCCTTCTTCCTGCCAGCTTTCAAATTACCCCCATTTAACCTCAGAAGAACAATCCAAAGAGATGCATCCTGTAGCTGAAATTTCAGCTAAAATGTTTCTATAACTTCCCAGCTGAATTGTCATTTGTAAGCCTTTTAAAAATTAATTATTAAAACCACTTCCATTAGTCTTTTGTTTGGCCTTCATGCAATCATTTTTCTTTTGCTGTTTAACAAGAGAAAACCCACCAGCATTAGCTATAAATATATGGCACCAGATATGGAGAGAAGGCATATGACTCATGCTGGACTGTTCCCTAGGGCTAACTCAGTGACGACTGCATTCTGGGAAGTGTATCAGGTCTACTCTTAGCCCACAGACAAATCCCAATCCAGCCGGCCATATGAAGAGAATTCTCTCTTTTCAGTTCTATTTTCTTTCTCAGTTCAAGGCACTGGAACACTTCACTCACTTGGTCTGCTGGCAAACTCCTTCATCCATCCATCTCCCCATCAGTTGATCCATTCATCAGACATACCTGATTACCAACCATGGCCTGGCGCTGGAGGCAGAATATGAAATAACATGTCCCAAAAAGAACACTAGTGCAGTGTGGGAGAGTCCGACAAACGAATGACCTATTAGAGTGTAGTACAGTCTATCACAGCAGAATGAAATGAATGCAAAGGAAGCACAGACAAGGGTATCAGGGCAGACTTCTAGGAAAAGATTCTATCAAGGACAACTAAAGGGCAAAGTGGCAGGAGAATGACGAAGCATTCACAATGGAAGAACTGGATATATGAACTCACAGGATTACAAAACAGGATGTGGTGGGGAACTAAACGTGGTTTAAAATGGCTGTATTGGAGAGTCTGTTTAGGCTGCTGCCCAGAGATGAGGATAACAACGAAGGTGGGCTTAAGTCAGTGATCTTGGAATTGTGTGCCTCAGCTGCTAAAAGGGGTAACCAGGGAATCAGCTTAGCAGGTGGGTTCACATTCATGTGCTTTACACGTTGGGCTTTGGTGAATGATTTCTTTTTAAAGAGTAGGTTCCACTATAAAAAATCTTTGAAAACTACTGGCTTAGATAATTAAATGTCTGTGCTTAAGCCAGGGAATCTGAACCTAATTCTCAAATCGATGTTCAACAGATTGAGTGACAGAGAAAGTGTCTTGTGTTTTGCCTCATTCCCCATAGGACAGTGAGTCTCAACAGGAGGAGGAGAATGAGTTTGAAAAAATAATATAATTAACAATTTAGATCATGAAGAAACTGTGTACTGTTTTAACAATACAAACTACACAAAAGAAAACCCTATAAAACTGGTTGGTGGATTATGAGTTAAAATGTTGCAAAACTGCCAAACAGGTAACCACAGTGTGGGACAGACGTGCTGAAGATGCTGAAACGTACTTATTTGACAGCTCATGTACCCTCCTGACCCTGGTAAACAGCAAAGAATACACACTTAGTAGGAATTCACCGTCTATACTTTTTAAATGTGTTATTAAAAACACGACAACTGGGCAGTTGCAACACTCATGCTTATGAGTGTCTTATATCCAAAGTGAGGTTCCCTTGGCTTCTTTTCTTCTTTCATTTGCAAAGTCTGGCTACAAGAATGATTCAGTTCTCCTTAAAAGTCATTGCCAAAAGATGAAAAGTATAAAAGTATCTATCTTAAAAACCTTGCAACGTTAGAAAAAAGGCTTTAAAACCATATTACAGCATGTTATGAGAAACTTCCTATTATACTTTTACAGCAGCAACGTCAACGCAGCTTGAACATAAAACCTGTCATCTACATCAATCTTTATATCTTCCAAGTATTTTTATATTGATCGTTTTATATCCACAACCCTGAAGGTAGGATAAATGTGGTGACTGAGGCTCAATACATTCTTATAAATACATATAATCAGGAATTGCCTTAAGGGAAAAGGTATAGAATCCTGGTCCACTGAATTCTACCTCCACTGTTTCTCCAACCCCCATCTCCCACCCTCCAATACCTAGCACTCTGAAATGAGTTTTAAAAAATCAGCTGCCGTCCAAAACATCTTTAAGTAGTTATCTGATGTGGTGTGTTTACAAAATTACGTATGTAATGTTACAGGCTTTACCCAGACCTTGGGCCTGTTCTTGAGTTCCAAAAATGACTAGAATCTTCCATTATTTTCAGGTTTCTTCAATTCTCCATGCTGTCTTAATGACTCTCCCATTCACCCGCCCCTATTTCTTGTCCTGGGACCAAATGGTTGCCAGAGGCAACCAATGTGAATGTTCTCATCTTCCAAGACACACACACTGGTTCACCTAGGCAGGTAACTCAGTAAACGGTAACTCTAGTATCACTCTTCCTTGCTAGCAATGCCTATTTTCCTATACCTACCAAATTCCTATCCTCGGGGCCTCTTTCAAGTTCCACTTGTTGCAGGAAGCCTCCCCTACCTGCTCCTTGTCCACATGGATGTATTCTTTCCTTGTCTCCTACAATAATTGTTTCTCTTTAACACTTGGATCCTAGTTTTCTTATCATTGGTTCTGTGAAACACATGTTTAGAAGCCAGAAATATGGGTTCAAATGCTAGTTCAGGACCTATTAGGTTTTAAGCTACTTAACTTCTCTGAATCTCGATTTTCACATGAGAAACAAGGATAATCCTTTTTCAGGCAAATGAGGACAACAGTTAATATATTTAAGTACTTAGCTTTCCTCCACCTGACAGATAGTAGATGCTCAATAAATGCTGAATTGAAAAAAAAATGCAGGACCCATGTCTTATCCTCCTCTCATCCCTTAATTAACCTGGCATAAGCTACAAGGAAAGACTTACATGATTATTAGTTGTTTTTCCTTATTCATAGCTCACCTCTTGTTTCAGAAAAACAAAGTGAGTAATGTTTTTTTTCCCTTCGCAATTATAACTACCCGCATGAGTGTCATCACAGTCAGGGTACTAGTAATACTTTTTATAAGACAAATTTGCATCGTATTTTATAATTTTTAAAGGTGAAGTTTTGTGGGGGTTTTTTGGACGTTGTCTCATTTGATTTTTCTAGTAGCTCTTGGAAAGCAGGTAGGGAAAGTATCATTAAACTTTACATACTAGAAATCTTTTTATTATTTATTTTTGAGACAGGGTCTTGCTCTGTTGCCCAGGCTAGAGTGCAGTGGCGTGACTGTGGCTCACTGCAGTCTCAATCTCCTGTGCTCAAGCAATCTTCCCACCTCAGCCTCCAGAGTAACTGGGACTACTGGGATGTGCCACCATGCCTAATTTTTAAATTTTTTTGTAGAGATCAGGTCTCAGTATGTCACCCAAGCTGGTATATACTAGAAATCTAAGTTCAGTTTAGAGTGGTTAACATCAGGAATACCACTTTTACCTTAACTTATAGCTTACAAAGCATTTTAATGCCCATTTTCTTATTTGATGATTACTCAAGATCCTAATAGCATGTAAAATGTAATACCCTTAAAGTCTTCCAGGTATCAGTGGACACTAAACTTGGGGTGATCTGTTTTTTGTGGCTGCTACAAATAACCAAGATTTTTTTATTTTTAAGAAAGTATCAGTTGGCTACAGTGCATGCTTGAACGCCAGAGGTTTGAAGTGCACAGGGCTACTTATATGTGGATTTTGAAAGCTAAAAGTTACACCTACTGTGCCTTGCTTCTCCTGCCTCCTTTCCTACCTCTTCCACCTCTACTTCATCTGAAACAGCTAGATCAACCCCCCTCCTCCTCCTCCTCAGCCTGCTCAACGTGAACATGAGGATTAAGACCTTTATGATGATCCACTTCCACATAATGATGTGTAAATATATTCTCTCTTCCTTACAATTTTCTTAGTAATATTCTTTTCCCTAGCTTACAGAATACAATATATAATACATACGGCATACCAAATATGTGTTAATAGACTATTTGTTATCAGTAAGGCTTCCAGTTAATAGTAGTAGTTAAGTTTGAGAGCAGTCAAAAGTTAACACTCAGATTTTCAGGGGGTGGCAGGGTGGGGGTTAGGATCGGTACCCCTAACTCCAATGCTGTTCAAGGGTCAACTGTATATTGCCTCCATTGTAAACCAGGGGTGGATTTAATGTCTTGCCCCAAGCCTAAAGAAAACTAAGCCCTGCAAAGGCAATGCTTTATTATTTGAAAAGAGGTAGCTGTGAGTTCTCAAAAAGTTTCTCTTTCTTCTTACTCGTGTAATCTCTCAATGTTCTCAACGTAGAGTCACAAAATTAAGAGAACTTGATGACTCTAAAATGTACGGTACAGTCCTTGTATCTTTATTCCTTCATGTTTCAAGGATCAAATTTCAAGTTTCCACCATTCAAAATAAATCTGCCAGCACTAAACTATTTCCTATAGAACGCCGTCTTTAAGATCCTAATAGCACTTAAAATGTAACACCCTTAAAGTCTTCCAGATATCAGTGGACACTAAATTCTTTAAGAATTCGCCATGACGTGGGCAATTCACCTACCAAGGCCTGTTACTGACTTTCTATAGTTCTAAGCTAAGTTGATTTAAGGAAATACATGAAAATATTAATTAAAATAACCACTTTTTCATTTGTTTTACAAGGTCTGTTTTTTCCCTATGATATGAACCCAGTGGCAGATAACTGAATCATAGGGGTGATTTCCCCCATCCTGTTCTCATGTTAGTGAATAAATCTCACAAGATCTGACGGTTTTATAAGGGAAACCCCCTTTGCTTGATTTTCATTCCCTGGTCTGCTGCCATCCAAGGTGTGCCTTTTGCCTTCCACTGTGATTATGAGGCCTCCCCAGCCACATGGAACTGAGTCCATTAAACCTCTTTTTCTTTATAAATAATTACCCAGTCTTGGGTGTCTTTATCAGCAGCATGAAAATGGACAAATACACCCTGCATCTCTTTTTAAGAAACAAAAATGAGGCAAGTACGTTTTTTCTTCCATTCCATTTCCACCCCCTACCCCAAGCTTTAAGTTTGTGGACATCCTCAAACTATTGTTATGAGCACATACATACATACATACATACATACATATATATACATACACACAGTTTCAACATATATGTTGAAAATAAACTGATTTTCTTAATGCATATACATTTTTTGTCATTGTTTTAAGTTACATAAATAATACACTATATCAACCTTCTGTTACATTTTTCTCCAGTTAAAACAGTTTGAGATTTATTCATGGCAATATTCGTCCATTTTAGCTGTTTTCAATGTATGAAACAAAGTTATTTTTTCATTGTATTTCTGCAGGGGTTGGCAAAAGTATTCTGTAAGTCAAGGGTCCCCAACCCCTGGGCCGAGGACCAGTGCCAGTCCACACCCGTTAGGAACCAAGCAGCACAGCAGGTGACTGATGGCCAAGGGAGCATTACTGCCTGAGCTCCACCTCTTGTCAGATCAGCAGTGGTCTCTGTGAACTGCACATGCAAGGGATCTAGGTTGCACACTCTTTATGAGAACCTAATGCCTGATGATCTGAGGTGGAACAGTTTCATCCTGAAACCTCCCCCCTTACCCCTGTTCATGGAAAAAATTGTTTTCCCTGGTGCCAAAAAGGTTGGGGACTGTTGCTATAAGTGAACAAATAGCAAATATTTTAGGATTTGCAGAACATACAGTCTCTGTCAAATATTGTTTTTAAAAAATAGTTTTTTAAACAGTTATGGCAGGGTCCCCAAGACCACTGTCCAGTTCAATGACTCACAGAACTCAGAAAAGTGGTTATGTTGACAATTACAGTTTATTAGAGCAAAAGTACAGTTTAAAATCAGTACAGTTTTAAAAGGCAGATAGGAAAGAGTTCAGAAGAGAGCAGGGGCAGGCTTCCAGTTGTCCCATCTGACAGGAGATGCATGCACAGCACTTAATCCTCTCTGAATGAATGTGGGTCATTTATGAAATATTATCAACCACAGAAGCTGAGACTTGATGTCCAAGGTTTTTACTGGGTGTTAGTCACATAGGCATGGAGAACAGAAATGGCAGATGTTATTCAGTTTCCACCTCCCCCAGAGATTAAACTGATACTGCAAGGTGCAATGCCCTCACCATAAATCTGTAGCATCAGCTATCTGGTGTGATCCAAGGCCCCAGGTAAACAAAGGCCTTGTGTCAGGCAGGATATTCCAAGGGCTTAGCACTATGATCTCCCAGGAGCAAGTAGAGGGCTAGACCTTTCTTTGAAAGGTGCAGGGTTTCAACACGCCAGATCTATTAAGTCACTCCTTTCATACACATGTCAAAAACATTCTTAGTTCATGGGCCAGGGAGCAGATCTGACTGGAGAATGGAGTGCTAAGTGTCTTTTAAGTTACCTTTTTCTTCCTGCTATTTCAATAACTGCTGTAAGGAACATCCTTGTACATTTTCACTGTATACATACACCATATGTTAACGATGACAAAGGTATGTTCTTTCAGAAGTATGCAAAATTGGAAATATATAAAATACTTGATTCTCTTTAAAAGCAAATCAGTCTCTAATGCTAATCACTAGAACCCCAAAATTATTAAGAAATTTCAGTCTTTCTAAGAAAACTGAATTTACAATCTAGTGAACTAAATATAAAAATTTTGTATTAGATGCTAATAGATTTAAACAAAGGTCTCAAGAAATATTCGAGTATCATATGTATTCTGTCATAAGCAATAAACTGCTGTTGCTTTTCTGCTACTTCATATAAAGAGAAAGGAACTTTTTGGTCAAACTGTTTTATTACATATATGTTCTCCTAATCTGAACTGTAACCTCTGTATGAATATTGACATTAGGAAAAAAAACCTTTAATTGTCACCAATATAGGAGACTGGTAGTTCACAAACTGCATTTGTTAATATCTTTAAAAGTAGATAAATTTAACAAAATACTGTAATTTTTTTATCCCTCTCTAAAGCTAAGGTTCTGCTTTACAATACATCAATGTGATTTCTAGTTTTTGTAAAAAGCAATTCAGTCTTCTGTCTCCCTGCAACAAATGCCTACAAGCTTTAAGTGTTCTGACAATTTCTATACCTAAATATGATGCAAAACTTTAGTCTTGTAAAAAGACTGTTTTTTACTGCTAAGTAATGTGTAATTTCAACTTTACTAAAGTATAAATTGTTTTCTCAACATGTTTGCCAATCCCTGATATTACCTGACTGGATGTGAAATGGTATCTAACTGTGCTGACTGGCATTTCCTTGACTACCAGTGAGCTAAAACATTTTTCTGTTAATTGCCCTTTTGGTTCTCTCTCATATATTGCTCATTTTTTCCTCACTTAAGTAGTCCTTTATGTAACTTGAACACTTCCTTTGTCAGTTACTGGTAGATAATTGCAAGGTAAGTACCTTGCAAGTCTGTGGCTGGCCTTCTAATATTCAGTGTCTTTTGTCATCCTTAAGTTTCTAGTTTTAATATAGTCAGATGTGTGACTCTTTTTCTTCATGGTTCCCACTTCGAGTCACATTCCTTACACTGGTTCAAGTTTTCCTGTATTTCCTTCTAAAATATTTAAAATGGTATTCCCCCCTCCGCCACATTTAGGTCTTTAATCTACCAGTTTTTAAAAATATGGTACGAGAAGGGTATATAATTTTTTCACATATAGACATGCAATTGTCCTGTCATTTATTGAAAAGTTACTAATTTCTCCACTCTGTCATGTATCAAGTTCTCATGTATCTGTTTCTGTACCATAGATTTACATGTTTATCCTGGCATCACAAGGGCTGTGTTATCACTATAGTTTTATAAGTCCTACTGTCTTTTATGATAGGTACTCCCCTAACCTTATTTTTCCCTTAAAAAAAAAAAAAATTCTCAGCTTTGTCTTTCTACATTTAGGTTAGGTTGATTAAATTCCATAAAAAGTTTTGTTGAGAATTTGATTGGAAGTTCAGTGAATTTATAGATTTGGAGAGAACTGACACTTTAATGTACTGATTTTTCCCATTCTCTAACATAGACAATTGCTCCATTCATTTTAGTCTACTTTTACAAAATCTTGCATATTTTTATTGGACGTATTATTAGATCCCCTTAGAGTTTTAATTGTGAATGAAATTCTTTCAAATAATACACTTTCAAACATACTGTTTGAAGTGGAAAAGAACACTACTAATTCCTGCAGATTGCTCTTATATCCAAAATCTCTCAACTCTCACATTAGTTATGCTACTTTGTAGTTTTCCTTGGACTTTCAAATAAACAATGATCTTGCCCATTAACAATAACTGATTCTCTCTTCGCAATCCTTATGCCTATTATTTCTTCTTCTAGTCTCACTGCACTGGCCAAGATCTCCAGTGCAACATGGAACAGATGTAATAATACAATAGCCCATTTCTGTACTATTGCTGACATTAAGGAACGTCTCTAAAATTGTACCATTAACTTGTAACAGTAACTATGGGTTTTGGTAAGCTATCCTTTATCGTACTAATACATTTATTCATCTATTAAGAGGATGTTTTATTTTTAAAATCCTAAGTGAATATAACTTGCATTTTGTTGGCTCTCCCCTCCAATCCCCTGCATTCACTGAGATAGTAACATGCCTTTTCTCTTTAATCTATTAACATGGTATATACTATGTGAAAAGATTTTCCAATGTTAAATCATTCTCCCATATGGAAATAGTCCTTACTTGGTCACAATGAATGTATTTCAATAACCCATCCAGAGCTTGTGTGTTCAGAGTACATTTTAAAAAACAGATTTAGACTTATTTAATAATACATATTTGGCAACACTCATCAAAAAATATCTAAAATCTCAAATTCACATAAATTCACGATCACTTTCTAAATCAAATAATTTTAATTTTATCCGTTTTCATGCCTTATTTCTTTCCTGATATCAAGTTGTCTTCTTTTTTAATTTTAGACAGGCAGGGTCTTGCTCTGTTGCAAAGGCTGGAGTGCAGTGACACAATTATAGCTCAGACGATCCTCCTGCCCCAGCCTGCCAAGTAATTGGGACTACAAGTGCATGCCACCGCACCCAGTTAATTTTTAAAATTTTTGTAGAGACAAGGTCTCGCTATGTTGCCCAGGCTAGTCTTGAACTCCTGGCCTTAAGCTATCCTCATACCTCAGCCTCCCAGGGCTACAGGATTACAGGCATGAGCCACTGTGTCTGGCTAAGTTGTCTTTTCTTATTCACCAATTTTGCCAGGAGAGTGATAACCTCTACCCTGATTCTATCATTATGTCCTTTAAATAGTTGCCTACCCCAAAGCATGAAGACACTCTCGTGTTTCATTATTTCTTTTCACATTTAAACCATATTCCATATGGAACTGATATGGTGTCAAGGAAGGGGTCTACTTTTTTCCCCAATACAGCTATCTAATTGACTGTACCATTACAATAGTTTCTCTTTCTCAAAAGTCACAGATGACCTAAATGTGTGGATCACCATGTAGACAGAATTCTATCTAGTCTTACTTTGGTCTATTTGCCTATCCTTATACCAGCCAACATCAGTGTTAATTACAACTATACTTTTATAATCACAGGTCTTATGTCTGTTGGTGAACATTTTTCAGTTTTGTTGCTCAAGTTTATCTTGGATATTCTTGGTCCTTTGCATTTCTTCAGTTTGTTAATTTCTCCAACATACTGTTGGGACTTTGATAATATCATATATTGAAGTTACAGTTTAATTTACAAAATTGACGTCCAAGTAATGAACATGGTATATCCATACATTTAGAATTTTAAAAATTTCTTAAATGATTAAAAAATTTTTGTATTTATTTTACGCTAGTGTAAATGGTATCATTTTATCAATTTCTATCTTTCTGATACATAGAAATACAATTTCTGTATAGTTTGTATTCAGTGACCTTGATAAGTTATTTTGTTTGGTGAGTCTTTTGAAATTTCTATGCACACAACCAGTTGTCTATAAATGGTATTATTTTCTTCTTTCTAAACATTGTATCTTTTTACTTCAGGCCTTATGTTATTGGCTAATATCTCAAATATGTTAAACAATAGAGGTTATTATTGTTTTTAGACTTCAAAGAACCAACATATTGGCTTTCTCTATTGTGTGTTATTTCACTGACTTTTTGTCTTTTATTATTTCCTTGCTCTTCTTTTTCTAGCTTCTTGAAAATAGTTTAGGTAACTGATTTTCAGCGTTGCTTCTTTTCTAATGTATGCATGTAAGTCTATAAATTTTCCTCCATGCACTGCTTCAGCTGCAACTCACATGTTTTGCTGTGTCATATTATTCACTTGAAAATATTTTGAAATTTGTTTTGTTCTTTGACCCAGGGCCTACCAAGAAATCTATTACATAATTTCAAAGTAGTTGAGGGTTTCTCCAATCATCTCTTTTGCTGTTTTCTAGTTTAATTCCACTATGTTACAGAATGTAAGATGAATGCTTAGTATACACAGTGTGGTACATGTAACTTACGTAAAGTCATTGCTTAAGTCTTGCTACCATTCTGATGGAACAGTCCACTAGGAGGATGAACTAGTGTTCTAATCAGAGAATGCATACTCTAGTGGAAGCTATTTTAGGTATTGTTGACTGCTTCTTGATCAACATACAATGTTTTAATTTTCATACTAAATGGTAGAAATTTTTATTAGTGAACTGCTAACTAAAATACTTTTTTAAATGGGCCTCCAACGGTGAGATTAAAGGTTTTCAGATTAATAGCAGAGTAACACATACCACCATTGCAAGAAGAGGCCATAAGAATCCAGCATGGCCTGTAGCCCTTATATTTTGGGATGATGTCCTAGTCTAACCCCCTAAAAGGCTCTTGTCCAGCCATCAACACACCTTCTGTTAAGGTAATAGAATCCTGCTTCTTAAAGGAACCTTTCAGGCAAGATGGTGGTTAGAGCACCTCAACGGGCTGAGAGCAACTTCCTTTAGCCTGCAGAACATGCTGTAAGATCAGTTTTCTTGCTCAGTTAATATAGGTATTTGTAACAGAAGTTGGCATGAAACTGTTTTCATTATAACGTAGCTGTTAGGGGGTAATTTGGTGGCAGGAGTACGCGTGAAGAGAAGGAAGCTACCTGTTCCCCTCGCCTCAAAAACTTGAGTGCGTAACATTTATCTACCAAGAATTGTATACTACACATTCTTAGGTCAGTTCACAACTGCCTCACACCTTGTTTTCTCCTTAAACTCCTAAAATACATACGTATATTGGATCTTCCATGAATTACTTTCATTTTTCTACCTCTTCTGTGCTGTATTTTAGCTTATTCCTTCTGTTTTGAAATTTCCTTCAGGCCAGGCATGGTGGCTCATGCCTGTAATCGTAACACTTCGGGAGGCCAAGGTGGGAGGATCACTTGAGCCCAGGAGTTCGAGACCAGCTTGGGCAACACAGTGAGATTCCATCTCTACAAAAATTTTAAAAAAACTAGCCGGGCATGGCGGTACATACCTGTGGGTCTCAGCTACTTGGGAGGCTTAGGTGGGAGGATCACTTGAGCCCAGGAAATTGAGGTTGCGGTGTGCTATGATCATGCCGTGCAATAGAGCAAGACTCCATCTCCAAAAATGCGTAATTTCTTCAAATGTGTTTGAATATATGCCAATTCTTTCCCCTAATGATTTTAAGAGAAGCCAAGAGAACACATACTTCCGTACATCTTATTCATTGCTTTATTAAGGTCAGTACCTTAATGTGCCTGACATTTTTAAGCTAAGCAAGGATATTCTGAGAGCAAAACTGAAATGTAAACTTCAGCTTTCTCACAGAAAACTTCCTCTTTCTCCACCCTAAAGTCTTGGGTTCGGACAACTTTGTAGCTTCCCCGGGTTATTGTGTAGAATTCTGCTCATTCTCCTTCCTGAGGCTGGAGCACCTGCTAGGGTCTTGGCTTTGTGCACAGGTCTCAGTCCCAGCTTTCCTATATAGTCAGGCCATATCTCCTGCTGTTAAAGTCTCAGGGTCCATTGGTGAGACCCACAGCCAACACTATTATCCCCCTAGGTCAGTGTACCTTCAGCTGCTGAGTTTACTATTCTGGCTTTGTTTTTTCTTCATTTCTGGCAGCTGGGATTTCCTTTTTCTTTTGTGGTTAGCTGTGTGTATGTTTGTTGTTTTCTATGACATTTCTATGAGTTTAGAATTATGGGATGGTGGTGGTAGGATAATTTATGTTAGTCAGAATAAGTAACCTATATAGAAGTTCTTCACCCTTCCGGGAAATCCTATGACAAATGACTACTTAAATTGCCATAAAAGGTGAATTTAAGTAGAAGGATCCAAATAAAACTTTGATTTTGCTCAGAGTGACAATATGCCCAGCAAAAAAAAAACAAAACTATGCTTCTCAGCATCTCTTACAGCCAAAAGATAGCCATGTGACGCAGCTGTGGCAAATGAGACATAAGCTGGGAGTTTCTGAAAGAGCCTTGTCTTTGTGAAAAAGGCAGCAAGACTTAGGGGTTAAAAAAACCAAAAATCTGGTTTAAGCTACTGTCTTAGAGTTCTCTGTTACACCATAGCCCAATTCAATCATTAGCTGATACACTTTGAAGAGCAGATCAAATGAAAAAAACACAAAACTGAGAGTTGGAAGAAAATGTTTATTTAGCAAAAAGGTATGGAGTAAAATTGGTAGAACAGAAAGGAGAAAATAGAAGTGGGGAATTTTGAGAAGTTGTTTTAAAACATGGTAACTGGCAAGTAATTCTGACAAAATTCTCATAGGTAATGAAGCTTCATATGCCCTTACTGCCTAATTAAAAGGTACCTAATAATCAATTTTATTTGTATCAATTGTATTGAGAATAATTTTCTCTAACCTTCTACTTTCATAAGGAAAAATACAGTGAACACCTAGACAGTTGTCTTCACTGCGTGGCACAAAGTATCAATGATTTAACTGTGGAGAGTAGTATCAAGTAGAGACTTGTCTTCTTGTGTTCGGAAGTATTACCCTTTATGCATCTTAATTGTCAGGTATGCCTTTGCCATTTGAACTCTGTTACTCTTCCCTATCACATTAGCATAATGGAGATAAAACCATTGTTTTTCATTACCTAACCAAGAGTATCAACTAATTTAAATAAAATTTCTAGCAGTAAACAACTGTATATATGTGATTTTTTAAAGTTGGTTTTTCTCAAATTTAAACGATACAGTATTAACTGTAACTCCAAGAAAGATTTGAGGTCTTCTACTTACCAGGCACAGTGGTAGTCTGTATGAATATTTCACATCAATCATAACAAGCCAGAAATAGAGATGATCCCTATTTTGTCGAGCCAAAGAGCTTGATCACTGTCATATGACTAGACAGTAGCAGGGCTGTAATATAAACCCAAGGTTTTTGATTGCAAGAAAATACCTTTTTATAGTGCCATTATGTTGCTTTTACATAATTTCTGATCATAGCACTTATTAATTCATATTTAGTGGACAGTTTTCTCCATTGGGCAGTCACTTTATTACTTTATTTTCTTAGTAAAAGGAAAAAAGTGTGAAGAAGGGAAGTGAAAAATTGATCCAATCCTTAGGATTACAATGGCAATTAAATAGCTGTTTAAAAAAGCGGGGGTGGAGTGAGTTGAGAATGTGGCCAGATTGTTTAGAAGACTTTTACCAGTCACTTTTGCTCCCGGACTACCTTCCACTCAGAGATGGAGGGGACCGCACTTAAAAATAAGAGACAATTTTATTCCTTCAGCAAATATTTATCATGTCAATGAATTTATAAATATGAGTAAACCCATCTCTGTCCTCAAGGGGCTCACAATCTAAGAAGGGAAGTAGACACACAGATAAATTAGTACATTTAGCACTAGTGATAGCAATTTAGCACTACTGAGTACAAGGCACATTTATGGCACAAAGACAGGACCAACTACCTTGGAGTTCCAAGATCAACATACTATTAAGACTTGGCACTGGAACTGAGTTTTGAGAAATGGGATATTTTCTGAGTGTTTGGTATGTGCCAGATAGTGTGATACGCCAGAGGTCCCCAACCATTTTGGCACCAGGGATGGGTTTCGTGAGATGGTTTTGGGAAGGAACTGTTCCACCTCAGCTCATCAGGCAATAATTAGATTCTCATAAGGAGCACGAAACCTAGATCCCTCACACGCACAGTTCACAACAGAGTTCGTGCTCCTGTGAGTATCTAATGCTGCCACTGATCTGACAGGAGGCGGAGCTCCGGCCCTAGTGCTAGCTTGCTCCCTGCTTACCTCCTGCCGTGCAGCCTAGTCCCTAACAGGCCACAGACCAGTACCAGTCAAGAGTCTGGGGGTTGGAGACTCGTGCTAAGTGATTTACCTAGATTACCTAATCAAATCCTCATTACAATTTAAGAGACAGGTGGCCCCATTTTGCAAATGCCAGGTGGTTTAACCAAGAACTCATTCTACTAAATACCGTGCTCTACTGACATGCACACACACACAATAACTGAATGTAGTCACAGAGGAAAAGGAATTTACAAGACTATAACTCTCATTTACATACAAAAAATTTGAGGTAAGAATGTGTAAGGAATTAGCTAAAGGTTACATAGTAAAGATAGAGATATCTCATTTCTTCTATTTAAGGCCTGTCTGTTGTATGATCACTTTTTCCTAAAAATAGTTTTCTCTTCCTGGTTTTGCCTTTGACTCCTTCAAACAATCCATTAGCACTTAGAGCTATCTCAAATCACATGCCAACTTACCGAAGAATGAGGTAATTAAATGACTGCAGCACAAGGACACACCACTTAAAAGGGTTAGCTAATATTTAAAATAAGATATTTACTGTAAATATCAGTGTTTTATAAGCAATGATCTGAAAAGACTGAGAAACAAAACAAGTTTGCCACCTTTTATGAACACTGCTTCTTGCATGTTCAACCTGTTACACATGGACATACATACAAGGTAGAAGTTCAAATCACAGGCTAGCCAACACAATTTTAGAAGAGACTTCTCTAACATAATCTGTTCTGTTCTACCTATCTCTAACGTGTCATACCTTATAATGTTTTGTTTTATTGTTCCAACATCCCTGTATAACCTGGACCGCATAAAGCTTTTTAGGCACTTTGATTAGTGTTTTCTAATGTTATTCCTTGATAGTCTTTTACCTGCTTTGTCTGAGCTGCCTGAGGCAGGCTTAATCATTTTTTTAATACATAATGAAATAATTCAGACTATTTATCTGCTCAGTTTGAAGCTAAATGTTTGAATGCTTGCATAAGAAAGTTTAACTGCCACAGGATCAAAATAAAAACCCTAATGTTCTTATAATGCAGGTTTAAAAACACATGTTAAATGACTTAAAGATTCAAGGTGGACGAACTTTAAGATTTGACTAGGATACACATCACATGATTTGGTGGTAGACACTGAGGGAGCTCACATGAGCTTGGGAGCAAAATAAATTGAAATAGTACTTACTAAACAACTTTGTTGCTAGCGCTGTGCACGGTCCTTCATATAGTTCTCTTATCTAGTCCTCATAACAACCTGATAGCCTCCATTTTTTTTAATTTTAATTTTTTTTTCACAGAGAACTATCCAGAAAAGATGAACAACTTGTTCAAGGTCACAAAAATGGCAAGTGAGGGAGCTCAGATTAGATCAGAAGTCTAATTCCCAAGGGCATGTTTGTGATATTGTGAAATATATATTTGCTCTTCATCTCCACTTCCTAAAGCCCCTGGAATCTCTGAAATCGTAAGAATGTTATTTGTATGCTAATGGAATGAATGTTGCTGGGGACCTGTAGATAGTTTCAGGGTGGGGTCTGGTCACCGGAAAGATCAAAGCAGGATGATATGGTTGGAGCTTTCAGTGCCACCCTCCAACCTCCAGGGACAGGACAGGGCTTGAAGATTGAGTTAATCACCGGCGACCAATGATGTAATCAATCATGCCTACAGGCTGCAGGGGCAGAAATGGAGTAATCCCTTTCCTCCCCATCATATATAACCATGGTGGATACCCCTATAATGAAAAAAAAATTAACAAGTATAACAAAGTTATTACATGCATATGTGTGCACAGGAGTCATACAAAATGTGAAAACTCAAAGAAAGGGCTGATAGATGGCTGACACTTAAGTATCCTTTTCATTGGGGAAAGAGGTGGAGCTGTAAATAAATGGGCCTGAAGATCAGACAATGGTTTGTAAATGATTCCCTTTGGGAACTAAATGGGACTGGAGAACATATTGGGACAGGTCATCTGGGCTCCAGGTGTGGTGTTTAATTTTCAGTCTCTTCCTCTGTGATATAAGTTTTAATCTCTGGTTAATGCAATTTCAGGGACGGAATCTCAGGTAATTGTGTTCCTCTCTGAGGTCCAGTTTCTAAGTAAATAAGGGAACTTTGGGGAACAGCCTCATCTTGTGCTTTGGGAGAGACAGGATTTGAGTGAGGAGAGTTGGAGAAGGTCAAGAGGCCTTGAGGCTGCTGCTTTAATTCAGCATGTCAAAGCCCCATATTTTGGGATACTGATTTCTGAACCCTAACATGATGAAGCCTCCACAGAAACTCAGAAGGGCAGGGTTCGAATGAGCTTCAAGATAGCTGAACACATGAACTGACTATTCCCAGAGGGTGGTGCACCTGGAGAAGGCACAGAAGCTCCGTGATCCTTCTCAGTAGCTTGCTTATATGCTCCTTGTCTTTCCGGCAGTTCATCTGTATCCTTCACAGTATCCTTTATAATAAATGGGTAAATGTAAATAAAGTGTTTCCCTGAACTCTGTGAGCTGCTCTAGCAAATTAATCACACTTGAGGAGGGGGATCTCTAGCCAGTTGGTCAGAATCACAAACCGCTAACTGCTTGTGACTGACATCTGAAGGAAGGGGTAGTCTTGTAGGACTGAGCCCTCCACTTGTAGGATCTGACACTATCTCCTGGTAGATAACGCCAGAATTGAACCGAATTAGAGGACACCTGGCTGGTATCCACTGGAGAATCTGCAGTAAAGAACTGCTGGTTGTTGTTGGAGAGAAATCCCCACACACATTTGGTGAGAGAAGTGTTGAGTGGAATGTGAGAGGAGAAAGCACTTCTGCTTTTTATCCTTTATCTAATAATGTTCCTTCCCCTGCACTGAACTGCCTCCTAAGGAAGCACCAGGAATGAGAAAGGACATCTGCTTTTCACATGTGTCACCTGACAGGCTTGTCATGATGACGGGTTAATAAAGAGACTAAAGAAAACCATTACGAAAAAAATATGTGAAATTTACTTTGGCCATGAAGATGAATAGCAGTCAGACATTCCTGACAACTGCTTCTACTTTAGGTCTAGTGACTATGAAGCACAAAGATTCTCTAACAAATCATTAATAAATAAATACATATATGGATGCAAGCATGTATTAACTTTGCTTAATGTTTTAGCTTAATCTGATATTAATTTCTGTATGTTAAAGGTTCGTTTATCACCCATGTAACATAGTCGTCTGCACATCTAATCATGACATTATATCAGTTTTGAAGACATAGTCTGGTCATTGCATTTAATATTGATTTGAAGAATTTATAACATTAAAAAAGTTTAAGATTACAGATTGAAGGACCAAACATTTATAAAGTTATCTGAAAATGAAGGACTGACGATACCCAATCCACAAACTGTTTCTCATTCATACTCATACCTTTACTTGAAAAATAACTCAGTATTTTGGTGAATACTGAACAAACAGGAGTTTTGTATGTGCTATTGACTACACATAGGAAAATAATTTTAAGTTATATTAAGTATAAACAAGCTATACGTGAAACTATAGTTGTACTATAATTTCAGATAACCTATAAAGTGGGGAAAGCTTATCATAATGTCAAAATGACTGGGTTATCTAAATAAAGGTAACTGTATACCTTTAAGTGCCTTTTAGACCTTTCAACCAAAAAAACCTTATAAAGGTCCTCTCTACCCCCAGGGAATTTGAGCTCTTACAACATTTGCACAGAAAACAAGTGGCAAAGGAAGTTTCTCAAACTAATTTTAAAAAACAGAACAACCCACAAATCCTGTTTTTAAATATTTTTTGACAAAAGAAAAAATATTGAACATATTTTAAGGAACGATTTTGAAACAAGCAAGGAAAAGGTCGCAACTTTGAAACCAGTTATAACTGCACCTGGACAGTCTCAAGACAGAAAGTTAAGTAGCTCAACAGGTTCTACTGCTAAGATTTTGAATCACGGGAATAACATGTATTAAATAGTAAAAATACCCTTGGGACTGGTTCTTTTCCATAACAGTTAAAGAAAGTTAAGGCTAATATTAAAAAATAATCCTAATTTATATACATATAAAAATTCTAAATGTGAAATTGTTGTCAGTTTTATAATGTACTAGTAGCTTTGTGAGTAATTAAAAAATAAAAATACTTTTACATTTTAATATGGAATTTAAAACAAGAATATTTCTAGATTTAAAAAACCTCTCAATATGAAGTCATTATCAATGAAGAGGTTAGTTGATTATAATATTGCATAATATTTTGCACTGAGTAACACTTTGACATTTACTAAAAAAGAAATCATTAAAAAAACTTGAACATAATTAAAAGATAAACTCTATTATATATTACAGATTCCCCCCATCTTAACTGAATTTTTTCAATTACTAAAGTCTACAGGAGACATTTAGAACCATAACATTTTCCTATTGGAAATCGATAAGAGAAAGAAATCATGAAACAGGGGTGAAGCTAAATAATTCATGCCAAATGCTCACCAAATACTAAGATACCAAATCTTCAAAATTCACAGAAAAAAGTTCAAGTATAATTTCAGAACACATCCCAAAATTATCAAAGACATCCAATTTTACATTATCTATTAATAACAAATGGTAATATGGTAAACAAGGGGGGGAAACTGAGGCATTTTATCATATATCCAGATTTCATAACATCTAAAACTGATAAGCACACATTAATCAGAAAATATATGATTAGAATATGTTACTAAAATTCTGTAACAATTCTAATAAATATACAGTGTTTTAAAAAATGAAGGCATGTACCTTCCTATAAGGGTGGGAGACAGCTAACTGTTAAGTAGAATGTTTCACTGTATTAATTCAAACAAGAAAAACACTCAAATTTTCACTTAAGTACAACTATAGTTTCATGTATAGCTTATTCTAAGTGACAAAGTGAGGCAAATCTGATAGCTCACATGATCAAAGACCTTATTATATAATCAGGAACGTACATAATATAAAGATATAAACATATGGCCATTAAACAAGAAGAAAAAAGGCAATGAATTAAACACTAGAATTAGGAATTTAACCTACAGGCTATTTTTTAGCCTAAACCACATGCATATGCGGAGTATTTTTCACATCTGAGCATATGAAAGAAAAATTCTATATTTTATGCACTGAGGTTCAAAAACAAATTGATGGGCAATTCCCAAATATGCTTAATTTGGGAGAAAAACACTTCATAAAACTACCTTTAGGTTATATGCTTTGTAATGCATTGCAATATGTTTCTTGAAGTACTATAAATGATAAAATAATGTAAGCATTTGGCAAGTTTCAAATTAACATGTGGAGCTAAAACGTAGTATGCTTTGCACCTAAGTACAGAATACAACAGCTCTCTTGTAATGACAAAGAAAATAACAAATTATTCATTAAACAAATAAAATATATAATTAGAAAAACAGCACTCACCTTCAACAAGTCTTCATGCTTTCATTTCACATTTTTATTTAATCATGTATTTCTCATAACATTTAAACATCTTTCATAGGAGCACCAAACATGAATTCTAATTCTGGATTTAGGCACAGGCAAGAGCATACAGACACTTGCCAAGCTGCTAGGATGTGTGTACTTCTTACGTAATTTTTGTTTTATACTTGTTTGTTTTGCTTTTTACCTATACAGAATGTGGATGCATCACCAAAAAAAGAAAAGGCAGGCTGATTTCATGCAACTGAAAAACAAAGCTATAAAAAATTAATTTTCAGTATTTTAAGTAAAGGCATGAAAATGGAAATAACATTTAGACCAAACAATACATATATAGAACTAATTATCAGGTATTTGCTTATTTTTAAATTGTTACCTCATTTAGTCTCAACAATCCTATCAGGTAGGTGCTATTATAATTCCAATTTAGTGGACTGAGGAAACAGAGGCACAGAGAGATTAGTAACTTCCCCCAAAGTAACATAGCTAAGTAACTGGCAGAATCAGGATATGAGCTCCAGAAGCTGGGCTTTGAAATTCCTTGCCACTATATTACAATAATATCAAAGATTCAAAGCATTTCCATTAAACCAAAAAGTTGGCATCATCTTTATTGCTAAAATAAAAACAAGTTATGTCTGCTTTAAGCATTATAGCCAACGATTTACTGAACACCTAAAAGACAGCATTAATAATAGCTAGCATTTATTGAGTACTTAATATGACAGGTACTGTACTAATGAACCACTTTATATTCATCATATAAGTCAATCCATGCAACCACCATACCTATTTTGCAGATGAGAAAACCACCGAGGTACGGAAACAGTGCCTTTCCCTCCTCCAAATCCTGTAGCAAATTCACTTGTGGAGTCCAGATGGCAACAAATGTCTGATGTCAAAGCCCATGCCTGCTGAAGCACATTGCAATACTACAAACCTGACCCCAACTACCAAAGGGTATTCTTTTGTCCCAATACTCAGAGCCTTATGTCATGTTAGTGCTATAGCAAAATTGAAAAGATACAATAAAAATTTAAATTGAGTAACAAATTTAAAGGAATTTTAATAACGTTTAATAAATTTAGGGTAATTTTTCCTCTATAAGCATACTGCTTTTCCGTTTTAACTACTCCTACTCCAACCATGGTTTCTTCTGCTTTTCTCTGCAAACATATTCAAGTAGATCCCTGCCAGCTAGACAATTAACACACTTTTTCTCTGGGAGAACAAAATGGTCTCACATTTCCAACAAACCTTTAGTCACATTACATTAAAAATTCAAGCCTCTGTATACTATTCTTGCCAAATCTGTATCAATGTTAATTGGTTGATATTCCAAGTCAGCTGAAGTAAACATCCACCTCCCAGCCAATCCATGTATTACAGCTGAGTGTAGGATGTTTACATGAACTGAAACTTGGTTTAAAGCAGGACTTAAACTCTTTACTAAGTTTGTATGGTCCTTTAAGTAAGACTCTGTTGAAAAAAAGAACAGGCACAGCATTCACATAAAATGAGGCAAGACTCACCCAGAAAGATATGCTGAGAGAAAGTGTAGAATCCAAGGAAAAGGCAGAAGTGAGCTGGGTGTTTGTTTCTTTGGAAGCTGGGGTGTCCAGGGTGGTGGTGGGGGGCACACTACAGGCACACTACTATGCCTGGCTAATTTTTCTTATTAAAAAAATTTTTTTAGAGACAAGGTCTCACTATATTGCCCAGGCTAGTCACAAAGAAGTGATCTTTTCACCATAGGAATTTACAACAATAAATGCAGACATCCTGTAGCGTTCCATATCTAAATGTAGCTGATTGTCCAGCCTTCCTATATCCTTCCCTTCAAAACAATCAAACTTGCATTTGTAAGAGCTTACTTGATGACCAGTATGATGCATCAACCAATCTTCATTAAGAAGATTCCTCCTTTAGGTAAAAGACAGTTAATGAAACACTGTGAGGAGCTTAGTCATCTCTCCTCCCCCTCAAACCTCTCCCTCATCTTCTCCCCCACATTCAGAATTCAGATAATTTCATCTCAAGCACATCTTTCCCACACTCTGATCTCTTTCCACCTTCTACTGTTCCCAGTGTCATTAAGGTGTCTCAAAGAAATGTCTCCCCCTCTTTTTGCATTCTTTCTGATTAAAAATATATTCCCACAATTATCTCCACTAACTATTACCAGTGGTCCTACCAATACACTTGCATCAAAGAAGAGGAAATCTTCAAATTTGGGAGTAAAATTACATATAATAACCACTGCCAGCAGGCTTTAAAAATCTTTGGCATTTCATAGGCAACCCAGGACTTTCAGGAACCTTGCCAGTCTCTACCTGGTCTCTGGTCCCCTTCGGGCTGTTTTCCAGAAGTATCGGTTCTCAAGATTAAATACACATATACCTCCCCACCACCCCACTCTACAACCACACTGCTTTTCTGTTTCAACTACTTCTATTACAACCATATTTTTTTCTTCTGCTTTTCTCTGAAAACATATTCAAATAGGCCCCTCCCAGCTAGACAATTAATATACCTTTTCTCTGGGAGAAAAAATGGTCTCACATTTTCAACAAACCTTTTTATAATCAAACTTCTGGATTACTACATGTTTTTAAGTTAAGGATTTTTCTGTTTTACTTCATGTATTAATTGGGTATAATATCTAGCAGGAAAAGAATGTAAGATGAGCTCCATGATTCTGAAAGCATGGGCCTACAGGAGAAGCATCAGCAGTAGTTGGGAATTGTAAAAAAGCACATTCTCAAGTTCCACCCCAGACCTACTGAATCAGAAACTTTTTTTTGCAGGGCCCAGCAATCTGTGTTTTAATCAATAAGCCCTCGAGTAATTCTGATGCAAGCTGATATTGAAAAGCAATGGACTGTTTCACCAAATCTGTTGGAAAGCTAAAGCAAAGACAGCAGTGAATGTCAAATTACTAGGAAGTTTGTAATACGGTACAGATGAGAAAAAGGCAATGTCAAAACATGTAGCGTGGGTCCACCCACAATTAACCAGGCCAGGCAAAGTGTGGCAGAGACTATCTGAAACAGCATAATTTTAAAAAGTAACTAAGCCCAAATTGACATTCAAACTAAAAAACAAAAAAGAAACAAAAAATATTACCTGAGTGCACACACAGTAAATCATGCACATTGATCCAATGAATAAAGCTGTAACAAGAGTAGAAGGGAATCACAGAACATGCTCTATGCAATGCCACACGCATGCTGGGATTTATAGGTTCACAGTCCACTTCTGGGTAACCCCAAACCCATGACTCATGTAGAAGGAACTGAGGCGTGGAGATCAATGAGAACATGTCCAACAGTATATTTACATGACTATTTTCCAACCAAGAATATTTGTACAAAAGCATCTAATTTGAAATAAATTGGAAGACCCAATTTTGATGTCGCGGGAAGTCAGGGACCTCCGAACGGAGGGACTGGCTGAAGTCACGGCAGAAGAACATAAATTGTGAAGATTTCATGGACATTTATTAGTTCCCCAAATTAATACTTTCATAATTTCTTACGCCTGTCTTTACTGCAATCTCTGAACATAAATTGTGAAGATTTCATGAACACTTACCACTTCCCCAGTCAATACCCTTGTGATTTCCTATGCCTGTCTTTACTTTAATCTCTTAATCCCATCATCTTCGTAAGCTGAGGACCCTGTGATGATTGCGTTAACTGTGCAAATTGTTTGTAGACCATGTGTGTTTGAACACTTTGAAATCTGGGCACCTTGAAAAAAGAACAGGATAACAGGAAGGTTCAAGAAACAAGAGAGATAACCTTAAACTCTGACTGCCAGTGAGCTGGGCGGAAGAGAGCCATATTTCTCTTCTTTCAAAAGCAAATAGGAGAAATATCGCTGATTTCTTTTTCTCAGCAAGGAACATCCCTGAGAAAGAGAATGCGCCCCTGAGGGTAGGCCTCTAAATGGCCCCCTTGGGGGCTGCTGTCTTTTATGGTTGAAGCTGAAGGGATGAAATAAGCCCTGGTCTCCAGTAGCGCTCCCAGGCTTATTAGGATGAGGAAATTCCTGCCTAATAAATTTTGGTCAGACAGCCTGTCTGCTCTCAAACCCTGTCTCCTGATAAGATGTTATCCATGACAATGCTTGCCCGAAACTTCATTAGCAATTTTAATTTCACCCTATCCTGTGGTCCTATGATCTTGCCCTGCCTGCATTTGCTTTGTGATATTTTATTACCTTGTGAAGCATGTGATCTCTGCGACCCACACCCTATTTGTGCACTCCCTCCCCTTTTGAAAATCGCTACTAAAAACTTGCTGGTTCTACGGCTTGGGGGCATCACGGAACCTGCTGACATATGATGTCTCCCCTGGACACACAGATTTAAAATGTCTATATCTTGTACTCTTTTCTTTTATTTATCACACCAGCTGACGCTTAGGGAAATAGAAAAGAACCCATGTTAACTATCGGGGGTGGGTTCCCCCAATAGTAGTTAGTTATTTGCTTTAAAAAGTTGTCCCTAAGTGATTCAGACTATATACTCAGGATAAAATACTGTCATTTGCCGAATGGTGTTCAATAACTAAAAATGTTTTACCTTAAATATCAATTAGTTGAACAAATCTTAAATAATAAATAATTTCTGTGCTTTCTAAGCCCTATCAATGAATACCACATTTTTTTTCTTCAATACTAAGTTAAGGGCCAGGGAAACACATTATTACAGGTTTATTCACAAATACTGATGATCTAACATTTCAAGCCACTTGCTATAAATAATCAATTGCTAACCTTATAGGCCAATAGGAAGTTAGTGGTTCTTCAATATAAAAACATAAGCCATCTGAAAACTACTAAAAAAAGGCTTACTTATGTATTATTCCACACTGAAGCAAGGGCATCCAGAATTAAAGCTGACATGGTCTTTGATTCACCTCATTAGGGCAGAATAATATAGAACAAATGTTACATAACACAGATTGCCCCATTAATCCTGCAGCATCTAGGGATAACTGGCCTAGCTGGGCAGAGTATAACAGCTTTATTATAAAGAATGCCTACCCCCTTGTTTAGCTTAGGTTTGGCCTTATCATTTTGAAAAACCTTTCAAATTTCACTGTATAAATTATGCATCCATCTTACTAAATTTTAAAGCTGTATATCAAAATTTTTCATAAGAAATAAACAGTGTCACCTGGTCAAACAAAGTAATCGTATTACCAGAGAACACATTACATTCTACCTTTGGCAGGGAAGACTTCTGAGCTCTCAGTAATAACTATCCATTCACTGCTTTTTGAGTCTAAGGTTTCCAATGTGCTAAAACAGAGGGCCACAGAATATGCAATCAATCTGCTTTATTTAGAGATCATAAGAAAGGATGTTTGATGCATGCTAATCATCAAGCCTGAAAATTGTATTTACAAGTTGGAAAGCCACCTGAGTCTGAAGCAACTAACTCCCATCCTCAAATAAGTCTTGTAAACTACTACTCTAACAAAGCAGCATTTAAAAAATAAATGTTGTAGCACAAATACATCTGGGGTAATTACATTATAACCAAAACTGTCATTTGCTCATCTGGGTAAAAGATAAAAGGAAACAGTAGACATTGCTGCAATAAGATAATATAAAATCATTACCAAAGTACTAGACATGCAAGGTGATTTACTTGCTGTTTATAACAGGAAAAAATAGAATTATCAAGATTTAATGTCTCTGACCTCAGAAAGCTTATAATCTAATCAAAGAAGATAAGCATGTAAAAAAATTAGATTGGCAAGACCTTTATCTTTTGGTTTAATCATGTACTAAACCTAACTTAGTATGTTTAGCAGTTTAATACTAATAAATGATTTTTAAAAACCAATGCTTTGTTGAAAAGAAAAACATCAATAAATAGAAATGTTTTCCAGTGTCTAAAAGACTAACAGAAATAAAAAAACAATTTTTTTAAAACTCAGAAAATAGCTGTTATAAAATTATACATTATCAGTAAGTCCACACTGAGTGTCATCTGTGAGAAAAGCCCTGGATTATTCAGATCTGTGAGGAAACACAAAAAATAGATACAATACAGCTGCTTCCAGGGCAGCGACATTTTGAGGAGGAAGCAATAAATCTGAAAGCAACAATCTGAAAATACTTAGGAAAAATATTAATACTAAAAAGACATGCATATCCATTAGCAAATGTAAACAGGCTTAGTGGCTTGACATCTTACAGTTTTTCTTAGAGGAGAGTTGATTAGGAGCTGTTACATCACTCAGGGTGAGGGGAACAGGAAGTTGGAGGCTAAGAGGAGGGAGAAAAATGTTGCACACACATCTCAAGTATAGGGAAAGCTGAAATTTCTGGATTGCATACTGCTGGGTGGTAGTGATGAAATTATTCTCCAGAACTTCTACGGAATTTATAATGGAGAAAATCAGTCTCCTGAACTGTTGGGAAGTTAAACTCCAGCCTACTTGGAAAGGTTATAAAGATTAAAATTTCATTGACAGGGCAGAAACAGGAATAGGCGGGGAAACTTTTTATTTAACTAAATTCTCTAAGGCCCAACAGCAGCACGCTAAGTCTGGGAAGCTCGAGACGGCACATCCTGTTATTAGGAGAACACCCTACATTCAACTATCATAATACGTGCACCGTCCGTGCAGTAAAAGAATGCAGCTAAAGATTTCTGAGGTTTTCCCACACATTTTATAGCCTCCTCAACTCCATTCCGGGACAGAATTATATCAAGAGGATGTCTGTGAATAGCCGGTAGCAGCAAACATCTGACTGAAAGCTTAGCTGTGTCTTACAGCTTCCAGTCGGGGATGTTTACAACAACAGACTTTCGGAACAAGAAATTTAAGAGAAGGAACAGACATAAATGTTGCCAGTCATCATCTTCGGCGAATAATTTATATAATGTCTAGTGTTGAACAATAGCTGTGACATCTTGAAACAAAAATGATACAGTTAATGCTAATAATTAAATTAAAGAGTAAGTGGTTCACCAGATGCAATTTCTCCTAAATAATCTAATTTAAAAAGAAAATATGCATTACAAATTTATCTTGGTAAGTATGAAACATTAAACATATTATCCTGATATCCTACATGAGGATACATTTTCTAACATATGCAAAAATAAGTTTTCTTCTCCCTAGAGTTTCAAAATAATAAACACATTAGAATGATAACCCTAAAGATCAGAGTAACCATACATCTCATGGATGCCTGTTGCCCTGACATTATTGTTAAAAATGACTCCTTTTATTTAAAAAAGCGTTAATTTAGTTGACAATGAATACAGTGGGTTTTCCTGGCAGAGGATCTAAACTGAGTTAAGAATCTAACACTTTCTTCCCCTATCCCCAAGTGATTTAGGTTAGGGATGTACAGTTCATGGAAATGAGCAAAGCAAAGAGGATAATAAAAGAAACGCATGATCTTGAATTTGTTTATAAAGCAATATACTAAAACCTTTTTGTTTCCACAGTACTTTTCTGAAAGAAAGGAAGAAGACTAAGTGAAATATAAGTAAATCTGCACTCCACTAAAAACCAAGATTTGCTTTAATTTAAAATATGTAAAATTGCCAGGCATGGTGGCTCATGCCTATAATCACAGCACTTTGGAAGGCCAAGGCAGGTGGATGGGTGGATCGCTTGAGTCCAGGAGTTCAAGACCAGCCTTGGGCAATGTGGCGAAATCCTATCTATAAAAAAATACAAAATATTAGCTGGGTTTGGTGGTGCACACCTGTGGTCCCAGCTATTTGGAAGGCTGAGGTAAGAGGATCCCTGAGCCTAGGAGGTGGAGGCTGCAGTGAGCTGAGATCATGCCGCTGCACTGCAGCCTGGGCGACAGAGTGAGATCCTGTCTCAAAAAAATAAAAATAAAAATAAAATACGTAAAGTAACTTTCTTTTGGGGAAAAAAAAACTATTAAAACAATTAAAGTCCACAATTAAGTCACAGTGATTTATAAGAAATGAACATACATATATACATGAGCATGTATATGTACACACACTCTCTATATAATAACTACTGAAAAAACCAATATACAAATACTGAGAGGCTACTAATTTCCTAATACCAAGTTTTTTGAGAAACTATGAGAAAAGGATTTCCGTTGCTGATATTTACCCTGCGATAATATTTAATGGTTGCTCTCTGAAATACTTTTTGTTTACTGTTGTAAATAACTCTACCCATTATATAAATAATGCTGGAAATAATGAGGAAAGTACATGTGGTCTGTATGGATACAAGATGACCTTCATTGTTTTTAAAGACAAATGTTTTTTTTAGAAGTCCAGTGGCTATTTACAACAACAACTATTCAAACTGTACTACAATTGAAACTTTCCAGATTTAAATTAGGAAAAAAATAGCTATTTCATGCCTAGGTAGGCACATGATACTTGACTAATGAGGATGCTGCACATTAAATTGCAATAAACCAGTTACCACAAGTCTCCAATTCTCCCCTTTAATTTACCTTCCTGTTCTCAGTTTAATTTTTTTAAAGATTGATCAAAAGACATTTTGATCAGAACCACTGTATTTAACTCACATAAACAATACATAGAATATTTTCCTCAGACTTATGAAGGAATTTTGTCAAATGCTATGACTTTGTATAATATATTCTTGAGGAAACATGAAAATTAAATGTACAGAAGCTGAATATTAAGTATATGTGATAAGAAATCCTATTATAAAATACCTTCTATCATTATAAAATATCTTCTAGACACAATCTTTGTAATAATACACAGTAAGAAGGTAAAGTATAATGAGGGGATAGCTGAAGCTAAAGGTTTACCATTTTTGGCATGCTTTATGATTTCCATCTTTGTCAAAAACATCACATATTTAAGGGTCAATTCTCTATCAGCATTAGCATTCTACTTTTAACACATTTTTATAAAAATGGGCAAGACACACATGTATACATACAATCTGCTGTACAGATTAAAAAAATGGGTATTACTGAGCTACTGACTGGAACAGTGCTACTGGTTTAGTAACTGAAAATGTTTGTCAATCAATCTATCAGAGGCAGTTTATGAATATCCATGTATGACGTATGCCATGCCACATTTGCCGCAGATTCCATCCTACCACAGATGTCTCAAGTACAATGCTGAAAACAAGTTAGATACCTAAACACATCTCTTCCTATGTGACAATCCAGAATGAACACAAGCCATTATCCCCCAAGAGTATTGTTATGGGAGAGTTTTACTGGGTTTATAAAATTTTACCAGAATACATAAGAAAACAATTAACAGGAAACAGCGTTTTGTAACTTAAGATAAATACTCTGGAAAAAAAAAAAAACCCTCAAATGAAGTAAAATTCTGAACTGGCCTAGATTTCGCATCCCTTAAATGTATTAATTAGTTGAAATTCAGTGGTGTCTAGGAAGGCTCTCAGAAATAGTTGGCTACAATCTGACTCTGAACTCTGAAACAAGGCAGGGCAGCTGGGAAGGTAAATACAAAGAGTAGTAGCAGGGTGGTGACAGGGAGAAAACACTTGGCAGAAGGCAAGAATTCACAAACCACTGGAAACCGACCATGAAGCAGAAAATGCCCCCAATTACAAGGAAAAAAAACCACAGATACTCCCAAAGAGACTCTATTCTTGTTTTCAATCCATTCAATAATAATTACCATTCTCTATATATCCAAAGTTATATAAATAGAGCAGAGACAAAAAAGAAAAAGGTAACACTGAAAAATTTATAAAACAGAAAGGTGTTTAGGATAGAAAGATGAAAATGCTTCCGGTTCTATAAGGCTTATTTATCATTTACTCATTATTACGAACTGCCCTTTGTAACAAAAGCTTCAAAGTGTTTTTATACACTTTCTCATCCTTATGCAGTAACTAATTTTAAGGTTAGTAGCAGAGCAGATGATAATTCCATTTTACAGATGAAGAAGAAGGTACAGATTGGAGAAACGATTTGGCTAAGCTCACATGAGTAAGGAGCTGAGAACAAATTCTGGTTTCCCTGACATGCACACGCACACATGCAGAAACGTATGTCATATGTGTGTGTATGTGAACACTAGGCCCTGGGAGAAACAAAGATAAGCAAGTCAAGGAGTTCAAGGCGGGCCTGTTTTGTGACTAACAATGCTCACTGCCTAGAAGGTTGAGACTAGGAGACCAGAGACTCAGAGACTCAGAGCCTCACAGGCTGCTGACTGCCAGCTAGCTGTGGATTATGAGCACAGCACTTACTCTTTTGCCTTTATTTTCTTGACACACAAAATGAGGCTTAGGCAAAACAAGTTTAATTCAGTGGGAAAACATACCAAATCCTGATCAGGCAGGCCCACTATCTAGGAACAACCAAGTACCTGGTAACTACCTCTGAAGACATCTAAGCCTGGCATACTGAAGTCTGTACGATCTTGGCAAGAGTCGCAGGGAAGGGTAACGTCTGCAGTCCCACCTACTTTCCTGAATTCTGAAGACACCTGAAAACAACCAAACGGAACATGAAGACGAAAGCACTATGAAACATACTGCCCAATAACAATGTACACTTTAATCATCACCATGACATCTTATTTGTACAGCATGCTCACACTTTCTATGTAACTAGATTTTTACAGTGATAACTGAGAAGTAGGCAAGATGGGTACCATTATCCCTGCTAAACCCAGCTATAATCAGTTCTGCTATAATAATGAATATCTGCTTTCTGAAGTATCCATTTCAGATGTTGTGACTATAAGACTCAAATTAATTGTCAAGTCAAAGTTTGCCTAAGATACTATAAGCAATTAAAATATATCCATAGCATGAAGGATTTGACAGCTAGACTGTTTTTAACCCTTTCCCTACTTCTGTCACCTCCAACAGGAGCATGTCTCTTCTTGTGCTGTATGAGCACAGTTCAGACACACGAATACTCTTTGGTGTTGTTGGTGCTCGGGCCTGTAAGGCAGAGAAACACAGCTCCCCTTCTGCATAATTCTGAACCAAGCATCATCATATACTCACACAGTACACGGCCTGATCTAGGCCAGTGGTTCTCAATGCACTCCCCAAACCAGCAGCGTCAGCATGGCTTAGGCAACCATTACTAAAGTAATTCTCAGACCCCCACCCCAGACCTATACAATCCAAATAGGGGGGGTGGGAGCCAGTAGTCTATTTAACAAGTACTCCAGGTAATCCTGACCCATGCAGAATCTTCAGAACCACTGATCTGGGCTTAGTCTATAGCTCAATAACATGCCTAAAGCCTCATCAACAACACAGACTTGTTGTTAGGGTGACCAATTGTCCTAAATAGTATTTTAAGAAATTCTTCTGGTTTGCCCAGGACTGAGAGGGTTCCTTGGACAAGAGATTTTGAGTTTTAAAACCAGGACAGTCCTAGGCAAACAAGAATAATTTACCTTAATTGTGATTACAGATTAAAGCTGAAACAACTATTCACTTAAAATGGAGTGATGCTATTACGGACTAAATGCATATTGCATTTGGAGTGGAGGGCAATGGTAACATTAAAATCCTAGCATGCACAAATGGATAATTTCATTTATCATGTCAGTAAACAGTCTGCATAGGAACGCTTCAGACCTAGAGGGGAGGTGAAGTAGGAGAGTGCTTTGAACAAAAGGATCAACTACTTTTTATTAAACTATAGGGCATTCAGAATTTTTGTTTTCAAAATTCTCTGACCATAACTGAAACTGATAGTGAGTTGAATAGCAGCCAGCACCTTCTTAGATTCTTGAAACAGTACCCACTGAAAGACCCAGGTCATAAATATAGTAAAATTTGTCACCACCAACACACGGAGCTGAGGGTTAAGACCACTTAGAACAAGAGAATCTGCATATGTAGCCCCACAGCACTCAGGTAACTGAAATGCAGAGATCCTAAACTCTGCTTTAGAGACTTAAGGAAACACCATGAACTGCACCCAAAACAAAACTGATAACCACTATAGATTCTAGAGTGCATTCCACGATTCATTTATACAATAATACCTTTAAATTTCCAAGAATCCTGGAGGGTAGCACTATATAAATGCAACCTACTTTTCAGTAAGTATATTTAATTTTCAAAGTCCATACCCGGAGGAAAATTGCTAACTTCAGTCTCAATATATAAGCAAAAAGAGATTTCAGAAAGTAAGGATTGAAGAGATCTTAACTGTAAACCTTACTGACACAGAGAATATGTGTACAACGTCCAACGGATGCCAGGCTCCGAAACAATTCTTATTATGCACCTAATTTCAAAGCAGTTTTAATTTTCTGAAATGCATTTTCAAGCTTTTCTAGTAAATAACCTACTTCACACTCTACTTGAGAAAAAGAATCCTCTTTACAGACAAGAGAGATAAATGACTCTCCTACCAATTTACCCTTCATAAAGTCTGACTATTTATACTGTTTCCTGGAAGAGGCCACACCTGTTCCTTCAAATCCTTGTCCTTCCACTTATAACTAGCTATGTAATCTTGAATAAGTCATTTAACTGCTCCACACCAGTTTCCCAATCTGTAAAATAAGAAAACCCTATAACATAAAAGAATAAAGCTCTCACAGAATAGTTGTGAATATTAAATAATTATGTGAGTATAAAAACATTTGAAACAGTAATGCAATGTGCAGACGTTAAAAGCATTTATAGATTTGCAGCCACACTTTTTTGAAAACCTTCCCTCTGAAAGTCTGTATCTGAATAGTCTGCTGACCATGAGGGGCATAATCTGTGAGTATAACAGAGTTCTTCAGTTGTATTTGACATGGTATTAACATGGGGGGGAAATCACTAACACTAGCTAGCACCTGAGTCACTGGCTACATCTTCTGAAACAGTTTTAAACAGTAAAAGAAAAAAAAAGCATCAAAAACACAGAGGAGGAAAAACAACCATCAGTTAATTAATAGAAGGAAGTAGTACACAGGGACAAAAAAATTTAATTCTGAATAAAGCCAGTGAGATATGTGAATGGAAAAAGAATGAATATGCAATTATTAATTAATTCCCTAAAAGTTTCAAAAGAAAGATGATTTGACAAGTAGCTAGAGAATGAAGGAATGATCAGTAACAGAATTAAGATTATCCTTTTTATATTTCAAACAAATTTGACAAACATGAAACCATAAATGCTGAAGACTGGGAAGCACAACTGTAAACACCTCTCTGATGCAGGGAACTCAAAAGGTACTCAGTCAATTCCAGGCAACAAAATTTGGAATCTAAGGTGTGCATCTGAATATAATTGGGGATATCTGCATAATTTCTAGTAAGAAAGATTAACAAAAATGCCAATAACCACAATACCGTTATTCCCAGGTCAGAAAAAACAAGTACTTCCAAGATGACAGAATCATAGAGGAAACAATGTATTTGGCAAGGACAGGCAGGTCTGTTTCAGCTTTTGAAATGACCAGCAAACACAGCATCCAGTCTCTCACAGTAGCAAAGTGATCAAATGCATCCTCAACAGTAATATTCTATTAATGTTTTGAACTCCAACCCTAGAGCACCCATTCGTTTAAATATCTTTAGGAATGATCTTCTGATAGTCTACTGATAGGAAAGCAGTATTAGATAACAATTAAAAGCACAGGCTTTACAGTCTGACAGAACTAGGCCAAGCATTTGACTTTGTGAGTTTGAAAAAGTGGCTTTACTTTTCTGTGGCTACTTTGCCATCTGTTAAATGACAATTTAAAATACCTATCTTGCCTGTAATCCTAGCACTTCGGGAGGCTGAGGCAGGCGGATCACCTGAGGTCAGGAGTTCGAGACCAGCCTAGCCAATATGGTGAAACCCTGTCTCTACTAAAAATACAAAAATTAGCCAGGCATCATGGCAGGCGCCTGTAATCCCAGCTACTCGAGAAGCTGACACAGGAGGAGAATAGCTTGAACCTGGGCGGCAGAGGTTGCAGTGAGCCAAGATCGCACCACTGCACTCCAGCCTGGGCGACAAGAGCAAGACTCCATATCAATAAAACAAAATAAAATACCTATCTTGGAGGGTTATTATGAGGACTGAATAAGATAATGTAATGATCATCAAATGCTAAGCTGAGAGGCAGGCACATAGCTAGTATGCAATACATGGAAAGAAAGATTCTCCTTAACAACTTAATTCACATAGCTTTTTACCATTTTCAATTCTTTGTTTCACTTTTACAAATCCTATTCATCCTTCAAGGACCAGTTTAAATGCCAAATTCTCTGTGAGAACTTAACTAATAAAACCAGCCACTTAAAATGTATTATAGAGCCAGGCGCAGTGGTTCATGCCTGTAATCTCAGCACTTTGGGAGGCCAAGGTGGGCAAATCACTCGAGTCCAGGAGTTTGAGACCAGCCTGGCCAATATGGTGAAACCCTGTCTCTACTAAAAATACAAAAGTTAATTGGGCGTGGTGGCGCATACCTGTAATCCCAGATACTCAGGTGACTGAGGCAGGAGAATCATTTGAACCCCTGGAAGCAGATGTTGCAGTGAGCCAAGATTGTGTCACTGTACTCCAGCGTGGGCAACAGAGCAAGACTGTCTTAATCACTCCATCAATCATAGTATAGATACTACGCAGCAACAAATAGTAAATACTTACATGGTGCTTACTATGTCTGAGGCAACGTTCTAAGTGCTTTATATATATTAACTAATTTAATCCCCATAACAACACTATTAGGTAGGTACTAGTGTTATCTATCCTCTTTTTTGTAAATGAGAAATGAGAGACAGAAAGCCATGTACCCAGAATCACAAGAGCACCTGGTAGACTGTCTCCAGAGCCTACTCTCTTACCTATGCTGTACTGTCTGTGCTGTTAACTGAGAAGGATGATTAATTATTGCAAGGAGACATTCAAAGAGCTGACAGCTTTATATTTAATACAGCTGGAGATGTTTTCTACACAGACTAAAATCACTCACTTTGGATAGCTTATTCACTCTTTCATAGAAAATACTTGCATAGCTCAGTTTCTTGACCTGCACAAAATAAAGATGAGAAAACAATTCATATACAACCTGTTTTGTATTTTTATATCAGTTTTATATTTTAGGCTGCTAACCTGTGTCGAATTTTCTCAGTTCAAATTTCTAAGATTCTGGCTCCCTTCTTCCAAAGGCCCAGGAGATGGATAATGGACATGGGCAGCCTTATCCTCATGTGACGAAAGAGGTAAATAATGCCAGATCACCTACCACATTAGATTGCTAAAACTATTGCCATCTCTTTTTTTTTTTTTTTTTTTTTTTTTTTTTTGAGACAGGGTTTCACTCTTGTTGCCCAGGCTGGAGTGCAATCTCAGCTCACTGCAACCTCCGCTTCCCGGTTCAAGTGATTCTCCTGCCTCAGCCTCCCAAGTAGCTAGGATTACAGGTGCATACCACCACGCCCAGCTAATTTTTTTGTATTTTTAGTAGAGACGGGGTTTTACCACGTTGGCCAGGCTGGTCTCCAACTCCTGACCTCAGTTGATCCACCTGCCTCAGCCACCTCCCAAAGTGCTGGGATTAGAGGCGTGAGTCACCGTGCCCGGCCTGCCATCTAATTCTTTATAGAACTATAATATAGTGTTCAGGAATCACTGAATATTCTCAAAAATGTATGCCATTTTGATTTTATACACACATACACACGTCAAAGATACTCCTTTGTAGATTAAAAAAATACATATATATATTATTACTCTTTAAACAAAGGGAGGCTCAGGGGTATGGCAACAAGTCATACACAAAAATTACAAATATGAACATTCTTTGTGTGGAAGACAAAAAGTTAGTATCTTTCCTTTTTAATCAAACTTTATAACACAGAATCAAGAGAAAGAGTAAAACACACCTGCCCAAAGGATAATATTTGGTTTTTACAGAAAATTATAAGCTCTTCAAAGACAAAGAGCTTACAAGAAAACTACCATTTTCCCCTAATTATAGCAGTGCTACTTTATCTACTTGTTCTATGAATGTATTTTTGGTACCTTGTTTTAAGATTCAGAATATGTTATAAAATCAACAATGAACTCATGTGCTAATGTTCTTAGGAATGACTACACTTCAAAATAAAATACAGTAAAGGAGCCAAAATTAACAAAATGATAGCTGTTTCTCAATTTCCTTTCAGGATTTTTCAAAATACAAGAATTGATAAAACCTACATCGCTTAAGAGAAGGAATACATCTATTCAAGACCAACTATTCCTATATTAGTCTCTAACCAGGTTTCTATTTAAAATAAGACATGCTGTCATCATGGTGACTGTCAAGATAAGTAGGTCTTACTGGTCAGACACAGATTAACCCACTAGACCTGATGTATCATGGCCTTCAAACTGGCTTATGGCTGGGAGGCAAACAAGTGCAAGGAAAGCCAAACAGCCAAGGCAATATAATATATATTAAATTGAAATGAGGAGCCAAGGACATTCAACTCTATGGGTAACCAGACTCTAAACAGGAACACTTAACAGACACACCCATCATGTCCTCTGCAACACACTAAGCTTGCCTTTATCATATGATGCCTGCACCTTGTGTAGCAACTGTGTACTTGTCTGTTTCCACACTAAGGGAGCAACTGTTCGACACATACCAATATCCTAAGTCCAAGGGTAAGTGTGAAACAGCATAGATGTAAAATAAATGAGCAACAGAGAAGGCAGCAGATACAAAGCAAAGAGATGTCACTATCTTCGCTCATTTCACATTTTGCCTCAAGAACCTCTCATCCTACAACTAGAAGAATAGTAAAATCCAGGTTTATTTTTTAAATGTTTAAATAATGTGAATCACTTAACCCCTTTGAATCTAAGTTCCCTCTTCCATAAAGGAAAAAGGACCAACTCTTAAGGTCCATTCAGCTAAATAATTTCATAATCCTATAATGAAATATATTCTGGCAATAGATACTTGTCACTATTAACTTAATGCTTCTATGTGATCAATCATCATGCTCGTATCTGAAACCAGAGTTGTACTCGTTACTGCTATGCTAGTCAATTGCCACATGGACTTATAAAAGGAAAACAATCCACAAAGCACTATTTTTGAAAACATTTGTAACATCTATAAGTACATAACAAGTCTTAGTAAAATTAAAAAGATATAAAATGGTATTTGCTCTAGATAACCTAGACTTGCCTTTGCTAAAGACTTGCTGGGATTTTTGTATCAGGGAAAATAAGTTGTTTACCTTCATGTTTCTTGGGCAACTGCAAATCCAAGTTGCTAGTATTTAGTTTGCTAATGTTTCACAGCTAAGTTCTCATTTCCGAAAGTCCATAGCAACATTTCCATCTCATGATCACACCACCTCTGTTTTAAAACCCTCCAGCGGCTTCTCTCTGCACCTAGAATAAAATCCAGTCTTCTTATTGTGCTCTGTAAGACCCTACACTAGCTTCTCCACTACTTGCAGCACCTCTAGGCTTCATTCAGTTCTCTCAATTTGTCACATTTTCCCCACTTTAGAGGCTTTGCACTATCTCTTCTCTCTGCCAGGAAACTTTTCACTCAGGTCTTCACATGCCTAGTTTCTTCAAAATCTTAAGGGCATTTCTACTCAAGTGTCACCTTTTTAAAGACGTCTTCCCTGACTACTCAGTCTGAAGTGTGCTCTCACCACAGCAATTCTTTATTACCACATAGTCTTTGATTTTCTTTACACTTCTTATTACAATCTGAAATTGTTTAGTTTATTCCTTTCCTTATCATCATCTTCCTCTTCTGTCAGAACAGCCAAAATAGAGGCTCTGTAAGAACAGGAATGTTGCCTACCTTTTCACTCCTGTAATTCCAGAGTCTGGAACAGTGTCTGGCACACAGTGAGTGTCAAATATTTACTAAATTAAAAAAAAAAAAGTAATGGGAGCTGCATCTATTTAGCAGCACTATTCCAGGCTCTTTACACAAAGCATCTCATTTAACTTCATGACAATTCCACAGGAAGTGGATATGACTCCACTTTACAGATGAGGAACTAGAACTCAAAGAAATTAAATGACTTGATCAAAGAAAGAGACTAGTATAAAGGCGATACTTAAAATATGAACCTTATCTTCTCTCCCAAATTTCCTATATCTCTTTTTTTTGTAACATGTCTATTTTGCCATTTATGCTCTAAATCGACCTAGAATTTTAATCTCTAAAATATTTAAGGACTGTTACAATCATGTGATGGAAAAGAATAACCAGAACATGGTCCAAACAAAATAAGACAAGACTGTTAAAATGAACTTGCCATTTCTGTCAGATGATTCCAGTAAAAATAAAACAAAAAGTGAGAGATTAAGTAACAACATTAGGACTTTTCTTTAAAAAATTTATATTTTTAAAGAATATGCCTAAAAAATAGAGGGTAATCCTAATTTCAGATGAAAAGGCTGCTAGTCATGTGTTCAAGAATAATGAAAAGAAGGCTAAAGTATTTTTTAAAAAGTAATAGTGAACTAGCATCAATCAGAAACTGAGCTTAAAAATACATACCACTGGCTGGGCGCAGTGGCTCACACCTGTAATCCCAACACTGAGAGGCCACGGTGGGCAGATGAGGAGGTCAGGAGTTCGAGACCAGCCTGGGCATAAGGTGGAACCCAGTCTCTACCACAATAAACTGGGCATGGTGGCACATGCCTATACGGCTACTCATAAGACTAAGGCAGGAGAATGGCTTGAAACTGGGAGGCGGAGGTTGCAGTGAGCTGAGATTGCGCCACTGCACTCCAGCCTGGGCGACAGAGTAAGACTCCATCTCAAAAAAAAAAAAAAAAAAAAAAAAGGTATACCATTAACAATAGCATTTTAAAATATGAAATATTCAGGGACTGCAATGATATTAATAGCTAATTTAATGTGTCAACTTGGCTAGGCTATGCTGCCCAGTTGATCAAACACTAGTCTAGATATTGCTATTCTGTAGATGTGATTAATGATAACAATCAGTTGACATTAAGCAAAAGAGCTCTCCTCCATAACATGGGTGGGTCTCATCCAATCAAATGAGGCCTTCAGAGCAAAAACAGGTTACCCAGGGAAGAAGGAATTCTATCTCAAGATTGTAAGAGAAATCCTGCCTGCCAATTTAATGAATTTTGGACTTGCCAGCCACCATAATCACATGAGCCAATTTCTTAAAATCACTCTCTCTCTCTCTCTCTCTCTACACACACACACACAAAACGCACCCTTATTGATTCCGTTTCTCTGGAGAACCCAACTTACAGAGGCATATACGAGACCAAAATATAAAAGACTTGCATCCTATAAACTACCAAATATTACTGAGAGAAATAAATAAAGCCCTAAACCGAGTGCTATACCATGTTCATGGGTCAGAAGACTCAATAATTTTTAAATGTCAATTATTTCCAAACTGATTTACAGATTCACTGCAATTCCAATCAAAATGTCAAGCAAGCTTTTTTTAAAAAAAATGACACTTATTCTAAAATTCATAAGGAAATGTAAAATACCTAGACTAGCAAAAATAACTTTGAAGAAAACTGGAAAACTACATGATTTCAACACTGAATAATCAACGCAGTGTAGCACTGGTGTCAAGATCAACAAATACCTCAATGGAACAAAATTGAGTCCAAAATAGAACTACATATATAAAATCAACTGATTATTCACAAGGGGAAAAGGGAATTCAATAGAAAAAGGATAAATTTTCAATAAACGGTATTTTAAGAACATCCAGACAGAAAAGTTTTCTATACTCAAAACTTAACTCAAAACGGATCACTATATTTACACAAAAAACCTAAAACTACAGGGAGAAAGCACAGGAGAAAACCTTTGTTGACCCTGAATTACACAAAAAACCATTTTTAGATACAGTACCAAAAGTATAATCCATAAAAGAACAAACTGATAAATTAGATATCAAAATTAAAACCTTTGCCCGTCAAAAGACACTGCTAAGAGAAGGAAGAGACAAACCACAGTCTGGAAAAATATTTGCAAATCATAAATCTGATAAAGGATTTATACATAAGAACCCTCAGAACACAGTAAGAAAACAACCAACCAGATATTTTTAATGGGTAAGAGCTTTGAACAGATGCTTCACAGAAGAGAATGGGATGGCAAATAAACATATGTAAGCATGCTAACCACTAGTAGTCATTAGAGAAATGCCAAATTAAAGCCACCACTACTCACTAATTAGAATGGCAATAATTAAAAAGACTGACCATACCAATTGTTAGCATAATGCTGGTGGGAATGTAAAATGGTACGGCCACTTTGGAAAACCATTGGCAGTGTAAGAAGAAACTAGGTAGGTATAGAACATATAGCTACCATATGATTCAGCCATTCTACCCCTAGGTATCTGCCCAGAGAAATGAAAAGTATATGTCCATACAAAGACATGTACATACATATTCATAGAAGCTTTACTTTAAAAGTCAAACACTGGAAACAACCCAAATAGACTATCAAAAGGTGAATGGATACACAAAATGTGGTATATCCATACAACAGAATACTACTTACCAACAGGAAAGACTAACAACTGGTACATGGTACAACATGGATGAATCTCCAAATAATGCTGGGTGAAAGTAGCCAGACAAAAAGAGCGCATACTGTATTTTAAGACATGCATGCCAATGTAAAGTAAAAGAAAACAGACAATGGTTGCCTAGAGAATGCAGGGGAGGGTTATCAAGGAACATCAGAAAACTTTTGGGGGTGTATGTTTAGTATATTGACTGTGGTGACGGTCTCATGTATAAACACATGTCAAAACTTAACAAACTGCACATTACAATATTTGCCATTTATTGTATAACAACTATATGTCAATGAAGTTGTTTCAATAAAAATAGAGACCTGCCAAAAGTGTTAAGGACAATAAAAAGATTTAAATACATTCTCAACAACAACAAAAAACAAAAGCCAGGTTACTTAATTGGAACAAAATTGCTAACAGATAACCTAAAGAATTGTTTTACTCCTGCCTTGGTCTGGGAATGGGAAGGGTAAGATGAAGGGGGTGAAGGGAAAAAAAAGAGGAAAAAAGAATGATCTTTTAATCTGGCAAAGATAGGGATTAAAAGAAAAAAAGAAAAAGTCCAAGATAGGAAGGAGACAGCAAAAGAAAAATAATTACTTTAAATTTATGTTTATAGGTCAAGAAAAATATTATCCCAAGACATTAAATGTATCTGCAGATTTGGTAATTTCCAAGGAATCACAGTGAAATGCCATGAGAACTGCCCGATTTACGCCCCCTTCCCCCAACATGCCACAAAAGCTCTGATTAATAAGGAACTGGCTTCTCTGACATTACCTTTGCTCCCGGTCCTCAAATATTCTAATTAACTATACCTTCTCTGACTTCTTTCTGGGCTCCTATTCCACCTGTCCCTTAAACACTGGTGCTCTCCAGATCCTTGTTCTACTTCTGGTCTCACTCTACAACAGGGTTTACAACCTTCCAGGGGAGTTTTTGATTTCCTTTGATAATCTGATGAAAGCTAGGGATCAGAACAATGTATATTTATATAAAATTTTACATGTAATTATTTAAAAGGCTTCAAAACTCTTCTGAACCCTGGCCATGTATGTACTCCTTAGGGGATACGTACATGTATCCCCTCGGGGGAGGGCGGGGGGGAATTCCTTTTGGAATTCTAGTCAAGGCTTTGTTTCTTTAAAATCCCATGCGGAGTGAGGAGCACACATAGACATGGTAATGGGAAATTTAAATGCTCACAAGTAAAATTCACATAGAATCTAGGACATCATGATATCTTTCTGGATACTAAAGAAACAGTTCAACTGGGTAGATTCTTAGCTTGCTGTTAAATGCTGATTAATAGATTTATGAAGGAAGCTCATAATCACAATTCTGTAGAAGTTCATCCTCTTTAACGTTTGTTTTAAAAAAGGTGATCTGAATGAGGGCATAGAAAATATGCCTATCAAATTTTGGACAATAAGAGGTTGTGACAGTGAGTAGTGGATCACAAACCCAAGGTTTAAAACATATTGACTGATTCAGCCTAGGGATGAGATGAAGGTCAGGAAAGATCCTCAACCTCAAAGATCCTTATGTAATATTACTCTCCTTTTCCTCAACTCCCAATAACCTGTGGAAATGCAATACATTTACCAAGACTGCAAGCTCCTTTAAGACAATGCCCAAGTCTTATCATCATCATACAGCACCTTCAGTGATGCCAGTATCATCACTTGAACTATATTCTGCTATGGTAACAAATGTCCAAAATCATGGTGCCTTACAGCACAGTATTTATCTCCCACTTATACACCTATCACAGCTTCAGCTCTGCTCCATTATTCTGGGACCAGCCATAGCTAAGGCATGCTGGTTTCATGACAGAGGGCCAAGGGCCACTGGCAGAACCACAAGATGAAAAATAGCTGCTCAAACGTGGGACATGTCACTTCCTCTTAACATTTTATTGGTCAAGGAAAGCCAAATGGTCAAACTTGATGTCAACAGAACAAGAAGTATAATCTGACTACAGAAAGAACCCTGATAGAGAGAAGCAATAAATATTTTTGAAATAATAGTCTACCACAGTGCCTTCCTTATGAAAAGTGCCTAGTAATTGGTAGTAATTATTTATACACCAGATCATAAACACAAGGATAGAGACTGCAATGTGTCTCGCCCCTGACACACCAGCACCACATGGTACCTACCACATAGGAATGGACACACTAAATGCATATTAAGTGAATGAATAACAATGAGATGAGCATGAGATCTGGAATCAAAAAGCTTGCAATGAAGTTCTACATGTGCCAATTCTAGACTTAGTGGAAAGTCATTTTTTCTGATTCTCAGATGGTTGTTGTGAAGATTAAATAGATGTGAAAACACTATGAAAACTGCTATTTTATACAAATGTTAGTTGATATCTTCAGATAGATAAATTCATTTAAAGTTTTATAGTAATGCAATAGATAATACCTTATGCATCAACTGGCTAGTAAAGAGAGACAAAGATTAGACTTAAAGCAATTCACATGAAAAAAAGACACGGTTTCAGTTGATCATATGCTCAATGTGATCAAAGGATAATGTGGCTGCCAAAAAAACGCAATGCAAATTTCAGACTACATTAATAGAAGCACAGTATCCTAGATAATCACTTCACTGTATTCGGCAATGGTCAGACCACGTCGGAAGTAGTCAGTTCAGTTCTGGCCACTGTATTTTCAGAGGTAAACTGACAAAGACTTTGTCATGAGTTGAGCGATATGGATGGGGAAAGGTCTGTAAACCATATCACATGCATGTGGTTTGGAAAAAAAAAAAAAGGAATTTTTTCCCTTAGTTTGGCAAAAAAGAAGACTCAAGTAGAATAGTCATTTTCAAATACTTAAGAGTTATTGTGTACAAGAATAAGAAGTTTCACATACATAGTCTTAGATTTCCAAGAACGAGTAAGAGAGGAAATACGTTTAGCTCAATGAAAAGCTATTTCTAAGAGAAACCTGAAACAGGGAAAAGTGGATGAAAACATGGTTAGAAATGCACTTGAGGAGATCAAATTGGGTGTGAGTCCTATAAATCTAACTCACTCTTCTGTATAACCAAACATTTTTGAGGCATATGAAAAGGCCCAAACAGTATTTCTCTTTTCTAATTAAGTAACAACAACAAAGAATGAGAACCAAGGTAAGAAGTAAAACAAGAAGTTGTTTGGTCTAACAAACATTTGGAAATGCATGCTGTTGAGGGAAATGAAATTTTAACACTAGATAACATTAAAGATAGATACAGTGTCTTGGATTTTTACAGAGAAAATAGGTTTAATCAAAATTGTATTTATTCTAAAACTTATTTTTCCTAATATGACCTAACTCACCATTTTCAGAGGAAAAGCACAAACTATTTTAAAAGTTCCTACAACAGCTGTTGAGAAAAAATTTCTTAATATTTAGTGTTCAAATTACAAGACAATATTAGTATATCGACCAATTGTATAAGCATTCAAATTTCCCATGGTAGACTATTACACAGCATGGCACTGGCATTGAAAAATGATCCCTTGCTAAGTCTTCCTTTATTTCCTGGCACTATTCAAAATCCAGCACTTTTCCAATCTCCATTCCCAGCTTCCAAATTCCCTTATGTTCTCTGCATACTCTGGACACCCTAGTAGGTCATAAGTAGTAAAGATAAGTACCTGGTTTAGCTTTATATCCCAGCCCCTCATCTTCAACTCATTCACAGCTGGCATAATAAACACTAAAATTTATTAAAATTTGAAAAATTTCTGATTTTCAAACCACATTTCCTTCCTATAATGAAATTTTTTTTAAGTTACCCAAATAACTTTGAATATATTTTAATTGTTATGATAGCATACGTGTGAGAAAGTAAAGGTGGGCTAGAGGGACAGATAGGGGATTGATTATTACAAGAAATATACTTTTATAAAGAGTACTTTATAACTTGGAAAAAACTCTTCTTCCCTTAAATTTTTCTTTGTGTACAAAATGTGCATATTTAATAGGATTTAATAGGACATGGTTCCTGACACAAATTACTAAAGCCCTACCTACTTCCCTCACTGCTGGTATGCATCTTACAAAGTAAGATTAAAAAGCAGCTTCATTGACTTAGGAAAATTAACTTACACATGCCTTTTTGGAATATAAATTCAGATTTTTAAAAAATCTATTCTCCCAAGCCAAAATAAAGGAAAATGTGGGGGAAAAAAAGGGGAACACCTGTTCTCTTCTAAGGAATATGAAAGTTTAGGACTCACTCAGTACAGGTTAAGGATTAACAACTTGCCACTGGAATCCTGTACTATTTCTCTCCCTGCTCTGTTGTGGACACTACCAAGACCTGTGCAGATCATGGGAACTGAATGCTAAGCTCAGAAATCAGAACTAGTCTCAAATCTCCCATATCCATCCATCCAATGGGAACAGCCTACATTCCACTGGGAGATAGGACAATACCTCAGTAGAGATAGTACTTTTGGAAAGTACTCAAACAGTTGTCAGTCTAAAGCACAGTAACTAACTAAAAATCTTAAGTTTAAAAAAATTAGATGCTCAAGTATTAAAGCAATTATCTTTAAAAGATTAAACAATGCACAATAAATATTGATTTGTTTAAGAAGCCACTTCAAATTAATTACAGTTAACATGTATTGAATATTTTCTGTATGTCAGGCATTCTTTTAAGTGCTTTATACACATTAATTCCTGGGTACTCTTTACCACAGTCATATAAAGTAATATTATCATTGTCTTCATTTGACAGATGAGAAAAAGGAGGTACAGAATGGTTAAGTAACTTCCCTAAGACAACACAGCTACCGAGAGACAGGACAGTGATAGGAATTCAGGGCGGATAGCTCCAGGTTCCATTCTACCTTTAGAGTTGGTATTGCTGCATTATATATCTTGACACTTGAAGGCCCCTTTAAGTCTATTAGCTTTAATCACATATGAAATATTATCACAGGCAGCCAAGGCTGTATAGAATTATTATTAAAATGCTTTCACAATCAACTTTTTTTTTTTTTTTTTTTGAGACACAGTCTCGCTGTGTTGCCCAGGCTGCAGTGCAGTGGTGTGATCTCGGCTCACTGCAAGCTCCACCTCCCGGGTTCAAGCAATTCTCCTGCCTCAGCCTCCGGAGTAGCTGGGACCACAGGCGCCCACCACCACGCCCGGCTAATTTTTTTTTTTTTTTTTTTGTATTTTTAGTGGAGACGGGGTTTCAACGTGTTAGCCAGGATGGTCCCGATCTCCTGACCTCGTGATCCGCCCTCCTCAGCTTCCCAAAGTGCTGGGATTACAGGCGTGGGCCACCGCGCCTGGCCCACAATCAACTTTAAGACCAGATGACTGAATCTAAGACATCACTTAAGCCACCAGAATCTAACATAATTTTTAAAAACATTTTGGCTTTATTATACTTCATCATAAGTGCAACTGGGTGTCTTTTACATATTTAGCATAATGTCTGACACTGTCACTAAGACTCTTTTGCACAGAACTAGATCTGGGATATTTTATTCACATTAGTATTTATTAAAGTAATTTTACTACTTCTCAAATTCTAAATGCAATAATTTAACAGACATTTGAATACTGAATAAACACCAAGTAGTATGAATATAAGATAAATTAGATGGTCTCTGCTCTCAAAGGAGGCCACGGTTACAAAACAATGTAATAATTGCTTTTATGGAAAGATGACCAAGGTTCCAAGGGAATTGAGTGCTGCCTAGCTCAAGTGAGAATGGTGGCAGTTCCATGTGCAAAGGCATGTAGATGTCAAAATAACATTTTCCTCTCAGGGAACATCAAACAATTTAAGTAGAACTAGAATGCAGGGTTTACATGGAAAGCAAAAGAAAGTGATCAGAGATAAACAATGAAGCTGGAGGTAGGAAAAGAAAAGTCTTATCAGTCATAATAACAATAAAAAACATAGCAAGGATTTAAGCAGGCGAGTGATAAGATCAAATATGGTAACAATAGAGGCTATCGTATTTTTAAACAACAGAACCTTGCTCAACTAAAATACTATGCAAACTTCCACGCTTAAAATTAATCAAAATAAAACAGCACTGGTTGAAACCGGGATGAACTGCTTGACTTCCTCTAGCACACTCTGGGCAGAAAAGTTTCAAAACCACTGCTTTAGAAAGTAAAATTACTATCTCTACACAAATATGTTCTACTTACTTCATGCCTCTCCTGACGTGATTCTAACTGCTCAAGTACAATAATTCATTCTAGTAGCTGTTCATCAATTACAGAAATAGTCATATACAGAACTAATCATATAGCATGAGATCTTCAAAATTAATGACAAAAAAAGGAAGATAAAAATTATCAGCTTTTTCACTCAAGTTAAAACTATAACTTAAATGAACACATTTTCTAACCTAAAAGTCAGAATTCATATTTGGACAAATACTAGTGTATTTATGGCCACAGAATATTCAAAACTGGTACAGTGCAGTGCTGAAACATATAGAATGTAACTGGCATAACTGTAATTTTTTTCCAAGATTGGTAAATCTGAATTTTCCTAACAATGACCTTCTGTCCAAAAGCCCTTCTCCATCTATAGCTATGGCGTCTATTCTTCCACCTTATAAAATTTGGAAATCTAAATGTGCTTACTAAAAATGATCATCAATGTGAAATTGTTTATCTTCCTTATGGCCATCTAATATGCCCAGCAATACATGTAAAACTGGTTAAAGAGGTACATATGCCTCTCTTGCAATTCACTACTCCTCACTCTTCACAGTGAGAAGGGTGAATTAAAAATCAAGGTTATAATCCCAGGGAAAAGGCATACAATGATTACCTCAACATGTTTTAGAACGAAACAATTATACTTACTTTATACAATCTAAACTAATCCCTACTATCTTTCTCTTTACCTTTACCCCCTTCCCTCCCAGCACTAACATTTGTGGGGAACATAATCACTCAGTCTTAAGAATTTTTAAAGAATCATCTGCTTTATAATTAACAGATTGAAAAGAAATGTTCAAAACAATGTTTAACACACAATAAGAGTTACACAATGATCTCAGATAGTTATTTCTTTACTCCATCAGATAAAACATTAGAAAACAACAACCCTGGAGCACTCTACCGTGCATTTAAAGTTCGTGCATTAAAAGTTCACTCTCAATACTGCTGAAGACTACTGACAATTACTAAAAGGAGAAAGTAGTGAGAGAAGCATACGCTACAAATTAAAGCTGTCAATACATCATTTGACCAATATGTGTAGTATATTTACTTACAGGCATGCTTAAGAAATGGTCCTTAATCAGAAACAGTATGTCATTACAAGCAAAATACCATTTCTATATGGTTATTTACTCAATCAAACACTTGGCAATCAACAGTTCATTTCTGGGCACATTCCAGATTCCCTAAATTTGCAAAAAATAGCAAATGATTCCGCTATAAATTTGTCTGGGATAAAGACATCTCTGTACATTATGGTAAAAATAAATTACATCACAAGCTGCAACTAGTCATTTTAGATAAACAGCTTAATAAATCACTCATTTCTACTTCTTTCAACTACAAAAGTCTGAGGACTACCATATAATCACGAAGAACAAAACAACTTTTTTCTTTTAGAGAAGCTTCTGTTTGTAAATCAAAACTAAAACCTACTTAAAAGTAGTTCCACAGAAACATATAAAAAATCCTCACGCGTAAAATAAAAACAATCAAAACAATACCAGTATCACACATTTAACTATATATTCAATTTAATAGTAAAATTTCCACTCCATCTATTTAAGGGCAAGTTTTCTAGGTCCTTTTGAAAAATACTCCACAGACAAATAGGTTAGTTTTTAAAAGACTGTACACCTACTACATTGATTTTAACAATACAGCAAATAAATTTAGAACAAATGCCAATAGAGATATTAAATTATACATACTGTGCTTAATTGTCCCCACAGGAATATAAAAATGTTCATAAACTTAAGATAAATTTATATTTCCCCTAATTTGTGAAAATTGCAATAACCTTTCTATTTAGAGTAACTGATTAAACTACATTCAACAATTGAAGTTCAAACAATTTCTCAGATGAAACAGCTGGGAGAAAATAAACGGAACAGTTTTTACAAATGAACTTTGTATTGACGCCACAGGTAAGATGATCCAACACCTAATAGTAAGATGAGTGGAATCAGGAAAATACAAACATGTAACAGTAAAAGAAAACCCTTTAGGGAGAAAAAGAAAATGCAATTTAGAGTCACCCATGACTAAAACTCCGAACTCAGCCTTTCTTTTTTAGGGGTGTCCAGGGAGGGAGACAGGGTCTTGCTCTGTCACCCCAGACTGGAGTGTAGTGGCGTGATCCCAGCTCACTGCAGCCTCAACCTCCTGGGCTCAAGCGATACTCCCACCTTAGCCCCCCAAGTAGCTGGGACTACAGACATGTGCCACCACATCCAGCTAATCGTTTTGTATTTTTGTAGAGACAGGGTTTCACCATGCTGCCCAGCTGGTCTTGAATTCTTGAGCTCAGGCAATCTGCCCACCTCGGCCTCTGAAAGTGCTGGGATTACAGGCATGAGCCACCACGCCCGACCTGAACTCAGCCTTTCTTATTTTTAAAAACTGTTGTCTACATTTCTGCAGATCACAAAATCTAAACTTTTTAAAAATCCCATGCAGTGGACATACATATACATATTATTAGATAATATTTTATGCTTAAGAAGTCTAGTAAATTGGCTGGGCACAGTGGCTCACATCTGTAATCCCAGCACTTTGGGAAAAAGGCCCAGGCGGGTGGATCACCTGAGGTCAGGAGTTTGAGACCAGCCTGCCCAACATGCTGAAATCCTGTCTCTACTAATACAAAAATCAGACAGGCGTGGTGGTGGGTGCCTGTAATCTCAGCTACTTGGGAGGCTGAGGCAGGAGAATCGCTTGAACCTGGGAGGCGGAAGGTGCAGTGAGCCAAAATCGCGCCACTGCACTCCAGCCTGGGCGACAGAATGAGACTCTGTCTCAAAAAAAAAAAAAAAAAAAAGTCTAGTTAATATTATTTTGAAACCCTAGTTTACATAAAGTACGGTGCATAATGATTGCATTTTATTGAAAAGAACATTGGGAACAGAAAAATTAAGTGACATTTTAAAAGTGACATTGTCTTAAATAATGAAATTGAGAACATAAATCAGTCTAACTTCCAATTATAATTTCTAATCATTACGGCTAGCCTCACATATCTTGGCACAAATATTTGTAAACTGCAGTAGTACACTTACCTTTTTTACATGTATTTTTTAAAAATTGTAATTGTGTCCTCATTAATCATAAATCCAATGTACTTTTTAATCTCACTATGTTCTGAAATTAGCAATCATTTGAGACAGTCCCTTGGGATTTTTTTAAAAAATGGAAAACGCTTCCTTTAATATCTCTTGTTTAATCTTCATTTTTACTCATTTGTTCAATTGAGGAACTAAGAGCCTGCACTAAAAAAATCAATGGCACCATTCAAGCTGTTCCTTCCATTTTTACAATATTCAATTATGCTAAGAGGAATGAAATTGTGCCCAGTATCCCAAAGTTGGGCTTTTGACCCATATTCAGTATTAAAATAATTTCTTGCATTCTGTCTAATGTATAAAAACAAAATACTATTAAGCATTCTGAAGGTATTTTTTACTTCTTATATGCCCTGATGCTTAGCTCTTATCCTTCAAACCCCTTCTCTAAGAATAAAATTTCTTGAAAACTAGGAAAAGGTGAAGGTGTCATTGTTACCCAAGCCAGGCATGAACAGTATAAATCAAATGAAACTTGATTAGTTATCCTTAATAAAGTTTGCGGCTACTTCCTCCCTTTCCTCCTCATCCCCACATGAAGTATGAACTAACTCACAAATAAGTTCTCCTATTAACTCACATTCCTTTTTTTCCTACATGACCAAAGCAAAATGATTTCTGAATTAAACTTCCCAAATACTTCATTCATCATCTCCTGCAATTTCAAATAAACGCAAATGCATTAACACAAAGGGAAAAAAAAACTCCTTTGAAAGAATACATAGTTGTTCTTTTACCAAAATAGCATTTTTCACAAGTGACTCAAACAGAATTACAGCTTGGGAAAAACAAGCCTTTAATTCTGCAGAATAATTTGCACCTACAGAAAATTTCAAGGTAACAGTTTTTACTGCTCGTGGACTTTAGACCAAATCCATTTATTTTGATTTTGCTGAAGTTTGGGTATAACTGCTTGTTGGCCTCTGCTGTGGGACCACTGTCCTAGTGAGAGTGTCTGACAAGGTGCTTTTGATACTCCACTAACTAAACTACTTTGGATGAGGTTCCTGACAAACCTGATCATAAAATTTTACTCAATGGTGAAAAGCATTTTAATTAGGCTTCAATACATTCCTTAAATCAGGCTTGTCCAAACCGTGGCCCAGGACAGCTTTGATAGAGGCCCAACACAAATGTGTAAACTTTCTGAAAACATTATGAGATTTTTGTTGCAATTTTTTAAGCTCGTTAGTTATTGTTAATGTATTTGATGTGTGGCCCAAGATCATTCTTCTTGTTCCAATGTGGCCCAGAGAGGCCAAAAGATTGGACACTCCTGCCTTAAAGGATATGGGATAAATCAGATGACAATATTCCCACTCAGTTAAACCATTATAGGTGGCATATAAGTGGAACAACACTGAATTTAACTTTGTCCCTAAACACTTTTGGTAAAGAGATAACTCAAAGAACACACCGATAACCCTAATGTATGCCAAAAATCTGTTCCTAAATTGTTGTATGCTGACTGATTATTCACAAATCAAATCACATTTGATGAATACCATATAAAGGGATTAAGTACTTGAAAGCAACTTTTAGTGAATTCCTTTTGTAAAATTCTCACGTAATATAACCAACTAGTAATTAATTTGTTTTGTAATCTTAAACTTCCAAATGTCAAATTTCTTAAAGTAGAGCACAGCTGTTTTCATAAGCTGAAACATTCATACCACAGTACTGCCCTTCTTTCTAGTGCCCCTCCAGCAAGCTCTAAAAATGTCACCCCAAAAACGAGCTGTTCACCTGTGGTAGAATATACAAGCAATACTAGAAAAATCGAAAAATAAGCAATTCTTAAAAATGTAATACAGAAATGTGTGTACAGTAGTTCAAAAAAAAGTCAAAGAATGATTTTATTTTTGGCCATGATCACAATAAACGCTCGATAAAAATGATTTTTAAAAACCAAGATACGCACAGCCCAAATCACCTTCGCATGTGTTTTTACCACCTGGAGTAAACCGTTCAAGAACTGTTTATCTCCATGAACATATAACCTCCAGGATGCCACCAAGGTCAACAAGACCTACAGAAGGGGGATATGCTAATTGTTGATTTGTCCAATTCTACAGTTGCCTTGAAAAAGAGAGGAGAGAGAAAAACATAAAAATTTATTTATATATTACAAGAAACAATACTTTCAGGCTGTAACAATTAAGTACCCCATTACAGGACCGTATACAGACATATGTCAGCTATGGCCAATAGGAGCATGATGTAAAAGAGACCTCACAGCACAAAAGTAGCTGCACAGAAATAACAAGATCCCAAATGGACTGATCTTTCTCTGCATCTGGCATTGAAAACTTTTGGTATCCCGGCTACATGCCCCAAGGACTCAATTTCAAAGTGAGGGTACTCTGTTGAGGGAACTTTTTGAAAATGACAAATAACCAAAGAGACATAATTAACAGAAAAAGCACCCACATATCAGAAATGCTTAGGTAAGGAGCAAGTGTGTATATGCTGAGACTGCTGGTTAACACCAAATTCACAGGTTGTTCTCTTATTCTCCACCAAAAATTCTCTCTGCCATTTCCTCACCTATCATCACAATCCTGCATCTTTACAAACCAGGAAGTTTTCTTAGATGAGATTTAAATTTTAAAACACATCCACTTGGGATAGTGTTTATGCTAGACTTAAGATCAAAAACTCCCTATCGGCTTGAAACCATTGTATCGGTAATTTCCAGGTAACATTCAAATTTTGTTTTAAAAGACATGCCACAGCTAGTACCTGATTTAGTGATTTAGTGGAGAGTTTATGAATAATTCATTCTAACGTTTGGTAAACAGGTAGTATACACAAACATTATGATAGTGTAAAATTAAAAAGGAAAAAATCAGCAAAAGCACTGGTTATTCAAAATCAGCACAAGACTGTCTCGTAAATTACTTTCAGAGAAGCTCCAAACTGGTGGGTGGCACTGGGTCAATGCGATTACTTAACCCTGGCAGTTACAACTAAACTTCACTTTGATGGGATCCAAAGCTTATTACAAAAAGATGAATGCTTGGGCATATCAAGTACTTCGGTGTCCTCCTATTTTGTTCCCACGGAACACGGAGCCTGACACCTGAAACTCTTCAGACACACATCACCTTGCTTCGGGGCTTTGGAGTTTTGTGTACATTATTTGTAAAGTCCACTGGACATAAATTCAGTTGTGTGTGTACAAGAACTTATTTCCTGCATGCACAAGGGAAGAACTCATGTCAAATCAAGCAGTTCCCTCTCGCCAAAGTAACTTTTTTATCATTTAGTCCTAAAATAACCATAAGCAACAAACATTAAACACTGGCATGGCAACGTGCACACATCATGCCCTGGTGCTACACACAGGCGGATTCGTTCATCTCTGGTCCCCATCCAGACGGGTGCTCCCGGCCCCTCTCCCTCCCGGCCGGTCCAGCCTGGCTTCACCCGAGTTTTTGAAATCCGCCACTTTCGCTGGCCCCGGCAGAAAGCAAGGCGCCTCGTCCCGAGGGCAGAGTTTCTTGCAACTGCCGGACAAACATATCCCGAAAGCTTCTCGCGGCCCCCTCGCCCGGTCCCCGCACTTCACGAGCCCAGGGGAGGGGCCCACCTGCCTCTCGCCGCCCGCCCCATGCCCAGTCTCCGCGGCTGCACTCCGGGGCCGCACCGCAGCGCCCACTCCCCGGCCCCGAGCCCCCGACGACTAGGGCGCCCGACCCTGAGGGACGGGGGCTCCCAAAAAGCACCCCCCGACACTAGTGACCCCACGACACCCCCCAGAGGCCGTGTCCCGAGAGCCTGTCAGCGCCCCCGGAAGGGGGTCAGGAGGGGGGCTGAGTGCCCGGTGTCCTCTCCGCTCCAGACACCCTCTCCGGCCCCAAGGCACTCACCTAGCCCGGGGTCGGGGGTCGGGCGAGGAGGCCGCCCGCCCGCCCGCCGCGACCCCCACCCTCCCGCTCCCGGCGCCCCGCGCCCCGGGCCCGACGCGCGCCTGGAGCGGCCGGGGGAGGGGGCGCGGGGACGCGCCAGCGCCGGGGTGAGGGGCGCGCGAGGGGCGGGGGGCAGGGGGCGCGGCGAGAGCTGGGGTTCGGCGGCGTCCGCACTGAGAAAGCAGCCTCCGCCGCGTCCGTCATGGCGCGCGGCGGCGGCAGCGGCTCCCTCCGGTCTCTCTGCTCCCTCGCCTTTAGTTTGACCTTTCCCTCCAGTGTGTCTGAGGGAGAGCGGCTGTGCGCGCGCGTGTGCATGTCTCTGTGTGTGTGTGCGCGCGCGCGCGCGTGGGGAAGGGGCCGGGTTCGCTCCCCGACGCCTGACGTCACTGCCATGGCAACGGCAACCCCCGCCCCTCGCTTCCCATTTCCTGTCCCCGCCCACTGTGCACGTTCTGGGGCCCTCACGTGCTCACTCACACGCACGCACGCACGCACGCACTCTCGGGGCGCGCGCGCCCATTGCGCTGGGGGTTGGGAGGTAATTTGGGCTTCCGCCTCCTTCCCTTCCCTTCCCTTGCTGCCTCCCGGAATTTGACCAATCCCGTGAGGAGGAGCCGTGGGCGGGGCGGGCTCGGCTCCCGGAGCGGCGTGAAAAATTTCCCGAGGCAGAGCGAAAAGTCTTCCTGAGCTACTGAGCATGTCCGGTGGCCAAAGGGGCGCTTTGGACGCGAGAGAAGCGAGGAGAGGAGGAGAAGGAACCGAGCGGGTAGTTGAGGGAAATCTCGGAGGAGGTCACCTGCGATCAAACTGGGGCTGCCTAGTGTTAGGGTCAGGCAGCCTTGAAGTGGAATCCAGATCCGCCACTCTGGCTGCGTGACCTTGGGCATGCCATCAAAGCGCTCTCAACCGAACGTCTCGGGTAAAATGGGATCAGTAAAGTCTACCAAGGTGGTAGTGAGGATCAAAAGAGATAAACGCGGAAAACGCCTCACCTGGCATGTGATAGATCCTAAATGCCTAGCTATTATTATGGAGCCCATAACCTCCATATTTTACAACTGGGAACACGGGACTGAAAGAGATTAAAAAACTAAATGACTCGCTCAAGGTCAGGTAGTGGTGGAGACCCAGGCTTCAAGTTCAGTACTGTTTGTCCTGCAACGCCTTCCCTTAAGCGGGCGTAATAAAACATTTCAGAAAAACCACCTTAAAGAGCATCGCTTGGGATCTGTGGATCACTTGGTAGTCCCCACCTCCCTCCCATCCCCACAAAAGTTTAGAACTGGACAGAAGGGCTGAATAGCCTCAGTGCAACTTTTGGAGGGGGGTTGTTCAGCTTCTGAATTTGCATCTGAACGAGCAACAAGGTGGTGCTTTCCTCAATTCCCTTGGGGCCCCTACAGGCCTTCTAAAGTTTTGGTTAAAGTGTAAACAGCAAGGAGCTCCAGGTCCTCCACGTCTCTAACTACTTGAAGAAAGATTAACTCAATTAACCAGCATTTACCCAGCGTCCACCAAGTAGTAAGGTTTTCCCAGCCGGCAAGGAGCCTGTGACCTCTGGGCTGTGCAGGCAGGCACCTTGGGATTCAGACACACTTAGGCTTCCAGCCCATTCCTCTAACTTAGCTCTTAATCACTGCCAAGCAGTATTTCTTGAATGTTGTAGTACTATGTAATTTTAGCTATGCTGTTAACTTTTTTAAAAAGTATGTGTCTGTCTCCCTTTCTTGCAGCCACAAACCTATACCTGATCTTGGTAAAGGATATCACCCAGTACCTTAAATAAGCCCTGAAGTTTTCCATGTCTCAGGAATTATTCACTTGACCCTCCCAAGTTAAATGCAATCTCTTCCAAAAAATCTTGGTCGTCTACTTAGTTGGAATAAATTAGTATGTTTTCTACAGCATGTGGCAGCCACCTTGCTTTAGACACTGTTTCTAGTTTCGTGTTCTACTATTTATGCGCTTTATCATCTACAAAAAGTTTCTCGAACATTCATGTATGAGTTGGCTGTTCATATGGATCAATATATCACTTATTATCCATTCCTTTAAGGCTTGATTTATTTTCCTTTCCCTTCAGATTGTAAATCTCTTGAATGGCAGGAACCATGTCTAATTCCACATCGAATTTCCAGCCTCTTCCTCAGTAACAACACCACTCAACAACTAGCTGTTGAATGGCTGAGTGAGCTCCCTGCCTATCTTGTAAAATTATTAGGGGCATACTTTATTTTTATGTTTATATCTCAAAACCAGGGATTTTCTGGGAAGTTAAGAATTCCCAGTAAATTTTGGACTACTCTAAAATGCACCAGAAATTACATGGTCACACTCGTGCAGTGAAAGAAGGCTTTGGCAGTAGCACAAGACATCAAGCAGAAGTAGGAAATGCAGTGAGGAAGAAGTCGTAATGTTTTCAACAGCTGCCACTATGGATCTAGGATGAGAGCTCTCCATGTGTTAAGAATGAGAGAGAGATTACTCCAAGGTATATAAGTAATGTTGCTCCCAGGAAAGGGGAAAAAACATGCAAAGAGGAATTTTGAAATCAAACAGCATTTGCTTACTTTGAACTTGTACTATTTGTCCCTTTGTCTAATTTGGCACAAAAATTGAAAGCCTGGTAGTATTCTTACATCCAGTATTAGAACTCTTGATATGCTGTTTAACTCTCTACATGTGTAAGTCCTCACCATACCTAGTCCTTTTATCTCTCATCGTGCTATGGCACCAGCAAATGCCCAATAGCATGATCTTGAAGTTATTTGCAGTTTATCCTTATCTTTATTTGTCAGTCTTCAAGTCCCATAAAGTCTTCCTCTTTTTTTTTTTTTTTTTCTTTTTTTGAGACCGAGCCTCGCTGTGTTGCCCAGGCTGGAGTGCAGTGGTGCGATATCTGCTTGCTGCAAGCTCTGCGTTCCGGGTTCACACCATTCTCCTGCCTCAGCCTCCCAAGTAGCTGGAACTACAGGTGCCTGCCACCACGCCTGGCTAACTTTTTGTATTTTTAGTAGAGACAGGGTTTCACCATGTTAGCCAGGATGGTCTCAATCTCCTGACCTCATGATCCGCCCGCCTTGGCCTTCAAAAGGGCTGGGATTACAGACGTGAGCCACTGTGCCCCGCCAAGTCTTCCTCTTAAATGGTAGTGAGAGCGATTAACTATCCTCCATGCCCTTGGTCACTACCTTAGGGTGAGTCCTTGTATCTCTCATCTGGACTCTTACCAAAACCTCCTTCCTAACTGGTCTTTTTGCCTCATTTTAGGCCCATCTATCCCAACTTCCAACACACCCCAGACTCTAGAGAGACCTAGAACTTACATTTAATGTTTTAGAATGTAAATATTGAACATATAAGGATAAGATGTTTAAAATTTGTGTTTGGGATCTGAAGGACCCATCTAAGGCTTTTTTGGAGACTAAACAATGAGAACATTTTTGAATTAGTGACATTGTTAATTAACAGAGCGCTAAGGTGTCTCTTGGTATTTAATAGGCAATCCTCAAAAAGTTGGGTTAAAAAAAATGCCACCATGTGCGTGTGTTTAAGTACCTCATTACTAACAGAGAAAGAATATTCAGTTCACATTTTAGGGGATCTCCTGCTCCAGGATTACTGAGAGTCCTCTGGAGTTTGCATGGGCTCAGGTGAAGTTATAACCACACCGTTGACAGGAGGGCATTTCTATCAGGGAAGGCCAGTATCTTTACAAGAACGTAAGCTTGTGGGAGGAGGTGGTAAACGAGGAAGCAGTGGGGACATGAAGTGAAAACGCACTACTCAGCCAGACCAGCTCAATCAGTCCTGGTGATGAACAAGGTGAATCAGCTGCTCTACTCTTACGGCCTGTTAGGACTGATGTATTCAAATTAGGCAGCTGCATACACAGTATGCACTGCACAAACCCAGGGAAGCTATTTGCATGGGAGTCTGTGTGAATACCATTCTCTGGGACTGTGTAGTGCTAAACCTCTATGAATATATGTAGCAGTCCTGAGTGACATGTACGTGGCACATCTCTGTCTACTTTGGCAATCTAAATTATCCTGATGATATCTTTGATAATAGAAATAAACATTTATGGGATATCCACCAATTATCTCAAAAACTTATTTTAATGTACAAATTTTATATCTAAAGATTTGCGCATATTTCAAAATGCTTATTAGACTTCTGTCACTGCCATTCATTTATTTGTTCTAAAAAATAACAATTGAGCTGCTAAGTTCCAGGCATGATTCAAAAGCCTGGTTCTATAAATGTATTGAGCACCAACTACAAATCTTAGAAATACCATTAACTGGCTGGGTGCGTTGGCTCACGCCTGTAATCCCAGCACCTTGGGAGGTTGAGGCGGGAGGATCACGAGGTCAGGAGATCGGTCCCATCCTGGCTAACGAGACGGTTAAACCCCATCTCTACTAAAAATACAAAAAATTAGCTGGGCACGGTGGTGGGCACCTGTAGTCCAAGCTACTCGGGAGGCTGAGGCAGGAGAATGGTGGGAACCCGGGAGGCGGAGCTGGCAGTGAGCCGAGATCACACCACTACACTCTAGCCTGAGTGACAGATCAAGACTCCGTCTAAAAAAAAAAAAAAAAAAATACCATTAACTGATTATCAGCTTATGTTTATATATTTTTCAGTTTATGCCATTTTATAATATGAAGATATCCTCTATATCCTCTTTTTTTTTGAGATGGAATCTGGCTCTGTCGCCCAGGCTGGAGTGTAGTGGCATGATCTCGGCTCACTGCCACCTCCATCTCCAGGGTCCAAGCAATCTCCTGTCTCTGCCTCCTGAGTAGCTGGGATTACAGGCGCCAGCCACCGTATCTGGTTAATTTTGGATTTTTAGTAGAGATGGGGTTTCACCATATTGGCCAGGCTGGTCTCAAACTCTTGACCTCAAGTGATGTACCTGCCTCAGCCTCCCAAAGTGCTGGTATTACAGGTATGGCCCACCGTGCCTGGCCTCTAAATCCTCTTTATTTCATAGACAATCATCTATTAAAATCTGAAGATGACATTTGGTTCTTTCATTTCAGACAATTCAATATAGTAGGATGCCTCAGTGAATATAAAGCTTTTATATAATTTTTTTCCTCCTGGCATTATCAGAAGAGGTAACAGAAAGTTAAGTTGGCTTCTTTAGGAGTCTCCTGGGAGCCCTAGGGAAATCTACCCTGAGTAGAGTGGGTGCAAGACCCCGCTGGCCAGAAAAGAGAGTATAATTATGCTTTGTGCCCTGGATCATTCTGTAGAGGAAAGCTGCCCTCCAACCAGAAACATCTAATTTAGATTGTTATATGAGCAAGAAATAACTGAAAATTTGTTTGTTGTTTGTTGTTGTTATAGCAGCAAGCTTTACTCAAGGAATTAATTGGAAAAGTAAATAATATGACCATATTTGCACCCCAAATTTGTGGAGCTGCTCATACCAACAATATTAAATTCTTTTTTTCAATAGCTTTTAGGGTACAAGTGGTTTTTGGCTACATGGATGAATTATATAGTGGTGAATTCTGAGATTTTAGTGCACCCATCACCCAAGTAGTGTACATTGTACCTAATGTGTAGTTGTTTTTTTTTTTTATCCCTGGCTCCCCCCTCCCACCCTCCTGCTTCTGAGTCCATTATAGATAAATGATATAAAGTGATATAAAGTCCATTATATCACTCTGTATGCCTTTGCATATTCTAATAATGTTAAACTCTTAATTTCTGAACACGCAATTAAGGGAGCCTCTGCCTCTAGTAGTCTTTACAGTTGACCCTTGAACAACCCGGTTTGAACTTCGTTGGGCTGCTATGCTTGGATTTTCTTCTGTCTCTGCCATCGCTGACACAGTACCACCAACCTCTCCTTTTTTTTTTTTTTTTCCAACCTCTCCTCTTTCTCCCCCTCCTCATCCTACTCAAAATGAAGACGATGAGGTTGGAGAGCTTTATGATGATCCACTTCTACTTAATGAAGAGGAAATATATTTTCTCTTATGATTTTTTCAATAATGTTATTTTCTCTAGCTTACTTTATTATAAGAACACAGTATACAATACATATAACAAACAAAATAGGTGTTAATTGACTGTTATCAGTAGGGCTTCTGGTTAACAGTAGACTATTAATGGTTATGTTTTTGGGAAGTCAAAAGTTATGCTTGGAGTTTTGACTGCACACGCAAGGGTTGTTCCCCTAATTCAAAGGTCAGCTCTATTACATGGCTTCCAGGTCTTTGATGGCTGTCCTATGCCTGAATGTCACTGCTGGAAAACTGTTATGTGCAGTTCCAGAAGCTGATATGCTTAGTAAAAAAAAAAAAAAAAAAAAGTGGGGGCTACTCCGGAGGAATCAGTATACACATACATATGTAGAATCTCACACACACACACACACACACCCCTACACACCTACTCACACATGCTACAAAATAGTAGGATGCAGAGTTCCATCACTTGAAACTCTGGAAAAACTTCCACCATTTTTACATTATCATTACCAGCATCAACATCTTTCTCTCCATTATAAGTCAAGACATTGGAAAAAGTCTGAAACAGTAATCTTGACTATTCTCAGTAACTCAGGAACAATGAAGGAGGAAGAATGAACGAGTTGTCCCCTGAAGATGGTGGGCCTCTCCTTTATGCATGATCATCACTATCTCTCTGCTATGTCTGTCCTGTAACTTCATGAGGGGTGCAGCGTCATGCCAGACATCTGTGTTTGGATGGTCCTCTGGCTCCTCCACAATTACTGCAGAGTCAGAAGTGGAATTTCCGCCTGATGTTTTATGTCAGAATCCGTATGAAAGACTGCAGCATGCTGAGTGAGCTTTCCATTCTGGCTGAGGATGCGATGCAGGGTCCACCCCCTGCAGGCCACAGTTTTGCCTGGAGGCAAAGCATTCGGTCTTTCCATTGGCCTGACAATTTGAACCAAGCTCGAGGCCCACAGACAAAATGCAGTAGCAACTAGAGAGGTGAGTTTTGTTAAATTACAATAACATCCATGCATCCAGGGGAGCTGCAAAAGTCGTTCCTGTCAGATGCACTCAAAATCGAAAGCCAAATTATTCCTGCCAAATGCTCTGAGGCTATTGAATAAAGTCTTGGACTATTTTAAATAGTAACTTAAAACCTCTAGTTTCATGGCTCAGTAATAAAATCGTGATAATTCTAATCAGTATCCTCATTAGTGAATGCTGGTGACTATTTATTGAGTGACCACCATGTGCAAGTGCTTTGCTAGATACTTTATGTATGCCAGATATTTAAGCTTCATAATCGCTTTGTAAGGTAGATGTTATTATCCTGTCCTATCGCTGGAGAAACAGAAATTCAGAGCACATAAGCAACTTGCCCAGTGTTACCACAGGGATGTTGTCAGTGTACTTAAAGAATACATGGACTAGGCATGGTAGCTCACGCCTGTAATCCCAGCACTTTGGGAGGCTGAGGCAGGAGGATTGCTTAAGCTCAGGAATTTGAGACCAGCCTGGGCAATGCAAAACCCTGTCTCTACAAAAAAATACAAAAATGAGTGGGCATGGTGGTGGGAGCCTGTAGTTCCCACTACGTGGGAGGCTGAGGCAGGACGATCACTTGAGCCTGGGAGGTGGAGGCTGCGGTGAGCTGTGTTTGCACCACTGCCCTCCAGCTTGTGCTACAGAGAGATTCAGTCTCAAAAGAAAAAAAAAAAAAGTCTTTGAAAAAAAATGGCTTAAGACTTAAGTATGTAAGAGCTACTTCCTAGCTCAGGGATATTTTAAACAAGCCTTTTATTGGAAAATTGTAAACATACAAAACTAGAGAGCTATACTCATCAAGCAGCTCCTATCAGGAATAATTTGGAAGTAAAGGGTTTTGAATGATTTCTACCTTATTTTTCTTGGAGGAGAGCCAAGTCCTTAATAAGAATTTCTGCAAAAGAGGAGCCTGGGGCTGAATCTTATTATAGAGGCAAAATACTATTTTTATTTCAATCTCACATTCTTACTCTCCACTTGAATTTTCCAATTAATGCTGAAATAGCAAATAATATGAAGACTTAATTTTGAGTTGTCTAGTCCTCCTCAGCCCTACTGCAAATCCTCAGCTTAGGTTTAAGGGAGGTTTATGCTGAGTCACATAATAGACTCCTCCCTTGTTATAATCCACAGCAAGACTGCAGGAGTTCTTCATATTGTGGAACAGGCATAAGTCAACTTATATTTAGCAAATAGTTGATTTAAACTGAGGTTGATTCAGTGGTGCGCTGTGGCATGCTCATAGTGGCTCACAAGAGCTAATTGTACATCTCTTCCTAATTTCACATTTGGTGACATGACACTGGTGACTTGAAATTGGCCACGATGAGAGTATTTATACCATGGAAAATTGACAAATATACAAATCAGGGCTTCTGTTCCTCCAGAGAGGTAGTTGTTAAATATTTAGCAGCACATTACTGGGTAGATTCTATTATTTGCTCAAAAGTATCTGCTGTCCAAGTATCTGCTGTCCTTCACTGTGGGTCTACTCCCCACTGCTCTTCCCTGTGAGACTAGTATATTTTTCACCCATCAGAAGTCCATCTTCGAGGGATAAAAGACTACAAATGGGGTGCAGTGTATACTGCTTGTGTGATGGGTGCACCAAAATCTCACAAATCACCACTAAAGAACTTGCTCATGTAACCAAGCACCACCTGTACCCCAATAACCTATGAGAAAATTAAAAAATAAATAAACTGCATAGAAGGCAAAAAGAAATAAAAGAAGTTCATCCTGACCACGTGACTTGCTTTGGTTAATGGAATGTAGCCAGAACATATGCCATTTCCAAGTAGAGGGATATGTGCCTTTTTTTTTTTTTTTTTTTTTTTTTTTTACTTTTTACTTTGCCCCAAGCCAACAAGTCCCAGATAATGTCTGCTCCTTCAGTCTAAGTCCTAGAAAAAGATGACATGTTACAAAATGACAGCCAACCAAGGACATGGACATATGCAAAGAGCAAATCTTTCTTATTGTAAGATTTTGGATGTGTTTGTTGTTACTCCATCACGACTTAGGCTAAGCTAATTGATACAGCAATTAAGACTTATCACTGAGTTACTACCATAGCAGGAAACCTAAATTATGTTGCATTAATTCTGAGGCTTGGGAGTGGGAAGCAAAAAATAATGTTGTTGAGGGATGGAAAAATGGCAACCTATGTTATCTAGTGGCAAGGTATTGGGTAAAACTGTCACCTTTAATCCCTAGGAAGACAGATAATGCACTAAATGAGCTTATGGCTTTAGGCAAAGTTGTGAAACGGAATGTTACTCTCATGCCTAAGTTGCTGTGGGCTGCACGTAGTGAAATGATATGAAAGTTGAACTTAGGTAGGAATTGTCCATTTCGGGGAGATCAAAGGGAGTAGAAAGGGTCCAGAAATTTGAGAACTCAGAGGACTAGAGAGTGTAATTGATTTTGATCTCCAAACAACAAAAGATAAAACCGGAAATGTCTTAAGTGACAAAGACTGACTAAAATTCAGCCTTGTGGCAAGGACCAATCAAAGGTATTGTTCCTCAATTAAAACCTCTCAACTGATTACAGTGGCACCAATTACATCCTTCCAGTTGGACAAAATGGCTTAGGGAAGAGAGATTCTAAGTGTAGTTCTTTCACTGGAGCCAGATAAATTTAAGTTACCTGCAATTAAGTCTAGAAGGAAAGTCGCAACTAGAAAAGAATTATGGATGTGGCCATTGGCACATGAGGCTGTTTCGAATCAAATAGATAAGAATGTGAGAAAGTTGTATTGCCAAAAGAGTCACCGGCTCATGCTAAAACAGATTATAACTGAGACTTGAAATGACCTTTGGATTTCCAACTTTTTGTGGGAAGAAGACAGAGAAGCCTGGCCAGCTTCCAAAGAGGACATATTGTCCTTTACAAAAAATGCTTTAGGAGAACAATTGGAAAGGAAAGACCTCCCGGAGGACAGTGCCAAGCACCATGCCGAACAATACATCAGGTGTTACTGTTCTAGGTCCAGAATCAAGTCCTAATCAAAGAACATTTCCAGTCTCCATGGAAGGTAGTCTGCAACTTCTGCCCAAGGGCCTTTCAGAATTGCCATGGACAAGTGACTTCTGCGTTCTTCCTCTCCTCTACTTTCTGAATGGGAGTGTTTGTTTCAGGTATCCTGTTTCACCATGATACACTGGGCATATGAGGGGCAGATAACTTGTCTTTTTGATCCATAGGTTTTGCTCCCAAGAGAATGAACATCTGGGCCTAATGTAGAGAACTCCATGAGATCATGGAATTCAAGTCTGATGCTGTAACCGAATGGAATCTTTAGGTTATTTTTCTTGAGTAGGGCTGCCAGATTTTGTAAATTAAAATATAGGATGCCTAGTTAAAATGGAATTTCAGATAAACAATGAATAATTTTTTAGTATATCTCACTGTGCAATATTTTGGGCATACTTATCCTAAAAAATTACCCATTGTTGATCTGGAATTTAAATTTAGCTGGGCATCCTGTATTTCATCTGGCATCCCTATCGGAAAGAATAGATGTATTTTGCTTACAAATAGAGGAAAGTGGAGACTCATGACCCAGAATTCTGGTAGATTGCACTATTTATCCAAAACTTTGTTTCTCTTTTTTTTTTAGGGCCTGCCTGGTGGCCCTCCCCGTAAGAAGGTATTCTTCCTGCTCCATTGACATCAGGCTTATTAGCCATGTTTCTGGATTTGATCCATGTTATGTGAGTGAAAATGATAATTGCTGCTTCCAGATAAAAACTTTAAGTGCCATCCTCTGATTCTAACATTTCTCGTGGGCCTCTACCACAATGCTGGTGTGCCACAGCTCAAGGTTGTTCCTTTGGTCTTGATTCTAGAATAAAGAGAACATGGAGCAGGGCTGCAGCTGATCTTCAAAGAGCATGAACACAAGCCAGACAGAAGCCATTGTTGTAAACCCTGAAGATTTGGGGGATATTATTGCAACACAACTCAGTCCAAACTGACTAATACAACAAGTTTCTATGTATACATGGAAATGTATGTGGTCTTAGCCTCCAGGTGGTTTTCATCATAAAACTAAATTACATCCTAATTGAAAAAAAATACAAGCACAAAGACAATAAAAATCACATGAAAGATTTAAATGTTTGAAGTTCTGTTTTTAAAAAAGGATGAATTTAGGGTGGGAATACAATATGTTTTTATTAAAATAAACATTTTATATCTTAATAAAAGTTTTCTTACAGTAGTAACATTTGAAATGGATAATATTTATATTGGAAACAAATAAACAAAAATGCACCTAAAACTTAATTAAGGTTAGTACCGAAAGAAAGTGATGTGTTTTCTTTTCTCTGTGCCGTTGATTATAATACATACCATTGTTTATTTATAGATTCAAATTACTTTTATTCATTCACTATTCAACATGCTTGTAGATGTGTGAAGGATAGGAAAACGTAACCCCCAATAGGTGCCCGGCATTCTTTTTTTTTTTTTTTGAGGCGGAGTCTCGCTCTGTGCCCCAGGCTGGAGTGCAGTGGCGCGATCTCGGCTCACTGCAAGCTCCGCCTCCCGGGTTCCCGCCATTCTCCTGCCTCAGCCTCCCGAGTAGCTGGGACTACAGGCGCCGCCACCACGCCCGGCTAATTTTTTTTTTTTTTTGTATTTTTAGTGGAGACGGGGTTTCATTGTGTTAGCCAGGATGGTCTCGATCTCCTGACCTCGTGATCCGCCCGTCTCGGCCTCCCAAAGTGCTGGGATTACAGGCTTGAGCCACCGCGCCCGGCAAGTGCCCGGCATTCTGACTCAAAAGTAGAGTTGCAGGAACACTATAGTTTGGAGCCAAACAGACCTGGGCAACAATCCTGACCCAACTACATCATTACTCTACGATCTCTGACAAGTTTCTTAACCTTTTTGAACCTCAGTTTTCTTATCTGTAATGGATAACAAAATGATAATGCCTCTGTTTACAAAGCCTCTACTGTTTGCCAAGGTACTTAGGTGCTCCGCATATATTATTTTCTTGAAGTCTCACGACATGTAATGATGCAAGTATTTTCATCTTCATTTTACAGATGAGAAAAGTGAGGCTTCATGGTGTGGAGCAATTGGATATAAGTTACTTAACAGGGAGTAAGTGGCAGAACCAAGGTCCAACCCAGTTCTGCTTCACTGCAAGCTTATGTCCTTCTGTTGGGAAAGCGAAATAAAAGCATGCTTGGCATCATTTGTCATCAGGGAGATGCAAATCAAAACCGTCATGAAACACCACTTCACATCCACTAGGAGGGCTAGTGTAAGAAAGCCAGACAGTAACAAGTATTGGCAAGAATATAAAGAAATTGAGATCCTCATATTCTGCTGGTGGGGATGTAAAATGGTGCAACTGCTTTTAATAGTTCCACAAAAAATTAAACATAGAGTTACCATATAGCCCAGTGGTTCCACTCCTGGAATAAAGCTCTTCAACTCCGGGACTCAAAATCCCCTGGGGATCCCCTTGCTGTAGGTCTTGAGAATTGCAACTTGGGGGCAGGGAGCAGTCCTGAACTGGTCATCTTCCTCCTCACCACCTCGCTGTGCCATCTCCTCACCTCATTCTCCAATCCCCAAAAGATGACTACTGATGACCAGTCTCCAGGTCAGTGGAGAACGTATGTGGAGGAGTGCGGGAGGGATAACAAAGCACCCTGGGTATATACCCAATGATTACACACACACACACACACACACACACACACACACACATATAATGAAAGCATGTCCATAGAAACTTGTACATGAATGTTTATAACCCCATTATTCTTAATGTCCAAATGTGAAAAGTTCAAATAGATGTGAACTGAAGAATGGATAAACAAATGTGATATGTCAATACAACCGAATATTATTCTGTCATCAAGTAAGTGAAGTTCTGATATATGCTTCCATCAATACAGATGAACATTGAAAACATTATGCTGAGTGAAAGAAGTCACTCACAAAAGACTACATATTATATCACTTATGAAACGTCTAGAATAAGGAAATCTATTGAGACAAAAGGCTGACAGTGGTTTATTAGGGCTGGAGGGAATGGGGAGGTCAAGAGGAGAAATCCTCCAAAAGGTTTCTTTTTGAGCTGATGAAAATGTTCTACATTCGACTGCGGTGATTGTTACATATATCTGTGACTATAGCAAAAACCATTACATTGTAAACTTCAGATGGGTGAATTGTATGGTATGTGAATTGTATCTCAATAAAGATTTTTTTTTTTTTAATAAAAAGAGAACATAGAGCAGGGCTGCAGCTGATCTTCAAAGGGCATGAACATAAGCCAAGAAGAAGCCGTTGTTGTAAGCCCTGAAGATTTGGGGGGATATTATTGCAACACAACTCAGCCCAAACTGACTAATACAACAAGTTTCTATGTATACATGGAAATGTATGTGGTCTTAGCCTCTAAAAAAATATATATATATATATCTGAAAATCCCTGGAACTCGGGGCTCATGGTGCATAGTCAATGAAATGAATGGCTGTCTTTCTTCATCCTTCCCTCTCCAATCTTTCGTTTTCATTCTCCTTCTTCTCATTCTCCTTCTTCTCCCTGTGATTTACAAAGCTGGTCATGCAAAAAAACAAAACAAAACAAAACAAAACAAAAACCATAGGCTAGGAGTCAGAAGTCTTTGATTCTAGGTTCACATGTATGAGATTTTTTGGAAAAAACTCACATACTCTCAAGGAGCCTCAGTTCCCTCATCTTCAAGGGGGGATAATAACACCCTCTTTACCTATTCTGCTGGGTTCTTTTGTAGATCAAATGAAAGAGAGGCTATGGAAATCCTTTATATATGTTTTGAAAATTCTATCCAGTTGCTATGGGCTGAATGTTTGTGTTCTTCAAAATTTGTATCTTGAAACCTCATCACTGACTTGATGGTGTTTGGAGGTTAGGCTGTTACAAGGTGACTGGCACAAATCCCTCATAAGAGAAGCCCCAAAGAGAGCTAGCTTGTCTGTTTCACCATGTGAGGACATGGTGAGAAGAAGCCACGTAAGAATCAGGAAACAGGTCCTCACCAGACATGGAATCTGCCGGCACCTTGATCTCAGACTTCCCAGTCTCCAAACTAGTGACAAATTACTGTTCACTAGGTGCCCAGTTAATGGTATTTTATTATGGTAGTCTGAACTGACTAAGACACTGGTTATATGATGAAAATACCGTACTACTATCACTACTGCTACTACTTCCTATATTAACTCATAGTTTTTTGAGGTCTTATGTTCCAGGTACGGTTCTAAGTTCTTTTCATCAGTAACTCTTCTAAGAGCCGATTTTAAATTTAGCAAAGGCAATAAAACACTTTCCCTGGTTTAGTGAGGAGTATTAACTAATTGGGGGTATAAACATAAAATGGTTTTGTTTTTCCAATAATTGCTACTACTCTTGTTCTCCATAGCAACCTTGGTTTCAATTCCATAAATTTCCTGTGGTTTTTGGTCAAGGGAACAGTTGCCTTTAGTTCCTCAGTCAATTTTAACATTTTGACCCTCTCCATTCCTGTCAGGACAGGTGGAACTTGTGGCATGGGAAGTTCAAGTGGCAGAGGGGGCCCAGTCTGTACTTGTCTCTACTCCCCCAGAGGAGGAAAGAAAGCAAGACAGATGCTCCCTCACGTGGATGTCCATGGTATAGTTGCTGTCCTCCCCTTGGGTGCCCATGACTGCTGTTCCTGTCCACTGAGCTTCATGAGGGCTGGGGTGCCACCCTCACCAGGAGCAGACTCTGGGGTGCCTCCCTCACCAGGAGCAGACTCTGGCTGGGCCCCCCCAGCAGGAGGCACCATGTGTATTCCTCTGTGGGCCTTGTATGGACCTCCTTCCCCTTCTGCTGTATGGGTTCCTAGGGATGCCATTGCTCCAAAAATACTTGCTTTCCCAAGCTCTTCAACTCCAGGGCTCAAAAATTCCCTGGGGATCCCCTTCCTGTAGGTCTTGAGAATTGCAACTTGGTGGCAGTCCTGACCTGGTCATCGTCCTCCTCACCATCTCGCTGCGCCATCTCCTTACCTCATTCTCCAATCCCCAAAAGATGACCACTGATGACCAGTCTCCAGGTCAGTGAAGAAAGTGTGTGGAGGAGTGCAGGAGGGATGACAAAGCATCCCCAAACCTTGCAAATTCTTTCCTTGATTTTGGAGAAGAAATCCACTGGGTAGTGCCCGCCACCCATTCACACAGCTCCGACTAGGAGTAACGATTTACTCCCTCCCTACACTCCTCTTATTTTGTCTTTGAGGGTGGGAGTGCTGGTTTTGCTGAAATGACTTTTTTCAGCCAGGCTTGTGAGAGTGGGAGGGCAGGGGGCAAAGGCAGGAAGGGAAGCAACCAGGCCTTTCTCTGCCTGTTCTCTGAAATCAGAGTATGGGGTACTAAGGACCTGGGTTCTCCGCTGTGGGCCCAAAGAGGAAACAACAAGATCCACTTGATACCTAATATCCTGTCACACAGAGGTACAACATCTCCAGCTTGAGGTGGTGTCCTGTGAGTGCTAGCAGCTCCAGGATGGTGCATTTACCACTGATGAAAACTAGAATGAGCCCTAGCGTTGGGGGAGCGATCTGGGAACTGCCCTCCTCTTTGCTCCCACAGTATCCTGCAGGTTCTATGATACAGGTAGTTAGAGCTACTCACTAGGCTGCCTGTCTTCCCCTCCACTGCAGGACATGACTGTATTTTGTCCTCATCTGTTGCTATAGGTTGGATGTGTTATTTATTTATTTTTTTTCCTTTGCTTGAGTTTCCATGCAAAACACATGTTGGAATTTAACTGCCAATGTAATGGGTGTTGGGAGGTGGGGCCTTTATCCAAACTTTAATTAGGTTATTAAGATGATTAGCATCCTTCTCTGGAGAGACTGGATTAGGTCTCTTGGGAATGAATTAGTTCTCGTGAAAGCCGGTTGTTATAAAGTGAGGCTGCCTCTCATGTTTGGTGTCTTTGTACGCTCCTGCTCACCCTTCCTTCTGCTTTCCACTGGGAGTCAAAGCAGCACCAGGTCCTCACCAGATGGGCTGCTGGATCTTGTACTTCCCAGGCTGCATAACTGTAAGCTCCATAAACCTCTTTTTATTCCTTATAAATTACCCAGTCTTAGGTATTCGACAGAATTGAATTGCTTGGGTAGCAACACAAAACAGATGAAGGCGTCTGTATTCCCAGGACCTGGGACAGCACCTGGTAAATGCAACCTATTCAGCAAATGTTCTCTAGAATCTTTAGAGATTTGGGAATATGAAGAAAAAAAAAAACTAGAAAAATGGGGTGGCAGATATTCCGGTTAAAAAATATTTCAGGTGAATTCTACAAACCAGGGTGGGTTTCAGACAACTGTGAATCATGAGTATACTTATTGGGAAAAAAATTCACATACCTAAGACAGCTACTCCTTGCGGTAAGCATTGAGGGACTGGGGCAATGAGAGGCATAAGCTGACTACAGATAGTTAACTCTGACATTTTCAATTTTAAAACAGTTTCGTTTCCTGTTTGAAAACTTTGGGCCGGGCGCGGTGGCTCAAGCCTGTAATCCCAGCACTTTGGGAGGCCGAGATGGGCGGATCACGAGGTCAGGAGATCGAGACCATCCTGGCTAACGCGGTGAAACCCCGTCTCTACTAAAAATACAAGAAAATTAGCCGGGTGAGGTGGCGGGCGCCTGTAGTCCCAGCTACTTGGGAGGCTGAGGCAGGAGAATGGCGTGAAACCGGCGGGGCGGAGCTGGCAGTGAGCCGAGATCGCGCGCCACTGCACTCCAGCCTGGGGCACAGCAAGACTCCGTCTCAAAAAAAAAAAAAAAAAAAGAAAACTTTGGGGGTCTTTTTCTGAACAACTTTTTTTTTTTTTTTTTTAAATAGAAGGGGCAGGTATCAATTTTTTTAAAAATTTCAAGCTCTAGGTTTTGTTTTTAGAAAACATTTCTCAGAGGTTTTTCATCATGGATATTTGAAAATGCTGATGTAAAGAGACACATCTCAATTTCAATGCTGTCACAGCCATATTGTCCTTCTTTGGAGAGTCTTTGAACTAGAGTAAGCCATGGAAGCTTGATATTGTACAATGTGGTTGCCTATGATGACACACTGACCTGTCCAAATTTGTAATCTGCACATTTTAATGTAAATTGAGTAGTTGATGTAAGGACATAAATTATTTTTAAAATCAGTAGACTATATTACAACAACGACGACGACACCCTAGGATTTCAACATTTTCAAACTTCAAAGAATACTGAAAACTGGCTTAGGCTTTTGTTCTGGGGATGCTCAGCTATGCAGAGGAGATGCTGGGATTTCTGGCAGCCATCTTGTCTGCTACATAGTGAGACCTTATACGGAGAACGAAGTCAAGGAACACCAAGAAGGACACAGTCCTGATAGATGTCTAGGGGTCCCCAGACCCAATGTAAATGGAGCCAAATTAAGACAAGCAGAGCAGAGAGATCAGAGGGAGACGTCCCTGATTATTCCACTGGAAGTCCAAATCCAGCCATGCTTGAAGTTAGTGCATCCCTGGTTTTCCCATTTTCCCAGTTTTCTGAGAAATAAATTCCCCTTTCCTCTCTTGGTTCTGACTTTAACTAGTTTGATTTCTGATTTAATCACCTGTAACTAAAAACATTCTCTGTAATAAACTGCATCACGAGGTTATTGGCAGGATAAATTGAGATTATATACATAAAGCATTTCTTGGTGCATAGTAAGGGTTCAATAAATAGAATTTAAAAAATAAAATCTATTATAATCTGAGAGTAGTTATTGTAACTAACATAGGTCAGACAGCAAGTAAGAAGTAGCAAAGATTTCACAGTTTAAAAGTTCAATACTTATAATTTCAGCAAATAGAAAGGATCCGGGATGGAACCAATATGATGTGGTGGATAGAACTTGGGTCGTAGAGATAGATAGACTTGAGTTTGAAGTCCAGCTCTGCCATTTAACCATCTGAATTACACTGAGAAAACTGCAAGCAATTCTGAGGCTTTGTTCCCTCATCTTATAAAATGGGGATAATAGTGATAGTGGCAGAAGGCAGTCAAATGCCTAGGAAAATAGGGACAGGTCCCTGGTGAAACCGGACCTTCAAACCAAAGAGAGTTTAAAGCCTGAAAGCCAAGCTACAAGTCTCAGATAAATCCACGAACTGGATTGAGAACCTCTCTTCCTATTTGGTGTGCTTTCCTCTGATCGATCCCCACCCTTCACCTATTTTACATACACCTACCCTTCCCTTGAGCTGTGCCTTTTTTAGCCACTTTTTTTGCACACTCACAAACCAATCAGCATGCACTCCCCCATTCTGAGCCCATAAAAGTTCCAGACTCAACCATAGTTGGAGGACCACCCGCCTTCAGGTGGGGGAGACTCCCCAACTTTGGGTAGGGGGAGGCCAACTCAGGTCCCCCTCTCCACTGAGAGCTGTTTCATCACTCAATAGAACTCTTCACCTTGCTCACCCACCAGGTGTTAGCATAACCTTCAACTTCCTGGATGTGGGACAAGGACTCAGAACCCGCCAAACAGTGAGTGTGAACAGAGCTGTAACCCTGTAGCACTCCCCTCCTGCTCACCAAGCAATGGGAGAGGGAGCTGCTGGGTGCCACATGCACCAGTTTGTTGGGGCAGGACTGAAAGAACTGTTAACATGCTGTAATACCCTCTTAGGGGCTTTGGGGTCGCTGGCATCCCAGAGTTTTTCAGTTGCCACCATGTTCCCCTCTTCCACATGCTGGCACCTAAAGTGGGAGCAGACCAAGACATGCCCGGCCCACCCATAGGCTGGAGTGCAAGCCAAACACAGCTGCTGGACCAAGTGGTGGAGTACCTCCTGCAGCAAGCCCAGAGCCAAGCATGGCCCTGGGCAGGGGCATTGCTGGCTGCGGAGGTCACCAGCTGGTGAAGCGACACCCAAAAAATCCTCCTTGTAATAATTAAGATAATCAAGAATGTAGCATTATTCCTGGCACATAGACTTTCAGTAAATGCTGGCTGCCTCCCTCCTCCAGCATCTGCCACCACTACAGGCTGGCCCCTTTTACAGGTTAGAATTTTATTTGTTAAAGTGAAGCACAAGGTTTACTGCCCCAAAGTATCTTTCCTTATGATGCTTCTGAAGGTGTAGTAAGGCTGTTGAAGACTTGTAAAGAGGGGTTTATTGTTTTATATCCAAAGTGCTTTCTAATGAATATTTTATGGTTTTTCTCACTGTTTGATAATTTTGTAGGATTCAAACAAGTGAGGAAACTTGATTTGTTTTGGAGAAAAAAAAGAGAGAGAATCACTATAACTAGTGATAGAGCCCATCTGTTCTGGGTACCAGAGAACCCCAGTTGGTGACCCCATCCCTGACTGCAGCATTAAGTCCTGAGTAATCTAACCCAATCAGCTGGTAGCATTCTTCTTAATGTCTCCTATTGTTTAAGCATGGTCATTTGCCTAAATCTATACAACAAGACTAAATTAAAGGATATATACTTCAGTATTTTACATGCTTCAGGTAAAGATTTCTCACCCATGCTGACATGAACATGGAGCACAAAGCTTTAAGACCACGAATTTTTTAGCTGCTGTCTTAGCACTATGAGGGGACCCACCCTTAGGATGAAGCCAGGTGCTGAGGACAGCAAAGCACAGGAATGGAAAGAACTCGTGTCTATGATAACATCTTTGAGCTGATAATTATACTGCACCTGGATCCCTCCTACCTCTGGACTTAAGGTTATGTGAGGCAATGGATTTCCTTATTCTTATGAAAACCAGTTTCTGTGAAACTGATCAATATTAAGCGTGAAGCATGCTTCATGAAGCAGCACCAGACTATAGAAAATACCAGGGCAGCTGCGGGTCACAGCCCTGAAATCTAGCCACCTGGGTTCATATCCTGCTTCCACTTGTGCCAGCTGTGTGGCCTTGGGGAACATACTCAACCTCTGGCGGCTTCAGTTTCTGCATCTGAGAAACAATGATAATAGTAGTGTTCCTCACAGGAGAAACGTGCGTAACACACACGATGTAGTGCCTGACCCGTGGTAAGTCTCAATAAAATCTGACTTGTAATTATGGTTCCCCCTAGGTGTGAAGATCATCTCAGGATCCACAGATTGATTCAAAAGTGGATTCCCAGTCCTCTTCCTTTCTATCATTGACTCTGTGTCTCTTTATTACTTTGGGTTTTTCTCACTTTTCCTCTCCTGATCTTCTCTCCTCTCATTCCTTTAGCCATAATTGGGATTGATTGATAACTCTATTTGTTGTATTTTAAAATATGTAAGTTTACATTTTCCCTTTTTAATTTAAGAAGTCAAAGAATGGAACATTTTATATTTCTTTCAATAAAAAAGAACCTCTTTATTTGCTTTATATGTATATCCCCATTCAATTTCATCTGCTTGGCTTTGGTCCAGTGTTCCACCCTGTCAGAATCATTTTCCATCTTGACACTGTCAGTTATTGGCTTTGCCATCCTTCCTGGCTTTATTTCATCTGCCTTTTAAACCTTCACCAAGTTCTTGACAAAACCTGCAATTTAGGATGGCTCTATCAGTTATCAGGTAGGTGTATGTGCTGGAAAACTCTAAATCAATGCTCCTTAAACTTCAGTGGCCGTAAGAATCACCTGGAGAGCTTGTTAAAGCAGATTTGTGGGCTCCTCACCTGAGATTCTGATTCGGTGGGTCTGGAGTGGGGACTTGGCATTTCCAATAAGCTCCCAAGTGACGCGGAATAGGGCTGCCACAAATAATAGGGGCTCAGTCAAGTTAGTATAATAAGTTTCTTTCCTCTTATGTTGACGTCCGTAGGCAGGTAGTCCAGCCTAGTACCAAGGTTTCAAAACCTAGGTTTTTTCCCTCTCCTTCCTGCCTTAAATGGCATTTGGTTTCCTACTCATGTTTCAGAGTGTTTGCTTGAGCTACAGCCATCATGTCCACATTCAAACCAGTAAGAAAGAGGAAGGGGGAAAGGATGTCTTCTCTCTTTGTAAGGACATATCTCAGAAGTTGTATGTGACACTCTGCTTACCTCTTCTTAGCCAAAACTTCCTCACAAATCACACTAGCTGCAAATAAATCTGGAAAGTATAGTTTTTATTTGGGGTGTCATATGCCCAGCTAAAAATCAAAGTTTTATGACCAAGGCAGAAGAGAATGTGTTTCTGACATTACTAGTTTTTAATGTTACAACAAACCTTTCCCAACTCTCCAGCCAGAGGTTTGCAATCTAAAACCAGCAATGGGCTAGGAAGTTCCAATAAAACTCTGAATTTCAAATTCTGATCACCCCTCCACAGGTAAGTATTATTTCTTTCATTTCTGTGTTCAGGAAATTGAGTCTCAGAGAGCTTCAGTGACTTTCTTGAGATCTCTCAGTAACTAAATGCCCCAAACAAGATCTAAACTCAACCCTGCCAAAGTCCAGGCTTCTAATGTGTCATTCTACATCACAGGAATCATACATTTGTGTGCAGGATGAGCCTTGAGTCAACCAACTACTGTTGCATGCTATGCAACCACAAAACTCTGAGACCTAGACACTTATTTTACTACCATGTCTATAAGTCAACTGGAGACCAGCTGCTCTAGGCTGGGCTGGACTGGACTCCTCCAAGCCACAGCTGGGTCTGGGTCTGCTCCATGGTTCTCCATCTTTCTCAGACTTGTGGGCCTACCAGGGTAGAGCCTTCTCATGCCAAATGCAGAGAAGCACATCTCACTGCTGCTTGTAGTGCGGTCTGCTTCCATTCCCTTGACTGAAGGAAGTCACATGGCCAAGACAAAAGCTAGGCAGTACAGTCCTCCAGGAGGGAGTAAATATTTCTCAATATGTTCTTATCTACCTCAAGTCCCTATGTGATGCATTGGAATGGAAAGAGCCCCAGACTGAGAATCAGAAGTCCCTAGTTCTAGTCCCAGACCTGCCATGAATGACTAGTGTGACCTTGGACAAATTACTAGCCCCTTCTGGGCCTCAGGTTTGTTCTAGAGATCTCTAAGGCATATGCAGACTTTAACTTAAGAAGCTATGGCATGAAAAAACAAATCATTGCCTCTCAAAATTCTAATCTCCTCTGAATGTAGCTTAGTCTGTATGCAAAAATAAACACACACACTAGAGTCTTTTCAAAACCACTGGGCTAATAATGTTCATGATTCTGCTAATGACCAAACTGGAGCACAGTGCAGCTGGTCCTGCTGGTCACGGGAAGGCCCTAGAAAGAAATGAAGCCATCAAGAAGCTATTGATGCTGTGACCTTCTGTTCACAGGGCCTGAATGCAGGCTGCTCCTCTACTTAGACAGGTGAGATTTAATTTTGGTGATTTATGATAATGCCTCTAAGTGCACGGGTAAACATGTCATGGTTTATTTTGTAGAATTAATGAAGTCTGATTAATCTCTCGGTCCCCAGCAGATTCTGCTCTGAGAAATGGAGCGAGACTACCATGCTTTTGTGCAAATTATGGCGGAAGGATTGATGGCATGAGAATCATCTGAAATCCACACAATCTGACCTTTTTTAATCCCGTGGATCCTTTAGTTGGATTCGTTGCCATCATACTGGATGACTGCTGACCAGGGAGAGACCCTTCTGTGAACACAGTGTGCAATACCACAACTGCAGCTAAAGTTAATCAAGCTAGTTCCATGCATCAGGTACTTCACATGGTCCTTTATCCCAAGGATTGAAAAAAGCCACGCTTTTGACTTGGATAGATAGCAGTTCAAATCCTAGTCCCACAATTTAGAAGCTGTTTGATCTTGGATGCATAGTGCAGGCACTGTTGGTGTTCTTCTGTGCACATTCAACCCTGTGTCTTCTCTGTCCATATGCATCCTACAGCATGGACAGTTCCAGCATGTCACCTTTTCGTATTTTGGTGGGAGAGAGAAATATGTAAGCAACAAATTATATTGGAAATAAGACCCATGAGTGACTCTAAGCTGCAGATGGAAAAACTCAGTTTATCCACAACACTGGGGTTAAATCCTTCTTACTAAGAATTGGAGGCCAGGCATGGTGGCTCATGCCTGTAACCCCACCCCTTTGGGAGGCTGAGGCAGATGGATCACTTGAGTTCAGGAGTTAGAGACCAGCCTGGGTAACATAGTGAAACCTCATCTCTACAAACACAGACACACACACACACACACATACAATTAGCCAGGCATGGTGGCATGTGCCTGTAGTCCCAGCTACTTGGGGCTGAGGTGGGAGGATCGCTTGAGCCCAGGAGGTCGAGGCTGCAGGGAGCTGTGATTGGGCCATTGCACTCTGGCCTGGGCAACAGAGTGAGATACCGTTTCAAAGAAAAAAAGAAAAAATGAATTGGAGATGGTAAAGATTCACAGCCGAATTTAAGGCTTTTGTGTGTCGAAATACACAAACAAGGTGGGAGAGATTGTGCTGCAGCAAAAGGAGTGCTGTGATAGCCATCAGGAATCTGGATTTGAGTCTTGATTCTGCTGACTACAAAAGATGTGACTGGGGGCAAAGTTACAAAACTGGAATCTCGGTTTCCTCATCTGTAAAGTGGGAATGATAATGCCTGCCCTGCCTATTGCACAGACCTTCTAATGGAGATCCCAGAGATAAAAGCCGTCAATGATTAGTAACTCCATTTTACAGATGAAGAAACCGAAGACAAAAATGTACGCGGTGGAACAGAGACATGGATCTCGTAGTTCTTCTCCTACCTCATCTTGTACCACTGTTTTTCCCACTCACTCTGCTCCAACCACACTAACTTTTTGTCCTTCCCTTGAATAAAACAAGCTCATTTTCACCTCAGGGACTTTGCTGTTTCCTCTTTCTAGAATGTTCTTCCCCTATGTCTTCATGCACTTCGAGGAGGAATTGGCCTTCCTTTCTTGATATGCAGGAGTCAGTACAAACATCTCTTCCTCATAGAAGTCTTCCACAGACCCCCATTCAAGGTGATCTCTCTGCTAGGCTCCCTTTTGCATATCATCCTGTTATATTTTTGCTCTATCACTTCCTGAGATGATGACATTTATGTATTGACTTGTTAATCATCTCTCACTACTCTCTTTCCTGGAGAAGAAAGATCCTGAATATCTCATTTTCTGTTACATTGTCAGTGCCAAGAACAGGACTTGGTACATTGTGAGCAGACAGTAAATATTTTTTTGAATGAACAAATTAGTATGTATAGACTTATTTTTAATGACTTTATAATATGTTGCATGGATATACCATCATTCATTTAACCAGAGCTTTAGAGATGGATACTTGATTTTTCTTTTCTGCTTTTACTTATTTTTATTTTCAAATTATTTTGCTACAGCAAACAAATGAGTATAATCTGTGTATACTTACTTGATTTTATCCATAAAGCATATTCTTAGCAGTGGGATTGCTGGATCAAAGGACAAGCGCATTTACAAATTGTGATACATATTGTCAACTTCCGCTATAAAATATTTTCATCAATTTATGCTCCCATCATCTGTGTATGGCACCACCAGCTTGGCATTCCCTCTAAGTCCCTGACAATAACACATTATTGCTGAGAAGCCTTTGCTGCCTTTCAACTTGCTCTCCAAGTGCTTCATCTACTTTACTCATTACCCAGTGAGAGGCTGTGTGTGCAGCAGCTCTGCTCTATTTCTCTGAGATCTAAGTGCTTTGGGTGATTTTCTCCTCTCATTTAGGTTGCATTCTCTAGCCTGCTGTGGCAAAAGAAGGGACATTTAAAATATATGGTAGTGTCTGTAAAGATTAGATTATTGTTCAGTAAATATTCATTATTTTCCCCCTACCCTGTGGCAAGAAAGTACTTTCTGTACTCCCTAACTTTGGCCTTGGCCTGGTGATTAGTTTTGGCCAGTAGGATGTTCGCAGAGGTTATATGAGCAGAAGATTCAAATATGCTAGTATTTTTGGGCTTGCTCTTATGCCTTTGTTTTTTTGCCATGAGAATAACATGCCTTATTTATCTAAATCAGCTAGATCAGATGAACTCCAGCTGTCATGTAGATGTGTAAATGTCTTGTCATATGACATCAAGATTTTTTTCTTATTTGTTACACAGTGAAAGCTGATACAAATTCCAAAATGAAGCTAGAGCTCGCATTTTGCAGCACTTGGCACTTTCTATGTTAAATATTAAATATTCCCTAGGGCAGTGGTAGCAGAGGAATATTTGAACCTATTGACATTTATCTTTGTGTGGGTTTAATTGAGTCTTGAAGAAAGCATAGGGCTAAATGACTCATAGCAGGAGGAAAGGTATAGAAGAAGGACTGTGCAAGGCCTGTCTTAGGACTAGTGAGCAGACTAAAATATAGGCTATATGTCAAAGAGTACTGTAGTAGCTAAGGTTTGAGTTAGGAAACAAAGAAATTGAAGAAGTTAGAGATAGCTTTTATTCTCAGGTTACTGATTCCAGCAAAGAAATATAAACTGCAAGGGAACCCTGGATGCCAATTATATGTCAATTATACCATAAGTCATTGACATTCCGAGGTCAACTACGTAATGAAAACCGGTAAGAGCCTAAGAATAGGCTGGCTGTGCCAAATAGAACAGGCCGGCAGGCAGCTTTATTCATACTTGTATTGTTTCCATTTAGAACATCATTATTAATTAAGCTGTATTTAATGTAGTACCAGCCCACACTTTTGCTCCTTAAATATTGTATGACTATGGCCCTGTCTTCACAGAAACAGACATCAATTGCAGTACTCAAAAGTTATTCTGAACGTAGCCTCATATTTATCCACTTTTTGATAGTATATTGTTTTTTTTAGACAGGGTCTTGCTCTGTCACCCAGGTTGGAGTGTAGTAGTGCAGTCATGGCTCACTGCAGCCTCCACTTCCCAGGCTCAAGTGATCCTCCCACCTCAGCCTCACAAGTAGCTGGGACTACAGGTATGTGCCACCATGCCTGACTAGTCAAAAAAAAATTGTTTTTGTAGAGATGGGGTCTCACTTGTTGACCAGGCTGGTGTTGAACTCCTGGGCTCAAGCAATCGTCTCACCTCAGACTCCCAAAATTATGGGATTGCAGGTGTGAGTCATTGTGCCCAGTTGAATAAAATTTTAAACAATTATTTTGTGAGTAGTTTTTGGTATTTAATCCAATCAATTGTGGTAATATTCATTCATCCATTTTTAAATATTTAGCATCATGAGAAGTCATATGGATGCGAGTCTGAATTCCAGGTTCATCACTTACTGGTCATGTGCCCTTGAGCAAGTTATTTTACCTTGATAAGACTTTCTTCATCTGGAAAAGAGGGTGAATAAAATGCACCCCATAAGGTTGCTGTAATGATTAAATTAGTCAATGTGTATGGAGCTGTGTTAGTCCATTTTCACAATGCTGATAAACACATACCCCAGACTGGGTAATTTATATTAAAAAAAACGGTTTAATGGACTCTCAGTGCCTCGTGGCCGGGGAGGCCTCACAATCGTGGCAGAAGGTGAAAGGCACATCTTACAGGATGGCAGACAAGAGAGAATGACAGCCAAGCTAAAGTGGAAACCCCTTTTAAAAACATCGGATTTTGTGAGATGTATTTACTACCACAAAAACAGTGTGGGGTAAACCACACCCATGATTCTATTATCATCCACCGGGTCCCTCACACAACACATGAGAATTATGGAAGCTACAATTCAAGATGAGATTCAGGTGGGGACACATCAAAACCATATCAGGAGCACATAGCATTATCCCTGGCCTAAGGGAGGCTCAGTAAATGCCATCTCCTGACATGCAGTTAAATACTTATTGAGAAGCATGAAGGGCTATGAGTCAGGTACCACGCTGGGCACAGTGAAGGAAACAGAATGTTTGTCCTCAAAAATCTCAAAGGCCAGGGACAAACCAGCCAGGGCTGACTTACAAACATAAGAAGGGAAGTGAGGGATAAAGCCTCAGCGTAGCAGCCCCTGCCTTTTTGTCTGCCTGTTGTAGAGGGACGTCCATAAGTAGTAGCCATGATTCAATCACACAGCCACATGCTTGGATGCCAGGTTCTTAAAACCCCACCATTGTGACTGACCCAAAGCTGGGCACCTGACCTCAACGGGGTCTTCAATTCAGTCTTCTCTGGAATTTTGTATTTATTCCAGATGGCAAATGGACTTATTCCAGGCTGCAGATCATTCTTTTTTCTCGAATTTGATTTTTTTGGTTAATAAGAGTGTCACATACACCTTGAAAGCAGTACCGGATCCTTTGCTGCCTGCCCTACCTCTGTTCCTCCTTGAGGGGAAATGTGCGTTTATTGGTTGGAGCCTGAAGTACAGATTAGGCTACACTCACAACTGCCACTGGGGGGTTCACTGTGTGTTGAAGGGTAGAGACTTGTTCTCATGTCCCTCTTCTCACTTCCCTTTTGCAACCAGAGCTGGTTGGGTAAACTGAGCTTTGCCTGACCCTCTGAGACAGAGGGTCTGAGACTCTTCTCCCCACTCTCTTTCTCTCTCTCGTGTCCTCTTGCTGCAGTGATGGAAATTGCCTACATCTGCACTGTCTGCTATGGAAGCCACTAGTTGTGTGCGGCTTTTGAGTACTTGAAATGTAGCTAATGTGACTGAAGACTTGAATTTTCAATTGTATTTAATTCTAATTAATTTAAGCCTAAATCTAAATAACTTCATGTAGCTAATAGCTCCTGTATTGGACAGCACAGCTGTGCCACACAGAAAAGGCTGGCAGGCAGCTTCATTCACAAATTTTATCGTTTCCACTTGGGGGAGCAGTATTAATTAAGCTGCTTCTAACATAGTGCCAGCCCACGTTTTTGCTCCTTAAATATGGAGGAGAGAGTGAGAAGAGTCAAAATTGGATTTTTTTTTTTTGGCTGGGGCCAGGGGCTGGGGTGGGAGAGGCTACACTTAGCCTCTGGTCTAATCTGTGTGTTTTAATTCCTCTGTACCAGGGAAGATTGAATTCAGGTGCCAGTTGCTGGCTCAGCTAATAATGAAAAGGTTTTTTGTGTGTTTGTGTCGTATATGACCACTGTTTCTTGTAGATCTATCTTTCGGGACTTCCTTACTCAGGAAGGTAATTGGTGGGGCAGGATTCAGGTATTCCCATGGGCTCCAGAAATACTACCATGGCTTAGACGATGTCACTCCCTCTCAAGTGCGGCTTTATCAGATTTAAAGGGACAAGGCAGGCCGAGGAACAAACGTGTCCCAGGAGTGCTGGCCCGGCTTGGGAGTTTGAATTTCTGGTGCACCATCTCTTGATCGCATGTCCTTGGACAAGTTACTTTACCTTGATAGGACTCAGTCATGTATGTATTATAGGTTGAGGGGTGGGGTGTCTTTTGTCTTTGTGCCAAAGTGATCTCCAGGTGAGATGACTCCAATTTGTCCAAGGGCCATCCTCTGGAGAAGGCTGCAGGTGGGAGGCGTCAGCATTGTTAGCTACAACCGCCTCCCAGTTTCTAGATCCCTCCCCTTATTTCTTTCATCCATTTCTGCCAATCTTGACTTCAAAAATTTCCCCAGATATGAGTTCTTATGCTTTCCCCAGTACCAGTTACCTTCTATGATACCAATTCTTTGATTTAAAAAGTGATTAACACTCCCTAAAATTGTGGTTTGAGTCTCCCTCCTAGACGTGAGCTCCTTAAGGGCAGGAATCTTGTTTCTTATCTTCACGTCTGTATTCCATTATGGAGAAATGTGCAATGAGGCTCCATCATGAACCTGATTTTCCTGGATCCTGATGTAGTCTGTACTCAGCTGGGGGCGCTCAGGACCTGTTTGGAATTAAGCAGACCCAACAGCCAATCATGGCTCTGCTGCTAACTAGCTGAGACTGAGTAGATGAGTAGGTGGCTCCAAGTCTGTTTTCTTACCTGTGGAATGCAGATAGATGACAGCTACCCAACAGCGGGGTCATAAGAAAGGAATGTCATCAGGTATGTACAGTACTTAGTCAGGTGCCTGGCACACGGCAGACACTTAATAAGTGGAGTTACAACCATAATTAAACATTTATCACAGCTTGCTTTTGTTAGAAATCAGTACTAACCTGTTGTCCCTCATTTGACTGTCAGCTCTTTGAAAACAGTAACTTTGTTTTTTTCGTTTTGGTATCCTTGTTTATCCTTTCCATCCCCCAAGCACTCAGCAAAGAGCTTGGGACATGGAGGGGATTCGTAAATACTTACTAGGTTGAAGTCTTAACACATGACAGTTCCTACAGTAGGTGGAAAATGGAGTGGAAATAGAGTGAGACAGTTCAGGGAGGATGATGTAAAAAGACCTCGTGACAGTAGCATCTCCTTAGAAAAATATAGGAATGAACTTATCTATATACTGCATTCCTCAAAAGGAATTTTTGTAAATATACTTAAATGCCTTACATTCCCTAAAGGGGACTGTTTCAAACAGACACAAATACTTGACTGTATCTTCTAAAGGACCTGTTTACTTAATTCGAGAGATGAAGAGAGAGGCAGGTGGCTGAGATTTGAAGGCAGGGCTGCCAAGAATTCCATTCTGCGGCTGATGAAATGCAGCACTTTCTTTGATGGATGGTTCTTACTTTCTTTTACACAAGACAGGAAGTTATTTCCAGGGCAGGTATTGTGTCCTTTGCAATTTTGCACCCCCACACCTAGCTCAGTGTTCGAGTGGTATAAGATACTTTGTGTTGGTAAGGTACTTGTTTAATTTTAATTAATGAGTATTGGATCAGTTGGGTTGCGTTTCTTCATCTTTGTTTTCATATCCTAAGAAAGGGTTCTCACCCTAACTGTACATGCGAGTCCTCCAGGGAGGTTTTAAGAAGACTACTGCTCAAATCTGCTCTGCAGATGTTCTGGCTTACCTGATCTAGGGGAGAACCTGAGCGGGTGGGTGATGGTCAGTAGCATCCCGGTGATTCCTCTGTGTGGTCCGATGTTGGGATCCACTGGTGAGGATGAGAGTCAGTAGAACTGGATTCCGGTCCACGTCACCCACTTGTTACGTGACCGGGGCAATGACTCTCTCTTTGGGTCTGGGCCTTTTCATCTGTAAAATGAGGGCGTTGGATTAGAACAGGCAGTTTTAATTTTTCTAGTTCAGAAGTCCATTCAGAATGGGTTTTCCTTCTCTCCAGGAAAATAAGCATACTTATGCAAAATTTGCATATATTTCAAGGAATTGATGAAATTTCCTGTATTGGTTAGGATTCTTTTCTTCACAAGTGTCAGAGACCCAGGTCAAATTGGCACCTACCAAAAAGCAATGTAATAGTTCATGGTCCTCATAAATCCTGGAGTAGAAGTGGTCTAGGCATGCTGGAACCAGGAGCTCAAAGATGCCAGGAGGAACTTAGCTCTAGATCTTGCCTCTGCTCTCTGAGTTTTTGGCTTTCTTTTAGGAAGAGTCTCTCCCAGTGATGGCAAAGATGTCCGTCAGCAGCACAGGCTGGTATTTTACCCACCTAGCAACCCCAATTGAAAGAGCGCAACCTTTTTTTATGGTCCTGGTAAATATCTGGCCCAGCTCTGACACAACCTCTGTGGGTAGGGGGTTGGATGCTCAGCTGGCCCCATGCTTGTCACTATTACTTGGAGTGGGTAGGCTCCACTTGATCTTGGTGGAGGGCAGAATGGGGTGGTTTCCCAAAAGAAAATTAGGCCGTTGTTACCATAAGACAGAGCAATAAATACTGGGAAGGCAAGGATACAGATAACATCTTACCTTGGAAGGCTGTACATCTGTGGAACCCATAGAGGTGCATGGCCACAGGTTGAAAACACCTGGACCCATGAGGTCTGAAGTCACTCTTAGTAATGTACAATGATAGATAAGCGTGGTGTTCTTATCTTATTTTTGAAAGCTTTTGGAGATATATATGAGATATATATACTATTTAAAATTTATATGTAAGAAGGGCTATTGATTTTCCTTCCATGTTTAATTTTATATTCCACTCATTTCTGGAGTGCCAGTTATGTGCTAGATCTGTTCACCCCATTTGTTTTGATGGCAGTAATGAAGCTTGCAGGCAGCTGGAAATTTGCAAAAACTCCACAGTGAGGAAGTAGAAGAGCTGGGATTCAAATATAGGCCTCCCAATCCACACACAATGCTGCTTCCAAGAAAATACTGCCTTGTGTTCCGTCCTGTTTTTTTCTGTTTTGAGAGATTCACCCCATAGACTACTGTTTAGCTTGAATGAATGGTTCCTGAAAGTGCTTTCCTAGCGTCAAGGCCTTGTAACCCATTGTCTGATGAAACGGGGTAGTTTTGTCTGTTTAAAGTTGACCTTTAATAATAACACACCCAGTGCTTTCTGCCTATCTCTTGGGACTATACTTATCTAGATTGTATTAGCCCCTGTTGTCTAGTATGTGAACCCAAGAGACATGCCTGCAACCAGTGAGTGTGGCAATTATTCCTGTGTCCAGAAAACCATAGGTGATTAGTGGAAGAGGGGTTGTTAGGTTTGGTGCCCTGGAGCACCTCAGGTTTTTTGAAATGCTAAGACCAGAATACATAACTTGTCATTTTAAAGAGAGTATAATTTTAAAAGCAGTGGTCCAGCCCAAAGAAAGTGGACGTGATTTTTGTCTGAACTCTCAAATAATTTAGCTTCTTAATCTAGGATCTCTAATAGTGATCTAATGAAAAAAGATTCACTGCTTAAGTTACCAAAAATGTGTTGCTCAACTTCCACAGATATCTGGAGAATGAGTCTAAAGGAAGAACAAAACATCCCGCCTTATTATGTGCAGAAATATTGTTGAAGAAAAGGAATAAAATGAATGATCTAGAAAAAAGGCATTAACTATTAAAGTCCATGGTAAAATACATGGACACAAAGTAGAGCTGACTTCTCTAAATAGGTTCTCTAGGCCCATGTCGTAATTCTAATACTTCTTTGCTTTTGAACTTTTCAGGATATTTGGGCACTTATTATCACATGCATATTCTCGAACAACTCACCCACATTCTCTCTAAACAGGGACACAGGTTCAAGTCCTAGCTCTTGCACTTAATAGGTTGAGTCAATGAACCACTATTAACATCTTGTGATATCTCCTTCTAGCCTTCGTCTTTAGTATTGTCAACCATTGAGATACTAGTGCATGATTTTGTATGCTGGCTTTGTCACCAAATATAAGCTCTTTATTTTCAGATTGTTGAAAGCTCTGTTTTATATGTCATTTTAAATAGCTGCATATTACACCTTTGCATGGATACACAATGATTCTCATGTTTCTTTCTCTGCCATCAGAAGAAGTTCAACCAGGGAGGGACATGATGAGATTTGTGCTGGAAGCTTCCTGGAGGGTGACTGGAAAGAGTGTGGGTTCAGAGGGGCCAGGGCTACTGAGAATTCCTTTCATTAAATGATTATTACAGGAAAGTCTGAGCAGTATCACTGACGAAGACCCTAAAGTCTATCAGTACAACTTTCTTGATTTATAATTGAAGAAATGGAGACTCAGATTGATAAAATGACCTCACCAAGGTCTCCCAGCCTCACCTGGGGGATTTCTAACTCTCTGTCCACGGAGCTGTTTCTATTCAAGTTCAACATCTGCCACAGCCGTAGCATAACTGAACATAGGCTAAACCCACTCCCAGGGTGCTGTTTCAGTAAGAAGTAGATAGAGATCTAGTCTTGAAATGCATTTAGCTGTTCTTTTTTTTTTTTTTTTTTTTTTTTACAAATTGTCAGTGTTATTAGTGATTACTGGCTGCTGGCTTCAAACCATTCCTTGCCTATCCAAACATAGCAAATTAAGGAGAACAAATGATGTAACTTTGTTTAAATAGAAAAAAGCCATTGAAATGTCCCCCAAAGAGAGGAAGCTATTATTATCCCAGACTTATTAATGGGAAGATGTGAATAGGCTAGGCAACTTCTCCAAAGTAATCAGCTAGAATTAGAAGTCAAAATTCCTGATGTCCACCAAGGGGCAAGAGCTCTGCTGGCAGTTTGGCTTTGCCCGCTATAGGGAGGGCCAAGTCAAACAGGATACAATTAAGGATAGAATTCCCATGCCTTCTCCTGCTCTGTGACCCCCTGACCAAGCAGCTCTTGCCAAGTTTTTTTGCTGCTGTATAAACCTTCTGACTCTCATGCTGTCAGCAAGATTAAGCAGAAACAATGGGGTGGGGCTGACTCTTCCACTGCCTCCTAGCCGAGCCCCACCCGGCAGTGGCTTCACCTCTTGGATCACAAATGTTCCATCTGGAACTGGAGATGACATCTAATTGCCTTCCCAGCTCCATAATCCAAGATGTAAAGTGAAGGCCCGGTGTAGGGGCTCATGCCTGTAATTTCAGCACTTTGAGAGGCCAAGATCATTTGAGCCCAGGAATTTGACACCAGCCTGGGTAACATAGGGAGACCCATCTCTACAGAAAAAAAAAAAAAAAAAAAAAAAATTTCTGGGCATGGTGGCTCATGCCTGTAGTCCCAGTACTTTGAGAGGCTGAGATGGGCAGATCACTTGAGGTCTGGAGTTCAAGACCAGCCTGGCCAACATGATGAAACCCTGTCTCTACTAAAAATACAAAAATCAGCGAGGTGTGGTGGTCCATGCCTGTAATCCCAGATACTCGGGAGGCTGAGGCAGGAGAATTGCTTGAACCCAGGACACTGAAGTTGCAGTGAGCCGAGATCACACCACTGCTCTCCGGTCTGGGTGACAGAGCAATACTCTGTGTTAAAACAAACACACACACACACAAATCTGAGGGTGGGGGTGTGGTGGCACACACCTGTAGTTTCAGCTACTTGGGAGGCTGGGGTGGGAGTATCTCTTGAGCCCAGACGCTCAAGGCTGCAATGAGCTGTGATCATGCCACTGCACTCTAGCCTGGGTGACAGAGTGAGACCTGGTCTCCAAAACAAACAAACAAACAAAAACCCACAAAAAACCCAAAAACAAACAAAAATAAGATGTAAAGTGAGAAGTATGCTTTCAAAAGGCATTTGCCAGGACTTTCTTGGTGGCAGGTAATAGAATGTCAATTCATAAGAGATTAGGCAAAAGAGAAATTCATAGCAGTTTAGTGCCCACCTTTCCCTGCAAAACCTAGGATAATAATAATAATAATCCCTGCTTATAACTGCATTAGATGGGGGCCCAAGCCTTGAATGATTTGTCTCATTAAATCCTTGCAAACTCTGAGGTGCCTAGACTTTTTTGTTTGTTTGTTTGTTTTTTAGAGATAAGGTCTCACTCTGTTGCCCAGGGTAGAGTACAGTGGTGTGACCATAGCTCACAGGAGCCTGTAACTCCTGGGCTCAATGGATCCTCCTGCCTTAGTCTCTCAAGTACCTGGGACTTCAGATATGCAACACCACATTCAGCTAATGTATTTTGTATTAAAATTTTCTTTTTAGAGACAGGGTCTTTCTATGTTGCCCAGGCTAATCTCAAACTCCTGGGCTCAAGCAGTCCTTCTGCTTTAACCTCCTAGATTACTGGGGTTACAGTCATGAGCCACTGAGCTCAGCTACTGAGGTGCCTAGTTTTATCAACCTTGTCTTATACGGGGACAAACCAGGGCCTGGGGACCAGAAAGCTGTCAGGCACAACCCAAAGGCCAGTCTCTCTATGTATCAGGCTCCAAGCTGCCACTCTCTCTGCCTTCTGCATCTGAGGAAGGACAGACACAGGCATTTGTAAGAACCTTGCATCCTGGCATTGTGACAATTCTTTAGGGGAGGTGTGATTATCTCCAATTGACAGACAAGAAAAGTGAGGCTGCCTCTACAAGAAGAAAGTATTTGTTTTATATTTAAAAGAGCATAGGGATGGTGTCTTTTTCTGGGTTTTGGGATCAAATCCAATCAGGGTGCAAGGGTGTCTATGACTGAGAGGACAGCAGCTTGAGCCTGAAGGGCTTGTGCTGAAGTCGGGCAAGCTGAGAATGGTAGTTCCCCAAGACTTGCAGGTATCTGTACGCATAAATGAGTGAATTAAAATTTACTGGTACCTTTGTTTGTCAGACCCTGTGCTGGTCAAAGTCACATTTGCCATCTCATTTAAGGTTCACAGCAACTGTGGAGTAGTAGTATTTCCATTCTACAGATGAGAAAATTGAGGCTCAAAGAGGTGACATGCCCTGGATCATTGAGCTAGCAAATGGCCAAGATAGAATTTAGACCCACGAATGTCACATTCTGGATTTGGGGCTCATTCTGTTTTTCCTCAATGGTTTTATTTGGAATGAACACCGAAACTTTCTAGGTCTTTGGCCAAGAGGAGCAAAACAAACTACAGAAACACTTTATGTCCCACAGAATTACAGAATACCAGAGCTAGAAGGGCTGTTCAAGACTAGGAAATTTTGTATTCCTTGAATTTTGTGGAGTTTCAAAATGCTTTGACACTTTTCTAAGAAAAATCAACATAGCACAGATACACAAAATCTTACTTACAAGTCTGGGGGGAAAGAATCACCCTTTGCTTCATTTTCCTGTCCTTCATATCCAACACGATTTAACATGATGAAAAGAAGTGGTAAAAAGAAGCTAACTAGACTATGAGCTTCTATATTATTACTTGTCAGGATTCTCCAGAGGAACAGAACCAATAGAATGTGTGTGTGCAGATTTATATTCAGGAATTAGCTCATGCAATTCTTGGGGCTGGCAAGTCTGAAATCTGCAGGACAGACCAGCAGGATGGAGACTTAGGGAAGAGATGATTTTGTTGCTAGAGTCCAAAGACAGTGTAGAGGCAGAATTTTCTCTTCCTCAGGGACCTCAGTCTTTTTCTCTTAAGCCTGTCAACTGATTGGATGAGACCCACCCAAATTGTAAAGGATAAACTACTTTCGTCAAAGTCTATTGATTAGAATGTTAATCTTATCTAAAGAATACTCTCATAGTGACACCTAAACCAATATTTGACCAAACATCTGGGTGCCATGGTCTAGCCAAATTGACACATAACAATTAACTATCACAGCTGTGCAAAGCAGAGCCTGGGTCTGATTCACTCTGTGTCTTCGGGGCTGAGTGCAGTTCCTGGCAGAGAGTGGCTGCTCCTGACCTGTTGGCAAATTAATGAGTCAAATTCTAAAGCTCCCAGAATGACCTTGGAGGAAGCATGGTGGAAGGCAAAGAAGGCTATGCTCAGCCCAGAAGATTAGGTGTGATTCCAAGAAGCAATTGGGAAGCAAAGAGTTGTGGACTAGAGAGGTGACATTCAGGGACTTTGGCAGAGGTGTGGACTTCCAGTGACCCTGCAGGTGTATCTCAGTGGAGCAACCCTGGTGGGGGCTCTGCGCCTGCTGAGACGCTGCAGAGCGAGGGCTGGAGTGGAAAGTGGCTTGGCCTGGCAGCGGGAGCTCCGGTCCTTGTGCTGTCTCTGGTGATCATGCGCTGTGGGCCTGGCAGATTGTCTCACCTCTCTGGACTCAGGTGCTGCGTCTATGGAAGGGTCACGAACTGGCCATCTTCAGGCAGGATCTGACCGACAATCAGGTATGTTTGACCCAGGAAACATTTACAAAACGGTTTAAATAATCGCCAATATTAAAACATTGGCGGATTTTGGCCAGGCGTGGTGGCTCATGCCTGTAATCCCAGCACTTTGGGAGGCTGAGGTGGGTGAATCAGTTGAGTTCACAAGTTCGAGACTAGCCTGGGCAAAATGGTCTCTACAAAAAATACACAAATTAGCTGGCCGTGGTAGTACACACGTGTAGTCCCAGCTACTTGGGAGGCTGAGGTGAAAGGATAATTACAGCCTGGGAGGCAGATGTTGCAGTGAGCTGAGATCTTGCCACTGTACTCCAGCCTGGGTGACAGCCAGACCCTGTCTCCAAAAAACAAAACAAAACAAAAAAATTATATAAAACAATTGGCAGATTTCACACACAAAAAATGAGGATTTATGATTTCCCTGAAAATTTCCCTGAAGTCAGGCCAACAACTCTAGGCCTGGCTTTATCTGGTAGCCACCACGCAGACAGAGGAGCCACTGTGTCCTTAGCTGGGGAAAGTCCTTGTGCTGTCCACCACGAGGCTCCCATGGCTCTATGTGGTCTCCCTGAGGCTGAGGTTGCAGTTAGCTGCCAGTCATCACTGAACTTGTATGGTGGTTTTTCACTCTTCTATGTAACCCCACCAGGCCCTGGAGACCTTGGAGTTTCTAGACCTTGTTCTAGATGCTCTTCAAGGTCTCTAGGTCTCTTTACATGAATACCAGTATGTTCCTCCAACTGGGCCCCAATACATGTCAGGCATAATCCTAGGAAGTTTATGTGCATCACAGAGGCAAAACATTCAAAGATTCTTAATTAAAATGCTGGACAGGCTTGGTATGGAGCAATCACAGGGTGGGGCTGGCACAGAGTGGGACGGAGCAGTGAAAGGAACAACACTGTCTGGCTAATTGCATGACTTGCAGTCTGAACAGCACTAAAATGATGTTTTCTCATGGTCCAGCTGCCCTGAGAGTTCTTGCATAACATGCCTTCTAAATATATATCTCTATACCTTTCCCAAAAGAGTTTGAGAAAATTTCATTTATTTCTCTAAGTCCTTCGAATGCCTGGGCTGGACATTTGCACAGCCACAGCCATTCCTTCATATGAGAGTGCCCAGGCCGTGTAGCCTTATTACCCCCTCTAGTTGATCTTTTGAGGCTCACTCTTGCTCAAGAATCTATGGCTGTACAGTAAGAAGTAAACCTCCAAATTGTATTTTCTACGACTCTTTTGGTGGCAAGAAATCTCATTTGAAATAGATCAGGTGCAAGGGAAATTTTATAGGTGAAGTTTCACCCATACCTGACTTTAAGCAGTTTTTGGGACAGTAGATGACAAGAAGACGTAATCCTAGGACTCAAGAAGCCTGTGCTCTTTCCCATGGGCAAAGGGAGCCTATAAGAGAAAAACATTACATTTGATTTTGGCATAGAAAGAATATGGGATTTGGGGCCAGGAAGCCCTGGCTTTGCCATATACTAGCTTAGCAAACAGTGCAGTCTCTACAGTGGGACATTGATACTCCTTTCCTTGCATGTTGGTTTTGAGAATGGGCACAATGTGTGTAAAGTGTCCACCACGTTGTCGTCTGTCACACACTAAGAGCTTAACAAGTGACAGCTGTGGTGGTTCTTATTACCATAGCCAGTAGGTAGTCTTGGAGTTGTGGAGACCCCTGTGGTCTAATAGGTCTGGGTGGTTTCAGAAAGGAGCTGGGCTCTTGCTGGGGCTTAGAGGATGGGTAGGATGTGGGTGGGTTGTTAGCACTGCAGGTGAGGGAACAGTGTGTGCATGGGCGGAGGCAGAGGTCAGCACGGCATGTTCAGGGGACAGGTCAGACTGGCCTGGCTAGACAAGAGGGTTCACATGGAGGCAAAGGGTTAGAACAATGCCTGGCTTTTGTGATAGCTGGTTAGAATTGCCCCATGCTCCTCTCTGAAATATCTGTCCCCTTTGCCAAGTGGAAATTGGCATTCCTTGCTCTGGCCAGATACCCTTTTCTCCCCTGCCTGCTTACCTGTAGGCGTAGGCAGTGGAGCCAATGAATTGTTCTTATTCTCTGCCAAGTTTCCAGTTAAGAGATTACATACCTGGCGTTTCTATGGAGCCGGCCTAGGAGTGTGTCCTGAGTGAGAGTCAACCAGACCCAAGGAGCCCACCAGCATGCAGTGTCCAGGGACAGTGGAGCAGACCAGGCTGGGGATCCTTTGACTTGGGATGGCTGCTTCCCAGGTTTCTCTACCCCTTTCTGTGTGGACAAAAGAACTGGCAATTCAGAGAGGGAACTCTTCACCCTGGTACTCAGGATATTTTACTGGGAAGAGCCCAGAGAAGACATCCAGTGCTTAGTCCAACTTCACACCTGACTTTGACTGCAGGAAACACTGCAGAGCTTTCTGAATAGGTGGTTGCAGCTCCTACTTGCAGACCCCCAGTGCAGGGGCTCACTCCCTCCACAACAGCCCTTGCTCCTGTTGACGGCTTTAGCAGTTTGCAAGCTTGTCTTTGTATTGAATTATGTACCAAAACTCCTTGTGTTTTCTTGTACTGCTTTTTGTTTTATTTCTGTTTATGTCTAGTTATGAGATGGATAACATTATCCTAATAGCACTTCATAGAGAGAGCCTAAACTCTAGGAAGGGAGATGTGTAAATAAGAAATGCAGGCCAGGCATGGTGCTCACACCTATCATCCCAGCACTTTGGGAGGCCAAGGTGGGAGGATTGCTTGAGCCCAGGAGTCTAAAACCAGCCTGGGCAACACAGTGAGTCCCCATCTCAACAAAAAATACAAAAATTAGCCAGGCTCAGTGGCATGCACCTGTGGTCCCAGCTACTTGGGAGGCTGAGGAAGGAGGATTGTGTGTGCCCTCGAGGTCAAGGCTGCAGTGAGCCATAATTGTGCTAATGCACTCCAGCCTGAGCAGCAGAGCAAGACTCTATCTCAAATTAAAAAAAAGAAATGTGATGCAGAGGTTGAGAGGGGAAGGGAGTAGGGAAAATTCTGGCTGAGGGTATAGGCAAGACTTTCTCAGGTTCCACACTGGGCACTCATCTTCAGGGGGCTTGTGGAGGCATGGCCAATAAGGAGAGGACCACTCAAGTTGTGGGAAAGGAGAGCAGGCTTGCTGGGGATGACTCTTCCTAGGTGCCCCTTCCCCACTGACCACGGCAACCATCTTGTTTGTTTTCATTCCCTGGAGCTAAAGAACAAGTGTGGTCTCTGTCATACGGGAGAGCTCTTTGACATTTCCTTCCTTGGGGTGAGTAAGACATAGTCCCTGGCCACAAGGAGATCATAGTCTAGAGTAGAAGAGAGATCTAAGAGGAAAAGTATGCGAAGATACTCTGTCCTGGGATGGGGTGTATGTAACAGCCAAGAGAAGGAAGATGAAGGCCCCTAATCCACTCTGAGGCATGGATCTGTCCACCCTTTCTTCTCCACCTCTAGTCTTCTCCTGTACTTTGCTGATAGCATCAGGGGTCATTTTTATCTTTTCCATTTCTAGCACTCTCTGGTAGTAACATTTTACTGAATACTTAGTGCATGCTGGGTCCTGTGCTAAGTGCTTTTCATAGATTATTTCACTTAACCCACCAGCAAAGGATTGCTCTTCTCCTTCTTTCATGACTGAAGACACTGAGGACAGAGAGGTGAACTAACCTGCTCCAGGTCACACAGCAAGAAGGGGCAGAGCCGGAATGTGAATTACAGCCACCTAACCACACAGCTTCCATTCCTTCCCCCTATACCAGTCTGAATACCTGATAGATAATACCACAACAGGGTTTTCCCAACAAATTAGGGTTGGCTGGGGAAGGGTTATTGAGAAGGAGAATAAATGGGTGGGTGAAAATTGTGAAAAGCCTTCTATTTCATGGATTCCATTTGGATTCAATCTATAGGCATTAGGGAAGCATTGCAGTGTCTTAAAGAGAGCAGTTATGTCAGGTTTGCATTTAAGGACTATGTCTCTGGAGGTGCTGTGAGGGAACTGATTGCACAGAGGAAAGTAGAGGCAGCAGGCACGGTGGCTCATGCCTATAATTCCCAGCACTTTGAGAGGCCAAGGTGGGCAGATCACTTGAGTCCAGGAGTTTGAGACCAGCCTGGCCAACATGGCAAAACCCTGTCTCTACTAAAAATACAAAAATTAGCTGGGCATGGTGGCACACGCCTGTAATCCCAGCTACTCGGGAGGCTGAGACATGAGAATCGCTCGAATCTGGCAAGTGGAGGTTGCAGTGAGCCAAGATCACAACACTGCACTCCAGCTTAGGGGACAGAGTGAGACTCTGTCTCAAGAAAAGAAAAAGAAAGGAAAAGAAAAAAGAAAGTAGAGGCAAAGAGATGGCTGGGAGGCTGTTTGGCTTTCCAGGTAAGAGTTAAGGTGCAGGGAACACCATTTGGCACTAACTGGGTACCAGGCATGGCGCTACACACTTTGCCTAATAAATAATTACATTTGATCTTTACAACAATTTTGTGAGGTGCAAATTGCAGCAGTGTTTCTCAACTCTGGCTGCCCCTGTAATTACCTGGTGAGCTGTAAAACAGTGATTCTCCAAGTGTGGTCCCTGGACTAGCAGCATCAGCATCCCTGGGGACTTGTTTACAACGCAAATTCTCGAGTCCCACCCCAGACCTACTGAATCAGAAACCGTAAGGGTGGGACTCAGCAACTTTCTGTTTGAACCAACCCTTCAGGTGATTCTATGTGAACTCGTGTGTGAGAACCACTGAACTGCAGGTTAGGTGTCTTCCCTAACCTGGAGATTAGGTCTCATTGTTCCTCCCACATTCCCAAAGCGAGTGGCTGGTCTGAAGTTGTGAAGGCAGCGACATTGTTCCAGAGGCACAGAGACAGCTGCTCGATGGAATGCTTCAATCAGGAATTTATTAAGTGCCATGTGTGTACTCAGTGCCTTGCTACGTACTCTCAGGAATTCGAAAGTTAGGTCTCAGAGCCCACCTTCAAGCAGTTGAAAGTATGTTACTTATTCATCCATTCCTTCTGTAAATATTTCTTGAGCTCCTATCATGGGTCAGGCATAGTACTGGATGTGGTGAACAAGATACACGGTGAATTGTGAACAAGACAGATAAGGTTGCCACTCTCAGTGTCTTTTTTTTTTAATTTTTAAATTTTTATTTCTATTTTTTTTTGAGACAGAGTTTCACCCTTGTTGCCCAGGCTGGAGTGCAATGGAACAATCTCGGCTCACCACAACTTCTGCCTCTCAGATTCAAGCAATTCTCCTGCCTCAGCCTCCTGAGTAGCTGGGATTACAGGGGCCTACCATTAAACTTGGCTAATTTTGTCTTTTAATAGAGACGGAATTTCTCCATGTTGGTCAGGCTGGTCTTGAACTCCTGACCTCAGGTGATCTGCCTGCCTCAGTCTCCCAAAGTGCTGGGATTAAAGGCATGAGCCACCATGCCTGGCTCACTCTCAATGTCTTAATCCTACCTTGGAAAAATAGAAGATGAACAAGTGAACAACTACATAAATGTAAAATGGTGATATTTACTATGAAGGAGAGGAAGCAAGGTCAAATGTCAGAGTAGGAGAGAGGTGGAAGGCAGGGGTGGGGGTGTCTCTGAGAAAGGGTGATTTGAACTGAGACCTAAATTACAAGAGAGGCTTGCAAAGATCTGACACAGGGCATTCCAGACAGAAAGAAGAAGGTTTGCAAAAGCGCTGAGGTGGGTGGGAGCTCCGTGAGTGTGAGGAAGAAGCAGGAGATCCACGTGGCTGGATTTTGTTGGGGGCAGAGTCAGAAGCTAGCGTGGACGAGCACAACAGGTGGGCACCAGTGGTCCAGGTGAGGACTTCAGAGGTCAGCCCCTGAGAAAGTCTGGCAGGTCCACACAAGACTCAGAGATTATCCCCAGGCTGGCCAGACCCCTTCCTGTGATCCCCACACTTGGAAATCATGGGATCTGTCTTTGGTTCCTGAGATCCAAGGAACCTGTGGACTCTTCCAATCCAAGCTCAGTCTCCAGGAAACCCATTTGTGTGCATTTCTTTTTCTCATTCTCTTTCTCTTTTAAAGAAAAATAAACCTGGGAAAGGCTTCCTTCCACAGGGGGAACCTGGAAGCCTGTTGAAGTTCTTGTAAGGGTCACACTCTCAGAAGCTCCAGTGTTAGAGATTACTCGTCTAGTGCCTAAGTCCAGCGTTCCAATTTTACAGATGAAATTGTGGCCCATAGAGCAGGGGCTTGCCACTGTAACCAGGAGATTGCTGACTGCGTGTTTAAATCTTTTTAGGGGTAGATTCTCACCATGTTGCCCAGGCAGGAGTGCAGTGGCTATTCACAGGTGCACTCACAGTGCATTGTATCCCTGATCTCCTGGGCTCTTTGGCCATGTTTCAAAGTTTCCTCAAGTTGCAAGTGGTGGAGCCTGAATGACTTCAGGTTCTTTGACTCCAAGGGCACTGCCTGTCCTTCCAAAGCCTGACTGCTTGTCCTAATTACAAGGGAAAAATGAAGGATTCCCACCTTGACTTGCAAAAATGAGGTTATTGTGTTAAGTGATCCTCCTACCTCAGTCTCCCAAGTAGCACACCACCACACCTGGCTCTGGCTACAGGTTTAATACTTTATCTTTTTGTGTTGGACATTGAGTTACTGACTCTCAGCTCCAAACCCACCCTTTGCTACTCTGATTTATGATGCTGGGGCTGGGACTCTGCAAACCACATTTCTATCCTGTCCACTGGCTCTGAGTTTAGGTTCTTGGATGGGGGTATGAGAGAGGAAGAAAGCTTTGGGCATCTCTGTATCCTCTGTCCAAGAATGACCCCAGCAACAATAGTAGACTCCGGGAATCCCCTTGGTTTCAGGTGGCAGGTGTTCCACACTCCTGGGATCAGCCTCCTTGCACCCCCAGTACCTACCAACTGGAGCACTTTCTTTAGACATTTGCATTCAAGCTCCAGAGGGCCTCCCTCCTCAGAGATTCTACATTCTAACAATCCCGATCTTTTCTTCTGTTTCTTAACCCTTGGGTTGGGAGCTGCTTTGACAGTTGCTGCTCTTGTATTCCTTAGTGCTCCCCCAACTTTTTTTTCTACCCAGTACTTGGTTAACGATTCTTTGTATCAAGGTCTCTCTGTTAAAATAACTGGTAGAGTTTCTGTCTCTTGATAGGGCCCTAACTAGACACGCTGTTTCTTTCTTTCAAATACGGTTTTAAAAGCCCCATTTGCATCCTTTTGCCTCTTCTGGTCTTTATTCTTATCTCATGAAGCAGGGTGTGTTAATATTATCAGGGAAACTGAGGCTCAGGCAGCTTTGGCCAGGTTTAGAAGTTTCCTCAAGTTGCAAGTGGTGGAGCCTGAAGGACTACAGTTTCTTTGACTCCAAGAGCACTGCCTGTCCTTCCAAAGCTTGACTGCTTGTCCTAATTCCGGGATAAAAATGCAGAACTCCCACCTTGACTTACAAAAATGAGGCGATTGTGTGCTCTATTACAAGCATTTTAAAGACTATGCTTTAAATGATGTATTCCTTGGAAATGAAAGGGCAAGAACTAGAATTTGTTAGTAAGTCTTCATGATAAATTCCAAAATCCCAATAAAATAGGATTATTCTATGAGGCTTGCAGTACTAAAAAAATTTTACTGTGGAAATGGTGTAGGTTCTTGTTTATTTTTTGTTCATCTCTATAAGACATTTTATTGGTTATATGTTTTAGGGACACATAATTTAGTTGTGTATTTTTCTATATATCTTGTATTTTGAGTGCATAAAGAATATGTGTGTTATCTGTGGTATCAAGGAATTGGGTTTCTCCTTGAATATTCTGTTGGAGTGACTGTAATTGTTATATTGGCTAATCATTTGAAAATAATTAGAATAATGTGGCAAATGTAGTATTTACAATGTGCCATGCACTGTTCTCAGTGCTTTACATATATTAAATTAACTTATGTAATTTCCACAAAAATGCTGAGAGTGGATAGTATTGTAATATTTTTTTCATTTATACCATTAAGGCACAGGGAGAATAACGAACTTGTCCAGAGTTACACAGCTGACAAGTGTGAGAGCTGGGAATTGAACCCATAATATCTGGCTCCAGAGTTCTTGCTCCTATGCTGTATACTGACTCTGTTTCTAAGATCACTCCTTTTTTGAGTCTGCAGCTGTCATAGTCAGGTTATTTATGAGTGCTGGAAAATAAGAAAGAAAACAGCAAAGGCAAGTCTGTAGAGCATATAAACAAGATGGTACAGGGCTACTTTAACAAGGGGATGCCACCACCCCCAGCGCTTAGAGAGTATGATGGATTGATTGCATTAATAGCCCCGATTATTCATGCCTCTTTTTATTCTACTTTTTGGTAATGCTCTCCCATGCTGACTCTGGGATTAACAATGTCAACTGCTGTATTAGATGTCTATGTTGTGTAACACATTACTACAATCTTACCAGCCTAAAACAATGTATCTTTCTTATTTCCCACAGTTTCTGTGGGTCAGGAATCCAAGCAGGGTTAAAGGGGCCCTTTTTCTAGGGTCTCACGAGGCTGCAATCAAGGAATCAGCTGTGCTGTCTCCTTTCTGCAGCTCAGGTTCCTCTTCCATGGTCACATCATTTGTTGACACAAGTTAGTTCCTTGTGGCCACAGCACTAAGGTCCTCCTTTTCTTGTTGGCTGGTAGCTGGGGACGACTCTCGGCTCCTAGATGTCATTGGCTCTTCCTTGCCACACGGCCCTCTTACACTGTGACAGCTCACTTCTTCAAGGCCAGTAGGAGAAACTCTTATTCACGTTCGCTATGATGGAGTCTTACAGGACATAATGAAATCATGACAATGAATATTCCAACACCTATATATACCATAGGAGAGGACTTCCAAAAGTTCACAGAAAAATGGAATTAAAAGATACAAATTTAAAAATATAAACTTTATTTCCCAACACAAGTTCCATCAAGTTCAAGACACCTTTGTAAGCAATTATAAAAGTCACGGCTGGGCATGGTAGCTTACACCTATAATCTCAGCACTTTGGGAGGCCGAGGCGGGCGGATCATGAGATCAGGAGATTGAGACCATCCTGGCTAACATGGTGAAACCCAGTCTCTACTAAAAATACAAAAAATTAGCCAGGTGTGGTGGCGGGCGCCTGTAAGTCCCAGTTGCTCAGGAGGCTGAGGCAGGAGAATGGCGTGAACCTGGGAGGCGGAGGTTGCAGTGAGCCGAGATCACGCCACTGCACTCCAGCCTGGGTGACAGAGCAAGATTCCATTTCAAAACAAACAAACAAACAAAACAAAAAAAGTCATTTAGTTCATCCCTAAAGAACTGAGGGTCTTGGGAATTTAACCATATCAATGCAGTCTTTTAACATTATTAACTGAAGAAAAATTGGTGCCATTTAAATTTTTTTTTAAGATTAGGAAACAAAAAGAAGTCAGCAGAAGTCCAATCAGGAGTGTAAGGTGAATGCCTAATGATTTCCCATCAAAACTCTTGCCAAATTTTCCTTGGTTGATGAGAAGAATGAGAAGCAGCAGTGTTGAAAGACTCTGGTAAAGCATCCCCAGGCATTTTTCTGCTAAAGCTTTGGCTAACTTTCTCAAAACGCTCTCAGAATAAGCACATGTTCTTGCCCCTTGGTCCTCCAGAAAGTCACATAAAATTCCTTGAGCATCCCCCAAAACTGTTGCTACGACCCTTAGTCTTGACCCCTCCACTTTTGCTTTGACTGTAAACTTTCATCTTTTGGTAGCCAAGGCTTTGATTGTATTTTGTCTTCAGGATTATACTGGTAAAACCACGTTTCATTTCCTGTTAAAATTCTTTAAAGAAATGCTTTAGGGTCTTCCCCCCCCTCCCCCCGCCCCACCGCTGAAACAGGGTCTTGCTCTGTCACCCAGGCTGGAGTGCAGTGATATGATCTTGGCTCACTGCAGCCACAAACTCTGAGGCTCAAACCATACTCCCACCTCAGCCTCCTGAGTAGCTGGACTACAGTTATGCACCACCACATCTGGCTAATTTTGTTTATTTTTTATAGAGACAAGGTCTTACTATGTTACTTAGGCTTGTCTCAAACTCCTGGTCTCAACTGATACTCCTGCCTTGGCCTCCCAGAGTGCTGGGATGACAGGTGTAGCCACTTTATCCAGCCAGTTTTAGCATCCTGATCCCAGATGTTTAAAATTTCCATTGAAAGCTTTCCTCTTGTGTGCAGTTGATCTGGGTGCAACAGTTTTAGCACCTATTGAATGGAAAGTTTGTTCAACTTTAATTTTTCAGTCAAAATTGTGTAAGCTGAACCAACTGAGATGTCTATGGTGTTGGCCATTGTTTCTGGTGTTAATTGTTGGTTCTCTTCAATTACGGTATGAACAAGATTAATTTATTCCTCACGAATTGATGTGGATGGTCTGCCACTGTGGTCTTTCATCTTCAACATCTTCTCGTCCCTTCTTAAAACAAGTTATCCATTTTTAATTTGCTGATTTCGTAGGGGCATTGTCCCCTAAACTTTTCATAAAACATCAATGATTTCATCATTCTTTCATCCAAGCTTCACTGTACATTTGATGTTTGTTCCTGCTTCAATTTTAGTAGAATTCGTGTTGCTCTGATAGGGGCTATTTTCAAACCAATATTTTATCCTTCTTAGTGCCTCAAATTAAATCCTGCTCACATGTTATAACAAGGTAGTATGGTTTTATTTTGGTGCAAAAAATTTTGAAATCCATGCATAGTTTTTAAAAAATATGTCTTGTCCATAAACTTTTTGAAGGCCCCTTGCATTCTACTGGCCAGAAGCAAGTCATAGGTCCCACCTGTATCCATGAGTAGATTATACATGGGTGTGACTCATTGGGGGCTCATCTTAGAATCCTTCCTACCACTCTTATTTTAGCCACTGGAATGTGCAAACTTAACATTAGCAGAAATGTGCTCGCAGATTTCTGCTGGGCCCCTACCATTGCCCTGTGGCCATGCCTGGGCTAATCTACTGTGAGAGAAAGTGAGAGACATGTAAAGGAGAGCTGAGCCATTCCAGCTGAAACTTAGAACAGCTTAGAGCCAGTCAAACTCCAAAAGTGAGAAAGAGTCTGACCAAAATCAGAGCTGGCTATCCAACCTGCAGCTGACTGTAGACTGTGAGAAAGCCCAGTCACGACTAGAATCATCACCTACCTCATAAGTTTGTGAACAGTAATAGATGGTTGTTTTTAAGTTGCTGAGTTTAGGTCATTTTTATGTAGCATTGTGCTGTCAACAGATAACGAATACAGTGTTACCATTTGTTGCCTACCATTTCTTGCCAGGTATCATATTAGTTTTTTCATGCTTGCTTTCTCATTTAACCCTCAAAGCAGCCCTGAATGAGGGCTTGTGTCTAATCAGTATTTTCACTGTAGACATTGGTGAGGACGTCAATATTATGATTGCTAATGGCCAAAAAGCCCCTGAAAAGATGCTCAACATCACTAATTGTTAGGGAAATATAAATCAAAACTACAATGAGATACCACATTGCAATCATTAGAATGGCTACCATAAAAAATAACAGAAAATAACAAATGTTGGAGAGGATGTGGAGAAATCAGAACCCTTGGGCACAGTTGGTGAGACCGTAAAATGGTGCAACTGCTGTGGAAAACAATATGGAGGTTATTAAAAAATTAAAAATAGAATTACTGTATGATCAAGGAATTCCACTTCTGGATATATACCCCAAATAACTGAAAGCAGGATCTCAAAAAAAGTCTGTGCATGAACGTTCATAGCAGCATTATTCCCAACGGCTAAAAGATGGAAGCAGCCTAAGTGTCCATCAATAGGTGAGCAAATAACCAAAATGTCATATACACATGCAATGGAATATTATTCATCCTTTAAAAGGAAGACAGTTCTGACACATGCTGTGATGTGAATGAACCTTGAGGACTTATATTAAGTAAAATAAGCCAGCAACAAAAAGACATGTACTGTATGATTCCACTCCTATGAGGTATCTAGTGTAGTGAAATTCATAGAAACAGAAAGTAGCATGGTGGTTGCCAGGGGCTGGAGGGGAGAGGAGTAGGGAATTATTGTTTAACGGGTACAGCTTCAGTTTTGTAAAATGAAAAAAGTTCTGGAAAAGGATGGTGGTGATTGCACAACCATGTGAATCTATTGTCTGTACATTTAAAAATGGCTAAGATGGCAAATTTTATGTTATATGTATTTTAATCACGATTTTAAAAAGCAGACTATGGCTGGGCACAGTGGTTCACACCTGTAATCCTAGTACTTTGGGATGCCAAGGAGGGTGGATTGCCTGAGCTCAGGAGTTTGAGACCAGTCTGGGCAACATGGTGAAACCCCATCTCTACTAAAAATGTAAAAATTAGCCGACATCATGGTGCGCACCTGTAGTCCCAGCTACTTGGGAGGCTGAGGCATGAGAATTGCTTGAGCCCAGGAGGCAGAGGTTGCAATGAGCCGAGATTGCACCACTGCACTCTAGCCTGGGTGACAGAGTGAGACTCTATCTCCAAAAATAAAATAAAATAAATGAATGAATAAATAAACAAATGCAGACTATGATTACCATCTCTTCTACTTGCAGTGCAAATCCTCCTGTAAAAAGCCTACTTTTTTTTTTTTTTTGAGACGGAGTCTTGCTTTGTTGCCTAGGCTGTAGTACAATGGTACAATCTCAGCTCACTGAGACCTCCACCTCCCAGGTTCAAGCGATTCTCCTGCCTCAGCCTCCTTAGTAGCTGGGATTACAGGCAAGTGCCACCACACCTGTTTGATTTTTGTATTTTTAGTAGAGACGGGATTTCACTGTATTGGCTAGGCTGGTCTTGAACTCCTGACCTCAGGTGATCCACCTGCCTAGGCCTCTCAAAGTGCTGGGATTACAGGCGTGAACCTCTGTGCCTGTTCTTACTGTTCTTTAAATTACTTCCTCCAAGAAGCCCTCCTTGCTGACATGCCTCTCTCTCTCTTTTTGTTTTTAATATTCCAGTTTATCTTTTGTAGTAAGACCCGAAGTTTAAGGGTAAGTGATGCATGGAGTTTGCAAAGTCTGTAAGTTCAGGGCCTCTGATGTTGGACTCCCTGGGTTCAAATTTGGACTGTACCCTTGATCAGCTATGTGGTCTTGGGAAATTTACTTAATCTCTGTAAGCATCAGGTTTCTCATATGCAAAGTCAAGATAACAGTACAACCTCATAGCATTGTTGTGAAGATTGAGTGATGAGAGACATGTAAAATGCTAGACACAGTGCCTGGCAAGAAGTAAGCACTCAGTAAACATCAGCTGTTGTTGGTACCTGATAAAAGATAATACCTGCCTAGTGATTCTAAAAAAACACAAGATACTCATCATTATGCACAACATAGAGGACGTAATTAAGAACTTGGCAACTGAAAAAGTATAGTGTATGGTTTCCTACCTATTGTGTGATCCTAAGAACAAACCATTTGTTCTTTTCCTTTTAGGTAGTATTCAAAATTAAGGGAAAATTGCCCACAATCGAAGTCTGGACATTATAGAAATGGGTCACAGTACAAAGCCTTCCACAGTCAAATGACTCAATTAGTGTTCAAATGGCCACGTCATGGCATTAGTGGCTCTTCCCTGCTCACCTTATCTTACAGTTGTTTCTCCCCTCTGTTGTCTCTTCCCTCTTGAAGATGTTGGTATGGGATGTCCTGTATGATCAGTGTTGTGCAGTCCTATGTGGCTCAAAGCAGGGTGAGCTTTTTGAGGGATGGGGCCACGTCTGATTCACCCCCTGATGTATCACTGTGCTTGACACAAAGAAGGCTCCCGCGAGTATGCACAGGATTGAATCAATAATGTTGTGAGGACTTAGGGGTCATAGTTAGAGGTTTCCTAAGAATCGGGAAACATACATGTACGCATGAAGAGTTGAACTTTAAATTCCACACGTAATGGATCAGAAAAGAGTAGTGCAAAATGTAGCGATTTTAGCATGAAGACACTCAGGCTACCTGTCTTGGCTGGCCAGGGCTGCTATAACACATTATCATGGACTGACTGGCTTAAACAACAGAGAATATTTCTCACAGTTTTGGAGCCTAGGAAGTTCTAGATCAGAGTGTCAGCGTGATTGAGTTCTGTTGGGGGCTCTTTTTGTGGTTTTCCAACAGCTGTCATCTTGCTGTGTCCTCACGTGGTGTACAGCACAGACAGAGGAAGCAAACTCCTATCTCTTCCTATGAGGGCACTAATTCCATCCTGGGGCTCCACCATCATGACTGAATTACCGCCCAAAGACCCCATCTCTAAATACCACCACACTGGGGATTACGGTTTCAAAATATCAATTTTTGGCAGGGAGCAGGGGACACATTTAGTACACAGCCACTTAACACTTTACTTAGGATTAACCTTTAAAGAGAATGTGAGGATCGCACCATTGCACTCCAGCCCTGGCAACAGTGGCCAGACTCCGTCTCAAAAAAAAAAAAAAAAAAAAAAAAAAGAAAGAAAATAAAGAGAAACAAAGTGGGACCATCAGAAGTTGGCACTGGCTGGTGGTTTCAGTGGTGGTTTCAGTGGTGGTTTGTCGGACTTGGAGGGATGGCAAAGGGAGTCACAGATGATAAATATCACCAGGACCCCACCCAGCTTTCATCAAGGTGGGAGTCATACTGGTTTCTGGGTCCATTGGTCAAGTCATGCCCATGGTGGAGGTAGACACCATTGACTATGTAAGCCTGACACCACCTAGGCTCCAGTTGCATGCTCACCAAGCCTGTGGGTAATCCTGTCTATGGGGAAATCATGGAGTGGTGAAATGGACTCAAGTATTCTTGTTCTCATGTGTGTTAAGTGGAACCAAAGATGTCCACATCTTCACCCCTGGGAATTGTGACTATACTGTGTTACATGGCAAAGGCAAATTAAGTTTGCAAATGGGATTATAGTTTCTAATTGGCTGACTTTAAATTGGGGAGGTTATTCTGGATTATCTGGGTGAGGTTAAGGTAATCACAAGGGTCCTTAAAGGTGGAAGAGGAAGGCAGAAGAAGAGTGAGATTGGAAGGATGTGAGCTGAGAAGGATTCAGCTCACTGTTACTGGCTTTGAAGATGGAGGAAGGGGCCATGAACCAGGGAGTGCAGGCAGCCTCTAGAAGCTGGAGGAGAAAAAAATAAGGATCCTCCCCTAGAGCCCCCAGAAGTAATTTTCCTGCCAACAGTGAGACCCATGCCAGGCTTCTGATCTGCTAAACTGTAAGATCATACACTGGTGGTATTGTAAGCCACTAAATTTGTGGTTTTGTTACAGCAGCCGTTGGAAACTAATACACCAGAACAGTGATTTCTCAGTGTAAATGAGTAAATTAACATTTTTATTTGTTTCAGCTTCAAGATATGTGGCTTAAACTCTCCATGGGATGATACAATCCTATTTCTGACTCTGGAAAGCTGACCAGACTTTGCCCCTTGCAATGAACTGAATGTTTGTGTCTCCCCAAAATTCAAATGTTGAAATCCTGCCCTCAAATGTGATGTTATTAGGAGGTGGGGGCCTCTGGGAGGTGCTTAGGTTATGAGGGTGAAGCCCTCTTGAATGGGATTATTACCCTTGGAAAAAGGACCCCAGAGAGAACTCTCATTTTTTTTTTTTTTTTTTTTTTTTTTTTTTTTTTTTTTGCCATGTGAGAATACAGGGAGAAGATGGCCATCTATGAACCAGGAAACCCTCACTAGACACCAAGTCTGCCAGCACCTCGAACTTGGATTCCTCAGACTTCCCAACTGTGGGAAGTAAATGTTGTTTAAGCCACTCAGTCTATGGCACTTTTGTTATAGCATCCTGAATAGACTAACATATTAGGACTTTCCACTAAGAGACCATAAGAATTGTCATCATAATATTGGGAGCTTCTATGTGTTGAGCGCTTTACCAGTGTGTTGCCTAGAATTATCTCTATAACCCTATGAATTAGGTGCAGTTATTCCCATTTTATAAATGTGATAACTGTGGTTTAAGTTGAGCCACACAACCTCAGATGATGTGATGTGGATTTAAACCCTGGTCTGGGTTCTCCACTCATGTTCTTTTGAACACCCCTAGCTGCCTCACCGCCATGCTGTCTCTGAGAAGACTCTGTCTCTCGGAGAACAATCTGCCTTGCTGATGGCATGAGGCATGACGAAAAGCAGCTGGGTGGGAGAGGGACAGAAAAATCTCCCATCTTCCTGCATAGCTGAGGCTTTCTCCATTCCTAGGGAGAAGGCACTGGAGTGAATCCCATGAACATTCTCCACTATTTGCAAAATGTTGCCAATATACTTCTGTGTATTGATATTTTGAAACCGTAATCCCCAATGTGGTGGTATATTGTATTTTAGCTGTTTTACAAATTGTATATGCTTCATTCTAGCTCGGTTTCTGTCATTCTCAATGATTTCTTTATTTTCTTAAATATTTCTGAATAAAAGGGCCTCCTTAGTTAACCTAAGACAGGTGTATTTAACCTGAACCAGGTGTGGTTAACCTGAATGAAGAGGAGGCAACTGACAAATGGTCAGAGAAAGCTGATTAGGAAATGAACATCCTATATGGTAGAGGTTCTTCTTTATCACACACACAACTCTTGATGAAATGAGAATACATAAAATCAGCACTAGCACACCTGCTTGGTTTCACCTGCTGCCTCCAAGATCATGATTGATCTGCAGAGCAGAGTTGAGAGCAGACACCATTTGTCTATGGTCTGTCCCAGTGGAATCATATGACATGTCATATCTGACTATGACTGACCAAATCTTCCCGACTCACTTTGCCAAAGAGGGAACTAGGTCTTTGGGGTTGGAGTGACTTACCTAAGGTCTTTCTATGGCGAGGTGGCAGGGCTAGAATTTAAACCCAGACTCTAGGTTCCAAGTGCACACCCTTTCTGCTGTACTATCGTAGCCTGTTTCCCTTCAGTGCTTAGCTCAGTTCCTTGAATGTATTGAGTCAGCTCTGTAAGTGCTTCCTGAATGAAGCTGAGGTTGTACACATGAGAATAGTGAATACGACTTTTTGTTTCCCAGCAGTTTTGCTGGGTGACTGCAGGAAGCACTTGGCTTTCATCATCAGCCAACTGGGGATATCCACCCCTGGAAGTCATTTGATCACTTAAGCTCTCAACTCACTCAGGAGGTTGCCTGCAAGGGCCTTGCAGCTTTGATCCAAATTTTCCATCCAAACAGCCATGTAAACGGAGAGGCTCCTGATTCCACCCAACCCCCAAATTGCCGCTCTCTTTCTCAACTAAAAGAAAGAAAATGTGTCTTCCACTGTGGCTGGGCTACCTGAACAGATCAAGTGCTGGAATGCACTGATTGCTTTGAGGAGCAGGATCCTTTTTAGCTTCATCTTTTTGTTTTGCTGCTGGGCTTTAGGAGACTCAGTGTTTATTGCTTATTATAAGTCTCACCAGAAAATATTTCAATCTCATCATCTTCACCATTCAGGCTAAGGCCAATGAATGCAATTCAGTCCCAGAAACAGTAATCATGCACCATCGTATCCAAGCACTGTGTCAGAAGTAGGGATGTGGAAGTCAGTGTGGGGCCATATTCTCTCAGGGAGGGCACAATATCTGGCCCAGCGGAGGAAGAGTTAACCCAAAGCAGAGCTGTTCATGTTAAGCTGTGGCTGAGTAGCCTGACATGAGCATGGGAGACAATTCCTTTTTTGAATTCGCACTGTGTGAAGCCTCGTGTCAGCTGCCAGATGCTTTCATGACCTGAATCATCTTTGGCAAATCCTGTAACAGGAGCAATGTTCTTCCCGTGGTACAGACAAAGAAACCGAGGCCCAGAGAGAGGAGCCAGAGCATTGGAGTGGAAAGGTTCTGGGGGACCTGGGTTCAAACCTTAGCCACAAATCCTGAGGCTTTGGACACTTTTCTCAGCCTCTCTGAGCCTCTGTTGAGTCATTTGTAAGTATAAGTAAGTGGTTGTGAGGTTCCATGGGTAGGTGCAGGTGTTAGAGGGGTTATCCTGGCGCCAGACAGAGTCACTGCTCTCACAGCTCAGAAGATCCTGTGAGCGACAGAAGCTCAGGTGCCTCTCTCAGCTGAGCCTCATAGTTTCGAGACTACCAGTGGGTTATTCTATCACCCCTGAGGAAATGCCCGAATGGATTCTGGAGGAATGTGTTTGTTGGTTGTGTTCTTCATTATTGATCTCTCTGGAGGGATGTCTGCATCACCCCTCTCTGGCAGGCTTGGAATTGATGGATGAGAAGGGAGGGAAGAACAGCCTGGATGGTCTCCCTGTAGGAGCCTGGTCCAGAGTCTACTTGCTTGGGGGCAGCCACCCATGCAGTGGTAGTCCTGCAGCATCCTAAACTCCTGACCTGTCTTATTGCTCCCGTTTCCCATCTGGGAGGAGGTGGTTGAAAAACCCACTTGCCTGAACTGTAGGACACTGTCTGGCCCTGGTTTTGTCCTGGGTGGTGAAGGGACTACCTGGGGAGACTTTTTTTGATTTGGGATGGTTCATCTTTTCCTTCCTTTCTTGCCTTATTTTATTTCATTGAAGCGATGGGCTTTCTTCCCACTGCCTTTGAGACAACCCTCCGGAGAGTCTGACTTGGGTCTTCCTCACTAATGCACATTGGCTCAGGACTGCTTTGATGGATAGAGGCAATTTTCCTTGGAAATCGGCTGCAATATTGGCAGTTCCATGGGACATACATTATATTCCTCTCAGAGAGAGATTTTCTGTGGGGTCTTGAGATGGAGTGATGCTGTTCAAGAGGGTTTGGGGAAAGTTGAAATCACCTGAAAGGAAAGGCATCTATTTCAATGTTTAGCATAGCTGCATCTCTTGGCGAATGGGTCCAGCCCACTCTTGCAAAGTGGCTCCTTTAGAAGAAGAGGGAACTTGTCCATGTCTTATTGAAGGTAGATAAATTAAAAGGCGAGGAAGCAGAAGCACGTCCAAGTAGAACAGAGCTCCTGCCAGGTGCAAGAGGACTCAAAGGCCCCTGCATCCCAGAACTCTTGGTTTTCAACTGAGATAAGAGAGACCCATTGATCAAAGGATGTGTCACATATGGTGGAAGGTGCTGGGCACTCGGGAAGAACAGGGCACAGTCACCATCCTTTTCCTACTAGAATTGACCGTTTCTTTAGGGACACACACATGCACAAATAGCCCTCTTGATATCATAGGACAAGTATTAATAATAACAGCTAAAATTTGTTTATAATCTGTAAAAGCATTAAGTACTTGACATTCACTAAAACTTTTCAAGGTAGGTATTATAATTATCTCCATTTTACAGACAAGGAAACTGAGGCATGGGGAAGTGAAATAATTTGTCTCAGGTCATCCCTAGTAAGTAGAGGAGCTGGGATTCAAATCCAGGCCCTCTAGTTCCCTCGCCCCTGCTCTGTGCTGCTGTGTTGCTCTCTTGCTGACCTCTGCAAATGCAGAGACATCTGAAAGCTTCCAGAGGTGTATTTGCTGGCTCGTAAATCCCAGATCTCTGTCCGATCAGCCCAGCACTGTTTCCCCCAACCTTACTTCTTCTTGGAAACTTTGCTTCCTTCTGTGTGTCTTGTCTTGTTGTGGTCAAAGGGCTAGGTCTGGAGGCAGCAGGGTGTGGGGTAGGAGGGCAGAGACATTGGTCCAGAGGAAGCTGCAGGCTTCATCCCAGGAGGGTTTGTTCGGGAAATCGGGGCCCGCTCTGGACCAAGCTCTGTATTGGGTGCAGGGAGGTGCCGGTGAAGGGTCCTTGTTCTCTTGGATCCCTGCTCTCTTGGATCTTACCGTCTTGCTGGGGCACCAGACAATAAGCAAACCAACACATGGAAACCCAGGTGGATGCTGTGCAGAGCATTAACAATGGATGCTGTGAGCAGGTGGATGCTGTGCAGAGCATTAACACTGGATGCTGTGAGCAGGGATGATGAATGTCTATTTTGGGTTGGATGACCAGGTAAGGCCTCACAAAGAAGTGACACTGAACATGAGATCTGGATAATAAAACAAAGCCAGCCCAGGGATCATAGGAAGGAAGGGTGTTCCAGGGAGAGGAACCTGTGTGTGCCAAGGCCCGGGTAGGAGCAGGACGGGCAGGGCATGTTTGACGACAGAGGCTGTGCAGTTGGGATCATGGGGGTGGGAAGGGCGGTAGGAAAGGAAATAAAAGAGGAGGCTGAATAATCATGTAGGGCCCTGTAGATCATAAGGAAGAGTCAGAGTTTTATTCCAGGTGTATTAGGAAGCCATGGAGGCTGGAGGATGGAGTAGGGACATGATCTGCTGAGATGCTGCCATTCCATGGACACTAGCCCCTTGACCTTGGTTCTAGGCATTTAAGCAGGTATAAACCTCGTGGCAAGATAGTGAGTACTGATGACCAGAGCCCTCGTCAGGGATCAGAATGGCGATTCCATTCATTCTCTTGTTCTTTATCCAGCAAACAGTATTGGGGCATTGATCATGTGCCAGGTATTTTGCTATCTAGCACTGAGGATATGAAGCAGTCTGGGATAATACACCCTTAGCCTCCAGGAGTGCCCCTTCTGTGGGTGAGACAGGGAAACAATTGGTCCAGAACAGGCCAGCAGGGGTATGACAGTTTCCCCCATCACTAAAAGACACAGGCAGGTTAAGCCCTCCAGCCTTTTGTGAAATGCACACGAGACACATTCAAAAATAAGAGTAATCTTCTAACTATGAAGAAATCTTAATACGAACAATTACAACACAATGTAATAAATATTAATGGAACAATTAAGTTTGTCTGCTCTGCCCAGGGAGACTCATAGGGAAGTGAAATGAGTAGAAGCTGGTTAGGGTGAGAAAAGCTTGGGGAAAGAAGAGAAGGTGCTCAGGATCCTTTTACTGGAGCGCGGAAGCAGGGAGGAGAGGGAGAAGGTCATGCTTAGAAAAAAAAAATCTTTGTCATTCCTTCATACGAAGGTCACAAATGAACATTTTAGCCAAGACCTTTTTATGTGCAGGGATATGAGAAATGCCCAGAATGAATCAAATCCCTGGATGCTACAAACTTAGACGACCTTATTGAAGATCTGGTCTGGTAAAGAAAGACACAAGATTAAAACCAAAACCAACTTTCTTCTAAATACCAACGTGTATTGGACTTCCCTCTAGTGGCTACATGCAAAATAACAAGCCTACAGGTCCCAAGTAGAATGTTGCATTGTTCTCTACTCTGTTTACTTAGCAATCAACATATTAACTGTGCTTCACTCCATGTACCTTCCATTCACACACCTGGCAAACACCATCTCTTCCATGATATTCTCCTATATCTCCTTCCAGAAGTAACTTCTGCCTTCTCAGTTGTCATTAGTCATGCAACCAGCTTTCACTTATCTACTGAGAAACTGTTATGCGCAGGACCCGCAGATGTTATGTTTCAGTCCCTGCCTTACTTTTGCGCTATCTGGGAGGACACGTCTGTCTTCCCTGGGCACTCTCTGAGCTTCTGGAAGGCACTAAGTCTGATATATTACCCATTGTGTTTAATAGAGGAGGAATAACATTGATTCGAACCAAAGCAAAGGTGGCCACTAGTGCCTTCAAAAAGGATGTGTGTGTGGAACAAATTCACACAGAATTGGAATAAGAAATCATTATGAGTTGATGCTTCTGCTAGCTAACATTTATTGAGTGCTTACAGGCCTGAGGGCTTAGCCTCTCTGTGCCTCAACTTATTCATCTGTCAAATGGAGATAATAGTTCTTAGTGCACAGAGAACTATGCAAGAGTTAGCTGAGTTACTGTGTATGCTGTCTCGTGGTTAAGAGGAGCCTGTGTCTGAATCCTGCTCTGCCATTTCCTTGAAAGTGACTATGGCTTACGGGATTTTAATAACAAAAATACATATCTTGTTGTGATGAGTAATGATGATAATGCCTGGCATATACGAATAGCCCAATAAGCATTAAATTACTATAATAGTACTTGCCATGAAAAAATAAATGTTAGATATTAATCTTACCATCTCATTTACTTTGCCCAACAAAACACTGAAATACTGCTATGATTAGTTCCACCATGTGATGAAGAAACTCAAGCACAGACGGGTCAAGAGCTTGCCCAAGAGATGAGCCAATCTTTGAACACAGTGCCTGAATACAGAATTGCCCTCCACACCCCTCTTTTCTGGCTGACATGACTGAAGAACACGAGTCATAATATTAGAACATATTGGTGAGTCCTTGGGGTGCAAGTAGGCAGACACAGCTAAGTCATGGGGTATGGGCTGGAGAAAGCTGAATTGCTCAGATGAATAAAATAGTTATTTGATGTTGTTGCTTGTATTAGAGGAGAGATAGAAGAAGAGAAGAGAGGGGGGAAGTAGGCAATGCAGCAAGAAGCTAGTATTTGGGGAGATAAATACTAAATAATTTATGCTTACATTCTAAAAAATTGAGATACAATTTACACACCAAAAAACTTACCCTCTTGAATTGTGCAAATGAATGATTTTTAGTGTATTCACACAGGTGTGCGACTATCAGCTCTATCTAATTCCAGAACATTTTTATCTCTCTAAAATGAAACATTGTACTTATTAGCAAAACTCCCCATTCTCCCACCCCACCCTCCAGGCCCCGTCAACCACGAATCGGCCTTCTGTCTTTACACATTTGCCTATTCTAGATGTTATGAATGGAATCACCAATATGTAGTCTTTTGTGTCTGTCATTTTTCACTTAGCATAATGTTTCCAAAATTCATCCGTGTAGTAGCATGTATCAGTACTTCACTTTTTTTAATGGCTCAGTAATATTTCCCTGCATGGAGAGCCCACATTTTGTTTACCCATTCAACCAGTCGATGGGCATTTCGATTGTTTCTTCCTTTTTTCCTATTCAAGTAACACTACTATGAACAGTCCTGTCCAGGTTTAGCGTGAACATATGTTTTCACTTCTCTTGTGTATACTTAGGAGTGGAATTGCTGGGTCATATGGCAACTCTATGTTTAATTTTTTGAGGAAGTGGCAAACCATTTTCTAAAGTGGCCACACCATTTTACATTATCACTAGCTATGCATGAAGGTTGTAATTTCTCCACATCCTGGCCAATGCTTGTTATTTTTAACTAAAAATTTATAGCCATCTTAGTGTGTGTGAAGTACCTCATACCTCATTGTGGTTTTGATTTGCATTTCTCTAAAAACTAATAATAATATTTTTGTGTATATTATCTATTTGCATATATTCTTTGTGGAAATATCTACCTAAATTTTTTACCCTTTGAAAATAGAATTATTTATCTTTTTATTGTTGACTTGTAGGAGTGTTTTTTTTTAATATATTCTGGATACAAGTCCCTTAGTAGATATATGATTTGCAAATATATTCTTCCATTCTGTGGGTTGTTGCTTTTCTTTTCTGATAGTGTCATTTGAAGTACAAAAGTTTCTAGTTTTGATGAAGTCCAATTTTTTCACACTTGTGTTGCTTGTGATTTTGGTGTCATATCTAAGAAGTCATTGCCTAATCCAAGGTAATGAAGATGTATGTCTCTTTCTTCTAAGTGTGTTATAGTTTTAGCTCTTACATGTTGGTCTCTCATCTATTTTGAGATAGTTTTTATATACGTATAAGGTGAAGGTTCACATTCATTCCTTTGCATGCATGTGGATATCCAGTACCATTTGTTGAAAAGGCTTTTATTTTCCCCATTGAATTGTCATGGCACATGCTGAAAATTAATTGACCATAAATTTAAGAGTGTGTTTCTGGGCTGTGAGTTCCATTCTTCTGCGTGGCTATCCTTATTCCAGTACTACACTCTCTTAATTACTATAGCTTTGTAATACGATTTAAAATTGTTAAGTGTGAGTTCTCCAAGTTTGTTCTTCCTTTTCAAGATTGCTTTGGCAACTCTGGGTTCTGGGCATTTCAATATGAATTTTAGGATCAGCTTGTTAATTTCTGCCAACATGAAAGGGAGCTGGGATTTAACTGGGCCGCATTCCATCTGTAGGCTGCTCTGGGGAGTCTGCGCGTACTGGGGAGTGTGGCCATCCCCACAATATTAAGTCTTCCAATGTAAGAACATGGACTGTTGTCCATTTACTTAGGTCTTTAATTCTTTTCAACAATATTTTGCATTTTTAAGTTGACAAATCTGGCACGTCTTTTAAAAAATTTATTCCTAAGTATTTATTTTGTTGCTCTCATAAGTGAACTGGTTTTCTTTTTTTTTCTTTTTTTTTTTTTTTTGAGACGGAGTCTCGCGCTGTGTCACCCAGGCTGGAGTGCAGTGGCGCGATCTCGGCTCACTGCAAGCTCCACCTCCCAGGTTCACGCCAATTCTCCTGCCTCAGCCTCCGAGTAGCTGAGACTACAGGCGCCCGCCACCACGCCCGGCTAGTTTTTTGTATTTTTAGTAGAGACGGGGTTTCACCATGTTAGCCAGGATGGTCTCGATCTCCTGACCTCGTGATCCACCCGCCTCGGCCTCCCAAAGTGCTGGGATTACAGGCTTGAGCCACCGCGCCCGGCCGTGAACTGGTTTTCTTAGTTTCATTTTCAGATGATTCATTGTTAGCATATACAAAGAAATACAACTGATTTTTGTATTGATCTTATATCCTGCAACGTTGCTGAACTCATTTATTAGCTCTATTTACAAGACAATGTCATCTGCATAAAGATAGACTTACTTCTTTCTTTCCAATCTGGATGCCTTTTCTTTCCTTTTCTAGCTTAATGGTCATGGTTAGAATTCCCAGTACAATCAATGCTCACACAAGTGAGGAGAATGGACATTCTTCTCTTGTTCCAGATCTTCAAGTGAAAACTTTCATTTTCTCATCATTTAGTGTGATGTTAGGTATTGCTTTTTGTAGATGGCCTTTAGAAGTTGAAGAAGTTCCCTTCTAATCCTGGTTAACTGTTTTTATCGTGAGAGGATTTTGTTGGAGATAGAATTCTTGAATTTTTTTCTTTCAGTAGTTTGAATATGTCACCCTACTTCCTTCAGGCCTTCATAGTTTCTGATGAGAAATCTTAATAGAAGTAAAATTCTTACTTAATTCATTATATTACTAATTATACTTCTTTTAAGATTTTCTCTTTGGCTTTGAACAATTTGATTATGATGTGTGTAAGTGTGGATCTCTTTGAATTGGTCCTCTTTGGAGTTTGTGGAGCTTCTTATAGGTGCAGGTTAATGTATTTAAATCAAATTTGAGAAACTTTGGGTTATTATTTCTTCAAATGTTTTTATGCACTCATCTATTTGTCTCCAACTTTTGGGATTCTTATTAAGTGTATGTTGATACACTTGATATTGTCCCACAGGTCTCTGAGACTCTGTTCATTTTTCTTCATTCTTTTTCTTTTTCTTTTTTTTTAAGATGGAGTCTGGCTCTGTTGCCCAGACTGGAGTGCAGTGGCACAATCTTGGCTCACTGTAAGCTCTGCCTCCTGGAATCATGCCATTCTCCTGCCTCAGCCTCCCGACTAGCTGGGACTATAGGCATCCACCACCACGCCCAGCTAATGTTTTTGTATTTTTAGTAGAGGCAGGGTTTCACCGTGTTAGCCAGGATGATCTCGATCTCCTGACCTCGTGATCCGCCCACCTCAGCCTTCCAAAGTGCTGGTATTACAGGCGTGAGCCACTGTGCCCGCCGATTCTTTTTTTTTTTTTTTCTGTCAGACTGGATAATCTCAACTGATCCTTCTTCAAGTTTGCTGATTTTTTCTTCTGCCTATTCAAATCTGCTGTGGAATCCCTTTAGTAAATTTTTCATTTCATTTACTTTATTTTTTTTAAACTACATCTCTTAAGTTTGGGACAGTTATTATGATTTTCATCTCCAAAATTTCTATCTGGTTCTTTTAAGAAAATAATTTGTATCTCATTTTTTGATAGAATAACACTCCTGCCCCCCTTGTTCACAGGGGATATATTTAAAGATCCACAGTGGATGCCTAAAAACATGTATAACATCAAATACTATATATACTATGTTTCTTCTCTACGTATATATCTATAGTAAAGTTTAATTTATAAATTAGACACAGTAAGAGATGAACAACAACAATAAAATAGAACAACACTTCTAACAACATACTGTAATAAAAGTTATGTGAATGTGGTTTCTCTCTTTTTCTTTCAAAACATCTTATTGTACTGTACTCACTCACTTCTTGTGATGAGATGATAAAATGCCTATGTAACGAAATAAAGTGAAGTGAATGATGTAGGCATTGAGATGTAACATTAGCCTACTATTGACCTTCTATATTCCTTAATCTAAGTAGCCATCTCTTAATTGCTGTAAACGCCTAGGTGCCACTTGTTTCAGGGACCCCCTTGCTGAAGTCTTTGTACAGGCTCAATGCTTTCTGGAATAACACACTGTCATCAGTTGGAACGTATTTTCTGTTCGTGTCTTCTACTCATAAATTTAACGTTTTTCTCCCTCTTGACTAAACATTTATCACACATTGTAGCTGCAACTTTTGCAGTGTGATGTATGACAGCAAAACTAGCATGACTTTCTTTTTCCTTCTCCATAGTTTCCTGGATAGATTTGTTCATACTGTGGATCTTACCAATCAAAGCACACGTCTTTTTCCTTTCCTTATTAATTAGAGAACTTTCACCTTTTACTTAAAGGAAACAGTTTATACCCTTCTCTTTAGCATAGATGAATTGTTATTAAGTAAAATAAGGGTTACTTGAACATAAGCACTGCGGTGCTGTCAGAATTGATTTGATATATGAGACAGTTCCTAAGGGACTAGTGGGCAGGTAGCCCATACAGTATGGACACTCTGGACAAAGGGATGATTCTTGTCCCAGGTAGGATGGAGTGGGATGGCATGAGATTTTATTGTGCTACTCAGAAAGGTGCACAATTAAAAACTAATAAACTGTGTATTCCTAGAATTTTCCACTTCATATTTTTAGACCACAATTGACCCTGGGTAACTACAACTGTGGAAAGTGAAACCTAAAGTATTTCCATGAATAGCACAGTAGCACAGGCATCATCATGATATAAAAGACTCCTATATCATTTGGTGGCAGTCTATGACCAAAGTTGACATTAAGATGACAAAACTTAGCCTAGGCAGCATAGCGAGACCTTGTCTCTACAAATAATAAAAAGTTAGCTAGGCATGGTGGTGTGCACTGGTGGTCCCATCTACTCGGGAGGTTGAGGCAGGAGGATTGCTTGAGACCAGGACATTGAGGCTGCAGTGAGCCGTGATTGTGCCAGTGTACTCCAGCCTGGGTAACACAGTGAGACCCTGTCTCAAAACAAACAAGCAAACAAAAAATGACAAAACTTATGCATTATTTATTTCTGGGATTTTTCGTTTAATATTTTCAGACCACAATTGACATAGATGACTGTAACTGCAGAAAATGAAACTGTGACTAAGGAGGAACTACTTACTTGGTAAGATATGGCTGAGTACTTTCTTCATAGTTCTTAACATTGTTTCCTTTAGTTCTTTTTGTCGCCCAGGCTGCAGTGTAGTGGCACCATCTCAGCTCACCGCGACATTCGCCTCCCAGGTTCAAGTGATTCTTGTGCCTCAGCCTCCTGAGTAGCTGGGATTACAGGCACCCACCACCATGCTTGGCTAATTTTTGTATTTTTTAGTAGAAACAGGGTTTCACCATGTTTGCTAGGTTGGTTTCAAACTCCTGACCTCAGGTGATCTGCCCACCTCGGCCTCCCAAAGTGCTGGGATTACAGGTGTGAACCACCATGCTCGGCCTCCTTTATTCTTTAAGCATATTTAAAACAGCTGATTTAATAACATTTTCTAGTAATTCCAACTTCTGGGTTTCCTTAGGGATAGTTTCTAATGACTACATTTTATCCTGTATGTAGGCCATAGTTTATCGTTTCTTTTTATGCTTCATATTTTTTATGTTGAAAACCGGACATTTAAAATAATATGTCATTTATCAGGTTCTTTCATTTCTCCAGGGTTGTTTGTTAGTTTAATTACTTTATTGTTGCTGTTTGTTTAGTGACTTTGTTTGTTGTTTTTGTTATTATTATTATTATTATTTTGAGACGGAGTCTTGCGCTGTCACCCAGGCTGTAGTGCAGTGGCGCGATCTCTGCTCACTGCAACCTCCGCCTCCCTAGTTCAAGCGATACTCTTGCCTCAGCCTCCCAAGTAGCTGGGATTACAGGTGCCCAACACCATGCCCAGCTAATTTGTTTTTTTTGTATTTTTAGTGCAGACAGGGTTTCACTATGTTAATCAGGCTTGTCTTGAACTCCTGACCTCGTGATTGCCCGCCTTGGCCTCCCTAAGTTCTGGGAATACAGTCATGAGTCACTGCGCCCGGCCGTTATTATTTATTGTTGTTGTTGCTGTTGGTTTGTTGAGTGACTTCCCTACATGAATTCTGTAAAGTTTCTATTCTTTGTCGTTTGTGGCCATTGCCATTTCCGCTTGATTAATTTAATGGTCAGTGAATAATCGGACAGTTATTTCCTTAAATGCCTGGAACTAATGAGTCTCCTAGACTATACCAAATGGCTCTTTGTGTGTTTGGGACATGCATTCAGTGTTCGTTTCAGTAGCTTACAATTCTGCCTTAGCCTTTACTTCCTGTTTGCACAAAACCTCAAGGTGAGTCAGAAGTGAGAGCTTAGGGCCGACTTAGGTCTTTCCTGGGCATGAGCACAGCCCCACACGTGCATGTGACCTTCTAAATTCCCAGGAACTTTGCATAGCCCCCATTAGACATCTCATTCCCCTGTTTTCCTTTTTTAAGTTGGTCGGCCTATTGTTTGTCCCAGCTGTGATTACTGCCTCAGGCAGCTACCATGTTTCACAATTGCCACTAAATATTTTTCATGACTGCCCACTGGGAAAGCTCTGAGTCAGTCAAATGAAGATAAGTCCTGCAAATAAGGTTTTCCAGTGAACTACCAGAGAGGTCAAATAGCCTCAATCTTTTCAAAGTGAGCATTTGGAAGAGCTTCAATCCCATTCTATCTCCTTCCAGTGGCTTGCAGGCTGCTGTTTTTCACTGTGATTTACGGCTGTTAGTTTTCAAGCGTGGTATGGAGCAGAGGAATGGGGGAATGGAAATAGGGCAAGCTAAGATTCTACATGGCTTACAGTAAAAAAAAAATAATAAGATTCAGCCACTTTACCTGAGTAAATGCTTCCCGGATTGCTACGAGCCTTTGTTCAAGAGTTCTGAAAAAGTTGATTTTGGCAATTGTTGCCAGTGTTCTTGTGGCTTTTATGGAAGAGTGGATTTTTGGAGGTCCTTGCCTCACCATTGCCACTGATGTCATCCTCCCACATAATTTTTAGGAACAATTAACTTGCATTATTTGCATTGTGTGTAATACTTCCTTTCTTCTCTCCTCAAATATTCAATAAATTCTTCCAGAGAGTCACATGGCTCATACAAGTAAGTTTCTTTGTGTAAATCAAGAGGAAGAATCAAGGGTCCCATCTAGGGCAGGAGGGTACAAAACAGGGACAAGAAGCAGGAAAGTAAGAACTTAGAGCCAGGGACAACGAGGAAAACAAAAACTCTTCTTTACTTCTCTCCCTCACGCTTCTCCTAAGTCCCTAAAGAGACTGCAATGGAGGTGAAGCTTAAGCACATTTCACTTAAATTTCAGAAGACTGAGAATAAGGCAGATATCTTGGAATATAGCAAAAGAATATTTGCTGAGTACACACAGCAGCCGGGGACTGGGTGTCTGGAGATGAGTACAACACAGGGTTTTCTTTTGAATACCTCTTGGCTCAGTGAAGAAATAGAGATATATGATTATGACAGATGAAATCTCACTGAAAATTCAGTCACTTAACACCACAAATGTTTATTTTTTACACACATCACTTTCAGATACAGGGTGTGTCAGGGCAGGTCTCTTGCAGACATTCAGAGACCCGGGTTCCTCCAATCTTGTGGCTCCCTTCTTCTCTGGGTCCTTGGAATTCTCTCCATTCAGTTTGATAGAGAGGGAAGGGAAGTCAGAATTGTGAATGGGAGGGCACAGTGCGTCAACTCAGATGTGTACTTCACTTGCTCATACTCCTGTGGCCTGAACTCAGTCGTGTGAACACACTGAACTGCAAGCGAGGTTGGAAACAAAGTTTGTTTTTGTGCCCTGGGAGAAGAAGAGAGCACAGATGCTGGTGCATATCAGCAGTCTCTGCCACCTAAGTCAGGCATATACATGGCTGTGATGCAAGCTTGGAGGGGCCAAGTGTCCTATGAGGGATCATGGGCAAGTTGGTGGGAGGTTCTGAGTGTGGAGCGTGGTCTTCTAACTGAGAGCCCCGGGACAGTTTTCTGGAGCAACCATCCTCTTAGCGAGGCCTCAGTGGCCCAGGCTTTATGGTGGAGACAGGGGGTAAATGTGGGTGGTGTGGCCTTCAAATTCAGCTTAGGTATCATCTTCTCTAGATGAGTTAAGAATCCTCCCTGACTGCTCATGGCAGCCAGGCCTCGGCAATATTAAAGTAATTTTAATTGTTTCTTTACTTGTGCGTCGGTTTTCAGACTCTATCAGTTGCAAGGGATAGAAATAAAGTAGCTTAAGCAAAGAGGGGCTTTATCATGTAAATGGTGTTGTATTACGCTACCGTAAAGACACAGAAATCCACAAATACACGCGAACAGGGTCACTTTGATATAAAGCAGCACTGATTGTAACAAGGGATTAGAGTAATGAGGCATTGGCTTGAAAAAAGCAAGAGAACTGAAAGGATATAGCGCTAGCTGATAGAAGGAGCAGCCGTCACGCCTGAGGCTGAGATCCAAACTGGGTTGGAAGTGGCTTGGCTGAAGCTCGCTGAAGAGCAGAAAGTTGTGTGCTGCCATGCCAGTGTTACTGGAAACAGGCTCTCCAGAACTTGCCAGAAATCTCTGCTCTCAGGGGTTCAAGGAAAGGGCTCACAGCGAAGTGTCTCACCAGTGGCACTGTGCTGCAAAGTCACCTGAGGGCGCTGCCAAGGGATGCCGCTGTGCCCTGCAGCAGCCAGGCGCTGGGGGAACCATCTGTGCTGCTGGAGCTAGACCCCGAGGGGAGCTGTGTGTGTCCTAGGAGTTGGCCCAAGTTGCATCCCGGGACCAGAGGAAAAAAAAATCACTACCTCCTGTAGTGTCTCTCCAACCCCCTCTACTGATAAACCTTAATGTTATATCAACTGGCAAAGAGAAGGGTATTGAAAGGATCCAGGTCTATTTTTGCAGAGTAGGTAACGGAGAAGACATTTGATGCTGAAAGACAATAGATAGATGATTGGCACAGTCATCAGTGGGGATTTGTGACCTCCGGTAAGGCTGGATCCAGGGTAGTTTAAAGACATAATAAATAAACCTTCTTTTCACCTCTTTGTTCCACTTGTCTTTTCTTGATTTCATTTTACAGGCAAGTTCTTTCACATGAGTCGGGCTAGGCAGCTTTTGGCAGCTCTAGGCTCGTAGCTTCTCAGCTTAGGCACGTCATAGGAAGAGAACTTTTCTGTCTGCATATCAATCCCATGGAGGAATCTAACTGGCGCCACTTGGGCTGCAACCCATCTCTGAACCAATAACTGAGGCTTCGTCAGACTGAGTCATCTGCCTTTGCTGTTGTGTACCATGACTGACGAGCCCATCAGGAACACTCAGAAAAGAGAAGGAGTCCTTCCAGGAGCCAGTTATGTGGACTTTACGAGGCTAACACTGCACCCCCGATTCTCCTCACCTCATCTCACGCATAGGTTTCTCCATTTTACTTACTAGCACCACCAGCCTTCTGGTTGTTCAGGCCGCAGACCTTGGGGTCATCTTGCTGTATCTTTTGTTTTCACACTCCACATCTGATCGGAGAGTAAAGTCTCCTGCCTCTGCTTCCGCTGCTGCTCCCGGCCTATCTGCCACTGTCTCTGGTTAGATGCTTGCCACAGCCTCCAGCCAACGCCTGCCTCTGCCTTTGCCCTCCCTTGTCTATTTTCTTCACTGTAGTCAGTTTCTGTGAATTTGTAACCCAGCACCTGTGTCCTGTAAATTTTAAGTCAGGCCATGTCACTGCTCTGCTGTAAACATTCCAAAGGCTCCCACATTCCTCTTGGTGTCCAGACAAGTCTAAAAAAGATACACAGGGATTAGTGAAGCAAACCATGTATGAGTCAGCCTGCTGGAGTGATTCAGACCTTCATCTCCATAGCACTGAGGTCCTCAGTTGCTTTGTCCTCATCAGGGTTTGGTTGTTGGGATTTCTACAGCTACTCTTGGTCTTGGAGGCAGCAAGAGCTCCAATTGTTCCATCTGCCTTGCTCCTCTTCAAATGAATTCCTCAAGCACAGCTTCCTGCCTCCATGGTAGAACAAGCCTTCTTCCTCATGTCAATCAGTGTATTAGTCTGTTCTTGTACTCCTATAAAAAACTCCTGGAGACTGGGTAATTTATAAAGAAAAGAGGTTTAATTGGCTCACATTTCCAGAGCCTGTACAGGAAGCATGGCTGGAAAGGCCTCAGGAAACTTTCAATCATGGTGGAAGGGGAAGCAGGCAGGTCTTATATAATCAGAGCAGGAGGAATAGAGCAAATGGGGAGGTGCTACCCACTTTTAAACAACCAGATCCCATGGGAACTCACTCACTATCACCAGAACAGCAAGGGGAAAATCTGTCCCCATGATCCAATCACTCTCCAACACGGGGGATTGCAATTCGACATGAGATTTGAGCAGGACGCAAATCCAAACCACCTCAATCAGAGTCATTCACCCTCTGTCTGTATGCTAATGACCTACCTGGTAACAAGATCCAGACCCTCACCAGTGTGAGTCTGAGCTTCTGGTCACCATGTCACCAAGCTCTTTTCAGGCTGTAGCTGTTGCCATTTACCATCAACAGTTAACCATTTATCATCAACATAGGGATTGGGGAGTACCAAGGAAACTCTGAGTGGATCATCTGGGTGCTAAGTTTATTTCCACCTGCTCCCATTGCATAACAACAGCTCTACCCCTTCTAATGATTATAACCAATGACACCCCTGCCAGGATGATGACTCCTTTCTTTGCCTGCTGGTCTCTTGAAATGAAGATTCTGAAGTGTTAGGGTGGTGGACAAATCATAAAATTTAATAAGACTGTCACTGTGTTGTGGAAGCACTTTCTCTGAAAGCTAAGACCTCCATTCCACAGACCCCCGAACAGTGGGAACAGGAAGTACATAATCCCCCAGTGGGTTACTAAGGGTGATGGTAAGTGGGGTCACTCATCCTTCAACCTCTTGGTTTCCAGACCTATGGTTTGGGATTCCAGTCATATAAAACTGTTGATTTAGAGTGCGTGCTACATTCTGGGAGATGGTGCCTTGTCCTTATGGGATATTCTTTCCAAGTTAGTATCTCAAACAGGCTGTTCCACTGCTGAATCAGACCAGCAGCTACAGAGTGATGTGGTATATAACAGGACTGGCAGATCTTGTGATCAGTGCCTACTAATGTATCTGTTTAGGTCCAAGGTGATATTATGCAGGTCTACATGCCAGTAGATCAAATACTTTGTAAGTCCTCATGTAGTGGTATTGGCTGAGTGGTATTGACTTACGAGGACAGATAAAGTCATACCTGGAATATGGGTGTTGATTCCAGTGGAGATAAATTGGTGTTCCCTCCAAGTGGAAGGGGTCCAGTATAGTCAATTCGCCATTAAGTGGTTGGTTGGTTTCTTTGAGGAATGATGATGTATCAGGGGTTCCGTGTTATTCTCTGTTATCTATGTCTTTATCAGATTGGTGAATCTATCAGATACAATTGAGCCCAGTCATGGCCATAGTTCCTACCACCATGACTGCTTCACTTAGGTACCCATTGTTCCGTTAACGAATGGCTGGTAATGTAGTCTGAATGACATCAATGAGCTGAGTCATTCTGTCTACTTGTTTAGTGCTTCTTCTGTAATGAATATTCTTTGTTGTTTCCTTGGCTGTCATCTGACTTTGCCACTCATCATGACAATTGTATTCAACTCGCCTCTGGTGGAAAAGTATCACCACCCAGCCCCTATTATTTCAAGATACTATTATTTCCGTTTTACCAGGGAGCCCAAATACGTAACAGCATTTCCTATCCTCTGCCACACTTTCAGGACTACAGAGGAGAACCACCATTGAACTTTGTAATGATGTTGCTGTTCCTCTAATGGAGAGTCTTTCAGGCCCTCCCATGATGCATAGTCATCTGGTGGGGTTCTAGTCTTAAATAGTATATATTCTCTAGCATGTCCATTTCTATGAGCCTTTTGATTTCTTCTCCTTCCACCTGCCACATTTCAAGTACTCAATAGCTGCATGTGGTTACTGCCTGCCGTATTGAACGGTGCAGCTCTCTAGAATCCCAGTTCACCCCTGGCGAATGTTTTCATAGTTGCATGACTACTTTGCAGGAGACTATGAGTGTTCCATCTGCTACCAGCAATGGGTCCTCTTTGTTTCTTGGCCAGCAGATGCTACAGATTCAAAGTTTCCTTTTAGAATCTGCTTTCTTAGATCACCCCTTATATGAACAGGAGTGTGTCATTTAGGAATCAAGCTTTGAGATGGAGATTTGAATATAGGAAGTTCTCTTGCTCTCTCCCTCTCTCATATTTTATTCTGACCCATTTGAGAGTAAGTTGTAGATACAATGCCTATATCTCTCTGAATATGTCGGTTTGCATTTCCTGAAATCAAGGCATTCTTTTACATAACTGACAGTGTAAACATCAAAATCAGAAGACTAACACTGATGCAATGCTATCATTGTACTCTTCTATCCACTGTCTCTGCAATGCCATTAGTAGCAAAATAAAATCCAGATCTCTCATTGCATTCAGTTGTCACATCCCTGTAGCCTCCTTTAATCTGGGACACTTCCTAAGTCTTTATAACACTGCCTTTTTTTTTTTCTTTTTTAATAGTATTATTTTTTTTGAGTCAGAGTCTTGCTCTGTTGTCCAGGCTGGAGGAGTACAGTGGCGCGATCATAGCTCATTGCAGTCTTGAATGCCTAAGTTCAAGCAATCTTCCCATCTCAGTCTTCCGAGTAGCTGAGACTACAGGCATGTGCCACCACACCCAGCTAATCTTTATTTTTTTTTAGGTAGAGATGGGATCTTGTTATGTTGTCCAGGCGGGTCTTAAACTCCTCGCCTCAAACTTTCCTCCCCGCTTGGCCTCCCAAAGTATTGAGATTACAGGCATGAGCCACTGCACCAGACTGACACTGACATTTTTGAAGGGTGCAAGACAATTACTTTGTAGATTTTCCCTCAATTTGTCTGATGTTTCCTTCTGATTAGATTCAGGTTTCTTTTTGACAAAAAAGGCCACAGAAGTGATGCTTTATTCTTCACTGTGCTTCATATCAGAAGGCATATGATGATGTTTTTTTCCGTAATTGGGGATGTTAACTTTGATCACTTGGTTAAGGCAATTTCTGCCAAATTTGTCTGCTCCAAAGTTGCTATTCTGGGGAAATTATTAGAAACTTAGAGAATTATCCTGTTACTCTTCAACTTTGACCACTAGTTTTAGCATTCATTGAGTCTTGCCTATAGATTCCGTCTTGTGTGAATGTTAATATTTTAGGTCATTTATTACACTTTTTACTTGAGGATAACTTTTAGAAAAAGAAACTCCTATAGATATTTTCCTAACTCTAATAAAATCTGCATCATCTTTATACTATTGAGATATTAAAACCTAGAGTGAGCTCATAGGCAATGGGTTAATTATCACAAAGTTGGTCAGAATGACTTTCCTATTTATGGTAATTTATGGGACTCGCCTATTTATGGCAAACACAGATGACAGCTTTAAGTGAATGCACATGGTTCTCTGTAGTTAAGCATTCTAGCACATGTAGCTTCATATAACAAATATTTATAGTCCCAAGGTTACAAGTCGATGACCCTTGGAATCATTAAAATAATATTATTGGAAATAATATTCCTTGGTAAATAGGTATAGGTAGAAACATAATCTGATGACTCAGCTACAAAAGTACAAATTTAACTTAACTCTGATCATTGCTTTATAAATATTTGCAAACTTTTTTCTTTGTCTTTTTTTTCCTAAATAAAGGGTAAAGGTTAATCCAGCACTTCAAGTTCTCAAAAGGATTCGAGTTAACAGTTTCTTGTTAAGATTCTTGGTAAAGAACAACATTTGTGGTGTCTGGTTGTACAACTTTAGTTTTAATCAAACTTTAATCATAAGGGCTAAGGAAAATTCATTTCTACCCTTTTCAGAGATGGTAAAATTTGTTTAATAAATTGAATGAAGTAAGTATATGGCAGAAATTTGCTCTGATAACATTTTCAAAAGACCTCATTGCTGTCACTGCAGGAATGTTATGTGGCTTGCCACGGTGCTGGGTGAGCTGACTCTTTTCTTGGCAAATTGGTAGTAAGCTCAGCTTCTCAGAACTGTTAGTAGTAGGAGCAAAAGAATGAGTAATCGGGCCTCTTTGACTTGCCCTGATGGAAAACAAAGTGAGAATAGCTAGGTAGAAGGGAACAGAGCATTTCCTGTAGCTGCCAAGTCCAAGGACAGTCTAGCTTCAGGCACAGCTAGATCCAGGGGTCCAGTAGGGCCCGCAGAGCTCTCTTTCTTTCCATGTCTTTTCTTGGCTTTGTGCTGCAGGGGGCCTCTCTCCATGTGCTGGGCATATTAATTTCTTAGGGATGCCAAAACAAATTATCACACACTGGGTGGCTTAAAATCAGAGACTTTCTGTCACAGTTCTGGAGGCTAGAAATCCTACATCGAGGTGTGGACGGACCCACACTCCCTGTGAAGGCTCTAGGGGAGGATCCTTCTTTACTTCTTCCCGGCTCTGGAGGCTCCTAGCAATCCCTGGCATTCCTTGGCTTGTAGACACATCACTCCAGTTTCTGCCTTCATCCTCACATAGTCTCTTCTCTGTGAGTCTCTGTGTCTTCTTCTCTTATAAGGATACCAGTCCCACTCTAATCCAACAGTAAACTTCATCTTAGGTTCACTAATGACATCAACAAAGACCCTACTTCCAAATAAGCTCATATTCCGAGGTTCCAGGTGGACATGAATTTTGGGGACATGCTGTTCATTCTACTGTACTGGGCTTTTATTATCATCTGCATACCCCCAGTGCCTAGTTGGGGGATATAATTGGTACTCAAAATGTTTGTTGAATTGAATTGACTTGATTTCAAACAGAAGTGTGCCGAAACCACATAAAGATGGTATCAGAGACAGAATGGATTGATTCTCTGGTCTTCTGCTCCTGTGGACCCTGGCAAAAGATACCTCATGTCTCAGGCTGATGGAACATGCCTGCTCTCTCTGACCTTTCTGGAGGCTTCAGGTTTTGGGGTATTTTCTTGCTGGGCTACCAGGAGAATACAAAGTAAGAAACGAAAGAAAGTGACAAGCCACTAGGCAGAGTGCTTCAGGGGCCAGCCCTCAGAACTTTTCCTTGTTTTCCCAATAGCTCCTCTTCTTCAACTGGTTTCAAACCTAACAAGGTTTGAAGCTTGGAGGCATATTCATTCCCTTCCTGCTCATGTCCTCTTCTCCGAGTCACTAAGGTTTATGCATTTTCCCTCTAAAATGCCTTCCAGGGGTTTTTCCTCTTCTCAACTGTCTAGTTCAGTCCTCTGGGATATCTTCTCAAGGAATCTCCTGCCTCCAATCTCTCTTTTACCTCAAACCATCTTTCCTGTGGTCACAAGGGGGATCATTCTCAAACAAAGGCCTAAGTAGGGCTCCTTCCCCAAAGCCCCCGTTGCTTCCTACTGTGGCCCAACTAAGCTCAAGTTCATAGGACAGTCCTCCAGCCCCTCAGAGATCTGGCCTTCACCTGCTTTTGTAGCCTCATGCTCACTTCATCCTCAAGCTTCAGCTCGATCTACCCTGGGTCATCTAAATCCTATTCCCTGTTCCTTTCCTGGCTGCCCCAATTCTTCAAGACATGGTGCAAAGACTGGGCTCTTTTCCTGATGTCCCAACACTAACTTGGTCTCCGCTTTTGTGTTCCTGGAGAATGTTGATGGTCTTTCTGTTGGTTACTGAATCTATACTTACAAAAATGTTGTGGCTTTCTCCTCAGCAGAGGGACCCTTTATAGTAGGTGGATAGTTTGTAAAAAGCAGAGTTTGGGATTGATTTGGATGTCACTCTTGGCTTTGCCACTTATACTGTCTGCAGCCTTCTTCAAGGGCTTTAACCTCTTCCAGGCTGCAGGGTCCTTGTTGGGATATGGGGGTAATGGCCCCTGTTGTAAGGATTCGTTTCTGTATTCACATGCCCACGGCCCCACTAGACCATGGGATCTTGAGCCAGAGTCTGGATTTGATTAAACTCCAGGTGCTTATTTATTCCCCATATGTCCTGCTCACATATGCCAGCTAGAAAGGGAACTGGAGACTGATTAACCTATGGTGGGGCTGTGGCATTTGGCTACCTCGCTCCTGCCACTGCTGCCAGTGAGTCCCAAGTCTGGCATATTCTTGCCCACTTCTGCAGTGACCTCTTTGTGAATCCAGGTCTCTGTGGGGGCACAGGGTGTCACAGGGTAGATGACCTACCCCCTACAGCTCCACCAAGCATGCTCTTCCATGCTCTCTTTAATCTGACTTTGCGTGTTCTCTCATTGTTCTTGTCTTAGCCTGAGGGTAGACCACTGGCCTCTTCAGACATGGCCCCAGCACCTGCTCCTTCAATCCAGAACCTCTCCTGGGCCTTGGGGTTGAGTAGGTTGTCCCAGTTCTTCCTTTGTGCTGGGCTTCCTTGTGGTTCTCTTTCCTGCCAAGGGACTTTTTGTGACCACCTTAGTTTACAAGAGAGGTTCCAATAGCATTGACTCTTCAAAAGGTATGTGTGGGAATTTCTGGCCTCCTTGTCTCTTGGTGAATGAGCATCTCTCCTAAGCCTTGTCTACAGAGGAGGGGCACTTGGAGACACAACCTTTGTGATGACACCAAATAGTCCTGTTATATTTTTCCCTCCAGGGACACATTTATATTACAAAGAGGAGCCACAAAAGTGACCATTTGTAGAACAAAGAGGATTTGATTCAAGCCCTTTCTGAGTCTATTTAGATAAGGAAGCAAGGCCAGTTTTTCAGAGGGAGTCTCTCTGTTTTCAAGATCTACTGCAGGATTTTTCAAACTTTAAAGTGTTTGTGAATTGCCTGGGGATCTTATTAAAATTCAGTAGTTCTGGGAAGGGGCCTGAGATATCCCACATGTTTAACAAGCTTCTGGGTGACAACTTTGGTGCCTGTCCTTGGACTAAGCTTCAGAAACTAGCGTCTGGCACCTGGCCAAATCTGTATCCCCAACACTTAGTATTAGTCACCTGGTAAACAGTGGGCCATGGGTAAATTGTTATTGGGTGGATTAAATCATTAATTAATCCTAATTGTAATGTTCACATTAAAAAAACATTGATTGAGCTTTTAGTATCTTCCAGACACTGTGATTTACATCAATTCCCATAAGAGACTGGTGAGGGACTTGTAATAATCACTTTCATTGGCAGATGAGAAAACCAGGACTCAGAGAGGGCGAGTGGTTGTCCTGGTGATGAAGCAAGAATGTGAACCCACAGCCTGGGCCCTGAACATCTGTCTTATCCAGACTCTCTATAGGAGGCCGTAGAGGTTATACTTCTGCATCCCTTGCCAGCTCTACAAGTAACTTTGAGTATGTTGCAGGTGCTTGATAATTTCTCTTGTTTAATTAATGAATTACACTTATCTTCAAGTTAATGTCATAGTACTTTAAAGTAGGAAATGTTGTCATTTTTCTCTAAGCATAGATTTCAGGCCAGGTGCAGTGGCTCATGCCTGTAATCCCAGAACTTTGGGAGGCCGAGGTGGGCAGATCACTTGAGCTCAGGAGTATGACATCAGCCCGGGCAATATGGCAAAACCTCGTCTCCACTAAAAATACAAAAATTAGACAGGCATGGTGGCACACACCTGTAATCCCAGCTACCTGGGTGGCAGAAGCAGGAGAGTTGCTTAAACCCAGGAGGTGGAGGCCCCGCAGTGAACCGAGATTGCACCACTACACTCCAGCTTGGCTAACAGAGTGAGATGAGACCCTGTCTCAAAAAAACAAAACAAGACCAAAAAACCCTTTAGAATAGGAACTGTTAGTTGAGTGCTTGGAGAAGCATCATAGTTTCTGAAAAACTTTTGAATTGTATGCAGCATTTTGCTGTATATTATGTGGGTGCATTTTCTGGTGGACTGAGTTTATAGATTTCATGAGACTCTCAAAGGGTAGGTGACTTCAGAAGAGCTAAGGACAACTGCTTCAGGTAATTAAAATTATATCAAGGATTATGCTTATGTATATAATTTACTCTTCAGAATTGTTACATAGAGGAAATAATTTTGCATGTGTGACCCCCCAAAAAAGGGCAGAATTGCTAAAGATTTGTTGACCTGATTATGAACTCCTGAGTAGGCCAGGCACTGTGACCTCGCTCTTGTAGTTTCTCTCAGATCCTTCTCAAATATTTGAGTCTCATCTCTTACTACGTTCTGTTCATTATTGATTCTCTGAAGGCTGGCTCAGTGTCTGGCACAGAGCAGGACAATTAAAATGCTGGAGAGATACCTGCACTCCCACGTTTAGTGTGGCACTATTCACAATAGCCAAGACATAGAATCAACCTAAGTGTCCATTAACGGATGAATGGATAAAGAAAATGTGGTATATATACACAATGGAATATTATTCTACCATAAAAAATTAAATCTGTCATTTGCAACAACATAGATGGAACTGGAGGACATTATGTTAAGTGAAATAAACCAGACATGGAAAAACAGATATAATATGTTCTTACCAATTTATATGAGAGCTAAAAAATTTGAACTCATGGAGATTGAGTAGAATGATGATTACCAGAGGCTGGGAAGGGTAGTGGAGGTGGGGGATATAAAGGAGATGGTTAATGGGTATAAAAATACAGTTAAATAGAAATAAGATTTAACTTCAGTAGCGCAATAGGGAGACTGTAGCTAATCATAATCTATTGTATGTTTCAAAGTAACTAAAAGAGTAGAATTCAAATATTCCTAATACAGAGAAGTGATAAATGCTTGGTGTGATGGATACCCAGTTACCCTGATTTGATTATTACACATTGTATGTTTGTATTGAAATACATGTACCCCATAAATATGTGAAACTATCATGTAACCACAGTAATTAAAAATAAAAAATTTTAAAAGGACAAAAATGTTGGTAGAACTGGTAAGCGTGAGTAGCTTAGCCTTTCTTTAGAATTTGATATCCCACCAAAAATGAGGGTATCCTGTGCCTCCTGTGAGCCTGTGATGACGGGGAGACAAAGTTGCCATCTCTTAGATCGCCACTAGGCTGTGCTATTGGTCTGCAGTAGGGTCCCTCTGTTGCCTCTATCTGCTCTGTGATGATCCATTATTCAAAAGGGTGGTGCTACCAACAGTTAGACTTACTGTGTATAATGTCACACGAAAATGATCAATGCTTTTTGCATCTGTGCACAGGGCAGATGATTAGCTGCATTCCACCTCCCTTGTACCTGTTGTTGCGTGATGGTACCTGCAGGACTGAACACCACCTTGCCTGTGCCGTGAGTCACAGATTCACTGTGAAAAACCCACAGGCTGCTGCCAACTATTTCAAAGGGATATGTCTTCCTCGCTCCATATGCTTCATCATGAGGTGGATGAACAATGATTCCTCTAGCGAAAGCTGCACCTATTTTCAGTATCAATTTTAATTTGGCAACATTAAATTGTATAACTTACAAGAGTGTCCCCGGAGGGGTGTGCAGGACGTTTTAAGTGTGTGGGCAGCAGCGGGAGGCAGACCTGTGGCCACACCTGGCTAGGCTGGAAGTAGAGGAAAGTCGCCTCTGAGGCTGCTCCTAGCATCCCTCTTCCTCCACTGTGGCCCTGCCGCCTGCCCAAAGCCCGCCTTCCCCGGGTCCCTTGTTCTAGGCTGCCCCTAGGCGGCAGTGTCGCACAACGGAAAGTGCTCTGGAGCCTTCCGTTCTAGCTGCTGCTGGTTCTGCCTAGAGCTTGCGCTGTGTGTTTTTAGGCAAGTCACTTCCCGTCTCAGGTCTCTGTTTTCTCCTCTGTAAGACAGGGACGCTAATAGCCACTCTGTCAGGGTATGTGAGGCTCCTCCTATACTGTGATATGCTTTTCAAGTAGGAGGCCCTTCGAGGAACTGGAAACCTGTGTTCTAGGTCCTGATTTGCTTTGTGGCCTTTGGCAAATCTCTTAACCTTTCTGGGACTAAAATCACTGGTTTATAAAAGACAAGGTTGGAGCAGATGATGCTTATCTTAGTCCATTGGGCTGCCAGAACAAAATATCTTAGCCTGGGTAATTTATACATAATAGAACCTTCTTTCTCACAGTTCTGGAAGTGAGGAACTCCAAAATGAAGGCACCAGCAAATCTAGTGTCTAGTGAGGGCTCTTTTCTGCTTCACAGGTGAGGCCTCTTGCTGAGTCCTTTCAGGGTGGCAGGGGCAAACAGTTCCCTTTCACCTCTTTATTTTTTATTTTTATTTTTTAAATTTTATTTTCCTTTACGTTCTGGGATACATGTGCAGAATGTGTAGGTTTGTTACATAGGTAAATGTGTGCCGTGGTAGTTTGCTGCACCTATTAACCTGTCACCTAGGCATTAAGTTCCACATGCATTAGTTATTCGTCCTGGTGCTCTCCCTCCCCTTTCCCCCCGTGACAGGCCTTGGTGTGTGTTGTTCCCCTCCCTGTGTCCATGTGTTCTCATTGTTCAACTCCCACGTATGAGTGAGAACATGTGGTGTTTGGTTTTCTGTTCCTGTGTGTTTGCTGAGGATAATAGCTTCCAGCTTCATCCATGTCCCTGCAAAGGACATAATCTCATTCTTTTTTATGGCTGCATAGTATTCCATGGCCTTGCAACTCTGTATAAGGTCACTCATCCTGTTCACGAGGACTCTGCCCTCATGATTTAATCAACTCCTAATGGTAACATCTCATTTAAAAAAAGATTTAATTTACATTTATTTTTATATTTCAATAGTTTTTGTGGTATAGGTGGCTTTTAGTTACATGAATAAATTATTTAGTGGTGATTTCTGATATTTTGGTGCACCTGTCACCCAAGCAGTATACACACTGCACACAATGTGTAGTCTTTTACCTGTCACCCTCTTCCCACCCTTCCTCTTGAGCCCACAAAGTCCATTATATCATTCTTATGCCTTTGCATCCTGATAGCTTAGCTCCCATTTATAAGTGAGAACATACGGTATTTGGTTTTCCATTCCTGAGTTACTTCACTTAGAATAATGACCTCCAACTCTGCCCAAGTTGCGCAAAAGCCATTATTTCGTTTTGTTTTGTGGCTGAGTAGTATTCCATAGGTCATATACACCACATTTTCTTTATCCAGTCATTGGTTGATGGACATTTAGGTTTATTCCATATTTTTGCAATTGTGAATTGTGCTGCTATAAACTTGCATGTGCATGTGTCTTTTTCATATAATGACTTCTTTTCCTTTGGGTAGATACCCATTACTGGAATTCTGGACTCAATGGTAGTTTTGCTTTTAGTTCTTTAAGGATTCTCCATATTTCCCACCAGCACTATAAATGTGTCCCCTTTTCAACACATCCACACCAGCATCTATTACTTTTAATGTTTAAAATTATGGTCATTCTTGCAGGACTAAGGTGGTATCTCATTGTGGTTTTAATTTGCATTTCCCTGATAATTAGTAATATTGAGCATTTTTTCATATGTTTGTTGGCTGGTTGTATTTCTTCTTTTTATTATTGTCTATTCATGTACTTTGCCCACTTTTTGATGGGATTATTTGCTTTTTTCTTGCTGATTTGTTTGAGTTCCTTGTAGATTTTGGGTATTACTTCTTTGTCAGAGAATATTTTCTCCCACTCTGTGGGTTGTATGTTTACTCTGCTGATTATTTATTTTGCTGGGCAGAAGCTTTTTAGTTTAGTTAGGTCTGGTTTATTTATTTTTATTTGTGTCACATTTGCTTTTGGGTTCTTAGTCATGAATTCTTTGCTTAAGCCAATGTCTAGAAGTTTTTCTGATGTTATCTTCTAAAACATTTATGGTTTCAGGTCTTAGATTTAAGTCTTTGATCCATCTTGAGTTGATTTTTTATAAGGTGAGAGATGAGGATCCAGTTTTATTCTTCTACCGTGGCTTGCTGGTTATCCCAGCACCATTTATTCAATAGGGTGTCCTGTCCCACTTTATGTTTTGGTATGCTTTGGCAAAGATCAGTTGGCTGTATTTGGCTTTATTCTGGGTTCTCTAATCTGTTCCATGGGACTACATGCCTATTTTTATACCAGTACCATGCTGTTTTGGTGACTACAGCCCTGTAGTATAATTTAAAGTCTGGTAATGTGATGCCTCCAGATTTGTTTTTTTTTGCTTGGTATTGCTTTGGCTATGTAGGCTCTTTTTTTTTTTTTTTTTTTTTTGGTTCCATATAAATTTTAGCATTGTGTTTTCTAGTTCTGTGTAGAATGATGATGGTATTTTGATGAGAATTACATTGAATCTATAGATGCTTTTGGCAGGATGATTATTATCACAATATTGATTCTATCCATCTACGAACATGGGATGTGTTTCCATTTGTTTGTGTCATCTATGATTACTTTCAGCAGTGTTTGGTGGTTTTCCCTGTAGAGATATTTAACCTCTTTGGTTAGGCATATTCCTAAGTATTTCGATTTTATTTTTTGCAGTGGTTGTAAAGGGATTGAGTTCTTGATTTGGTTCTCAGCTTGGTTGCTGTTAGTCTATAGCAGTGCTACTGATTTTGTACATAGATTTTGTATCCTGAGACTTTACTGAATTTATTTATCAGATTCAGGAGCTTTCTGGATGAGTCTTTAGGTTTCTTTAGGTATACAATCATATCATTGGTGAAGACAGTTTGACTTCCTCTTTTCCAATTTGGATGCCCTTTGTTTTTTTTTTCTTGTCTGATTGCTCTGGCTAGGACGTCCAGTACTACGTTGACTAGAAGTGGCAAAAGTGGGCATCCTTGTCTTGTTCCAATTCTTAGGGGGAATGCTTTCAATTTTTCCCCATTCAGTATGATGTTGGCTATGGGTTTGTTATAGACGGTTTTTATTACTTTGACTTATGTCCCTTCTATGACAATTTTGTTGAGGGTTTTAATCTAGGGATGCTGAATATTATCAAATGCTTTTCCTGTGTATATTGAGATGATCATATGATCATAATTCTGTTTATGTGAGTAACACCTCTTAATGATATCATATTAGTGATTAAGTTTTAACACATACATTTTGGAAGGACACAAATATTCAGACCACAGCACCACTTCAGGTCTTTTCCACGCTGCACTTCAACCTCTCCTGTGTTCTACACCTTTACAGCCTTAACCTGGAAAATAATCAGGTAGACTAAAGAATACAGAAGCAAGTACACAAATGGGCAATTAGGATGACCTGGATTATTCCTGCAGCATAATTCATCTTTTACCAGGGGACAAAAATGCCAGGACACTTTCTTTTCCTGGTCTGCTAGTGAGTTACTATTGCAGCTCTGAGACCACCTCACACCTCCCCAACCCCACTGCCAAGCTTTTTCTAATACCTTCAGACAATGTGAAGTCCTCTTGATTCTGTGCTTGTTCACTGCACCTCACAACACAAAAATTATATTTGTCATGTGTTTGTCTCTGAATTGAGTCTTATTTTTTCCCCTGTTTTTACTGCTCTTTTAGCATGTCATAGATAAAACTTACTTTATATTGTCATTATCTGAACATGCCTGCTTCTCTATTTGTAAAGCGGATATCTATAATGGGACTGTCAGTCATTTCCATACTCTCAGCCGCTAACACAGTGCCTGGCACATGGTAATCACTTGAGAAGAGATTTTTAGATGAAAGAATGAGTGAGGAGAATAGATGACAGAAAGAATAAATCAATGAATGGGACATCTCTAATAATGGGGTTTCCATCCCCACGGCAATGCTGCCAATAGGGACAGATTTTATGGCCTCATGCAATGTGTTAGGCTGCCTCCTTTACCAATGCAGATGAAAACCATCCTTTTTATACTGTCCGAACAATTGGTATCAAGGTCGTATATGTGCAACCTCAGGCTCAGGTTTTTCTTCTTCTTTTTTTTTTTTTTTTGGTGTTGTGTGTGTTCAAGTATAGACTTCATGTTCTCTTTTATTTTCCTTGAAGGTTAAACTTTTGCTTTTTTTCTTTCATAAAGGTGTTTTAAAAATCCCATCTTGAAGCTTTAAAGATTTTTCTCCCAGCAGCTAGATATGGATATATAAAATCCACCCACCTTACAAATGAAAATGATTGATACACATAAAAAATGTTATCAGCATTAGATAGTAAAAGCCAGCTCAAGTCTCTCTTTAAAAAGCTCACTCTAGGAATTTAACTGAAAAGACAGATTCCTTAGAGACTCAGTGATAGGCAATTTAAGAATGAGGAGAGTTGGTAATGGTAAAGAAAGTTACGTTTATTAACGTTTCAGGCACTTTATATGGGATACATTTTCTAATCCCCCTGACATTGCAAGGCGATGAGCACCAGCCCCAGTTTTGCAGGGAAGGAAACTTGAGGCTCTGATACGTGAATCAGTGTGTCCAAAGTCACGCATGTCAGTTGGCAGTACTGGTCTCTGGTGAGGTTTCTGTGCATGTAGCCTCCACGTGAATGATCCCACCATCAAGAAACTCCATGAAAAGGGCCATTGGTAGGACTGTGACTTCATGCAAAAATTATGTGCCTCTGTTGTTGCAGGCCTCCTTCGATTGCTTCTTGCACAAGGCTGAGTCCTGGTGGGCCTTTGTCATCCACAGAAGTTGAGAGTGAGGGCTGCCAAGGTGGGCAGACATGGGGTCAAATCCCAGCTTCTCTGCTTATTAGCTATATAGCTTTGGACAAATAACTCTCTTGGTTTTCTGATCTGTAAAATGGCGGTGATGATGTTGCCTGCTTCACAGGATTGTTTTGAAGATGGACATCATGAATAGAAAGTCCTTAGTCATGTACCTGGATATAGGAGGTGCCCAGTAAATGTTAACTCAGTAACTGGATGTCTTATTGAGAAATTAATGGTGTTTTGAATTTCCCCCTTTTGCTTTGTAATAGACTCCTCCCAACCCCACCTGTAGCCCTAAAGGTACCTTGCTATGAATTTACAAAGTCCTTCCCTCCCTCGAGGTACTCTGTTTTTGTCTTCTGGAGATGCTCTTGATAGTTACATCTATGATAAGTATGAATATGAACAGCATTTTCTAGGGTTATACAGTGTGAAACCTCTGTAATAGTTCCCTGCCACCCTGAATCACCTAAGAAAAAAGCAAAACACTATTTTCCTTTTCCTAAAAGGAAGAGGAAGACTTCATGACTTTGGGGGATTGCTCTCCCTTTTCCCAGGGTGGAACTGGCCCGTGGGTGGAGGCTTAGCCCTTTCTGGTTGGGGTGGGAGTGGAAGCTGATTTTCCAGAGGAGAGAAGGACACAGGCTCAATCCTGGAAAAGGAGGTTGAACTTCCTGAGCCACCAGGATGAAGATGGGAGGGTGGGATGTGGGAGATGCTGAGTCAGTAAGACCTTGAGATGGGAAACAGTGGGAAGGTTCTGGGTGCACTGAGCCCCACTGTGCCATGGTGTGGGCTCTGGTTGACTTCTCCTGCTAAAGATCTCCAGGTTCAGGGGGAGTGTGGTCCCCAACGAAGCCTTTCCCTTCAAATGGACCCTAAAGTACTGGACAAGGAGAACTAGGAACTGCCACTGTAGCCTTGATAGACCAGAGACTCTTCCTCATGCTTTAGACTGTAAAAGCCTCACATCACATGTGTTATGGTGTGTCCGTTAATAACATGAGAGTTAGAGGCACAATACTTGAGTTGAAATCTTTCTCTATCACTACCTTGACCTTCGGCAAGTTAATCAGTTTCCTCATCAATTGCATGGAAAAGCTAACAGTGCGTAACCCAAAATGTCATGAGGATTAAATGAGTGAATACACATGAAGTAGGCAGAACAACAGCTGGTATACAGTAAGTGCTCAATAATGTGCTATTTGCATCATTTTAGAGTCTCCAGGGAGATGGGAGGTCTCCCAGATGCCTCCACTCATTATCTGAGAATGGGTTCATTGTCGATCTTGGCTGATGAGGCTGACATAGATTTATTTGTATTTAAAAATACATGAAAATATGCCATTTCTGGCACCAGAGTGTTAATGAAGCCCTTCATAGGCACTGCAGCTCTTGTCATCATCACTGGGGTGTGTGGCATTCTGCAGGCTCAGGGCCTCAGCCGCTGTCCTGCTTCAGACACCATCATGAGGCATCCTACAGCTCAGTGTTCTCCCATTACTCTCCCATCCCAGCTGTTATCTCAGCTGTCCTCTTGGTTTATGGTTCTTTATTCCCTTCCTGAGCTCTTCAGAAACTCTATCCATTTTAGATTCTGCTTTCTGACTCCTACACACAGGGCTTGGCCTCTTCCTGTCTTCAGTCACTTCTTCCTCTTGAACTTCCATGTTTCCCAAAGACCCAAGAAGTATCCTCCAAAGGTGTCTTAGCCACAGAACACAGAGCCCGAGGCAAAGCTTACATGCCAGGGCTTTGTTGTGAGGTGCAAGCCCATGGCAGCAAGAGAGGGTGAACAGAAGAAAAGTAGATAGCGGGAGAAAACGAAGGCAAAGATGCATTATGGAGCTACTGCAACTCCACAAGAAAACATGTTTGGGGGCTGGCCATGGTGGCTTACACCTGTAATCCAAGCACTTTGGGAGGCCGAGGCAGGTGGATCACCTGAGGTCTGGAGTTTGAGACCAGCCTGTCCGACATGGTGAAACCTCATCTCTACTAAAAATGCAAAAATTAGCTGGGCATGGTAGTGGGCACCTGTAATCCCAGCTACTCAGGAAACGGAGGGAGGAGAATTGCTTGAACCCAAGAATAGGAGGTTGCAGTGAGACGAGATCATGCCATTGCACTCCAGCCTGGGTGACAAAAGCAAAACTCGTTCTCAAAAAAAAAAAAAAAAAAAAAAAAAAAAAGCAAAACGTATCTGGTTACTTGGTCATGTAGGGTCCTTAGTGAACCACAACTCAGAACAATCCATCACAGGGAAGAAGGAACAGAATATAGCTGCCAGCTCTTTCTCATCTCCTGCCTCTCATTGGTTAAAGTTTGCTCCAGGAGGGTTAACTCTGCATTTCTGGATGTGATTTGCAACTACTCTGGGGGCTGATGGAGAAACCAGACTCCACGACTCAGAGCACAATCCTTCATCCTGCATCTTGAAGTGGCCAGACCTGGGCTTGTTCTGGTTGAATCTGAATGCCTGAGCTGCTTTGGCTCCTGCTGCAGAGGGTGTCATGGGGGGATGCTGAAGACAGTTGCTGGTGTTAGGAGGTGAGGCAAGGAGGGCAGTGCCAGGGTCTTCTTTAAGTGACCAAGTTGTGTCCTGGGAGGCAAGTAGGTGGGCTGAATGTGCGTCTGGGTGTGGGGGCTGCCCTCTCTCTAATGACTGAATGACCTAAGCTTAACTTAACTCCATCATGTGCCATCACCATCACAACATGTGGCTGCAAAATTCACTGCCCAGGGAAAAAGCATGATGGATGAAGTCCTCAGATTCTTATCTCCTTCACTTGAAAGGGACACATTCCACTTCTGTTCATCACCTGTGGTCCTGTCAATGGCCTTACCCTTACTTCTTGTGAAGCTGAGAAATGTAGGGGGTCACCCGGAGGAGTCTTGTGATTGCTCCCTCTCTCAGCAGCACCACCTCCAATTTCCCCTCTCCTGTCCTTCAGTGTTAGTTGTTTATATCAATACTCAGTATTTACATGACAGTGGTCCTGAAGATTTACCACTCCAATCTCTTGCTGTGGTTCCAAGCTGCTGTCCTATTGGAACTGCTCCGCACCAGGCTTCCTTCAGCTGTCCCCAGTCAATTAGTATCCAATGCGTGGGTAGTAATTCTGGCCCCTTTCTGCTAGATGTGAGACTCTTAATGAGGAACTTTGGCTGGAAGACTCCCCATTGGCCTATCCAAAATGTTCTTGTTAACTTTCTTTTTTTCCAAAATATCAGAACTGCCAGGTCTGAACGCCCCCTCCCCTTTCTCCTTTACAGGTGTTTTCTCCAACACATCTCTTTTACCTCTTATAGCATATGCTTCTCAGAGAACCACAGCGAAACATGCATCATGATACTTTGTAGCTGCTTTCCAACTCTGAGTTAAGGAGCCTACTATACTTTCCTGTAGTTAAACATTGTGTCATGTATTTCATTTAGTTTTCTAAGGATCTACTATTTACTGTTTTTTGCATGACCTAATGTCACAAATGCCTTCAACCCATTTTATTTGCCTGAAGACCTTCCTCCAGGTGTGTTTTGCCCCTTCCCCAGTGTAGAGTGGGACTCCTCCAGACCTGGATATTGGGCTGTCTAGATCCTCCCTTTGCCTGCATTACATTTCCTATATGCCTCTTGACTTACTTTCTTGCTCCAGCGTAACCTCCAGTAGCTTTCCAAGAAAAGGTGCAAACAAGATAACTTCCTAGGCTGGGTGTGGAGGCTCACACCTGTAATCCCAGCACTTTGGGAGGCTAAGGTGGAAGGATTGCTTGGGGACAGGAGTTTGAGACCAGTCTGGGCAACATGGTGAGACCTCGTCTCTACAAAAATTAAAAAAAAAAAAAAAATGAAAAAAATTAGCTGAGTATGGTAGTTCACGCCTATAGTCCTAGCTACGAGGGAGGCTAAGGTGGAAGGATTGCTTGAGCCCAGGAGTTTGAGGCTAAAGTGAGCTATGATCCTGCCACTGCCCTGTTGGGTAACAAAGCAATATCCCATCTCTTAAAAACAAACAACAGAAAAGATAACTTCTTGACTGCAAATATTTGCAAATGTCCTTATTTTAATCCTTCTGTTGAAAATAGTCTGATGGTATTCTGATTCCAGTTTCTTTGTATGTGACTTTGTTTCTCGATGTGGAAGTACGTAGGATCTTAGAATACTTTGTTTTAGTGTGGGTCTTATTTACTTTACTGCGCTAGACATCGATAGCTCTTCTCCATCTGAAGATTCAAAAGTTACCAAATGATGAACGATGAAAAGTCAGTTTCCTCCCTAACCCTGTCTGCTAGTGTTGTTCTTTCTCATCCCAATCAGTTACTCGTGTACATCTGGAGCTCAGTCATTATGCTCAGGCAGATTTGTCCCCTGACATTACCTTCAACGTTATTAACATATCCTCAACCCATTAAAAAGTCTTTGCAAACATCCTTTTAATAGCATCACAATATTCTAATACATGGATATACCATAAAATTGATATAATCAATTCACTCATGTGAAGTGTCAGACTCTTTTTATATTGTATACTTTTTATATTGTAATCAGTGATGTGATAAGCATACCTGTAAATCTTCATGTATATTTTAAATTCTTTCCCTATATTCTGTTTTCAAGGTATGTTCACATGCAGGATCTCAGTTTTGGGGTTAGAGTGGATCTCCTGTGGTTTGATATTCCGTTCTCCCCGTGGACAGTTAAGGATGGGGCCTCACTTTACGGGTAATCGAGCACGAATGTCAGGGAACATTTGGTCATCTCTTGCTCACATGCAGAGTGCAGAAATTCCCTTCCTGCAAATCACTTTTTGCTAAAGGGAGGCTTTCTCACTCATGCCAGATGACATCCTCTCCAGGCCCAGCTGTCCGCAGAAGCTCAAAGCTGTGAGCCTTAGAAGTCACGATTTTCCAATCCTACTTTGAGCTTCTAAAGCAATGACAACAAAAAATTACACACCTTGTTCTTCCTCTCCACAAGTTCTGAATGCTTAGAGAGTTCAGATGGTTTTAGAATTCTGCTCTCAGCAAGATCTGATGCATGCAGGATGAGTACTGTAATATATTGCTTGGGCCGTTTCCCTCTTTAAAGCATTTTGATATCTGGGAACACATCTGATCCCCACTCCACCCCTGCAAGGTCTCAGAGCCAGGCTTGCTGTCCCTCTTGATGATTAAATGGTCTCAGAGTGGGGTCAAGGTCACACAGTGATTTCGGGGGAAGATCTGGGTCCTGATCCCTGGCCTTCCAGCTGGTTTCACTAGGCAGCATAGCTGGGGTGCTTTTAGAAAACAGAAAGAACCATCAGAGAGTCAGACAGAGTTACTGGTTTAAAAAAAAAAAAAAAAAAAAAAAAAAGACTTAGGATCTCTGGAGTCAGGAGGGACCTGGGTGTGAATCCTAGCAAATCTCATCCTGTCTGAGTCTCATGTGCTTTTGTTTTTGTTTTTTTTTCCTGCAAGAAGAGAATAATGCCACCTATCCCCAGTGTTGTTATGAGCATTAAACACAAGCACAAGAATATCTATCATAGTGCCTGTCATATAGTTATACGACTATAACTAGTATCCCAACCTTTCCAAATGTCCTATTCAACATGATGGCTCACAGCTCCCAAAGGCATGCATCCTGACAGACAGTGGGTGAATCAGGGGGACACCTACCATGCAGCTTCCCGTCTGCCACATTTTATTGGTTGAGGCAGTTACAAAAGTTTACCTGGGTTCAAGGGAAGAGAACATAGGGCCTCCTTCTTGATGAAGGGGTGTCACACTGTAAGAAAAGTATATGTGATGAGATTTATATTGGTGCAACCATCTTTGGAAGCACAATCTACATCCCACCTTTTGCATGTCTCTTGGCTCCTGTACCCACAAGTTCTCTAGTGATTATTTTCTTGGACAGGGGTTGTAGTTGCCTGCTCACCAGCCATTCTACTTTCTTCTGGCAACTGCACCCTGATTCCCACTTGGGAGTTGCTCTCCCTGGATGTGAAGTTTCAGTGGGCCTGTCAAATATGGGCATGAACCTCAAGCTTAGCCAGTCAGGTTCTCTCCCCCAAGAATTGGAGTCTTGAGTGGTTACAGGAAGCAGAAACTGGGAAACAATCAATGGCTAGAGCTGTTTCTCCTGGTGGTGCCCAGGACCTGGAAGCTGCTCTCCTTGCTGACTTTTCTGAAGTAGGCTGTTCCACTTTGCTGCAGATGCTTAGAGCTACTTCATATACTTCCATGAGTTTATTTTTTTCCTAAAGATAGCCAGATCGACTTTCTGTTGCTTGCAACCAACAAAGTCTAACTGGTACCACTGTTTTATACTTGCTATTTAAAATGCTAATACACTGTGACCATTACAATGCAATCAACTGCCATTAGTGCTGTATTCCACCAACCAATAGCTAAAGCAAAAGAGCGAGAGGCTCTGCCACCTGCTCCAAAGTGAAGACAGGGATGATTTCCTTCCCTCTGGATTCACTACAGTGAGATGTGTGGAATGAGCACTCCCAGATGGAGGCAGGAGACATGGGCTTGAATTTCAGCTGTTCTGTGTGACTTACAACAAGTTATCACACTTCTCTGAGCTCAAGTTTCCTCTCTGGCATACGGGTCCAGAGGATATTCACCAGATATGAACTTAATGAGAGCAGGCATTGTGTCTTATTCTCTCTGTATCACAAGGAGTAGCACATAATATATGTTAAATAAATAATGGTCACATATAGGAATAATGGGACATTGAAGGACTACTTTACAGAGCTACCAGATAATCACCTCTTTTAGTAGGGACTATTTCTATTTTATTTGTTTATGTACAGGCCCCAGCACAGCCCTGAAACATGAAGTAATTAGGCTAAATATATTTTATACCTGTATTTATTAATTTATATATATAATATGACACAATATAGTATAATGTAATATAAGTACTAAGCATGCATTTGCTGGTGCACAGAGACTGTTGCCTAGGGAAGACAAACTTGGAGAAAGTGTTGGTTTCCAAAGTTGGCTTTTCCAGTTCAAACAGTGCATTAGGATTTCAGAAAGTGAATTTTAAGGACAAACTCATTTATTTCTGCTTTTATTTTCCTCCTCTGATTCCTATCTTAGGTCCTCCCAGCTCGTGAATGAATGGGAGTTGTTCTGCTCTGCTGCCAGTGATGCAAAAACTGTGTGCATGTGTCTATGTGTGTGTGCATGCAACATGCGCAGGTGCATATGTGTATGTGTGCATGTGTGTGCACAGGTGTGTGCAGGGCACATGGAAGCCCACTGGTTACCTTTTCTTCTTTTCCAGTGCTCGAGGTTTTGGTGAGAGCTGACCCTATAAGGGTTACTGGACACCTCAAGGCCGTTCTTACCTACAGCACTCCATGCAGGTAGAAAAAAAGAGGAAATGATCTACTTTCCCATTATCATTTTCCCAGGCTCACAGGAAGGAAGGGCTTTAGAGGGTGGCTGGCTGGAGTTCATCCATGACAGCTTTTGGTTTCCTAATTCTCAGAAAGATCTGTCATGGGTGACTTCACACATGTGTCAGTTAACTTTTGCTGTATAACAAACCATGTCAAATGTAGTCAGGGAAGATAGCAAGCATTTCTTCTTCTTCTTTTTTTTTTTAAATTATGCTGTGGGTTGGCTGGGTGGTCTTCTGTTCTGAGCTGGTGTGGCCATGTTTGAGTGCTCTAGAATGGCTTTGCTCTCTTGTCAGGGTCTCTAATGCAATGGTTGGGACTCTCCATGTGGTTCCTCATCCTCCAAGAGGCTAGCCCAAGCTTGTTCACATGATGGCAGAAATTTCCTCAGGAGCAAAGAGGAGCAGATCCCAATGTACATATGCTTTTCAAGTGTCAGCTTGTATTATGTTTGCTATTGTCCTGTAGACTAAGGCAAGTCACATGGCCGTGCCTAGATTCAAGGTGGGAGAAATAAATCCCACTATTTGATAGAAAGAGTGGCTGGGGCCCATTGCAAAGGAGCATGTGCACAAGTGGAGGGAACACGTGGCCACTTGCAAGCTACCACAGCACGGATAGATAGGTCAGGGCAGGCAGTAGGATATGGAGAACAGTGCAAGATGATAGTCATCCACCTGGTCAGCTCTGGAGGACACGGAAGTATGCCATCTGTTTGTTAATCAAGCAGAGGCAAGCCTCGCTTTCTTCTCTGTTCTTGGTTGGATACTGGAGAAGCAGACAGTCCTTGTCCTTAAGGAGCTCACAGCCTGGTGAGGAAGGCACAACTCTCCTTAGGGAAAATCATCATGGGCAGCTGTCAGAGACCCTGGAGAAACCGGGGACCTCTGGAAGCTGTGTGAGCAGCCAGCACCTGCGGGGGCTGAATGAATCAGGAGTGGACAGCAGGCTGAATCTATGGGGGACTCAGAGACTAATTCCAGCAGCAGCTCAGGTTTGACCAAGAACATTCCTGATTAGGGCCTGGAGACTGCTGAAATCTTAAAACTGCAGCTGGAAGGAGGTTGGAATTTATTCTCTTCAGTCATCTTGTTCTATAGCACCATGACCATGGCTCTTATTATATATTTTTAGAACATAATTATTAGTCAGAATAGGTTAACCACTATAACAAGCCAACCCCTGAATCTCAGTAGTTTACCTGTTAAAGGTTTACTTCTTATTCTCACCAAGTCTGTTGCAGATGCTCCTGGCCACAGGTGGCCTTCTATGGGGTCATTCAGGGGCCCAGGTTCCTCCCATGTTCTGACTCTGCCCTTGTCCTGGGCCTGGGGGCCTTCTGTTAGACCCTGCATTTGGCCACCAAAGGAGGAAGAGGCTGTGGGAACATTTTGTGGGCCAGGCCTCACCACATCCCCATCACGTACATCCCCTGGCTGGAGCTCAGCCACATGGTTCACACTGCAAATAAGCCAGGGAACATGGATTAGCTGTGTGGCCATGAACAGTGAGATGGGCTAGGGAACACATCTCAGTGCCTACATGGGAACACCTCTTTGCTTGGAAAGCAAGTTCTTCAGGTGACTGGTACGGTGTCATATTCATCACACAGTCCCAGCACCCGTCCCAGCCTCTAGGGAAGGGAAGGTGCTTGACCCACACGGACTGAAGGCACCCAGCTCTTGGACTTTGCTTTGACCTTGGGCTCTGTCCTCATTCATTGGAGTCAGTGCCTAAGCCCAACTTTCTGTTTTTCTCTGGCCACAGCTTTCTCGGGGCTCATGTCACTCTGGCTATTCTTGATCCTGGCCTCTATCCTGACTCCAGTTTCTTGGCTGCAAACCCCAGCCCTGGGCCCATCCATCTCCCTGTGAAGACCAGACAATCGGACAACCAGCAGTTTCTTCCATCGGCCTCTCCTCTACTGAAACATCATGGAACCTTTAGTCACGTCAAACTTCTAGCCCCGAACAGGACTCCACCAAAATGACACTTCCAGAAACTTTCTCAGCAAGGAGAGAAGCCTGGTCCATCCCAGGCCTGTTTGTGTCAGATCAAAGACACAGCTGGCTGGAACACATAATCACCTGACCCCAAAGCTGGCAGGACCCCGAGGCCCCTGCAGCTGCAGCGAGGCCTGAGCAGACAATGCCGCCTCCCCAGGCCATGCCAGTGGGCAGCCTCTCCCCCTGCCAGTCCCTTGTCAGCCTCAGACCCAGAAAGGGCAACTCCAGGGAGGAGAGCTAGGAAACAAAAAACTCCCAGCACGCTGCCCAGTGTTATTTCTCAGCGTGGAAAAAGAATGCCGGTTCAAAGGGCTGTCCCACTTTCCAGCAACAAGGTTTCCCTCGGGGAGGAAAGGGGCGCGTTGTGTTGAAGCCCAGGGGAACCATTAAAAGAGATGTTTTGAAGACAGCGAGCAGGCATGCTTTTGATAAAGAACTTCGGCTTCATCTCTGAAAAACAGAAATTTGGGATTGAAAAAAGATCAAGACAGCATCGGAATAAATAATAGCTGCCATATTTTTTTGTCTCTATGTGCCAAGTACTTTACTTTTTATGCCATTGAAATAATCTTCCAAAAAGCTTGTAAGGTGGGCATATTAACAACATTTTATAGATGAGGAAACTGAAGTTCAGAGACTCTGAGTACCTCTGTCAAGGTTATATGTTTCCAAGTGGCTGGGTCAGGGCTGGAACCTGGGACTTTTCTGATTCCAAAACCTATTTCTTCCCTTCTATTTCATACTTTCCAGATGCCAGGTTTTCTTCCATAATAAGAAAGGATCACTGCTGCCCAAACTTAGGCTTCATTATCTTGGGGTATTTGTGCCTAATAGCCCTTTCCACTATATCTCAGTTAAAACTCACAACAGTCCTATGAGAAGTGCACTATTATATTCCAAGCCTTTTGAGGATAAAAGAAACCAAGAAACTTGAAATAACTTGCTCAAGGTCTTGGGGCCAGGAGGGGGTAGAGGCAGGAATGGAACACAGCTGCTGGATTCCACGTCCAGTGCTCGTTCCTCCACACCAGGGATTGGCAACCTACGGCCCCTGGGCCAGGTCTGTTGATCTGCTCTTCTTGTGAGACCTGTGAGCGCTTTTTTTTTTCTTTAAATAACATTTTTAAGATTTGTTTTTTACATTTTAAATGGTTTTAAAAAAGTCAAAAGAAGAACACTATTTTGTGGCATGTGAAAATTGCATGAAATGAAAATTTCAGTGTCCACAAATAAAGTTTTATTGGCACATGCCCATGTGTATTTGTTTCTTTATTGTCCGTGATGCTGTGCTTCAGGCTCTGCTCTCAGATGGCCATCAAGAGCACACTGGATGGGGCACTTCCTTCCTCTCTTTGATGTTCTGGAATGATGGACCACACCTATTTTCCCCTCACCCTCTAGGAAATCTGAAGAAGGCTTTCTTCTAGGAAAGACTTTTTTTTTTTTTTGGTAAAATGTTTAGGCTCTAGGAATAGTGAGTAATCAAAATGCAAAAGTAAGAAGGAGACCAGGACTTGAGGGAGGAGAAACTTCTGGGAGCAGGAAGAGGTGAGGACTCTGCCTGCCAGACTCAGAGATTTCCCTGAGCAGGGTTGGGTGGGGTTGGAGGAGGGCTATGGGTCTAGGCCCCTAGAGGGTGAGGGAAAACGGGTGTGGCCCATGACTCCAGCACATCAAAGACAGGAAGGAAGGACCACAGCCAGGGTGCTCACCATGCAAGCAGAGCCTAGAGAGGAGGAGGAGCAGAATGATAAGAAAGGATGTTGGAAAGCAGGGCCCTGGGTCTTAGGGTGCTGATGTCATCAAAGGTTTCCCCATGTCCAAGCTGTGCAGCTGCAGCCACCTGACTCTGAGGGGCCACTGCGTGGTTGGAGGATGAGAGTGGCATTGGTAACTAGGAATGAGTATGGAGGAGAAGCTGCTCCCTGCCCTGTGGGAACCACGTGGGATTTCTGGGACTGGGTCCACCTTAAAAAGTGAAAGGACCTAAAAAAATGATCAAAAAGGGATTTTCTGACAGCCCACATGGGATAGGGGTACAATGCTGAAATTAGGCTGAGTTTAAAAAAGATACATATTTCTTAAACATCTCGTTATACGGGCATCTAATTGAAGAAACAACCTGAACAGGCCAAGTGTGAGCAACGAGGCTGTTTATTCACTTGGGTGTGAGAGACTGAGTCCAAAAAGGGAGTCAGTGGAGGGTGGTGGGATTGCAGCTAGTTTTATAAGTTAGGGGTAAGCAGTGGAAAGTTATAGTTAGGGGCCTTTATTGCGGGCAGGGGAAGAATGTCACAAGGTACATTATCACAAGTTGGGAGGGGTCACAGAGCACAGTGTCACAAGGTTGATTGATCAGTTAGGGTAGAGCATGTTACAATGGAAGAATGTCGCAAGGTTGGCTAATCAGCTAAGACAGGAACTAGCTGTTTTTCTTCTTTTGTGGTTTTCCCAGACTTTCTGACTCCAGGAGACCTTCTGGATGTGTATGTGTGGGTCACAGGGGTCACGATGGCTTGACCATAATGCAGCCTGCTCCAAGGACCTTACACATCTGACTCTTTGGACTGACAGCCATGTCTGCTACAGATGTGAATGCTTTGAACGGCCAGGCCCAGGCTGGACACTCAGTATTAGCTCCTCCTCCTGGTCCCCCTCCTTTTTGTTATTATTATTGCTAAGACAAGGCTGAATTTCCTGGTTTTCCTGATGGTGTGACTCGTCCTAAATCAATAGCTATTGAGAATATTCTGGGTGCTCAGTTGTTTGATAGGTCTTGATGGGAAGATCCAAATAGAGATGTGGTTTCTGGGTGGATCAGAAACTCTGGCAACTGGAACAATGATGAATGATGTAAGAGAGCATAAATGTGTGTGGCACAGCCCAGGAAGGGGTGTTCACAGAAACGATGGGTCAGCGAGATCTGCAGGAGATGCTGAGTCTTAGGTTCAGGGATTGTTAAAGGAGGAAAATGTGAAAGGAAAAGAAATCTTGGGGCCACCAGATCACTAAGCTAAAGGAAAAAGTCAAGCTGGGAACTGCTTAGGGCAAACTTGCCTCCCATTCTATTCAAAGTCACCCCTCACTGAGATAAATACATATCTGATTGCCTCCTTTGGAGAGAAACTCAAAAGATGGCAACCATTTGTCTCTTATCTGCCTATGACCTGGAAGGCCCCTCCCTGCCAGCTGTCCCGCCTTTGCTTTGTGTTGTTCCACCTTTCTGGACCAAACCAATGTTCATCTTATGTATGTTGATTGATGTCTCATGTCTCCCTAAAATGTATGAAACCAAGCTGTGCCCTGACCACCTCCCGCACATGTCCTCAGGACGTCCTGAGGCTGTCATGGGTGCGCATCCTTAACTTTGGCAAAATAAACTTCCTAAATTGACTGAGACCTGTCTCAGATTTTTGGTGTTCACAAAGACAGAGATGACCAAGGGCAGCCCCTTCATTTTACGGATAAGGAAACTGGGGCCCAGAGAGGTTCAGAGAGGTTGAGAGACTTGCATGAGGTCATACAGTGAGTTGGGGGAAGAAGTAGAACTTGAGTATAATTACCTGGATATTTTCATTTCAAAGCATCCAGTGGCTACCTCCCTAGACCTAAGATGTCAAATTAATAATGATGATAATACTTAACATTTATTGAACACTCACTCTGTGTCACTCATCATACTCAGAACTTTATTTGAAATAATCTCCAATGAGTCCTCAGGGTCTCCCCACTGTTTATAGAACAAAACTTAATTTCTTTAGCAAGAGCCTCATGGTCTGACCTCAGTCAGCCAATTCTTCTTCCTCTCCTCCTCCTCCTCCTCCTCCTCCTTCTTCTTCTTCTTCTTCCTCTTCCTCTTCCTCTTCTCCTTCTTCCTCTTCTTCTCCTTCTTCCTCTTCTTCTTCTTCTCCTTCTCCTTCTCCTTCTTCTCCTTCTCCTTCTCCTCCTTCTTCAAGACAGAGTCATGCTCTGTCACCAAGGCTGGAGTGCAGTGGTGCCATATCAGCTCACTGAAATCTCTGCCTCCTGGGTTCAAGAGATTCTCCAGCCTCAGTCTCCTGAGTAGCTGGGACCACAGGTGCGCACCACCATGCCTGGCTAATTTTTTGTATTTTCAGTAGAGACAGGGTTTCGCCATGTTGCCTAGGCTTGTCTTGAACTCCTGACTTCAAGTGATCCACCTGCCTCAGCCTCCCAAGGTGCTGGGATTACAAGCATGAGCCAACACGCCAGGCCCAGCCAGCCAATTCAGGCTTATTTTCCATTACTCCAACTTCTGCAATCCGTGCCTGTGTTGACAGCTCACTGACCCGTCAGTGTACATATCTGCACCCTTCACTTCTGCCCTACTCCTTTCTCATTCAGGCAAGGCCAGCTGGAGCTTCGACTCTCCTTTGAAACCTCCCTCTCAGGACTTGGCATATGGTGGGTCTGAAAGCACACATCCGCAGATGCTTGCAGGAGAGTGAGTGAATGGTGCTTCTTGGCTGAGCAAGAAAGTATGGGCAGAGTGGAGGATGACAGGGACAGGTCAGAGGAAACTGGAAGCTACACAGAGCAAACATTATCCCTTTCCTCCCCTTTGTGCACTCATTCTATGAATATTTACCAAGCCCCTGGTGCTCCACGCAGTAGGTAGTTGGAGGGGGGAGAGGTAACAGGCGTAAATGATTCTAATACAGAGAAGAGAGTGCGCAGAGCCATAAGGGAGCTCATTCATCATGAGAGCTGAGAAGGGATTGGTTATTTCTGTCTTTGCTATGCAGGATGCTTTCTGAAGAACTACCGTTGGTTCTGAGTCTAGGTGGAGGGGTAGGTTATAGAGGTGCAGAAATGAGGGAGAAAGGAACTTCAAGTGTGGTTATCAAAGGCACAGAGGTGGGGGGCGGGGGGGTGTGAACTGTGGGAGGGTATGTGAGGTGAAAGGAAAGCCGAGAAGGACTAGAGCAGCAAGACCATGCAACCAAATTGGATACAAGTGAGCTAAAGGCATCTGTGAGGTGGGGCTATCGACAGAGACCTCTCACCCTTACTGAGCCAGTATGATAAGCAAGACACACTCCTAAGAGCTTTCAAAGTAGTAGCTCCTCTTTTCTGTACAACATGGTCCCCATTTTACAGATAGGAAACGAGAAAATAGAAGTGAAGTGACCGCCTTTAGCCAGGAAGTGGTGGTCACAGGATTCAGGCCTGGGGAGTGCCTGCTACCTCTGCTCCACTCCACTTAGCATGGGATAGAAGGGGATGGAGGCAAAGAGGCAAAATGAACTCGGTTCAGAGGAACGGTGGCTAATTCTTATGTGTAAAGTGGATCTTTCCAACCACAAAAATCAGGGTGTTGTGTCCCTGAGGGTTGCCAGATTTCAGTCCTGCAATAAAATCAGGTGGGGCTCCCAGGGCCCTTGAGGAATGCCAGGAGGACTGCGGGGCCTCCAAGACCTTCCAATTATACATCTGGTAGAGCCACAGCTTCCTAAGCTCTGTCATCCCTAAGTCCCTGTCTGTCCCCCTTTGTTTATGATTACTGAAGGCATTTGCATGAAAACAGGCTTTTCTGTCTTCTGAGGGCTGGGCTTCCTGCCGAGGTTTCTCACCTGAAGCCGTAATTCTCCATTTGTGGCTCCATAACCATCTCCCGGGTGGCTAATTACAGGCCATATGCTCCTGGGTATGTGCTGGGAAGGCAGGTGGATCAGCTTCCATGTCTGTTTCCATTCCTGTTCCTCTTTTGGACTCACTTGCTCTAAGCCTGTCCTCCACAGCGTCTCTGCAGGGCCTCCGTGAAACTGTTTTCCTCCGCAGGTAGTGTTCCATTTTGCAGATGACCCCAGCTGGGCTTAACTGGGCATTCACAAGTCTGCTTGCCAGCATCTCAGTGTCGGCCAGTTGGCAAAAATCAACAAATGGACAGGTGACGTCTGCTGCTTCAATCTCATGCAGGTGGGGTGATGAAGTGCAAAGAGCTTTGGCCTAGGATTTTGAAAGTTGAGTTCTGGTCCTAACTTTGGAGAAATCTCTTTACCTCTCTGGTTCTTAGTTTTTTCTTGTATAAAATGAGATTTGATTAGATCAGTGGTTTCTAACCTGATTCCTAGGTGTCTGAAAGATAGTAATGGTCATGGGGGGGCATTAAAACAGCTTTGAACTCCTTCCAACTGCAAACTCCTGGAGAGAGGGAATGGCTGCCGATTCATCTTTGAGTCTCCATTATCTAGGACAGTGCTTGGCTCAAAGGGTGCAAACAATGACGTTTGTTGAAACATGAAGGCCTTTCAGAAAGTCTAACAAAACCTGTTCGTTGACCCTGATGAAACTGGGTAGGCTAACAAAACTTTGAATTCTTTAATGATTAGAATTACACTAAGGCTGTACTGCTCATGGGTTTTTTGACTGCATAACTGACTCTGCATAACTTAAGCAAGAAGATGACCTTTGGGAAGTGTGCTGGTGAGATACAGGATTGATGAAAAGGCTGGAAACCAGACTCACAAAAATGACAGACACTATGGGAGGGAAGGTAGCTGAGAACACACAGGAGCTTCAGCGTTCAAGATAGGACAGTCCCGTCAGCTAAGCCCAGGTTGTGTGGCTGCCCAGCTGCTGCGTACTGAGGAGAGGGGTTACCAGGGCTCCTTAGGTTTCTATACACTGTGCTTATCACCAAGGCTAATACAGCTTGGGGATTACTGCCAAAGAGGAAGAAAATTTACATTTTGGGTAGCCAAAACATGACAAAGAACCACTGCACCTAGTAACTCTGATTCTGTTCTGCTTATCTGGAGCTCTGCTTGGGGGTGGCTTTGTTGTAAAGGAATGAGAAAATAAATTTACACATGCATTTTGACATATAAAACATGTACATTCCTAGATCCTAAGTGAAAGAAATTATAACAGGATGCTTGTGGATGAAGATGAGCACATTTTTAGTCTACAAGGCTGAGGTTTTCTATCTCTGGGTCCAAGATAAACACCCGTGGAATCCCCCGTAGAGATGCAGATACAAGTGCTGAGGGAGACACCTTTTCTTTATGTCTAGATGTTTAGTAGCATCTCCTGTGATGGCTGTCCTGTCCACTCTGATCTCTCCCTGAGCCTCATAATCCTGAGCAGTTTACTTCACTGGGATTTCATGAGGTCCAGTGAACAGCAATGTCAGCAATACCTACTTCCGATTTGGACAGGGTAGGTGGTTGGTCACTGGGGAAAAACACCTTCCCTTTTCCTTCTCACTAATTTATATTAATTATGTTCATTTTGTCTTTGCAATTGACATATGTCATTTGCAGCTGCCCAGTATCTTTTAAATAGCCTCGCTATATCTTAATTATTTCTCCTGCTTTCTCAAAGTAGAATCCAGAGTGTTTTATCCTGAGGTCTCCTTCCAGCTGCATAAAGGCAGGAGACCTCAGTCCTTATAGTCAGATCAACCTGGTTGAGATGTGGAATCCAAAATGAGCAATATGAAGTTTCAGTCTGGAAAGGGAGATTCTTGTTCTGAAAGTGGTGGGGCTATTGGGTTCTTTGGGGGCAGCGGTGTTAGGATTGTTGTCTTTCAGTCCTGATTATCTAGCTACTCTGTAGCAACGGTGGTGATGATTTAGTTAGATTATCCTCATAAGTGTGTTTGGACTTCGTAGCTTCAGGGTCAGTTCTTTGCTCTTCTCAGAGATGTTTTGTGCTATCCACCGGCCTTTAATATGTTTGTTTCATGCAGTCCACCAGCCTTTAATACATTTGTTTCATGCTTATATAAGGCAGAATGAATTATGTTGTTTGCATCTAAGAATCCTCCCTGATACAGGGAGTACACCTCCCTGGTGTAGGAGTTGCACTTATAGTGGGTTCTGAAAGTTATAGAACCTTATATTCTATATGGAAGTGGCTTCATTGAGGTAGTCAGGCATCAGGAGGCAAGAACCAACCCACTGCCAACTGGGAAAGGAAGTCCTCTCTTCTGTGTTGGCAAATCCATTCCAGTGTCTCCTGCAAGTTAATCCTTTGTTGGTCCTTGGAACACTGACCTCTGCCAGTGGAGGCTGCAGAATTAAGGGAAATATACGAGAAATCTTTTCAAAAATAAAGTTATCTCCTAGTCTCGAGCAGTGGTCTGGACATCTCCTTTGTTGCCTTGGTTCTTGCTGAACTCATACTCACAGGGGTTTTTCTTTTTTCCCAAGTAACCTCTTAGGGATATGTCTATAGATATTCTACATATAAATCCTTCGTTGGTGCTGGTTGTGAACTCCATAAACATTTTCCCTCTTTTACAAATGGATGTTGTAATCCTTGGAAAAATGTAGACAGATAACAACTAATGGAGGACATACATGTCACACACACACACACACACACACACACAGAGAGAGAGAGAGAGAGAGAGGCAGGAAGTGATAGAGACAGAAAAAGGGCCCTGGCCCTGTCAAAACTTACCTTCGGCGAATTCACTTCTGTGCTGGTCAGCCTTTACTGTGGCCTTGGTGATCCCTACTTCTAATATTTATGCCCTGTGTAGTTCTTTTCCACCTGGAAACAGGTCTGGCCTGTGTGACCAACAGAATATGGTGGAAGTAATAGTGTATGATTCCAAAGGTTAGGTCATAAAATGCATTGCAGCTTCCACCATGGCCTCTTAGATCATTTTCTCTGACAGAAGCCGGTTGCTATGTTGAAAGGACACTCAAGAAGCTCTGTGGACAGCCTGCCTGAAGAGAAGCCAACTGGCCAGTTCCAACTTGCTGGCTGTGTGGGTGAGCATCCTTGGAAGGACGTGGGGCCTCTAGCCTTGGTCCATGATTATAGATGACTGGAATGCCAGCTGATATCTGACAGCACTCACCCGAGAGACCATGAGCCAGAAGTGCCCAACTGAGCTGCTTCTATGTTCCTGATCTGCTGAACTAAGAGAGATAAGAAATGATTGTTTTTTTTTTTTTTTAAGCCACTAAATGTTAGACTATCTGTGACATAGCATTGGATACTTAACACAGCTCCCCTGCTGTCCTTCCTTTTGATAAAGAAGCTGTGGTATCTGAGGTAGGTGGATACCATGGAGATGTTTGGGAATCTATCTTCTTGCTGGCATTATTGTTCTGCTTCATAGCCTCACTCATCGTTCATTTAGTAGAAATTCCTCTTGGGCTGTGGTAGATAACTGAACCTTATTTCTGGCTTTCAGTGTTATTGTACCTTTAGCTCTCTTGGGTCTATTTTCACAAGTATTTCAATGGGAAGGTAGATGAGGATGAATCAGATGCTCTTATCTTGCTGTCCTCCTAACCAGGAAATCTAAAATCTCTAGGATTTTCATTGTGCATTCTATCAAATTTTGAGCACATATTTTTGAGCACGTATCTTCAAAATATATTTTCTTGCATATTCCTTAATTTATTATTTACAAGTGCCACTGTGTTGTTTTATTGTACAAATTATAAGGCATACATAAAACACAAACTTAGAAAATATTAGAGAAAAATAAATAGAAATAGAAGTTTGAGTATTTTCTTTTTCTATCCAAGTGGTTGTCTTGGGTACAGCTGGTGAATGTGCCCCTTCTTCTACTTTGGAGGCCCCTGCTCTATGGTTCAATTTTATATTATTGTATCATCTGCACATTCTTTAAGGGAAAATATTGTGCCCTATTTATTTCTTCCAAGATTTCAGGGTAGCTGCTCCATTCATGTTTCTCAAAAGAAAGAAAAAAGGAATGAATGAATGCATGCATGACTGAATAGAGGAATGACATTTGTGTTTCAGCACAGCACTGAATGCAAGATAAACAAAAATCAGTTAAGATATGTGACATACATGAAGCTTAAATTTGGTCTTTTTAGCTCCCTGAATATTCTCAGTAGTTAGGATTTAAGCCTGGGTGTGTGACTGTAAAATCATGTTAACCACTGAGCTACCCCCCAAATTACAGAAGCCCGTCTCTACCACAATCAATGAGAATTGCCCCTGTGCTAACTTCCTCATTGGAGGAAAGGTTCTGGACTTATTTCTAGGACAAATTGTGTTCTATTTTCCCTGCCCATCCTGACCCCCATGCTGACATACACAGGTCCCACATCACACCCCCGCACACAACAGTTTTCTCCTTTTTCCTTCAAGCTGCCTTCCAGGCCTGGCTCTCTGGCAAACACCCATTCTCAGTAAAGACCTTTCTAGTGAGTACATATGTGGGGGAGGATTTTCCTGGCCCTTAACTAATTTGCCTCACCAGAACTCAGGCTGTCCGGATTTCTGTCTTCTTACATTTCCTGGAGCTGCGGAGTTGTGGCAGACACAGTTATAACCAGGTTGTCAAGTCTATTTGTTCAGCTAGGCATCTCTCTTCCCTGTTAGTTGACTTAGCTCTTCATCCCCATTTAGACTTTCCAGCAACCTAGCAAGTTAGAATCAATGTTGTCATTTCTCTCCTGTAGTCCACTGGCTTTCCTGGCCTGGGGTTGTGTAACAGCTGGGAACCTAGAAGAAGGCAATGAAGAAGTAGCTTCTCTGTGATGATAGATAGCCTTGTTCTCTCTGTGTGTGTATATGCATGGGCGTGCATGAATGCATTCAGGAGTTATGGGAGGATATACCAAGTTGCATTGAGAGGATTTTAGCTTGAACTTTGAGTTATTTAATTGTTGCTGGATCTTGACCAAGATAACTCCATTGTGACTAGTGGATAAAAATTCTTAGAGACATACTTGGAAGCATACAATTACAAAATAGTGTGTAGTAAACCTGCTTTTGGCTGTACTGAATATTTTGAACACTTGGATGGGCTAATTTAGGCCCCCAAATCTTAGTAGCTTAACACAACAAAATTTGTTTCTCATCAATGCTGCATGTCCATCATGGGTCATCTGGGGGTTCTGCCTCCCTCTGGGACTCAGGTTGGTAGAGAGGCTGCTGTTTGCCAGTGACTATGACAGGAAAGAGAAAGAGCATGATGAACTTTCACTGCTGAAAGTAAGACTGTCATCCACTTCTGCTCGTATTTCAATGGCCAAAGCAAATTGCATGGGCATGACTCTTTTCAATAGGGACAAGAATGTGCAATATCCTATGTTACCAGAAAGAAACAGAAACATAATATGTGTAAGCAGCACTAGTAAGGTCACTGATTTTGTTTTCCATTTTTGAAGAATTTTCTACTTTCTGAATTCTATCTTTCTGTGATTAAAGTCAGAAACTCACTATGGTGGGTAAAATAATGGCCACCCAAAGATGTACAGGTCCTAATCCCCAGAACCTATAAATATGTCAACTTGCATGGCGGAGAAGACTTTAAAGATTTGGTTAAGTTAATGATATTAAGATGGGGGATTATCTTGGGTTATCTGGGAGGGCCTAAAGTAATCACAAGGGTCCTTATAAGGAAAGAGGGAAGCAAAAGAAGCATATTCAGAGAAGGAGATGTTAAGATGGAAGCAGAGGTCAGAATGATGTGAAGGGGACCAGGAGCAAGGAATGCAGGCAGCCTCTAGAAGCTGGAAAAGGCAAGCAATGGGTTCTCCCTTAGGGCTTCCAGAAGGAACACAGACCTCTCAATATCTTGATTTTTAGCTCATTGACACTTCTTACCTTCAGATTGAAAGAAAATAAATTTTTTGCCATGTAAGCCACCAAGTGTATTGTTATGGTAGCAATAGCAAACCTAATATACTCACTTTTCAAGGTTCCTTTAAAGGTAGGATATAGCACATGACCCAGTTTCTATTCCTCAGAAGGAATGATGTCAAACTTTGATTTAAAAGTGGGACATAAAGAAGCAGATAAAATTTGAAATCCATTCTAGTGATAATGACGAAGAGACATTCAGGTTAAGGGGTGGACCTCTTGGCTGTAGTATACATGGTGTTAGTCAAGGTGACCATGTTAGCCTAGCAACACTGGGACTCCATTAGAGCCATCAGTGCAGTAATTAAGATTTTGTTACTGGATATGCAGCCTTCAAGCATGATTTTAGGGCCCTCTCAGAAATTCTTTCATTGTCTAAGTTTCCTTTCATAAAAGACTGAATCAATTCTGTTGTTTGCAACTGAGAGCCCTGACAGATAGAGGTGTTTCAGTCATCTTTGGTTGCATAACAAACCACCCTCAAATTTAGTGGCTTAAAAAAATTAGTGGCATATTACTATTCATAATTTTTCTCAGTTTATTGGGCAACTTTTCTTCTCCACATTGCCTTGCTGGGGTGCTGAGAAGGCTTCCCTCATCTGGAAACTCAACTGGGAGCTCAGTTGGGACTGGAACTTCGGGGATGTCTAGAAGGCTGGAATTGTTGAGAAGCTTGACCAGAGCTTAGCTGGAGTTGTCAGGCAGGGGCCACAGTTCTCATTCAAGTAGCCTTCTCCACATAGCTGCTTGGACTGCCTCATGACATGGTGGCTGGGTTTCTAGAAGAAACTTCTGAGAGGGAGGAAGCAGAAGTTGCCAGGCTAAATTATGGGCTAGCCCTAGAAATGTTACAGGGACAATTTTGTTATAATCTATTAGTGGGAAGGGACTCTATAAAGGCATGGATTCTGGAAGAAATAGTTCCTTGAAGGGTTACTAGGCAGCAGTCTACCACAGCACGGGATACATGTGTGAAGGATTATGAACTGTGAGAGCTAGAGGACAGAGTGACTGACTCTGCCTAAGGAAGGCAGAAGCAGCTTCCTAGAGGAGGCAGCACTCGGGAAATAGCAATGCCTTGTCCAAATTCACAGAGAGTAAAAGGTTTTGAGGTGCTTAGGGAATTGTTTTTTAGCCCAGTTTTGGCTCTTGGAATATACAGTGAGCCATATGTGGGGTGAGTGAGAGGCCAAAGAGAAGGTGGGAGAGGCATGATGAAGCCACATTAAAAGCTACCAGTGCCTGACAAGGCTTCCATGACACTTTGTAAGTAACAGAGTTTTAAGTAGAGAAGGGGCATGAGCAGATCTTTGTAAAAAGGCTGAAGTGATGAATTAAATAATATACTTTACTTTTTGTTTACATTTAATTATGTTCTGCTTTTCACTCTATTTGAGACACATTTGGATTATTTACCCAATAACAATAAACAAACACCTTACATTTGTCATGTGTTATAATGTACAAGAGACTGTCTACTACCATGACTTCTGATTCAGAGCATGATGCAAAGAGTTCATCAGAATTGATGCTGCCCTCATTTCACCAGTATTCAGTCTTTTTCACTGTGTAGAAATCAGCCATAGACTCCCACTAGTACAAAACAATGAGCGTTCATTCCCTTTGTTCATGGGTTTTCTGGTTGACTATGGATAGGCTGATCTTGGCTGGGCTCAGTAGGGAGGCTCTGTGGAACTGGCTGAGCCTTGTTCCAGCCTGTAGGTTGAACTCAGTTCTGGGTCCTGGGCTGAAGGAATAGATACTGCATCCCAGGGAAGCTCAGGTCAAGGCAGATCACCAGAGCACAGAAGTAGGCCTGATGGCAACCCAATCTCATTTCAATTCTCCCCTCCTGTCATGACAGCTAACATCCTGTTCCCTAAGGCAGGGCACATGGCCGAGTCAAAGCAAAGGCATGGCAAGGGAGGATGGATGCAGAATACTTGTACTTGGGTGTGAAGAACTGGATCCAATTCAGTCTGCCACTATGGAGAAAGAAATTTAGGCTTGAAGAAATTAAGGTTATTTCCATGGATTTTATAGGACCTAAAGGTAAGTCTTTTGAGTCAAAGCTACTTCTCCATTCATTACCCTGTCCTGTCACCAAGCCAGATCTCATGAAAACCTCTGGTAGTAGTTATCCTTCTGTGTCTGGCTTATTTCACTTAGCATAATGTCCTCCAACTCCATCCCTGTTCTCACCACTAGCAAGATCTGCTTATTTTTAATGACTGAATAACATTCCACTGAATATATATAGTACATTTTCTTTATTCATTCATCTTCCTATGGACATTTTGGTTATTTCTATGTATTGGCTATTGAGAATAACGCTGCAATAAATATGAGAGTGCTGATAGTTCTTTGAGATCCTGATTTCAACTGCTGGGTATATAGGTCCAGAAGTGGGATTACCAGTTACTACAAAAGAAAGACACAAGTACAAAAAATAAAGGGAGCAGGAGGACACTCTTAGAGGTGATGGGTATGTTTATGGCATTGACTGTGGTGATGATTTCACAAGTGTATACTTAATCTAAAGCCATCAGGGTGGCTCACAACTGTAATCTCAGCACTTCGGGAAGCCAGTCTGAGAGGATTGCTTGAATCCAGGAGTTCAAGACCAGCCTAGGAAATGTAGTGAGACCCTGTCTCAAAAAACAAAACAAAAATACAACTTATCAGGTTGTATACATTAATTATGTACAGCTTTTGCATGTCAATCATACCTCAATAAAGTTGTCTAGAGAAGAAAAGAAAACCTCCAGTGACACATTTTGCTCTAATCTTGTCTTTCTGTTTCTGGAGGTTTAGCTGTTTTCAAACTACAGAGCATGAACAACAACAGCTCATTATTTGTCCCTCTGGGGGACCCCTTCTCTCTACAAGCAATTCCACACCCCATTCTTGAGATGGCACATCTCTCTCCAGGCCTTTGTCTACTCATCTGTAAAGAGCTTAATTTTTCTGTCACGTGTCTGTGGGGCAGCAGCTCCCTCCATACACAGGAACCATTTTGTTAGCTTTAGCAGGTTGCTTTGGAGCCTCTTCCTTGCAGCGCCGTCCTGGACCACAGGCAGCGAAGTGATGGTGCTGTCAGAAATGTGAGTCTTGTCCCAGGCACACGCAGAGAAGGTGGTGAGTCATCAGTTTTTTTTTTTTTTTTTTTTCTGAGACAGAGTCTCACTCTGTCGCCCAGGCTGCAGTGCAGCGGTGAGATCTTGGCTCACTGCAACCTCTGCCTCCTGGGTTCAAGTGATTCTCCTACCTCAGCCTCCCAAGTAGCTGGGATTACAGGAGTGCACCATCACACCCAGTGAAATTATTTATTTATTTTTTGTATTTTGAGTAGAGACGGGGTTTCACCATGTTGGCCAGGCTGGTCTTGAACTCCTGACCTCAAGTGATCCACCCACCTCGACCTCCCAAAGTGCTGCGATTACAGGTGTGAGCCACCGTGCCCAGCCGAACCCAAACAATTTTAAAGCTGTGAATTAGCTAAAGGAAAGAAAAAAGGTAGATGATTCTAAATAAAAATCTGGATTTTCTATTTTTGTCTTAAAACCAAATAAAGACAGACTCGGCAGAATGGTGAAACCCCATCTCTACAAAAAATACAAAAATTAGTCAGGCGTGGTGGCACATACCTGTGGTCCCAGGTGATCTGGAAGCTGAGGTGGGAGGATTGCTTAGGTCCAGGAGGTTGAGGCTGCAGTGAGCTGAGATTGTACCACTGCACTCCAGCCTGGACAGTGGAATGAGACCCTGCCTCAAAAACAAAGAAACAACCGAAAAAAAATAATAATAAAGAATCAGGAGCCCTTGGCCCACATTCCTGATTGACAATAATCTAGGAGCGGTGGTTACTGCCTTTGTTGGGGCTTGAGCTCCCGGGTTGCCACAGTCCACACTGGTCCATTTGTTTGGTTCCTTGCCCAGCTTCCACCCAAGTCCACCTACCTGGATTCAGTGGGCATCTGAGTTTGCAGCCTTCTTGCCCACCTAGAATGTTGGGTTTAAACTCTCTGAATACTTTTTTTTTTTGGGATGGAGTCTTGTTCTGTCGCCTAGGCTGGAGTGCAGCAGTGTGATCTCAGCTCACTACAAGCTCTGCCTCCCGGGTTCGCGCCATTCTTGTGCCTCAGTCTCCCAAGTAGCTGGGACTACAGGCGCCCACCACCACGCCCAGCTAATTTTTTGTATTTTTTAGTAGAGACGGGGTTTCACAGTGTTAGCCAGGATGGTCTCAATCTCCTGACCTTGTGATCTGCCCACCTCGGCCTCCCAAAGTGCTGGGATTACAGGCATGAGCCACAGTGCCCGGCCTCTGAATGCTTTTTGATAATTTTTTCCCCAGCTTTATGTAGGTATAACTGAAATATCAAAATGGTATATATTCAAGGTATACACATGTTGATTTTATATATGTATACATTGGGTAACGGTTACCACAAGCAAATTAATTGTCACCCCCTTCACTACACATAGTTACCATTGTGTGTGTGTGTGTGTGTGTGTGTGTGTGTGGAAAGGACACTTGAGATCTGCTCCCTTAGCAAAGTTCAAGTAAACAATATGGTATTATCAACTATAGACTGTGCTATACATTATATACATGTATAATTCATGCTATACATTAGATTTCCCCCAACTTATTCACCTTATAATTCAAAGTTTGTATCCTTTGAACAACATGTCCCCATTTCTTTTAAGATTTTGATGTAAGTTAAAGACGTTCTCTTTTGAGAGATGCACCCTGCACTACAAACAATGCATGTAATTACAGGTGGTTCCCAGGCCCCTCAAAGCTGTTTAGATCTTCAACCTCAAGTTAGAAACCCCTGCTTTAAAAAGGATCCCTCAAGGTCTCGAAATGTCACTTGCATGGGCACCTAACAGCTCATAAAAGATGCCCCTACGTTTACTTGCAAAGCATGTACATGTCCCTCTCTTGTTTCCCTTCCTCATCCTCTCCATGCCCCATCCTTGCTCCCTCTTTAGGGAGGTGGATGTGGGTCATCCGTCCTCCTTTACAGATCAGGACTTGGGGTCGGAGGCTCTAAGTGGTTCCTACAGAGCTGCTCAGCTGGGAGCTGGAGGGGCTGGCTCTCAGCTCACCCCGCTAATCTCGGATTTCTTCTTAGCTCCCATCCCACTATCTTCTGTTTGCCAGTCAGTTATAAATAGCTCAAAGAAGATTTTATTTTCAGTTCCGAAGTGACATGTGCTGTCAGCAACACCACAAAACACTTCATTGATGTTTTCAAGGGGGTGGGGAAGGGGAAATAAAATTGCTTATTTGCCCAAAGCAATGTTTGGTGATCGAAAATCCATTGACTCCCTTTGGGACTCTCAGCTTTTCCCCAGTGAATGGATTTTCAAATTTGGAGCACAGGTGGCCTTCAGGCTGAATGGCTGCCATCCACCTCTTGAATTAATTCAGTCAGTGCCACAGCTCAGGAGTGGTTAGGAGTTGGAACTCCCCACCCCCGCCTCTGCCTGGCCCCAGAGCCTGGGGAAAAGCGTGTGTGAGTGGGAGCAGGGGAGTGGGAGGGGTAAGCAATTCCTAGCAGATTTGGGGGCCTTGTGTGGAAAGGGTAAGTGGTTATTTTTCTGACTTGATGCTTGTCAGGGCAAAGGCAGGAGAGGGAAGGCATTTCTTGGCATATTGAGCCTTCCCACTGGAAGGGAAAATCACAACCAAATCTTTGCGATCACACAGAGAGGGAAGGGGTTGTGTTAGACACTGGGGTGAGGCTGGGGTGCTTCTCGGTGGTATTACCCCAGGAATAACCAAATGGAGCCCTAGACAACAGCAGTGGAGGGAGGAACATACGCACTAATAGAAACAGGAAGGCAAACAGCCTAGGATTGCCAGCTGAGCCTTACGGGGCCCAGGGATTTGTAGGGGATGCTTTGGCTTGATAATAGCCTGAGAAGCTTCCTGCCCTTGTTCTGTTAGAAACAGCTGGCAGTTAGAGTTACACCTAACAATCCATGAGCTCCCTCTCCGTTATCCTTTGAGATGAAAATCATTGTTACTGCGCCCATTTGATAGATGAAAAAATTGGATTGTGAAGAGGCTAAGTCATTTTCTTAAGGTCACAAGTGACTGAAGGTGGCAGTTTGGCTGTGGAGTTTGTCCTCCTAACCTCTTTGTTGTATTATCTCAGTGGGCAAACCTTAGAATGAATAGGGAGCAGCTCTGATACCTAGCGGGAAACGAACATGGGGCAGGGGGCAGCTGGGGGAGAGAGGGGAGAGAGAGAGAGAGATGGCTGTCCACTTTCATATCTAACCCTGAGCTGGCTCAGACTGCCTATAGGAGAAGGAGAAAACCTTGGGAGGGAGGGAGAGATAATGAGACCCGAGCTCAGGGCAGCTGGCCTAACCCTAGCTCTTATCACTAAACCTAGCTCTTAGCACTTTGGATTCTCAGGAGGAGGAGAAACAAGAGCTAATTCGCGTCCTGACCTTTTAACTCTACTCTCTGACATCTTCATCACTGGCAACATTGGTTTGTTGTCCTGGAATCTGTCAACCAGAATGGCTTTTTTCCCTCCTTGGAGAGATGGAGAAGGGTAGGAGCAAAGAGGTGCCTGAAATATAGCTCCGCGTTCCTATTTCTATTCCCTGTTCCTGCCTCTGCCTCCTCCCTTAGAAACCCTTGGCTTCAACCCTGGAGTGGGGGAAGAAAAGAACCTAAATTTATGTGCCCCAAACCCTGTGCAGGTGCTTCCCCTGGCTCGGCTCACTGATGCCTCTCTGGAGTGCCAAGAGGACGTCCACTCTTCCCGTTTTACAGATGAGGAATCTGAAATGATGGTTTTTATTTACTGGCTTATTTTTATCTCCCCTACTGGACTATAAGCTCCACGCAGTGATGACCTTAATGATCTTTATATACGTCCCCAGTGGCTCACACAGTGCCTGGCACCTTGCAGTTGCTCAGAAAATACTTGTGGAATGAATGCATGAAGTAATTTGCCCATTGCCGGGGACCATAATGTAAACACAGGTCTGTACAATTGCACTGAAAAGAGTCAGCTGCATGTATTCATTTCTGGGTGCTCAAGACAGAATCAGCTAAACCCAGGTGCATGCACCTGGATGGAGCTAATTTGCAGCACTCTGGAAACCAGCCCTATTGTTCCCCTCAGGACTGGGGGAAGTCTATAGCATTTACTATTCCATTCAACTCAATGTGTATTTATAGGGCTCCAATCATGTGCCCAGAACTGAGTAACACCAAAGAAATATAGGACAGGAGTTGTCTCAGCTTTGGAGAAGACCCTACTACAGACATGGAGTTAAAATGGACATACCAAGGAAGCTTATTCTCTTCTGGGTTCAGCTCCTTCAAGTGTAAAATAAGGAGTTAGGATTATCTAGATGTTGTCTTCTTACTAGACTATACAAGGGTAGAGTTCCCCTAGAAGGCAGACCCTGAGACAAGCACTGGGGGCAGTTAGTTTATTAGGAAGCACTGGAATAAGTGAGGGAAGGAATATGAGGGAGGGAGGAAAGTCTTATTGATGAGTGGTCACTGCTGGCAGCAGGTGACTGGGACTTTGTCTCACTGGGGACCTCTGGGAGACTGTTCTAGACACATCTGACAACCCTCCCACTTCAGGATGAGGATGTTGGGGTCTGTATCCACCAACTGCTATCCCTATTGGTCTACGACTGCTCCTGAAGCATTGATTCCTGCATGTCCGGCCCACCCCAGGCTCTGAGATAGGAGCATCCTCAGATAGAGAGATGCAGTGAGTTTTTGGCACGTATGGGGATCGTCATCAGGAGCTCACTCCAGACGGACTGAGAGGGTCATGGCAGGAAAACAACAGCATCTGCATCTGTGACAGGGAACATTTTTGTTTCATCCACCTCTGTGTCACCAGGCAGGAGGTGCTGTGCATTTGCGTTGAATGAATGAGTGAATTCTCCCTCCAGCTCCTACTTTCCCAGTTCTGTGGCCTCTGAAACAATGACCACTGAATAACAGAGTAAAATGGAGTGCTGCCTTGTAATGGAGCAGACCAAGGGTGATAGAAGACTTCAGACAAATGTGGGATTCTGAACCAGCTGGAGAAGCCAGAGGACTTCCATGGAGGTGAGGGCTGGGTCAGACAGTGAAGGACATGGTTTCCAGAGGTGACGGGGACATCCTGGGTGTCCACAGAGAGGCAGGAAGAGCATGGTGTCCAGGATAGACCTTTTAAGCCACCATCCTGCCCTGTGCTGGCCCTGAACCCACACCTCAGGGTCCTGCAGCCTCCTCTCTCTGGTTGTGGCTTTGATTCAGCACCGCTTGCCTGCACTGCCCTTGAATACCCTCTGTCCTGCCTTGATTCTCCCGGCTTCTGGTGAGGGCCCCTCTCTTTTCAAGCTTCACCTTGACCTTCTGACTCAGGGACAGATGGGATGTAGAGCCAGGTCATGGGCTCTGGGGTCTCTAGACATGGCTCCGGGACTGCCTCTGCACTTACTTGTTGAGCAACCTTAGGGAAGTGACTTCACAACACTAAGGCTCATCTGCAAAAGGGGATGAGGATAGCTCTGGCCTCCTTGTGCTGCTACGAGGATTAAATGAGCAGACATATGTAAGGGGCTTAGTGCTGGGCCTGCCTAGCGGGTTAGCTGTAACTTCAGCTGAGTCAAGACACTGATTTCTCCATTGCGCAGTGGTGATGGAGATGACGTGGTATGGGCATACAAGGGGATTTAAGTGCTTTGCACAGGGCTCAGCATGTGATAGAGACTTAGAGGACATTTGTTTTTATTTTTACTTTACAAATGCTGCTTCTGATCTCTGAGACCTGACCGTGGTGTCACTCAGCCTCCTCCTCACTCAGCCTCTGACCACCTTGTGTTCACAGATGCTCCCCTGCTGCTCAGCCTGGGGTGTTCTCTGCCCGGACCCTGTTTTCCACACTATACTATGGTGCCATGTGGAGCAGTGGGAGCCAGGCCCAAGGATCCAGGAAAACGTGTGGGGAAAGCAACAAGGAAGTTTGGTTGGGGAGGATGTCTCCTGCTTATAAGGCATGGTCTGGATGGGGGTGGCAGGGAGATACTTCACCTCTACCAACTATGTGACCTGCACCCTTGCCCACCTCCGAGCCTCAGATCTGAAAATGGATCAATTGCACCTGTTGCCTGGGGCTGGTGGGAGAATTCAGAGAACCTGACAGAGCCAGAGCTCAAGCCCAGTTTCTGTCACTAACACCGCCATTTGCTCCCAGTGCAGCAACAATGGCGACAGTGAGCCACAGAGGGCTGAGAGTGCACCACTAGTGGCATCTGAGAAAGTTCTGGCCCTCAATTCTTCACTGAGATCTTAGGAGACTTGTTTTACTGCTCCAAATGTGGCTCCTTTTTTGAAATGTGGATCTAATAATCCCTTGCTTGTTATTTTCTTAAAGAGTTGTACTGGAGATCAAAGTGCCTAATGAATGAGAAAGGGCTTTTAAAAATGGAATGAGAGGTGTGCATATCAGGTTATTATTGTTATTGTTGTTGCTGTTGATTTTTTTTTTCTTCTTTCTGGCTATCCCTTTTATTTCTTTCCAGTAGCACCACGCTGATTTTTCTTTGGGGGGACCACTCCTCTGGGTTTTGAATTCACGAGATTTGGGTTAGGCTACCCTACTCTCCTGGATTCAGGAGGGACCCAGGCCCAGCCAATTGTCAAATTCGATTTCTCTGGATTTAGCGATTGGTTTAGGGATAGGCGTGAATCCCAGATCAGTCTGACGACTGAGTCTATGCTGGAACAATCAGGAAGAGAGTCTTTCTGCTGCAATTACAAGCTGCAAAGATCCCACAGGGGTGTGGTTAAACATGCCTGTAAGTTGTATGGGCTCTAGAATCAAACTTGAGTTCTTATTTCAGCTCTGCCATTTACTAGCCCTTTGTCCATTCCCGCTGCCAGAACAAGATACCCTAGACTGGGTAATATATAAACAATAAAAATTAATTTTCCACAGTTCTGGAAGTTGAGAAGTCTAAGATCAAGGTCCTGGGAGATTTGGCATCCAGTAAAGGCCCATTCCTCTTCGGGAACTCTCTGTGTCCTCGTTGCAGAAGAGATGGAAGGGCAAAAGGGACCAGCAACTTTCTCAAATTTCTTTTATGAAGTCATTAATCTCATTCCTGAGGGCTCCACCTTTATGACTTCATCACCTCCTAAACACCCCATCTCTTAATCACATCAATAATTATGTTTCAATACATGATTTTTGGGACACATTTATACTACAGCATTAACTGCATGATTTGGGGCAAGTTAACCTCTCAGTGCCTCAATTTGCCATCTATGAAAAAGCATTAAAAAAGCACCCATCTTATGGAGTTATTTTGCGTTCTAAATGACTGAGTGTTTAGAAAATGTTTGGAATGCTGTCAGGATGGGGTAGGCAATCATGCATGTTAGCTAATACCAGCTGTTAGGTTGGCCTGGAACGACCTGCAGGTACAAGGAAAAGGGTCTTTCTGGTGTTGAAGCTAGCACAGATCCCAGACACACTGAGACTGAGTCCTGGTGTCATCACTGGAGAACCTGGATCCATTTATGCTTGAATGCAACTGAATCTCTAGAGTTTCCTGTTTAAGCCAGTTAGAATTGAGTTTTTGTAACTTGCGACTAGGAGAGCATTAACTGTTGCAGTGAATGTTTCCACATAAGAAGACTGCTTGCTATTACAGCATTAAAACTTCTTTTGATCCCCTTGTTTTGTCAGGCTAAAGTTCAGATTCCTTCACTAAGCCTCCAGGCCTTCATGGCCCTGCCCTGCCTCATTCTTTGGCCTCATTTCTCTGCACCTACTTGTCTGCAAATCTCCAGCCTCTCCACACTTTAAGTACCCCAAGTCCAACCTGCTCTGTCCTCCTCTGTGACTTTGCACATGCAGTTCCTGCTCCTGGGAATGCTTTTCCCCGTGGGTTGATTCTTCCTTGGGTATTCTTGCTTTGAGAAGCTCTCTTGAACACCCTGAGCCTGGATTAGGTGCCCCTCCTCTGACTCTGCATAACAGACACTCATCCCCAACCATCACACTCTCCTACAGGGGCCAGTTTCCTTCTTGACTCACCTCTAATACTCAGATTTCCTTGAGAGCAGAGACTTTAGATATGAATAAAATAGTTCTGTATCTCCAGGGTATGGCACAGTGTCTGCTACATAGAAGGTGCTCAACACACATTCATGAAATGACTCACAACCACCCCTGTGAGTGGGAAAGGAGAGACGAAAGACAGACGCAAGGTGCCAGTATTTGGATATGCTAAGAACCCTTAATGTGATTTGTTATAGTCGAGCCTTTAGGGTGCTAACAGAGGCAGGCTGTTCAGAAGTTCTGCAGTTGAGGTGCCTGCTGGACATCCACTGGTGGCTGGTTTGGTCATGCATTGCCAGTGAAACAAACTTCCACCTGACAGGTGCTTGATTGAATAAAAAACCCTAAACTCACATCAGCCCTGACATGCCCAGGGAATAGGATGGCAAATTAAAGAGATAGAAACTCCACTTTGGTGCAAACCAAGATTTAAAAGGCCCTAGTAGCCCTTATTTATAGAGTTTGGATTTCCCTTTAACCCTTGTGTGAGAATGGGACAGCTTACTTGCCCTAAACACTAATGAATTTTGTGCTGTGTCCCGGCTCCTGGCGTGAAGTGCCTGATAAATGTTCCCAGCTTTCTACAGGGAAATTTCTCTCTCTGCTAATTGCTGTCAGCACCCATCAGGATCACTGGGAAAGCAGCATCCCAGCCAGAGGGGCCTTAGGGCTGAGCTCTGTCACCAGGAGATGGTCTCTTTGGGAGGATGAGGGGCCCATAAAGGACTGCACCTGCAGGGCATGCCCACCATGGAGATCCAAGGAGTCTAGACCAGAAGCTTACAAACTGTGTCCCATGGAGCCACAGGGCCCTGAGAGAGGCCTGAGAAACTGGTGTGGAGGTCCCTGGTGGCGGCTGATCTGTGGGGTGCTGGATTCTACCAACCTCTTAATCATACCAGCCCCATTGATCTATTTTATATCTAAACCAGCACTAAAGGGTTTATCTAAGAAGTTCTGCTAATTCAAAAACAAAGATTTGAAAACCACAGGTTTAGTTTGGTCCTCACCTTTGACAGATGAGTAGACCCAGGCTGGGGAATGGAAGGTGGGGAGGCGGGAGGTACCACAAGGTCACATAGAGAATCCAGTTCAGACCTGGGCCATGCACACAGACCTCCCGATTGCACAGGCACATTTCTGCCTTTGTGTTCTTCACTTTCTACATCCCACGTCTGCCTGTTTCATACTTTGATTAATGCTCAAGCACCCACCTGCTCTGTCGACCTCAGAGATTACAAATGAGGAAGAGTGAGGGGGATGGATCCTCTGCAGGGGAGGGCATCTCATACATGCCAGGCACAGGTTAGGAACTTCAGACTTACTCTCATTTATTTAACAAAGGTTTACTGATGCATATAATGTGTTGGGGGTTCAGGGCAAAACAAGATGCAGGTCCTGATCTTAGAGCATTTGTATTTCTGTGGGAGGGAAGGGTAAGGAAACAAAGAGATGAGTAAACATATACACAAAATAATTGCAAGTGCTGTCTGGTGCAATGGAAGAAGGAAACTGTGTGTGCATTGTGATGGAAAATAATGGAGGGCTGGAGGGGGCTGATGCGTCAAAGGATGGTCATGGTGTGGTAGCGGAGGGGGTTCATCTGAGAAGGAGACACTTGAGCTGGGACCTTAGGGTAAGAAGCAGGCAATTCAAAGCTGGTGATGGGGATTCTGGGCAGAGGCCTCCAGGCAGAGTCTAGCAGCTGGAACAGAACAGTGCCCTGGAACTCACTGGCCTCTGTGTTCCTCCACCTCTTCCCCCAGCCACTCACTCCAGTGCTACACCCTGCTGTTTGCAGCATCTTTGAAACCTCCCTTTAGAATACAGTGCTTTCTGGGCACACCCCTGACCCTTGGAGGTGACACCCCAGCACCCAATGGCTCCATTTCATTGTCATTCATCCATCTGCCCAATTTTCATGATCATTCACCCCCTCATGACCTCTTTTCCTCTCGGGCACACTTTGTCTTCTAAGGACCATCATTAAAGTCACTCTTTGCAAATACTTCCAATGTCCACGCACCTCTCCTCTGCTTAACTGACCCAGTCAAACCTCAACCCTGACTAAGCTCAGATGTGCACTCTCTGTCCTATCTGTACCTGTGCAGCTGAATGAACTGGAGACAGCGCTGAGAGTGGTCCTGCAGGAAGAGTATGGCCTCTAACTGCAGATGGACACTCAGGTGTGGTTGACAACCCTGCTACACTTAGATATTATTTCGCATGCTCAGAAAAGGACTTTATCCTCAATACCCCACTAGTTTTTTCCCATCTTCATTCTCAGCTGGTTGAATTTCTTACGTAATTCACGAGAAGCAATCCCATTGGGAATCCTCTTCCCACCACCAGGCCCACCTTCCTTTCCTCCCTTTTCAGCCGACGAATGGCCCCAGCTTCTATCAAAGGGCAAACTTTCACCGTGATCTGGATTATAGGATTTTACTCCTATATTTAGAATTATTCTTTCAGAATAATACCATGTGCTCATATCTCCTGCCTTTTCATTTTCCCCACTAGCTTCTGTTGCTCTTCTCTCCATCACAGAATCACTTCTTTTATGCATTTTTACTTCCAGTCTCCCATTTCCTCTTCCATCTCCTCCAGTTGGGCTGAATGTGACCTTCCATTTGTGCTTTGTCAGGTCATGGTCAGCCTCTAGACCAGCATCTCTAAGGGTCTTGTCAGTTATCTCCCTTATTTCCCTGTAACATTCCATGTGGATAATGACGTTGGCTTCACTCACACAGCACTGTCCAGGTCCTGCTCGGCCCTCCCTGGCTTTATTCCCTTGTTGTCTTTGCTGGGTCTCCCTCCTCTGCTCTGGGTCTGAGCCCCAGTCTGACGACCATGCCAGGGCTCACTTCTGAGTCCTTCTTTTCTTCTTTACCTATACACGCTCTCCTTAGGTGACTCCATCCATTTCCATGGCTTTAAATACCATCTTCAAGATAATAACTTCCAAATTTCTGTTCAGCACTGACACCTCTGCTGCAGACTCACATCTCCTGCTACTTGACATCTCCACTTAGATGACTAATGGGCACCTCAACTTAATATATCAAAAAGTCTTAATTTTCCCACCTTACCTCCACAAATGTTCTCCCCTTCGTGTTTACCATCTTGAAATGTCACCACCATCCCCCAAATCACTCAAGCCCAAGTCCCAGGAATCCTCTGTGATTCATGTCACCACTTCACCCCCACATTCAACCCACAAGTGACTGAGACCTGTGGGTGCTATCCTTCAGAGAGATTCGGAATCTATCTCCTCTTCTTCTTCCCTGCTGCTCCAAATGCGCCAAACTCCGCCAGTGCTTCCTCCGACTTTGACAGCGGCCTCCTAATTGGTCTCTGGGCTGCTTGTGTTGCTTTCTATAATCTATCCTCTACACAGAAGATCGAGTGCTCTTTTAAAAATGTAAATCTAATCATCACTCACCTACTTTAGAACTTCTGAAGACTCCTGCTTTGCTATTCTTTACAACATCATCACCACTCACTTTGTCAGTCCCTGAAGGGGCAGCACACAAGCCACTGAATGCTTTTAGAAGAACTTCCACAAGAGCTAAGCACATTCCTTCCATCTCTACCTGATGTTGGGGATTCAGAAGCTATTTTGGTGTGGAGAGAGAGCAAACACTTTGGAACCAAGCACACTCAAGTTAAAATCCTGGCTATATTATCTGTGATCTCTGTGATTCGGATAAATCGCTTCTCCCGCTAAGGCCCCGTCTGTAAAGTGGAGATGCAGATGATGATATCTACTTCACCAAACGACCACGGGCACATGTGAGGTGTCATATGGTGCTCAGCATGTGTTTCATAATGCTGGCTGCTTCTCTCCCCGGTTCCCAATCTGTCACGGGTAATCAGCCATCCCAGGGGTGTGGGGTGGGGAACAGGGGACAGCTTAATAAAGGGGCCTGAAGAGGGAGCTGAGTAAAGGCATCTAGAACCTTTTTTTTTTCCTGAACTCTCCTGCAGAAATAATGCTCTGTGAGTAATCATGAGCGGAAGTCATAAGGGCAACACAGGACAAAGGGAAATAAAAATGTTACATGAGGATAATGGCACCGATCTGAAAGCCCCATGGCGAGGAGTCTCTCTCACTCTGTAATTGTCACCAGGCTGTGTCAGTGCCCACGGCAGGGAGTCACTTCAGAGGGCCTGCCAGGAGGAGGGATGTCATATCTGCGGGGGACGTCTGCACATGGGTCAATCCTGCTATAGTGACAGGCCAGCTTCTGCTGCAAGTGCAGCTCCGTGCCAGCTGCTGACAGGGCAGGAAATGCCTGGGGAAGAGACGGGAAGGGGAGATCAGCCTTTTCTGGGTGGCTTCTGTGGTCAGGATGGTGGGTGCAGCACTCCACCTCTCAGCACCAGTGAGGTCAAACAATGTGCAGTTCTCTGATACGACTGGCTCTTATTGACCATCTGTTTGGAAGACATTTCATCTCCCCTGCTCCTTGGAGAAACTCTACAGATTATTTCAGCCTTGCTCAGATCGTATACCCTCCAGGAAGCCTTTTCTGATCTCTCTTCTATCCTAGTCTGGGAGAAGTGCCTCTCTATATTCCATATCCTCCAAGAACTTCCTTCTCTCTCACTATAGCTTAACTTGCTGCTTACGCTTTCTGAGCTCCTAGACTCCAGGGACTATGTCTTTTTTCATCTCTCTTGCATCAACACAAAGCACATTGCTCGGCAATTAGCAAGTACTCAGTCGATGTTAATATAGTAACTTTCTAATGCTGCTTTCATAATGAACCTGACATACAGCCTGTGAAATAAGCATTGTAACCTTCACATTACAAATGAAGAAATGGCATGACAGCAGTAACATACGCACCCAAGGACACAATGCTAATAAATCATGGAGCTTGAATGGGAATCATTATGATCATGGTGATAGTTTCAGTTTGCTGAGCACCTACTATGTGCTAGGCCTTGTGCTTGGTTCTCACATGCATTATCTTTTGTCTTCCCACTAACCCTGGAAATTATATATTATCCCCATTGCATAGGTAGAAAAATGAAGTCCCAGGGAGGTTTATTACCTTCCAAAAATTATATAGATAATGTAGTGGTGAGATGGGTTAGGATCTGGCTATGTCTGATAACCTATTTATGCTCCTATGCTGTAACATGCTTGTTCCCATTCTATTAATGGGACGCAAGGTGGATTCAAAGAAGGAACAGTAGATGTGGTTGATGAGTTCAGGGTATGATGGTTGAGTGTCTTCAAAGTCAGTGTATGATATGAACAGATACAGAATTGTATAATCTTTACTGACAGTCACTTGATTATAGCTTAACCAATGGTAGCTTAACCAATGACAGAAGATAATTAAAACAAAGGATGTGTTCTCCAAAGGGGTTGGGTGCTCAGCACAAGAAAGATTGCAGTTCAGACCAGCAAAACTGATCAGTATGTAGGGCCAGGAGATGTGATGCTTTGGGGCATGATTGCGGATGCTTCTTTTTTTTTTTTTTAAATTAGGCAAATTTTTTTTTTTTGACGTTCTGGAATGAAAATTTATTTTTTGCATTTTTAAATTTTTTGTTTTTATTATTATTATACTTTAAGTTCTAGGGTACATATGCACAATGTACAGGTTTGTTACATATGTATTCATGTGCCATGTTGGTGTGCTGCACCCAATTACATTAGGTATATCTCCTGCTGTCCCTCCCACCTCCACCCAACCTCACAACAGGCCCCAGTGTGTGATGTTCGCCTTCCTGTGTCCAAGTGTTGTCATTGTTCAATTCCCACCTATGAGTGAGAACACGCAGTGTTTGGTTTTCTGTCCTTGCAATAGTTTGCTGAGAATGATGGTTTCCAGCTTCATCCATGTCCCTACAAAGGACATGAACTCATCCTTTTTTATGGCTGTGTATATTCGATGGTGTATATGTGCCACATTTTCTTAATCCAGTCTATCATTGATGGGCATTTGGGTTGGTTCCAAGTCTTTGCTATTGTGAATAGTGCCACAATAAACACACGTGTGCATGTGTCTTTATAGCAGTATGATTTATAATCTTTTGGATTATACACAGTAATGGGATGGCTGGGTCAAATGGTATTTCTAGTTCTAGATGCTTGAGGAATCGCCACACTGTCTTCCACAATGGTTGAACTAGTTTACAGTCCCACCAACAGTGTAAAAGCATTCCTATTACTCCACATCCTGTCCAGCACCTGTTATTTCCTGACTTTTTAATGATCACCATTCTATCTGGTGTGAGATGGTATCTCATTGTGGTTTTGATTTGCATTTCTCTGATGGCCACTGATGATGAGCATTTTTTCATGTGTTTGTTGGCTGCATAACTGTCTTCTTTTGAGAAGTGTCTGTTTATATCCTTTGCCCACTTTTTGATGGGGTTGTTTGTTTTTTTCTTGTAAATTTGTTTGAGTTCTTTGTAGATCCTGGATATTAGCCCTTTGTCAGATGAGTAGATTGCAAAAACTTTCTCCCATTCTGTAGGTTGCCTGTTCACTCTGATGGTAGTTTCTTTTGCTGTGCAGAAGCTCTTTAGTTGAATTAGATCCCATTTGTCAATTTTGGCTTTTGTTGCCATTGCTTTTGGTGTTTAGTCATGAAGTCCTTGCCCATGCCTATGTCCTGAATGGTTTTACCTAGGTTTTCTTCTAGGGTTTTTATGGTTTTAGGTCTAACATTTAAGTCTTTAATGCATCTTGAATTAATTTTTGTATAAGGTGTAAGGAAGGGATCCAGTTTCAGCTTTCTACATATGGCTAGCCAGTTTTCCCTGTACCATTTATTAAATAGGGAATCCTTTCCCCATTTCTTGTTTTTGTCAGGTTTGCCAAGGATCAGATGGTTGTAGATGTGTGGTATTATTTCCGAGGGCTCTGTTCTGTTCCAACAGTCTATATCTCTGTTTTGATACAAGTTCCATGCTGTTTTGGTTACTGTAGCCTTGTAGTATAGTTTGAAGTCAGGTAGCGTGATGCCTCCAGGTTTCTCTTTTTAGCTTAGGATTGTCTTGGCAATGCGGACTCTTTTTTGGTTCCATATGAACTTTAAAGTAGTTTTTTCCAATTCTGTGAAGAAAGTCATTGGTAGCTTGATGGGGATGGCACTGAATCTATAAATTACCTTGGGCAGTATGGCCATTTTCATGATACTGATTCTTCCTATCCATGAGCATGGAATGTTCTTCCATTTGTTTGTCCTCTTTTATTTTTTTGAGCAGTGGTTTGTAGTTCTCCTTGAAGAGGTCCTTCACATCCCTTGTAAGTTGGATTCCTAGGTATTTTATTCTCTTTGAAGCAATTGTGAATGGGAGTTCACTCATGATTTGGCTTTCTGTTTGTCTGTTATTGGTCTATAGGAATGCTTGTGATTTTTGCACATTGATTTTGTATCCCGAGACTTTGCTGAAGTTGCTTATCAGCTTAAGAAGATGTTGGGCTGAAACAATGGGATTTTCTAAATATACAATCATGTCATCTGCAAACAGGGACAATTTGACTTCCTCTTATCCTAATTGAATACCCTTTATTTCTTTCTCCTGCCTGTTTGCCCTGGCCAGAAATTCTAACACTATGTTGAATAGGAGTGGTGAGAGAAGGCATCCCTGTCTTGTGCCAGTTTTCAAAGGGAATGCTTCCAGTTTTTGCCCATTCAGTATGATATTGGCTGTGGGTTTGTCATAAATAGCTCTTATTATTTTGAGATATGTCCCATCAATATGTAATTTATTGAGAGTTTTTAGCCTGAAGGGCTGTTGAATTTTGTCAAAGGCCTTTTCTGCATCTATTGAGATAATCATGTGGTTTTTGTATTTGGTTCTGTTTATATGATGGATTATGTTTATTGATTTGCATATATTGAACCAGCCTTGCATCCCAGGGATGAAGCCCACTTGATCATGGTGGATAAGCTTTTTGATGTGCTGCTGGATTCGGTTTGCCAGTATGTTATTGAGGATTTTTGCATTGATGTTTATCAGGGATATTGGTCTAAAATTCTCTTTTTTTGATATGTCTCTGCCAGGCTTTGGTATCAGGATGATGCTGGCCTCATAAAATGAGTCACAGAGGATTCCCTCTTTTTCTATCGATTGGAATAGTTTCAGAAGGAACAGTACCAACTCTTCCTTGTACCTCTGGTAGAATTTGGCTGTGAATTCGTCTGGTCCTGGACTTGTTTTGGTTGGTAGGCTATTAATTATCGCCTCAATTTCAAAGCCTGTTATTGGTCAATTCAGGGATTCAATTTCTTCCTGGTTTAGTCTTGGGATAGTGTATATGTCCAGGAATTTATCCATTTCTTCTAGATTTTCTAGTTTATTTGTGTAGAGATGTGTATAGTATTATCTGATGGTAGTTTGTATTTCTGTGGGATCGGTGGTGATAACCCCTTTATCATTTTTTATTGCGTCTATTTGATTCTTCTCTCTTTTCTTCTTTATTAGTTTTGCTAGTGGTCTATCAATTTTGTTGATCTTTTCAAAAAACCAGCTCCTGTGTTCGTTGATTTTTTGAAGGGTTTTTTGTGTCTCTGTCTCCTGCAGTTCTGCTCTGATCTTAGTTATTTCTTGCCTTCTGCTAGCTTTTGAATGTGTTTGCTCTTGCTTCTCTAGTTCTTTTAATTTTGATGTTAGGGTGTCAATTTTAGAAATTTCCTGCTTTCTCTTGGGGACATTTAGTGCTATAAATGTCCCTCTACACACTGCTTTAAATGTGTCCCAGAGATTCTGGTATGTTGTTTCTTTGTTCTCATTGGTTTCAAAGAACGTCTTTGTTTCTGCCTTCATTTTGTTATGTACCCAGTAGTCATTCAGGAGCAGGTTGTTCAGTTTCCATGCAGTTGAGCGGTTTTTAGTGAGTTTCTTAATCCTGAGTTCTAATTTGATTGCACTGTGGTCTGAGAGACAATTTGTTATAATTTCTGTTCTTGTACATTTGCTGAGGAGTGCCTTACTTCCAACTATGTGGTCAGTTTTGGAATAAATGTGATGCAGTGCTGAGAAGAATGTGTATTCTGTTGATTTGGGTGGAGAGTTCTGTAGATGTCTATAAGGTCAGCTTGGTGCAGAGCTGAATTCAATTCCTGGATATCCTTGTTAACTTTCTGTCTCGTTGATCTGTCTAATGTTGACAGTGGGGTGTTAAAGTCTTGCATTATTATTGTGTGGGAGTCTAAGTCTCTTTGTAGGTCTCTAAGGACTTGCTTTATGAATCTGGGTGCTCCTGAATTGGATGCATATATATTTAGGATAGTTAGCTCTTCCTGTTGAATTGATCCCTTTACCATTATGTAATGGCCTTCTTTATCTCTTGTGATCTTTGTTGGTTTAAAGTCTGTTTTATCAGAGACTAGGATTGCAACCCCTGCTTTTTTTGTTTTCCATTTGATTGGTAGATCTTCCTGCATCCCTTTATTTTGAGCCTATGTGTGTCTCTGCACATGAGATGGGTCTCCCGAATACAGCAGACTGATGGGTCTTGACTCTTTATCCAATTTTCCAGTCTGTGTCTTTTAATTGGAGCATTTAGCCCATTTACATTTAAGGTTAATATTGTTATGTGTGAATTTGATCCTGTCATTATGGTGTTAGTTGGTTATTTTGCTCATTAGTTGATGCAGTTTCTTCCTACCATCGGTGGTCTTTACAATTTGGCATGTTTTTGCAGTGGCTGGTACCAGTTGTTCCTTTCCATGTTTAGTGCTTCCTTCAGGAACTCTTGTAAGGCAGGCTTGGTGGTGACAGAATCTCTCAGCATTTCTTTGTCTGTAAAGGATTTTATTTCTCCTTCACTTATGAAGCTTAGTTTAACTGGATATGAAATTCTGGGTTGAAAATTCTTTTCTTTAAGAATGTTGGATATTGGCCCCCACTCTCTTCTGGCTTGTAGAGTTTCTGCTAAGAGATTTTTGTTAGTCTGATGGGCTTCCATTTGTGGGTAACCTGACCTTTCTCTCTGGCTGCCGTTAACATTTTTTTGTTCATTTCAACTTTGGTGAATCTGACAATTATGTGTTTTGGAGTTGCTCTTCTCAAGGAGTATCTTCGTGGCATTCTCTCTATTTCCTGAATTTGAATGTTGGCCTGCCTTGCTAGGTTGGAGAAGTTCTCCTGGATAATATCCTGAAGAGTGTCTTCCAACTTCATTCCATTCTCCCCATCGCTTTCAGGTGGATGCCCCTCTGAGTCGAAGCTTCCAGAGTAATGATCAGGCAGCAACATTTACTGTTCTGTAATATTTGCTGTTCTGCAGCCTCCACTGGTGATACCCAGGCAAACAGGGTCTGGAGTGGACCTCCAGCAAACTCCAACAGACCTGTAGCTGAGGGCCCTGACTGTTAGAAGGAAAACTAACAAACAGAAAGGACATCCACACCAAAACCCCATCTGTATGTCACCATCATCAAAGACCAAAGGTAGATAAAACCACAAAGATGGGGAGAAACCAGAGCAGAAAAGTTGAAAATTCTAAAAATCAGAGTGCCTCTTCTCCTCCAAAGGAACCCAGCTCCTCGCCAGCAATGGAACAAAACTAGTGGGTATGTATGACGAGAATGAGTTTGACGAGTTGAGAGAAGGCTTTGGATGATCAAACTTCTCTGAACTAAAGGAGGATGTTCAAACCCTTTGCAAAGAAGCTAAAAACCTTGAAAAAAACATTAGACAAATGGCTAACTAGAATAACCAGTGTAGAGAAGTCCTTAAATGACTTGATGGAGCTGAAAACCGTGGCACAAGAACTACGTGACGCGTGCACAAACTTCAGTAGCCGCTTCGATCAACTGGAAGAAAGGGTATCGGTGATTGAAGATCAAAAGAATGAAATGAAGCGAGAAGAGAAGTTTAGAGAAAAAAGAGTAAAAAGAAATGAACAAAGCCTCCAAGAAATATGGGACTATGTGAAAAGCCCAAATCTATGTCTGATTGGGATGCTGCTTTGTTGTTGCTGCTCTTTGCCAGCCTTCTCTGCTGGAGTTTGGACTATCGAGAGAAAGGTCTTCATTGTTGAGTCCCCAACATCTAGCACATGAATGGCACATAGCAGACACTCAAGGCTGGGCGTGGTGGTTCACGCCTATAATCCCAGCACTTTGGGAGGCTGAGGCAAGTGGATCACGAGGTCAGGAGTTCAAGACCAGCCTGGCCAAGATGGTGAAACCCTGTCTCTACTAAAAATACAAAAATTAGCCAGGCATGGCAGTGGGCACCTGTAATCCCAGCTACTTGGGAGGCTGAGGCAGAGAAATGCTTGAACCCGGGAGGCGGAGGTTGCAGTGAGCTGAGATCGTGCCACTGCACTCCAGCCTGGGTGAGAGAGCAAGACTCCGTCTCAAAAAAAAAAAAAAAAAAAAAAAAAGGAATATGTCTGTGGACACAAATGAACACAATTCTTCTGTTTACTAAAGGATGTTTTCTGGCCTGTGACTAAATATTTCACTGGATTTTCCCAAGTGGAGGGGAGCTAGTTTTGACCTCTGCCAAACCATTCTATGTTGTTGCTATTTTCCATGCTCCATGCTGCTGAAGTACTTTTTTAAAAAAAGATCATTAGTGAGGCATAATTGATACACAGTAAACTGCATATATTTAAAGCATAAAATTTAATACATTTTGGCATATGTAGTGACATGGTCTGAATGTGTCCCCCCAAATTCATGCGGTGGAAACTTAATCCCCAATGCAAGTGTTGAGAGGTGGGGCTTTGGGGAGGTGGTTAGGTCACGAGAGCTCCACATTCATTATAAATTACTGCCAGTATAAAAGGGGCTGACTGAGGGAGTTTGGTCCCTTTTCCTCTTCTGTCTTTTCTGCGATGTGAGGACACAGAGTTTCTTCCCTCTGGAAGATGCAGCATCAGGGTGCCATCTTGGAAACAGAACAGCCCACACCAGACCACAGAACCTCCAGGTACCTTGATCTTGGACTTCCAGCCTCCAGATCAGTGAGAAATTCATTTCTGTTCTTTGTAAAGTACCTAGTCTCAGGTATTTTGTTATAGCAGCACAAACTAAGAGATATGTACACTGTGAAACTATCATCGCAATCAAGATAGCAAACACGTGAATCAGCCCCAGAAGTGTTTCTCCAGGCCCCTTTAGTTTTTCTCTCCTGTTCCTTCTGCCATCCTGTCCCCTGGCAACCACTGGCTTGCTCTCTGTCACTGTACATTAGTGTGCACTTCCTAGATTTTTGTACAAATGTATGATATGTTCTCTTTCTTGTCGGGCTCTTTTCACACAGTGTAATTCCTTTGAGATTCATCTGTGTTGCCAAGTGTATCATTCCTGTTCATTGCTGAGTGGTATTCAGTTGTGTGGATGTACCACAATTTGTTTATTCACTTGATGAACTTTGAGCTGTTTCCAGTTTTTGGCTATTCCAGGTGACGCTGCTATGAAAATTCACGTACAGGCCTTTGTATGAACACATGCTTTTATTTCTCTTGGGTGGTGGAATGATTGGATCATATTGTGGGTATGTATTTAACTTTTTTTTGAGATGGAATCTCGCTCTGTTGCCCATGCTGGAGCACACTGGTGTGATCTTGGCTCACTGCAAACTCCACCTGCTGGGTTCAAACAATTGTACCTCATTCAGCCTCCCTAATAGCTGGGATTATAGGCATGTGCTACCACATGTGACTTTTTTTGTTTTGTATTTTCAATAGAGACGGGGTTTTGCCTTGTTGGCCAGGCTTGTCTTGAATTCCTGACCTCAAGTGATCAGCCTGCCTTGGCCTCCCAAAATGCTGGGATTACAGGCCTGAGCCACTGCACCCAGCCTGTATTTAACTTTTAAAGACATTGCCAACTCTTTTCCAAGCTGGTTGTACTATTTTACGTTCTCATCGGCAGTGTGTAGAATTTCCAGTTCCTTCACATCTTCACCAACTCTGGGTATGGTCAAATTTTTAAATCTTCTCTATTTGAATAGGTGTGTAGGAGTATCTCCTTGTGGTGTCAATTTGCATTTTTCTAACACTAATTGAAAAGTTGCTAATGCAAATTGGAAATTGATGTTGTGCCTTCTTGTGACCATGAGGGTGTCTAGCCTGAGGAACAAGCCATCAGACTGACGATGGCTGAAAATATCATGCGGAGATTGCGGGTCCTTGCTAAGGTCATTGAGCTGTTACTTAATCTGTGCTAGAAAACCTGTTCAGATTTGGGTTATGTGAACTTCCTTATTGCCTAAGCATTCTGAGTCAGGTACTCTGCTCCTTGCAGTAGAAAGTGTTGTCATTGGTTTGCTTGGTTTACCCAGCCTCACTCTCCACAGGCTGGAAGGGGTGAAAGCAACAATGACTTTCAGCCTAAAAACGCCCCTGGTGAAATGGTCATGGGGATAAGGACACTCTTAAATTTTGACAGTTTTCCATAGCCCTTATATCTTTGCTCCAAGCTCCCAAGATTGTGGTGTTATCTTTGTTTTGTAGATGAAGAAACTGATATTTCATTCAAATTAAAGTGTAACAGCTTTGAGATAACAATTTCAAGTGTGACTCCAATGAGGATGTTTTGTTGGAGCAGCAATCGAAACCCTGATAGTGAAATGTCAGGCCTGAGCCTGCACAGGAGAGAGAGAATTTGAGGGGAATTAGGACTATTTGTGTGTCCCTGAGAAAAATCATGTAAGAAATTGTGTGCTATGCTTGTCTGTGGCCAGGAATCATGGAGATTCTCCTGGATTCTTATGGGCTCTGCTGGAGAACGACTTTTTGCAATTTTAGAATAGTGTGTGATTTCACAGAAAGCCTGAAGATCTAGAGCAGAAGAGAAGGTGCCTCTGACTTGGGGAGAGGTGGTCCCATCTGACTATCACTCTGTTGTGAGGATATTTCTAGTTCCAGTGAAGAGGTTTTAGAATAAGGGATGTCTTGGGTTGGGGTCTGCAGATGCAGATCTCAATATAAGAACTTGCATGCAGGTGATTTCTTAAGAAAGTGCTCTCAGGAGAAGCTGATGAGGGAGTCGGGGAGGGAAGAGGCCAAGCAAGGGTGCGATTTCAGCAAAGTCCTGAGATGGGCACCTTCAGCCTGATCCCATAAAGAAGCCATGGACACCCTCAGCTCAGAGTGGCCATGCCTTGAGGCAAGGGAACAGGGTGGTCAGTCTCCAGCACCCATGGTTGTGGTCACAGTCATCCATTTAGGGTTGCCATGAGCGAGGTAAGAACCCCCAGGCGCATCCCACTTTCCTTGAGCACAGGACAAAGTGGCGCCAGTACCTTGAGGAGACTCTTCTCTTGAAAAGTTTCAGGGTTAGGGTTGCAAACACGAAGCACACTGAAGCCTGGGGAAGGATGCTCGGAAATAGTTTCGAAGGGATTTGGGTGGAATATGCCAGTGTCTGCCACAGAGGAGGGGGCCTATCTCCTTCAGGTAGGTCGGAAAACTAAGAAGGGGATACACCACACTCCCTTTATAGGTGAGAAATGTAGAATAAATGCAAAGAGACACAGACCTGGAAGGCAAAGATTAGTGCTTGATTCTTGGCTCTCTTGTTCATGATGCAAATATCTTGGGCAAAGCAATTAATCTGAGCCTCAGTCCCTCATGTGTGAAATGGAGTCAATCACACCTTTTACCTCCCAGGGTGGCTGTGAGTGTTGAATCAGACTAAGTGCTGTGCAATCCATTGTTTAAACATTAGGTATCAATGTTTTATTTTTTATTGATAAATAATAGTTGCATATATTTTGGGGGGTGCATCTGATATTTCGATAACTGTATACAATGTATAATGGTCAAATCAGGGAAACTGGGATATCTATCACCTTAAACATTTTTCTTTGTATTGGGAGCATTACAATTCTCTTCTAGCTATTTTGAAATACACAATTAATTACTGGCTGGGTGTGGTGGCCTATACCTGTAATCCCAGCATTTTGGAAGGCCTAGGTGGGTGGATCACCTGAGCTCAGAAGTTAGAGACCAGCCTGACCAACATGGTGAAACCCTGTCTCTACTAACAATACAAAATTAGCTGGGCGTGGTGGCACATGCCTGTAATCCTAGATACTTAGGAGGCTGAGGCAGGAGAATTGCTTGAACCCGGGAGGCGGAGGTTGCAGTGAGCCGAGATCAGATGGCGCCATTGCACTCCAGCCTGGGCAACAAGAGCAAAACTCCATCTCCAAAAAATAAAAAGTTGTCAATGTTTTCTAAACAAAGCTACATCCTGAATGGCTAGTGAGAATCGACTCTTGCTGCAAACCAGGCCATTCCCAGGGGAGATTCTGGGTGAAGGGATGTATCCTGATTTGGGTTAAGGCAGAACCAGACAGGCACAGGGTTCTGGGTCCTGGTGAAAGATAGTCCAGCTCCTGTGTGCTGGATGCCACAATAAGACATTTGCTTGTGTTATTTTGTTGACTTGTCTAATAATCCTATAGTTATTTTTCTGTTTTACAGGTGGGAAAACTGCAGCTTAGATAGAGTAAGCTGGATATCTCCTGTCCGCTCTCCAAATCCTTAGCCCTGTGCTCCCAGAGTCGACCCCTATGGACTGCTTCCATGGGCCCCGTGGTCCTCCAGCTTCTGACCAGGTTTGCCAGTAGGAAGAGTATGCCGTGGGTTTATGCTGTGGGTTGGCTGTGTCCTTCTACTGAAGGCCACAGCTCTTATCAGGCAGCTGTCCCCAAACAGTAGCCACTCCTCTTGGCCCTTGTATCCTTGAGCCAATAAGCATCCCTGCATTCATTCTTTAGCTTTCCTCAGGTCCAGCCCTTCCTTGTAAATAGTCCTTGGTTAAACTCTCCTCACTGTACTCAGCTTGAGTGTGACACCTATTTCCTGCTAAGAAACAGAAACCAAGTAATTGACCCAGGTCAGATGACTGGAGCAGTGGAGCTGGGATTGGAGCCCAGGTCTCACTTCAGGCCTGTGCCTTTTCCATGCGGCATCATAGTACTGGTGTCGGGGCAGCGCCTGGATGGCCACCAGTGGGCTGATTAGCTGTGGTTCCCCTTCCTGCTACAGTCAACACATCCGTGGGTCCAATCAAAGCAAGGAAAAAAAATCGCCATGCCAAGGAAGAGAGAGAAGATCTCAATGGGAGGCAGTGAGGGTGACAGGTGGCCTGTCACTCAAGACCTGCATATGCCACATCTGTAAGCACAGCTTTCCTTAGAAGGCTGATGGATGCTGAGAGAGGAATTCTCTGGAGGGTCACGCCAGTGTTGGCCAGCTGTGGAATCATCAGCTGTAACAGATGGAGAGCCCTGCACAGCTGAGCTGACCTTTGTGGTGATAGCCCTTCAATCAGTGCAGGACAGCCTGTCTCCCTCACCTTGCCTCTCCATCGCTACCCCAGGTGAGCACTCCCTAGCTGAGGCTGTTCCATAGGCAGATGCAGCTGAGGCTGTTCAACAGGCAGCGCCTGTGCTGCCCTGGGCCAAGGAGCTGAGCCTGAGTGGTTTTGAAGTTCAGGGAAAGACTGGGAGAGGCTGTGCTAATATCTGGCAAGGACACTCAGGGCACTGGCCTGAGGCTCTGTGGAGGTAGATTAGTAAAGACACAGGAGGAAGAATCAGGAACTCAGTGCAGCAACCTCCCCAGTTATTAAGATCCACGTGCTTTTGTCCTTCAGAGAAGATTGCCTTGACACACAGAGAGAAAAGGGAATTTAAGGGCTTAAGGAAAACTACCACCACCTGATGATATTGGCCAAATTTTATTTTTTCAGAATAGCTGTCCCTCTACCCCATTGAAGGCAACTAGTTTCGATACATAAAACATAAAGTGAATTTATGTGTATGGCTGTGAAAAAGATGCAGAGAAACATGGTAAAAAGAAGGGAGGTGGGGACATTGAGACCGAGAAAGAGGGAAGAAATGAACAGAGAGTGACAGCAAAACCGAGGGTGTGGGGCAGTGGGGTGAGAGTGAGCGGGCATTAGGGGTGAGTTGGGAAGATCCTGTGAGGGGCATCCTCAGGAAGGCAAGCTCAGCCCAGGGCCGACTCACTGCTCCTCAGAACCCCCCTTTCAATTGATTTTGGAGAGAGGGTTCTAGAAGACCCAAGGAGAATATTGACAAGATCAACTTCCTAACAAAACAAAAGTTGATTTGTCTATCTAATTTGTTGAATAGTATGACAAAAGTTGTATACAAATTATTTTTTAAAGATATGTCTTGTTCTTTTATTGTATAAAGGGCATGGGACCAATGCATGACAAGTTAGCAGCAGGTGTCACATGTCACCTTGGTCATCTCCTGAATAAAAAGCCACCCTGGGCACTAGACCTAGGCATGGAGATCTGGCCGGAAGCTTGGTGCTGCCACTCACATACGGTGCAGCCTCGGGCTGGTTGCTTAGTTCCTCTCTATCCCAGACTTTGGGCACCATAAATAAAGTGTTGCTGAGGAATGAGTGGAAGTGTGTACCTCCAAATGGGAGGTGTATTAGGCTTAGGGAGGACACAGACCTGACAATGCTACTGAGTCCTCGGTGCTGGGATCCTCTCCTAGCCACAGGCCAGCGAGGCTCCTGGGGAAGTTCTGGGTTTTGTCCTTGCTGCCCCCAACCCAGTAGGAAAATTGAAACAAAGCAAAACAGAGACCCAGGATGAAGTTCTAAAGGCACCATAAAACATACATCTTCACTCCTCTCATGTTTAGGATTCAAACTGAGGAAGTGTATAGCAAAAGTCAGAGGTCAAAGGAGAAAGTACACCTTTATGACTTTGGCCAAATACATTAGGATTTCTAAAATATGGGGCCTCTGTAAAACTAAGTTGGAGACTATGGCTTCTAATTGAGACAAAAGTGGATCTTTCTTCCCCTCCTCCCTGAAATGAAGAACAGCAGGCCTGCAGAGCAGGTGCGCTCTGACTTACCCACGCAATCGAGGGCTATAGGAGAGAGCCCAAGAGGGCCAGCCCACTCTGGGCTCAGGTGGTAGAAGAGAAGATCTGGCCTGTGGATGGGATTCATCAGTTCCATTCATCAGCAAATGGAGCCCACCCCCATTGCAGCCCCCTAGGTATCCAGACAAGGTCCATCAACATTGAACATCAAAAGATTCAGGATTGGGGTCTAAATAATTTATTCTCAAGAGGCTCTTGGGTCCTTAGGCCAACATTCCTGTGTCCTTCTTAGAGGAGAAAGACCACTTTAGTTAAGTTAAAAAAGCCCCAGTGGGCCAGGTGTGGTGGCTCACACCTGTAATCCCAGCACTTTGGGAGGCTGAGGCAGGTGGATCACCTGAGGTCAGGAGTTTGAGACCAGCCTGGCCAACGTGGTGAAACCCTGTTTCTACTAAAAATACAAAAATTAGCTGGGTGTGGTGGCATGTGCCTGTAATCCCAGCTACCCAGGAGGCTGAGGCAGGAGAATCACTGGAACCCAGAAGGGAGAGGCTGCAGTGAGCCAAGATCATGCCACTGCACTCCAGCCTGGGCTACAGAGCAAGACTCTGTCTCAAAAAAAAAAAAAAAAAAAGCCCCAGTGTACCACTCCCACACTGCACTCTTCCTACTAGCTTTACATGTAAATAATTAAAAGGGCCACTAAAAGTGGTTTATCTAAAGTTTTGTTGTGTTCTTTACAAACATAGAAAAAAGTAGTAGGCAACTTTCAAATAGTAACAGCTTCTCTCACTTAAAAACAGACCCCAGGACTCCAGGTTTGCCCCATCAGACCCCTGCAACATCAATCCTCTAAGACCTTAGAGCTCACAGCAAATAGAGGTCAGAGAAGGTCTCACAGAGGAGGGGTAATCGCCGTGTGTCTTCAGTAACAAAGAAACTTTAGAAAGAAAAAAAACGAGGTGAGACAGATTCTCAGAGGCACAACCTCTTTAAGGCAATTCTCAGAAGTGTAAATGGTCCGTGTGTGTTTGGGGGGTGCTATGTAGACTGCTTTGTTCAGAGTGGAGGGTATGGGAAGGTGCTGGCTTTGCTGTGGAGGGCTTGAGACTGGGAAAGAAGGAGTGTGACCGCAGATGTCTGTGACACCTTGTGTTTTCAACCTGACTTTCATCATCCGTGGGTCACCTGAACCCCATTGTGACTTAAGCCTGAACTCCCCTGCACATCTCAGGCATGGGAGTCAATGAATTCTTTCTGTTCAACTTGTCTGAGTTGTGTTTGTCTCATGTGCAACTGAAATTGCTTTAATTTAGCAATGATTGGAGAGACCAGGGGAATGTATGTATTGGCTCCATGATGGGAGACACACAGGGCAAGGGATTTGACGGTCTCTGGTGGATTCCTCCCTGTCTGAGATGATCAGGAGTGTTCATAGATAGAGTGTGGTGGGGAGGAAAGAACATATAATTCTAGGAAAGTGGAGTTGATTTCCAGTCCCCCTGAGTCCTAGCCAGGGTTCTCTGGGAAAGCAATTTCAATAGTGGAGCCTCAGTTTCCACAATTGTAAGATGCGGGAAATATTGAAATATTGGTATCGTCTGAGGGTCAGGTGAAGCAAAATGTGTGCCGTGGCTTGGGTGCTCTGTAGTGCTCTATACACATGCAAACAGCGAACACAGCAGGCTCTGCAGGCGCCGCAATTTTCCTTTGTACGATACTTGTTGTTTTTCATTTGGTTTTCTTCATTAGTAATGATGGTGATTACACTTTGCACGCTGGAGTTTTACTCATCTCAGGGAACCATCCCGTGTAGCATCTCGTTTTAAGAATGTGTTTTCCTTTGCGCTCAGGTGGCTGCTGTGCCAGGGGAAAGTAGCTGGGAGATCGGGAACTGACATTTAGAAATCATCTCATGTTCGGGGCTTCATGCATATTTACCTCATTGAATTGTCTCAACAACCCTGCGAGGCTGGGATTACCACTTCCATTCTTAGATGGGAAACTGGGTTTCTGCAGGATTGGTTGACTGGCTTTGGGTCATGCAGCTGGCAATAGTGGGGTCTGGATTCAAATCCAGGCTGGAATGGTAGCAAAGTCCCACCTACACGTGGGAGTGAGAGGGGAATGGTGTTGGCTCTGTTTTGCGGCTGCATCCAAGGAGAGTCCCAGGGCTCCCAGGAGAGGTGTAAAGCAGAAGTGGGATCACACTGCCTCCCTGTCTTCAGCCCCATCAGGACCCTTGGGCCTGCAGTGCTGGTGCCTCGCTGTGGGGTTTGCATGCACCATCCTTCCTCACCCCTCTACCTGGATCTCTCTTGTACCTTCCCTGAGATAGTGGGAACGGTCCCAGTCTCTGCGTAATGAAGGCTTCCTTTTCTCAATCTAAATACTAGCAAAGCCACCTCCTCTTCCTCTCACCTCTCAGGAAGGCTGCTCCAAAGCTGTTGAGTTGACAGCTCAGAAGAGAAGGTGACTCAGGCAGCTGTAAACTTTCTCTGGCAGCTGCCCGAGGGAGCCCAGAGCAGGAGGGCTGGCTGTACCTGTAAGAAAGCCAAATACTCTCCAATTGCTTTTGTTTTTAAGAAAAAAATTTAAACAAGCCCCCACACACCCTCTTCTTACAGGGAATACATTATAAATGTATCTATTTCCCTGGGGGAAGACTGTTGGTGGAGTTTGCTGCCCTGCGCGTATCAGTTCTGCTAGACCAGGAAGCCTGCCCACATGATGTATATTGATATATATTAATAAAATATTTTATATGTTAGTATAATCCCACCTACTGCACACTGGGCGTTGTACCAGATATTAAGGGCATGAAGGTGACTTCAGATACAGTTCTTGACTTTAAGAAGGTCACAGCTCATAAGGATGTGGGATGGGAGACAAATAGGCAAATAGGAGACCATAGTCAAGGATGACACAAGTTTGTGGAGGGTGCCGGGGGAATGGAGGGAGGGTGAAATGGTAGATGGTCACCTTGCCTTGGAAGGGAGCCTGGGAGAGCTAGAAACTGAAAAGTGTGTAGGAAGTAGGAGCTAGCCAGGTGCCGGAGTGGTGAATAGGAGGTGGGGAGGAAAGGGTGCTCCAGCAGAAGAGACAGCCTAGCCAAAGGCTCAGAGGCAAGAAAGAGCTTTGGGAGTATGAAGAGATCTTGGCTAGTTCTCAATGTGTTACTCTTTCTAAGTAGGTTTGAGGCCCACTCTGGGAACTTTGTGGTTAAGTGTGTGTAAGGAAATTGAATGCTACCGACCAGCAACTTTATGGTGCCTGGCAATTTACAAACCCTTCTGAGGCTAACATCTCAGTGGGGCTTGCAACGGTTCTGTGAAGTAGGGCTGTCTGATCTTGTTACAGTTGCAACTTTACACCTGGGAAAACCAAAGCTTAGGAGATGGTCATGTCCCTTCTGAGATTAACAATGTTCTGTTGTTTTCCAATACTTTGTATAGGTTTCTATTGCTGTGTATCAAATTGACACAAACTTAGTAGGTGTAAATTACACATATTTATTATCTCAGTTTCTGCAAGTCCAGAGTCTGAGCAACTTTAGCTGGGTTCTCTGCTTCAGAATTTCACCAGGCTGCCGTCAAAGGGACCCCTTAATGTCTGCCTGTCTCACACTTCTACCCCTTCGTCTATGCAGGAATTCAAGACCAGCCAGGGCAACATAGTGAGACCCCATCTCTATGAAAAATAAAAAATTAGCCAGTGGTGTGCATCTGTAGTCCCAGCTACTGGGAGGGTAAAGTGGGAAGATCACTTAAGCTGAGGAGGTGGAGGCTGCAGTGAGTGTGATTACACCACTGTAGCCTGGGCAACAGAGTGAGCTCCTATCTCATTAAAAAAAAAAACAAAAACCTTCCATGGTGTGATGGTTAATATTGAGTGTCAAGTTGATTGGATTGAAGGATGCAAAGAATTGTTCCTGGGTGTGTCTGTGAGGGTGTTGCCAAAGGATATTAACATTTGAGTCAGTGGACTGGGAGAGGCAGACCCACACTCAATCTGGATTGGCACCATCTAATCAGCTGTCAGTATGGCTAGAATAAAGCAGTCAGAAGAAAGTGGAATGAAGAGACTTGTTGCGTCTTCTGGCCTTCATCTTTCTCCTATGTTGGATGCTTCCTGCCCTCGAACATCAGACTCCAAGTTTGTCAGCTTTTGGAGTCTTGGATTTATACCAGGGATTTGCCAGAGGCTCTCGGGCCTTTGGCCACAGACAGAAGCCTATACTGTCAGCTTCCCTACTTTTGAGGTTTTGGGACCCGAACTGGTTTACTTGCTCGTCAGCTTGCAGGCAGCCTATTGTGGGACTTCACCTTGTGATGGTGTGAATCAATTCTCCTAATAAACTCCCCTTCATATATATATCCTATTAGTTCTGTCCCTTTAGAGAACTCTGACTAATACAACTGGGCTCTCTGTGGCAAGCCCCACTCATTCTCCAAATTGCAGCTCCACCTTTAGAAGCCTCCCCGAATGCCGCTTGCTCCATTTGCGGTGCTGGTGCCCTTCCCTGTCCCATTCCCACTGTGGCGGTTACTAGGAGATGCTGAACTCTTACTGTTGATTTGCCAGTCTCTCACCCTCTAGGTGGGGACTGAGCCTTCTTTTCACTTTGGCATCTCCAGTGGCTGATGATGGTCATTGTTCAGTAAGTATTTGTGATTGATGAAATTGACCAACTAAGTGATTTGCTTCAAGTTCCAAGTCTATTTAGGGACTTGGTCTCAATTTCAGGTCTTATTTTAGCACAACTTCGCCTCTCCAATTTCTCAAAAACCCAAATCAAAGTGTAGTGTCGTAGATACTCCTGTTGGAACGAATTAGGTTGAAAGGACCAGCTCTCCATAAGACGTGATGGCAATGGGTGATAATATATAACATTTAAACTGTGTTATTTTCCAAAGCACTGTGATTTTCAATATCCCACAGAATTCCTTCAATATCCAACTGGGTTTGGCCCCTCATTTGTAGTTTAAGTAATAGAAGCTCAGATAGATGAAATGATTTGCTTAAATCTACACAGAGAAAAGAAACACAAAGCTGTGACTCAATCCAGCGCTTCTGACTCCAGTCATTCGTCAAATGCTTACAGTGTGCCAGTTCTGTGTTAGACATCACTGGGGATGCAGATGTAAATAGGATTACTGTCTTACCCACATACAGTTCATGTCCCCTCATGATGAAAATAAATAGCTAAGATTGTAAATATAAGACAAATTGGCAAGTATAGTGATGGAGTGATGCACAGTAGGTTTTGGGAAGTAAGATGAGAAATATAACACCTAGGAGGGGAAGGGGTGTCCTTAAAGTATGCACATAAAGTCACTGGAAGTTAGTAGGCCAAGGAGAGCAGAAAGGGCATTCATAGACTGAGTATGGTGACTCCCTCCTGTAATCCCAGCAGTTTGGGAGGCTGAGGCAGGAGGATTCCAGGAGTTTGAGACCAGCTGAGGCAACATAGCAAGACCCTTTCTCTACAAAAAGTAAACAATTAGCCAGACATGGTGGTGCACTCCTGTAGTCACAGCTACTTGAGAGGCTAAGGTGGGACGACTGCTTGACCCTGGGAGGTTGAGGCTGCAGTGAGCCATGATCCTGCCACTGCATTCAGCCTAAGCAATAGAGTGAAACCCTATCTTAAAAAGAAAAAGAAAAAAAAAAAAAAAGACATTCACGGAAGGGAACAGCCAGAGCAAAAGCCTGCAGAAAGGAATACCAATATGATGTATTTGGTGAATTGTGAGAAGTCTGGAGTCAAGTTGGAGACAAATGGCAGATAAAGCATCTAAGACACCCTCTTTTCTCTCTCTCCCTCTTGATTCTGAGCCTCTTCCTCTCATCAAGGTCACCCCCTCCACTTGTCCTCTGAAATCTATCCTCTCCCGCCTCTCACAGCTTCACTCTGGTGGTTTTCCCTTTTCCTTCTGCATCTGCAGCCTACCTCTCCATCTCTGTTTTCATTGATTCCTTTCAACCCATTCTGAGCTGGCTTTAACTGCCCACATCCCCCACCCTCTGCACTGTGCCAGGACTGGTCTTCATCAGGCCACCCATGACCTCACATGGTGCTGAACTGTTGAATACTTGGGACCCCTCTCCTTACAGGGGCTCTTATTGTGCTGTTGAGTACAGCAATCTTTCTTTCCAGCACATTCCCCTCACTGGGTTCCAGGTACCACTCTCTCTGGGTTACTGTCCCACATTTCCAGTTGCTCACTGTCATTGCTCTTTTGTTGTGTTTCACCCCCTACTCTTTGCAGTCCTCTGCCACATTCTCTTCCCCTTATCTCAGAAGTAGGGAAGGGCAGCCTATGCAGAGGCTCTGAGGTGCAGATCTCCTCATGTTTGATGACTGGGCAGGAGAAGGCCTGCATGACGAGAGCTCAGTTGGTGAGAGGGTGAGTTGAGCCTCAGCTGATGCTGGAGACATTGGCAGAACCAGGTCATGATGGCTCTTGTAGAACGTTGATACAAAAATTGCATTTATTTGATAAAATTGGAAGTCTTTAAACATACCTGAAGAAGCAGGGGACAGATGTGATTCTCTGTGTTGCTCTGATTCCTCTGAGGAAGCTTGGCAGGAAGGAGCAATAGAACCAGCAACATGGTTCTATATTCTCAGCCATACTCTTAAGGGGTGGGGTAAGAGGCCTCATAACTCATCAGAACCCAAGAAGTCATAAGAAAGTGCCTCCAGACAGCCTCTTGGGGAGATGGGGAGGTGAGTCACAGGAACTTGAGTAGCCCCTTACAAGCCACCCATCCTCCCGTGTTCTGGAAGGATCCATAAGTGTTCTGCCAAGACTCAAGACTAACTTGGGGCTTTGTCTACCTGGTTTAAGTAGACATGTGTGAGGTCACCAGGACACCCTGGAGGAACCTAAATTATTTAGTATCACTTACTGCAATTGGAATTAATATGATAGCAGACACATAGCACTTACTATATTCCAAGTGCTTTACAAATACTAACCCATCTGATGTGGTTTGGCTGTGTTCCCACCCGAATCTCATCTTGAATTGTAGTTCCCATAATCCCCATCTGTCGTGGGAGGGACCTGGTGGGAGGTAATTGAATCATGGGGGCAGTTACCCTCATCCTGTTCTCGTGATAGTGAATGAGTTCTCATGAGATCTGATGGTTTTATAAGGGACTTTTGCTCCTTTTGCTCAGCACTTCTCCTTGCTGCCACCATGTGAAGAAGGACATGTTTGCTTCCCCTTCTACCATGACTGTGAGTTTCCTGAGGCCTCCCCAGCCATGCTGAACTGTGAGTCAATTAAACCTCTTTCCTTTGTAAATTACCCAGTGTCAGATAGTTCTTTATAGAAGCACGAGAACAGACTAATACACCATCTATTGAATCTTCATAGCAATCCTCTGAGGTAGGTACTATTTTTATCTCTATTTTTCAGATAAGAACCCTGAATTGCACAGATAATACATAATCTGCCCAAGCTAGTGGGGGGTGGAGCTGAATTTGAAGCATGAGGGAGGGCATTACGTCCATTTTGGCCACCATGATTTTCCTACAGCTTGGAGTCCTACTGCACAGTCCTACTTCACAATGACTGGAAGGAGAACGCATGGCAGGCACATACAAGGAATGCAACACATATCAAGGAGTTAAGTGAAGACTAAGAGAAAACTAAGATTTAGGGTTGATAGATGTAGGACATGAAGAGGTGAGATGGGTCATGGGACACTCCTCACCTTCTTGCCTGGTGATTAGTGTGTCTGTGGTGTCACCAATTGAGATAGGGTATTAGGAGGAAGAACAAATCTAAGGGGGAGGTAAGAAACTTATTTTTATATGTTTTAAAGATAACCGTGGACCAATTGTGTGGTAGGGAGACGTTCAGCACATTTTTGTAAATAAAAGAAAAAGAAATACACTTTCTCCCTTTGGAATGCTCACAGAACTATCAGATATAATCACAATTCAATGCTGCAACAAAACTGGGAAGAGAAGAGGGGGAGAAAGTGTGAGAACAGGTGGAGTGAACCTCCCATTTTGTATAATTCTTTTTTATCCTACCTTAAAACTCCTTCGGTGTTGAGGAGGAAGTGGAATCATTGATCAGACCTGAGGAGCTATTCTGGTCTTGACACTTAAGCAGTGGGGTGTCTGGAATTAAGTCTATTCTGGTTAATAGTTCTTCCCAATTGTTCTCCCAATTAGGCAATGTTTCATCTCTCTGTCATACTGGATTTCCTTCTTTTTTGAATAGTGCCTCCCCACAATAACTCACTTTCCTTAATTAACTTAAAATGCTGTTCACTCACCTCCTAGTTGGTATCTATGTGATTTTGGTAGTCAGATGTCCTGTGGAGGTGGGCATGAGGGAGAACCCATGATGTCTACTGAGACACAGATCCAAGTGGACTCCTTTAAGGGCATATGTAGATGAGTTATCACAAGAGATCCAGAGCTCCAAGAAAAGAAGGAAAACCTTTGAGGATAAATACTTCAGAAATGAAGGTGAAGATCACAGTGGGGAAACTTTATTCCTTCCATCATTTCTGACCATATTTTCCTTCATCCTCACCAAGGGGTTGGGTTTTTATGATGGGAGATTTTGAAATTGGGAGAGGACTTGGAAGGGTTAAAATGGGAGACTTTTGATTAATCTGGACTGTTTCTGTGCCTCATACTTGAGGAACTGTTTCTGCCTCTTTGGGGCCCTTTGCCTCTGGGAGGATTGAAAATTCTCCCCAATTATTATAGCCTGTTGAGTAACCTTTGCATCATCCTGGCAATCCTGAAGATGTGAGTTCATAACTGGGGATAACACTTCCACTAATACACATGGTTCCCATTTTAGTTGCACAGCAACACTGTGGGTAAATTATTATTTATGCTATTTTATTGAATAAAAAATGGATGCTCAGAATGATAAGAGACTTCTCTAAGAGGATGCAGCTGGTAATGGCAGAATCAGAACTTTTTCTTATAATTCTTGATTTTTGGCCCCAAGGTTGTTTCCACCACACTGTAGTGCATTGAAAAAGCACCCAATTCTCTGTGTATTCTCATTCCCTTTTTCATTTACCTCAATGGCTCGCTTTACCTAAGTAGGTCAAGTGTCTGATTCTTGGTGTGGGACTTCAAGAAAACAGAATTCCCTTTCCCGTGCCCACACCAAAATCTGGCCAAAACTAAGATGCACGTGATGTGTGGGCAGGTCACAGTCCTACTGCACAATGACTGGAAGGCAAATGCACATTTGCACGATGCCCAGATAGCCGTGTCACAGGAAGAAAGCATGCTGGAGGAGCTGTCAGGAGGCCTGAGCCCCAGGTTTGTTGCCTGCATATCCCACAAGCTAGGTAATCTCCCTGGGGTTCAGTCCTTGTGTGTCAATTACAAAAACCAGCCTGCCCCTCTCACAGGCAGGGAAAGAACTGGGTAAATCTGACAGGCTCTATACAGCTCCAAAGTAGTGCTATAATTATCCTAGAGGCATTTGAACCTGAAACCTGATATATAATTGCTTCTCTCCACATGAGAAATATGATGAGACGCTTGCTTGATTCTTTCACCCACTAGGGAACAGCAGTTATCCAGGGGGCATTTGGCTTGGTTTTTAATCATGCACAGGTGTTGTAAGATTCTGGCAGCACAGAGCCTCTCTAGGTGCCCCCTTCACAATCTCTGCATGTAGAGACAGAGATAAGATTATTTACACACCATTCCATTATTCACAGCCTCTTGGAATGTGGCATTAAATAATTCAGAGACCATACAAGCTTGGGGATTGATGGTGAAGCTGATAGTTTTGCAAATATAGCATGCAGCAGCCACAGAAAAGCCAATTCCAGTACAAGTGCATGTGGGAACAATTGTTGGGTATCACATACTTATCAGAATCCTGGAGAAGGGCCTTCCCTGTGGTCGAAAACAGACTCTGGATCACAGGGATGGGGAGCCTTGTCTCTGTATGAAAATGTCTACCCTCCAGCCACCTTCTAATCTAATGTTCCTTGGAGGCCACTCAGGAATTCTCCATCATGCCTGGTGTAGTCCAGTTCCATACAAGGAGTTTGATGAATATTTTTGATGGAATGGTCTTTGTTTTATTAGCTGCTTGCTGTCCAATAGAAATGGAATTAGCAGAGTCATCAGGAGTTAGAAGACCCAGGTCCTGTTCTTCCACCTATTAGTCTGGTGACTGTATTGGCCATGGAAAATCTGAGAGGATGAAGAGCAAAGAATTAAGGGAAAATTGGGTCCAGAGAAGAAGCCAAGAGTGAGAGGATGCCAAAGAGGGGAGTTTCAGGCAGGAATTATGGTGAAGAAGATCAAACAGCAGGCATTTGTGAAGGAAGAGTTCAGGGAAGCAATCACTAGGTTTGGCAATGAGGAGGTGGTCCATGCTTATCTCTGGCTTCTTAAGTAAAGCCTTCTTTCTCCACAGGCCCATGGGCAGTAGCCCACTTGAGGTTTACCTGACACTTGGCTGCCTGGCTTCTCACTTTCTGTAATTGGCTTCTGGGCTCCAGGACTCCCCAGCCTCACATGTTGGCTCTGAATCCTTTCCCAGGCCTTCCTCTCAGGTTGGCAAGCTGTCCAAACCTTTCTTGGGCTCACAGACCTCTGGACCTCACTCCTTGACCCTAAATTTACTCTTGATTCAGTGTTACCTGCAGCTGTGGACAAGAGGCCCTGCTTCTCTACCTGTCTCTCAGCCCCATGGAATGGTGACTGGCAGAAGGTGTCCAAGTCCTTGGCATCTCAAACAAAGAATTGGACAAAACACACAAAGCAAGGAAAGCAAAAGCGGGGATTTATTGAGAATGAAAGTACATTCCACAGTGTAGGAGCAGCTTGAACATATGGGCTCGAGAGCCCCATTACAGAATTGTCTGAGGTTTCAATACTCTAGATGTTTCCCATTGGTTACTTGGTATATATTCTATGTAAACGAAGAGAATGAAGTGAAGTAACAGAGTCATTTACTCAGAATGTGCCCTGTTGTAAATGGAGAGGATATTACTTGGTGTGTGTGACCTATGCAAATGAAGAGGATGAATGTGAAGTTACAAAAATGGCGTGAATGGACAGGATGAAGTTACAAAGCCATTCACATTTCTGTCATTGCTGAAGTGCTTTCATTTGATTTAGTTCCAGGAAGTCAGCCTGGATGGGCATTATGTTCTCTGCCTCTAGGTCCTGTCCTCCTGCCTAGGAATCTTCCGAGGCCAGGATGACTCCTAGTGTCAGGTTTCAGATGGACATCTCTGATCACCTCCAAAAGGCAGGTTTAGGGGACTTATTAGTTCACCTGTTTGATTTTATTTTATTATTTATCTATGAGACAAGATCTTGCCCGGGCTGGAGTTCCGTGATGCGAACACAGTTCACTCAGCCCCAACCTTACAGACTCAAGTGATCCTCCTTCCTCAGCCTCCATAGCAGCTGGGATTAAAGGTGTGTGCTACCATTCTGGGCTAATTTTTTAAATTTTTAATAGAGACAAGGTATTCCTATGTTGCCTCAGCTGGTCTTGAACTCCTGGGCTTAAGTGATCCTTCTGCCTTTGCCTCCAAAAGTGCTGGGATTACAGGCATGAGCTACTGTGACCAGCCTGACCTGCTAGATGTTAAAAAATTAGGAGTACAATAATCAGCACTCTTATGTTGCCAGTGACAGAAAACTAGTGATGGAGCATAGTGGCAGATAAAGTATGGGCGCTCTGTCAGGTCCTTCCTGCCAAGGGCTGGGGACATGGCTCTGTTGGATTATTGGATGAGTGTGCTGGGCAGTGGCCAGGGCAGGCCTGTTGCTTCTCAGAGCCAAAGGAACTTGGGCATCGCGGCCAGGGTGAAGGATTGAGACGTTAAGGGACAGCCTGGAGGTGCAAGCTCAATGGACTTAGGCTGAGAGGCAAGCAATAGGTTCTGTTTTTCGTGATGAGTGATACAGGAGCCTGGAAAGGAAGGGGGAGTAGGAGAGGCCCTCTGAGGCGTGTTAAGCAGCGGGACAAGGCCTGTAGAGGGTACCTGCTGCCCTACTAGAATGTGAGGAGGGAGAACATAGGGTGGATTTAGACCGGTCAGGCCTGAGGGCATGGGTTGAGAAGCTTGTCTTAGTAATGAACTATAGAAATGATCCCTGAAAGTATAATCATGAGGGGCTGGTCTTAGATAGGAGAAGAGATACCCATACCTGAAGGGAAGACTGAAGACACAGGAGACTGTTGAGGGGAAGAGGAAGGAGCTGCGGGTGCTGCTGTTCACTGGTAGAAGGGCAGTTTTAGGGGTGCTAGATATTTGTCCTGCCCGAATCTCATATAGAAATGTAATCCCCAATGCTAGAGATGGGGCCTGGTGGGAGGTGTTTGGGTCACGAGGGTGGGATCCCTCACGGATTGGTGCTGTCGTCATGATAGTGAGTGAGTTCTGTGGGATCTGGTTGTTTAAAAGTGTGTGGCACTTCCCACCACCCTTGCTCTGGCTCTCCTCATACGACATATCTGCTCCCTCCTTGCCTTCCGCCATGAGTAAAAGCTCCCTGAGGCCCCACCAGAAGCAGATGCCAGCACCATGTTTCCTGTATAGCCTGTAGAATTGTGAGCCATTTGAACCTCTTTTCTTTGTAAATTGCCAAGCCTCAAGTTTTGCTTTACAGCAATGCCTAATACAGCAAGTTCTGCAGAGATAAGCATGATTCCTGGGTCAGAAAATGTTTGGCCATGTGAGATGGCTAAGAGGCTGGGGCTCAGGCATCCAGATGTGTGGCAGGGAAGCTAATGTCACTCACCAGGATTCACACATTTTTGAGCTCCTGTGATATTTCAGAAACTTGATACAGGCTGTCATTTTCAATCCTGAGAACACCATGCTACAGAAAATGTATTCTTTTGCAGGTGAGAAAATGGCAGTGTAGAGAGGTAAATTAACTTCACCAAGATCACACAGCTGAAAGTGACGGAGATGATTTTTTTTTTTTTTTTTTTTTTTGAGATGGAGTCTCACTCTGTCACAGGCTGGAGTGCAGTGGCGTGATGTTGGCTCACTGTAATCTCCACCTCCCGGGTTCAAGCAATTCTTCTGCCTCAACCTCCTGAGTAGCTGGGGTTATAGGTGCATGCCACCACACCCAGCTGATTTTTGTATTTTCAGTAGCGACAGGGTTTCACCATGTTGGCCAGGATGGTCTCGATCTCCTGACCTCATGATCCACCCACCTCAGCCTCCCAGTGCTGAGATTACAGGCGTGAGCCACTGTGCATGGACCCTGAGATGAGATTTTAATCCTAATCTTTCTGTCTGTGACAGTCCTTGCCTTTCTATTATGCCCACATGAATGGAACTAACAGTGACTTTTTTCATCAGCACATCATCACCATAATTTATCATAAACTCCACTAAATGACATGACCCAAGCTGGAAGAAAAGAATTGTAATGTTCCCAAATAAGAAAAAAAGTGTTTGAGGTGATGGACATTACGATTACCCTGATTTGATCATTATATATTATACATAGATATCAAAATATCAAATGTACCCCCTAAACTATATGTAACTATGATATATTGATTAAAAAAATACAAAAAAAAAAAACACCAAAAAACCCCAACATGGCCCAGCTTCGAAACAACGACAAATACACAGCAGTTCCCCCTTGATCTACAGTTTTGCTTTCTGTGGTTTCAGTTATCACGCCCCAAAAATATTAAATGGAAAATTCCAGGAATAAACAATTCATAAGTTTTGAATTGCATACTATTCTGAGTGGCATGGTGAAGTCTCACGCTATCTTGCTCCATCCGGCCCACAACATGAATCATCCCTTTGTCCAGTGTTCCTATGCTGCACCCGTTAGCTGCCCGTTAGTCATCTAGCAGCCATCTCAGTTATTAAATCGACCATTGTGGTATCGCAGTGCCTGTGTTCAAGTAATCCATCTTTTACTTGATAATGACTTCAAAGAGCAAGAGTAGTGACATTGGCATATTGTTATAGTTGTTCCATTTTATTCTTAATTATTGTTGTTAATCTCTTATGGTGCTTAATTTTCAAATTAAACGTTTTCATAGATACACATGCATAGGAAAAAACCCCAGTATATATATAAGGGCTCAGTTCAATACTCGGTTTCAGGCATTTGCTGGGTGTCTTGATACGTATCCCCCGAGGATAAGGGCGGGATTACTGTAATGTCATTTACAAGAGCATGAACCACATCCACTTCAATGTTTTTCCATGGCTTGTGATTTACTTATTTCATCAAATTCTGATTTTCACAAGATTAATTAATGCAGGAAATTGGTCCCCCAGTTGTGATTAAAACTAGATTTTTTTTGTATTTTAATGTAGAGTTTTTGGGGGCTCATTCTGCTTCCTGCACATTATAGGATTTACTCAATTTACAAGGGACTGATTAAAAGAAGAGGATTTGCCTCAGTGACTGCGTGCCTCCTGTTACTGCTCCAAGCTCAGGCCTTGCCAGGTGCTGCCACCTGCACTGAGGGACACGGAGGACAGGGATGAGTGTAGACTGAATGCCTGCAATGTGCCAGATTCAGAACTGACATGGGCCGGTTGCAGTGGCTCATGCCTCTAATCCCAACACTTTGGGAGGCCAAGGCAGGAGGACTGCTCGAGGCCAGGAGTTCAAGACCAGCCTGGGCAACAAAGCAAGATTTCATATCTACAAAATAAACACAAACATAAACATAAATATAAACATAAACATATTAGCCTGGCATGGTGGCATGTGCCTGTCTTCCCAGCTCCTTGGGAAGCTGAGGTGGGAGAATTGAGGGAATTTGGAGCTGTAGTGAGATGTGATTGTGGCACTGCACTCAAGAACCTAAGGTGACAGAGTGAGACCCTGTCTTAAACAAAATAAAGAAGAAAAGAATAACAGACATGATCTCATTTCATTCTCAAAAAAAAAAAAAAAAAAAAAAAAAAAGAAACAAACCTGGAAAGTAGGTCTTGCTAGTATACCCATTTTGCAGATAGGAAACAGCATGTCTAGTAAATGGTGGTGCCTGGTCTTGTCTGAATCTAAAGCTTATCCTCATCCCACAGCCTCTCGGTCCCAACCACACTGCTTTCAAAATGCTTCCAGGCATTGGATGTGGAATATCCGCTTTCAAACTGCATGGATAAGGCTTGGAAATACCACCCTCCTGACTTAAGAACTAGGCTTCCTCTGCCCAAACACTTATCAAATTGATTGTAATGGCTGATTTCATTGCTTTTCTTTCCTGCTAGACTGTAGGTTTTATGAGGCAGGGACTCAGTTTGTTTTGCTGACTATGAATTCTATGTCTCTGGTACATTGTATGTGCTCAAGAAATATGTGTTGAACGAATAAATCCCATTTTATAGCTGAGGGGCCTCCATTCCCAAGAGGTTAATAAAATATGGAGTCAAGATTCAAATTTACTCTCTGCCTCAGAGTTGGCCTACTTCCTACTCTTTAAAAGGTTTAGGGATGAGGTGTTGTTGGTGTTTGTGAGGAGGGAAGAAGAGGCCAAAGTTAGGAATAAATAATTAAACAGAAATATCCTGGGGAGACTTTTATGTCAGCCCCTCTTCTGAGGGTCACTCTGATAAGCTGACAAGGAGAATTCCTTTCAGAGCTGCTGCATGGAGGAATAGGCAATCCCAAGGCCCGTGTGCCAGGAGGAAGGCAGCCACTGATTAGAAATGTCACAGGGGCTGGTGCTATCTGACCTTTATTTGCCTAAGATCCTGCTAACCCTAGAGACTTTAGGCTGCATGGGGCATTTTGGAAGCTGCTCACTTTGGACCATACAGTCAAGTAGAAAGAGCCACAGCATTGGAGATGTGGATAGAGCCCCAAATTCAGACCCTGCCTGTATCCTCTGTGCCTTTTTGTAGCTAGTCATTAATTCTTGGAGTCAATTTCAATACCTCCAGCCTCAAGTGACCCTGGCTTCCATCTGCCCCACCATTCCCAGGATGGTACAGAGGATGCATTAACAAGCCATCATGAGAGTGAGCAGTTGAGGCAGTTTGTCTTATAACGTGGACCTCGTGTTCTTCATTGACCTCCTGGGGCTTCAGTCCTCATCCTAGCAAGAACTCACTAATGGGCTTTGCTTGGTGTCACATGGGTGGCACATGCATGGACAGATTGTGGTCTTGGAGTCGGCTGCCGAGGTGTGAATCCGAGCTCTACCCCTCGGCTGCTTCGTGACCTGGGGAAGGTTACCAATGGCCCGCTGTCTTCCCCAGTCTGCAAGATGGGATTAGGAAGGAGATCTCCTGCAAAGGCCTGATAGAAAAAGGAAGTGAAATTATATATATATACACACACACACACACACACATATATATATATATATATGTGTGTGTGTGTGTGTGTGTATATATATATACACATACATATATATATATATATATATATATATATATATATATATATATATATAAAACACTTACCCATATGGCTGGAATATGGGAAGTTCTCAGTTCAAGTACTCGCCTCATGGACTTTGGACTATTCTAGGTTAGATGAGATAATGATAACCAAAACACTTTGCACGAAATTACAGGAGCTGCATGACATCCTGTGCACCATGGGACCCTGTTATCAGTTACCCAGGGGCCCCTGAACCAACAAGAATTTTCACACCTTGTGACCATGTATTGCTTGTCTTCTCTTATCATAATGACAATCCACTACTTTGTCAGTCCTGCAAACTCTTACTCATCCTTCAATATTTGTTTCACCTCCTCCAGGAAGCCTTCCTTGACTTTCCCAGGCATTATTCCTTGTTCTGTCTGCTGTTTACAAGGCCCTTGGTGTACACGTCCAGACTCACACAAGTTTCATGGTTCTGTGATTGTCTGGGTAGTGCTGACTTCTCTAACCCCAAGGCTCTGAGCTCAGAAGACTCCAAGTTCTTGGGAGGGCTCACCAATTAATCCCACTCAGCTCTGTACCCAGTATAGGGGCTGGCACATGGAAGGCCTGTAATTCATGCTGTCTTTAATTGAAGTCTGATGATTCACAGAAATAATTTATGAAATTTGAAAAGAATTACCTGATCTTTTGCAGGTCTCAGTACAGTACTGAGCTGTGAATAGAGATTTAAATTATTCGCTTTTTTAGACTTTTAAAAAATCTTTTCGTAACGGAAGAAAATGAAGTAACAAGTTGTGTGGATGTATGTAATTCTTTTTTCCTCCAAGAATTTGTTTTCTGCCTCATTAATAGAAATCTCCCACACATTGCAAGAAGAACCTTCTTCCTAGGAAGGACAGCTAAGAAATGACTTGTGCTTTTTTTTTTTTTTTCATAGACTTGGAATAGATAATTGCTTAAAGCTGAATTTTGGGCTGCTGATAATCCAATTAGGGTCTTGGGCATAATTGTTCCTGCATAACCTGATGCCTTTTATTTTGCATGGTTCTGACTTCTGGAGCTGGTTCTCTTGGCAACAGCATATCTTTCTGTGGGAGAAAGGAACACAGCTATTTGGGGGGATTCTTTACTCAGCAGATAAGAAAGAGGTAACACCTGAGAAAATAGACAGGAAATTGTGGTATTACTGGATTAATGATTGAGACTTTTATGAATATGCAGACACATCGATGTCTGAAACAGAAATACATTTCCCTGCAACTGTGACGTGAGCCCGTCGTCTCTTTCCTCCCACCGGTTACTCCTGGTATGTCAGAAAATGAGATACTGAATCATCTCTTTTGTGCCTTGCACTCCGGCCATATAACACTGCCAGGCTGAGAGGGGAGGCTGAAGTTTGCTGCTCGCTAGGTTAATTTACAATCTTCCATTTTCTAGTCCTCTCCAAGGACTCAAAGGAGAAGTGGCAAGGTGCTATGAAAAAAACTAGAACTGGGTGATAGGATGTTTGGGTTATAGCCCTGGACACGCAAGACCACTCCATTCACCTCACTGAACCTCAGTGTCTTAGCCTGGGATGAGCGGGATGTGGGTTTGAGTCAGAGGGTGCAAACATTGGCCCAAGGGCCTTATCTAGCCTCAGACTTGTGTGGTTAGCCTAGAGAGTACCAAAAAAAATTGAGTTATTTGTCAACACTAAAAATTCAGAATAGGTTTTATGAAATATCAAATTTCTGCCTTCTTTTGGTAATGGAGGGATCTAGTAGTCCTAGGTCCACATTTCTGCAACAGAGCTGGAACTTGACAGTTCTTTTGATGAATCTCCTTGGTTTACCACAGTCCCCACTGCTCCCTATTGTACTACAGTGAAGTTGTTTCCTTGATTTATGTGGCCTGCCTAGCCCCTAGGGGCTTTCAGTTTATGACCCCTGGGGCTTAGGGATCTTGAAGTTCCCTTCTAAACTTGTCAATATCTGGCTCAGACACCTGGGTCCTTATTTGACATCAGTTCCCACTTTATGGGCCCAGCAGGCTTCCGCTGCACAACTCTGCTATCTCAGTTGCCATTTTATGGATGCAGAAATTGAGGTTTGGCAAGGTCAATGACCACATCCACGGTCATGAGGGTTATCAGTGGTGGAGCCAGTAATAGGACTGTGGGCTCTTGACTCCTAGTCAGTGGTCATCTGAGTTGTATCTTCAGCTTCCTTCCCAGACTGCCTTGGTCCTGTGTCTGTCTACACCAAGAGAAGATCAGGATGTGCACATCTAAGATCAAACGACCTTTAGAGACCCCTTGGAATGAACCTGAGTTATCACTTAGCAAAGCATTCTGGAGGCAAAGCTGCCAGTTTAGATCGATTTTGAATCTGAGAAAAACCCCAATCACTTTGGATAGTTAGAAAAAAGACCAAATCTTTACATTTCGAGCACTTGGCAATTTTTGTGGTACTTTTGGCATTTAACAGCTCCGATTCTTGAATTGGTGAATTGTGTGTAAATTTTGACTCTGTCGCTTTCTAGCTCTGTAACTTGGATTCTTGGTTGGTAACACTGGGACGGCGGTATGAACTCCTGACCTCACATGTTTGGTATGAACAGTCAGTGTGCAGTATCGTATGAAGCTTGTGTCACCTGCATAGCACAGTGTCTGGCTGAGTTCAAGACCCAACTGTGCACACAGGACTTGCTTACTGTTTTCCAGACATTCACTCAGTGGGTAACATTATCCCAATTTACAATCGTAGAGTTGAGTCTCAGTGCCAATGAGACATTTCATTTAAGGTTATGTGGCTAAGAAATATTAACATTCTGCATAATTTCAAATCATGTAATTTTTAAATAACATCCCAGTTGTTCCTCCTCATTCTTGTCCTTATGTTGTTTCCTTGATGAAATTCTGAATCAACTCAGAATTGAGTTTCAGTTTTCCTTTCGCAAAAGGAAAGGATTGCACCAGATGAACTTGAAGGCCCTTCCCAAATCTGACAGTCTGTGATTTCACTAATGAATAAAGAGGAAAAGGATAATATTAAAGAATGCTTATCCTTAAGTTACAAAAAATATAAATCTAAATTTTATTTTACTCCATTCCTTAAAAAAGGATCAGATAATTAAAATAATTAGCATGAATATAAGAAACAGTTTTTTTTTCTTACATTTCATTTTCTCTATTCTGTCTCCCTTTAAAAGTTCATTTGTACAGGACAGACACTGGGGACTGGTCAGAAATCTCTCCTTGTGTTCCATGCCCTCCATTTTGGTTTAGAAAATAGTTCCAAGAAGCCATTATTGACAAAGATTAGCCCAGGGTTCCAGGAACAAAAGCCCAGATCCTTGTATTAGCACTCCCACAGCAGGGGACAAAAGGGGAGTGACTACAAAAGGAAATTTGAATACACCCTCTGATTTTTAAAATTAGTCTCAAGATCTGTTCTTTGTCTTTTTTCTGGGGAGATTATTACAGGGGTAGCAATGAATAGTCCTCAGTGATTTCCTTTTCCTTTTTTTTTTTCTCCTTTATTTTGGTGGTGAAAAACAATTGTTATATTTAGGATTAGTCAGCTGGATTCTGTTACGTGATCACAATTTTGCTGGTAACATCCAAAGCATCTTAGGGAAGATCAAATGCACTCCTCTTCACTCAATCAGACCAGATCACGGTGTTGACCTTGGCCAGTCAAAGTCATAGAGTTTCATCACAGCTTGTTTGATCTGCTGCTTATTGGTCTTGACGTCTACACTGAACATAAGTGTGTTGTTGCCTTTGATCTTCTCCATGGCCAACTCCATTGTCAGGGGAAATCTGATGATGGAGTAGTGGTCAGGCTTGTTTCTCCTGGTGGTGCTCTTCTTAGAGAATTTGGGCTGCCTTGAGAGCCACAGTATTTTATTCCATTGAAATGTGGATGATATGCAATTTTCATTTATTTTTTGGCATGAGTGTTTTTTAGCACTGCCTTCTTGGCCTTTAAAGCCTCTGTTTGGCTTTGGTTTTAGGAGAGGCCAAAACTTCATTCTTTGTGTTTGGTTCCATCTTTGTGAAAATATCCTTTTATTTTTTAAAATAACTTTTCTCTATCTATAAAAATAAATAAAAAATAATATTATTTGTGGTAGAAATTTTAGAAAATAGTAAACTTTAAAAAAGTTTTTTTTTAATGGTGAGTGTATCCCCAAATAGAACCATGATATAAATACTCTTATATATATTTTTTCTTTCCATTTATTTTTCCTATAATGAATATGCCTTGCTGAATATACAGATTGATATTCAGGTTTTAAACTTAACTTTGTTTGTGAGCATTTTTCCCATGTCATAGCATATTTTTAAAAAAATTACTTTGATAACTGTATCCTTCAGGCATGGATCTACTGCAGTGTACTCCTTTTGAGTTTTTTCTTTGAGACAGGGTCTCCCTCTGTCACTCAGGCTGGAGTGCAGTGGCATGATATCAACTCAGTGCAACCTCTGCCTCCTGGGTTCTAGCGATTCTTGTGCCTCAGCATACTGAGTAGCTGGGATCACAGGCATGTGCCGCCACACCCAGCTAATTTTTTGTATTTTTAGTAGAGATGGACTTTCGCTATGTTAGCCAGGATGATCTTGAACTCTTGGCCTCAAGTGATATGCCCACCTTGGCCTCCCAAAGTGCTGGGATTATAGTTGTGAGCCACCATGCCTGGCCTCGATCTTTTGTTCCATATTTAAAGTTTTTCACCAACAAAGATGATGCTACCATGAATATGCTTTACATTTATCTTGACTTACATGTCTGATTATTTCAGCTGGTAAGTATTTCTCAAGACTTATATTGTTTTAAATCTTTTTATTTTTTATTGACATGTAATAGATATACATACTTTGAGGTTATGTGTGATAATTTGACACATTTGTATAATGTGTAAACATTAAATCAAGGTAACTGGGATATCCATCACCTTAAATATTTATCTTTATGTTAGGGACATTCAAATTATTCTCTTGTAACTCAAGACTTTTAAAGTATTGGATTGTGTTGCAGGAAGTCAGGGAACCCAAACAGAGGGACCAACTGAAGCTATGGCATAAGAACATAAATTGTGAAGATTTCATGGACATTGTTAGTTCCCCAAATTAATACTTTTATAATTTCTTACACCTGTCTTTACTGCAATCTCTGAACATAAATTGTGAAGATTTTGTGGACATTTATCACTTTGGCAATCAATATTCCTGTGATTTCCTATGCCTGTCTTTAATCTCTTAATCCTGTCATCTTCGTAAGCTGAGGATGTATGTTGCCTCAGGACCCTGTGATGATTGCGTTACCTGCACAAATTGTTTGTAAAGCATGTGTGTTTGAACAATATGAAATATGGACACTCTGAAAAGAACAGGATAACAGAGATTTTCAGGGAACAAGAGAGATAACCGTAAAGTCTGACTGCCTACAGGGCCAGGCAGAACAGAGTCATATTTCTCTTCTTTCAGAAAGTGAATAGGAGAAATATTGCTGACTTCTTTTCCCAGCAAGGAATAATCCTGGGAAAACCAATGCATTCCCAGGGGAGGGTTCTAAAATGGCCACTCTGGGAGTGTCTGTCTCATGCAGTTGTAGATAAGGGATGAAATACACCCTGGTCTCCTGCAGTGCCCTCAGGCTTGCTAGGATTAGGAAATTCCAGCCTGGCAAATTCTAATCAGACCAGTTGTCTGCTCTCAAACCCTGTTTCCTGTTAAGATGTTTATCAATGACAACGTGTGCCCAGCAGGACATGGACCTTCATCAGTAATTCTAGTTTTTCCCTGGCCTTGTGATCTCACTCTGCCTCTCTGCCCTTGTGGTATTTTATTGCCTTTGAAGATGTGATCTCTGTGACCCACTCCCTATTCATATACCACTCCCCTTTTGAAATCCATAAGAAAAATTTGCTGGTTTTGTGGCTCAGGGGGCATCATGGAACCTGCTGACATATGATGTCACCCCCGGAGACCCAGCTGTAAAATTTCTTTCTTTTGTAATCTTTCTCTTTATTTCTCAGACCAGTTGACACTTAGGGAAAATAGAAAAGAACCTACATTGAAATACTGGGGGCTGGTTCCCCCAATAGGACTGAGTGTTTCATTTGCTCAACCCAAATCCTAATGATTTTGCTGATTCTGTCCTCTCCCCCATGCACTTCCCTTGGAGGAAACCCCAAACTATTTGCAAGTGTTTAAAGCAGGGTATGATATGGCTCCTTTCCGGCCACTCAGCCTCTTCCTCACACTATCCCCACATATAGTTTATAGTTCTGCTGGTTTCAACTGTCTGCAACATCTACCTCACCATGCTTGTTCACAGCTCCGTGCTTTAGCTCAGTGCTTCCCAAACTCCAGGTATTTAAATATCACTTTCACAATGCTGCCACTTTCGTATACCAATTGAACCACTATTCAGTTAATGTTTGTTTTAAGATTAATTGTTACTTACAAAGAAGACTTTGAGCAACAATAGGTGTGAGAGGATGGGTTTGATGTAGTAGATGTGTGTATGTGAGCATATGGTGTATGCACAGTTTTTTTCTAATTCATATGAAAATAAATGTATAACCAATGAAATAAAAGTGTAAAGGTTTTGGCCGGGCATGGTGGCTCACACCTGTAATCCCAGCACTTTGGGAGGCTGAGGCAAGTGGATTGCCTGAGCTCAGGAGTTCAAGACCAGCCTGGGCAACAAGGTGAAACCCCATCTCTACTAAAATAGAAAAAAATTAGCTGGGTGTGGCAGTGTGTGCCTGTATTTCCAGCTACTCGAGAGACTGAGGCAGGAGAATCACTTGAACCTGAGAGGCAGAGGTTGTAGTGAGCTGAGATTGTGTTACTGCACTACAGGCTGGGCGACAGAGGGAGACTCCATCTTAAAAAGGAAAAAAAAATGTGTATATATATATATACACACACACACATGTATATATATGTGTGTGTGTGTGTGTGTATAGTGAGAGAGAGAGAGAGAGAGAGAGAAAGGTTTCCCTACACCACCTAAAATGATCTTCCATGATGGCACATAATCTCTATATTGCAAAACACTACATTAGTTCTGTTTTGCTGGTATATCATTCTGTCCTTCTGATAGACTTCACTGCTATTCATCTTGTGGGTCCTAGGAAGGATGCCCTGACCTTAAGTTTAAGTTAGATCCTTCCTTCCTTGGGATCTTTGAGCATTTCGTGCTTTCCTTCATCTCAGCACTCAATACATAAAACTGCAATTGTTTACTTATTTTCTTTATCCCTAAACAAGCATTTATTGAACTCCTATATGTGCCAGCCTCTATGTGAGAATGTAGTGATAGAAAAGTAATTTTTTTTTTCTTTGAGAAGCTCATAGACTAGTGTTGCTTCTGCTTTGGCAATGGGAACCCAGAGAAAGACTTCCAATCTAGTTAGGGACATGGACAGATTTGGGACTGTGTCAGGAAAGGATTTCAGGCAGAGGTAACTCTGAGCTGAGTTATAGAGAATAATAGGAATAGAATAATAGTAAACATCTATTTAACACAAAAGACGGCAGTAAAGGAGAAGCAGAGCAACAAAAATGACAAACATATAGAAAATAAACAACAAAATGGCAAACATAAATCCAATCACATCAATTGTTATATTAAATACTCCAATTAGAAGGCAGAGATTGTAAGACTAGATGAAAACATCCCAGGATCTGACCATTGGTGTCTACAAAAGAACCACTTTAGAGTCAAAACACAAGTAGGTTGAAAGTAAAAAAAATTAAAAAAGATATATTATCAAACAGTGTCCAAGCTGCAGTGTCTCTACTAACAGGCTGGAGTGGCTATAGAAACATTAGACAAAATAGACTTTAAAACAAAATGAATGTTACTAGAGACAAAGAGAGATATTTAATAGTGATAAAGGTTCAATTTATCAGGAAGCTATAAAAATGATAAACATACATGCAACTAACAACAGAGCTCTAAAACCAAAAGGATTAAAAGGTGCAACAGAAAACTTGACAGTAATAATTGAAGATTTCAGTACCTACTCACAATAACTAATAGAAAATATAATAGGCAAAAAATCAGGAAGGACATGGAAGAATTAAAATAACACTACCAACTAACTCAACTAACATGACTTAACTGACCTCTGTAGAACACTCCACCCAACAATAGTAAAATGTACACATTTGTTTGTTTTTTTTAAGAGACAGGTTTTCACTCTGTCACCCAGGTTAGAGTGCAGTGGCATAATGACAACTCACTGTAACCTTGGATGCCTGGGCTCAAGTGATCCTCCTGCTTCAGTCTCCCTGAGTAGCTAGGACTACAGCTGTATGCCATGATGCCTGGCTAATTTTTAATGTGTGTGTGTGTGTGTGTGTGTGTGTGTAGATATGGTCTTGCTGTGTTATCTTGCTGTGTTGTGTTGCTGGTCTTGGACTCCACGCCTCAGGAGATCCTCCTGCCTAGGCCTCCCAAAGGGCTGGGATTATAGTTATGTCAGTCTGCCCAGCCCCAAAATACACGTTCAAGTGTATATTAAATATTCTTTATGTGTTAGGCCATAAAACAAGTCTCAGTAAATTTAAATAAATTGAAATAATACAAAGTATGTTTTCTGACCATAGAAGAATTACATTAGAAATCAACAACAGAGGAAAACTTGAGAAACCAGTCCTTACTGGGGTTTGCAGCCCAAATTCACCCTCTCTGGGTAGTTCAACAACATTTTAAGCCAATAAATTAATTTTAAATGGGTATGAGTTGATAGAACTTTTAGAAGACTATTATAAGGAAATACAAATTATTTCTGAAATAACTCACCTTTAACTCAGGCCTCAAAGAATTCCCACTGATAAAGTTCCAAGAAATATGAGCTGATGTTAATAGTCACAAAGCCATCCCCCAACACACACACACACACACACAAAACAAGGCATCTTGAGTGAGAACCAGTAAGAAGAAATAACAGACTGTGAGATTAGATATTGAAGTTATCAGAGCCAGGATACACAGTTCAGTTGTTTCTATATTTAAATAAATAAATGAATTGAAAATGAGGAAACCATAAGAACAATAAATGTGACTAATTAGATATGAATAAAAAACAAAACAATTTCTATGAATGAACAATAATTGAAATTAAAAACTCAATAAATTTTAATAGCATATTATACACAACTGAAGAAAGAATCAATTTACTAGAAGATAGACTTACAGAAATTACTCAGGGTATACCAATTAGAGATAAAGAGATGGAAAAAAGGAAGCAAGATTAACTTGTATGGGGTTTAAATGAGAAACTGAACATGTCAGTTTGCAATTTCAGATGGAGAGAGGAGAGAACAGGGTAGAGGTTGAAAAAATAATGTTTGAGAATTATCCTACATTGATGAAAGACACACATCTGCAAATGTGGAAGTTCTGGTGAATCTCAGGCAGGATAAAATAAAATAAAAAACACACCTAGGCAAAGCCTGATAGAATTACAGAATGCCAAAGACAGAAGATTATAAGAGCACAGAGAAAAAAGGTAATTTACAAAGAAACAGCAATACACCAACAGCTGATTTCTTAATAGCTACAATGGAACATAGAAAACAGTAGAATAATATCTTCAAAGTGCTATGAAAAAATAACTGATAATTTAAATATCTCTTAAGAATGAGGAGAAAAGAAAGGACTTTTTTGGATAGGCAAAAACTGAGAAAATTGACCACCAACTAACACTCAGTGAAGTAATCATGAAGATTGTATTTTAGGCAGAACAAAAATAATTCCAGATGGAAGGTTTGAGATGCAAGAAGAAATGATGATAAGGAAAGCAGTAAATATATGGGTAAATCAAAACAAACCTTAATAACATAGAACAGGAAAAATGATATCTTGTGGAGTTTTAAAGAATATAATTAAAGTACACAAGCATAATAGAATGTAAGATCAGAAGGGAGTGAAGGGAATAAAAACGTTCCAAGATCTTAGATTCTGAAATACTAAGTGCGCTAAATAAACATATTAGAATTTCTAGGATGAGCTAGAAATACAGGCCATAACTTCTCATGCAGTAGATAGACATATATGGGATGAGAAAAATATCAATTAAAAAGTAAAATAATGAAAAGGAGCAAAGGAAACATACAAGATACACATAGCACAGAATTTAATGATAGAGATAAACCCAAATATATCTGCAAGTGCTATGAAGACAAACATTATCATACTTATTTAAACAAATCAATGAACATGATATTCATAATGACCTCAAACATAGGACATGAAAAAGACAAAAATGCACATAATTATATTCTTGGCAAATACTACACAGAAGAATTTGGCAAAACTGTTGCAATATTAGGTAAAAATTAGTTTAAGAAAACGCTTTTGCTAGAGATAAAAGAGATTCACTATGTAATGAAATAAGTTTCCATTCCCAGGAAGATATAACTAATTAACCTTGTATCCATCAAATTACATAGCCACAATGTATATGAGGCAAAGATTGACAGAACTGGAAAAATAAATAGATAATTCCGGTATCACAGGAGATTTTTAACACTTTTCTCTCAATAATTGATAGTGTAAATACCCAAATAATCAGTAAGGATAAGTAAGATTTGGAAAATACAATTATTAAGCTTGAGCTAAAAGATACATCTAGGGCATTTTACCCAACAATTGCAGAAAACAGCAGTTTTTCATTCATATTCATACAAGGAGCATATGAAAACTGACATACATTAGGCCACAAAACAAAACAAACATTCAGATATTTGGTATCATAAAACTATGTTTGCTGACTTCAATGAGAATAGCCAAGAAATTGTTAACAACAATTTAACTAAAAACCTCATATGTTTGAAAAACAAACCTTCGATTCTATACAACTCATGCGTCCAAGAAGAAATATTTAGGAGAAAATGATATAAAAATATTTCATTTGAAAACATTATATGCATCAAAATGGTTACTTGGAAGTAAACTATAGACTGAAGTGTTTGTATTAGAAAAAGATAAAGGCCAAACAATTAGCTGAGACTCTGACTGAAGAAGTGAGAAAAAGAACAAGAGTCAACTAGAGAAGGAAGAGCACAAAATAATAATGATATAAACAGAAATTGATGACATTAAAAATAAAAAATAGCAAACATCAACAAATCCAAAAGCTGGTTCTTTGAAAATTTTAACAAAACGGAGAAACCTGTGGAATGGGCGATCGAGAAAGTAAAAAGTGTTTAAAATAAATGTTAAAAATGTATTTAGTGATAAAATGTGTAGCTTACATTAAAAAGATAAAAAGAGGACATTATGAACAACTTATGCCAATGTATGTGAAAACGTATATTAAATAGATACATGTATTTAAAACAATCAATTGGTGGTGTACTGAAGGGAGGGTGAGAGCAACCCACCCCAGGGGGAGGAGACTTTCTTACTGACGTTGTTTAGAATTGCTAGAACATGCTGTTAATCAACAGCAGACACACCTTTTGTCAACTTTACTGAAGATTTTAAATTCTCTACAGGTAATACACCTCTTACTCCCTGCAACTGGGGAGGACTGATCTTATCTCCTCTCCACCTCCCACCTTAGCGCTTTACGGCAAAGAAAATAAATGAATACCAGCTGTATACAACAATATGCACTCACTAGCTATGTTACTTCATCTGACTCATTTAATTTTAGAGGCTTCAGTTTTATCACATGCAATACAAAGGAGAATTGTAACCACCTGAGGATTTCAACAATTTAACCATCTGGGTCTCTTTCCTCTGCAAAATGGGAATAAGGGGCTCTGGCTTCCCTTCAGTGGTATCGGGTAAAGATTTAAAAACTGTCTTTCTAAATGCAAATAAGTTACAATAGCAAGAACAAAACAACAACAACAAAAAACCCCTGATTTGTAGCATTTGCAAATTTTCATGGTGTTACACCAAAAATTATACTTCCAAAAATGGTAGCCAGTTTTAAGCTACCGACATGAAGTCGCTTGCCTACAGCATTGGGATGAGGTGTGCACAATCAGCTTTCATGAGCTGGTCCGAGCCAACTCCAGTACATCACTGTCACCCTCTTTATGTAGTTATCAGGAACTAGCATGGCTGCCAGCAGCTGTCACCTCAAATGATGTCATAAGGATAGCAAAGTTTGACCCCTAAGTCAGACAAAATTAAGTTTGAAGTACAGCTCTACCTCTTACTAATTATAATCCTAGTTAAGTCATTTTGCTTTTTATGCTGTAGTTGCCTTACCAAGAAAATGAAAATAGTAATAGTACTTACAACCCAAAGTCCATTTATTCAGTCATTCAACAATGTTACTTGAGCAAGATGATGTGACAGGCACAGTGCTAGGCATATTGGGAGGATTACATTGAAGTGCTTAGCTTCAATGTCAGGTGTCTTAACTTCTCTTTACTAAGAGATTTCTCCTATATTTAGTCTTTGGCTTATGCTGCAACCTTTCCATGTGTGATGTCATCTACTCCACTGCATGGTCTGAATCTGCTCACACTTGGGTAACTTCCTAATTATAATCTCCCAGGGTACTTCTCCTCTGAGCCCCAGATCCTCACTTACTGGCCACCTCCCTTGAGGCACACTCCACATGCCCCCAAATGAACTCATTATCCCTTTCCATCCACTCCATCTGCTCCTCCTCCTAGGTTTCTTCCTTTGCTCAGAGAATGAGGCCACCAATTCTCCAAGTGCCAGAAACTCTTCCTTAAAACCTTCCATGGTATAGTGTTTCCTTCCATATTAAAAGGAGCTCCTTCCACTGCTGTGCTCAGATGGGAATGCTAGACTGCATCCAACCACAATTTCAAGAACTTACCTTTATAGTTCTTGTCACAATCAATATTTTTTAATTAAATGAGTAAACTAATGGTGAGAATTTCATGCACCATAATGGGATTTGAGGGAAGCTATTTTGGGGTATAGAGAGAGCTATTGATCTCTCTGAAATCACATCACTCAGACAATAGTACATTTTATCATTCATAAACTGAGAGCTGGGGCTTAACAGACAATAGAATTGGCTGAAAATTGATTGATTGATTGTTTCATTATTTCACCCAACATGCACATTTTGAATACCTGCTAATATGGTTTGGCTCTGTGTCCCCACCCAAATCTCATCTCAAATTGTAATCCCCCTTTGTTGAAGGAGGGAAGCGATTGGATTATGAAGTTGGGTCCTCCAATGAATTCACTCACTATCTTGTGATAGTGAGTGAATTCTTATGAGATCTGTTTTATAAATGGTAGCTTTTCCCTGCACGTTCACACTCTTTCCTGCTGTCTTGTGAAGATGTGTCTGCTTTCCCTTTCTGCCATGATTGTAAGTTCCTTGAGGGCTCCCCAGCTATGTGGAATTGTGAGTCAATTAAATTTCTTTTCTTTGTAAATTATGCAGTCTTGGGCAGTTCTTTATAGGAGTGTGAGAATGGACTCACACATCCGCTCATGTGCCAGATGCTTTTCTGCGTTCTGAGGATATGGAGATGAACAGAATACAAATCCATGGATCTCATCAAGTGGAGGGGAAGACATGTGAAACGTAATGAAATGTGCACCCTGAGGAAGGGTTGTAGGAAGTGCTCTGTGCACAAAGAGGAGAGAGTGACAACTTCTGCCTCTGAGAATCAGGACAAATGGTACAGAGGTGGTAATATTTGTTTGGGAACTTTTATAATGTGGAAGAGTTTGCTAGTTGAAGACAAGAGTGAGGGTGAAGGAGAAAAAGGAAGTCCTAGGCAGAGGAAACAGCACATGTACAATAAGGAGGTGGGAAATGTTCTCTCATGACATATACAAGTGTGTGCATCAAGAATGAGGCCAGTGTGGTCCATGAGGACCAAGGGCTATGTATGTCCAGTTTAGGGGTTTTCAGGGTCAGCATGCATCAGAATCATGTGGACATCATCTAAAGAGGAGGACTCCTGGATCCACTTGGGCCTGAGGACTCACAATCACTGGGGTGGCACCTGAGTATCGCTATGCAGAAATTCTCCAGAGGTAATTCTAATGCAGACTCGAGACTGAAGGTTAGCAAAATTCAGTGCACTGTCCATGGTCATACAGAAAGTGGCAGGAATGAATGTCCCACTCAGGTCCCTGGGGTGATTATTAGGAATCCTGAGGTCCAGGGGCTATTGGTCTCAGCTGCCTTTGTGGGCACTGAAGCTGCCTGCTGGACTCCACAAACTGTCACAAATCCTGATTTTCTTTGAAAGGCAGCGATTTCTGTTGTCTGCCTCCAGGAAGGGCTGCAGCTGATTCCGGAGACTGGCATCCTCCCAGCCTCATCGGGTCCTTAGATAATGACAAATCCCTTTCATTTACTCCCCATTATTTCACTGTAAATGAGAAAGTAATAAAGCAAGGCTGCGACTGGACTAATGAAATCAGCCATTTCTAATCCCATCGATCTAGGGAAAGAGAGTTGTGGAGGGTGGAGAAAGAGGCTTTTGATTCAGAATAAGGCAAATGCATTTCTGTCACAAGGTGGGGGTTGAGGACTGAGAAGGAAACAGCTCTGGACCTGGGATCTGAACTCTGTGGCAGGAGAGGCACTGCATGCCTGGGGTGGAAGGCAACCCTACTCTACCGGGGGCAGAGATGGAGCACCAGATTAAAAGCACATTGTTTTCTTCTCAGGACAAAAGGCATGCCAAGAGAGGAGAGGCTGTTGAAGCGAAGAATCTTAGTCTTTGTTGCTGGGGGATGAACATTGGGGGGTGGATAATCAGCACCAAAGGTGGCAGAAATACACAAATAAATCCATAAATTTTTAAAAAGAGACCTGTAGGAAGCCAGCAGGTGTGATCTTCATGGGCTGACTAAGCAGCACTGGCCAGGTTGAGTTTAGAAATATCTTTTCTGTGGTTTTTCTGTGGAAGGTCATTTTTCTCAGTCATGTGGACTTGCCCAGTTCCTCCCAGCTGTGGTCTCCTGATTCACCTCCCTGGCCACTCCATTCTGAACTGCTTGCAATCCATTGAAGGTGCCAGAGAGCTCCATACCTGCTTGATTTTATTCATGCTACACTACCTGCCTGGGAGGCTCTTCCCCACCCTTTCCTCTGGAGGGTCTCAAAGTATCAACTGTGTGCCGTTTACCTTAGAACAACTTAGGAATTTTGCTGAAAGTGCAGAACTCAGACCTTAGCACATTCCTGCTGAATCACTTTCTGGGGGCTGGAGCTCAAGGATCTGGATTTTGGCAAATATGATGGGTGATTCTTAGTAGTAATACTATGGTGTGAGAACTGCTGGCTGCCTTGTTCTTTCTGTGTGGGAACACCTATTCATCTTTCTCTTCACTGCTTTAGTGTGTAGAAATAAACAGGGCTCCCTGTTGCTTTAGGCTTAGAAATGGTCAAAAACATTTTTATTTGATTCAAGCTTGTTGTAAACTTCTGCAGAAAGAAGACAATGAATTGTAATGTCCACCTCGAAAACTAACAGATTTTATAGTGGTTGGAGAACAAACATCTAGAGAGAAAGAAAAAAAAGTTTATTTTAAACTGGGCAATTTTGACTTCAGCTGTGCCTGAAATGAGTAACAGTAAGTAGAATTTATGAACTATCATTGTATCTTACCTTAGCCATATTTTACGACTTTCCAAAGCAAGCTAAAGCATATCTTACAAACTTTGACAACCACACAAACATAAAAATTTACAACTTAGGTGAGTAAAGGCTGACTCTGTAATAAAATAATTTGACTGTAAAAGAATGCTTGCCTTTTAGTGGACATTAGTCATGTTGTCTGATTGGCAACCTTTTGATGTTTGGGCGGAAATTCTTTATGAGTTTCACATCTTCAACACAGAATGAGCAAATTTGATTTTGCAGCCTCCCTTGCAGCTCAAACCCAGACCATTTATACTTTTAACAAGTTCCACTGATCGTTAGCCCCTGCACAAGATGGGATTTGAAAGTGAGAACTAGAAATCCGACTCTCCACTGGCCCATTTTGCTGCAAACGGTCATGGCAGAAGCACCAGCTTTGGGAGGGTCCCGGGTGCCCATCAAGTTTCTGGTTCAGAAGTTCCTTTTGCTGAGGGCCTTTGGTTCCTAGTGTTGAGGCTGGGCTACAGCTAAAAGGCAGTGAGAGTGGGAGCCATGGTTTCCCTAGTGGCCATTCAGGATGTTCCTGAAAGCTTAAGTTCAAAACTGGTTCATCAGCTCTCCTTGCAAGTTTCTGAGCTACTCTTCTGTCTACCCCACTTTCTCTCGTATCATCCTTAGTACAATGATCAAAATCAGGAAATTCATATTGATACAATTCTATCACCCAAATCTATAGACATTTATCAAATTCTGATAAAAATCAAAATTGTCCTATAAAGCAAAAACAAGCAAACAAATAAAAAAACCAAACAAACAAAAAACCAAAAACCAAAAGACAAAAATAAAAACCACAAAGCAAACAACCATTATTTTCTGTTTCAGGATCCAATCCAGGATTACGTATGATATTTTATTGTCATAAATCTTTAGTCTCCTTCAATCCAAATAATTCCTCAGTATTTATTTTTCTATAACGGCCTTTACATTGGTTCAGAGTGCAAACAGGCATTTTATTTTGTAAAAGTTTCCTCAGTTTGGGTTTGTCTGTTATTTCCTCATGATTTAAGTCATATCATATATTTTTGGCTGGAATACCACAGAAGTGATACTATCTTCTTCTTACTCTATTGTATTGGGAGGCACACGGTGTTGATCAGCCTCATTACTCCTGGTGTTTCTTTGATCACTTGATTAAGGTGGTGTCAGCCAGGTCACTTTCTCTACTGTAAAGTTACCAATTCTCCTTTTGTAATTATTATGCATCCAAAATTCTTTCAGTAACTTATTTACTGCTTTATCAGTCAGAGTTGGCTTCTGTTGCTTGCAACTAAGAACTCTGACAGTGATATCTCTTTATAATAAAAGAGAAGGGAAAACTACAGAGGACATTTCTGCTTAGGATCGACATCAGAACATGGTTAAATCCTACTTGAGACCTTCATTTCAGCTCAATGAATCAGTGTTTACGGCAGAAGCTTCGGTTGGTTATTTTCTTATTGGCATAGCCTAAAATATTTTATAGTGCCTCTGAATAACAGAGCACTTTTAATCCAGGTGATTTGCCTCATAGGTTCCTATTAAATGAAAGCTGATTCTCTTCTTAGAGGAAGACTCACACTTCCGATGAATCTCATACTTTCTCAAGGAAGGAACTTATCTAATCCTATAACCACAAACATCACCTATTCTAAGAATCTTTCCTGACTGCTTCCTGGGGATAAACACCTTCTCTGAGGTCCTATTCTGCCCCGTGCAGATGTAACACCCAAAAGCCCTTGGACCTCTCTGAGTAGACTGCCACCTTTGAGGGCAGGAATTTACCTTTTCCACGTCGGCATGCTTAGCACTCAATGCAGAACGTCCCTAGAATAAGTGCTCTGTGGATTGTTGTTGAATCAAAGAATCTATGTAAGAAGATATGACTGTGGCAAGTTTGGTGTAGCCCATAGGGCACGTCCTTGCAAAATATTTAAAAGACTAGGTTTACTCAGCTCTGGTGGTTCCCCTCTCTTCATATTCCCTTGCACAGTGAATTCTGTGGCCCTTTGGAACTATTATGGGGATTTAAGCAAAAAAAAAAAAAAAAAAATGGCATGACTGTGTCTGGGTTTGGACAACATTTCTTTGGCTACATTGGAGGATAAATGGGAAGGCCAAGACTATGGGCAGGTAGACTTGGCAGGTGATTCTGCAGTGGTCCAGGCATGAGATGCAGAAGGGTGGATAGAAGCAGGAAATAATTTATAATGTAATAAAAATGCTATAACTTATCAGTGGCCTACTCTGAGCCAGGCTGTTGCATATGCTGTTTTTGTTTTTCATCGTGGCCCTGAACATTGTGTTTGACAGCCCTATTTCCTTGTGAGGAGGGAAAAGCTGGTAGATTTGTCTAAAAACACAGCTATTGAGGGTAGAGCCGGTGATGAATTCAGAGACATCTGGCCCCAAAGCCCATGCACCTTCCTGTGGATCTCATACCTGAACCCAATGCTGATCTGATGGCCTCTGAAGACTGCCCCGCTCTTGATGTGGCAGTGACAGAAGAGACATAGCTTTGCCGTGCCAGTGCTGAGCCACCTGGAAGGACAAGTGTGATGTTGCAATTTAAATGTGTGGCTGCTGCTCAAGGTGAGGAGAGAAAGACACAAGGCCTGCGGTGTTGGTTACTGCATGGGACTGCAGCTCAGGCTGAGGATTTCTGCTTCCCATCTGCCCTGGTCTAGGGTAGGTTTTGCAAATGTAGCCAGTCGGAAGTAAAGCAGTTGCTGCAAATTCAGATGTCCCAGATGAGCTGGGAAAGAACCATAAGGGTCATCTGTAGAGCAGGGTTTAAAATAGACATTCTGTAAGGTTTCTGCTACTTGTAATTCCACGATTCTACAATTCTACAAATTATCTCCAAGTTTTTCTCCTTTCCCTTGGTGTTGCTTCTTTTTCCAATGTTAATTAATATTTCAGGAAACCTTGGTGTTTGAAGCTTAACCTTGTAATTTTGACTATTTGGGAGAGTCCCCGAACATTCATGTGATATGATAATTTGTAATTTTATTGAGGCAAAGTTTGAATTTCAAGGGCTGTAAGACCAACTAAAAGCAAGCACTCAGCTGGTGAGTGAGCCTCAGGCGGGCGCATCGCCACTCGCCGCAGCCGTGTGGCATCTACATGCTATCATGTAATAATTAAGAAGAGCTGCTACCATTCTCAGGCGTGAATTCCAGGCCAGACACGGTGTTACGCTCCACATGCATTGTCTCACTTACTCCTCACAAACACCTGGCAGAATGGTAAGTGTCTCATTTTGCAGAGAAATGAAAGCTCGCAGGAGCCAGGTAATTTTCCCATAGTGTTACAGCCATTAGGTGGCACAGCCTTCACCATTGTTTCTTTTCAGGTTTAGGAAGGTTCATGGTTGAGGCGACTTCCATTAGGATGTCATAGAATTCCTATATTAAATCAATATTGAGTGGGCACCTACCACGTGCCAGGCACTGTTCTATGGACAGCATTATTACAGCAGCGAACAAAAAAGGACAAACAACCCTATTCTCACAGATCTTTCATTCAAGTGGGTGGAGCGGGCAATAAGCTATGTAAACAATAGACATATTCTGTGTTGGATGGTGACTGGGGAGGAAAATACAGCAGGGAAGGGGTATGGTGGAGGGCAGGGCTGGTTGGGGTTGGTGGCTCAGTTTTAAATAAGGGGGACGTGCAGGGATCCCCACAGAGAGGGTGACACATATGTGGCTCAGAGGGCCACAAGGGGAGAGCACGTGAGGGCGAGTAGGCCAATTAATTCTACTCACCTCTGCCTCCTCTTGGAGGGTGTGGGAGGTCACTGGAAAGTTTGCAGCAGACAATACCTTGCTGTGACCTGTGTTTGGAAAGAATTACTGTGGCATGTGAAAAATTGATGAAAGTGGGGGAAAGACAGGAGGAAATGAGGAGTCCAGGTTGGAAGCTCTTGCAGGCATCCATGCGAGAGCTGATGGTGGCCTGGGCCAGTGGATGTACTTTGAAGGCAAAGCCAACAGAATTCCCTGTCTGATTGGATGTGGAGTGCAATGTTGAATTTATTTCAGTGACAGAATTTATTTAAATAGATTTTAAAACATCCTGCATGGTTTCCCAAAAGGGACACTGGAGGTCTAACTGGGTTTCTTAAATATTTTGATGATATGTTATAGCATTTGGAGAAAAAAACAAATTCTCACCACAAATGTGGGGACTAGCCAAGGTCTTGGCTTGCAATCCTCACAGATGTCTACAGTGTATGTGACTATTACCTGATTCTGGGCTTGGGTAGGGATGGAGATCAAGAAAATGCTGCTGGGGATCTAACAATCAGAAGCAGCAGCTCATCTTGGAAGAGGTGAGGAGCCAGAAACCAACTGGGAACAAGCTGTGGTAGTGACAGAAGTTTTCTGTGCTGGGTAAACCAGGAACCTGTTGTTCCAAGAAGAAGGTGCCTGTGGAAGGGGCGGGGGTGCGGTCTTGGCAGTACAGACCTGCAGATGTCTTTAAGTTTCAGAGTAGCAGATTTAAGAAGGGGAGTATGGCTCAGAACCATAAGGGCAGGACTGGGGAGCCCTGACTGTCTACTCTCTGTTCTGCTAACCAAGCTGGTGAGAAGGAAACTTCTCTGAATGGGTACTATGGTCAGTAATTTGCTTAGGCTGGCCAGCACACAGAGATTAGTGTCCACAGGAAGTGTGGTTCTTCTTGAGTGTCTGCAATAGCATTTCCAAGATGGACGATCACTTAGATTCATTTGGGGTCATTTGAGGAATGTGCCCTAGACTTAAGAGTTCAAAATCCTGATTTTGAACTTCTCTTCTGCCACATTCTAGCTTTGTGACCTTGGACAAATCACATAACCTCTTCATACCTCTGCTTTTTAAAAAATTATACTTTAAGTTCTGGGGTACACGTGCAGAATGTGCAGTTTTGTTGCACAGGTATACACGTGCCATGGTGTTTTTCTGCACCTGTCAACCCACCATCTACATTAGATATTTCTCCTAATGCTATCCCTTCCCTAGCCCCCCAACCCACAACAGGCCCTGGTATGTGATGTTTCCCTCCTTGTGTCCATGTGTTCTCATTGTTCAACTCCCACTTATGAATGAGAACATGTGGTGTTTGGTTTTCTGTTCTTATGTTAGTTTGCCCAGAATGATGGTTTTCAGCTTCATCCATGTCCCTGCAAAGGACATGAACTCATCCTTTTTCATGGCTGTATAATATTCCGTGCACACCTCTGCTTTTTTATCTCTACAATAGGGTAGTAGAATATATCGCTGATCACCTATATTGTATGCCCCATTTCTGTAGGGGGATTACCCTTGTGAACCCATGATTTGTTTTGACCAGTGAAATGTGTCCAAAAGTGACATCTGACACTTCTAGGGGAAAGCTTTAAAGAGTCAGTGCATGGCTTGCCATGTTTCTCTTTCCTAGTCTCTGTGCCTGTGGAAGAATGGATCTAGACAGAGTCTCCATCAGCCTGTGTCCCTGAGGAATTATGATGTGCAGAAGTCCCTGCAGTATGAGTGAGAAATGAACTGTTTCACTTTAAACCTTTAAATATTTCTGGGTTGTTTGTTACCACAGCATAACCTAGCCTATCCTGACTGATACAATGGAAATGATAATCTCATCATATATATAGCATAGGATTGTTCTGAGAATTGAATAATTATTCCCTTGTTCTGGAACTGTTTCCTTCACCACTCTAGGCTCTTGTTCACTCTTAAGGTATCAGCCATCCTGAGAAAGGTTTTTCTGGCCCTCAATGAGTTAGTTCCCTCTGCTGTTAGAGCTTCCTTTGTATTCTTCATCTCACCTATAACCCCTTCTTGTATAATCTGTGACATCACTCTTCTTTGACCTCTAAGAAGGTGAGCCCTTGCCTGTTTTGTTCATATTGACCCCCATGACCTTGTACAGAACCTGGCCCAAAAACCTGGCATGGGGACAGCAGCCTCCTTTTTCTCTTGTCACCACCACAGCTTCCTTTATATTTCCTCTACCCCCACAGGGGCTCCATATTTGGAAATATTTCTGTCTACCAAACAAACTGCATTTATTATAAAGCAGTACATTTGACCGTTCGTTATTACTCAAAGTCACATGTAGCTGCCGATAAGAGCTTCTGATCAGCAGGAGATAATCACCATGGCCACATCAATGATTATAATTCCAGCCCCAAGCAAAGCAAACAGATGTTTGCATTTGTACAGCTTTACAGGGCCTTTAGCTAACAGTTGCTTCAACCAAAAGGACATTTAATGTTTATGTAACTAGAAGTCCCCAGGGAGGCATTTTCGGGGTTGGTTAGGAAGCTCCACCATGTCTTTGAGGATTTTGGCAGCTTCTGTCTTTCTCTGCTGCCATCTTTGATTTCTCTCATGCCTGTTGCCTCCTGGTATTTCCAGGATGTCTGCAGCTGCTCCAGGAAGCCTGAGTGCATTGTCAGGGTGAAGGGGCAGAGCCAGGAATCTCTCATCTCCTGTCTGTTGCTTTCACCAGGAAATCAAAGCTTTCCCAGAAACTCCTCCTCAGACTTTGCTGTAGGTTTCTTTAGGCAAAACTGGATTCTGAGGCCACCCCTAGCTGTATGGGATTCTCAGGAAGTGGCTGGAAAAGGGCCTGGGAGTCCTCCTGAGCCATCCCCTCGGCCTGACTTATGGCATCCTGGACAAAGCACGGGCCCATGGGCAAGGAACAAAGTCAGGAGAGTGGTTTCTGGGTGGCAATGAATAGCGTCTGCAGCACCTGCTGCGGGAATGAGGCCTTGTTATGTCTTCCTTATTCATTTAGTCAAACCCACTCAGTTACCAGGGAAGGAGAGCAATACCCAAGGATGAGGAAATCTTCAAGGGCTCATCTTGATTGAGGGGCAGATAGAGGTTAGGATATCAGTCCTCAAGATCTCTTCATTCTTTTAAAGAAATAATTGAAAGAAGCTCATCATTCTGGCAAGTTGCTCAGCACAAGCAGAGAGGCTAACCCTGCGGGCCATGTGGGGAGAAGAGCACAAGGTAGGTAGTCTGAGTTCTGGTCCCGCTTCTGCTTCTATCTAGCTGTGCGTTGTTGGGCAACTATGTAATGCACTTTAGGCTTGAATTTGTTTCATTAGCCATGTTATTTAATTTGATTTTACAGATGAGGAAATTGAGAGCTGGAGATGTAAAGTGACATCCCAGGGTCACACGGCTAGTGAGTGGTGGGGCAAAGACTTGAACGCAGACCTTCTGACTTCCTGTTTGGTCCTGACCTTGATAGATGTGTCTGGGAGAGCCTCAATTACTCCCTGAGTAAGGGGTCAGGGCTTGACATCCTCCCCACTGTTTAGGACATAATTCACTGTGTTAGGAGGAGTTGTTGATCAGTTTCATTTGTTTAAAAATGGACTTACAAAACTTGGCTCTCAACTTGTGTTTATAAAGTGGCTCTTTGGTGAATAGATCTAGATGTTATTAATTATTGCAAAATGCTGTGCTTATGTATCATGGCATCACCCACTGCTGCAATGATGGAATGGTAGGAACAGGGTCTTTTTGATCTTTAGTAACAACAAAGAATGTCAATCCTGTGGCAATATGTCCTTCACCCATCTAGACATCTCTCTCCTGGGGAGATTTCTTTTGTTAAATATAGATTCCAGGACTGCATCCCTTGGAAAGCCCAGACAGGGCCTAGAAAATTGTACCTTTACAGAGTTTTTATTGGAAATTCTGATAATCAGCCTAATATTTCAATCACTGTGTAGACAGAATGCAATTTCTCAAAGCAGCCCTTGAACACCTTTGAATTGTTGTTTATGTGCTTTGCTGTCAAACAAAATGTGTGTTAGTACCAGGTGGAAGGATGTAACACAGTGATGACCAGATGGTTCAAACTTCTGAACTTCTCAGAAGCATCATTAACCACGGAGGTGATTTACTTTTGCCTTAAATATATATAATTAAAAATATAGATAGAATTCCTCATTAAGAGAACTAAAGGTAAACTTTGAGTATCATTATCATTCCATTCAAATCGAGAATGCTATCAAAACAACTTTTAAATAAATGCTGACCTGAACTCATGAAATGTTATCAGTGATCATCTTGGATCATTGTTAAAGAGGTAAGAGGTATTGGGCAGTGCCTGAGACATTTTTTGGTTATTTACAATTAGGCAGGCATTGGCGGGGGGTGGGGTACAAGTATCTGGAGGGTAGAGATCAGGGATGCTGCTACATATCCTACAAAGGACAGGACAGTCCTTTAAGTTTGGCATATGGGTGTGTGTGTGTGTGTGTGTGTGTGTGTGTGTGTGTGTGTGTGTGTGTGTGTGTGATGCTGGTCATGCCATCTATGGCTCTAGGACAATCTTGTGGGAATTTATGTGTGAAACTTTCTGCTCTCTTTGGGCTCTGTCTGGAAAGAATTTTGGTCTCTGTCTGGAAAGACTTGTGGTCTCTACTTCTCCTTCATTCCTATGTGGCCATTAGAAGCACTAGGTGTATAGTCATCTGTCTCTTTTTTGGGTTCCTAGAGCTGTCGAGACCCCCTGCGACTGTTGTAATTGTACAGGTGTGGCCTGTGGACTGCTCTTTCCCAAGGTGAATGACTAGCTCTGTTTACCACTCTTCTTTCTTACTTGGTTAAGAGACCTCACTCTTACCTCCTCTTCTCTGGCCTGTGTCATAGCACCTGCTTGCAGTCTCTTCTCAATCAGAGGTTACTAGAAAACACTTTCTTCTGTTTTTGAAAGGCTTAGGAAAAAACCCACAAATTGGAAAATTTCAACCAAACATAGGAGGTGTTGAAGGCATAGGCACCTATAAGTGCACATTGCAGAAGTTGATGGCAGAGGCTTGCATGGAAGTCAGGCATCTTGGGTTAGAGCTCACTGTTCACCATCAATTTGCTGAGTGGCCTTGGGTGACTTACTTCCCCTCTCTGGTCCTAACTTTACCCTGGATGGCTGAGAAGAGTTCTCAGGTCCCCTCCTGTTCTGACATTGAAAACTCTGAAGTTGGCACAAGTTTCTCTCCTACAAAGACCCACAGAAAGACCAGAAAGGATACATCCTGTGAGCCACAGCCCGCACTAGTGTTTTCTTCCTAAGTATTAAGAGGAATGTTCAAGCTTCTCATTCTGGCAGAATCCTATGCCCACGCCGATGGATGTCAATTCTGGCATTTATTAGAATGCCGGTAAATCTTGAAAACAATAAATATCTCATTGCTTTGCAGATGATGTGTCTTTAAGTGCTACTTCAAAATGCCCGTCTTTGCTGTGCTTGATTTATAACACAGACTCATTTTAATCTTGCAATCTTTCATTTTTTGTAAGCACTTTCTTGGACCCTAATCAGATTTCTATAAATTCCCTAGAGCAACTGGCAATGAGGCCAAAGAGATATCCCAGGGATGGTGCCACCCCACATCCCGACAGGTGTGACATCTGATTTTCTGACCTGTGATTTTTCAGTATATTGCAGATAAAAAGATATAGACTTTAATATCAGACAGGCCTAGATCAATGTTCCACATAGCATCTCTGTCATGGGCTAGCTGGATCATCTTAGATAAACTAACTTAACCTCTCTGAGCCTTAGTCCCCTCACCGGTGCAATGGGGAATGATGGTTTCTTTGCAGATCTAAGGTAAAGAGGAAATGAATTGACAGATGTAAAGCATCTATTCTGATGCCTGGAATAGAGGCAATGCCCAGGAAGTGGTGAACTAGGAAACTGATGATTACTCTGAAGAAAGAATTCAGAGCTCCTTCTCAGAAAGCCCTGAAGGCTAATGTCAGGGGTTGTAAATCAACACCTCTTCTGTTTTAATACTGAATTAACAACCAGGCAGGGGGAAAAATGGAACATTTAAATATTTAAACCAAACATTTAATTTTTAAACATGAACATTCTTTTTATAACTTCTACTGCTCTTCAAGGCCTGTGGAAAATTCCTTGAGCCTCTGCTGTCAGCCCTCCTTCATGGTTCATGCTAAAGAACGTTGCTAACCTTGGATGTCTCCGAACTTGACAGGGGATAATACATTTGTTTTATTCAGAAGAAGTCACATTTGTGTCCTAATAAAGAGATTACTAACAAGTTTATTTAAAGAAAGGAGAATAAATATCTGTATAATAATAACAAAATTAAGTCTGATGAAACTGAAGAAAATTATATTTCATGTGATGCTCTTGATTCCTGCTTTCTGCTGGAAACTGTTCTTAGCTTTTAGGTTATTAATTTTAAATTGCATAAAAAACCCTGGAAGGTTTCATTTATCATCATCTTTCTGTCCATAAGCAAACTGAGTTTAGATGAGACTATAAAGCAACACAGGGTCGTGTGTTTTGGATGACGGACATGGATGCTTGGCCCAGCATTAATATGCTTTTCTTCTTGCAAGAACCTCTGATTTTTGCTTGGAGATCCAGTCTCCTTTCCCTCCTTGTTGTTGTTTGTGGAACGAAATGCCAGTACTGTTTTTGTGTGTTCTAAATCCTATGACCTAGAACAGTGGCCGCAGTGAGTGGTTCGGGGACAAACATGTGATTGCATCAGAGCCAAGAGGTGCATAAGATGTTGCTGGGAGGTTGGAAGAGGGCATTGAGGCTGCTCTTGGTCATCTTACCACCAAGGAGGGTCTGCTGAGGAGGAAGCTGGTAGGAGTTGGAAGAAAGAAATGGCTAGTCTGGTTGAATCACTGAGATCATCACTTCCCTTTAAGAAAAGGAATTCCTTTCCTCTCCTCTTCATGACTTGGTTTTTTTTTTTTTTTTCGGTATTACTTTCACCTAATTAATTAATTAAATAATCTTCTCTGGAGCACCAATTATATTTTGAGTGCCCTGTAAGAGCCATGTATATCTAATCTGCTGCAGGTCTCACTAATCTCTGACTACAAAACACCAAGGTACTTTCTGTTTATAACCAAATTACTGCATGAGCTCATCCTTCGGCATCTGGCTGATGTCTAAGCCAAGTATCCACTGGATGTTGCCTGTTTTTGGGGGCACAGTGCTCCCCTGAGGCTAATCAGTACCGATTCCTATCTTGGCCTTGATAAAGGAGGTCACATCTCTATTCCCTCGTATACCTCCTCCAAGTGTGGCACACACAGTTCCATTGCAGTTGCAGGCAATGTCCTTGGAGTCTAGAGGCCTCAACCCCATCTCATGGTCTCTTATGCAGTTGCTGTCTCCCCATTTGGCTCTGGCTTGCCCTGTAAGATGGCGGAAAGCATCCCCTAATCCTCCAGCCAACCTCTTCTCAGGACCTCCAGGGATCTCTGAGTCTCTGGGCCAGCCCAATGACTCCTGGGCCTCTGAGAGGCCTGAAGGTTTTTTCTGGAAGAACAATGGGTGGGGCACCTACCTAAACTTGCAAATCTATGAAGATCCTTCCAGAACAAGGGGAGGAGTTTGTCCTATAGACAACTCCCCAGCCTAGAAGGCAGAAATCACTTTGAAATTTTAAAATGGCCATCTTGATAGCTTCAAAACAAAATCCAGAAGAAAAGCCAAACCAAACCAAACAGCAACAGACATAACTGCAATAACGACCAGACAGCAATTCCAGTCCAGTTCCCACTGGCACCTTTGGATGGACACATGCAGGGCTTTAGGGATGGGACTTCCTTTGCTCACAATTCCTTCCCTCTTACAGTCTGTCCCTCAATGCAGACTTCCACAGCCAAGCACAGAGCTGCTTTCTGTGAGAATGTGATTTTTTTAAATAGTGGGCAATACTCCATTTCCTGTTTTCAATCTTAGTTTATTGCAGAAAACCTTTCATCTTTGCATCCGCCAGTGAGTTTTGGCATCTCTCTCCTGGGCTTTAGCATATTGGACCTTAGTTTTCTGCCTGGCTTTTCTCGTCTACTCATCCCTGAGTGTCTTGAGGCAGGGACCCACCTTGCTGGTCTCGGGGGTCCTCCTCGGGGCTGAACAGGATGTTCTGCCATATTAGCTATTCTGGGTTTAGAAGGAAGAGTCCTGGGTTTCTGTTCCAGCCCTTCAGTGTTTGAGCTGTGTGGCTATGGGCAAATCACTCACCTCTGGGAACTCTTATTTCCTCAGCTGTAAAACTAGGATAACATCACTTAGTAGAATGCGAAATAGTTACTATTGTTCATACTTCTCTACATTTGTAGTCTTTGAAAAGTGACTTTGCAATTTTTTCCTTCAATGTTGGTGTGTGTGTCCCTACCCCTAGAGTGGGATCAGGCTTTTCAACTTGCTTTTGTTGATGGAATGCAGTGGAAGTGACAGTGTGCCAGTTTGGAGCCTGAAACTCAAGAAGCCTTGCAAGTTTCTTCTCTAGCCATCTTGGACCCTTGCTTCCCGCATGAGATTAGGCCCATGCCATGCTGCTGGAGGGTGAGAGTCCACATGGAGCAGAGGTGAGCTATCCCCAGTGGAGCTGCCTTTGGCCAGCTAGCCCCCAGCTGACTTTGCAGACCACATATTAATGAGTGAATCCAATAAGAACAGAAGGCCTCTCAGCTAAGCCCAGTCTAAACTGCTAACCTGCAGAACCATGAGCTAAATAAATCATGGTTTTAAGCCATTAAGCTTTGGAATGGTTTGTTATGCAGCAAAAACAAACGAATATATTCACTCACTTCTCAGATGATTGTGTGCACTAAGTGAGATAATGTGTGTGAGTGCTTGGTAAACTTTGTAAACCTCACTGTCTCTCTTGCCTCACTCTCAAAGACCCCCCCTTACGTCAGTGGAATCATAGCCCCTCCTTCCTTAATGCTGGAGACAGAGGGAGACCTGGCCACAGAAGCAGAATGACGTCATCACCTATTCCCTCTGATGCTTGGACTCAACTTCTCCATCTAATGAAATTTCAGACCTTCTGCCAACCATAGACTAGTAGTTTCTCAACCCTTAATATTTGCCTTGTTGGACTGATTTCCTTAGAAGAATGAAAAAACTTCCAAAAAGACAGCCCAGAGAGTTTTGTTCAAGTTTCCAAGTTCCAACTAGCCAGTTGTGGACCCTTGGACTAGCTCTCCAAGGCTCAGTTTCCTCATATGCAGAAATGGGTCCAAGCTTCTTACCAATCCCTCACAGAAGTGTCCTGGGAATCATGTGATAATCATATATGTGAAAGCACTTTTTAACTAGAAAGCCCTATAAAAATTCACAGTATTAATTGTTCATTCTACAAATATTTACTGAGTGCTGCTGTCTCCAGGCACTGTCCTAGAAGCTTGGAGTACATCTGAGAATGTAGCAGACAGCGACCCCTGGCCTTATGTGCTCACACTATCATTATTTGGGCTTTCCCAGCCCTGCTGTGACCTTAGGTCTCAATGTGACTTTCACCGGGATTTACCTTTGTCTTAGCATGGGTTTCTTAGGAAGACAGCCTGAGGCAAAACACATGTGCTAAGGTTTTATTGGCGAGTAAGATCTCAGAGAAGAAAGACTGGAGGTAAAAGGGAAACTGAGGCAGGGATAGAAGGAAAACACATATAAGGTGAGGCACTGAGCTGCCCACAGCTTCACAAGAAACCCAGCCATTTGCTGGGTCATGCAGGACATCTTTGAGAGGGTCACATAGAAACATTGCATCTTGGAAGAGTCCATTCAGAGAAGAAAGGGAATAAAATTCTTGCTTTTTCCTGTTTCCCATCTCTAAATGGTCACAGGTCACCCAGTAGGAGTTAATTCTCCGGCACTGCTGAGTTTTGTTACCTGATCCTCTGGAAAGCAAGGCCCATCACAGCAGTGGTAATGGTGATTGGGTGTGAGCCAAGCATTCCCAGCCAGCCTGCAGCCTAATGGACATAGCTGGGTGAGCTGGAGAGTACGAAAGGCGCTGTCAGATGACTTGCACCTTAGTGTTGACAAAGCCCTGCATATGAGGCAAGAGGCTGGTGGTACGAGGCATGAGGCGGGGCACTATTGGGTCAAGCCACATGACATGGGGGGCCATGGTGGCAGAGGGTCTGGCTGGTTAAGCCAGGGGAGGGGTTGACAACAGGACTGCTGCTGTTATCACAGCACACAGCCTCTCTCTATGGAAATAGAGGAGCACACAGCCTCTCTCTATGGAAATCTTCTCCCCTTTGATACCAAGAATATACGGGTGCCAGGTGACCTTCCTTGAGGCAAAGCATGGCTGAGCCAATTGGGGAAGGGGCATGAAGAGGATCTGGTAAGCCTTTAAGGACTCTTTTGAACAGAAAGCAAAGTTTGGTGTAGCAGGAGGAATGGCTGCAAGCTAGAAGTCCTGGGTCCTACTCTTCTATTGGCTTGCTTTGTAACCTTGCACACATTCCTGAACTTCTCTGTGCCCCGATTTCCCATGTGTGAAATGAGAGTGGTGTCCAGGCAGAGCCCTTTGCAGCTCTTCTGTGCTGGAGCCCTAGGGCTTTATGCAGATGAAAAATCATCCTTTCTTAGCCCCTGCCTGTGTCCCTTGTTCTGCGTGTACAGGGATTAAAGCAGACCAAAGGAGACGCAGGCTCACTAGGAGGGAGTCACAGAGGGTAATGAATAGCCAAGGTCACGGACAACTTCACTCCTTCCGGCATTGTTACAGTCCAAGTTAAATATAGCCATCCAAGACTTCCACCCAACACTGACCAACTGCAACTATGTGACACATCCTGCGGTGGAAGAAACAGCCGCCAATCACCAGCAATCATCAGCAGTGACTCTGTGAAGAAAGCTGAGGGCAAAATTTCACTGGTGTCAACATTCTCAGCCAGCATCTGTAATGACTCAGAAATGCCCGGAGCCCTGCTGACTGTATGTTGGAATGAGACTATTATTTATCAGACTACTGGGTCCTTTACCTTTTGAACTTTCTGATGGGTCAAGTCTGCTAAAACATGACTCCAGAAGCATTTTGAGCAAGTAATTATTTTTTCCAAAAGAGCTAATATCATTGATTAATAACTATTCTGTATTCACTCTGTGTCGGGCACATATTTTTATGTGCATCTCTCCTTTCACCTTCACAGCAACTATACAAAGTGGGTCTTGATTTGTCCTCACTGTAGAGATGAGGAGCCTGAGATTCATAGAGGTTAAATAATGTGCCCAGGGTCACCCAGCAACAAAGTGAAGAACTCAGGATACAGAATCCAAGCTTCTAACCATCTTCTCATCACCAACACTCTAAATATAGAACTACTGATCATAGGATAATCAGTAGGGTGATCATAGAGCTTGTCATCCAAACCAGTACACTCTTGGGAATAAAAGGGGAAGCTATTATTACCCCAGTGTAACAGGAGTAAACCAGAACTGCCCCTGGTAAGCAGGGACATCTGGTCACCCTAGAACCTAGGTAGAGGGAGTCAAGTAAAAGCTGGAGTCAGTCTTGGTGATCTTATTCCTCCTTCTTATACCCCATTTGGGATTAGTGTCAGGCATTCAAGACCTATCTCTTACTGAAACCATTGTAACTGACGTAAATGTGAAGATCATCGTAAACTGTAAAACACTACAGATTCAGTTAATACATGCAAATTCCCATAGATTAAAATTGGTTATTTGTTTGGCATGGTGACAGCACTTTACTGTGTTATTTCATCTTTGCAACAGCCCTGAGGCCACACCTTATTAAATTCGGCTGATAAAGAAACTGGGGCCAAGCCAAGTTAAAGTGGACCGAGGGGGAGAACAGCATGGTTTAAGACAGATGGTTTTCTCTGCAAACATCTAGTGTATGTTGTCTGCACACCTTGCTTATTAGAGGGGACAGTTGTGCTTAAGCAGGATCCCTGGAAGAGAGATGGTGGTTCTACCTCCTCACCACATCCTGGATCTCAGTTGCGTAGAGTGCTACATCCCTGACATGTCAGTGGTGCAGACATTAAATGATAAGCCTTCCTACTGATGTGCTGGTGATCATTCCGTGTCTTACCTGGGAAACCTCATGCTGGGACTCTGAAGGTCACCTGTGAGGGTTTTGAATGCTGTAATATAGCAGGGAGACTTTAGGGAAAGGGTGGGGAGCTACTGCAATGTCCTTCAAACATTCCACATGTGGGAGGCAGCACTGGCACTAGGTTTTAGAAAAAGTGAGAGGCTCTGAGTTGGGGGAGCTGGCTGCTCTAATGTTAGAGCTGGTTCCAGCTCTAATGGGCTCTGTGGTCTTGCAATCATGTTCCTTCCCTGGGCCTCAGGAACATGAAGCCCTACCTTCACGCAGCATTTGGGCAAGAGCTATAAATATGTTCATAGCCTTTGACTCCAGAATTCCTTTTCTGATAATTCACCCCAAAGAGCTAATTCTAAGTGCAGAAGTGGTTTCCTGCAGAGAGAGGAGGAGGAGGTCAACAGTGTCAAGGAGTGCAGAGGGCCCAGAGATCTGGGTGAAAGGGTCCTGTTGCAGCAGAAACAAAATGGGCCCAGGGACTGGACTGACATGGTTTTGACTTTCACTCTGTCCTTGATAATACCCGTGAGACGATGGGCAGGTTGCTTCACCTCCGTGGGACTATTTTCTATACATATAAAAAGGAGATAATAATGCCTTTTTCCTAGGGTTGTTGAAAGGAAAGAGACGATGGGCAGGTTGCTTCACCTCCGTGGGACTATTTTCTATACATATAAAAAGGAGATAATAATGCCTTTTTCCTAGGGTTGTTGAAAGGAAAGTGGGATTATTGATTGATTAATACCGATCTTCACCAAGTATTTGAGGTATTTTATTAAAATTTATATAATAAAACAGAGAAAACAAAAAGTAGTGAGATAAGGTTGAATGAAAAAAAGATATAAATACGCAAGCCTAGGGATTCCAAAGAGTCATGAGATTTGGGTCATGACATGGGTCGTTCTCTGTCTGTTGTTCAGTGTGAATGAGGAAGCATCATCCATGGCATGAGTCCTTTCATCCTTAATTCTGAGGGGCACATAACACATAAGAAGGTCCCGGTATAGAACTGGTGTCCACTGATACGTTTTCTTCCCTTCCCCCTACCTGGCTTATAAATATCTTGTGACCACTGGCTCATTTGTAGTAGACTAGGTTTTTGTGGCTTACAGCTAGAGAGGACACACAGTGAGACAGGGAGCCTTGGGAGGGTCCCCGTGGTCTGTTTTTGGCCTGTTTTCTTAGCTGAGCCAATGAGGGTGCCCCACAGAGAAGCCAGCCTCACCTCCCACCAAGATGAAGATTAGGATGTGGGGCTGTATTTGTTTTTGCATGTTGCAGTTCCCATTGACAGAGCCCTCACTCTGTGTCAGGCACTAAACTGAACAAGCATCCTTGCTCACCTTTCTTACACCAACCCTTTGAAAGAGACAATTTTATCACTCTCATTATGTAAGTAGAAAATGGAGGCTCAAAGAGCTTAAATAACACACTAAGGTTTCGCTGACCTGGACTTCTTGTCCAGGATTCTCCGGTCTGTGGACCTTATACTTAACATTTCAGTTGCACTGTCTGCCTCCTTTATGTGTTAATTTGATGAAGGTGGGAAAGTGAGTTTTATGGACAGCATCTCTTTTGAGTTTCGAACCTACCCTCTAGAGAGAAAAGAACCACGTGTGCATAACACATTTTACCAGTGACCTAAGAGTAATCTCTCCATTCATACTACAAATGATTATTGTCATCTTTATTCAGCCTGTGAGAATATAGCAGCAAATAAAACAGATCAAGTTCCTGCTCTTTAAGAAACCTGGATTGTGTTGAACACACTTACGGATTACAGGAAAAGACATTCTTGTCCATTGCTACTTAGGAAATATCCATAGCTCTTGCTTTCTTTGCACCACTACCTCCATTCTCACTCTGGCTGTGGGAATAATATGAGTTATCTCCTGTTGAGCACCTACTGTGTCTCAGGAAATCTAGTAGGGGTTTTCATGCTATCTCGCTTAAAATACCACAATGATCCTGCAAGAAAGATAAACCTTTCTTGACCTTTTTAAAGGGAAAACTAAGGCACAGAGAGGTTGGGTACTTGCCTCAGGTCACACAGAGGTGACTGGAGAGCTTTGGCTGGAATTTATAGATCTGGCCCAATCTAAGGACCATGCCTTCTCTGTTATACCATGGTACCTTCATCCAGACTGGTCTGAGCACTGCTGAAGTTGGGTAAGTACCTTTGTTCTTGGGACTTCAATCTTCCCTTCTATGAAATAGTGGAACTTGACAATGATTTACCAGGTGCTTCTAAGTTAGCTGTTCTCTGATGGTGAGTCTTTGAGAAGGACCAAGATGGGAGCTCCAAGAGATGCCTGAAGCTTCAGAAAAGGGTTGTCTGGTTAGAGAAGTGGAAAAACCTGGTTCTTTTAAAGCCAACCTGGGCCACCTACTCCCAGAAAGTGGAGGAAGTTATAACCCTCACCACGAAGAGGCCTAAGGTCCACAGAATGCATGAGGTTTTCCACCTTTCTGTTCAGATCATCCCACATTTGGAGTTCAGTCAGCTACCTGAAACAACAGGTAGAGAGGGAACAGCCATCACCCAGGTAACCACAAAGCCAGCTTTATTGGAACTGACTCGTGGATCCTATTAAAATTACTCAACTTTTGGGTTTGTTGTGACCTAATATGAACCATGCATCTAATTAAAACTAATTAGGGAGGTGACTGCATGTTTGAAGAACTAAACATGGAAAGTAGCAAAATCAAGCTGCTTCCACCTCTTCAGCAGCCTTGAAAATGCCTTGGAGAATGAGAGGGGAGAGGGAAAATTTTCCATCCATGTGCAGCTTCAGGGCATTTGCATAAAAATGTTTTTATTGATTTTATCAAATCTGTTTTGTTTTCCTTGAGGTACTAAAATAGTACTCCAAAAAAGGGCTCCAATTTCGACATGAGTCAGGTCTGGAACTGAATCCTGTCTCTGTCATCACCAGCTGTGTGTGACAATAGTAGTTAAGGTGACACTAGCTGCTATGTAGCAGGTTGATTGCAAAGATGATCCCAATTCTCAACCTCTCTCAATGTGATCTGGCTGCTTCTCCAGTGAAGAGAATGGACTACTATTTCTTCACTCCATGAATTCGGTTGGCCTTGTGACGTGGTCTGGTGAATAAAATGTGGCAGGAGTGACATTGGTCAATTCCAAACCTAGCCATCAAGAGGCCATGAGTGCTCTTGCCACTGCCATGAGAACCAACCTGAGTTAACCTGCTGGAGTATGAGAGACCACATGTAGTGAAGTAACCCTCAGCCAAGCCGTTCTAGACCAGCTATCCCTCTGCCAACCTAGCAGTTGACCTCAGATGAATGAGCCCAGCTGAAGTCAAATAATGCCAAGCCAGGATAAGCAAAACTGCCCATATGACCCATTGATTTGTGAGCTATAATCAATGGTGGTTGTTTTAAGCCACAGTCCTAGTCATTCCAGGCTTCTTTAACAAGAAACTATAGACTGGTGGCTTAAACAATAGGGATTATTATTTTCTTATAGTTTTAGAAGCTAGAAGTTTTAGAAGTCCAAGATCAGGATGTCAGCAGTGTTAAGTTCTGGTGACAGCTCTCTTCCTGGTTTGCTTCCTTCTTGCTGTATCCTCAGGTGGTGGAGAACAGAAACAGAAAGCAAACTCTGGTGTCCCTTCCCATAAGGGCATTAATCTCATAATGAGGACTCTACTCTCATAACCTAATTATCTCCCAAAGACCTCACCTCCAAATAGCACTATATTGGGGATTAGGGTTTCAACATATAAACTGAAGGGAGGGACATAAACATTTCGTTTGTAGAAGCCACTAAGTCTAGAAGTTGTTTTCATAGAAATAGCTAACTGATAATATACTATTGTAAATAAACTTCCAAATCATAGTGGTTTAACACAGTGAACACTTAACATTTTTCTCATGTGACATTCAATTAGTAGAACTCCCTGCAGCATGTAGATAGTCAGAAGCTGAAGCTGGGGGATTTCATTGTTTCCCTGAGCACTCAGAGAAGAAGATGGCAGGGTACAAAGAGTGAATGACTGATGAGCGTTTCATTGGGTAGCACCTGCGTGTGCTCTGCCCACATCTTTTATTGCCTAAGTCATGTTACAATCATATTACCTAAGTTTTACAATGCAGGTATATAATAGCATTGTTTCCATTTTATAGATAAGGATACTGAGGCAAAGAGAGCTTAAAATGATTAACTGAAGGTCCACAGCCACCTGCTGGAACATTAATTGGCCTTGTTCCAAAGTTTTGCATCATTATGCCTCTCTAAACATATCTTGGCTGGGTTTTAGACCTCACCCAGTGTATCTCAAAGAAAGAAAGGAGAAAAGTACATATTCCTGTCTTCTCCTATAAACAGGTAAGGAGCAGTTGTCTGAATTCTGTTCATAGGACCTGAGAACTTTGAATCTGTAATGCTTTCTACAGATTAATAATTAACACGTGTAGAAATTAACACGTCTACAAGTAATGTGTAGGAAGATGTTAGTTTATTAATCACTGCTCATTCTTAATGAAGTTATTAAGGTGAACTAAGTGACCATCTGAGCTTCTGATAAGGTATAATGCTAGACTCCAACGTGAGACTTCTTAGAGCCACAGTTTCCAATCTCATCAGGTGCAATTCAATTTTCTTCCCTTGGGCAGAAAAAATAATACTGGAGCCCACAGCTGGCTTGGCATGGAGCTGGAATTTACCCCTAGGTCTGCCTGGCTCTAAGCCTTTGGTCTTCTAACTCTATTGCGCTGGACTTTTGTCAGCCTGCACCCTGAGAAATGACTGCCCCGGGGCATCAAAGTCATCTTGGTTTGCTTTCTTAACACTGTCTTCCTGAGAAATGGATGGGTGGTGGGAAAGGCATTTCAGAAAAGTTGCCATTGGTTTGCAGAATAATGTTGGCAATGACTTGTAAAATGATCTAACAGTTGAAGGAATCTGGGTCACCTTAGTAATAGAGAAGGGGCTAGGTGATTTGCTGCAAGGTTCTTATAATTCCCAAATGTTTAATGAATTCAAGTATCTAGCCAGGGAAGGGCAAACAGCCAGTTCTGTTTCTCTCTTACCCTTGTTTCTTAGATTGCTTCTTCCTGAACGTTCCACCAGAAGACAATCACTTCTACCACAGTTAGTTGTTGCTGGAGGTGAGAGTGGGTGGAATAAACTAGAAAGTTTCTCTACACATGTTGTCCTAAATTTAGTCGCATCTGTAGCTCTTATTCCTCATTAAGGGCTCTCCAACAACATTCCTGAGAGGGAGGAAGGTTGCAGGGACTCATTGTTCCATTTTGCAGTTATCTGTAACTGCAAAAATCTGTATCTGAGAAAGCAGTGCTCAGGCTTCAGGTGGCTTTATAATCTTTCCTTCAAACAGGAATACCTTTAAAAGTGAAAAAGAGTATTGTTACGGATTATATTAGGACAAGTATAAACTAGGACTGTCCTGGACAAGGCAGGAATTAGGATCACCCTATTCACTATGGGTTTCCATGGGGCTGTAACTGTAATACCCTCTTGAGAAACAAGGGCATACCTCATTTAAAATCAGCTCTGCTGGGATGGGTTGGAAAATACTTTGGATTTGGAGTCAGACCGAATGCCTACTTAGGTACTTGGCAAGTCACTTATCACCAGTGAGTTTTGCTTTCTTTATCTATAAAATGGTCTATATATTTATCCCCACATTAAAATATATTCTCAAGATTAAGTGACAGGAGCTGAGAAAAGATTGTGTAAGTGTAGTTTCTCTCCAAATATTGTGTCCCACCCTGAAGCCCTCTTCCACAAGTTTTATTGCTCTTTTTACTTTTCTAAATTCCTTTGGCATTTTCCATAATGATATGGTTTGGCCATGTCCCTACGCAAATTTCCTCTTGAATTATAACTCTCAAAATTCCCACATGCCATGGGAAGGACCCAGTTGGAGGTAATTAAATCACAGGGGCAAGTCTTTCTCATGCTAGTGAATAAGTCTCATGAGATCTGATGGTTTTATAAAGAGGAGTTCCCCTCATCCACCAAAGAGAGCACAAGCTCTCTTTGCCTGTCACCATCCATGTAAGATGTGACTTGCTCCTTCTTGCCTTCTGTCATGATTGTGAGGCCTCTCCAGCCATGTGGAACTGTAATTCCATTAAACCTCTTTTTCTTCCCAGTCTTGAGTATTTCTTTATCAGTAGCGTGAAACTGAACTAATATAGTAAATTGGTACCAGGAATGCAGTGCTAATGGAAAGATACACAAACATGTGGAAGCTATTTTGGAAATGGGTAACAGGTAGAGATTGGAACAGTTTGGAGGGCTCAGAAGAAGACAGGGAAATGTGGGAAAGTTTGGAACTTTCTAGATACTTGTTGAATGGCTTTGACCAAAATGCTGATAATGATATGGACAATGAAATCCAGGCTGAGGTGGTCTCAGATGCAGATGAGAAACTTGTTGGGAACTGGAGCAAAGGTGACTCCTGTTATGTTTTAGCAAAGAGACTGGTAACATTTTGCCCCTGCCCTAGCAATTTGTGGAACTTTGAACTTGAGAGAGATGATTTAGGGTATCTGATGGATGAAATTTCTAAATGGCAAAGCATTCAAGAGGTGACTGTTAAAGGCATTCAGTTTTATAAGGGAAACAGAGCATACAAGTTCAGCAAATGTGCAGCCTGGCAATGCAATAGAGAAGAAAATCCCATTTTCTGAGAAGAAATTCAAGCCAGCTGCAGAAATTTACATAAGTGAGGAGGAGCTGAATGTTAATCACCAAGACAATAGGAAAAATGTCTCCAGGGCATGTCAGAGACCTTTGTGGAAGCCCCTTCCATCTCAGGCCTGGAGGCCTAGGAGGAAAAAAAAATGGTTTTGTGGGCCAAGTCCAGGGTCCCTCTGCTATGTGCAGTCAAGGGATTTGGCATACTGTGTCTCAGTCACTCCAGCCATGGCTGAAAAGGGCCAATGTAGAGCTCAGGCTGTGGCTTCAAAGGGTGCAAGACCCAAGCCCTGGCAGCTTCCACATGGTGTTGAGCCTGTGAGCCCACAAAATCAAGAGTTGAGGTTTGGAAACCTCTGCCTAGGATTTCAGAGGATGTATGGAAATGCCTGGATGCTCAGGCAGAAGTTTGTTGTAAGGGTGGGTCCCTCTTGGAGAACCTCTGCTAGGGTACTGCAAAAGGGAAATGTGGGGTCAGAGCCCCCACACAGAGTTCCTACTGGGGCACTGCCTAGTGAAGCTATGAGAAGAGGGCCACCGTCTTCCAAACCCCCAAATAGTAGATCCACCAGCAGCTTGCACTGTGCGCCTGGAAAAGCCATAGACACACAATGCCAGCCTGTGAAAGCAGCCAGGAGGGAGGCTGTACCCTGCAAAGCCACAGGCACAGAGCTGCCCAAGACCATGGGAACCCACCTCTTGCATCAGTGTGACCTGGATGTGAGACATGGAGTCAAAGGAGATCATTTTGGAGCTTTAAGATTTGACTGCCTGGCTAGATTTCAGCTTGAATGGACCCTCTAGGTCCTTTGTTTTAGTCAATTTATCTCATTTGGAAAGGCTGTATTTACTCAATACCTGTACCCTCATTGTATCTAAAAAGTAGCTAGCATGCTTTTGATTTTACAGGCTTGTAGGTGGAAGGGACTTGTCTTGTCTTAGATGAGACTTTGTACTGTGGACTTTTAAGTTAATGCTGAAATGAGTTAAGACTTTTGGGGACTGTTGGGAAGGCATGATTGGTTTTGAAATGTGAAGACATGAGATTTGGGAGGGACCAGGGAGAGAATGATATGGTTTGGCTGTGTCCCCACCCAAATCTCATCTTAAATGGTAACTCCAACAATTCCCATGTGTTGTGGGAGGGACCTGGTGGGAGGTAATTGAATTATAAGGATGGGTCTTTCCCATGCTGTTCTCATGATAGTGAACGAGTCTCATGAGATCTGATGTTTTTATAGAGAGGAGTTCCCCTGGACAAGCTCTCTTTGCCTGCTACCATCCATGTAAGATGTGACATGTTCCTACTTGCCTTCTGCCATGACTGTGAGGCCTCCCCAGCCATGTGGAACTATAAGTCCATTAAACCTCTTTTTCTTTCCAGTCTCAGGTATGTCTTTATCAGCAGTGTGAAAATGGACTAATATACATCTGGACCACAGAGTCAAGGACTTGAATACACACTGTCTCATACCCATCTCTGCTTAACTTTCATAGTTTTGGCTTTAATAATAACCTTGCACATGTGATAATTCTCCTCTAAAATGTATATAGCATTTTAAGCCCTATTATTCTAATTAATACTCCTTGATACTTAACAGCTCTGTGGCTTTCAAGAAGTTACTTAATCTCTCTGTGCCTCAGTTTCCTTATGAGGGGGATAACCATAGTACCTACCTCATTGGGTTTTTGTGGAAATTAAACAAATCAATGCAGGTAATTCTTCACAGTTAGCATAGCCCCTATCATGTGGTTCTACCTCTACCAACCCTAGATCTGGTGGTTGCTGTTAAAGTAGATTTCTCGTCCAGAAGATGTGTATCTCATGGCTTCCAGAATCCCTCTGCAAGGTACCAGGTATCTCTTTAGGTTTCCAATTTGAGAAGGACCATTGCATGCCATGTCTCCGCACTATCTAAGCCCTGAGTTATTGTCTTCCATTCACCCAGGGGAGAAGGTCATTTTGTACCTGGTAATATGCCACTAGCATCAACTGGCAAAGTCTTTTCCGGAGCTGCCAGTTTTGAGAAGCATCATATTTTCAAATCAGGAAAGCTGAGTTAATGAAGAATGTGACTTTGGAGGGCCAAGTGGGACCTCTCAGGGGTGATCTGGTCACCAGTAGTTGGGGGTGTGTATAATTATTTGGGCACCGAGTCTCAGCAGAGGCAACCCATTTGGCTGGTTAATTACCCTTGAAACAGTAGGGAGGTCAGAGGATGGCCTGGTTGACAAAGTCCATTGAGCCTTCTGGATAGAGGCCAATTCCAATCCACTCTGACCTCCTATTTCTCCTCTGGAGGTGGCCGTGGTTGCTTAGGGTGTGGGTACCCTGCATCCAGAGCAGGCACCCCGATTCCTCAGAGGTGGCTGGTTCAGGGAGTCAGAAGCCCAGGTGCTAAGCCTTCCTTTTCCATTACCTTCATGTGTGACCTTGAGAAAAGCCAGTTCTGTCTCTGTGCCCCAGTCGTCTTCTTTGAAAACGAAAAGTTCATCTAAGATGATGCTGGGAAGGGCCTTCCTGTGCCAACACTCTTTGACTATTAATTTGGAGAAGCAGAAGCAGCACATTATCAATCATAGGTTTAGGAATTATCTCTTAAAAATCTGCCAAGAAATCAAATTGACCATATGTTAAACATGACTGAAGCCAGGTGATGGGTAAAAGGGGGTTAATCATGCTATTTGCTTTACTTTTATATGTGTTTGAAATTTACTATGATAAAGAAAGTTTTAATAATCTGCTGAAATCTTTTAAATTTAATGACAAGAAAGATCGGATCTAATTCATTTATGTACCAGAATTTCTGATGCATCAGCTATGGTATTATGTGGTATAATTCAAGGAACATCTGCTCAATAAAAAACTATCTCTACTATTCACTTTCATATAGCCTGGGAGGCTCCCAACATCTACTTCTTTAAGAAGGGGTGTAGTATTGTGGGAAAAGTATTGATCTTTCTTTTTTTTTCAAGATAAAGTTGAATACTGAGCTTTAGTTTTTTTGTTTGTTTTTGTTTTGTTTGTTTTTGGTTTTTAATTTTTAAAATCTGTAAAATGGGCCAGGTGTGGCGGCTCATGCTTGCAATACCAGCACTTTGGGAGGCCGTGGTGGGCGGATCACCTGAGGTCAGGAGTTCAAGACCAGCCTGGCCAACATGGCAAAACCCTATCTTTACTAAAAATTCAAAAAACAAGTTAGCCAGGCATGGTGGTGGGTGCCTGTAATCCCAGCTACTCAGGAGGCTGAGGCAAGAGAATTGCTTGAACCCGGAAGATGGAGGTTGCAGTGAGCCAAGATCATGCTATTGCACTCCAACCCAGGTGACAGAATGAGACTGTCTCAAAAAAAAAAAATCTGTAAAATGATAATTGTAGTGATCTAGTGGGTTTTGGTGAGGATAAGGGATAGTATACAAAAAAAAAAAAAAAGAAAATGGTAGCACTCATTATCACATCTTGGAAATTCATAATGTGGATTCTTTAAATTACAAACCATTCAGAGAAAGGCCCAGCCTTGTAGCTGAACTTGAATGCAATTAACAAGCTGTAAAGCAGTAACTGTTAGTGGAGATTCATGTCCCTGATTTCTGGGGGTGGAAGGCAAAGGGAGTCAGACACGTGGCTGGAAATAGAGGCAGGAGATGGGTGCAGGGATGTGAGGAGCTGCTAAGACGTTTCCCCACATGGCTGCACTGCCCCATATACCCTCACTACAAACATCTATTTCCACATTGAACCTGGGTGCCTCTGTTCCTTTCAGGAGCTTTAAAGCAGTATTATATTGTTAAAAGAGCATGGATTTTGGTATTGAAGAGATTTGGGTTCAAATCCCAGAGCTGTCACTTCTTAGTTCTGTGAGCTTGATCAAAGTCACTTCACCCCTTTGAGACTCATTTCTAAAATATGGGAGATAATGTATTATTGAGTGCATTAAATGAGAAAATGTCATATTATCTGATTCATGGTAGGTGCTCAGTAAATGTCTGTACCCTTCTCCTTATGTATTACAGGCAGCTCTGATGGTTCAAGCGCTCTCCCTTTGGCCTCATGTAGCTTGTACCCATTAAACCATAATACTTCTGTCTAAATGCGTTCAGAACGTATGACATTCTTCTTACCCACGATATCTCTTTAGAAATTTGAAAACAATGCTTACATTTTGCTAACCTATTTCTTCCAACATCCCCTCACTTCGAGTCTTCACTTTTCAAGGTAAAATCTCATCAAATTTAATCCAATTCCCATGTGTCTAACTGTGGTAGATTATAAAACTGAGCACAAACTCTTCCGCTCTCTGTATCTTCAAATTTACGTAACTTTTTAAGCTCCTCCCATCAAGAACTGGGAATTTTCTCTACCCTTAGAATCGGGAGCAGCCATGGGATGTGTTTGGCCAATGGGACAGCAGCAACCCTTAGACTTGAGAAACATCTACTCTCTTAGCACTCTTACTACGTACATGTGAACAATCCTGTGCTCACAATGGGCCCCAGGAAGCTAGGATGAGCTAGTGTAGCCAAACCCCTGGACATGATAGTCCAGCCAAGACCAGAAAAACCAGGACCCTGACCCAAACCACTGACCTACAGAAGAGTCAGCTAAGTAAGTAGTTGTTGACTTAAACCATTAAGTTTTGGGGTCATTTATTTTGCAGAAAATCTGATACCTCAGACTTCCAGAACATTCATTCTCCTCTGTTTAATTATATATATCCATTCTGCCCCCAATTTTTTTTTTTTTGTATAACATTTTTGAACTATCCATTTCTTGAAACTTTCTAAATTACTGGGTGCTTGGCACAAGAGGCTTGTTCTGTCTGTTCTTGACTTCTTCCTACTAAATTCAAACCATATGGTATACAAGTACAGATGAATGTCCAAAAAGTCTTTAGAGCCTCTTTGGAAACTTAAAAAAATCCCACCCAAGAGTTTTGCAATGAAATCGTGCTTGGCCAAGGAGAAAGAAGCTTGAACAGCTTGAGTTCTGTTCAGTTCTTCCTGCAAGTGGTAAATGATTCTATACTTAGGAAAATTTCTTCTCTAGGTTTGAATTAACAAGGTGGCCTCTGCATGACATCCAATTCTAGAGGTCTGAATAGAATTTTGGAGCTCAAAGAAGCCTCAGATTTTTCTTTGGCTCAACATTATTTTTTAACACTTGGAGAAACTAAGGTTATGGCAGTAGGCTAAGGAAAGTAACACTGGAGTGGAAAGTAACCCTAGGTTCCCTGCAAAGGCTAGTACTTACAGTGGTTATATTTGAGTTTCTATGGACATAGCCTTTGTGATCCAGGTATGTACGCAAAGGCCTGGGTATGAAGGCACGGAGGGAAGGAATATGGAGTTGTTGGCATCCTACTGACCATTCACACCACTGCTGGGCCCAACCATGAGCCCTTTGAGAGAAGGAAAGTAGTTCATTTCTCATTACATCTTCTAGCCTAGCATGGTGCTTTGCACAGTATAGACATTCGGAGTGTTGAATGAAGCCATGGGCTATAGGGCCAGCTCTCAGGGTTAGAACCTTGGACAAGTCTCAGCAATCCTTGGAACAGCAGTTCCTTTCCATTCTTTCTGCCGTAGGCCCTTTATAAGGCAGGTGCACACTTATTCCAAATACAGTTATCCCTTAAATGTAGAGATGCATAAGACCTAACTTTTGCCACGAAGGAGTGTCTACCAGGGAAGACAGATGCATAAACGGATGATTAAAAGGGACACTTGATAGAAGTGTTGCACCTGAATTTTTGCAAGAATCTTTCTCTTAGTGAAACTAGGAGTGGACAGTTGTTCAACCTCACTCTTTTCACTCTTTGCTATATGTAGCTGCTCTCATTCTGTCACTGGGATATCAGTGAGGTCTGGGATTTTGGACCTGACAGAATCCTCCACAGGCTGGAAAGCCATGAAAAGGAGAATGGAAGAACTCAAAGGCAATCATAAAAGCCATTATTGTTCTTAAATCCCCATTCCCATGCTGGGTTATAACATCATTCATGAATTTATTTAAATAAGCACTGGTTTTTGAGAAAAACAACTCTGAATTTGAACCCTTACTTTGGTACCCACCCACCATCTTAGTTTTCTGAGCCTTCATTCTGGACTCCGAAGGCACTATTGGTTGTCTTTTATCAGTTCTTTAAACATGTGGCCAATGAACCACTATCTATTTGTTTTAAAAATCCAGATTCCTGGGCAATATCCTAGAACTAATTAAAAAAACAACAATAGTGTTCCTCAGAATACATTGAAACTTAAGAACTACATCTTGTTGTGGTCATGGTTTTATTAGTTAAAGGAGATGGCTGGGTGTGGTGGCTCATGCCTATAATCCCAGCAGTTTGGGAGGCTGAAGCAGGCAGATTGCCTGAGGTTAGGAGTTTGAGACCAGCCTGGCCAACATGGTGAAACCCTGTGTCTACTGAATTATACAAAAATTAGCTAAAAATACAAAAATTAGCTTGGCATGGTGGTGGGTGCCTGTAATCCCAGCTACTCGGGAGGCTGAGGCAGGAGAATCGCTTGAACTTGGGAAGCCGAGGTTGCAGTGAGCTGAGACCATGCCACTGTACTCCAGCCTGGGGCCACTTGTACTCCAGCCTGGGTGACAGAGTGAGACTCTGTCTTAAAAACAGGAGAAAGGATAGTCAGGAAGGGTTAGGCAAGAGTATTTATAAAGTGGAAGGCATCACGAAGAGGGGGAAAAGCTAAGGAAAGACCCACTGATAATATCATGTTAAACCGTGGTGGGGTAGAGATACATCACCAAGTTAGGAGCATGATAGGGACATAGAGATATTTCTGCTTTAGAAATAGCACAAGGACTGGAAGGATGTGTGGTGGAGAATGCTAATGCACATCCAACACTTAGGAGCTGCTCTACATTCCCAGCTTTCTGGGAAAGCAGGTTGGAACCATATTATGGAGTTCTGGTGAAACAGAGGGTGGGCAGAGAATTGTAAGCTATTTCTAAGTCTTTTCTTACTAAGATCTTTCATTTCTTTCTTCCCCTTCTGTGAAGAGCTTGGAGGCCACATGCTTCAAAGAGTACAGACAAAAGGTGGAAGAAGCTAGCCAGACTCACATCACATGGTGGCATAAATAAGAATACTTCTTTCTTGTACCAAGTCCCTGAGATTCTGGGATTTATCTGTTACTGCAACACAGCCTCTCCTATCCTGACTATCTCAGGGAACAAGACTAGAGACAGAGAGACCAGTTAAGAAGCCAATGTACTCGAAATGCTAGTGCCAATAAGAACTTGCACTATGATAGAGACAGTGGAGAGTAGAAAGAAGAAACAAATTTCCAGAACTTTGTGGGAGTAGCATAGCCAGTTTCCTAATCTCTTGAGCAACTTGCTGGGATTAATAGAATAGCCCCTGACCTATGCCCTTGCTTCCACCTGTCTTATCTTTAACACAACAGTAAGAAATATTTGGTTAAAATGCAGGTCATATTATGCCATTCTTGTGTACAAAACTCATCCAGTGCTGACAGACTTTGAAGTAGAAGCTGAGAGAGTCCTATGAGGCCAACACGATCTATCCTCTTGTTTTCCTTTTGATGCAATCTCCCATCGCTGCCCCTCTCCCGCTGACTGCTCTTTGTTCCGCTGATCTCCATGTTGTTCTTGAACACGCTGGCATCCTCATGCCTCAGGGCCTTATGCACATCCTGTTCCCTCTACCCGAAGTGCTGCACCTTCAGGCATCTGTACAACTGGCTCCTTCACTTTCTTTAAGTCATTGTTCAAATGTATTTCCAGTGAGTCCTTTCCTGAGTGTTCTATTTAAAATTACATCCCACTTCCCTCCAACACTCCTGACTTATCTGAATTGCTTTACTTTTATCCATACTTTCAACACTTTCCAAAATATTATATATTTTACTTGATATTTTGCTTAATGTTTGTCTCCATTTACCAGAAGGCAAGGTCCAGCAGGACAAGAATTTTTGTCTTTTTTTTTTTTTTTTGTACATTGCTGTATTCCTAACACCTGCAATAGTGCCTGGCACATAGCAGGCACTCAATAACTACTTTTTGAAAAAATATTGAGTAAATGAATAAACTAAACCTGAAGAATATTAAGGGCATTTAAGCATGGGTAGGAGAACTACACTTTTAAAACAGCATGTGCAGTGGGTAGGACTGAGAGTAGGACTGGGAAAGCCTCAAAGAGATCCTGTTTGACAGTTTGTGCCATGAACACAACTTTTTTTCTTGGCCATTTTGAGCTAAGTAACCAAGAGATTGAATCTGTTAACTCCCTTAAAGTTCATTTATCTTTTCCTTACCCTAGCAGTTGCAGAAAGAACTTCACTAGTTGGTGATGGTGTTGAGGCCATCTCTCCAGGGTGCCCTGAAAGTGATACGGCAGAATGTACTTAAACTCATGTCTATAATGGTGCATAACATAAAGCAGGTGGTCAATTTACCTCCATTTCCTTCTCCACATTTTCTTCATCATTTCTTCCTCTCCATCCACCTTTTCTTTGTCCTTCCTCTTTGCTTATTTCAGCCACTCAACAGAGAATGGATTGACTACTACACTTACTCCCAGGTTAAGAATGGAGGCTGTGAAACAGGGAAGCAAGAAAGGAGGGAAAAAGAGAAGAAAAGGCAGGAGAGGTTTCGTGAGCATTGCTTATGGTTAACAACTGTTTGAGTATTATGTCACTGGGTTTAGCCAAGTGTTAGACCATCTAGTCATGGTTAAAAAGATTCTGATTCCAGGCTTTAGAAAGATGATTGTATATTCTCCAATCACTGTGACACTCAGCCTGCATGGGTTGTTGAGAAACACCACTGCAGCATTCATTGAATTATCTCAGTCCTGATGAATTCTGCCATCTCCATCCCAGATTCAATTTGGATGTTGCAAATGCAGAAAAGATGATGAATGTGGGGATGAATCTAATTTCATTAGCCGAAGCCTTTATATTCCACATTTCCAATAAATATCAAGGTAGGTATGATGAAAATGCATGTAGCTGGTGGCATTTTTCCAGCCTTGTGTTTCCAGTGTCTTACACAGAAACAACAACAGGAAGTTACTAGATTTAGCTCCAGAGCTTTGCATTTGAGTCCTGGCTCCATCAGTTACTGATTGGCTGACTTTGTGGAATGAGCCTTAGTGTTTTCATCTATAAAATGGGAGCTAGATCAGTCCTCAGAAGATCCAGTAAGAGAAAATGTACAAAGTGCATGGCACTTTGCTTCTGTTATAAGTAAATTTTCGGTGCCACAAAGAAATAGCACTTAAGCATAATTTAATTTTCTCAGGAAAGCGATTTTTACTTCTATAGAAGGGTGTGACTGGTGAATGGAGTAATGGCGAGAGCACACCTGATCAAGGGAGAAGAGGTTTTTATTCCTGACACAGGTAGCCCCTACTGCTGTGTTGTTCCCCTACTGGCTAGCGTTGGACTGCACAGTCTAAGCTAATTCGGATTGGCTGTTTTAAAGAGAGCAGGGGTACAAGCCAGAGTTACTGGGTGAGTAGTTTGGTGGGAAGGACAGTTAGGAACAGGTAACTAAAGGTGATTAAAGTTTCGTTTTCCAGGAGTGGGGCTGGACTGTTCTGGGCTGTTGCATTTTTTTAAATCAGATCCCACTGTGGCTCTTTGGATCAGTCAGAATGGACTATGCCTCAGTGGCTTACAACAACCAAAGTTTATTTCACACTCATGCTTCGTGTTCGTGATGGTTTGGTTGTCTCTATTCAATGTCATCTTCAATCCAGAATCCAGACTGATGGGGCAGGTTCTCTCATAACATGGCTTGTCTCGTGGAAGAAAGAAAGGGGGCACAGTAAGCTACATAACGGCTCTCAAAGTTTCTTCCTGAAAATGACATATGCTACTTCTACCCACATTTCGTTAGCCAATAAGTCACAAGACCACTCCTGAGTTAATCAAGGTAGGTCTGTATAATTCTCCCATAGGGTGAAGAATTTACTAAAAATTTAGTAAAGACTAGCAAAATACAGTGTTGTTATTTTCCTCAAATTCAATCATTTGTGCCCCACCCTTACAATTTTACTGTACTTATGTGCCAGCTGACTTATCATTATTTGTAATTTTTCTTTAAAACACAGTATTATTACTTAAAGAAGTCACCGTAAAAGTAAAAACTGGGAATAACAAAACAATAGTATTTGATTCTCCCTGGAGTACATGTGATGTTTTGTTACATGCATAGAATGTGTAATGATCACATTAGGGTGTTTAGGGTATCCATTACCCTGAGCACTTATTATTTATGTTTCTTGGGAACATTTCAAGTCTTCTCTTTTAGCTTCTTTTGAAATATACAATACACTGTCGTTACCTATATTCACCCTACTCCTCTATTGAACATTACAGCTGATTTCTTCTACCTAACTTTACCTTTGTGCCCACTAGCCAACCTCTCTTCATTCCCCCCTCACCCTCACACCCTTTCCAGCCTTCTGCTAGCATTCTACTCTCTACCTCCCTGAAATCTACTTTTTATGCTCCCACATATAAGTGGGAACATGAAATATTTGTCTTTCTGTGCCTGGCTTATTTCATCTATCAAATATTACAGGTCAATAAAAAAATGACAAAAAGTCAAGTGTCATGTAACCAATTCTCATGAAACATAAGTGTGTATGAAAAAAACTACATTTTTTTAGATTTTGTTTTTAAAAGCTCTGAACCTAAGGCAAATTTTCTCTCTCTCTCTCTCTCTCTCAGTCTGTCTCTCTCTCAGAAAGGAAAATTGGCAAGTTTTAATAAGATGTTACTGCTACATGACATGAGACTGAGCCTTTATTCTCAAAGTAATCAAAGTGTTTGGAAAAACATGAAAAAATGAATGACTTTCATACTTTATAATTCAGATATTTAATGCCCTATCTGTGCATTCTAGCCAGGCGCGGTGGCTCAAGCCTGTAATCCCAGCACTTTGGGAGGCCGAGACGGGCGGATCACGAGGTCAGGAGATCGAGACCATCCTGGCTAACATGGTGAAACCCCGTCTCTACTAAAGAATACAAAAAAACTAGCCGGGAGAGGTGGCGGGCGCCTGTAGTCCCAGCTACTCGGGAGGCTGAGGCAGGAGAATGGCGTAAACCCGGGAGGCGGAGCTTGCAGTGAGCTGAGATCCGGACACTGCACTCCAGCCTGGGTGACAGAGAGAGACTCCGTCTCAAAAAAAAAAAAAAAAAAAGAATGATTCTTCATGTAGCATGTAAAATCTAAAACCACGTGTGTCCACTTAGGACAAATCCCACAGAATTAGGAACACTCTACCATGGGCACAATGGAATGGCCTAGATCCTGACTTGTTCATGTTTATCTCACATAGTACCTGGCACGTGTATGTTCCATAAGTGTTTATTGAATGAAGCAATGACTATTTACCTGGTACAATTCTTGCGAATAAAAGATGCACAAAAATATATGTTTGTTAAATAAATAAATGAGAAGTCTCAGAATCCTTATAGTCCTTTCTGCTTCTGCCCAAGGTTCAGGCCCCCCTGATATCCCCTTTTACTTCTCCCTGCCTGGCCCAGCAGTTCCAGTGCTGAGATGGGCTGAGAGCGCCACTAGCTCTCAAGGCATTGAGCTGTTGCAGCCTGCCCTAAGGACAGTAATTGTTGATGTCTGGAGGTAACACCTCCATGACATCAAGCCAGGGGCACCCGGTTGATTTATGCAGCCTCCGTTCTCAAAGTTTCAGAATACATGGGTTGATAATCCTGTATTTTCAACCCTAAGCCTGTATCTTTTCACCCCTTCCCCTGCCCCTAGTTAGATTGGTTTCTCATGTTGCTCAGGCCGGGGGAGAAGGCAGCAAGGCAGTGGGGTGAGAGTGCCAGGAGGGTGCTGAGTGGTCGCTTGTCAGAAAGCCTCATGAGGGGCATTGCTGTCATGGATTTGACTCCAAGAGCTTCTACAGGTTCTTGAACAGGAATTTCCGAGCATAATATAAGAAACTTGCAATGATGGACGACATGAGCCAAACACAGACAAACACACACCTGTATATATCAAACCAAATACCCAAACACTCATTTACAAAGAGGGTCATTTCTTTTCAGTGAGAAATACGAATGTCCTCTGCTTGTAAGCTTGTGGCTTTTTACATTCTGGGATGTGCCCTCCTCATCTAAAAGCCCTTGCAGATTCTTCCCTAGATGGGCCCCATCAGCCGTACACAGGTGCAATGGAACTGAGAATGAAGAGTTCTTGGTTCTTGTTAATTCTTAGAATTCCATTGCTTTAAAGCCCACTTGCCCAAGCTCATATAGTTCAGGCCTCTCTGGTGACAAAACTGGTCTTATCCCCAGTAGATGGTATCTCTGTCTGGACCAGCTGAAGAGAGCCTTCTTTCCCATTTTCCATGCGGAAGTAAGATGCTCAAACATTGCTGACCAAAATCCCTTCAATCCATGTTTCCTCCCGGGCCTGATAGATACATTGTCTCTTTCAATTATGTATTTGGTTATTTTGCTTAACTCTTGGAGGATGTCTCCGCTGAAGCATTTTTGCTTTCAAGTACAAGAAGATCCAGCTCACACTGGGAATTTGTTGACATTTAGCTGAAAAGCAGGAAGGCAGGGCTTCTGTCCGAGAGGCTTGTTCCATAGCTAGTGATGCCACCAAGTCCCTGCTCTCAATCTATGTCTCTACTCTGCCTCTGATGGTCTTTACCTCATCCTGATGTTGACTTTTTTTGGTGGCCCCAAGCTGTCTGCCCCCACCTCCTAGGGCTCTCCCATTCTTCCTTATTTATATCCAGCAGAAAACCTGGACTGTCATTTTCCAGAATTCCAAGGAAAAGTTGTGTAGTCAAATTGGGCTGGATTATATCAAATGCCCATCTTATCATTCGGGGAATGGAGTGTTCTGATTGGCTTAGTGAAACCTGCATCTTCCATACCTGGAGCTGGGGTCAGCTTCATAGGAGCTGTCATGAAAGGGTAGGGGGAAACTACTGAAGAGATGCTGAAGATGCTAAAAGTATTTCCTCATCTCTAAGTACCCGGTCAGGGTAGGGAGGGGAGGACTCACTGCCTTTTGTCTCCATTGTCCGTCCCCTTTTTTCCTTCCCCATCTGTCTGAAGTAAAGGACTGACAGCGAGGCCCAGGCCATACACTTTAAGGGAAGTTGGGGGACGCTGGCTGTAGTAACTACATCAATAGATTCATCTGTGCTTTGACTTAAAGTTGCCTTTGGCCAGTAGGGAGTTCAGGGAGGAAACACAGGGAAGGAGAGGAGTGGGGCTGGGGAATTTTCTCTCTTGGTACCCTCTCTGTCAGCAGCCCTTGCTTACCAAAGACCCCAGCTCCTGTTGGGGGGCATTCTCCATGCAGCTACTATCTGTGGATTCTGGTAACTTCTCCCTTCACCCCTTTGCTTCTTTGGATGTGAGGGTGATAACTGCTCTCTGTTTTTGCCAGCCCATGGGTTCTGCACTATTTCCTGTTGGTTTGCTTCCTGCACATGGTTCCAGGATTACACTGTCACACATCCAGCGTGCATGTGCCACTGTTTCTCGGCATGACTGATGCCTTCCTGATGTAGTCAGGGTTATTTTGTGGCAGGTTAAAAAATGTGCCATCCTTCGCCTACACTCTTTGTCTTGGGGTCTTGCTTTCTTATCAGTCTATCATCCTTTCATTGTGATCTTAACAACGCTGTAGACTACAACATTGCAGTCTTAACAACAGGGTACTTGACACAGCTAGAAGGCCACTACGTGTAGAGAATATGCTAGTCACCTTGCGATAATGGCTGGAACATGTGCAGTTATTCACGGCTGACTTCTAATGGTCAGCTAAGGTCTGTGGAATGAGTGGGTTGACTGAGCTAGAGGATCACTGGCCAGATGGGCAGAGAAAACACACATTTTGATATTTTAAGCATTGAAACAGGGCTAAAGCTTATGCTGAGAGGAAAAGCTAGTCAGCTCCAGTCAAGGATGGAGCCTCCAGTTTCCAGCCTCAAGGGGCCTCCTGTTTTAACTGCAAAATGCACCATTTAAAAGAGCAAGACTTCCTGGCAGTTCCTTGTGGGGGTGGTAGGACTGGGGGAGGAAGGACAGGATGATGCCTGGGAAACTGTCAAACTCACTCAGCCTCCATCCCATGGAGCCCCATGGGCCCAAGCCCTAGCTCTGGGAGAGATGCCATTTCTCCCTTTGATGCTGGGTCCCTTGTCACCAGAGCTCATTATCTGCTCAGTGTGAGTCACCCATATCCTGCTCAGCGGCCCCCACACCCTGGAGCTGGAGGAGGCTCTGTGAGCCTTCCCAGCGGGAGGACTGGGAACAGGAAAGCCCTAGGCCTAAGCCTCCTGGGATCCAGGAGGAATGTTGGCTTTCTTTTTTTCTGCTTTGTAGAGACGTGTGGAACAAGGGAAGGGAGAGGAAGGAGTGAGAGAGTGGGAGGAAGAGGAGCTGCCTGTCAGTCCCTGGGCTTCTGCCTCTGGAATGTTCGAGTTGCAGAGTGTCAGAGCAGCAAGGGACCTGGGAGATCACATGGCCCCTGATTCACAGAGGAGAAAATCTGGCCCTATTCAGACCCTGTCCACATTACATTAATTACAGCCACAACCTTACCCTCCACTCTACGCCTGTGTTACAATCTTGTTGGGCTAATCTCCTGGGTCTGTCCAGACCCCCCAGCTTGTCACCCCTGTTCCTGTTCGTTCCCCACCTCGTCATGGTTGCCTCCTAACTGCATTCCCCACCCACTGTCCCCTCCAGCCCACACATCTCACTGCAGTCAAAGCACTCTAACATCAGATTCCTACTTGCCAACTGTTTTCTTGCTCTTATACCTGCCTAAGGTAAGTATTGGTCCTCATGTCTGAGCCTCTAGACTGGGATCTCCCAGAGGAAAAGCTTTGTTCCATTCATCTCTATTTCCCAGTAGCTGGCATGGGTTAAAGCAGTGGTTTTCAACTTGGGGCAATTGTGCACCCAGGAGACACTAAGCTGTGTCTGGAGACATCTTTGCTGCCAGAACGTTGGGGGCGATGCTGACATCTAGTGGGTAGAGGTCAGGGATGCTGCTAAACATCCTAGGATACCCAGGACTGCCCCTACAAAAAAGAGTTAGCACCATCTCCTTGGTGCTGTTCTTGTGATAGTGAGTGAGTTATCATGAGATCTGGTTGTTTAAAACTGTGTAGCATATCTCCCCACCTCTGTCTCTCCTCCTCCTGCTCCAGCCATGTGAAGTGCTAGCTTCCCCTTCACCTTCCACCATGATTGTACATGATTGACTCCTCCTTAGAAGCTGAGCTGATGCCCTCTTCATGTTTCTTGTATAGCCTGTGGAACCATGAGCCAATTAAACCCCTTTTCTTTGTGAATTACCCAGTCTCATGTATTTCTTTATAGCAACACAAGAACGGCCTAACACGCTGAGGTTTTCTCACTGTTTGAAGTCTCAGGAGTAAATTTAGAAAGATCCTTGAAGTTGGTTAGAAGATCTGTGGACAGATTTGTCTCTGCCACTCTTTGGGTGGCTTTGACCAAATCACTTGAACTTCATGTCATTTTCCTTATTGGTTAAGTGGAGATCATGTCAAAGTTGTGGTGAGGCATTCAGGAGATAAGGCATGTGAAACTCTTACAATCTCTACAGCTCTATTCCCAGGCGTGGGGTTGGCATGATGGGTTGATCTTTGTATTCAATAGTGATTCCTGGTTATGCTAAGTGAAATAAGCCCGACATAAATGAATACACATTGAGGCCAGGTGCAGTGGCTCACACCTGCAATCTCAGCACTTTGGGAGGTCAAGGCAGGCAGATCACTTGAGGCTAGGAGTTCGAGACCAGCCTGGTCAACATGGTGAAACTCTGTCGCTACTTAAAATACAAAAATTAGCTGAGCACGGTGGTACACACATGTAGTCCCAGCTACTCAGGAGGCTGAGGCAGGGTAATTGTTTGAACTCGAGAGACAGAGGTTGTAGTGAGCCCAGGTCGTGCCACTGTACTCCAGCCTGGGCCACAGAGCAATACTCCATCTTGGAAAAAAAAAAAGGATTTAAAAGAATACACATTGGATACATACGATTCCACTTATATAAGGCTCCTAGAGTAGTTGATCTAGTTTGGATATTTGTCCCCACCCAAATCTCATGTTGAATTGTAATCTCTAATGCTGGAGGTAGAGCCTGGTGGGGGGTGTTTGGGCCGTGGGGACTGCTCCCTCATGGCTTGGTGCTCTTTGTGATAGTGAGTTCTCGTGATATCTGATTATTTAAAAGTGTTTGGCAGCTCCCCCTCCCCACTCTCTCTCAGTCTTGCTTTTGCCACATGATGTGCCTATTCCCCATTTGCCTTTTGCCATGATTGAAATCTCCCTGAGGCTTCACCAGAAGCCAAGCAAATGCCAGCACCATGCTTCCTGTAAAGTCTGCAGAACCGTAAGCCAATGAAACCTCTTTTCTTTATAAATTACGGAATCTCGGATATGCCTTTATAGCAATGAAAGAACAACCGAATACAATAGTCAAATTCATAGTGACAGAAAATAGAATTGTGGTTACCAGGTGATGGAGGTAGGGGAAATGGGAAATGAGTGTTTAAAGGGAACGGAACTTCAGTCTGAGAAGATGCAAATGCTATGGAAATGTGTGGTGATGATAGTTGCAAAACATTGTGAAAGTACTTGATGCCACCAAATTGTATACTTAGAAATGGTTAAAATAGTTAAATTTTATGTTACATACACATTACTACAATAAAAACTAAATTAAAAAACTGAATTTTGGTTTTTCAAAAGGATTTGTGTATTTGGTCTTATAAAATAGACTTGTTAATTCAACTTTTCATTTTAAAAATTAGGGTGTAAAAACGAAGAAACCAAATGACTGGTCTAAGGACATACATGCTAGGTGGGACCATAATGAGAACAGTACCCTGGTTATGAATTCCAGCTTGCTGCTTTTCCCCTTGTCCCATGTGGAACCTCCTTAGAGAGTGGGGGCCTATCTCCAGAGAAGCTGCCTGTGAAGGTGCTGGGACACCCTTTCCACTAAACAGGAACCAAGAACAAAGAAAAGAAATACGAAGACCCGAAACCAAGTCAATATGGGCATCAATGTACTTGCTGCACTAGTAAGATTCATTTGTTTTGTTTCATGTGGCTGCACCTGCCCAAGGATGTTTGGATCAGATGAGTGACAGCTGGATGGGGCACAGCAGTCCCAAAACAGCATGTCTGCCCACTGTGGTGTTGCTTTGGGTGTGGCACCCAAGTGTTTGTAGAGCGAATGCACAAATAAACAAGCACATTGAATGGAAAGAGCTGGAGTCACACCTAGCATTGACTCTCAGGGTTGCTGCTTAATATCTGAGTCCTGGGTTCAAGTCACTTACCCTTCGTGAGACTCAGTTTTCTCATTTATAAAATGGGGATAAAAATGTGCTTACCTCACAGGTTCATTGCAAGGAGGAAGTACAGAATGAGACCATTTTACAATAGCTTATTTATTGATATGCAATTAGCAATAACAAGTATTAAGCACGGGTTCTGTACTCAAGGCTCTTCTCTGTTCAACATGGAGCCAAAGATCCAGGTCTTTGAGGAGCATCCAGGCTAATCAGGGAGCTGCACTCACTATTCAGAGCTGACAACATTTGAGGATGATAAAAGGCCACATTCGCCCACGACTGTCCAAGGTGGTGCAGAAAACACAGGACTGGGTTCTGATTCTGTCTTTGGCTTTTTGATTTCTTAATCGTCAAGGGGGCATGATGTTCCTCTCTTCCCTGAGCCTGGCCCTCAGAATCGCTGGGCTTTTCACAGGAGATAAAATCTATAAGAGGGTTTTGTGAAGGGTAAAGCACCGTGAGGTATAAGTTGTCTTCATGTCAGGTGCTGGGTGAGGGGGTCAGGCCACCCTCAGTGTCTTTTGTGCCTCTGTTTTCTCATGTTTGCGATGGTAGATGGGGGTCCATTTCCTGAGTGGCTGAGGACCCGGGTGAGACTGTTCCTCATGAGTGATGTCCCTGGAATAGCAGTGTTTCCGAACTTCTCAAGAGAAAAGCTCTGGCTGCTTGCAAGACAAGTCTATAATTATAGTTTTTGATTTAGAAGGTAAAATAACGCAAGCTTAAAGCGGCGGGTGATATGGGTTGGCATACCTTAGTTTCTTTCCCAGAAAGTCCTCAGCTAGGTACAACACACCTTTGATGAATGTACAGTAGTTTTTTTCTTTACCTGATTTCGAAGACCTCATTAATGCATTCAGAATATTAATTAATTCTATTTTCAGCTGCGGAGCATGAACCTGAAGCTGAAACTTTTCTGGCTGTTTCCCACCGCAAGCGACTTTCTTTATCAGCCGTCCTCAGCTTGGGTGCTATTAACACAGCAAGGCAATGACAACAGGAGGAAAAAGGACTCACTGGGGTCGAGGGCCTACTATGCATGTGGTGCTCTATTAATGCTTTTTAGACTCTCAGACACCCCAGAGAGTTGCTTTTAATATCACTGATTCAAGTCGGGTAACCAGAACTCAGGGCAGTGAGGTGACTTGACTAAGATCATGTGGACAGTGACGGATTGGCCTGAGAGCCAGGTTCTGCTGGACACAAGGCCTGTGCCCTTTCCATGGCATCACACAGCCTCTGCAGCTGGCATGCGTGGATGGGTGGGGGAGGGAGTGGAGAGGACATGTACCATGGGATGATCTAAATGAATGGCTAGCAACAGAGACAAAGTAGAAAAGCACCCCAGACAGTCTGGGTTCAGCTGCTTAAAATAGGCAAAGAAATTCTTTGGCTAATGCATAATCACCACAGGGATTAATGCAGTTCTGCTCCTTGGGGTGAATTTATACTTCATGAGCCCTATTAGATGAAATTTCTAAAATGTATAATAGCACAAGGCTCATTAGGGACTTCCATAAAAGCCTGGTATGGAGAGAAGAAAAGGAGCTTGGTGTCATGACACTGGCCCAGAATAACCCGGGCAAAGCTGCCTTTGGAAGCAGGTGAAGAAGTTGGCTTTGGACCGGAAAGGCTATGCCCCCAGCTCTTTCTTCCAGCGGAGGCTCCATTCCTCCTGGGTCTTTTTAGCATTGAAGGGAAGCAGCAGGGGCAGAGAGCAAGGAGTTTGGGTTCTCATCAAATCGCAGAATAGAGGATCTAGGAGGGACTTGAGGATCATCTTGCCCACCCTTCTCTGCCACTCACTGATGGACAAGTGGAGAAACTGAGGCCCCGGGGAGGCAAAAGCTCACTGTCGAGTGCCCTCTTACTTCCCCTTTCTGGATACAACTGAGCACCCTTCAGTTTTGTCAAATCATCCCTTGCTCCCACCTGCTCCTCTCAATCAGTGCTGATCCTCAGGTGTGACTCGCTCAAGGAAGGTACCACTCATTCATTTGTTCATTCACCTGTTCCTTCACTTATTCAGGATGAGCGTACTTACCACCTTATTACCAAGCATCATGTTCAGCTTTGAAAAACACGATGAACATAACACTCATCTGCCCTGAGAGAACTCAGTTTAGTGTGCAAAGCAAAGTTACACACAATGATTTCTAAGTTTTCTTCTGGCCCTTTCTATTCAGTGAGTCTCTGCTGCTGCATAATTAAAGTATCTCCTAATTAGTTGCCTTCTCTAGTCTGTCTCTGTCTGTCACTTCAGGAAACATGAGCTGTCAGATTAATCTTCTAGAAAACAGCTCTGATTCACTCAAAATCCTCAGTGGTTTCCCATTGCCTATGACAAAATCCAAACTCCTGCACCCTTTTGGATCTCAAATCCATCACATCCTGGACAACATGGAATTCTCGATTGGCCCTAGAGCATGCCCCATGTCGTGGGTTCTTCTTGGTCGATGAGCTTTTGCCTCTCCAGACCACAGTTTATCCACCTGGCAGGCTTCTTTCCCTGTCTGCTCATGCAACTTGGACCCACATTTTTTAAACTTTAATGTTGGGATCAGGGGTACATGCGCAGGATTGTTATATAGGTAAACTCATGTCCTGGGGATTTGGTGTACAGATTATTTTATCACCCAGGTATTAAGCCTTGTACCCATGAGTTATTTTTCCTGATCCTCTTCCCCCTTCCCACCCTCTACCCTCTGGTAGGCCCCAGTATGTGTTGTTCCCCTCTACGTGTCTATGTGTTCTTATTTCTCATCATTTCGCTCCCATTTATGAGTGAGAACATGCGGCATTTGGTTTTCTGTTCCTGTGTTAGTTTGCTAAGGATAATAGTCTCTAGCTCTATTCATGTTCCTACAAAAGACATGATCTCATTCTTTTTTATGGCTGCAGAGTATTCCATGATGTATATGTATCACATTTCCTTTATCCAGTGGCATTTAGGTTGATTCCATGTCTTAGCTATTGTGGATAGTGCTGCCAAGAACATATGTGTGCATGTGTCTTTGTAATAGAATTTATATTCCTCTGGGTATTTACCCGGTGATGGGATTGCCAGGTTGAATGGTAGTCCTGTTTTTAGTTCTTGGAGGAACCACCACACTATCTTCTCCTCCATGAAGACTCTTCTGAACATTTTCAAGAGGGGAGATCCCTCACAGCTCTGAACTCTTCTTTGAAATCTGCTCAATTTTGGGTGTTATAATCCTAGAATCCTTAGCTCATACTTAAACCCTATATACCTTAGTTTCCTCATCTGTAAGATGGGAAACTAATAATGCCCTTGCCACGTGTGAGGACTGACTATAGGTGTGCCAGCTATAGCAGCTCATCTGACTCAGCAAGCGTTAGTTACTGGAGTAATTATTCCTGCTGTTGCTACGGAGCTTTCTGATTAGCGTCACATCCATTTATTGCTACACTCCGTGGCACCCGTAGGCTGCTCCTTCCATGTAAGTAAGACCTGGTATCTGGCTGTTAGATGATACCAGTGTCATTTAAGATGCTCATCCACTCATTGAAGAAAAGTACACTGCTTGATGACTGTGATATCCTGGGTGCTGAGGACCCAGAGGGGAAGGAGACACAGGCTTGCCCTCCAGCAGCTCACAGTCTGGTGACAAGATACACATGCAGCACAAAATAGGATGCACTGGGATGGGATTAGGGAAGGGACAGGATGGTGAGGGCCCTGGGAGCTCGAGTCTGGGGACTCATTCTGCTTGGGAATAACGACAGTTACAACCAACCTAATGAGAAGGTAAATGGTGGCTTTTTGTTTACCTAAATTGTGGCCAAACCTCCAGGGTTGAGAACTAATGGTATTAAGTGGCTGCAGACCCTAGAGAATGATGATGGATAATTTATGACTTTACTAAGGTGTGGCCCCCAAAGCAGTCCAAAAGCCCTAACTCATCACTTCCCTCAAGGGTAGGACAGAGTCACCGGGAAGTTGATCGGTAGGGGGAGGAAGGTGAGGACTCTCTTTAGGGAGAATGTCATGTGCTGGGGATTCCTGTGTCCTCCCCATGGGGCAGGCAGGCAGGCTTTCCCCCACATTATGTCTGGTGAGGGAGGAAGGATTTCCTGAGCACCCTGTGGAGAGCCCCGCCTCTGGCACTTGGAGGTAGGCGTAGTGCCTGGGAATAGAATGAGGGACATGTGGAGGATGCAGCGCAAGGGAGCCAGCTATGGGCCCAGGCATGTCCTAGGATGGTCCCCTAGAAGCCAGGGGATGAGGACATCAGAAAGTATAAGCCAGAAGCGGCATCACCCAAGCTATGGGGCTGCAGTCAGGGGTCCCCATTGTATGCATTTCCAAGCGGCTCACAAAAGAGCTCCATGAGGGAAGGGGTGAGCATTTAGACACCTGTCCCACCCATAACATGTCTATGCTGGATGGCAACTAGAGTCAAAGAGGACATTTTATGCCCCTTATCTCCCCTCCCAGTAGTCTCCCTCCCTCTTCCCATCCAGGCCTGGATGATCCAGCAGCCTCCAGGGTAGAGGAGTAAGAGAGGAGAGATAGTGGCAGAGCTGGCACTGCTCTTTCCACAGAAATGGTGTCTCAGCCGAGGACAGGTGGATATTTGGGAAGAGATGTTTTAAATAGGATGAGGCTTTCAGGCTTTGATGTTAGACTGGACAGGACATTTTAAAAGCTACAACATGAAATGATTTGTTAGTACCTAAGGACTGTCTGACAGTCAGAGTCCTTTCCTCCCCCAAAACCGAGGAGTGAGTCAACCCCACAGGGACAAAAGGCAGAGGTGGTAAGAACAAAGCTGCCTTCTACATATGCCCTGCTGAGGTTGGCTCTCTTGGCCACAGTTACACCCTCCTAGCGGGCACCTCTGATGCCACCCTCCAGGCTGGACATTCACGTGCAGCAGTTCACTTGATCTTCACACAAGCTTGCAAGAACAGTCTGACAATCCAAATCTTCACATAATGGAGGAGGACAAAAGCCCAGAAAGGTTAAGTAACTTGCCCAAAGAGACACAGCAAGGAAGTGGTGAAGCTGAGTCTTGAAGACAGGAATGACTCCCATGCTCTGTTGTACACACGGTGAGAACGCAGAGGAGCAGACAGCACCCAGGGAAAAGCCACCCCTTCCCCCAGGCTCAAAAGAGAACTTTGTTTTGACACAGGACATCAGAATGATTCCAAAGTGTTGAGCCAGAGATCAGTCCATAAACTCTTGGAGCAAATGGAGAAAAGAAAGGGGTCCACTCTGAGTGGGCACCCAGGCACCCCCCTGCGATGGGCTACAACTGTGCAGCCTTCAGTTGCTGTGAGCTTGCAGGGTCTTGATCTCGTGTCCAGGAGGAATGCCGCAGTAACCACTGATGGGGAAATTGATGGTAACTGGAACCTGCTCTACACAGCAGCTTTCTCAGCCGGCAGCACCTTGTTCAGAGCTGAGGACAAAGCAAGACTGGGGGGAGGTTGCTACAAGTTGCTGGTATCTCTGGGAAAGGGAAGGGCTCATGACTGGGCCATGAATCAGAGGTGGTCACTTCTGGGGCAGCATCAGCCACAGGGAAGCAAATACAGAGATGTCAGGGGAGAACTCGGTGGGTGGGGGCAGGGTCCATCCTGCAGCAATTGCCTTGGAGACTTGTTCCATCTCCAGGGCTGGGACCAGGGCGGAGCCAGCATTTGAGGTTTGAGGGGCCCCCTCACATAGGCCCAGCTCCCTGTTTATTTACCATTCCTCTGGGAGGTCAAATTGTACCATTCCGTTTTGGCAGAAGAGAAAAGGGGACCTTAGGAAGGGTAAAAAGCACACCCAAGGTGACACAGGTATTGAGAAACACAGCCCAGATTTGCATTCTGGTCTGTCTGACTCCAAAGCTGGTGCCCTACCATTCAGGGGGAGGCAAGAGGGTCTTGTGGCTAACTCAAACTGCTCCACTGTCAGTGACTTTAAAGGCAGGGCTGCTTCAGCAAAATAGTGACTCAGAAGATGGGAGAGAGATGGGCGGGCCCCGTAAACCAGCCTGACTCCTGGGTGCTCTGCCCTCCTCCTTTTGTCTTCTAACCTGGGAGGTTACGGGGCAATGAAGAGGCCAAGCTGCAATGGGAGGGTCTCTGACTGACCTTTATTCACCTGTAAAGTGAGAATGATAATCCCCTCTCCCTTAAGATTAAATCAGATGTGGAAGCAGAAGTGAGCCATGCCTTAGAATGGTGGAGTGAGATGGATGCGGAGATTTGGATGTGTTTGGAAGGAGGGTGGGGGCCCTTGGCCTTGAGGTCGGCAGGGTCTCTGCTCAGAGGAGAGACAGCAGCACCTTCTCCCCTGGAGTCCTTTCCTCTTCAATGCAGTGAGCTTGGCTTGGCGGGGTTTTGGGGAGAGCAATTTCCAGGGATTTTCTAGCACTTCACTGAAGTGCTTTTAGGCAAAGCAGCAGCTGTTCACACTGATACAGTAAGCACTGGAGAACCCAAGTGTCAAAGCCCAAGAGAGCAGAGACAGAAGAAAAAGTGCTGGAGAAAGATGCAGCTGAGCAATTCAGTCATTTCAGAGTCACTGAGTCAAGCACTGCAGTGTGAGGTGGCTGGAACGTGAGGCTTCATGGGGCACAGGCAGGCAGGGTGGGGTGCAGGAGAAGTTTCCTGACTTGGGGAACTGAAGCTGTCAACACACATGTGTTGTGAACTAAGCCCTGGAGGATAGGAGATGGAAAAGATGTGAGTTGAGCGTAGCCCTTGAAGAGCCCTTAGATGAGTTAGGGAGTCAGAGAAATGAACAGAAAATTACAATATAGAGTAATAAGGAGGGGAACACAGGGAGTGCGGGTGCTCAGGGGAAATGCAATTAAAATAGAAGAATGCAAATAGTCCTCAGCCCGGGCTGCATATTAAAATCACCTGGAGAGATTTAAAAAGATACTGTTGTCCAGGTCCCGTCCCAGACCAATTAATTCAGTATCTCTGGTGGTGGGACCTGAGTGTCGGTATTTTTTTTTTTTAAAGCTCCCCACAAGATTTTGTTTTGCAGCAAAGATTGAGAGGACAATATTGGGCTGAGGGATGTGGGAATGATTCTTAGAAAAGGCAGAGCTTCAGCTGGTCTTTGGCAGAGGGGAGGAGGAAGATGAGGCTATCTATGTGAAGGGCTTTCTTGGACGAAGGGTCACAGGAGTGCAGGACACACCAGAGGAAAGGCGGGCAGCTCTGCGTGACCAAGGGCAGACTCTGGCATGAGGCGTGATCAGAGGAAGGGGTAAGTGAGAGCTGGAGACTGCATGAGGAACAGCCTCCTGTGTTCAACCAGAGTTGAAGGCTTTCTGAAAGCAATGGGTTTCAGATGCATTTTATTTTTAATTTTTGAGATGGAGTCTTGCTTTGTTGCCCAGGCTGGAGTGCAGTGGCCCCATCTTGGCTCACTGCAACCTACACCTCTCAGATTTAAGCCATCCTCCCACCTCAGCCTCCCCGGTAGCTGGTACTACAGGTGCTGCGTACCTTCATGGCCAGGTTATTTTTTTGTTTTGTTTTTAATTTTGTTTTTAATTTTTTTGTTTTTAGAGAGACAGGGTTTCACTCTGTTGCCCAGGCTGGCCTTGAATTCTCAGGCTCAAGTGATCTGTCCGCATCAGCCTCCCAAAGCGCTGGGATTACAGGCATGAGCCATCGTGCCCAGGCTTGCATTTTAAGCTAGGGATGACATCATTAGGCTTGTGATTTTGTTTTCAACTTCTATTATGGATTCAGAGGTACATATGCAGGTTTGTTACATGAGTATACTGTGTGATGCTGAAGTTTGGGGTGCAATTGAACCTGTCATCCAGAAAATGAGCATAATACTCAACAGGTAGATTTTCAGCCCTTGCCCTCTCTCTGCCTTTCTGCTTTTGGAGGCTGCATTGTCTGTAGTTCCCATCTTTATGCCCATATGTACTTATTGTTTAGTTCCCATTTAGAATATGGGGTATTTTTGTTTTCTTTTTCTACATTAGTTTGCTTAGGATAATGGCCTTCAGCTGCATCCATGTTGCTGCAAAGAACATGATTTCATTCTTTTTATGGTTGCATACTACTCCACAGTGTATATGTACCACATTTTCTTTATACAATCCATTGTTGATGGGCACCTAGGTTGGTTCCATGTCTTTGCTGTTGTGAATAGTGCTGTGAGAAACATACGGGTGTATGTGTGTTTTTGGAAGAATGGTTTATTTTCCTTTTGGTAGATACCTAGTAATGAAATTACTGGGTCAAATGATAATTCCATTCTTAGTTCTTTAAGAAATCCCCAAACTGCTCTCCATAGTGGCTGAACTAATTTTCACTTCCATCAACAGTGTAATAAGTGTTCTCTTTTCTTCACAGCCCTGCCAACATGCTGCTTTTTGACTTTAATAATAGCCAGTCTGACTGGTGTGAGATGGTATCTCATTGTGGTTTTGATTTGCATTTCTCTAACGATCAGTGGTAATGAGCGTGTTTTCCATATGCTTTTTGGCCGCATGTATGCATCAACTGCATCTCTGATCCACATGGTCTTCCCTCTGTCACTGGAGCTGAAGGTGAAGCCCTGTCTTAGGCTTGTGGCAGAGAGAAATAACAATATTATGCAACAGCCCTTGAATGGCTTCTGTTTAGAAGTGGCACATGTCACCTCCACTCATACACCATTGGCCAAAAAAAAGTCACGTGGCCAAGCCTGGCATTAATGTGACAGGAAGTGTAATTTTATCTCAGAGAAGTGCAGCAAATATTTGGAACAAAGAAGCAATCTACTAGGAGGTGCAGGAGAGAGAGGGAAGACTCTACATGGACCACAAGCTTTGTGAGCTCAGTGGCTGATGGTGCCATACCTCTCTATTGGACTCGGCTCCCGCAAGGGCTAAGACAGTTTCTCTTTGCATCCATGGTACTATGAACAGCAGAAGCTCTCCATGTTGCACAGGGCAGCTCTGCTTCAGCCTGCAGTGGCCGGAAAGCTCTGCCTCATGGGTCTCCCATCTTGCCCCAGGACCAGCAGGCTAGCTGGTACATGCCCCTCTCATGGCAAATGGTAAAACTACAAGAAGGCAAGCAGCAACATGTGAGGCCTCCTGGGGCTTAGGCTCAAGACAGTAGTTTTGTCACGTTTGCAATTGACCACATCAAGTTATATGGTGAAGCTCAAAGTCAAGAGGCAGGGAGTACACTTTTCCCACAATGAGGCCATGCAAGATGAGGCCCTGTGTGTCATGCTGATGGTGAAAACTAGGGCCAAAGATTCAGCATCCTCCAAGTTCTAATATATCTTCCAGACAATAGGTCTTCAAATGTGGAAACAGGGTTCTATCTACGCTTAGCTTCTTTGCTCCGTTCAGTCATTTCTTATCACAAAGGTAGCTTGGAGCTCTGGGTGAGGAAATGAAAGTTCCAGGAGAGTAAAATAGATCTCTTACTTCCCACAGGGTTATAGGAAGAGCCAAGTGAGAAGATTGTTATATAAGTATTTGGCAAATTATGTTGGTCGATGCACATGTTATAGTTTCTATGGCATGGAATATAGTATTTTATCATGTATTTTGTTAGTATCATATCATGGAATATAGTATTCATGTATTTTATCAGTATCACATCAGAGTACCCTCTGGTCATATAATCCTACATGTTCACACATTTCTGGACCTAATATCCAGATGTGACCTCATCTGTGTGGCATTACCCCTCTTGTTATGAATACAATATGCCCAGAAATTATATTACATTATACACACTCACGTCCCACTTCCTGCAGTGTGGTGCTGCCGGGCAATGCAGACATGCTGGAGGAAATGAGCAGGATGAACAAGAGGCCAGGCAGTGCCACCAAAAGTGAGAGGAGGAAAGAACCAGGGGAATAGTAAAGGACTGGGTTGTACAGAGCCACAGGCCTAAAATGAAAATCAAAGCCCAGTCTTGCCCAGATGCAGATAGAGGCATCGTCTTAAATAGGAATGGCACTGAACACTTTAGAGACTGAGGTACTATGCTTTGCAAATTTCAATGTGTTTCACATATGTGGCTTACTGATTAGTAAATTATAAGGAATTATAGTCAGAAAGGATCAGAACATTTTCAATGGAAGGTGGGCAAGTTTGGGACCCAGGCCGGAAGTATGAGGGATGCTTTACAGGGTACCTCTGTCTTGGGCCAGGGGTTATACTGAAGCCCCCCTAAAGTCCCTCTTGACTGGAGTTCAATGATTATGTTGGCTTCCGGCACATCATCTAGAAGGCCCATCATGTTCTCCAAAGGCAGAACTGTGTTATTAGTCAAAAATCGTGATATTAGGAAAAGCTTCAGGAAACTTGGGCTATAGTCCCAACTCTGCCCATCATTTTCTGTGTGATACTGAGCAAATAGTTTAATCTCTCAGATTCATCTTTATGACCTCTAGCCTTAAGGGACTATGACAGACTTGGAGGGGTGCCATGCAGATCCTCCTTCAAGGCAAGACTGGCTGCTGAGGGCCAGAGTGTGGTCAGAAGTTGGCCAGATTACAGTAAGAAGACAGCCTTCAGCTGTCAGCTCATTCAGGATCAGCTTCATTCTAAGTCACATCCTCCAGTGGGGGCAGTGATTGAGGCATGATGTAAAGTCCTGGTCACTTGGGCCTGACATTGGACAACTCTAATGGGCAGCTTGTTCCAGAGCTCTGTGCTGGCTTGGCGGAGGCTTTGTCAAGATCGTCTTGCAGTTCACTTTCTCCTTTTGCCTAGTCTTGCTTCCTCCCTTTCCTTTCACAGTGCAAATTCCCACTAAATATCTTACACCCCAATCTCCATCTCAGCACTTGCTTCTGCAGTACTGAATCTGTAACAGTGGTTCAAGAGAACAGGAGCTAAGATGGGGTTTTGGAGCTGGGTCATTCACTTCCCAGCTGACCGTGTGAACCCCCTTGCTGGCAGTGGCAGAGCGCAGACAGTATATCTACTTCCCATCCCTGTTGTCACAAACTGCAGCTTAAAACAACACAACCTTGCTATCTCACTGTTTCTGTAGGTCATAAGTTCAGTGTGGGTCTCTGGACCTTGGGCTAAACCAAGGCGTCAGCAGGTTGTCTTCCTTTCTAGAGCTTTTAGGGAGAATCTGTTTCCTTTTCAAACAGGTTGTTGGCAAAATTCAGTTCCTTGTGGTTGTAGGACCAAGGTTTCCCTTTCCCTATAGGTTGTAAACTGAGGGCTGTTCTTGGCTTATAGAAGCCCTCAAATTTTTATTTTGCCCGTAACCCTCTTCCCCCACCTTCAAGGCCAGCAGCAGCAGTTGGAGTCCTTCTCACACACGAAAATCTCTCCAGACCCTTCTTTCACCTCTGCATGCCTCTGGCTCTCTTGCCTTCGTTTTCCACATGTAGGGACTCATGCAATTCAATTGGTTACCGGGAAAACCCAGGACGGTCTCTGCATCTCAAGGTCCTAACCTTAATTACAGATGGTGGGGTTATCAGCGATGGGAACAGACACCATGTAGCATTTATGTTGAGCTCCGAAGGGAGAATCATAGTGCAGCCTGGAAATGGGGAGAAAGGCCAGGCCATCCCCAGCAGGGAATGCTTCACTTTATGAAAACGATGCCTGTTGTGCTTCTGGGCCCTGTGAGAGATAAAACGTCTCCCCATGAGACATAAAGCTGCCAGATAACCAGAACTGGGTATCACGAGCCGGGTCCTAGGTGACTAACTGAGTTATAGCATTAGGCACACCCAGCTTTACTCTGCAGTGAGCTAGAATTGGCCCGTCTGGGACTGAGCCTGACTAGAGGCAGAAGGACAGGTAAGAAACATGAGTGGGTCACGCAGAAACCCACAGCCCTGTCGTGCCATCAGCAATCCCCCACTCAGCCCACGCCTCTGACTGTTTGGGACAGTGCCCTATAACCAGTTGAAGGAAAGAGAAAAAGCCTGAGATTAGTTTTGGTATCAGTTGTGACTTCTTAGATCACCTCCTTAGATGTGACTGCAAACTGGAATTGATGGCCTCACTCAGGGGTGGCCTTGAAAGACAGTGGTGAGAGAAAATTACTCCAATGGGCTGAAGTTCAAGTAGAGCTGCTGGTCATCCACACTGCATGGGAGGAGAAGTGGCCTGAGGCTATCTATGTATTAGTCTTTTTTCATGCTGCTGATAAAAACATACCTGAGACTGCTGATTTATAAAGAAAAAGAGGTTTGATGAATTCACAGTTCCCCATGGCTGGGAGGCCTCACAATCATGGCAGAAGGTGAAAGGCACATCTTACATGGCGGCAGACAAGAGAGAATGAGCCAAGCAAAAGGGGAAACCCCTTATAAAACCATCAGATCTCGTGAGACTTATTCACAACCATGAGAACAGTGTGGGGGCACCCGCCCCCATGATTCAATGATCTCCCACCTGGTCCCTCCCACAACACATGGGAATTACTGGAGCTATAATTCCAGATAAGATTTGGGTGGGGAACAGCCAAACCATATCAGATTAGATGTATAGAGATTTATGGGCAATGGCAAATGGCCTGGGTGGAGGTCTGGAAGGACAGTAATTAGAAAACCAGAGAAACAGAGTCTCACAGGGAGACAAGTGGGTGGGTAGAGGGAGTGGGTTCAATCTTTGAAGATCTCTGTCTTACAGTCTAATGCCCATCGGAGAGCACACACCATCAAACAACAAGGAGACGCAATGATCTCCCCACTTGACACCGGCCTGTCTCTGTCATTGTCACCCCAGCCTGGGAGGATGGCGATATGAACAAAGTGGCTGTAGTGCCTGAGAAGGATGCTCCACATGGAGAAGTGGACCTGAGAGGTGCAAGGAGGGGACTGGGGCAGACGTGGAAATGACCCCAGATCCTCCTTCGAGAGAGGAGGATTCGATGCCCAGCTGGGGCCATGAGGTCAGCAGGCAGCCTCCAGCCGACAGCCCCTACAGGATCTGTCTCAGCTGCAGAGAGCTGCCTCACTCAAGGTCCTGCCCTTCCTGGGGGAGCCCGCATCTGTGGCTGCATGAGGCAGGGGTATAACAGTCCGACCAGTTTGGCTTGATGCAGCATGTTTTGGGTGAGCCATACTCTAGAACTCCCTCCATGATTGGCAAGAGTTTGACCAGCTGGCATCACAGCTTGGCTCCTCCTTCTGCCCGATCCTGCTTCCTCTGTCTCCTGTCTCAAGTGATGATTCTTGTTTTGTAGCCTACGCCACAAACCCTGCTTCTTGAGAAACCGATATATGAGATGCATGAATAGACAGATGTGGCTATAGGCAGATAGACATAGAACCGAAGTGATAAAAAGTAAAGGAGAAAATAGTTCTTCAATACCATAAACTTTCCCCTTTTCCAGGGTGCTTGCTAACCGCGGGTCTAATCCTCTGCAAGCATCTGAGCCTGTGGCTAGAGTCACCCAACTCACTTGGCTCTGGGCCCAAACATGCTAAAAAATGACTTCCTCTGACTCCAGGGAAGTGGGAGCTTCTTTTGTGAGCATCCATGAAGAGGTCAGGCAGCTTTTCTTTTTCCAGGCCCCGTCTTCCAGAGGGTGTCATCCACTGTACTCTGAGGACCTCCAGGGCAGCAGGGAAGCCACTGAATCCATTTAATAGATGAGTAAACTCTAGTTTATTGTGCAGAGGCTTCAGGGACTTTTACATTTGGGAACCTTCCTGAGGGCTGTCTGGTCAGGTCATTCATGAGCACCACTGCTGGGCGGCCGCTGTTTAAACCTCTTCCCTTTGGAAAGATCTTCATTCTGGCATGAGTAAGTTGGTCATAGAACAGCTGGAACATAGAGGAATAAATATGAACAGCGAGTTTACCAGATCTGGGCTGACCCACAGCCCTTTCACTTACTGTATAACTTTGGTCAGTCGCTTGACTTCTTTGACCTTCAATTTTTTCTTTTCTGCAGTGGGGTTGCTAATAGCCCCCACTCTGCAGAGTGACTGTGAGGGCCGGATTCAATATTGACTGCATGGCCCTGTGCTGGGAGTTTGGGTTACAGTCCTATCCAGACAAACTGGGTGTCCTGCACACGGCTCCTTTTCTACCTATTGCTTTAGCTTCAGTGGTAGTGGACAGTTCTGGGCTCTCAGACTTACCTTGTTTTGACAGCCTGGAAACTCAGGACATTAACACCCCAGGTGAGGGTTCTGCCACCAATGGTACAAAAAATACTGGTGGGTTAAAATTCCCACCCCACCCCTCTCCTACAGAGGACAGCTCTGGAAAGCATGTGACACATCGAATGGAGCTCCTGTTTGCCACAGCCACAACCTTGAAATGCATCTTGATATTGGCTTTTCCTTTGTACTTATCTCATTTGCCCTGATCCACACTCCTCTTTTCCAGAATCATCTCCTAAGCAAACTACCTGCACCTGTGTCTTTGCCTCAGGCTGTTTTTTTCTCAGCCATGTTACGATGGCCCCAGGAAACACCCAGACACTGCCCTCGAGGAGCTCATGGCATGATGGTGGGGTCAGATGAGTATAGTTGTAAACCCAATACAGTGAGGCACAGCCAGTGATGGGCAAAGAAAAGATGGCTTTGGGCAAGTAAAGGAGAGGTGCCTGGACCTATCTTAGGGTGTTATGGAAGACTTCCTGGAGGAAGTGATGTTTAAGTTGAGACCTGGAAATTGGGAAGATTCTGGCCAAGCAAAGGGCATGTGTGTAGGTGTAAGGTGATAGCAAAGGGTAGAAGGATTAAAGGCTATCCAAACAGAGGGCAGAGGGTACTCCAAGGAAGCCTGGAGACAGGGTGGCACTGACAGGGACTTGCAAAGAGTTACATGAGCCTGGACTCTACAGTGAGAGGATACAAGTGGATCTGCTTGGGGACACAGCTGCAGAGGCTGGCAGTGGCTCCCACACTTGGCTTTTTTTGGGTCACTGCATCCTGAACACCACAGGACACTACTGAAGGGGTTATTACTATGGATTCGAGCTCTGTTAAAGATATGTGAATTTCAGGTGACTAACACAGGACCTGCACAGACATCGCCTTAATAATATAAAATTTATTTATCATTCATTCACCTTGAGGTCCTTTCCCCTGTTCCCTTTGCCTATAGTCCCTCATCCTCCCCTACAATTTTGCCTTCACTCTCAATCTATTTTTTTCTGCTGTGTGGGAATATCCAACTGCTTCTAAGTTCTTAGTACACACACAAAAATCATCTCACCCAAAGAGAGAGTCTGTAGATTCTGCCACCTGGTCCCAGCCTCCTTCAAAGGCAGGTAGGCATTGGTGGAGAAAAGGAAGGTCTGTCTGCCGACAGGTGGATGACATTTTATGGGGATAATAAGACAACTTTTGTCAAGCAGCTATGATGGGTCCTAACAATGTTTGGGTGTGAACATTTGAGTGAGGCCCTGGGCATATGAGAAAATCCCCAGGGGGAGTTTCTTTCTTAACATGCGTGATGCACTTCCAAGGCTGGAGCCAGGAAGAATAATAGCACTGAGAAGAGATCCACTGGCTTCCCTAGACTGCCAAGAGGCTAATGAAAAAAATAAGGATGAAGAACCCTGCCTTAGCCACCTTTGGGTCCGTAGTCCTGGCTCAGTGTCTGCCTTGGAGTGGGAATGTCATTTACAATTAACTGGCCGGAAAGGGAAGGGGTGCATGTATTGATGACCTACCATGGCCAAGGTCTTTTGTTACTATGAGAATAATGATAATGTGAATATTGTTATCCCCATTGAACAGATAAGAATATTGAGGGCCAAAGTGAAATGTTGAATAAAGTGGCCAAAGATAAACTGGAGAATCACCAGATTTTCCAGTTGCCAAGAAAAGATTTGTATCCAAGCTGGTCTGATAATCCCCTTCTCAATATACCTTCCTCTCTTCTCTGGAAGGGTCAAATTAAGTCAAGGCTTGACATTTCTCTATCCTGTCTTAAAAATAAATCAGGGCTGGGCATGGTGACTCATGCCTGTAATCCTAACACTTTGGGAGGCCCAGGCAGGTGGATCACTTGAGGCCAGGAGTTTGAGACCAGCTGGCCAACATGGTGAAACCTCATCTCTACTAAAAATACAAAAATTAGCTGGGCATGGTGGCACGCACCTGTAATCCCAGCTACTTGGGAGGCTGAGGCACAAAAATTGCTTGAACCCGGGAGGCAGAGGTTGCAGTGAGCTGAGATCATGTCACTGTACTCCAGTCTGGGTGACAGAGCAAGATTCTGTCTCTAAATCAATCAATCAATCAATCAGTCAATCAATCAATCAGACCCCTGTGCTCATTTTTAGGTTTCCTTCCCTCTCTTGTCTTTTCTCAACCTTGACCCCAAGCAGCAAACAAAGATGAAAAGCAGCCCTGGGAAGCTGGCACTGCACTGCATCCACGGATCCCAAGTGGCCCTAGATGCCCAAACTGAAATGATGCAATGACTTCTTGAGCTCTGCATCCTTCGAATAAGCTGCATCCTTTGAATCTCAACCAAGATAAAGCTTATTTTCAGAGAAGAGGAAGAGGAACCCTTTGTGGCCTATATAACCCTACAATGATCAAATACCCAAATAACCACTGCAATCACGTGACAGTTAAAAGTATGAGATCTAGAGTCAGCTTTCCTGACTTCAAATGCCTGTTACTCCTCTCAATAGCTGTGTGACCTTGGGCAAGTTTCTTAACTGCTCTGTGCCTCAGTTTGGTCATCTATTAAATGTGGATAATATGGTTCTTGCCTTCTAGAGTTGTGAGAATAAATTAAGGGCATAAAGCACTAAGAATAGAACCTGGAACAGGGTTAAACACTGAATATATATTAGCTTATTTTCTCCTCCTCCTCCACCTCCTCCTCCTCCTCTTCCTCTTTCTCATCATCACCATGCATCATCCTACAGCATACCTCTCTACTCCTAGGCATCTTATTGGAAAGGTACACTTGTTCCAAGCTCCCAGGACTCTCTGGGCTTCTGTTTACAGGCTCTTTTCACACTGAATTTCAGCTGTCTGCCTAGTTGTTTCCTCCTCTTCTGAAAAGTGTGCTCCTTGAGGACTGGAGATATTGTCTAAATTGGGGTTCTTATCTTGAATTGTTTGAATTCAGGGCTTTTGTTAACTTGGATGGGAAACTTACATCTTTATTTTAATAACCACTTGTATGTCAGTGGTTCTCAAATGCTCAGAATTACATCAAAACCTTCTTCAGACACACACTGGTGGGTCTCCACTAGGGTGAATAACCATCCTGGTTTGCCTAAGTCTAAGGTTTTACTGGGATGTGGGATTTTCAGTGCTAAAATTAGGAACATCCCAGGCTGATGAGGATGAGTTGGTCACCCTACCTCTAATCCCAGAGTCTCTGATTCAGTCTGAGGTGAGGTTCGAGAACTTGCATTTGGAATGGTTCCTAGATGATACTGATGTTGGGACCACAGTCTGAGGACTCTGCCCCACATTTTATACACTATTATAAATGGAGCACTACACTGCAATATTTTCTTTTTTTGAGACAGTGTCTCACTCTGTTGCCTAGGCTGGAGTGCAGTGGCTTGATCTCGGCTCATTGCAACCTCCGTTTCCCAGGCTGAAGGGATTCTCCTGCCTCAGCCTCCTCAGTGGCTGGGATTACAGTCACATGCCACTACTGCCTGGCTAATTTTTGTATTTCTAGTAGAGACGGGGTTTCACCACATTGCCCAGGCTGGTCTTGAACTCCTGACCTCAAATGATCCACCCGCCTTGGCCTCCCAAAGTGTTGGGATTACAGGTGTGAGCCACTGCTCCCAACTCACAGTGCAATATTTATTATTAGTAGTACCTGTGACTTTACCACAACCAGAAATTGTATTTCTTTTCTTTTATTTTTTGAAACAGAGTTTTGCTCTGTTACCCAGGCTAGAATGCAGTGGCATGATCTTGGCTCACTGCACCTCCACTTCACGGGTTCAAGCCATTCTTGTGCCTCCACCGCTTGCGTAGCTGGGACTACAGGTGTGTGCCCCCACACCCAGTTAATTTTTATATTTTTAGTAGAGACAGGGTTTCGCCATGTTGCCCAGGCTGGTCTCGAACTCCTGGCCTCAAGTGATTGGCTTACCAGGGCCTCCCAAAGTGCTGGGATTATAGGTATGAGCCACTGCATCTGGCCAGAAATTGTACATGTTTTCTTATCATACTATAGTTGTTACAGAGAGCTCAAAATATTCACATTCATTATGTTGAAATTATAGTTGTTATGAGACAGCTTCCTCAATTCATTATTTAATGAGTTAAATAAAGATGCACATATATTACTATACTACTACTTCCATTTTTAATATTTTGATAGCTACATTTTAACGAAATTGATTTCCTCTATAAGCTTCAATTTATTTTTTAAAAATATTGTTCTGAGAAAGGGTCTGTAGAATTCCACAGATTGCCAAAGAGGTTGATGGAACAAAAAGATTAGGAATCTTTGCTCAGGGCCAACTCTGTGCTCTGGCACCAGGCATAGGGACTAACATGCAGTAGGAACTCAATAAAAGTTTGATGAGTGACTGAGACATCTTCTGGGACGGCTGTCTCTTCATTAATACACAAAATATTTATGGAGCACTTAATAAGTGTTAGGCGTATAACCGTGAATAAGCAGGCCCACTTCCTGCTCCTCAAGCATTTATAATCCACCCAGGGACATCCATAGAGAAGCAACCAGATGACATGAAGCCCAGAGGCCACACAGTGCCAATTTCTTTTTTTTTTTTTTTTGAGACAGAGTCTCGCTCTGTCGCCCGGGCTGGAGTGCAGTGGCCAGATGTCAGCTCACTGCAAGCTCTGCCTCCCAGGTTTATGCCATTCTCCTGCCTCAGCCTCCCGAGTAGCTGGGACTACAGGCGCCCGCCACCTCTCCTGGCTAGTTTTTTTGTATTCTTTAGTAGAGACGGGGTTTCACCGTGTTAGCCAGGATGGTCTCGATCTCCTGACCTCGTGATCCGCCCGTCTCAGCCTCCCAAAGTGCTGGGATTACAGTCTTGAGCCACCGCGCCCGGCCACAGTGCCAATTTCTTATCTAAAGTTTTCGTAATTTCAAATGCCTTCCTCACTCCACTTCCACATCCTCATTCTGCCCTCCACGCTCTGCCAGCACAATCTTTCTAAGACACACATGGAGTCCTTTCACATCTAACCCTAATGCCATCTGGTGGCTCTCCCAGTCCAGGGGAGAAATCATATACTTAATGGCAGGGCTCACCTGGCCTCCCTGTCTGCCTCCTACTCCCACCCTCACCCCATCTGGAGCTTCTGGTGGTCAAGACATCAAGCTATTCCTACCTCCAAGCCTTTTCTTAGGCAGTACCCTCTGCCAGGAGTGGCCTCCCAATTTCTTACTCTATCTTACCAGACTAACCCTTACCTATTTTTCAAGACTCAGGGCAAGTTACCCTTTTCTACTTACCTACTGATTCTACTAATCCCAGCTACTCAAGTGGCTACCCTTTTCCTTTTCTCATGCTTCCTCCCACCACAGTGGAACTGACCCCTCATGGGGTCACGACCTGTCATGGTATTCCTTCTGGGCCTCCTTCTTCTTGTGACACAGCCCAGCCACCCTTCATGGCACAGATTATCCTTCCTATCTCCCCTGTCACCAGGTGGGTCACCAGGGGGGTGATACTGAGTTGGAACTTGCAGCATATTGCCTGACACCCAAAGGGGCTTGCAAATATTATGATAATCATTATTAGTTATTTCTCTACTTTTTCCCCCACAGGAGGCAACAATTCTGGCAAGTAACTATCCTTGACAGTCATTTTGCCATGCCCTTTGCCCAATCTAGAACCTTGGATGGCATCTACTTCTTTGCTTGTCAGAACCTTCTTCTCAAGGAGGCTTTGAGGGAGCTCTGTGATCAGCCAGCTTCCTTGCTAGTCACCTTGTTTTCCCCACTTTTCTGCTCCAGGAAAGCGAGCCTGCCTCTTCTGTCTCCCAGGGGCCAACCAGACTAACTCTGTGTCTTCATTCATGGTTGAAATGCTATCCTCTCTCCTTCCTGACTAGTCAGAAAGAATCCTCTCCCATTAAGGTGAGCTCTTCCGGATGATTTAGTGACTTGATGATTGTTTTAGTCCATCTGTGCTGCTATAAAGGAATACCTAAAACTGCCTAATTTATAAGTAAAAGAGGTTTCTTTGGGCTCATGATTCTGCAGCCTGTACAGGAAGTGTGGTGCCAACATCTACTTCTGGCGAGGGCCTTAGGAAGCTTACAATCGTGGCAGAAGGTGAAGGATGAGCAGGCATGTCACATGGTGAGGAGGCAGAAGGAGAGGGGAGCTACCAGTCTCTTTTAAACTGCATGTGAACTCATAGGTTACAACCAGGGCAGTACGAAGTATTCATGAGGAATCCACCCCCATGACCCAACACCTCCCATTAGACTCACCTCCAACATTGGAGGTGAACATTCAACATAAGATGTGAAGACAAAACATTCAAACCATGTCAAAGATTCCTTCAAAGACCCAAGTATTCACCATCTCCCTGCTTGCTGTTCCTGGTTGCTGGCATCATGCTCACATTAGGAGTAAGGTGGCTTGCAGAAGTTTCATGTGTCACATCCCAACAACAGATTATTTAGAGGAACAAAAAATGTTCCTTGTGGCTCTCCCCTACGAAGGAAGAAAATTCTCCCAGATACACTCCTAACAGGTCCTCTCATTTCTCAGTGGTCAGAATTAGGTCATAGGTTTATCCCTGGACCTATTATTGGCAAACATCAGGATGAGCAAGGAGGCTGGGGCCAGTCCTGGAAGGTCAATCAGTGGAGCAGCAGTGTCATCATCACCTGGGAGCTGATCAGAAATTCAGATTCTCAGACTCCAGCCAAGAACTATGGAATCAAAATTTCTGGGTGTGGCGTCCCACCCAAATCTGCAAGGCTATTAAGTGGGGATTCGGATGCTAATTTGAGAACCTGTTTGGATTGACCTCCTGGGATAAAAGGTTTGCTGTGGAGTTAGCTACAATGATGAATTCATCTGCCTTTATCACATGTCACTCTCCCTTAATACCAATCCACATGCAGCTTCCAGAACTTGCCATATTCCTCTGCCAACCTCACTTTACCCAAGTTGTGTCCCCTCCAATATGCAATATCTCTCCTTGACCACTGGACACATTTCTGTCCATCCTTTAAGATACAATGTATCAATGCTCCTGTGATGAGCCTCTCCTCTGTGCCAAACAGACCCCTTCCAACCTCGCCCTTTGGGCAGCCAGCATTACTTGCTAGATCTCTTTACAGATCTGTTTTTTCCTCTACTAATTTGATCTTAAAGAACATATCCTTCTTACCTTTGTGGCCTGAGCACAGAAAAAATGCTCCATACTTATTTGTGGAATGAAGAAGATGGCTTAAGTTCTTCCTTTGGGCCTTGGAAAGGTTGGTGGGTAAATGTTTATCTTACGTCTTCCATATCTGATAAGGATTGTGGTGGGGAGACCACAGACTTGGGAATCAGACCAGCATGACTTTGAATCCGACTCTGTCTTAAAAGCTACGTAGCCTTGAATTAATTCAGCATATTTGAGCCTCAGTTTCCTTAGCTATAAAATGGGGCTGGTAATGTCTATCTTTATGACTGCTCTGTGGATAAATGAGAAAGTTGTAACAAAAGCCCTGGAGTGCAGAAAGCATTCGGCCAACAGTAGTTGATTGATTCCCTGCCTGCTCATGACTGAGGCTTGCCCCCTTCAGCCCTCTCCATCCAAGTGGTGATTTTGGTAATTGGATGCTGGAAAATATTATGTCATTTCTTGCATTTCTTAGCCCTCTCAGTTGACTGTGGGCATCTACCTCTACTTTAAAAGGTGAGTAGTATCTGAAAGAAATTGCTCAATGATTCTCTCTCTCGTGCGTGTGTGTGTGTGTGTGTGTGTGTCAGAGAAAAGAGAGAGAGAGACGTAAGAACACATACACACACAGAAAGAGGAAGGAAGAGAAACAGAGTATGACAATCTTCCTTTTGTGAGTCTAAACAATAGGGTCGAACGTTGTCAATTGTACACTGCTGTTGTGCTTTGCCAGGAAACACGTATGGTTTCTCCCGTGAGGGCGTCGGACTGGATGCTTCTCTGCCTGCAAGGTCCTTGCCTCTTGTAACTGGGCAGTTGTGCACCATGCTTGAGAACTCATGATTCCAGAGGAGAGTTGGTAGCTGGCTTGGCACAGACCTGGAACTAATTGATCACTCACAGCCATTGAAAGGCTTGGTGAAGAATCACTCATCAGGAATCCCAGCTTCCAAAGTGTCCTCTCCTGGGAGTTCTGTACAAAAAGAGGTGTGGTGTGGGATGGTGGCAAGAGCCCCAGTTAAGGAGTCTGGAGACCCTTGAGCCTAGAGGTCCCCTCTGGTCACTTACTGTCCGTTTCTCAGCCCTCTGGGCTTCTGGCCCTTTGTAAGTACAAATGGGAACAGCCACGTGGCCATAGCCAACCCCATAAGGTAGTTATGATGGATAAAATGCACATATTTGGTAAAAACATTTTGAAATGCATATGCACCTGGAAAACAATAATAAAATGGTAACGATAGCAACAACAACGATCCTATTACTAGTTACGCCCAGGGCTAACATTTGGCTGAGTGTTATGACAAACTTTTAGTCAGCCAGCGTCTGAACTTTACTGCTTCCTACACCTTTTGAATTCCCCCTCTTTGCCTTCGACCTCAGAGATTTACGTGTTCGTGGACATGCGCCCCCGGTGCGGCACTGTTTATCTTCACCTACCCCCCTCTCAGTGTTTCCCTAAAATCATCCAGAAGATTTCCTTTCTCCTGATACTCAGGTGCTGGACTAAAAGGAGCTAGCTGGGAGAAAAAGGAAAGGCACGGGATGACATTTTTAGAGGCAGGATGGTTTTCAAGGGAGAGTATTTTCTCCATTTGCAGGTGAAGTAAAGCAAGTGAAAGGGTAAGCGGGGAAATGATTGAGGAGCGGGGAGGGGACCAGTCACTTTTGTCTCTGAGTTAAGAACATCTTCCTGACGTTTTCCTCTCTGCAGACATCTGTGCACCAGCAGAAAAATGATCTGTTAGAAAAACATAAAAATTGCTGTTAGCTCCTAGTCAGAGCTCTGCAATGTGCATCCTCAGTTGCTTGTGGGAAACTGGAGGGGCTTTCTGGAAATGAGCGTGGGGCTACTCAGTCGTAGGAAACTGGGGCCTTGGTACAGAAAGTTCTTAGACTATAGTAGAAAATGGACACATTCATTAATTCATTACACACACCTTTATTGAGTTTCTATCTGAGCTTGAGATGTTCTGAACTTGAATTTTTCTCGTATGCCCTGGCACAGGGGCTGGCTCACCATGCAGGGACTGCAATGTTTTAAGCGCTCAGTAAATACTTCTTAGAAGATCAGATAGAAAAGGATAAAGGTGGGTAGGTGCCCCTAACCTCAGCTGGCTTCAGAGGTTCCCAGTTCAATGGCACTTCCTTGTATTCCTTTACAAAGTTATTTCATGCTCCCTTCAGCCCATTTTCCCTCAACAGGAGCCTAAAGGAAAAGTATACTTTGAGATGGATTCAAAGCCATTTCATACTGCAGTATGAATGAAAGACTGGATGTGGTTCACGTTTGTTCCTCCTACAATGGTTTGTAGAGTTACAGGAAGAAATATGTTCTGTGAACTCTAGGAAGCAGCCACTCAGTAATAAGAGTGTAGATGCAGAATGGAAACACATGGATTCTAGACCTATCTAGACGTGAGTTGTGAGGTTACGGCCAAGTATCTCTTTTCTTACCTATAAATTGGGTGTGGTAGGCAGTAGAATGCTTCCCCAAAGTTGTCCATATCATAATTGCCAGAACCTGTGAATATATGATCTTACATGGCAAAAGGGACTCTCTGCAGATGTGAGAAAGTTAAGGATCCTGAGATGGGAGGATTATCTCAGGTGACTGGAGTGGGCTCAATGTACAGTTGGCCCTCTGTATCTGCAGATTCTGCACCTGCCCAATATCTGGGAAAAATGCAACACTAAAAAATAATACAAATAAAAATACTACAGCGTAACAACAATTTATATAATGTTTAATTGTATTGGGTATTGTAAAGAACCTAGGGATAATTTAAAGTACATGGGAGGATGTGTATAGATTATATGCAAATGCTATACCATTTTATTTAAGGGACATGAGCATCTGTGGATTTTAGTATCTGAGGGGGTCCTAAGACCAATCCCCATGGATCTCAAGGAGTAACTAATCACAGCGTCTTTATAAGGAGGCAGGAAAGTCAGGGTTAGAGAAGGAGGTGTAATCACAGAAACAAAGATCAGAGAAAGAGCGAGAGAGATCTGAAGATGCTACACTGCTGGCCTTGGAGAAGGAGGCAGAGGTCTTCAGCTAAGGAATAAAGGCAGCTTCTAGGAGTTGGAAAAAGCAGGAGCACATTCTTCCTTGGAGCCTCCAGCAGGAACACAGCCCTGCTGACATTTTGATTTTAGCCCCCTGAGACACATTCTGAACTTTTGACTTCCAGAACTGAAGAATAATAATGTGTTTTATTTCAAGCCACCAAGTTTTTGGTAATTTGTCACAGCAGCATAGAAAATCAATGCATCGGTATTGTGATATCTCCCAGGTTTTTGTTAGTTGCAAGTAACCCAGGCGGCAGTGCCCCACGGGAGAGATTTATGAGCAGTAAACTGATACTGCGCTAATACCAGCTACCATTATTTGGATGCCAAAGGGTTTGAGTTCTAATGGGGGAATACCAGGCATCAGCAACAGGCAATGTATATTTTAAGGGGCAGCACCTCTAATTTTGAGGTGACCAGTGTAAATGATCCTGTCAGTGCCTCATCGTATCCCTTAAGCCATGCACTCCAGCCAACGTCTAGCACTAGGACCTCATCTTCAGGCCGGAGGGATATATGTTTCAGGAACCATAAGAAGCTCCTCTGCCTAAAAGGCCAAAAAATGCCAGGGCGTCAGTGCTCCCGAGGAGCAGCGTCAGTCTTGCCTGTAAATACCCCAGCTCCCTTGCCCCTCAGGTGGAATTCTTCCGAGCATGTAATTCATACCATTTCCCTGACGTTCCTGGAAGGATTAAGGCCTGTCCCATGCCCATCCCAAGAGCTACTAGAGTCACCTACTTTGTTAATAATGCACCATGTATTGGCTGCCTCGTCTTCCTCCCAAATCACTTCCTTACTCCAATGCATTTTTTTCTAAAGAAACTAGTTGCCCTCAGATCCTTTTTTCAGGGCCTACCTCTGGGAAAATCCAAATGAAGACACCTTAAAATCTCACTGCCTAGGCTGTTACTAATGGCTGGCCCAGTATCCTGCCCCACACCCGTGGTGTCTTGATTTTGTTTCAAGGCCTAACTTGAGTGACAGGCAACATGGCATGGAAGAAAGACCATAGAGGGGAAGGGAGCTGGTTCAGGGGCCGTGCCTCTGTGCCTCATTCCCATCTGACTGGGACGTCACGGGTTTCTTGGGTAGCCTCTTTGGACCATAGTATTCACATGTGGCACTCTCCTCCAAAGGGCTGACCTAGGATTGGCGAGTTCTGAGCAATAGAGGAGAAGTGTCCTGTGACCTTTTGTGGGCTAAGACAAGTCCTTCTGCTCTCAGGTGGCTACTCTGGGGCAACCCACTGCAGCGGCTAGGATCTTGGTATGGCCATGGGACAATGTGTGCTGAGAAGAGACTCCAGAGGGTGAATGCCAGAGTGAAGGTGGTCAGAGTCTGGGGAGAAATCCAGCCTCCCCCTGGCCCCACCGCTGTGCTTCTTCTACCTTTGTTATAGTGGACAGATGCAGCTGCAAGGCATGCTGGGACCTTGGCCCAGCCCCAGTTAGGGTGTAGGAGGAAGCAAGCCAGTCACTGGAGCCAACAGGGCAAAGGAAGCAGGGCAGAAAATGCTTCACTGAGGGCTGGAAGGGGGAAGGAATCAGAGAAATGTCCACACAGATGTGCAGGAGGCAGGAGAAGCACAAATTCAACAAGCGAGCAAACAAATCAATCTGTAATTACAAATCACGAGACAGTCTATGAACAAGAATGGGGAGTGTCACAGAGGAAATTAAGTTTGAGCTACAGCATGAAAGATAAGGAGAGCCATCCATGCAGAAGCTAGGGGCAGAGTGTCAGAGCAGAAGGAGCAAGCCGGATGGCCCTGTGGAGAAGCGAGGATATGGCCATCTTTTTCACCCTGTTCTGAAAGCTGCTCAGCGAAGCCAAGAAGGCAGAGGAAGCCCACAAGTTACCTCTCTCTTCTGTAAGTGATCACCCCAATCCCAGACATTTTCTGCAACACACAACAGGAAGGAAGGAAGGAAAGAAGGAAGGAAGGAAGGAAGGAAGGAAGGGAGGGAGGGAGGGAGGGAGGGAGGGAGGAAGGAAGGAAGGAAGGAAGGGAGGGAGGAAGGAAGGAAATTAAACTTTGCTGGATGCTTACTTTGTGTCTGCTGCTTAGAGATGCATTTTTTTCTTCAATGTATATTCGCCTGGGTAGGACCTGGGTAGGAATTTGACAGTTCATTAAAAGAGCAAACTAAGCCAAGGTGGTAGGCGCGGCAAAACTGATAGGCATTGGAACCAAAATTCATCTTAGGTTCCATGTGACTGTAAAGGCTGTGTTCTCACTTTCCCTTGTACTTCCTCTAGAAAGTGAAATGGGGACAAATGCAGTTATGAAGGTTTGGCACCTCTTATCTGATAATACTGTGAGTTTCATTAGCAGCTTCTCCATCACTGGCTTTGTCACACTTCCTCTCTGTCTCTTCACAAGGGTCCCAGGTTTCTCACCCACAGCCTGTTCTTCTGTTACTATCTTCTCTCACCTCGGAGAGCTATTTCCCCTGTGATCCTCGGGAGTCGGAAACGGGTTGCAGGGGATGAAGATGTGTAATGGAATGCCACAGAGGTAATAATAACGATCCCTTCCTGAGAGCCCACTCTGAGCCCCTTCAAGTGTTTTCATAGAATCCTCAAAGGATCTGTTCAGGAAGTCATGAATCCCATGCATTAACTTTATCTCCTGTGCATGCAAGTAGTAGAAATAAGGCCAGCCTAATCCAAGCCCTAGAAAATGTGTGTGGGGGTTGTTATTAAGATAGAAGAATGTCTCGGCTGGGCATGGTGGTGGCTCATGCCAGTAATCCAAGCACTTTGGGAGGCCAAGGTGGGTGAATCACCTGAAGTCAAGAGTTCAAGACCAGTCTGGCCAACATGGTGAAACTTCATCCCTACTAAAAATGCAAAAATTAGTGGGGCGTGGTGGTGTGTGTCTATAGTCTGAGACTCACTCAGGAGGCTGAGGCAGGAGAATTGCTTGAACCCAGGATGTGGAGTAAGCTGAGATCGTGCCACTCGTCTCTAGCCTAGGAGACAGAGTGAGACTCTATTTCGAAATAAATAAATAAATAAATAAATAAATAAATAAATAAATAAATAAATAAGTGTCATGACATGCAACCCAAGATCAAGAATCAGTACATTTCCGGGAGGTGCTTGAACCACAGCCTGCAAAGCTGGGTGGCCTTCCTCCCTGCTGCACCTATCTCTGCTCCTCTCTGAACATCTTTCTTTCTGTTTCTTTCTCTCTCAGTGTCTCTCTGTCCAGATAAGCTTGCCCCAAATCTCACTAAAGAAACGTGGTAGCAACATGTCTGTCCTGGGTTTACATGTCATGAATTCAAACACTCAAATGACCTTTCTCTTTGTTCTAATTCAAAATATTCAGGAAAGGGTCCAATCATCTGCAGCTGGGGAGAAAAGGCATTGCAACAAAAACCAGGACTGCTGTAAACTCCTCATAGTGGGAGAGTGGCAGGATGGGAGAGGCATGCAGTAATTCTTACAGAGTAAGGGCCAAGGAGAAATGGCAACAGGTGGCCATTACACCCCAATACGAAGGAGAGGAAATGAAGCTTCGGACTGGTCAAGTTTATAATGTCATACAGCTTGTCTGTAAGCACACTAACTGGTTCCCCAGCATGTTTTTTTGTGTGTGTGTGTACTGTCCTAGTATTTTTCACTGTGTGGGACACATGCCAAAGAAAGCATTTCTGATGATTTTAGGTGCTACACTAATAGATATTTAAAATTTCATGTATATTAGTGATATCATTCGGCTGTGTCCCTACCCAAATCTTCTCTTGCATTGTAATCTCCATAATCCCCAGGCACCGTGGGAGGGACGTGGGGGAAAGTAATTGGATCATGGGGGCAGTTTCCCCCATGCTGTTCTCGTGATAGTTAGTAAGTTCTCATGAGATCTGATGGTTTTGTAAGCATCTGGCATTTCCCCTGCTGGCACTCGCTGTCTCTTCTGCCACCTTGTGAAGAAGGTGCTTACTTTTGCTTTGCCTTCCACTATGACTGTAAGTTTCCTGATGTCTCCCCAGCCATGCAGAACTGTGAGTCAATGAAACTTCTTTTCTTTATAAATTACCCAGTCTCAGGTATTTCTTTATAGCAGTGTGAAAATGGACTAATACAATTAGAAAAATGATAACCGCCACATAAAATCCATAATGTAGAACTTTTTATTAAAAAAATTGAAGTGGTGTTGGTGAAAGAACAGACAAATAGAGCAGTGGAACAGAATAGAGAGCCCAGAAGTAGATCCACATAAATAAAGTCAACTGATCTTTGACAAAAGAACAAAGGCAATACAATGGAGAAGAGATAGTCTTTTCAACAAACAGTGCTAGAGAAACTGGACGTCTATTTTACATGTAAAACATAATTATGGGCATAGACCTTACACGCTTCAGAAAAATTAACTCAAGATGGATAATAGACCTAAATGTAAAAAGCGAAACTATGAAACTCCTGGAAGATAACATTGCAGAAAATCTAGATGACCTTGGGTTTGGTGATAACTTTTTAGATGCAACACCAAAGGTATGACCCATTAAAAGAAGTGATAAACTGGACTTCATTAAAATTAAAAATGTCTGCTCTGTGAAACACACTGTCAAGATAATAAAAAGATAAGTCATAGACTATGAGAAAACATCTGCAAAGTGAATAGCAGATAAAGAATTATTATCCAAAATATACAAAGAACTCTTAAAATTCAACCATAAGGGCTGGGCACAGTGGCTCACACCTGCAATCCCACCACTGTGGGAGACCGAGGTGGGCAGATCACGAGGTCAGGAGATCAAGTCCATCCTGGTTAACAAGGTGAAACCCCATCTCTACTAAAAATACAAAAAATTAGCCAGGCGTGCTGATGGGCTGAGGCAGGAGAATGGTGTGAACCCGGGAGGTGGAGCTTGCAGTGAACGGAGATCTCGCCACTGCACTCCAGCCTGGGTGACAGAGCGAGACTCTGTCTCAAAAAAAAAAAAAAAAAAAAAAAAAAATTCAACCATAAGAATACCAAAAAAATCCAATGAAAAAAGGGGCCAAAACCTTTATGGACACACCTCACTAAAGATTTTTTCTTTTCTTTTTTATTTTATTTTATTTTATTTTTTTGAGACAGAGTCAGTCTCACTTTGTCGCCCAGGCTGGAGTGTAGTGGTGCGATCTCGGCTCACTGCAAGCTCGGCCTCCTGGGTTCACCCCTTTCTTCTGCCTCAGCCTCCTGAGTAGCTGGGACTACAGGCGCCTGTCACTACGCCCGGCTAATTTTTGTATTTTTAGTAGAGACTGGGTTTCACCATGTTAGTCAGGATGGCCTCGATCTCCTGACCTCGTGATCCATCCACCTCGGCCTCCCAAAGTGCTGGGATTACAGGCGTGAACCACTGCGCCCAGCCTAGATTTTTTATTTTCAAATAAGCATGTTAAAAGATGCTTATATGTCATGGCGGAAATGCAAATTAAAACAACAGTGAGATTCCGCTACACACCTATTAGGCTGGGAAACATCCAGAACACTGACAACACTAAGTTCTGGGGAGGATGTGGAGTGACCAGAATCTCTCATTTGTTGCTGGTGGGATGTAGAATGGTATAGCCATTTTTAAAGGCAGATTGGTGATTTCTTATAAAACTAAACATACTCTTACCATATATATGGTTTAGCAATTGTGCTTTTTGGTATTTATCCAAAGAAGCTGAAAACATGTCCACACAAAACCTGAACGTGGATGTTTATAGCAGCTTTATTCGTAACTGCCAAAACCTGAAAGCAATTGAAATGTCCTTTGGTAGGTAAATGGGTAAACCACAGTACATCTAGAAAATGGAATATTATTCAGTGTTTAAAAGAAATGAGCTATCAAGCCATGAAAAGACATGGAGGAATCTTAAATACACACTATTGAGTGAAAGAGGCCAATATGAAAAGGCTACCTACTAAATGATCCCAGTCACATACATTTTGGAAAAGGTAAAACTACAGAGACAGCAAAAGATCAGAGGTTGTCAGGGCTGAGGGGGAAGAGGGGATGAATGGGTGGAGCACAGGGGATTTTCAGGGCAGTGGATTTCTATAACGGCAGAGTGAATGTATGGCATCACACATTTGTTCCAGCCCATAGAATGCCCACCACCGCCAAGAGTGAATCGTACTGTAAATTATGGTTTCTAGGTTATAATGTTATGCCAATGAAGATTCACCAATTGTAACAAATGTACCACTTTGGTGGGAAATGCAGATAATGGAGGAGGCTATGCATGTATTGGGGCAGGGAGTTTATAGGAAATCTCTGTACCTTCTACTCAATTTTGCTGTGAACCTGAAGCCTGTCTAAATAACAAAGTCTATTTTAAAAAATGTAAATAGAAAGCAAGCCAATTAAAAATATATTAAGTAAATCATAGTATAAATGGTATAGTATATAGGTATGAGAAAAATTGAGACGGTTGTTTGCAAAGGACTAAAGTTTGGTAGATATCAGCAGAGAAATTATCATTTTGCCACTGGGTCTTTTTTCCTCCAAGGCCCAAAGATCCCACTGTACTATTTATTCTTTGGTTCACTGATCTCATCTTCCTTCTCTCCTCAAAACAATGACAACAGCAACAACAAACAAACAAATCACCAAAACCAAAACCAAATCCCCAAAAACAGAGTGTAGGCCCTCATTTCTACTTGGGTTTCCAAAGCAAAGCAACAGATGTCCATTGGGCATCTACCTTCTATTCGTGTGTCATGCACAGCACACCCTGACAGGTTGAATCTTTGGAATCTTTATGCAGGCTGTATTCTGTATTCTTTGTGGGAAGGGTTTGGCTTGGGGCACCAGCTGGGGTGCAAATACATACCCTAATTTATGCAAACAAATTTATCATGAGATTCCTCAAACTTCTGAGAAACGACATAGCTCTCTCTAGAGGTCTCTGGAGTTAGTTGTGGGGCTTGCTGGGCCGATGAGTTCCAAGTAGAAGCAGAGCTAGAAGACGAATCTCTAATAGCTTCCGTCACTGCTAGAGGGTGCTGCCAATGGAAATGCCCATCCATTGTTATGCCTGCCTGTCTGGTAGAGATCTCTGTAAGAGTCACTGGGGTATACCAGAGGCTAATATTTGCAAGCCTGGCACTGATGACTGGATCTGGAGTGGCTTCCAGGTTTAGCTGAACTCTGTTCCCAAACATCTCCCATTTACCCCTTTCTGTGCTTTGCCTAGGACACTAGCCTAGTCCATTCTCCTCTCATTATTGGAGTAACTGCCTTTTTTGGGGTCCTTGGTATCCTTACCTGTCAGGAGACGCTGTCTGGGACTATCCCATATCAACACAACAGGTTTCTTTAACTTTTCATTTCTAAATGGGATGGGACTTTGGGGTGTTTTCCTTTAGAAAGCCTGGCTATTTTCTGTAAAATGATGTCCAGAGCTCTGCCAACTCCAAAATGTTTAAAGGGGGCCCTGATTCAACTTGATGATAATCCATCCACTGAAACTCAGCTTGAACATTGATCAGTTTGCCGAAAGACCATTTTTGTAAATTATCAAATCTTCTGAGTAACCAAAGAAGCACTGATTTTAGTGATTTGTCAGTCTGTGGCCGTCTGTGGCATGGGGGCAGGGGTTGGTTCAATAGCTAGTTCTTTGAGAACCTTGGTTGATTGGTTTTCATTTTGTCTCAGGGCAGAGTTTCAAGAAACATTTAATTAGTTCAAAGTTTAGAATTAGGGATAGTTCAGTCTTCCTATCAACTGCCCATCCTTCTATGGGCATTCAGTAGGCACACCCTTTCAACGTTCATATTTAGCTCCTAAATAAATCTTTAACAATTTAATATGTTATAAATAAAAGAAAATCCTAAACTGGATTGAGATTCATTAAACCCAAACTGTGGAATGAAAACTATAGGCTCCACAGTTTTCTAACCTAGATATAATCCTGTATTTGAGAATGTATTATTCATAGAGATAAAGCTGGATGGAAATTGACCCAAATGTCAATGAGGTTTTTTTTTGTCTTTAATGAAAAAATCTCTTCAGTAAGTTTCATTCATTTTGTAAAGGTAACAGAAGTGTGCACTTTGGCCATGTTAAAAAAAAAAATGGAATAGGGTTGCTTGTTTTCATAATAAAGTACACCCCTCTCAACACTTTAGAAACGCTCATCCCTGGGGAGGCGTGAATTCATTTGCTGAGCATGTCAGAAGCCATGGTTGACAATGTAAGGCAAATGAGCCAACATTTTCCCTTTTGTGGCTGGCAGCAGGTATTGCTAATTGCAGTTCTTCCCTGACAATCTCAGAGTACCTTAAAATCTTTCTTAAGGCTTTGTTTCCGGTAGAAAAGACCAAATGGTGAGCTTTGGGATAGGGTAAAATCTAGAATTTGTCACTCTAGTGCCGATTCTGCTGGATTATCATCTTTCACTGAGCTCATTCTACTTGCTGACATTCTTCTCCGCTGTTCCATATTCCATATTTTACTCTGCTGCAATGGTTGCTTTCTTGCATAAGAATATGTACATCTATTGTAGAGAATTATCCATCATCCTGCCAGCCTTTGCTCATCCTTCTGAATTTATGTACAGAGAGTTGACAGCTCCATCTCCCCTTCTTTTTAACTTGCTTCTGAAGAAACAGAGCCCAGGGTGGAAGCAGAAAGCTTGCCTCCATTTGTTTTATGGCACACATTACATTACCACTGTGTCTTAGCAACACCCAACACAGTACATCTTGGGACACTGCTAAGCCGTTTCCTTGGCCACAGCCTACACCGCGGATTCCACTGTGTTCCAGGCTCTGGACCTGTGGTCTTTCCATTTACAGAGAGGGTAAGGCTGCAGAATTACCTAAATCTATGTCCAAAGAGCCCCCCTGGGGCTAAATAATTTAGGTAGATGGAAGTTTATTTGCCTGATCCTGCAGAACTGCCCACATGATTTGAGCAATATTTTCTTCTGAAAAGCCATGAAAGTCTCCAAAGTTATATTCAAGAGTATTTCTAAAATCCTAATGCTTCATACATATCTTTGGATTGTTTTGGACTTTCTTGCAACATATTTTAATTCTACACGTATCTTATCTTCATGCTTCAACATACATGGGGGTTGGGGAGTTATTTAGGGTAAGAACAGTTTTGTTTTTTTTTTTTCACTTCCACATCTTAAGGGTAAGCTACATCATCTATTAATTAGTAGGCAACAAAATATACAGGAGAGAACAGGACAAAGTATACAGGACAGACGTAAGCATAAAATAAGGGATTTGGGGGGTCAAATCCCAGTATTGACACCTACTGATTGTGTAGCTGTGTGTGAGTTACTAAGGTCTTTTCTAATAACTTGAATAGGTCACATGGCTTTACAAAAATTAAGTAAAACATTTTTATACTGAAAATGGCAGCCTCTTCTGATCTCCCCTTCTCTGTCCTGCTTCTTATGAGCAATCACTTTTAACTCTTTGAACTATTTCTTCTGGTGGTTATCTCCATTTCTTTAAATAATGGGCTTAAATTACTCTTTTTGCTTTACACATTTAGATAATATCTATTAACATATTGCCATACTGTATTAGGACTTAACTCCTTTAATAAATATCCCTTTAAATATCCCCACATTCTCTCAACAAATTCACATCATGATGTTTATTTAACTTTTGTTTTTATCAGGGTTTTCAGTATTTTAAAATTTGCTCTAGAACCAGGTGGTATGCTATGATTTTATTTTCTTCCTTCTGCAGTTTTTGTGTCGTTTCACTCTTTCTAAAATTTCTGATTATTATTCTTTTTTCTTATTGCAATATCTTCTTTATAATTTTCCTCCACATTTTCCCCTCAGAGCTCTAGCCAATCAGATAGTCTGCGGAGCATTTTTTATTAAAGTCCCTTTCCAGGTTGAACCAGTTTCCATTCTGGGATGCATGGCCATCATCCTGGAAATCCCTTGTATCTGCACCTAGCTGGGACCTCTGTTTTCTGCCTTCTACTCCCTTCTTTCTTGGGCTATTGCTCTATTTTGCTAGAGCACATCCTTCTTTGCTGCCAAAGAAGCAAAAGGTAGGCAAACGTAGGGAAATTTTCAGAACCTTGCATGTCTGAACATGAAGTTATTTTCTAATTGAGCTAGGTATAGGCTAGAAATGATTTTTCTTCAGTATTTAAAATATGCTCCCTGGTCTAGCTTTCAGTGCGCATGGCAAGACATCCACCACCATTTGGGTTATCATTCCTCACAGAAGACCATTATAGGTTAAGTTGCAGCCTCCAAAAGATATGTTGAAGTCTCTACCATTAGTTCTTCAGAATGCGACCTTGTTTGGGAATGGAAGCATTGTAGATGTAATTAATTAAGATAAGGTCATAGTGAAATAGGGTGAGCCTTTAATCCAATATAACTGGAGTCCTTACAAAAAGAGGGAAATCTGGACACAGACACAGTGAAGATGGAGGCTGCGATTAGAGTTGTACTGCTGCAAGCCAGGGAATGCCTGGAGCCAAGAAACTGAAAGAGGTGAAAAACGATCTTTCCTGAGAGGCTTTGGAGGGAGCAGAGCTCTGCCCACACCTTGATCTTGGACTTCTAACTTCCAGAACTGTGAGAGAATAAATTTCTGTTGTTTTAACTCACCCAGTTTGGGGTACTTTGTATGGCAGCCCTAGGCAACTAAACAAATACAGGAACTTCCTCCTCACCACCCCCCCCACCCCAGTTTTCTGGAAGCTCTTATTATCTTAGAAAGGTATTATTGCAATTGAAGAATTGCTATAGAAAGTTTCAAAAGTCAAATAGTCTTTAAGTTCTGTAGAACTCTCTAGAAGCACAACTTGAGAAAGGGATTTTTATGGGGGTGATTTACTGAAAAAGTGACCTCCAGAAAAACCCTCCAGGAAGTGAGGGAAGGAGAGAGGCAGCTGGTTTCAGCTGAAGTCCAGCTTCAGCCTGATCCCATGGAGAGATCAGAAGTGCCCAGAGAGCTGTCCTTCCTGGAGGCAAGTATCTCTGCATCCTACTCCGTGGCAGGTACCTGCCCATGTGTGTGTGGCTGGGGTGGGGGTGGGGAGAATGAACTCCCAGGTATTATCAGGTGCAACAATTCTTGCCATCGAAAGTCAATTCTCTCTAGACAGAGGCAGTTGTGAGCTGTTAGCCATTGAGGAATAGGTATGCTGACCAGTAACAGGGATCTAGGCAGAGCACCACCAGCCTTTATTATAGTCCCCTTTTCCTCTGCCTGGTATATTGGCTTTCACAAAATATTTACTTCATCCACACACAGTTTTTCCAGGATTCTGATGGGTCATAATTTCTGGGGAAATTTAGATGAGGAGGGTCAGTGGGATGAATGACAGTCCCCCCTGTTACAACTGGATCCATATCTATTAGTCATCACCTCTCTCCTCCCCTCATTCCAGATTCCCTCTCACTCAGATAGCACTTCTGCTAGGCTAAGTGGCTTCCTGGGTGGGGCGATCCAGATCTTCATCCCTGAAGGGGGGCTGAATCCCTGGTCATCATCATAACTTATCAGGCCATGGTTTTTATATTGCTTATTTACAGTTAAAACTGGACATGGGAGAGGCAAGAGTTGCCAAGCAGATCACCTGTGTGCCATCTGTATTCCTTCTGGCACCATCTTGTGGGAGCAGGACTACCTCCTCCTCATGCTGGTCAGGACTAATGACCCCTACTAGTGTGGTAAAGCCATGGTGGTCTACTGGTCTACTATTATAAGGTGCTCAAGCTGACTGGGCCACAGCCACAGCTTTAAATTTAGGGGTATCTTACGCTGTTCTCAGCTAGATGCATCCCCTCCTCTCCCATCCCCTCCTCTCCTTCCTCCATTTTGGGAGCCAAGATCTCTCATCTCATAGAGCTCAAAGTTGCAAGGATCAGAAGTCCAAATTCCTCAAGTGGGTTACTGAGAGCAATACTGGATGGGCCACTCCTACTTCTTCCACTTGGTCCCATATATGGATTCCCACACCCATATATTTTAACTACTTTTGGGCGCATGCCCATGCAATGGCCACTGGTTTAAGTGATCATCCCATCTCTACAGGATGTCATCTCCAAGCTGGTGCCTTAGCTGTTCCTTCAAGAGGCCATTCTTTTGGCCATTCAGACCTGGAGCTTCTGGATGGTATGGCATATGGCATATAATAGGTCCAGTGGCTTCCACGTCATGCTAGCACTATACTTCCTCTGCTACACAGTGTGTCCCTTGGTCTGAGGCAATGTTATGCAGGGAATCCCAGGTCAGAAGATCAGACACCCTATGAGTCCTCAGATAGTGGTGCTAAGGCCATGTGGTGGGAACAGCAGACCCATAATCAACACCTGAGTCCATCCCAGGCAGGGTATATTGCCATCCTTTCCAGACTAGAGGGGACTGTGATGCAAACAACCATCCAAAGTCTTGTTGGTACCATATCAGGGACTCAGCATCAGTCTATGTTGTTTGAAGTCAGACTTTCAGTGTGTCAGTAGCTGGATAATGCTTGGGGAGAGGAAGCCCATGCATGCCCCCTCCTTTCCACCATGGCTGCTCTGTTTATGCACATGTTTGTTGTGTAGAACTAGGGTAGCCAATGACAGAGGCCAGGGATATGTCCTGGTTAAGTCATCCTGTCCCACGTTGTGTAATGCTTCTTCTGTGGGGTGTTCTCTGACAGGCTTTGTGACATGCTCTGCAAAGATTCTCTCGCCTAGATCCACCTACGTGCCCTGTTCCTACACCTCCTTGTCCCCAGTCTTCTAATTTTGATCCTTTCAGGTCATTGACAAACCAGCCAAACCATTTAGCCCTGCTTTATGTCTATCCTTCCTCTGGTTACTTTTATGTCCATGTAAGTGAATGAACAGGTACTGCAGCTTCTTTGGTGTACAATACCTAGCTTTGCTCGGTAGGCAGAACATAGCCACTAAAGCCAAGCTGAGATTTGGTCTCTATTCTTTGGCTGGTGGCTAGGAAGAAAGGTAGGACTAGGTCTTGGCTGAGACTTCAGTATAGTGGTCAATTGAGTGGGAACACTGTCTAAAAAGGGAGGGAAGGTAGGCCACTTCTGCAGGCCCTATGGATTAAGGGAAATCTTATAGTTCAAGATTCAAAAGTGTGTCTGCTAGCAAAACACTACCAGTGATTGCAGTCACTCTGCTAGCAGCTGGAAAGTAGTCCACCTCCATCCTTAGCTTCATAGAACCACAGTACCAATTGCCTGAGGATGGATTCCTTAGAAACCAAGCCTAAGACAGGGATTTGTGTGCAAGTGAGTCATCAAGGTAGCATACTCAGGAGAAATCCATTAGGAAGTGAAGGAAGCAGGATAGGGAAGGGGGAAAACAAAGCAAAGAGGTGGCCTCAGCTGAAGTATAAACATAGTCTTATCACATGGGGAGCCCTGAAGCATAACTGGCACCCCACAATTTTTCCATCTTGAAGAAAAGGTGATGATAGGCTTTTGAAAATTCCATATCAGGCTGTCATTACCTTGTGGCTATTCTCAGAGAGAAGGCATAGCTTTCTAGATATTTCCAGATAATGCTAATCCTGTTGGTTGAGTAAAATTTTCTGGAAAAGGGTTCAATTGTGAGCATTAGTGGCCACTGTTACAACCCTGGGGGTTAGGTACATCCCCTCAGGAAAGGGGATCTGGGCAAAGAACCAATGGAATTTGCTAAAGCACTACAAAGCTTATGACAAAACCCATTCACAGCTTCACAGGTCATCCCTTTGAACTCTTTTAGTCATTACTTCTAATAGGCAACTTTATAATTCTACATTTATGTTTATTTATTAGGCCAAATTTTAGGCATTTTCTACTGATTTCCTCTTGTGGTAAGGGAGGAATTATGCTTTTTCTCAACTTAGTTACTTTATCCTCTCAATAGAGTAATGTCACATTTTAAATTCAAACTTATGTTAAATGGTTTTATTATTATAATTATACACAGATTATATACAGATTTTTCACCACTGAGACTAGTAGTATGCAGTAAATACAATTTTTTTCTTAAGTTTTTAGTTTTTCCTGGAGTTAACAACTGCCTATGTTTTTGTTATTTACTTAGTTTTACATATGAACAAGGGCCTGGAAAATAGCAAGCATTATTTATGTGTTTGCTCTTATCATTGGACTGTTTTCTCACACCCTATAACAACTCTGTTATACAGAATTAGCTTTTCACATGGTCAAACATGTCGAATACTTTATGCATTCTAAATTTTCTCCTAGAAATTCTTGGTGCCTCCATCCTCCTGTTGCTATATGGGACTAACTGCTCTCTAAATATGCTCCTCAGTTGTGGTCCTAGACATTCATGAACCATGATCCTTGGTGTTCTCTTCACCCCACTCCTGCAGTGGTTTCTCTGTTCCTTGGTTTACCTCTCAGTTTTGTTGAAATACCTCCTTCAGTAGCTTCCTGAGAAGAAGTAAAGTAAGTAGAAATTGTATTTTTGAAACTTAGCATGTTAAAACAAATGTTTGCTGTATGCTCACACTTGATTTACAATCTGGATGGCTATAGATGTTTAAAGTGTCAATCATTTTCCCTTATAATCTGGAAGTAATTGCACCATTTTCATAGCTCCCTATGTTCCTGTTGAAAAGCCCAACTGCCATTCATATTTTCATATATATATATATACACACATATATATATATATATACGTATTTGCCCTACAGAAGCATTTCAGATTTTCTTTTGTTCTGAATTTCACAGTGATATGTGTGCTTTGGTTTGAGGCTTTGAACTTTTTAAATTTCTTTTTTACTTATTACTCAGAGAAAACTTGTGTACCTCCATTCTAGGAAATATTCTTGCATATTTTTTTCTGTGAAAATGTCCTCCCCTTTATTTTCTCTGATCTCTTTGAAAATTGTTATTAGTAAGATGTTCAGCCCCCTGGATTGATCTTCTAATTTTCTCATCTTTCCTCTTCTATTGTTCATTGTTTATCTTTTTATTCTACTTTCAGGGAAAATTTCTTGACTTTATTTTTATGCACTTATTTTGAATTTTTTTTACAAAAATTGAGTCATCATATTTTTAATTTCCAAGAACTCTCACTTGCTATATAAATGTACTTTTTAATGAATGCATTTTTCTTGTTTTATGGATTATAACATCTCCCGTTATTTCTCTGAGGATATTAATTACATTTTCTTTGAAGTTTTTTTTATGCTTTCTGCATTAATTCTGTTGCCTCTGTATTCTTTGTTCTTTGTTCAGGTTTCTTCTCCAAGTAGGATAATTTCTCCAAATTTTTAGTACTTCTCAATTGTCTGTTCATACTAATAAGTAAGATGCTAAAAACTGGAAGCAAGCTGTGAGTGCACTGGTGGGCTCCACTGCAGAGCAGTGTGAGGCCAGATGACGCTAAATCATTAGGGATTTGTAGGTCTTTTCCTGGTACAGGCTTATTGTTCTCTAGAAAGATACTTAAATCAAGATTCCCTTCCCCTATTTACATATCTAGACTTTTACCTGTGTACAGACTCAACACTCAGTACTCCAGGACAATACACCTATGATGCCTTGGGTCAGGATGGAGACCTGGGTGTCTAAATTGTTATTCAAACTTTTCAACCACACTTCTGTGTCTGGCTATTCATTCCACCCATCTACTACTACCTTCAGTGGTACGTGGTACTCTCAGTTTCCAGTGAGAGTTAGAAATGTTCTGTGTTCCTGGAGGGGTGAATTGGATGGCTTCCTCTTCTTATAGGCACTTGGGGTTGAAACATTCTCTCTGCTAAGTGCTTTGCTTTCCTCCTTCTGCCATCCATCTTCCTATAGAGTGTGTTAAGAAATACATAGCTTTTTTTTTTTTTTTAGTTTTTCTTGTTATTTTTGGAAGGGGGAAGTACCAGAAATTTATTCACTCTGGCATCTTAAAATGAAAATGTTTCTCTATGAGTTTTTAAGAACTTTTCTTTATGGTGGTATTTTCAAATGTGACAATATGTTAGTAAATTATTAGACCATGTCACTATGTCTCTTTTCTTTCATATTTTTTAGCTCTTTATATTTTGAGCTACTGTGTTTGGGGAATCCCAAATTCCCAACTAGGGATCTTTTGTGTGTGTGTGTGTGTGTGTGTGTGTGTGTGTGTGTGTGTGTGTTTATGGAAATAACTTAATGTCTTTAGTTAAAAAGAACACCTTGGATGGATGTTCTGCCTGCAGTGGAGGTGTGTGGTTAAGGAGGCAGGTTATACACTTGGCCAACTAGAGATGTAGCTAGGGAGGAACAGAAGCTATTTTAGGTTCAGTTTTTCAGCAAATTCCCGTGGTCCCAGTTCCCTATATTGGTGTTGCTCTTGGTCTTACTGAGTACTCCCAAGTCCTGGACTTCTCCAGAGTTTTTTGTTATAAGATATGACTGTTTCATGTTCACCTCACTATGCTAACACACAAAGCTGTGGCTCTGTCTACTTTGTGACATCAATTGCCATTCTCTGTATGTTTCTCAGAATGTGGATGAACTCCCTCAACTGCTAATGGATTTTCTACAGATACTATCTTCATTGTGAGTCTAAATACTTTTTACCTGTTTACAGTCATAATGATAGGGACAAGGGGCAGAGAAATTCTAGGCAGACAGGGGTGGTTCCCTGGAGAAGCCCCACTCTTAAGTTGAAAAGCTTGAGACTATGGCCCAGAGTGAGAACTCACATCCCTGTTTTCCTGCTCAAACATTGCCTTTTCCAAAACCACCCATGGCCCTTCCCTGCCCCCCATCCTGTGCCTATAAAAACCCCAGACTTAGTCAGCAGAAAGGAGAAACAGCTGGATGTCAGAGACTATAGCTGGACATTGGAGAGAAGCAGCTCGACTTCAGAGGGACAGCTTCACAATATAATTTCGGAGAAGAATCTGGCCAGAGTCGGCTGGACTTAGGGGAAGTTTACCTTCCTGCCACATCCCCTTTTCAGCTCCCTTTCCCACTGACAGCCACTTTCATTGGCAATAAAATCCCCTGCATTTACCATTCTTCAATTCATTCATGTGACCTCATTTTTCCTGGTTGCTGGACAAGAGCTTGGGAGCCACAAGTGTAGATACAAAAGGTTGTCACACTGACACTTTGCCTTCACCAGCAGACGGTAATTGCCTCACGCAAAAAGGCAGAGGGCCCATTGAGCTGTTAAGGGGCCACTTAAGCTATCCATGGATGGCAGAGCTAAAAGAGCATTGTAATACTCCCTCTGCAGCTTCAGGGGTTGTGGGCACCCCTTCAGACACTGCTGTGGGGCCTGCACAAAGTTTTCCTACTGGTGCCCAAAAGTGTTCACCCCAGCTCCTGCACCCACTCAGCTGCACACTCCCTCCCACGACAGGTAGAGTGCAGTGGGTCCAAGTGAGTGGAGTTTACTCCTGCTGGTGCCAGAGCAGCTGGCTGGTTCCAGCATTCATGCACTCCATTTCCTGCCTTGTTTCCTCACATGCTCTCTCCTGTGAGGAGCTGAAAACTGTGGGCTGGGTACATAAGGCACCCCTGTTGCAAATCCTGTGAAGGGGTCAGGGAAATACCTGCTTCAGTAAGGACTAAGAGCATAAGGTCTGAAAATACACGCCTGGAAAATACCACTATGTTTTAGCTGTGTATCTTTAGATAAGGTATTGAGCATTTCTCTACCTCAGTTTTTTCATTTGTAAAATGGGAATAATAATAAGACTCTCCTTGTAGGATTTTGTGAGCATTAAATTAGGAAATGCAGGTAAATAAACTAAAATATGATATGTGGTAAAGTGACTCATAGTCATCTTTCAAAAATGTCATCCATTATTATTTTAGCGGAATTTTACGATGGAAAGAAGACAAAGGCTTGTTTCAATCCTCTGTTGTTAACTGGAAGCTGCTTTACTTTCCTGAGATTTATATATTTTATGGAGTTGCTTGAGGATTCAGGGAGTTAACATATAGAAAATACACAGCACATGGCAGGCACAGAGTCATTGGTCGTTCTAGACACTTGATGGGTGATGGTTGAATGTCTGCTGAAGAAAAACTTTATACATGAAAGAAATCCCAAGCCTGGATGTAGATAATCTGCATTTAGTCCTGATTGCCACTCACTTTCCTTCTGTGACTCATACAAGGCAAGGAACCTTTCTGATCCTGTTTCTTCATCTGAGAATAGGGATAATCATGGCAGATACCTAACAATGCTGTGGCAAAGATGCATATTGATAGTGACAGGAAGCAGCTAAATGCCTAGGCAGATAGGGGTGGGTACCCATTGAAACCCCATCTCCGAGCCGAAGACAGTTTAAAGCTTGAAAGCAAAACTACAAGTTATTAATAAATCCTTGGACCAGATTGAGAACTCATCTTCCTTTTTGGCATGCTTTCTTCTGATTGGTCCTCACTCTTCACCTAGTTTACATACACCTCCCCTTTCCTAATTGGTTTTCTACACTGTTGTGGCCACCTTTGAGTGGTGTCTTCACTTTAACCTTTTGTGCATACTCACAAACCAATCAGCATGCAGACCCCAGACTCAGTTGGTAGAGGAGGAGATAGCCTGGCTTTGGGGAAAAGACAACCTGACTTTGGGAGAGGTGATCTGCCCTTCCTGTCTCCTCTCCAGCTCCCCTCTCTGCTGAGAGTTGTTTTCGTTGCTCAGTAAAATTCTCCGCCATCACTACCCCTCAACCATCCATGTAACCTCATTCTTCTTGGATGCTGGACAAGAGCTCAGGACCCACTGAGTGTGGATACTCAGAAAGGTTGTCACACTGGCCCTTTTCCCTCACAATCAGAGGACAGCTGCCCCATGTGATGAAGCAAGGGGCCAGCTGAGCTGGTAACACACCACCATTTGCAGATGGTGGAACTAAAGGAGCACTGTAACACCTGCTCTGGGGCTTTGGGATCTCAAGCACCTTCACCTGGGTGTCACCACGTTCCCCTTGAGGTGACATGCCTGGTCTGGCCACAGGCCCTGCACAGAACTTGTTCCTGTGCCAGAACCCAGAGTGGCCAGAGACTGTAAAGTACTTTATATATTATAAGGTATGTGTAGGTGTGCACGTATTACTAAAATGCCAAGGGTTTAGTCTGGGTCTTGTTGCTTGGGCATGGATAGCCAATCACTGAGACAATTAGTATTAGCAGGGAGCAGGGTTTTATTTGGGTGCTGCAGCTGAGGAGATGAGAGATCAGTCTCAAATCCATCTCCCTGACCAATTAAAATTGGGGGTTCATATAGCAGGGAAGAAATGTAACTACACGTGGGCAAACAGGAGGGAGGGAGTAAGGAAATCATGAGGGATGAGGGGTCTGACTTCTCATTGTCTGGATGTGGTGACCTGATGAGTTTCAGTTCGTTGAGGGTCCTGAGGGTTGGGTTCCTGAGAAAGGAACTCAGATAAGACAAATGGAAGTTTCAAGCTGTAAGACCGGGAGGGTCAATTTCTATGTTTACTTTAAAAGACTGTAAACATCTGTCCCAATGTTCTGGGAACAATTGGGTGGTTTCCTATGCCTGCTTGTGAGCCTGTTAGGAGGACCAAAAGACAAAACAAGAAGGGGAAACATCTACCTGGTGTTGTCTCAGAGATGCCAGGAGGTTCCACCTGTTCTAAAAGATGTTGCACTTTCCAGATGTGGTGACCGAGGGCCTTGTGCCCAAGAATAGCTAATCAGCACGAGGGTCTCCAGACCGGAAGTTGGTGCTCTCCTGTTGGCTGTGGCTCTTAGTGAGTCCCATTACGGGGGGAAGTGCTGCCCTTCACTGATGACAGTGGAAGACAAGTCACTTCCTACCAAGTTGCATCTTTCACTGAAATATACTGAACACAGTTTTGATGAAAAGGAAAATGCCAGAGGCCACCTATCTCTGATTCTTTGCATGGAGACACAGGATTACAAATCAATGCCTCTGAACCCAGAGAATTTCGAGTTTTTTAGGAGCAGGGAGGGGTGGGGGACTTTATCAGTGGCTTTTATTTTTGTAATTTTTCTCACTTGACACTAAGCAATGTTCGGAAATGACCAGCAAGAGAATAAGAGAATGAGCTGGAAATCCAATCTCATCACTCCAGCAGCTCCCACTGAGCTCCCTTGAAAAGGCTGCTTATATTAACTTCTGAGAGATCTGTCCCCAGCACCCGCATCAGCCCTCCCTCCTTTAGACAGACTCGTGCACTAACTTCCTCCATGGAGCCTGTTAACAGGGAAGCTAATTATTTTTCCTTGTGCAAAAGCCCACTTTTGACTTTGCAGCTGTGCTCAGCTTCCTAGGGGAAAACAGATTCGAATTTCAGCATTTCCGACTGTACAGCGAATGGCCTAAAAATACTCACAAATTGGTCTTTGCTTTCCTAACTAGGCTGGGCCCTAATCGAAAGGCAAACTCTTCTTAGAATTCTGAGGGACTATTACTTCCCATGGATGGCATCATCTATAAATAGCAGTGCCTTCCAGGTAGTGAGCTGCTGGCTGGCAAAGCCCTGGACTTGCATTATTCCAGGGAAGATTTAATGCTGCTGGAGGATTCTGGGAGGCAGAAGCTGGCCTGCAACTTCTGGGCTTGGAGAAAGTCCCACTGAGCCTTCCTGCAGCCCCTTCTCAACCCAGCCCGCCAATCTGGGCTTGTAAGACAAGCTTTGGCTTTTCAGGATCTCATAATAGAGACCACCACTGTCCAATAGGAACGTCAGTCATGACGTAATTTTAACTTTTCTAGCAGCCATACTGAAAAAAGTAAAAGAAATGGGGAAAACTAATTTTAATAATGTATATTATTTAACCCACACTATCTAAAATATTATCATTTCAACATGTAGTCATTATAAAAATAGGCAACACTTTCTGTTCCTTTTTTATATGAAGCCTTTGAAATCTGGTATATATTTTATGCATTTAACACATCTCTATTTGGACTCTAACTTCTCATTGAAATTACTTGATTTGTACTTAAATTTCTTAAAATCGACAGCAGAAAAAGTACATTCACAACAACCCAGGTTGTTTCAAACATTCTTGAAAGTTTTCCAATAACTGACTTGAGTCTTTGTTTATAAATTTATATTTAAAATAATTAAAATAAAAAAATGTAGCTCCTCTGTTGCATCAGCCACATTTCAAGGGTTCAGTAGCCACATGTGGCCAGTGGTTGCTACACTGGACCATATAAGCCTAAGGAGGCCATAGGGTAAACCCACTTATGTGGAGTAGATCTCAGATCCACTACTCACTGGCTAGGTGGTTTTGGGCAAATTACTTAACCTTTCTGTGTCTTCATTTTATCATCTTTAAAAGAGAGACAACAAAGATGCCCATCTCTGGGGTTTCTGTGTGCATTAGATACATTAAGAATGTCAAGTGTTTGTCACGTTGTGAGTACTCAAAAAGTGTTAGCTCTACTTCTGACAGTCAAGCACAGGAGATGAATGCAAACATTATTTTAACATATCATATGTGCTGTGAGTTATAGTCAAGTATGGAGTGCTATGAAAATACAGAGGAGGGGTATCTAATTCTGCATGGGGAGAGGAGGAGGCTTCTCAGAGGAGGTAGTATTTAGCTGGATCTTGAATGATTGCCAGGAGTTTGCCAAGCAGACCAGAAAGAGCTGGGACAGGGAAAAGGCAGGAAGACAGGGGAGCACTGGTTGTGCCCAGGCAGGGGAGGTGTGTTCAGTGTGTTTGGAAGGTGGGAGGTGAGAGTTAAGGGTGAGTGATGAGGCTGAGTGGGCCCTGCTTCTGAAGGACCTTAAAGGGCTCGCATATTTGTTAATTTATGAAGCTAGTGTTTTTGGAGTAGGGATGCAGGACCAGCAGCATCAGCCTCCTATGGGGACTGGTTAAAAGTGATTGGTTTGGGTCCACCCATGAGGATCCCTTGGGGTGGGGCCAGCAATCTGCATCATACTAAGCCCTCCAGCTGATTCTGATGCACACTTTGAGAGCCTCTGCTAGGACAATGGAAATGATGAAAGTTCCTGAGCTAGGAAGTGCCATCATCAGAGATGTGCTTTAGAAAGGGTGCGATAGTAGCCCCTGGACAGTTCTGAGCAGATGAGTGATTCTTACTGCAGAGTTAATTGATTATTTGTCCCTCCTCATCTGTGAACTCCACAAGGGATTTGTATGTACCTGCCTTGTTCACCACTTTTATCTCCTAGCTCAGGGCTGTGTACAAGAATACTCAATCAATATATGGGTTTTGTGTCTTAAAAAAATTTTTTTTTTTTTTAAACTATGAAGCCTGTGAATGTGAGGAGCTGTGGCTCTCCTAGGCCTACAGGTATGCCTACAGCTGGAAGTGAGGTCATTGGAGCAGCCACCTGATCTGCAGCTGGGACTGCATGCTGAACCTCTGCCTGATTACGGAGGACTGGATCAAAAGGGAAGCTCCCAAGACCAGCAAAGAGGGGTGGAGCCTCACATTAGAAGAACGGACTTGTTTGCATCCCAGAGCCATGGCATAGTGGAGAGGGCACAAGCTTTGCAGTCCCAGTTACTGGGTTTAAATCTCAGCTGTGCTATTTACAAACTGCATGATCAAGGGCAAGTCACCTGGCCTCTTTGAGCCCCAGTTCCTCCTTGGTGGAAAGGGGCAGATGCTCATTTTATAAGGTGGCTGCGACGGGAACTCTCATAGAACCTAAATAAATAGCAGTTCTGGAGTTCTGTGGTGTATTGGATCCAGCCTGTGCATGACTTCTAATCCTCTCCGCCTCTGCTCTTATCCCAGCAGCCAATACTCTGCACAACTTCCCACCAGCTTCAATTCAAGCTGTTGCAACCTAATAAGATCTTGTCTTGGGCTCAGTCTCTTCTCTTTTGCTTCCGGTTCTAGGACTCCTCTGGGATGCCCAGGGTAACCTGCTAAAGCTCTCACATGAGCAGCCCAGAAGTGCAGGGGGTGTGACACCTCGTGGGGCCATCCATGATGAAGGGATATAGCGGCCAGTGGTGATCAAGCACCAGTTAGCCTCAGTTGTAGCCAGTTGATGATGCAGTTTATATCGGCTTTTTCTCCTAATGAGTTTCATGCCCTGTATTGGTTTCCTAGTACTGCTGCAACAAAATACCACAAGATTGATGGCTTAAAACAGCAGAAATTAATTCTCCCACAGTTCTGGAGGCCAGAAGTCTGAAGTCAAGGTATCTGCAGGGCCATACTCCCTCTGAAGGCTCTAGGAGAGAATTTCTGTTTTATCTCCAAGCTTCTGTTGGCTCCTGGTCTTCTTTGACTTGTGGCAGCATAACCCCAACATCAGCTTCCATCTGCCCAGGTCTTCACACGTCTTCTCTGCCTCTGTGTGCCACAACTCTCTCTATTTTCTCTTATAAGGACACCAGTCATTGGATTTAGGGCTGGCGTAAATCCTTTATGATTTCACTTCATGAAGATTTATGACTTTTTATGAGATTCTTAACTAATTACAACTGCAAAGACCCTATTTCTAAAAGAGGTCAAATTCACAGGCACCGGGCACGAGGACACACTTTTTGGAGGATGTAACTCAACCCACTACATCCTCCTTATCCCTCATTTTTTTTTTCCATGATGGCATCCCCCATGTATTACATGCATTAAGTTTTTTGTTCAGGTTCTGCTTCTGATGTATTCCCAGAGTTCAGACAATATTGTCTGCTATGTTTCCCAGACTCCTTGCAAGTAAGACTGGCTCTGTTTCTTATAGCTAAACTCTGATGGAGAGAGGCACATAATCTAGCCTGAATTGAGGGACAGTAAAATGCTACGTATGGCATATAGGCTGGGGAGATTCCTGGGTGTACTCAAATGGGACATAAAACACAGATTGCACCTGTTTTGGCGTGATCTCAAGGACTAATGGATGGAAAGGCTATTAATTGGGTTGTAATTAATTAATTTAACAAATAGTTTTTGAATAGTTATTGTTTAACACTTGCCATTCTAAGTTCTGGGAATATGATGGCGAACAAGAAGGAACCTTACTTTCATAGAGCTTAGAGCTCAGTATTTTGATGGATATTTCTCTGCATAAGAGCTGTCCAGAAATGGCATGGGCTTCCTCAGGAGGCCATGCTTTCTGTCTCCTGGATGCCGTATCAGTGATTTTGATAAAGCAGTCTTTGATCAGATTTGTTCCTTATATCTTTGTTTTTATTTCTTTGTTTTAAATTACTTTGGGAGTTGGGGGAGAAAGTGGTTGTCTAGGAAAGAATCTCCAGGAACAGCTCTTTGTTTTAAAATATCTCCATTTCTTTGCCAAATTTTCAGAAACATTACCATTACCGTATTCTTCTTTAAGGCCTAAAAAGATTCTGGGTTGCCACGAGGCTTTCCTAAAGGGCAAATATTCCCAATAAGTGCTGCTGATGGAGGTGGAGGTGGAGGTGGAGGTGGAGGTAGCGGCATCCTCTTCTCTTTGGTTCAGTTTCCGGAAGGTCAAGTTGAGGGAACACCCCTGGTGGAGGCTCAGTGATGATTTCCAAGCCTTCCTAGCGGCTGGGCTGGGAAGATATAAGCAATGTGGTGGGTTTCTATTACTTCCTTCCCTTCAGAGCAGTGCCAGAGTGCACTGAGAATGTCAGCTCCATGCTCCCTGCCTCTGGGTACCTTCCAGGGCCCAGGGTGCTGCTCGGCACATCCTAAAGTGTCCTTCTCACAGCTCCTAAAACCTGCAACAGTCTGTCTTAGTGCCCTGCACAGTGGTCCTATGTGCCATAGGAAAGCCCCCATTCCCCCACACTCACTGTCCTCCAAGGCCATGCCCATCACTGCCTGTCTGAGCTACCTGCCAGGGCCTCCATCAGCTCTGGGAAAGACATCCCTTGTGCCAAGGTAATGGCACTTGGAATGAGTCTTTTCCTCGACTTCGTGTTGTAGCAGAAGGAACAGCAAGTTCTCCCTATCGTCATTCCCCTCTTCCTTCTCTTTCCCCTCCTCCCTGCCGCCTTTTTGTTTTGAGATGGAATCTCGCTCTGTCACCCAGGCTGGAGTGCAGCGGCACGATCTCGGCTCACTGCAGCCTCCACCTCCTGGGTTCAAGTGATTCTCCTGCCTTAGCCTCCTGAGTAGCTGGGACTACAGGTGTGTGCTACCACGCCTGGCTAATTTTTTGTATTTTTAGTAGAGATGGGTTTCACCATGTTAGTCTGGATGGTTTTGATCTCCTGACCTTGTGATCCACCCGCCTTGGCCACCCAAAATGCTGAGATTACAGGCATGAGCCACCACACCTGGCGGTACATAGTTCCTAATCCTGCAGTGTCCAAGGAATGGTTCTCCTCCCTCTGTGTGCCCTCAGGGGCCCTAATTCCATGGTAATAAGCCCTCCCCTTCTTCCCAGTCTCCTGCCCCACAAAGAGCCTCACTCTCCCCAGAGGACCCTGCTTTCCAGGGTTCCTCTCAGGGAGAGGTCCCCTATTCCCCGCAGCTCCCATCCTCGGGTTGGAGAAGAGAGATTTCATCCTCCTGTGTTGATAGCAATTCCACTCCCTTTCACTTCTCATTCAGTGACTTCCTGGTCACCTTCTAATCATTAAAACATTCAAGAGCTGGCTCAATGACTCAATGTCTTCCTCTTTGTCTCATTTTCTGCTATGAACAAGATGTTAAAGTTCAAGACCGTCCTGATTCCCCTCACCTTGGAATCCCTTGTCTCAGTGGCCTTCTCCTTCATGCTACTTTACTCTCTCTTCAGGCCACACCCTGGACTTTGTTGCCCTCAGCTCTTCTTCCTCTTGATTCAGACATTTCACTCTGAGGTTGGCTTCCTTTCCCACCCTGCCCTGGTCTCCAGTCCCACCCTATGGGCACTTATAACCTGGCCCCCTGACTGCAATGCTATGCACTGTGCAGTGTGCAGACACAACCAGAAATGGGAAATGAGAAATGGTGGACCAACCCTCAGCCTCCTCTTCATTTTCTCTTGCTGTTTCTTTGTGTGCTGCTGAAGCTGGAAAGCAAAAGCTATGTTTTCCAGGCTCCTTACAACTAGGAGTGGCTCTGTTTCTTATAGCTAAATGCTGATGGAGAGAGGCATTTAGTCTAGCCTGAATTGAGGGACAGTAAAAGGAAAGGCTTCATGAAGGAGGTGGCTTGCCAGCAGTCTTGATGGCTGAGTAGGCATTGGCTACGGCAGGAAAGTGGAAAGATGTTCTTGGGCAGGGGTGTTTGAATGGACCAAAATTGAGGATGGGCAGAAAGCATGGAGCATGGTATCTCCTATAAGTTCAGTAGTATTAGAGGGTAAAGGGCAAGACAGAAATAGTAGGAGGTAGTGGAACAGAAAGGGGAAACATTAAGGAAGACCTTAAGGAGGTGCTGAGTTTTTGGGTTTGAGCTTCCATCTGCTGGAGGATCTTTGTGGTAGCTAGACTGAGCCAGAAATTCCCCTATCTGGATGAGGTTTTTTGGCCTCTGTCCTGGCACAGAACCAAGCCTCCAAGGGCAGAGGGATCTCGGGAGAGCTAGACCTCATGTCTGGGCCAGAGATTCTAGATTCAATGTATTCCCTGTCAGTCTTCCTCCTCCTAGGATTGGGAATGGACACAGGACCGTTCGAAGACCAATCAGTGCATAATAGGATTTGAGAGCAGAAAGCAACCTTAGAAGACTCTTCACTTTCTAAATGGAAACTGAGTCTCAGACTAAAGAAGTGATTTACCCAGGGCATGCAGGACTGAGTACTTGTGTCTCCTACTTCTTGGGCCAGTGGTCTTTCTGTCTCACTGTTTACTTCTCTGGAACCTCTGAGATGATCTCTTGGACTCTGCATGATGTCTGGGGGAAATTCTGAAGAGAACAGACCAGGCACATCTGTTCATCCATAGACCCCAAGTGAAGGATGAGACTGCCTTTTCCTCTGTCTCCTCCGTCCGCCATTGTTGCCTGACCAGGCACGGTTCAGGGACTCTGGGGACTGCACAGTCTCACCTTATCTCCAGATGGCCTCCTGGCAAAGGCAGCACAGGGAAGAGTACAGCTCAATTTTTCTCTCTGTGTTATTGTTAACAACCGATTAGAGCCAGTCCAATAACAAAATACCCTTACTAATTCTACCTTAAGCTAAAAAGAAAGAAAGAAAGAAAGAAATTTCTTTAAGGGACACTCTAGGAGTCCTAGGACCTCTGGGAAAGCATCTTCCTCATGTCTTACTTTGAACTTTGGTCAGTTATTAGGACCTCTAAAGAACCATTAGAAGAGAATAATACCTCCAAGATAAAAGAGAATAATACCTCCAAGGTAGGGGCTCGGGGCATCATCCTTGCAACTGAAGGGGATTAAGGAGCATCAGGTAAAGAAGTGTCAGCTGTGGGGAATGATGGACCCCCCCCCCTTCCCCCCCCACCCCCGCCGCCCCTTGCTTAGTGCAGAAAGTAGGACTGATGAGGGAGAAAGAGATTTCTGAAATGTGGCTGGCTAGCTACAAATGAAGACTCCCCACCCCTTCTGCTGACCCAGTTGTTCAAGATGCACCCATCATCGACCCATTGACCCATCAACCACACCGCAGGCCTGAGGAAGCATCCTGAATTTGTGTGAGGTCTCAATTCTTTTCACATCTTAGGCCCAGATATCTCAAATACTTGCCACTGCCTTTCCCTCTTTTCCTCTTCCTCTACCATCCTTATTTTCATCCACCCATTAACCCTTTCTTGCCACTAGGCATTCATGCACCTATATTGCATGCCAGGAATTTATGTGTTTATCCATTCCCAAACCCAGCATGGTATGGCTAAGGACTGGATGCCTTGGGATGAGTTGTGCCTGAGTTAGAATTGTGGCTCCCCCATTTACATTGGGCAAATTGTTGAGCAATGAAAAAGACATTGAGCAAGACTGAGGGGGCTCTCTCCCCTTCTCTCCCTGGCCTGGTTCCTTTGGGAAAAAAATCTAAAGAAATCCAGGTGGCATCATCTTGCCTGGCTGGCGATGCCATCTCATCATAGCAAGGCCAGCTGGTGGGAGATGGGAGCAGATGAGGGAAAGGAGGGAAAGGAGGCTGGTCAAACAGTCTGGGGGTACTAATTCTCAGAGGTGGGTGACGCTTGGGCAAGAAGCTCAAAACAGATGTCCCCAAATGGCAAGTCCCTTCTTATACCTCCCCCAAGACACGGCACACTGCTGGAAGGACCACAGATGGAGTCCCAGTCATCCAAAGAAGAAAAAGGGCAAGGAACTGGTGAGACAGCTGGGCTGCATCAGAACTGTTATATTAACCCACTCTCATGCACACTTCGACACCACTGCAGAGCCTGCTTTCAGGTAGGAGGACACAGTTGAAGTCCTGTTTTAATTTCCCGTTTCTTTGGCCAAGTGCATTTCTCCTCTGAACTGAAGTGAGAGCTGATATTTGTTGACAGTAGCAGGCCCTTTACTGTCCTGGTTGCTTTTTTTTTTTTTTCATCTTTGCAATAACCCCAAGGCAGCAATTACTATTTGCATTTCAACACTAAGAAAGTTGAGGCAAAGAGGAATTTAGTAATTCTCTTCAGGTTACCCAGTCAGCCAGTTTGGATCCAAGGTTGTCTTACCTCAAAGCCTATGCTCTGTCTTTGAATTCATTTGTTTATTCCATCTATTCACCCACAGAGGTAAGGAAGACAGAAAACTTTCCTGCTCACATGGACTTTATAATAGGAGGGGTACAGCTGTTAAACAAGAAACAAAGTGGCTGGGTGCAGTGGCTCATGTCTGTAATCCCAGCACTTTGAGAGGCTGAGGTGGGTGGATCACAAGATCAGGAGTTCAATACCAGCGTGGCCATTATGGTGAAACCCCGTCTCTACTAAAAACACAAAAATTAGCCTGCCATGGAGGTGTGCACCTGTAGTTCCAGCTACTTGGGAGGCTGAGGCAGGAAAATCACTTGAACCAAGAGGCGGAGGTTGCAGTGAACCAAGATTGTGCCACTGCACTCTAGCTTGGGTGACAGAGCAAGACTCCATCTCAAAATAAAAATAAAAATAAAAGAATAAACAGATAAAAATTATTTTATATCATGATAAATTTTATGAAGCTACAACATGAATGAGATAACAGTGGAGAATGTTTTATACTGTGTAACTCAGAAAAGTCTAAGGATTTAGTATTTGAGTTGACACATAAATGAGAAGTAGTAGTCAGTCCATGAGGAAACCTGAGGCAGAGATCTTTCATCTCATCCCATCTATATCCCATTCCATCCCATCCCATCTCACCCCATATTGTCCCATGCTATCTTATCTCATCCCACCCATTACATCCTGCCCCATTTCATCCCATCCTGTCCTGTCCAGTCCTGTCCTGTCCCATCCCATCTCATTATGTCCCATCCCATCCCATCTCATTCCATTTCATGTCATGACATTCCATTCCATTTCATTCTGGTCCATTTTCTCCCACCCAGACAACCCGAACTCATATTTGTATAGAGACACAATGGCCCTCTTTTCAATCTAATCATCAAGTTCTCACACAGTCATGGAAACTTAGAAGTCAAGACTGGGAGGGGCCTTATCTGGCATTTCATCCCACAACATATCACATTTCAGCGCAAGGCTTTGCAATTTACAGTTGTCGTATAATATTTAATAAGGCACTGTCAGGAAGGAAAGCATGTATTTTTGCCCCATTTTTTTTTTCAGACAGAAGCAGGAACAGAGAGATTCTCCTCCACTAACAGTTGCCCCTTTCAGGGCAGCTCTTTGCAGTTATAATTACTTACCCACTGGGCAGGGCAGGGATTGTGCTTATTGACTGCACCTGGCAAAGAGTAGGCACTCAAGGACTGTTAGCCGAATAGGGGCCCTGAGATTGTAAACTCTTTCCTGATTGCTCAGAACCCTGTAATGCACCCTTCCTCTTCACCTGCAGAGTAAATCCAGCTTCTGGAGAGCTTACTGTGCCTTAGAGTTATGCTTCTCCATTTTCCTTCACCGAAATTACCTGATCCATGCTCAGTCCCTCTAAAACTTGAAGTGAGAGTTGTTAAATTGTAAAATATATATATATATATATTTATATTTATTTATTCCAAGCTTCCCCCCACCAAAAAAAGTATTTGAATTGGCTTAAAATTAAAGCTTCTAACACAAAATATTAAAAGCTTCTAACACAAAAATATTAAAATAAAATATAGAATAGAGACTCTTGGGTAAGGTAAAAGTAAAAGACTACATGCTAATCCTAAAGCAGTTATCTGTCTGCTTTCCCTCCTGTTACAGTGGAGAAACTATTTATGAACAGTCTTATGTAAGGCTAGCTCCCGCTTCTGTTCACTAGACACCACACCCTCTTACAGATTCAAGGAATCATTTCACATATTCTCCTCTTTCCACTGGGAGTGGTCCAATTTTCGTCTTTCAATTGGATCACTCCCAACAGCATGTATATACATTCTAATTTTGGTCATCATTAAAAACAAAAACAAAATCCAAACCTCTCTCAAACCCATATTATTTTCCAGCTACTGACATATTTTCCTGCTTTTGAAAAGACTTCTGTTAGTGTATACACATTTAGGATTCACCTATTAATATTTAGCATTAATTTCCCTTTTTATCTCTGAGTTTATTCCTTGTTTTGAGATAATCTGATATTTGTCAGATATTCGTCTGGTATTTGCCTGATATTAATATAGACATGTGAGCTTTCCTTTGTATTTATGTGGTATATTTTTTCTCATCCATTTACTTTTAGCATGTTCATTTTTAATTGAATTTCTTACAGACTTTTGTAGCATGCTGTTGGGCCTGGCTTTTAGAATCAACCTGACCTCATCTGTCTTTTAATTTGTAGGGTTAGATCGTTTATGTTTAATACAATTATTGTTACGGTTGAATTTAAATCTAATAGTTGTTTTCTATTAGTTTCATCTGTTTTTGTTTCTTTGCCTTCTTTTGCTGTCTTTCTTTGGATGGCTTGAATTTTTTTGTGTGTTTCCATTTTATATCTTCTATGGGCTTATTATTTAAACCTCTTTAAAAATGTTTTACTAGTTGCCCTAGTGTTTACAACACGTATTTTTACTTTATCACAGCAAAGCTTCCAGTAATATATTGTTTCACATGTAATGTCAAAACCTTAAAACAGTATGTTTCCAATTTATCCCTCATATATTTTGTGCTATTTTTGTCATATATTTCACTTTCACTTATGTTATAAATACACAATACATGGTTGCTAATTTTGCTTTAGAGAGTCAGTCATTTTTTAGAGCAATTAGAACAAACAAATCTTTTATTCACCTAAATTTTAATAATTTCTAAAGCTCTTAATTTCTTTGTGCATATCCAGATTTAGATCTGATACCATATTCCTCTATCTGATTTATTTTCTTTAATATTTATTGTAACACAAATCTTTTTTTTCCTTTCTTTTTTTTTGAGATGGAGTCTGGCTCTGTTACCCAGTGCAGTGGTGTGATCTTGACTCACTGCAAGCTCTGCCTCCTGGGTTCAAGCGATTCTCGTGTCTCAGCCTCCTGAGTAGCTGGGACTACAGGCATGTGCCACCACGCCTGGCTAATTCTGTGTATTTTTAGTAGAGACGGTGTTTTGCCGTGTTGGCCAAACTGGTCTCGAACTCCAGACCTCAGGTGATCTGCCCACCTCGGCCTCCCAAAGTGCTGGAATTACAGGTGTCAGCCACTGTGCCAGGAATTGTAACACAAATCTTCTGATAATTAATTCTCTTAGCTTTTATTTTTATAAAGAAAAATATTTCTATTTCACTTTTATTATTGAAAGAAATATTTTTGCTAGGTATCTAATTCTAAATTAAGAGAGTTTTTTGTTTGTGTTTTCATTTAGTACTTTAAAAGTATTACTCCAGTGTCTTCTGGGTTGCGTAGATTCTAATGAGGAATCTGATGTAATTTATATCTCCTCTTGTTTATGTAGTTTGTTTTTTTTTCCCCCTTCATCTTTGGTTTTCAGCAGTTTGAACATTGTCAGTATGGTTTTAAAAAATATTTACCTTTTGGGGTTCTCTGACCTTGTTAAATCCGTTGTTTGAGGTCTTTCACTGTTTTGGAAAAATTCTTAGTTGTTATCTCTCCAAATATTTTAAATATTTTGTTTTCTTGCCCTTGTGCTTTAGGAATTTTATTAAATATATGTTAGATGATTTGGTATTGTCCTACAGCTCTTGGATAAACTGTCATGCCTTTAGTTTGTACTTCATTTTTCTTTGTTTTTCTGTTTGCATGATATCGCTTCATCTATCTTCACATTCACTGATTTTTTTCCTTAGCTACGTCGAATGTGCCAATGAGCCTATAAAGGACGTTCTTCATATTTGTTATTGTGTTTTCTTTTTACTTCTAGCATTTCAATTTGATTCTTTCTTATAGCTTAATTCTTGCGGCTGAAATTCTCTATCTATCATGGATATTGTCCATGATATCTGGGATATTTTCCCCAGAGCCTTTGACATAGTAATCAAATAATTTAACAGTTTTGTTTGACAGTTACAATGTCTGGGTCACCTCGGAGTCTAGTTTTATTCATTAATCTGTATCCTTACAATAGGTTGTTTTTATGTGCTTTTTGTGTACGTGTCTCTTAAGTTTTGATTGAACATTAGGCAGTCTGTGTAGAACAGCGGGGACAGGGGTAAATAGTATTTACGTCTAGAAATAGGCATGCTTCTTTCGCTAAGCTATTGGTGTGTGGGTTTGAGTCAATCTAGTCAGAAGTTGTTGCTATAGTTATCTTCAGTGCACAAATGGTTTCAAATTTCTCTATTGAAATAGTGTTACCTTATGCTAAGGATGGCAGCTGGGATGCTGGAGGGTTTTTCTCAATGTTCTTGCTGTATCCTCAGATGTCTGTGCTGTAGGGGGAGTTTCCTTCCATGTTCTTGCCCTTTCCACGTTGCTGATATACTGTTGGTTGTTAGTGTTTCTTAGCCCGTTGGTGAGTGGGGGTGGTTTGGAGTTCTCTATTGCTTAGGTTCAGTCTCACTCATAGGCCCTGTGTGCTTGGATTTCAGGGTTGATGCTTTCTCATTGGCTCTGCCCTCCTTTTCCATGGCAGCCAAACTCTGCTTTGCGTCTTTAGTGGTTCTCCCGTGTTAGAGAGTTTTGTGCTCCTTTTCTGGCGATGAGTGATATCTGATGGCATTGATAGAGAATCCAGGGCCTAAAGAGTGTCCACCTGTGCCCTGGGGCCACAGGGTTTGCGGTTCCCCGTGCACTCACCCCCCAGCATCTCAGGATTTCGTTCATAGAGGATAACAGTCTGTGTGGAGTTCTGTGCCTTTCCCATGGGACTGCTGCTCCCTTCCTCCAGGACAGCACCATGTTGGGAGGCTCTTTCCTGTCTCCTGCACTCCCTTCAAACTTTTTTTTTTTTTTTTTTTTTTTTTTTTTTTTTTTTTGAGACAGAGTCTCACTCTGTTGCTCAGGTCGGAGTGGAGTGGCATGATCTTGGCTCACTGCAACCTCTGCCTTTGGGTTCAAGTGATTCTTCTGCCTCAGTCCCCTGAGTAGCTGGGATACAGGCATGTGCCAACACGCCTGGTAATTTTTGTATTTTTAGTAAAGACACGGTTTTGCCATGTTGGCCAGAGTGGTCTCGAACTCCCAACCTCAGGTGATCCACCCGCCTCAGCCTCCCAAAGTGTTAGAATTACAGGCGTGAGCCACCATGCCTGGCCTTCCTTCGCACTTTCTTGTGGCTGCTCAGTGGAGGCCTATGGAGAAAATCCCAATAGTGGGTGCAAACTCCCTCTTGTTTGTGTCTTTCAGCATTTTATACCTTCATTTTAGCCCACATTCAACCTTTACCTATTTGTTAATTTTTTAGCCACTTTTATATGGTACCCTGGATCTCTTTCTCCCTGTGATCTGCTACAGGTGCACCAAATTTCAAGGTCTGTTTTTCCTTGGATTTCAGGCTATTTGATAGCCCTATATTCTGAGCTATCTGATGGGTTCAAGAAAAGTTATAATGGTGCCGTTCATTCAGCTTTTTTTGTTGTTAGGGTGGAAGTGATGCTTCACTGAAGTAAACACTGTGTTCCAGATGTTTACATTCTAGGCTCGAGTTCTCTGCTTGTTTTATAGCAAAACACCTGGAAAGAGATGTCTGTACTCACAGTCTGCAAAATATCTCTCTCCACTCCATCTTGGATCTACGGCAGTAAGGCAGTATCCTCATCCTTCCACAACAAATTGTTTTTTAAGGCTACCAATTAGCTCTGTGTTGATACCTGCAGTGGTTAGTTCTGAGTCATTATCTTACTTCACTTGTCAGTATCATTTTGCATGGACGGTTTCTCACTCCTTCCTCATATATATATATATATATATATATATATATTTTTTTTTTTTTTTACTTAGCTTCTAGGACACCACATTCCTGAATTTCCCCCTACTTCAATGGCTGCTCCTTTTTGATCATCTTTTTGGGTTCCTTCTCTTTTCTTGACCTCTAAACATTAGACATTAAGTGCCCAGAGCTCAGTTTCTGAACTTCTTTTCTTCTTTAACTATACTTATATTCTTTTTGTGATTTCAGCTAGTTTCAGAGTTTTAAAAAGCATCTCGCCGCTGACAGCCTCCTCTAAACTCCAAATGTATATACTACTAGACATCTCATTTGAATGGCTAAGAGACGTCTTATTTTAACATGTCTAAAACCAGATCTTCCCCCAACAAACCTGCTCATCCTCCAGACCTCCCAACTTAGTAAATGTGTTCTCAGTAAAAGTCCTTCTAGCTACACAGACCAAAAACCTTGGAGTCATACTTGGCACCTTCTCTCAGATCCCACATCTAATCCATCAGCAAATCTTGTTGACTCTGCCTTCAAAACATATCCAGAACAAACTGCTTCTCACAGTCTCCACTGTTTTTACCCTTATCTAAACCACAGTTACTTTGGCTTGGATTCATGTAATAGAATTCTAACTGTTCCTGTTTTTCTGCCTTCCTCTCCTACCTAGTCTATTCTCAACAGTGTATTCAGTAACACAAATTAATAATAATTATAATTAGTAATGTGATATTGGGCAGGTCACATTCTCCCTATGTCTCATTTTTCTCATTTGCAAAATAGGAATACGGCCGGGTGCAGTGGCTCATACCTGTAATCCCAGCATTTTGGGAGGCTGAGACAGGAGGATCACTTGAGCCCAGGAGTTCCAGCTGCAGTGAGCTATGGTTGTACCACTACACTCCAGCCTGGGTGACAGAGAGAGACCCTGTCTATGCCTGTCTCTAAAATAACAATGAAGGAATATGGGCAGAATTCTAAAGCTGTGTCCCCAAAGTTACGGATCCCTGGTTATTCAATCAAACATTAATCTAGGCAGTATTGTAAAGAGATTTTGCAGGTGTAATTTATGTCCCAATGTAACCAATGTTGATCTTAAGATACAGATATTAACTGAATGGGCCTTACCCAATCAGGTAAGTTCTTTAAAAGCAGAAAGTTTTGTCCAGCTGATGGCAGGAGAATAATTCAGAGATTTGAAGTAAGGGGGCAATTCAATGGGCCATTGCTGGCTGTGAAGATAGGGGGACCATGTCCCAAGGAACGTGGGTGGCCTATAGGAACTTAGTGTGGCCACAGATGGCAGCCAACAAGGGCCTCAGTCCTCCAGTCACAAAGAACTGAATTCAGCCAACAAACTAAATAAACTTGGAAGCAAATGACTCCCCATAGCCTCCAGATAAGAGCGCAGTCTAGACCATACCTTGATTTTAGTCCTGTGAGACCCTAAGCAGAGTGCCCAACTAAGCCTGCCTGGAATTCTGACCTACAGAACTGTGAAATAATAAAGGTTTGTTGTTTTAAGTCACTAACTTTGTGCATTTGTTCTGCAACAATAGAATACTATGCAAGAAATGAGACACTGGTTCTTTTCATGGTAATTAATTCATTTTCAGAGGTAGGTCAGGGTTTTTTTTTTTTTCTATTTCTTTTGTCATTCTTCTT